>NC_139678.1:84015609-85215609 GCF_964106915.1 Podarcis gaigeae | reverse complement strand
CCAATTGTTCAACAATGACAGCAACAAAATTATTATTGCCATCATTGATTTATCAGTTGCCTTCTGAACAGCTGTCTCAAGACTAAAGATAATTAGAAACAGTTAAAAACACAAAAAAGCAAACACATTTAAAACAAAACTAAAACTGTATAATGTAGACACTTGTGGTAAAGACCCATTTATCCAGCTGGGAAAGCCTGTCTGAACAAAAATGTCTTCAGTTGTTTCCGGAAAGTGCAGATAATGGGTGCCTGTCGCATCCCTCCCTTAATTATACTGCTGAAATGAAGAAAAAAAACAACATTTTCAGAGTGGGAGGATAACCAGGAGTGAATTTTTGTGTGAAAGGATTGTGAGCTCTGTTTTGTTCTCTTACTCAAAACAAATTATTGGGTCTGGTTCTTTTATTCTGAGAAACACATTTGAGATTTTTCAAGAACCATACACTAAAACCACCTAACATGTAAACCAGCACACATAGTTCTTAAATGTACAGAATAGTATACAGAGAACCCCAAACAAGGGAGAAAAGGAAAGAACGAACCCCTCCATCCCCTGTCCAGAATGGGAATAACACCAGGAAGATGACACACCTTGTACACAATCTCACCATTAGGACACATATATCACAAAACAATGAAAGAAAATGGGGGCAGGAGGTATGCACATTCTATGGGACACGATAAGAAATGATGCTGCCCCACCTACGATATCACACTTCACCAAAAGAATTGATGGCAGAGAGGTGACCTGGGCTCTCCGACACTGGAATTATTATGAGGAAAAAAGGAACCTGCCACTTTTTATTTCACCTCTGGCTGGGTGCGTTTTTCAGATAAAGCTTCCTGCCATACCTGGTTGGGCCATCTCTGGAGGGTAGGTTGTGGCTGACTTTTCCGATCTCCATCCATGCAACCTGGAGGAGATGGATGGCGTTGAAAATTTTAATGTGACATGTTGGTACAGTTCTCTGGATTTGTGCAAATCTAAGGGATCAATAAACACACACGCTCCTCCTTTCAGGAGATTGCTGGAAATAGTTACAAGTATGCATGGCATTGAGGAAGTAGTGGACATGAAAAGGGGCTAGAAGACCACAGCATAGCTCACTGGTGTGAATAATGCAATATTGGCTGTAGGGAATCCCCTAGAGAAGGGAATGATTTCTGTAATCTGTGCCTATTGTGGGTGAGAATCTGTCACGTTTCACAGTTGTGAATTATTTTGCTTACCTAGCAGCTTTTTCTCGGGGCACCTCCTTAATACCTCTCCACTTTCCTTTCCCACAGCCTGAAAACTTGCTGCTGGCTGAACCCGGCAGCGATCAGGTGCGGATCTGTGACTTTGGCAATGCCCAAGAGCTGATTCCGGATGAGCTGCAGTACTGCAAGTATGGCACCCCCGAATTTGTGGGCCCCGAGATTGTCAGCCAGAGTCCAGTCTCCGGTGTCACTGATGTTTGGTAAACAGATGCACCTGCACAATATGATGTATGTCTGTGCACACACATCCCTGAAATGAGCACCAGAAAGGAGAAATTAAAAGCTAAAAGGGAATTCCTGAGCTTGAGTATTGGGCAATTTCAGAGAGGAGGAATTACTGGGATAGGCCCTTGCTTAGCCTGTAGTCCAGAAGATTTTTCTGGGACTGTGGGATGCCTATTGGAAGAACAAACTCAATTGGATCTGGGCTTGCAATTGCTGGTTTGCATGGGGCAGAGCCAGCACAAGAGAGGCATCAAGGTTGCTCCCTGTCATGGACTGTGCAGCTTGTTTTGCCTTGACTCTTGCAGATCAGCCCATGCTGTTTCCCCTTAAGGACAGTGCAAAACACTTTTTTGTAGAAGTCTTACTTGGGGAGTGTGAGCATGATGCACTGGCTCATTATTGCCCATTCTACTGTAGTGCATTTGTTTTAACCTTAAGTTGGATCCCGACCTCTTGAAGACCCTTTACAAATCCAAACACAGCAGACCCTAGAATGGCCTGGTGCTCTGGACTCCCTGATCATGGAGCCATACCATTTGCTAGCCAGGGGCTAATCTAATCTATCTATTGTTACATGCACCCCAAGGCTCGAAGCAGTAAGAACTTGGCAGGGGGTTGGACTCGATGGCCCTTGTGGTCTCTTCCAACTCTATGATTCTATGATTCTATGAACTCCAGGGGTGTGTCATAAACTTGATTTCTGAAGGCTTGCTTTTTTTTGTTTTGTAACATATGGTTTATTTTCACATGCATACAGTACATGTTGAACATAGGTGGAGTTTCACAGCATTAAACATACTCCAGCAGATGCTTCTCCCTCATCAGATTAGGGGGGCCACCAGCAACATAGTATTCTTGCAGAGAGCAAAAACAGAGGCATATGAGTTAGCACATTCCACAACTGGGAGAGGGAAGGTAAGCCCCCTTCCCCAAAGGCTCTCTTCTGGCAGAGGGGTCTCTAGCCTTTAGCTCTTGTAGAAACAGATCACTTCTACTTGACCATCTATTTTGCAGAACAAAGCCACCACACCTTATCTGACAACTGCAACAGCCCTTCTATTGTCCAGACCCTAACCTTACAATCACAGAATCATTGAGTTGGAAAGAACCTCAAAGAGCTCAACCCCTGATACCATCATCCCATTTAATCTATCTGTCCTTAAGATCACTAAGTATAGGTACCACCTGGATCATATAACTTAACTCCTCCTAGAGATGTCCTGTCCAAGAACTGAAATTTTGTCTGTTCTTTTTTTACAGGCCTGTGGGAGTAATCACATATCTATGGTAAGTCTCAGGTTGGAGGACTATGCTAGGACTGTTCAGGTTCCTCTCATCTCCCTTGCAGCTCTACCCTATTATGGTAAAGAGAAGGCACAATGAGAAATACCAGGGCTCTTCCTTGTCCTGGAAGCAGATAATTCCACCACTATGCTTTGACATAGCGTTCCCATTCAGCTCTCCAGAGAGCCATGCTCTACTGTCTCCAGGGTGTGAATTATGGCTTGGGGAACCTTGAAAAGCTACCCTGGTAAATTTCCTCACCCCATCACTTCATCCTTGCATGCAAGGGCATGGGAAACCCAGAAAGCTTGTCTCAAGCCTGCAAGCCAATGATTTTCTGACTATTCCCTTTCTCAGTCTCACAGGGATCTCCCCGTTTGTGGGTGAGAACGACAAGACCACACTCATGAACATCCGCAACTACAACGTGGCTTTTGAGGAGAGTATGTTCACAGGACTGACGAGAGAGGCTAAAGGCTTTGTTATCAAAGTACTGGTCAATGATCGCCTGTAAGTAATAGGGTATATTAAGGGTCTCCCTGAGGATTAGATAGAGGCATTTACCTGTGTGGGGTGCAAAGAGGACTCCCCACACACAAACTCCCCACCCCCATGGCAGAGAGAGGGAAAAAACAACTATAATTATTCCTTCTCTGAGAAAGGGAAAGCTATGTGTCCAGAGGCACAGAAAGAAAAGCCACCTTAGAGTTGGGGCCAAAGAGAGTTCCAGGCCTCCCCTACCTGGGTAAGTCACCAGCAGGCTGCCAGGGCTTTGCAGCGAGAAAATATGCTCTAGGGCCCCTCCAGACATCCTTTTTATTGTGTATTGATGATGATTTGTGCTCAGGATGCTCTCAGGATGGCCACACATGATCCTGTGGCTTCCTGCTGAAATCCTGCGACTTTTTATACCACAAGGATTCTGGTATACTTTTGTTCAGCTTTTGTAGCCGTATAGCCTCTAAAGGTGGCAATAATGTGATAGCATTGAGGAAGCATTACAGAAGTCAAAGGAAACCAAAATAAATCTCTAGCAGAGTGCTATTGTGCCAAGAACATATTGCAGAACACACACACAATAAAACAACTGCCCAAAGGGGCCAACACACACTACATCCACTTTAACACACGTTTTGCACTTAGGAAAATTACAGAGAAATGCACTGGAAAGTGTGGGATGAATGAATGGTTAAGGAGATATAAGAACCCCAAACTAGCAAATGACGGTGAACGATCATTGTTGTATAACCTCCCCACAAATTGGAACGAATGCTCAATGAAGACCAGACATGGCATAACCTCTGTCTGTGTAAGCTTTGTGTAAGCAAATCAGGATGACAACTCAGTAAACAGGTTGTCTGAAGGAGCCCAAAGACACACAATGCTTGGGGACACAATGTTTGATTACCCATGTGATCCTCTCACCCTGACTTCCATGTCTACTATAGTAGCAAGCAAGAATAGTGTATTATTTATTGATGTAATGTATTTTAACCCTACCTCTTGGGAAAAAAAGCAAGGTGATTGTGCAAGAGTGATCTCACTCTTTTTAAGCTGTGAGGTTTGTTAGCCGTTCTAGAAAGCAAGGAAATGCTCTCACAGTCCTTTGATTCAAGCCTGGAAAGAAGGAGCATTGGAAGGCAAGTAATAGGAGGAAGCCATTCTGCTTTTGGTGGGAGAGAGGAGAGTGATTGGAGGTGGACTGGAGGAAGCAGAAGGAAAGGAAAAGGACATGCTGAGGAGCAGTGTGTGGAAGTGTGGGCTTTAGCTGCAGCTTTCCTCTACGCTAGCGAATGCTGTATCTACATATTGACTCCTTCTTGTTTTCCTTCCCAGGAGACCCAATGCAGATCAGACCCTGGAACACCCCTGGTTCAAGGTAAGTCCATTTGCTGATGCCTCTTTAGAAAGAGAAGTGGGGCCCATGTTGGGTGGTGATGCCTTTCTCTAGGCAGGAGAAAATCTTGGTAGCTCAAAGTGGGAGAGGTTCCTTCAAGCAAAGGCTTCTGCCACACATGCAGGGAGCAAAAGCAACTCTTTCTAGTTGCCTGAGCCAGAGGCATCTGTTTGGCCACTGTGGGAAACAAGCTGGATTGGATAGGCCTTTGTTTTGACCCAGCTACAGAGCTCTGCTTGTTCTTCTGACCCTGCCTGCTTCCACCCTTCCTTTCAGACATTAGCCAAGGGCAAGAGCATCAGTACAGATCATCTCAAGCTCTTCATATCTCGCCGGAAATGGCAGGTAAACTTAGTATCGGAGACAGGAAACACCTTGGCAGCTGTCAGCGTGCTGGCAATTTATTGATTGGTTGATTTGCGGTTGTGAATTCCCTCCAGCAGCAAAATTAAGGAGGGGGTGGATGGGAAGGTGGACACCATTGTGCAGAAAATGCTGCCGTGAGGCACAAGTGGTGTTTGTGTAATTGTTAGTGTCTGTGTGCGACTGTGTGGGCATATGACCCTGCCAGTTGCTAGATGTGGCCCCTGACAGTTTTCCATGGTGCTCTTCAGATGTTGTTGGTCAACCAACATGTCCAATGGTCAGGGATGATGGGAGCTACAGTCTGACCTCATCAAGAGGGTGGGCAGCCAAGCCTGTGAAATGAGGTGTGGGTGAAACAGAGGCACTCTGGGTCTTTGTTTGAGCTCCATCCCATTCTTCCCTCAGCATGTGCTTTGTTTCCCCAGCGCTCCCAGATCAGCTACAAGTGCAACATGGTGCCACGGCCGATTCCTGAACTCCTAGAGGACACATCCAGCCACTTGTCTATTGCTGTGCCTCGACTCCTCAAGGAGACCTCGGTGTTGTCCTCCTCTTCGGATTCTGATGACCCAGAGGAGTTGCCCTACATTCCCATGCCCCATCAGCCCGAATTTTCCGGCTCCCGCATGTCCCTCACTGAGATCCCAACAGATGATGAGCCTCCCGGCCCTGAGGGGGCTCCAGCAGATGAAGAGGGCACATTGATGGAGTGGCAGGATGATGAGGGGCAGGGAGCTGTGGTGGATCCCAAGAGAAAGGAAGAAGCAGAGCTCTCTTTCAGGAGGCAGAAGGGCACGTTGCCACGGAAGCGTTCCACAGAGGCTGAGGAGCCTGGCTCTTCCGACGAGGAGACTCACGAGGCCCAGAAAAGGCCAGAGTACCCCAGGAAGGCCCTGAAGAAAGGCTCCAGCCTGGATTCCCCAGAAGCATCTGACAAAGCTTCGCGTAAGGGGGAGCTGCGCCGCGGCAGCTCTGCCGACAGCGCCTTGTTGCTTAGTCTTCCCTCGGATGAAGCGGAGCCCCATTCCCGCAAACGCCTGACCAAAGCAGCCTCCATGGAGCTGCCCCGTCGGAGCCCCAGCCCTGGCACGTTGTACCGCAGGAAGGGCGGGCTGCCAGAGGAAGAATACACCCAGCGTCTAGAGGTCATGCGGCAGCGCCTGATGCACGGCAGCCCCGTGGACGGCAAGCTGAGCGGCTTGCGGGGGCCACTGCTGGAGACCCTTGGCCTTGAGAAAAAGGGCTTGAGGCCTCCCAGGCTGGAGAAGCAGCTGTCCCCCGGGCACAAGATGGTGCGCGCAGCCTCCATTGAGACGGCTCCGCAGCACATGCCCCCTGAGGGGCGCCTCCTCCAAAAGAGCAGCTCCTTCAGCCAAGGCGACGGGGAACCTGTCACCCTGCACCGCCGCTCCGGAGCACCGCTGGAAATCCCCTTAGCCCAGGCCGAAGTCCAGAGGCTGAAAGAGACACCGTCCCTCTCCGCTCTGAATGAATCCAGGCCCCACACGCCACACGAGGTTCCCTCCAAGCCGCCTACCCCTGAGGCAGAGGCGGGAACAAAGCCCATCGGCAGGGCTAGCTTGAGGAGACCAACCACCAGGGGACCTGAGGAAAAGGCGTTGGCGAGATTGTCCAAACCTGACGCTCCAGAAGCTGTGAAAGCCATAGGCTCTCCAAGGGAGTCGACAACTTGCACACCCATCTCACCCACCCCAGGCAGCTCGGCCCCCAAGCGTTCGGCCTACGCTGATGTCATGCAGACCCTGGCTGGCGAGTCATCCCAGGTCCCTCACAGGGAGGCCGCAGAACCTTCTGCGGCTGCCTCAGAAGGTATACCTCAAACCTTTCCAGCTGCAACACAGTCCCACCCCACTGCTGCCTTTGCCAAGAAGGCTGCGCAGACCCCCAGCAAGGAACCCTCCCCCCAAGTTCGCTCCTCCAGTGCTGAGCACATCCTGGACATTGACTCGGAAGAGGTCTTTGAGGCCAAATTCAAGCGAGGCAGGGAAGGCTCCCTCAGCAGGGGCCGCAAGCTGCTCTCCAGGTCTGAGGAGCGGCAGCTGGCCAGGCCGCGGGAAGAGGGCATCTACCGGCCAGGGCCTGTGGGTGCCCCACTGGAGCTGTCCAAGTCTGGGGTCTCTCGACACCTGGGCGAGCGCTCTCGTTCTGTGCAGGACCTGCATGAAGTGGAGAAGGAGGGCGGCTTCATCCGCAGGATGTCGATGCGACTCCGACGCACGCCTCCCGTCGAGAGGAGGAAGGCCAAGGAGGAGGAAGGAGGGGGGGCGAGGCTGTCTGGGGGCCTGGCTTCCAAGGACAAAAAGGACTCGGACAGCCAGCAGTCGGAGCCTGGCTCCAGTGAGTCACCCGTCATGGCTGTGCGCAGGAAGATCGGGACCACCATGGGGCGCCTCTCCACGCATCTGCGCAGCCACTCACAACGTGGCGAAGAAGACCAGGCAGCTGCTGCTGGTGGCGACCGTATCAGGCAGCCTGAGAAGAAAGCTCCTTTCCTCTCTCACCTGCGCCGTGCAACTTCAGAGGGGGAAAACCTGCGTCAAGTGGGTATCCCGCAGAACCAGCTGGCAGCCCAGTCTGCAAGTGTCCCTTCCACAGAGTCCTTCCAGTCTGACACATCCACAGGCAGCGGTGAGCAATGGTCTACAACCATTTCCCACCTGGGAAAGCGGGTGTGTGTGTTATGGTTGATGTTTCTCCATTGAGGGAGCATGGCTCCTCTGTGCATGTTTAAAGGCATCCTTTATAAGTGCTGTATGACTTTTAATGTGGGGGAGGGAGTGAGGCTTACAAATTGTAGTTCCACCAACTTGTTGGCCACTTTTTTGGTTGTGGTACAAGTTCCAGGAAAATGCTGGAGGAACTAGGGATCAAGGAAGAGAGAGAAAAGAGAGAACAATAAGTTGGATATTTTAGAGGATGCTAACACAGCTGAGGTGGAAGAGTATGTGTGATCTGAGAGTGACTAATCCTGCTCTGAGCACACCACACATCCAGTAGAAGCTTCTTCTTCTTTGACGATCCCTCATAGCCGAGTAAGATTGTCTTCCATAAACAGTTTTAACAATGAGTCTGTAAGTGACTGTGGAGGCCAATTCTGGACCCACACATCCTTCCACAGTGAGGACATTGGTTTCCGGGTGGGAGTTGATCACGGTGTGGATTTGCCAAGCGTGCCTTCCTCCTAGCATGTTTCTCCCTTACGTCCTGAGTTTGAGTGTCTACAAAGCCCGTGACACCTTTGGTAAAGGCTGTTCTCCAACTGGAGCGCTTGCAAGCCAGTGTTTCCCAGTTGTCAGTGTTTATACTACATTTTTAAAGATTTGCCTTGAGACAGTCTTTAAAGCAAGCACTGCGTCAATCAGGCCCCCCAACCATTTCCCAGGATTCTCTTGGCTTGCGCAAGAAAGAGCCCACCCATATCTGTCATTTTCACAGGTCCTGGTGAAAGCCAGCGGCGCGGTTCTCGCTGGGAACGCTGGAGCTTGTCCAGATCCAAGAAAGACAAGGTTGCTTCACAGCCCAACATTCCTGCCAGCCTGAGAGGGGACGGTGTTGTCATTATGAGCCAACCCTATGTGCTCAGCGAGTCAGGTATGCCCATAAAGAAGTGTGGGGCTGCCATTGAGATAAATTCAGCCTGGTGTGGCTGGCCAGTGGAAGCCAGAGTTGCTCTCACCTATTCAGCTGTGCTAGAAAGTTCCAGCCGCTGGGGCAATTAGAGCAGGCCGTTCTAGGGAAACGTGATGGCAAAGGACTGAACTTGTATCTTCTCCACTCCACTCCACTATAGGGCAGGGGTGGGAAACCTTTTTCAGTCGGAGGGCCACATTCCCACGTGGGCCGCTTGTCAGTGGTGGGCACAGCCAGGCGCAAAACGGAGTGGAAGAGGTGGGACTCCTTAGAGCAGGCCAAATTCCAGTCATGCAAAAGTCAGAGGTTACTCCTCACACCTCTAAATGACCAGGCAAGCAAGAGGCATTATTACCATTCAGGGACACATTCCAGCTAGGCAAAAACACTCAAGGAAACCATGGAGCAGGACCAGTGAGGGGTGGAGCGTGGGAAAAGGGGGTGGGGCCTATGGAGAGAGGCATTGTAGAATTCTGAGGGCCAGGCAGAGAGTCCTGTGGAGCTGCAATTGGCCCCCAGACCTGGGGTTTCCCCAACCCTGTTACAGGGGATCATTTCTATGCTGGGGGTGGAATTCTTGCCAAGCCTTTTAGCACCATCTATGCGGTACTTGTAAGCAGCCTCGGATTTACCCCTTTTATTCTTTGTCCAACGCAGACTTCCCTCCAGTTTTCCACATAAAATTGAAGGACCAGGTACTGCTGGAGGGAGAGGCAGTGCAGCTCTGCTGCCTTCCTGCAGCCAGCCCTGCCCCTCGCATACTTTGGATGAAAGGTAAGCATTGTGTCACAAGGAGCGTGTGTGTCTGCATGTTGGGGCTGGAAGAAGCAATATAGCTTCTTGACTCTCAAGATCAGAAAGGTGGAGCCTGATACCTGCCGAGTTGTTTCCCAGTGTGTGATTCCTAACAGTTATCTTACCAGACAGCCATGATGCAATGCCACCCAAGGCAGATTCAGCCACAGAGCTAGGAGAGGTCAAGCCCAGAACTGAGCTGCCATTTGGGCGTTCGTGCAGACAGACCTAGCTGTATACCCCTGCATCACCATGATGCAAATTGCGTATCCTTGCACTGGTTGCCATCCAAATGGTTACATTCTCTTGGAACTCAGAAGTGCCGAACTCTGTTGGGATAGGGACCCCTCGGGTTCAGCCAGGAAAAGAGGTGCTCCGACTTTTGATGAAGCTCACATGACTGAGTATGAACTCTGTGGCAAAGATGCATTACAGCACAAGCTACAGGAGGAGGATGTAAGGCAGTGTGCGATATTGATATACCTAGAGTGGTTGTATGGATCGGTTTTCTTGTCCTCTGCAGATAAGAACACCCTGGTATCAGAGGGTGTTCTCAACATTGTGGCATGTAAAGATGGCCGCCAGCTGCTCACCATCTCCAAAGTCTCCAAGAAGGATGCAGGCTTGTATGAATGCAATGCTACCAATGCGCTGGGCACTGCCACCAGTTCCTGCACCCTGGCTGTAGCAAGTAAGGATAGAAGAAGAGTGTCCTGAGGTTCCCCAACCAAACATCTATGAGCCTGTTGTGGCAATATATCTCATGTAGCAATGGAAGAGAAATATGATTCAGTGTGCATTGACAACCAAATCTATCAAATTCACCTATTCTGAAACAGCTCTCCCTTTACATTCCCACACTCATCTGAATTCTGAAATGCAGTTCTCCAAGCAAATAATGTTTACAAAAATGCATGTATTATAGGAATATATGCATAAAAATGAAGATATTTGTGTAAATATGTGTACCTTAGTTAAAATAAATGCATGCAGAAATTTATCAGGAGAGATTTGTACTAAAATGATGGTACATGAGGTTTTTTTAAAAAAATACACAAATTCCTGCAAAATGTGGAGAATTGAATTTAAGACTGGGGAAAAAATAGAAACTGTGAGAAATGAAATCGACAGATCCTTCCATTCCATATCTCATAGGTTACTATCTCATGCTTTTCCATTCATTTCTCTTTTCTCAAACCTGTTCCTAACAGAGATTCCTGGGAGACCAGGCACCCCAGAAATCCCCCAGAAGTACAGGAACACAGTCCTGGTGCTATGGAGGCCAGCAGATACTCAGGCACCCTGCACGTACACGCTGGAACGAAAGATGGATGGTATGAACTGGTGGGATGTGGAAAATATTGCCAGCTGCTTTCTGCCCTTTCCTTTGCAGAGACTCTAGTTGTCACATGCATTCCCCTGGTTCTTTGTGGACCTTCTGGGGCTCCATATCCACCACCTCCATGTTCGCATGTGCAGAATTTTTTATTCTTCTAATAAGGCTACAGTGCAACTCGCAGTCATCTTCTCATTACTACTCCTTTAGTTGCCTGCCCAGTCCCAAACAGCTGGTGGTACATCAATACCAAAAAGTCTCCCTTCCCCATCCTCTTGCATTATATGCAGTTCAGTTACAGATTCAGCCCAAATATGAGGACAAGATGCGGAGTTCATCACCTTTCTGTAGAGATGGGTGTTTTCAAGACTAGATTCAATCTTCATGCAAGGCACAACCTCTTCCAGTGAGCCCCCCCCTCCCCGAGGCAATATCCAGCCACTGTCACACGTTTTGGTAACATGATCCAGATTAGCAGATATGGTGCACACCCTACATGAAGCTGATTCCAGAAAAGGTTCAGAAATTTCAGCTGGTGCAGAATTCAGTAGCTAGGATGGTGCTTATCAGAGCATATGACTCCAATATTGTACATTGGCTAACTGTTCCCAATTCAAAATCCTGGTCATGACTACAAAGCCCCAAAACAGTTTGGGACCAAGCTATTTACAGTCCTGTCTCATTTGCATTCTTCCCCATGCTTTGTGGAGCTCCCTTCCCTTTAAGATCTAATCAACCCTCTCTTTACCTGCATTTCAGTCTGATGCCAAATCTTTTTTTCTTGCACTGCGTTTTCATTTTGATTTTTTCCCCGCATTCTGTGGTTTTATTTTTTAGTTTCTGGTTTTTAGCATTGGTTTTGTTTGGTCTTTAATGTGTTATATTTACTGCATATAGCTTTAATTCATGTATTTCTTCCCCCGCCCCAGGAGAGCATGAGTGGAAGTTGGTCAGTTCAGGCATCGCTGACTGCTACTTCAACGTGACAGATCTCCCCGTTGCGAGCATGGTCAAGTTTCGTGTTGCCTGTGCCAACAAGGCCGGACAAGGCCCCTACAGCAACCCCTCAGGGAAGGTCTTCATTGAGGGTGCAGGTGAGGACAAGGGAGGTGCTCTTAGTCCTGACAGTCTGAACCAACCAATAGGTTGCCGTGGCTGTGTACACACTATACATTGAAAATACATTCCCACCACTACCAGGAAACCTAGGAGCTGTTGTTTACCCCTCCAGGTCCTTTAACAAATTACAGTTCCCAAGATTATTGAGGGGGGGGGGATTTGTTTCAGATATATGGTGTGCTTCAAAAACTGAATGGTGTGTATGCAGCCATTGTGCTTGCAAGTACTCCACAAGCCATGTCCTAAATTCTGGCTGCAAGCCCACCTCATGGTGTCAAGGTGCAGCTGCCCTCAGTAGGGAGGATATTTCTTTTATTGAGCTGGCTCTGCTATAGTTGGCATTCCCACTGTTTGATAGCTGAGAGGGGTTCCCTCTATAGATTTGGTGGTGGCTGAGAGGGGTTCCCTATATGGATTTTCCCTTGCCTTCTGAAAAGAGGCAGGCCCTCCACTTTTGAGCCTAAATCAGCCTCTTCTCCTCTCCCAGAACCCAAGACTGCCTTCTCAGCTCTCACTGCCAAAAAGAGTACAACTGCCGCGGAGAAAGCCGCTTTCACCAGATCCACCCAGACCCTCACTGACCAGTCTCCCCAACCTGTGCGCAAAAATACAGGTCCCCTGCCGTCCTCCCCTCCCAGGAAGCACAAGGGGGCAGTGCCGGCACAAGGGGGAAAGGCTCCTGCTGCCCCCAAAGTGACTCAACCTGAGGAAAAGCCTCTGGCCACGGTGAAGGCCAAGCTCCCAATTGCGGCCCTGGTTCCATCCTCCAAGGAGGCCTCGTCTTCCGAACCTCCAGCTGTTGCGCCATCCACCTCTCCAGAGCCAGACTCGAAGCCTTCCAGAACAGCATCTTCTCTCAGCACCCACAGTGCCTCAGTGCCCACCAGGGTCTCGCCTGCTGCGGCATCCTCCCCTGGCTCTTCCGTCTCCAAGTTTTCGCCCATCTCTCCTGCCTTACCAACTCCCGCGGCAGACTCGCCAGTGACCGTCTCCCCGAAAGCTGTTCCCTATATGGCCACCTCTTTTATCTCCATCCCACCAAGGGAGCCCAGCACAACGGAAGGTGCACGCAGCCAGCCAGTTACCCCCAGCCCAGAAGAGGGGCCTTCTCACACTCGCTTTCTGAGCCGCAGCACTACCCCTGGGAGTGGGGCTCAAAGCAGGCTCACTTCAACTTCCAAGGATGAGTCGTCATTGCGGCAAGGGGTCCCTCAAAAACCCTACACCTTTTTGGATGAGAAAGCAAGGTAAGAGATCTTTCATAGGGACATAGGAAGCTGACAGCCCGGTGCAGGAAGTGGTCATTCTGGTCCACTATTTTCTAGCTGTTGGTGCTCCAGGTTCAAAGGAGAAAACCTTGTTCCCTGCCCTGCACCTGGATATGTCAGGGTCTGAACCTGAGACCTTCTCCTAGATAGCGTGCAAAGCAGCACAGAATGATGCCTCCCTCTAGTCCATTTCTGGACCAGGAATTTCTCAGCATTGGATGCAGCAACTGACCTTCTCTGATCCTGGATGTAACCAAGGCCTCTCATGTTGTGGCCATAGCATTAGCAGCCTCCCTTGCCCCCGTCTGCTGCCCTCCTTCTCCTCTGTGCCCAAGCAATGCTAAACCCCCTTCCATTCCATTATGGTACATTTCAGTCATGTACTTGACTCTCCGACTCTCATCTCCACAGGCCCAATCACACAACCATGTTTATTGCATGAAAGTGGCAAGAATCATATGGCAGCGGTTTCATTTCAACTAAGCCGATGGAGATTAAACTTGTCACACAAATT
The DNA here is from genome assembly GCF_964106915.1 of Podarcis gaigeae. NCBI lineage: Eukaryota > Metazoa > Chordata > Lepidosauria > Squamata > Lacertidae > Podarcis > Podarcis gaigeae. Next base: position 85,201,892 of record NC_139678.1, on the reverse strand, counting down.
CAAGAGCTCTTTCTACGCATTATGCAGTTTAAAGTAGTAGACCAAAGTGGTGGAATTCTGGATTGCACTACTTCATACTGCTGTGCCTGGGAAACACATATCTTTGAATGTTCCCTCCAGTGCTTTTAAAAAACCTTATATGTACTAAACTATCTTATCAGAAACATTTAGTTATAAACTCTCTTCTTAATGTTCTTGCTTACTACATGCAATGAACTTGTTACAAGATGGAGCATTCAAAAATGTGACCCCTTCGCAGCTGTGATCTGGAGTGGTACTGTCCAAAACTGTACTATCACAGTCTTATAGTCTCACTCTGTAAAGCAGATGGGGAACCTCCAGCCCACAAGTGCATCTTGGCCCACTCTGTCTCAGCCAATCTTGGGTGATTTAACTATATGAAAACTGTTGTCATATCCATTGAACTCTGTGGTTGCATATGCAGTGCTGTGTAACAGAAGCTATGTACACTGTGCCTTAGCTTTTGTTAGGCAGGTCTAGCAAGCGTCCAGACATGCACTTAGCATGCTCCATGTATATATGTGCAGGGGCCGGTTTGGAGTGATTCGGGAATGTAAGGAGAATGCCACGGGCAAGCGATTCATGGCCAAGATTGTGCCCTATGAAACGGAAGGCAAGCAGAACGTCCTGCAGGAATACGAGATCCTAAAGGGCCTGCACCACGATCGCATCATGACTCTGCACGAGGCCTACATCACCCCCCGCTATCTGGTGCTGATAGCTGAACACTGCCCTGGGAAGGAGATCCTCTACCACTTTGTTGACAGGTTTGTTGCGGGATAGGTTGGGAGGCAGGAGGGGGTTAGGGGTGGGACTCCAGGATGTTAAGAAGAGAAGCTCTGTGTCCGAGAGGGCCAAGCATTGGGCCACAGAGGGGTTTGGCTAACTAGCAAGGTAACAGAGAGTTGCAAACATAAAAACCAGGATGAGACAGTAGTGTTGGTCTAGTCACACACAATGGGGGCATGAATCAGTTTGTGGGCCTGAATCAGTTTTAGTTGACCAGAAAATCCATGGCAGAGGTGATAACTGGACCTATTCACAACAGGGCAATTGAAGAAGGCAAACTGTGCCACTGAGTCAGAATAGTAGAGCTGAAGGGAAATAAAAGTAACACAGTGCAGATACCTCCACTCGACCCAAACATTTGAACCTATTCCTTGTCATCTTCTGCTTTATAATCTGGAACAGCAAGAGGCAAGTAAATTATGCTATGCTTTAAGACACTGCAGGACACCTTTAGTAAAATACACCTGGATGGTTCAAGGAAGGGCCTGGCTTGAATGAAGAGTACTCAGTGACTGAGGACCATATTAAACACATTATACCGGTAGTTAGTGACTGAGGACCACATTATACAGAGGAATTTTTTTCTGCAATCTTACTTCTGTGAATATGTAAAAGATAAATGGATATAAACCTTTCCTGCACTTTGATGTTCATGAGATTGACATGAGCGGATTCCTGTGAATGTGCAACTTGATGGGCTTACAGTCATTAGTTGTTAACCCTTGCCTCTCCTATTCCTCTTGTGGCTGAAATGCATAGTATATGTTCCTTGAGGCAAAGACCTTTTTTGTTGTTGCTTTGCATAAGAAAAGGGGTGAGGGATTCATGGTCCTCCAGATGCTGTTGAATTCTGCCTCTCATCAGCACAGCCAATGGCTGAGTTGGTGAGAGTTGGGAGTCCCAAAAACATCTAGAGGGCCACTGATTCCCCACCCCTGCTACAAAGCACCATGTCAATTGATGGCACTGCCAACATGATCATATACTGGCAGCAACTTCAGATCTCTGAGTACCAGTCCTCATGTAGCCAAAACAGTGCCACCCATGTACAAAAGGCTCAGGGAAGCCCCAAGGTTGGCAAAAGTACAAAACATTTGTGGGGGTGGGGAGACCTAATAGCCCAATAAGAACTGAACGTGCTCAGTGGGCATAGAATGCAGACTGATGGGTAGAAATGGAATGCAGTATTCTGACAGGAGATAATGTATTTTGTCACGTCCCACATGTATAAATAATAGTATACTAATTAGTAGTATAACATGATGATAATAATGATAATAACAAATTATTATTATTATTATGTCATTGGATCATAAGTGGCTTTCTGTTGTGCAACTGATACTCCTTGCAACACTTTTAATAGGAATTTCTTTTTTCAGATGAGTCTGTATAGAGCACAGGTTTCCAGAGCCTCTTATTTTAATTTTAATGCATTTGGCAGCCAAAATGTCTCTGTCTCTGTCCTGGATCTAGCACTGTTCAATATTATGATTAATGACTTCAGTAAAACATTAGATTTTGCTGATGATACAGAACCAGAGTGGGTGGGGGAAGGAATTGCAAAATGTTTAGGCTATGATTCAAATCAGAAAGATCACAATCAGTTGGAGCACTGGGTGGGCTGGGGGTAAAACAACCAAACCCAACAAATGGATAAAAGACAGGACAGAAAACCCCAAGTGGACACAAGACAACTAGAGGTAACTGCTGCCTATTTCCCTAAAGGGTTGAGGGGCTGCATTGCTATGTTTCAGACTCCATGTGATTCTTCAAACCCTCCTGTGGTTCCAGCAACCCGATAGCCCTCTCCTTCTCCATGAATTCGTCTCATCCTCTTTTCAAGCCATCCAGCTTGGTGGCCTTCACTGCCTCCTGTGAGAGCAAGCACCATAGCTTGGCTGGTGCTGTGTGAAGAAGTACTTGGTTTTGTCTGTCCTGAATGTTCCAACATTCAGCTTCAGCAGATGTTGACGGTCTCTGGCATTATAAGAAAAGGAATATGGTGGTGGTATTTAGTTACGAAAAGTGGAATCTACAGGAACATGTTGCAGTGTGGAGTGCTTCTGTTCAGTCAGCCCCTCGTGCCTTTGTTTCATTTTCCATTCCACCCATTTCTCTGATGTTCCTCCAGCCGTCAAAATTCCATGGCTGCTAAGTCTGCTTAATCCTCACTGGGATGTCCTTTGGGGCACCCTGTCCTGTTCCTGTCCTCCTTCCTGTGTGGGAGCAATGCTATTTTGATTGCACGTGCACAGCTTAAGCAGCAGGAACTAAGGAAATTGCAAAGTAATGTAGAACAGAAACAGGGTGGTGGTGAAGTGACTGAAAGTAAAAATGAAAGTAAGAAAATAACATATTGATCAGCCCTTGATCATTTAATGTCCCCCGTTGTCACACAGCAACACACAAGGATGAGGTTGGGGTGGGGTTAAAATTTTAACTTCTGACCACTGTCAGCAAAAAACATCATAGGTGGGCCTTGAATGGGGTTGTACAGACAGGGGAAAGTTTTAAAAGAAAAGATCAGTTCAACAAATGCATGAAACCAAAACAAAAATAGATGTATAACCTGTTTAAAAAAATAGAAAATATACTGGTAATCATGGGTTTTCACTGTGTATAACATAAAGTCACCAGTGTGCTTATTTAGGAATAATGGTACCATATTGTTGTTTAATTGCACCAGTATCAGTACAAGTGCAAGGGAAGGGTTCTTGTGTCCTTCGCTCTATCCTCTTGGTGACATGCTTTACTCTACAGGTTTCGTTACTCAGAGGATGATGTGGTGGGGTACATAACACAAATCCTCCAAGGACTAGAATATCTGCATGGACGGCGCATCATTCATCTCGACCTGAAGCCTGATAACATCATTGTCAGCCCCACAAACACATTAAAAATTATTGACTTTGGCAGTGCCCAGACCTACAACCCACTGGTGTTGCGCCAGCTGGGGCGTCGTGTTGGCACACTGGAGTACATGGGTGAGTATCTTTATGGAATTGGCATACCAGAAGATTGGGTAGGGGAGGATGTGTGTGAGATTTTGTGGGCAAGGCAAACTGCTTGTGGAGTAAGTATGCCATGGAATGAATATACGTGGTACCTATAGGCTGAGCTACACATGTGGCTAATGGGTTGGAGTTGCATACTATTTAATTGACAAAGGGACTAGCACCAAAGAGTGGAGATGGCAGAAATGGGGGAATTCCTCCCTCCCCAGAATGTTAAGTTCTTGGTTTCGTAGGCTACTCTTTTGCAGGACTCACACTAGGAGATGAGGACAGAACTTTAAATCATAGAGTTGGAAGGGACCCTAAGTATCATCTGGTCCAACCCCCTGCAGTGCAGGAATATGTAGCTCTCCCATGCAGGAATCGAACCTGCAACCTTGGTATTATCAGCACCATGCTCTAGGCAACTGAGCTTTCCCCAGACACTTTACTGCTAGGGTTGTTTTTGTGTGTGTGAGATGAGAGAGACAGACAGACAGACAGACAGACAGACAGACAGACAGAGAGAGAGAGATTTGCTGCTCCAGGCTTAGAGCTGTTTACTTTACACAGTTTTGTTCACCTCCCAAGCTAGACCACAGATGATTCACTTGCATCTTAACCATAGAGTGGCAGAGGATCAATCAGCTTAATCCAGTGGGTCTCACTAGCACAACAAACAGAAGCCCCTCTGGGCTCATTATGGCAATTTATTTATTTATTTTTGTATAAGATTTATTGCCCACCATTCACCACAAGGACCCAGGAAAGCTTATAAAAATATAATCATACAATTATAAAAGTAAGTAAGGCAGTTTATTAAAAAAAACACAAGTAAAACCAGCAGTGAGGTGGCATGGAGGGGCAGAGACACCTACCTGACTTTCTGGCATGTGATCCACTGCCGTTTACCAGGAAAGAAAAGGGGGATGGGAGGGACACTGGCGTGGTGCAAACACACCAACTCCCAAATTTGCAGCCAGCTCACCTCTCCAAATAAGCAGTAGTGACTGACCTATCAGGAGGTCAGGTAAACACTTCCCCCCACCCCACTGTCCACCCCTGAGTAAAAGAGTTCCAAATAAAAGCAGCACAGTATAGGTTAAACAAAAAAACCTTTAACTGTCAAAGGCCAGGGTAAAGTGGTGCACCTCTGTGCAGGGAAAGAGATGATCCTTCACTGTTTCCTTTGCAGCTCCAGAAATGGTGAAGGGGGATCCCATTGGTTCGGCAGCTGACATCTGGGGCTTGGGAGTCCTCATATACATCATGTAAGTATGGCTGAAGAGGGCGAACGTGGGAATCTGACAAGCAGGGGAGAAGAGGTGGAATTAGAAATGGATGTCCAGAGCCTTCTTTTCTGACTCACCTGACCAGATTCACTTAAAGGACAGGATTATCCTAGACTCCTGCCTGCACCATAAAAACTTCTCCATAAGAACTTCAGATTGGTACCTCTGTTCCCCGTGGAGGTGCTGTTCCTCCCTTGAAGCTGGGAGTGCTGGTTTGACGGACGAGTGATATTGTGCATGTGTGTGCCCTGAACTTTTATCTTCTATTTTGCTTGTCAGGCTCAGCGGACGCTCCCCATTCTTTGAGACGGATCCCTTGGAAGTAGAGAGCAGGATCCTGGCAGGGCGTTATGATGCCTTCAAGTTGTACCCCAACGTCTCCCAGAGTGCTGCACTCTTCATCCGCAAGGTTCTTTCTGCCCATCCATGGTGAGTGAAAGAAGGGTGAAAGGCCTTGGAGGCAACGCCATGGGATGGGTGGCGAGGAAAAGTTGCCTTCGTAAAGAGCAGTGGAACAGACAGACCTAGAATCTGGGGGAGCGTCAAGGCAAGACTCAGATTACGGAGGTTTCTCTCTCTGGTGGCATTTGAGCCATGGGAATGGTGCTACAGTCATAGCCCCTGTGTCAAAAAAGCAGGTACTGCTTAGTATTGGATTAGTCGGGAGTTCAGAAATAAAGTCCTGAGAGCTCAATGAGCTGCTGAGGTTGAGAAATTCCAGAGTAGATCTTTTCAGAAGTAGCAGAATGCAGTCTGAGTCCAGCATCCCTGAGATCACCATCACCCTTGATGTTTAAAGCGTTTGTACCAGGGATGGGGGACATCTGGCCCTATAAATGTCCTTTGACTTCAGCTCCCATCAGCCCTAGCCTAAATGGCCAGTGGTCAGGGATGGTGGGAGTTGCAGTCCCTCTGGACTAACAATACTAGGACCTGTAATTCCAAACCAGAGGAAGCTAGGTAGGACTGTGCTCAGTCTCTAAAGCAAACTGACCATGCAACCCTAGGCATGTGTGCCTGGAAGTAAATTCCACTGTGCTCAACATGGCATACTCCCAGGTATGCAGGACTCCTGGTGAGAATGGGCTGTTCTAGGAGTCTTGAGCTATGTCCTCAGTCCCCAACTTTTCTGCTACAAAGTCTGGGTGTGGCCATGTTTGGGGAAGGACTGTTGCCCAGTGATGGAGCTCGTGCTTATGTTCTGCATGCAAAAACCATTGGCTTAAGGAAATATAGGTACAAAAGGGAGAATTCCTGGTTGTCAAGATCCAGGTTTGAGGCAAGTAAGAGAACCCCAGCAGAGATTTAAAATCACAAAACACGCAGCAAATTAAGGCGTGCCAAGATAGGCTGTTAGACCTTTAAAATGTGCATCCTTTAAAGAGAGTTCCAAAGTTTCCCTCTTCCCCTAACATAGAAAAAGACCACATTTGGTATGTTAAAAATGGTTTACATATAAACTCTTCAATGGTCAGATTCATGTGCTTCAGAAAACTGCACAGGCAGTAAAACTTAGCTTCATTATAGTGGTGATGGTTCCTAAATTATTAGTATAGGTAGAAGTCAAGAGTGGCTTGTGCGAGCGATTCAGCTAAGCTGGAGCAACCAGGTTAGCCTCTTCTCAGGTGGACTGAAGGAGAACAAAGGCTTGAATGCCCAGTTCCTCCCAAGGTGAGCTAAACCTGGCAGAACAGCTTACTCTATGATCTTAATCCCGTAAGACATTAATTAGACTTAAGCACATTGCCTATATGAGGCTGGTTAGCCCACAAAAACTCCCAAGTTCAGTCACCTGAGTGTCCAGGTAGGGCTGGGAAGGGCTGCTGCTCCTGAGCTAGATAAAGCAATGGCCCAGCTCAGGATAAGGCAGCTTCCTATATGTTGTCCACAGCTCATTCCTCCAGTCATGTTCCTACTTCCTCCTTGTTCTTCTGGGTCTGGGGAGGGCTGGGGAGGGAAAAGGCAGCCTCATCCTAATATCCCTTGGCCTTGCAGGAGCCGCCCAGCTCTCAAGGACTGCTTTGCCAACCCTTGGCTCCAGGACGCCTACCTGATGAAGCTGCGTCGGCAGACCCTCACCTTCACCACCAGCCGCCTGAAAGAGTTCTTGGTGGAGCACCAGCGGCAGCGCAACGAGGTGGCCACCAAGCACAAGGTCTTACTGCGCTCCTACCATGGCGCCAGCAGCCACATGCCCTAGCCGCCTGCCCTGCCGGAGGAGCCACAGAACATTCCAGCAGGGGGCGTGATAGGCCAAGCACCCACCCAGCCAGCCAGGGTGGGACTTGTTGATATACCTCATGGATCAAGAAGAGTCGTCAGCACTGGCCGCTGTTCTTTGCTCTACCTACCAGTCCTGGAGGTAGCCTGGCCCAGAGAGAGGGAGTCTGGGGGCCGAAAATGGCAGATTGACAAGATTCACTGCCATGGGGTTGGATTCAGGGAGGTATGAAGCGCAGTGGGCCATGAAGCCATGCTGTTCCCAGGCCAAGGTCAAGGGGGGAGGAGAAAGCCTTGACGTTTCCTTGTCTAAATAAACTCCTCCCCATGGGGATGCAAAGGGCCCTTCCTGTATTGTGCCTCAAGGGCTGCGTGTGTACCCTGCGTAGGTCAGGTGCAACCAAGCGCTCCCATTGACTTAACAGCAGATGCAAAACATGCCGGCTTCAGCCACTGTGCAATGGGGCATCTCTTCCTTACATGCCAAGTTGAGCTGGGAAGAAGAAAAGAAGGATCAACCCCGAAGTATTGCAGAGAAGGCATTTCAGCAATGGAAAACTCCAATCCCCCACCTGTATAGCCAACATATGCCGCATAGGGAGTATAATGGATGTTTCTGGTCCCCAAGGCAGGGGCTGGGAGTGGAGGTGCTGATGGTACTTTCCCTGGGGTTCCTCTCCACTCACCTCTGCTTGGGTATCCAGAAGAATCCAGTCATGTGAGGCACCCACCAGTTTTTCCCTGTTTACATACCCCTACCATCCCATAATGCCTCTTCTTTGCTGCTGCCTTCCTTGTGTTTTTCTGACACGGATACATGCAGCCCAGCCCTACCTTAAGCTTCAGAACCAGTGCAGAAGATAGATGCCTTCTCTCCCTGCATGCCTTTCTGAATCAAGGACATGCTTCAGATACACCACCCCTTCATACATTTGCCTACATGAACCCTCCTCTCTTTCAGTGCTCTTTTGCCATAGCCCCTTCTGGCACCTACAGATCACTCACGATGGCACAGAGACAAGCAGAGGTCCTCCAAACATAGGCACCTTCTCCTTTTGCAGTCAGGCACATGTGACCTTACATAGCCTCTGGTGGTGGGTGGGTTGAAGAGGACAACAGGGTGGGTTCTAAGTCTTGGGGTGGGGGTAGTGGCCGTTTGTTTCTCTGCTCTTGACCTGTGTAGTGTCCATAGCAAACCAGACCTGACATACCCCACTGAGAAGGGTGGAGGCCATTTTGAAACTGAGAGTCTACAAGTTTTCACAGCTGCTCCTTAGGGCAACCCAGGAAGGACAAACCTGGATTTCGTATGGGTAGGGAATGAAGAGAATATACCACTGGCGCAGAGTTGAAAGCAGACCTACCAAATGAAGCAGACCTACCTAACCACCCCCACCTTGGCTGTATGAATCCATGACCATGGTTCCCCATCTCAGTCTTTTCATCCCATGCCCCAGTGTGTTTTGATTGTGAAGATGCTCGTTTCCCTGTGGCATGGAGCAAGCAAAGCAAACCAGGACTGCTTCCAGATGGGTGGCTTCCTAGCGCTAATAAATCATTGCTCTTCCACTGTAAGGTACAAGAGGAATTGCAGTTGAACTTTGCACACTATCAGGGATATTGCACTTTTCTGTATGTTCATCCTGCTATGTTCCATCCACACTAGTGGGTGTGACAGAGCTGCTGGGTGGGGGAGGGGGAGGAAAGATCTAATTCACCTAAGTGGCCATTTGAAGAAGAAACCTGAGTGATTCTTAAAAAAATAAAATAAAAATCAGTTATTTATTTAGCGCTAAGCACTTCTTCATTAAAGTGTGATCGCCCATGATTGCTATGAAAGTGTTTCATGTTTGTTTTGGACCAGAAGTGAAGATTGGAAGTGTATAATTAGGGGGGAAAGCACATTGCTAAAATGGAGGTGACTAGAAATATTTTCCCCCTTTTATTTTTAAAATTAGTGTTATAGCACTGTAGCACTCTTTAAGAAGCATGCCAATATTCACATCCCTATCCTAATACCCCAACAAATCAATAATGTTGTTAACAATACTGACAACATTGTTTAAAAACCTATGCCCAACACAAGCGCCACAAAGGCACTTGACACCGTCTCACTGACCCACTCCTATTGCAAGCGAAAGGGAAGACGGCCTGTTTTCAAAGAAGGAGCTCCATGCCAGCTGAGACGCTGGACCAACTGGCTGGGAGCCAAATGGTCCAAGCAACCCCAAACACCTATATAACTGCATGTATGCTGCTTTCTATAACCTACCCCCCAATCTTCAGCCCACCCCTAACTCTAACCCCACCCACCACACTATATGTCATCACAACACCCTAGGTTCGATAGACAATATAAGGTGAGAGACACAGGACAACCCAAATGGGTTGGTAGGGAATCATCCTAAAAAGTAAACATACCAAATGGCTAGCTTAAAAGCAATTACACTAAATGTGTAATTTAGTGTGTAACTAAACGTATGTAAACACCATGAAGCCACACAATACCTTCCTACAGGAAATACAGAACCCCCCACCAAAGGAAGCAAACTCCTGAGCAAATCCCACTTCAGTCATGGGTGGCACCTCGCTCAGGAAAGGCCCGCAGAATAGCCATAATACTTAGTAGAGACCTAAATTTCCAAGACACAACAGTGCTAAAAGACAAAAATGGCAGATTCATTTTTGCTAAAGGGGTACTAGATGGCAAAACTAAATTGACAATTGGCTCCATATATGCCCCAAACACAAAACAACTGGAGTTCAAACAGAAAGCACTAAACAAATTCCTCTCTTCCTCCGAAGGGGAAGCAATCCGAGGAGGTGACCTCAACCTAAATATGAGAGGCACCTTCCTAAAAGACATCCATCCTACAATCCCCTGGGCAATCTTGTCTCACTGCCAGTCGCATCTTTCACTCAAAGTGAGAGGCAACCTTACTGCCACTAAGGTTGTGGGAGTGTGTACACATCCTAAGACATGCCTTATTCCACGGTACAATTTATATTTTAATGTCTGGTGCTGAGCAGACAAGCTTCCAGTCTGCCACACAAAACACACACTTTGCATCTGATCTAGTACTTACCAGAAGCCATATTTTAAAATAAACAAGGAGTGAAGGGATATCAATCATCCGAGATGAAGCATCAGCAAAGCGCTGCTTAACCTTAACGCCCTCCTCCCCAGCATGGGCAGGAAAAGAAGCATTAACAATTCTCTCCTGAAGCACTTCAGCAGTGCTCAACTTTGCAAGGGGCTTTTCCAAAGCCTTCCTTCTTAGCTGTTCACAAGGGAGTGGGAGTAGATAAAGAGCCCCTTCTCCTTTTCTTTGGAGAAAGGAGTGTGTGTGTGTAAATATATAAAAAACCTCAACCCTCATCCAGTTAATTATCTCCACTCCTTTCTCTAAAGAAAAGGAGAAGGCTCTCTCTCTCTCTCTCTCTCTCTCTCTCTCTCTCTCCCTCCCTCCCAGATATTGCTGGACTACAACTCCCACCACTCCTGACCAATTGGCCTCCAGCTCCCACATCCAACAACAACAATATGAGGGGCGCCATTTTCCCCACCTATCCCTGACACATCTGTCTGCAGCTTCTACTCTTCCTGAATAGGCACTGCCCTAAAAGATCGATAAAGTCCCCTCCCTGGCAAAGGGGGGGGGGGATCGACGCCTTCAGTTTTCACTGACTCACTCACCAGTGCTAGAGTCAGGGATGGCTGTACTAGTAGGCCGAGCGAAACTTCCTCTCAGGCAGCTGATTCAGAGTTTGCTGAAAGGGCAGCACATTTGTAAGTTCTTTAATTCATTATTGCATTTATTTATTTTTTACTGCCAGGGAAGCAGGGAGGTGTAGGGCTGGAAAAGACTCCTGCCTGAAACCCTGGAGAGCCATAACCGCTGCTGGTCAGCACAGAGAATCCTGAGTTACATAGGCTGACCAGTGGTCTGACTCTGTATAAGGCAACTTCCTGGGTTCTGTTGTAATGTATGTTGCAGTACTGAGGTCAGAACTGCTTGCTCGTTTCCTCGCAACAACCTGTGTGTGTGAGAGAGAGAGACAGACACACACTCAGAGAGAGAGAGAGAGAGAGAGAGAGAGAGAGAGAGAGAGACCCCAAACTACTGGGATAAGAAATTGGAGGTACTTCTCCCAAGCCCAGGTTGCTGCTGTTAGAACATTCTCTCACATTCCGGGATGGAGGCCATTCTGGAAACTGTAGTGCACTTGACACCTCACTAACTCCTCAGGGACGCTTGAGCTACTACTGTACGTCCTTCAGGTTTCTCTTTTAAACCAGACATCATACTAGTGAGTACCAAAGAAGCTATGCAGAAGCTGTGAGACTAGAATACAAGTCCTAAAGCATAATCCAAATTCTTTTATCAGGTTAAACATGAAGGAAAATGCATAATCAATCAGATATTGTAGCCAATCGGCAGTCCAAAGACGTGGCCATGCGAGTCTGTTGCAGTCTTGTGGCACCTTAAAGACTATCACTTTCTTGATGGCATTGGCCAGCTGTCTGGGGGTTGAATGCAATCCTTCAGGTCTCCCTATCTGCCCCTCCTCAGGCCACTCCCCTTAGGCCACTCACCTCATCTTTCTTGTCTGGCTGGAATGTGTCCTTGAACTCTGACCATGCCTCTTGACAATGGATGGTCTTTCCCCGGTTACTCATCCTCCATGTTATCATTTTACTGATAAGAAATACATTGGAAAACAAAAAGAAACAACTCCTAGCAGTGCTTGAGTTATGCACAGATCATAGTTGGGGCCCTGACCTGGACTCTGTACCCCACTTATTGATGGCGCTAAGTAAATAAGAAATGTGGCATCATCATCAACAATAATAATAATAGTAATAATAACTGAGCAGAATATTTGGGTTTATACAACTGTGCTCCTGCTCTGGATAATCCACATTCAATTCAACCTACTTTCCCTATCAGGACAGCTGGGCTGTACGGACAACTGGGCTGTGGTTCAAAGCACATCCACCTTTGGCAGCCAATTGTACAATTGAAATAAACAGAAGTAGCTGCACAGAAATGGTATGGAAGAAACTCTCCCAGGCTTGAAACCAGGCACAGAGGAGATCTGCAGCTCTATAGCAGAAGTTAAATAAATCCTAAACTCCAAAGCAAGGCAGCAATGTTCAGAAAAAGGCAATGTGGAAAACATGCTATGATGATGGAACCCTTTATAAGAACCTTGAAATAAACAGGGTTTTGCGTGTGTGTGTTTTTTTAAAAAAACATTTAATTAAAGATCAGATCTAATCAGGACATAATATAACCCATGTTAACAAGGAAATTAAACATTTTAAAAAGAAGCTACAGGGAGGATCAATATCTACAACAAGGGAAACAGATTTCCTGTCTTGCACGTCAAACTTGTATTTTAATAAACTAAAATTTTAATAAACTAACATTTTAATAGCATTGAGACTTTCCGTGGTGTAGTGATAAATTCTGAACTACAGGAGCTCTTCATGATAACCACCATAGCCACAACTCTTCAAGATTATACAACAAAAATGAATAATTGGCCAAAGCAGACATAGAATCATAGAGTTGGAAGGGAGCATGAGGGTCATCTAGTTCAACCCCCTGCAATGCAGGAATCTTTTGCCCAACGTGGGGCTTAAACACGCGACCCTGAGATTAAGAGTCTCATGCTCTACCAACTGATTATGGTTGCAATACCAAGTCTGCCTTTTCTCCTCCTATCCCCCCCCCCCAAAAAAAAACAACTTTTGCTCAGAGTCTAGCTTGAAGATGAGTACTTCTGGTGGACTCATAAGCTAGCTCACTATTTTGTGTCCTTTTGATAGCATAATAAAGGGAATCTATCCCCCCCAAAAAAATTGAAATGGCCTTTTAACCCTCAGTCATGTATGCTAATCAGTGTGACCCACCTCTTTCTCCGCTCAGCTCATTTGGTGGGTTTCTCTCGGAATGGGAAAAGCTTATTTATTTGGCACACACAGGATTGGCAAATAGAAAATGGGTATGGATTAGAGCCCCATGAGATGACATCATTGTCCCTGCTGCAAAACAAGTGGGCAGCAATTTCTTGGGACGTTATTATTTTATTGGTTGAAAAAATAATAACCAGTGCCACCTTTTAATTTAAATTAATAGCATATCCTACCTTTCCATTTAGAAATGAAACGAAGATGGATAACAAGGCTAATCAGCATTCTCTCTACTCCTGAGCATGTCAGTGCAGTTAAACTGCTCCAGGACCTCATGGTCAAATGGGTCTATTTGGAATGTGGATTGAATAAATCCATAAAGATTTCTGTACAGTAGAGTCAGCCAGCATTCTGGGGCCTGTGGACACATTTGCAAGCTGGAGAAGGTGAATGATATGTTTAAATTGAAATGTATTATGTAAAACTTAATAAAAAAATATTTAGATAAAAGAAGAAAAGCAAGTGTCTTGGGCACCACACACACACACACCACAACCAAGACAATGGAAAGCTTCTTCCTAACCTAATTTCAGTGGGGAGGAGGATCCTGCAGTGCCACGGAAGGCCTCTGTGGGCACCTGTGCATTGGCAAGCACCACACTGGCATCTCCTGCTGTACTGTACAGTCACATAACTGCTTCAGCACAACCAGGGCTTCCAAGTTGTCCTTGGCCTTGATCCTATGCCAGTAACTACCACCGGAAATGCAGAAATCAAACAGGTGACTTCCCCCCGTTATTCTCTTTTCACAGGCCCCCTTTTCTTCCGTTTAAAAAAGTGCTAAATATCTTCCATACTATGTAGGACAACTGTGTGTCAGAGGTATACATAAATAGGTACATCCGTCTCAGCAAAAAGCAACCGAATCCAGGGGCATTTTCAGGATTAAGAGCTTTATTTTGGCATAAGTATTCATGGACTATAGTCCATTTCATCAAAAAGTGATAGTCATGCCTGAGGTAAAACGTTTTGCTGGAGAATTCCACAGGAGATATTGGGGAGTGTGTTCACCAACAACGGACATAACTGCTTTTGGTGGACACTCCTACTTTTCTGTGTGAATCCATATGTAGTCTGCTTAATTTCACTCCTTATTATATGATTTGGAGATGTGTGCAGCATTAGGTGAACTACTGGCTGGTGTCATAGGCATAGGGGAGAATTTTGCTTCTGTTTGCATTTTAAGACAAACCTATTTAATTTGCATTTCCTGTTACAATGTACAAAACGAAACACAGCCATCTTTCCCTGAACTTTGTGGTGAGGTTCTCCACCCAAAAGTGGTGTACAAAAATGCCACCAATTAGGAGAAAGTATAAATATGCATATACTCAGGGATAGTGTAAAGAAAAATGCACATATTAGTGAAAAATGACATATAAAACACAATAGCGAAAAATTGTATGTTAGCCAAAATTGGAAATGAATCAGGCGTTAAAATGCCGTTGGATTTTTTGCGAGGGCAAATTCACGAACTGATACAGAAAACGTGGCAAACTGAATTTAAGATGGTGGAAATGAGGAACTGAGGAAACTAAAACGGATAGATTTGTTCCTCCATGGATGAGGGTATTTTGAGGGGTTCATTGTGACGACTGTGGATGATCCACTTGAGCAGCTTGTAGTGACAATACAATATCCGCTCATACGAGCAAAACTCCAGCTCTTCCCAACTCTTGGGATATCCTCTGATCCTGTTGCTTGCTACTCCAAACTGTTCTCATCCCTTCCAGTCCTCCTAAGGCAGCGTGTGCATTGGGAACAGCCCAGACAGCGGAGCCTCGCCCTGCCACTCTGTCTCTCAGCCAGAGGGCAGGAATGGTTGCAGCTGCTCCATCTGGGTCCCTCTGGGCTGGTCAATGTGATTACACAGCACCGGGCTGCAATCAGTGCAGCCCCAATTCTCACAGGTAGCTGGCAACAGGCTATATAAGGGAGCGCCCAGGATTCCCGTCTGGGCAGGGGGGACGCCCCCCCCCCCAGCCAAAGAAGGAGACGTCAGGGCAGGAATGCAGCTGTGGGCATGGGCAGACCTGGCTTCTCCCCTGCAGAGATATAAATTTGGGTGGGATGAGGGGCCTGTGGCCTTTTCCAACACAGCGGAGCTGCATTGGTGCTGTCTACGGTAAGAGAGCTCAAGCTCATCAGCAGAGAAGGGGGCCCCTGAGAACTCATGCCCTGTCCCAGCCCTACCACATGCTCCAACAACACCCTACCTCGGGACATGCCTTGGGGATTGGGAGAGCTGCCTCTTAACTCTCCTTATCTGAGGTGCCTTAGCCTTCCATGAAAGACATGGATCAAAACAGAACGGCTCAGCTGCTCACCAACTGGACCTCTTCCATGGCTCAGTTGGTAGAGCATGAGACTCTTAATCTCAGAGTCATGAGTTTGAGCCCCACATTGGGCAAAAGATCTCTTCATTGCAGGGGTTGGACTAGATGACTGTCATGATCTCTTCCAACTCTATGCTATGACCCTTACCAGGGTGTGTCTAAAACTGGAGATATAATAATGAGGGTGTGGGCGAAAGCACAACTTTACTCTCATCCCACTTAAGTGGGTCTGGACTGATTTGCCCCAGAAGAGTGAAGATGACACTCACTGAGGTGTCTTTGCAGTTGTATACATGGAGCAAGACAGCAATGGGTCCTCTTGAGATGGTTGATGTGAGCCTCATGTTAGAGCGGTACTGGCGTTGGGTGGAAGCAGGAAGGAAGAGGGTTGGACTCTGTGCTATGTAGGAGCCTGTTTCTCTCCCTCTCACCCCCACCCCCATTATTGAACCTGCTACCCCTCCATCTCCCCACAGATGTCAAAAGCTGCACCCAAGAAACCAGCAGCAGGTGGTGCAGCCCCTCCCCCTGCAGGATTTTCCCTGGACATAAATGACCCTCAGGTGCAGAATGCTGCCATCCGCATCCAGGCTTCCTATCGTGGGCACAGGTGAGGGGGATAGCAGGTGGGAGGATGGGAGCGTTATCAGGGCTGGGCTGAAAATGCACCTCTTTTGTCCCTGCTTTTGACACCCAAGAATGGGTCCACCCTGCTCTTCTGGTGGTAAATCGTTTTAACCGGTTTTCATCTTGCATGTTCATATTGTTGCAACCCACCCTATGGTAAAGGATGGGTTAAAAATCCAAGTATTATTATTATTAGTAGTAGTAGTAGTAGTAGTAGTAGTAGTAGTAGTGTCCAGTAGTGTTGAGAGCAGGAGAGCTTGTAGAACTGAACATCAAGACTGATTATGTCTCCAGTAGTATGTGGTATGGCTGTGCAGAGGGCTCAGACCCATAACATCTCCACCCCATCTCCACACACTATTCACACTTCCTCTTGTTCTTCTGCTCACCCCCCCCCCACTGCTGCTGGGTTTCCCCCCGATTGCCATTTGTTCCAATATATCACTTAAGAGCAGCTTTTCCATCAAAAAGGAGCAAGGCAAGCGGAAAACTTGGCACAGCACAAGTGGAAGGGTTAATGAGCCCTGATCATCAGAGGGAGCTCCCTTGGTTGTTCCACTGGTCCTCAGAAGTTCAAGGGGTGGTGGCCTGGAAGAGGACATTTTCTATGTGGGGCATCCTTAAATTTTAGAGTTCCCACTCCACAGAGGTGTGCCCAGCACCTTCATCGCATTCTGAAAATACACCTCTTTACCTTGACCTTTGAATATTTATCTGTCTCTCTGTGCTTCTGACAACCCACCCTATTCTTGTGACTCTAATTTGTTTTAAACTGCTTTCAATATTGTGTTTTTAATTTGCTGTGTGGCTCATCCCTGGGCGCTGGGTAATAAAGCAAATAAATACTGTAAGGGTTAGAGTGTGCTCATGAAGACAAAGGACAACCTGAGCAGTATTTTGAGAAGCTGTGGTGGTTCCAGAATATAGTTGTGCAGTGGAAGAGGGTGCAAGAGACGGGAGTCATGAAATGGATGAGCGAGAAGGGCAAAAACCAAGGAGGAGGTGAGAGAAGCGGCCAGAGACTTTGGGGAGGCAGCAGCTGATCTGGAAGACAAGGCAACAGAGGACTGGCTTTAGGCATGTAGCAATGATGGGGAAAACAAAACTCCGGCACATGTGAGAACTGCAGGTTTGGACTCTGCCATTCTTATTACAGCCCAAAACGTTGTTTGGAATTGGGAAGTTTGGCTGCATAAAGATTCCAAAACTTTCATGGGGAAGGGGAACTTTGGAGATGGAAAGAAGGTGGACGGATGCCTTGCTTCATTTGCTTCTCCCTTGCTCTCCCATTTAACTGAAATACTTATAATGTAGCACTCCTGGCGGCACATTTAGGGCTCATCTACACTTACCTTTTGCCCTCTGCTTTCTAGGCACATGTCCACATTTTAAAACCCCATATGTGAGAGTGGTTGTGGGGGGTTTGCCCCCCTCCCCCACTTTCCCCAAGAAAACCTGCTCTTTAATGCTGAATTAGAACAAACAGCAATTCAGAGTTTCTATGGATTGCTGTTTGCTCCAATTTAGTGCTAAAGAGCAGGTTTTCACAGGGGAACAACCACAGTAAAAAGGGGGGGCTCAGATATGGAGGTTTAAAGCACATACATGTGACTAGAAACATAGCACAAAAGGAAGTCTGGATGAGCCCTGACTCAGGTGGCCTCAAGACAGTCAGCATCTTGCAGGAAGGACTGAGGCACATACAGAAGCTTGCACCATGACAGTGCTATGTTGCTGTAGCACAACATATCCACTTTTTTAAATAACGGTCTTTTTTGGTTAGGAAGTACACTGCAAAGTGTGGGCTTAGTGTATTGTTAACAGAAAGACGCACACACCCCTCCAAAGTAAATCAGGATGAATGCCCATTGCCATATAGCTACCGCCACAAACAAATCACCTCAATAAAGATCAGGCATAAGCATTAGCACCTTCAAATGCAGTGAAGTCATTTCCCCTTGCTGCGTTTCAAGCCACTCCTGCACACTGCTGTACACACCAGAGAGTGTGCATGGATGCCTTCACCTGATGTCCATCACCTCTTTGGTTTTCCTGCGTCTGCAACACACCCACCCTCCAGCACCAAACTCTGATTCAACGAAGCAGTCATCTGTGCATGCCAATGGGTGTCTCGCATGTTAGTACCTCATCTTAACCTTGGCTTATGCTTGCAAATTGGATGGAAAATGGTTTGAGGGAAAATGCATCCAACAGCAGAATTTCTCCAGAAACTACAGGATAGGCATGAATTGTGGCTAACATCGTGTGCTGAGGGCTTCAAACACCAGCAGTGGGGGCGCACTGGAGCCAGAGTAAATGGTAATGAGTACACAGCCATAGTCTAACCACCAGGTGATCTTTGTGCAAGAAAATCAGGTTCACACCTCAGCTCCTCCATTCAATCTAGTTTCTGAACTACTAGCAACCTCTTCATTGAGGATTCATTCGGATTTGGTTGCACAAAGATTGTGAGCAGCTTATATGGCATTTGCTGTTTATTTAGCATTCGTTTTTATTTGTTTGCAGGGAGGTTACATGATGCCATATCAAGGAATTGTTATCCCATGCTTTCTAGTATGTTTTCTTGTCACTTCCCTAACAATAATAATAATAACCTGGTTTTATTTTATTGGAAGTGGGTTTGTTGCACCAGAGAGCTAAACCCACATCAATTGCACAATCTGAATTTTCTGGCACGCAGTTGACTCTTGTGTGCAAAATAGCGACAGCCTTGGAAGCACCCAAAACTCCCACCACTCTTGCTCACCACTCTCATTTGCCTTGGAACTATTGGCACAAAAAGGGTGCAGCAGCTATTCAGTTTAAGGAGGTAACTCCAACATCAAAATATAAGCCAATGACTATGTTTTCCTCACTGATTTACTTGTTTTTATCAATTCTGTGGAGTTGAGGAGAAGAGGGATTGAGTAAGAAGAATTCTGCTAGAATGTCCCATTTCCCCAGTCAATCAGATTCTATCCATTTAGCCACAGAGCATTTACTATCATAATATTGTTGATTAGCTGCAGCTTGATAACATGTGGTTCTGAGTGGTTGGCAGGCAGGTGGTTGGTTGCTCCTTCCAGGCTGCCCAGTTGTGTCACAGCTGGCAGCTGCTGATCTCTGTCTGGTTTGGCCCTGGGTACCATTAGAGGCAGAGCACTTTGCCACCTCATTCATGGGGGAGAGGAGCTCCAAGAGGAGCCTTAAAGGCCTGCTGCTTAACCCCTTCCTCTCCACTACCAGGTCCCGCAAGGAAATGAAGGAGAAGGGCCCCCCACGGGTGCTGAAGAACCTCACAGACGTGATGCTGATCGAGGGGAGCGCAGCCAAGCTGGAGTGTCGCATCAGTGCCTTCCCCGACCCCTTCATCCGCTGGTCCAAAGATGGTGCGGAACTCAAGGACGGGCCCAAGTACCGCTATGTCTTTGAGGACCCAGACATCGTCGCCTTGGTGGTCCGTGATGCTGGCCTTCCTGACCTGGGCAAGTACACCATCTCCGTGAAGAACCCCTTTGGAGAGTGCTTCGACTCAGCACGTCTCCTCGTGGAAGGTAATACGGCCTGCCTCCCTTCCTTACATAGCCACACACCCCTTCTAAACTTAGCCACACACATCCCCTGGGAAACCAAGCCATTCTTGCAAAGTTCCTCATTGCGGGGAGATCTCAATTTGGCACATCTCAGGAGGGGAAGGTAATAGCACTCTCTGCTCTGCTTCTTCAAGTCATCGCCCCCCCCCCCATTCCCTGCCCATTTCTATTCATAGCCTTGTGTCTTGCGTAGAAAAAGCCAAGCCCCTTCTAACTTTAGCCATGCCTCTGCCAAGACGTAGCCTTCTTCCTCCCTTCTAGATCTCATCGTGGCCCTACCTAGCTATGATGCCAGACCTGAAGGAAGAGAAGAAAGGCAGGGGGAACCCTCTGATGGCAACTCAGGATAGTTTAGTCAGTCATCAGGAAAGGAGGCTGATCCCCGAGACTGGGACCCAAGAGGGCAGCCTCCTTTCACAACACCTACTGCCTCTAGGAATGGGTTGGAAGGAGATGCGTTAGTCAGAAATAGGGGTTGCTTTTTGTGTGTGATTATTCAATGAATCTAATCCCTGCAAACGAACGTGTACTGCTCCCCCCCCAATCCCTAAACCCCTACACAGCAGCTGGGGAAACTACAAAGTCTATATCCCTGCACAGTATGCAAAAACCTGCATAACAAGAAATTGTTCTGACTCTCAACTTCTGTTCTACAGTGAAGCTGGTACCTGGAGAGCTCCTTTGTAGGAATTTATTTACCTCGTTTGCCCAAGTATACCTATGGTGCAACAGGGTTTGCCAAGTAAATAACTGGAAGATATTCTGTGGCCATCAGACAAAAATTCTAGAACACCTGGAACAAGACACAGCACCATAACAAAACTCGCAGCCCCAGCATTAGGTCCTCATGCCCTAGCAGAGGATTCTGCTGCCCGTCCCCTTGGCAAAAGATGGCTAAGCAAGGGCCCTTGCTCTGATCTCACCTGCTCTCTCCCTCTGCAGTGCCTGCCAAGATTCAGAAGGGCCCAGACAGCACAAAAGCCAAGAAAGGTAGCACAGTCAACCTGACAGCCCACATCAGTGGGGAGCCCGCACCAGATGTTGGCTGGGCCAAGGATGGCGAGGATATTGAAGAGGACGATCGGTGAGTGAAATTCACCACTGGTGTAATAAACCTCATAGCACCAACACTGCTTGGGCAGGTGGGCAGCAAGGGGAGCCCGAGAACCAGGTCCCCCACCCCTTTCTTTCCTGATTCCATAAGCACTACTAGTTCATGTTCAAATCAACAGAGCTGATGCAATAGCTTGAATTCTTGCATGGGGAAAGCGATAACATAAGCTTTCCTTTTTGAAAGAAAGAAAGAAAGAAGGAAGCACATAGTTCTTCTGGTTATTACAGAGGACCTTAATGTGTAAGAATCAAAGGACACGTGTGTTGAGTCAGGATAAGTGTGATTTCTTCTTTTAACACAAGTCCTGTTGATTCCTGTGCACTCATTTGTATTGGACCAGGATGGAACTGACCTGGCAGAGCTAAAAGCATCAAGATCAGGGGCTTCCTTGCCTAGTAGTTAATGGGGAGGAAGTGAGAGAAAGATCAGCATCTGTAATTGCAGTCATTCTGAAATTCTTCAGTTTTGCAGCCCCTCAGCAATTCCCCCCCCCCCCTGCAGCATTGGTACCATTCTCAAAGCCAGCACTGCATTTTAAAAACAGACTTTAGGTCAGGCCATCAAGAAAGGTGCTTTTAATTAGTATTTTGTTATGGGGATGGAATTAGTAGACTGTTGCAGTGCCATAATACAGTATAAAAATCATGGGCCCTGGGCCAGAGTCTTCTTTTTGATAATTCCAGCCCAAGTTAAAACAGCCTTGACCTCCATTGTCAAAAATAAAATAAAATAAATCAAGTGCAAGGCCGTATGTTTGCTGGTTCTGCAGCTCAGTTAGTCAGCCTCACCCAAATGGAACTGATGGACTGCCAGCGGTCCATGGGTCAGTTTAGCAGCTTCTGCTTTGTATCTCTAAGGGCCCTGACTTGAGATTTCCACCTTTCCCTTCCCTGCAGCATATACTATAACATCGGCAGTGACTCAACAACTCTCACCATCAAAAAGGTGTCGCCGGCGGATGCTGGGAAGTACGAGGTCTTTGTGGAGAACAGCCTGGGCATGGACCAGTCTTTTGCACGCCTTGATGTGATCTGAGCTCCTGCCTCCCCCCTGCCTCCTGTACAGTTCCCCCCCCCCCAAAAAAAATAAACTCTCTGTCATTTCAAAGTATGGTCCAGGGCCATTGTCCTGGAGAGAAGGCTGGGGAAAGCAAATTAAGCCCTGCAATGGCGCTGTAGGGATATCCTGTCCTGTCCCCCCTAAGATGCAATAGGGAGTCCTTCTCTCATTGCCCCTTTGGCTCTCACCAATGCCATTCTGCCATACCTTTCCTGGCAAGAGTTCCCCACTGTGCCCCAGGGCTGAATCCATTTCTTGGGCAGGTGGGTGCCATCTCCTTGCAGGCTAATCACTTTGTGCAGCCATCGCTGAAATGCCTCCACTCCAAGGACGCAGAAGGGGCTGTGCAGTCCTCCCACCGGCAGGACCCACTTTCCCCCAGCACTTCAGAGATTGTGAACCATCCCAGAAGCCTCCAGATTCTTCCTGACCTGTTTTATTGCTATTTGAACTAAATAAAACCAGCTGGTTGTACAGAGGACTTGTGTGTGCTACATGCAATTTATCAGCAGGAAATTAAAATCCTGGAAATCTCATTTGTGTGCTGCAAAGGTGGAGTGTGGGAAGAGTTTCTAGCTTTTTTTCTTTCTCAGATAAAACCTAAAGTCAACGAGAAGGTTCTGTTGGTTCAGAGAATAGGGGCTCATCCAAACTTTTGTCTGTCCCACGTTATCTAGGCACTGGTTTGTAATTTCTAGGTCTGGGTCTGAATGGGGTTTTAGTTTGTCCCACCACTTTCCCCAGGAAAACCATGTTTACTGCTAAATCCGAACAAACAGCAATCCATGCAGTTTGCTCCAGTTCAGTGGTAAACAGAGGGGCCAGACAAAAAACCCCTGCTCCGACACAGGCCTGGAAATCACAGGCCTATGCTTTAGCACAAATGGAAGTGCAGATGATTCCTAGGATTGCTGCAGACTAGAAGGCCCCGTGAGTCTATCTGGTCCCCTAATGGGTCCTGCTAAAAAAAGAAATAATAATCTTATCCCACAAAGTCCTTCCTCTCTCCCAGGACCATGTAATCACCCAGCTTCAGGTACAAAAGACTACTTGTGTTCCTGTTCCATATTTGTATCGTTGCTTGGATGACATCCAGTAATCTTTTCAACCTTTCCCTGCAGAGAACATTAGCTCGGGGGTCTTCATTCTGGGTACCTGGCTGAACTGAACAGTTTGGTCTCTTCTCCTCTCACATTGTGTTTCCTGAAATGTAGTTCTTCTGAGTAAGTTCTGGAACCAGGATTTTGCCCTTATTCCCTTGGCAACGCTGCCTCCTGCATGCACTAAAAGGCACTGCAGGACCCCTTTCCCCTGCCCCCCAAGCAAGCTGTTCTGGAGATATAAATAGTCCTTCCTGACCATATCAGGGATTGTTTGGGCTGCACAGCTGCTCATCTTATTCACATTACAACAGCACACAACGCTGTATGTCTGTCTCTCACAAATGATGCCATGCCTGGCAGGACTCAACACTAAAGCATGTACTAGGGAATAGTAATGAAGAGTGCTTCTGGGTATGTGCAGAGTGCTTTCTACAAATGAGCATCTTGTAGTGGATCACAGTCCAGCAAGTGTATGGTAAATTTTGAAGTACATCAGCTCATCACAACAGCCCCGATAGCAAGACATCCCAGAAAAAGTCAAAAAATGGCAGACAAATGTGTTGGTCTTCATGGATTATCGTAACACAAACAAACACCAATATAGAACATAATGCAAAAAGTTATTAGGATTAGGATGCAATTTGATGCAGTTTCCTGGGACTAAGCGTCATTGGATTCAGTAGTGCTTGCTTGTAACTAACTGCACAGGTTCAGCTTGTAAAACCACAGAAAGCTTTAAGAAAAGATCCTCAATCAGCAGCCCTTCTTTTAATTAGAAGTGCAAATCATCCTGCAAGTAAGTAAGAAGCCACACTCACCTGCCCCACACCCACTGTGTATTCCAGACCTGGCTTAAAATGTGCTTGTACTTTGCAAGCAAGGCAGGAATTAACACAAGCTCCAATAGGGTTGGCTGCCATTAGAGCTCCCAAGTGGAGCCGCTCTTTTCCGAAAAGGGGTTTTTGCAGGCTCTGCCGATTGGTGGCTAATTAATGGTGAGAGCTGACTGCGCTTACTCAAATGGAGAGAGGAAGCCGTCTGCACATGCTCAGTAATCTGCATTCTCTCTAGAATCACTTCGCATAGTGATTCTAGAACTGATTCTTGGTTCCGCCCTCGAAGTGCCATCCCTTTTAGCCTGGGCAGGCAGAGCAGCAATTCCTGCCCTGCTTTGCAAAAACAGGCTTGGGGCAGGCTGCCGCATAGCTGTCAACCTTCCCTTTTTGCGGGAATTTCCCTTATTTCAGCGCCGTTTCCCGCTGCTTCCCACTGCTATCCCGGATTATTAGATAACCCGTAGACTGTCCCCGGGACACGTGAGGCTGCTGATCCCTTATTTTCGAGGCTGCCGATCCCTTATTTTCAAATCTGAAAGTTGACAGCTATGGGGTGGCGCAAAGTGAAGCAGCGTACGAGTCCTGTTGGAGCAGGCCAGTGGCCCATCTGCTCTCAACCTGTGGGAAGAAGCCCGAAAGCAGGACTACCCTTAGGGCAGCGAGGAAGGGACCAAAACCGCCCCACGGCTTGCAACTTCCTCCCCACCCCGAAACGCCCTAGCCTTCCCGGCCAGCGAAAACAACCAATCCGGGAGGATCCGCGTCAGCGCGGCCGGCCGGCTTCTCCCGCGGCTACGCGCCGACTGGATCGCTCAAGGCCCGCCCTGCGCGGACCCGGCCAGCGGTGACGTGGCATTCTCACGTGCTCGGAAGCAGAACTCGGCGAGGAGGGGGCGCAGGATCGGTGCTGCGCACGGCTGCCTCTCTCGTCGCGATCCTTCGCGGGACGCCCTGCCTTCCTGTCCGCGCGCCCCCCAGACGAAGAGGGCGATGCTGAAAGCCGTGGTCCTCATCGGCGGCCCCCAAAAAGGTGAGGGCCGCCAGCAACCCTAAAGCGGCCGGCCGAGCTTTGCTTCCCTCCCGCCCGGTGCACCTGCCCGTCAGAGCAGACCCGTCGCCCCTCGCTTGCCCCACTTGCGGCGCCCATGGGGCTTGCGGGGTCAGGCGGAGGGACGTGGCCTGAGCCTCTGTCTCGAGGGGCGGAGGAGCTGAGTCTAAGGTCCTAAGGTCAGGGAGAGGAGAAGGGGGGGCAGGCTTTCCTCCTGGAAGCCGGTTCCCCACATGCTGTGGGTGTGCGAGAGGGACTTGACTATGTCGTCAGGCCTGGGAGACCTGTTTTCGAATTTCCATGCAGCTCACTGGGTGACCTTGGTCCAGTCACTTGCTAACCTATCCCACAGGGTTGTTGTGAGAACAAAATGGAGAGGGAGGGAACCATGTATGCCGCCTTGATTTCCCTGGAGGAAAGGTGGGATAGTAACTTGGTGAGGGACTGACACCCTGTGTGTGTTCAGAAGCCTGCTTGTTCCTTATCCCTTTCTGTATGTGAAGGGTGAATTCTGCCCTGCTCTCACATGAATATGCCTTCTCTGCCCCTCCTCTGGCCCACCTGGTGTCGCTCCCATTCCTCAGCCTTGGCTTCAGTCGTCTGCTGCTCTTCAGGAGCCTCAGAGTGACATTGGCTTCCCTTGTTCCTCTTCTGGTGGCAGCCATTCCTCTCAAGGCAGCCCATGATTTGTGTGTCTCCTGTCTCGTTTGTGAATTTGGTGAGCGACAGCCTACAATTCTGTGGTAACCTTTTCTCTTGCAGGGACCCGCTTCCGGCCGTTGTCCTTTGAGGTGCCCAAGCCCTTGTTCCCTGTGGCAGGAGTGCCTATGATACAGCACCACATTGAGGCGTGCACTAAGGTATGGAAGGGGAATTAAGCTGACACCATGAGGGGAGTTCATAAAAACACCAGAGGAGCCCGCTGGATCAGGCCAGTGGCCCATCTGGGCCTCTGTCCTCTTCTCCCAGTGGCTGACCAGATGCCTGTGACAAGCCTGCAAGGTGGACATGAACACAACAGCACTCTGCCCACCTGTGGTTCCCAGAAACTGGTATTCAGAGACATAATGTCTCTTGACAGGAGAGGCAGAACACAGCAGCCATTGTGTCTGGGAGTCCTTGATGTCTTTTCCATGAATTTGACTAATCCTGCCTTAAAGTTGGTGGCTATTACTGCTTCCTGTGGGAGCGAGCACCGTTGTTTTAACTTTGTGATGCATGAAGGACTTTTGTCTGTCTTGAATCTTCCAGTCTACAAGTTTTAGTGTTAAGATATGTTACAAAATGTTTCTCTGTCCACTTTCTCCATGCTGTGCAAAATTTTCTAAACTTATTTCAATTCACCTCTTATTCGCCTTTCCTCTAAAAGAAAAAAAAGGCCCTTAACGCTGCAACCGCTCTTCATAGGGGAGTTGTTCCACCCCCTTGGTAATTTGGGTCGTCCTTTTCTGAACCTTTTCTCACTTTAAAATATTGCTTTTGAGGTGAGCTGACCAGAACTGTACACAGCATTCCAACTGTGCTTGCACCAATAGATTTGTATAGTGGCATTGTGAAACTGACAGGGTTATTTTCAGTCCAGCATGTTGCCTTGTGCTCTAACATGCAATAAATTGAGCAAGTAAGAGCTCTCCTGCTCTTGGCTTCATATGCCAATCAGTGGTTGCTCCATCTTCCTTTCCCTTCTCTGCAGGTGCCCAACATGAAGGAGATTCTCCTGATTGGGTTCTATCAGCCCAATGAGGCCCTCAGCCGATTCCTGGTGTCAGCCCAGCAAGAGTTCAAAATACCCATCAGGTGGGTGGTCACAGTGCTGGCTCAACCGCTGGACATAATGAGGCGGCCACTTCAGGCAGCTGATGTTGGGTTGCATGAAAGGGCAACAGATTGTTTGGGTATTTAAATGCATTGATTACTTTTTTCATAATAAATGCAATGATGGAGAGGCTTTTGTTGAGGAGGGGTGGTGCTTGTGGGGGTTTTCTGCCTCAGGTACCAAAATAATTTGCTCATCCTTGGCTGCTGTGCAACAGGAACGAGGAAGAGGAAGTGAGATAGAGCCATTCGGTCCTCCGTCTTAGACAGCAAGATGCCTTGGGCTGGTCCTGGGTAGTCAGTCAGCACTGCTAAAGAGAGAGGAAAGGGCTCCATCTTTACAATCTGCCATTCAGGTCCTGATTCTGCAGAGACTTTGGAAAAGGGGGGTGTAACTCTGGTAGAGCATCTGCTTTGCATGTGGAAGATCCCAGGTTCAGTCTCTAGTACCTCTAGATAGGGCTGGGAGAAACTCTTGTCTGAAACCCTGGGCACTTGCTGCCAGCCAGTGTAGGCAGTATTACGATCGATGGACTAATGGCCTGACTCTGCCTAAGCCAACTTCCTGGGTCCCTATGCACCTGTTGAAACAGCCAAGCGCATTTGGCCTAGTAGACCTTGGCACAAGCAATTCTTCCCCCTGCAGTGAAGGGCCTTAGCAGCCTCCCGTTTTGTGTAGGTATCTGCAGGAATATGCTGCGCTTGGCACAGGCGGCGGCATCTACCACTTCCGGGACCAGATCCTCTCGGGTAACCCTGAAGCCTTCTTTGTGCTGAACGCTGACGTCTGCTCCGAATTCCCTCTGGGCGAGATGCTCAGCTTCTACCGGCAACTTGGCAATCCAGACAGCTTCCTCATGCTGGGCACCACGGTAATGGTGTGGGAATGTTCAGGGATGCAGGAGAGGATATATTGTCTGATTATATCCTTATCCAACTTGTGTTAACAGGTTCCACAATTTCAGCAGAGTAACATTCCCTTCTTTTAAATTTGCAGCGGCTGCGTTTGCTCAGGCTCGCTAAAGCCTCTATAACTGTTCTGGTATTTCCCCCTTATTCCCTCATAAAATAGAAGAGACGACACAGTCTTTTACAAAAGTATAAAAAGAGTTTACTCACATTCTGTTCACAATCAGATCCCAGAAGCCAGACTTAGCTTAATGAAGTAGCATACACTTTGAATCTATCTCTTAAGAAGACAGTCCCTTTGTCCTCTCTTGGCTGGAAGCCAAGAGGGCATATTTCGCTCAGTAGAAGTTGTGTCTTCAATGCATGTGGTAAAAGAGAGAGAGATGGCTGCCCTGCCCTGTGCTTTTGTCATTACCTTCACAGGTGAGGCCACACCCACCTCTAGTCACATGCAGAGGAAGTCTGTCCCAGCCCAGAAGGAAACAGGAAGTTTACCTGCTGGCTGGACAAACATTCTTCCCCATGTGTAAACATGTTCACTCTAGGAATGTTGTACTTGACTGCTCTTGTGTTTCACATCCTACAAATGGCACAGCCCTGGCCTCTCATGCTGACAGCGCTGTGGGCTTGGAAGGAGGGCGCTGCTTGGCACAGGATTGTGGGACCTTTGGCTCTCTTGATACTTGCTGGGCTACCATTCGTATCATCCCTGACCACACTGATTTTGCTGGTGGGAGCTGGAGTTTGGTCGCTGATGGAGAGGTCCCCCTTCCCCGGCTTTGGGAACGCAGTTTGAGGGCTAGCTGCAGGTTCCTAGCCTTTGTGATGCAAAATGGTTGCCTTGCTAGGATCCCAGTCCCAGTGCTCCTGGCAACCCTGTCCTGCAAATTCTTCTCTAATCCCTCTCACCCCCTGGTAATGTTCCTGTGACCACTTTTCTTTTTTGTCCCTAGGCCAACAGAAAGCAGTCTCTGAACTATGGCTGCATTGTGGCGAACACTGAGACGCATGAGGTATGTGGAAGACTGGAGGGAAGACTGGGCAGCAGGCATGCCCCAGTAGAGAGCTGCTCCACCTGGGTTGAGGAACCTGTGCCTTCCAGAGGCTGTCCGACTACAACTCCCATCAGCCTTGAGTGTTGGCCATGCTGGCTGAGGCTGATGGGAGTTGAAGAGCCAAGACTGTCCACAGTCTCCCCTATTCCTGTACCCCGTCCAGCACAACCTTCCTGCCTGCTGTTCTCTGGAGCCTGGCTTAAGCAGAGCAATCCCCAGCACTGGATGGTGCAATTCCCAAGACTCTTCCTTCTCTGCCCCACCTACATGTCCCCTTCCTTCTCCAGGTCCTGCACTACGTGGAGAAGCCCAGCACTTTCGTCAGCGAGCTCATCAACTGTGGCATCTACTTGTTCACGCCAGCCATCTTCCATCACATTGGCGCTGTCTTCCAACGGAACCAGCAGGAGCTGCTTCTGTGAGTCTCTTTCTTAGCTGTTCCTTCCTGCTTCCTGGGAGCAACATCTGGTCACTTATCATCTCTCTCTCTTTCTGTTTCTCTTCCCTCTCTCTGTGTCTCTTCCATCTCCTCCTCGTGCCACCCCTTGCCCACATTTAGGGGTGCATGCCTTGGGTAAGTGTCCATCTCCTCCTTCCTCCTGCATTCCTCGTCTCCCGAGTGCTTTTGTGCTTCTCTGCTCCATGGGACTTGGGCACTTAGGCTTAGAACTGGCTTTTTGGCTTCCCAGGGATGGGCAAACCTCTGTGGCCCTCAGGATGTTGTTGGATGGACTCCATTTCCCAACAGGTCCAATCAGCATGGCCAAGGGCCAGAGATGATGGGAGTTGTAGTCCAGCCACCTCCAGAGTGCTTCAGGTTCCTCATCCTCAGTAACAGAAGGATCTGCTGTTGCTGTACTTGAGTGGTTATTTTCCCTGACCTAGAGAAATGCCTTTTCTTTCTGGCCACACATCATCTTTCCAGTGAGTCATGTGGCCCCTAACCCTTTGTATGCCTTGTTCGCACAGGGAGGAGAACACCAATGGCTGGCAACGAGCTGAAGCCATCAGGCTGGAGCAGGATGTCTTCACAGCCCTTGCCGGGCAGGGACGCCTCTTTGCCTACAAGACGGAGGGGTTCTGGAGCCAGATCAAATCCGCTGGGTAAGGGGAAGTAGAGGGAGGTACAAGCCTGGGAAGTGGTTGTAAGCCTGCCTATGAGATAACCAAACACCGAATCAAATTTTTCTCTGTGGATCTGAGCTTATCTTACCTTAAGCAGATACCTGCATGCTTTTTTTGGAGGCGGGGGACCATAAGAATATGGTGACAATGCAAAAGCCAAAGAGAAACTCCTGAGAGTTATTTCTTATATTGGGAAATGGATGGGTTGGGGGGGGCTGACCATGGACCCTGATCACAGCCTCTTTCTTCCTCCATGACTATTGTTCTGTAGCCACGAGCCCAGGCATGAGGAATTTGTGGCCTTCCAGAGGTTGCTGGATTCCAGCTCCCATCATCCCTGAGCATTGGCCATGCTGGCTGAGGCTGATGGGCGTTTGAATCAAACAACATTGGGTCGGGAGCACAAGTCCTCCACCCTTGCTCTCGTATGTGTGGATCCAGACTCTATATTCCTCCCTCTTTCTCTTTTCTCAAGTGTTGTCCCAAAATTGGCAGGGGGCAGGGATCCAAACTAATAAATATGTAGATCCCTGAAGCAGAACAAGTGCAATTCTATTTTTTTTTCGAAATGATTTTTATTTAGTTTTCCATCCATAACAAAAGAGACAAGACAATAAAGAAAACATACAACACGTATAATTTCAGGCTCTTAATTTCATGGTCCTTACTCTCCCGACTTCCTCATACCTCCCCTTTCTGCATTCTCATGTCGAAATAGTTAATTAGCAAATCCCTCCCTTTTTTTCAAATTGATTATACAAATTGTTCAGATTCTTCCACTTAACCATTATCGCTGTTAACCCCTATTTTTCTCATTCAACATCAATCTAGCATTCACTGATTTTAGAATATTTCTTTAAATAGTCTTTAAATTTTTTCCAATCTTCTTCCGCCGTTGCTCTTCCCTGGTCTCGAATTCTGCTCGTCATCTCTGCCAAGCCCATGTAGTCCATCACTTTCATCTGCCACTCTTCCACGGTGGGTAAATCTTGTGTCTTCCAATACTTTGCTATAAGAATTCTTGCTGCAGTTGTAGCATACATAAAAAAGGTTCTATCCTTCTTTACAACCAATTGGCCGACTATGCCCAGGAGAAAGGCCTCTGGTTTCTTAGGGAAAGTGTACCTAAGTACTTTTTTCAGTTCATTATAGATCAGTTCCCAGAAAGCCTTAATCCTTGGGCACGTCCACCAAAGGTGGAAGAATGTTCCCTCCCTTTCTTTACACTTCCAACATTTGTTCTCGGGCGAATGATAAATTTTTGCAAGCTTGACTGGGGTTATGTACCACCTATAAATCATTTTCATAATATTTTCTCTCAAGGCACTACATGCCGTAAATTTCATCCCGGTGGTCCATAACTTTTCCCAGTCAGCAAACATTATGTCATGGCCAATATCCTGCGCCCATTTAATCATTGCAGATTTAACCATTTCATCTTGTGTATTCCATTTCAACAGCAAGTTATACATTTTTGACAAGTTCTTAGTACTAGGTTCTAGCAATTCAGTTTCTAGTTTTGATTTTTCCACCTGGAAGCCGACTTTCCTGTCTAGTTTAAAAGCTTCCATTATCTGATAATAATGCAGCCAATCTCTCACTTTCCCTTTTAACTTCTCAAAACTTTGCAATTTCAGTCTGTCTCCTTCTTGTTCCAAAATTTCCCAATATCTCGGCCAGTTAACCTCCATGTTTAGTTTTTTAATGGCTTTTGCCTCCATTGGCGACAACCACCTTGGAGTTTTACTTTCCAACAAATCTTTATATCTAATCCAGACATTATATAATGCTTTTCTGACAATATGATTTTTAAAACCTTTATGAACTTTTGCCTTGTCGTACCACAGGTATGCATGCCATCCAAAAAGATTGTCATAACCTTCTAAATCCAAAACATCAGAATTTTCTAGAAGTAGCCATTCTTTCAACCAGCAAAAAGCTGCTGATTCATAATACAATTTAAAGTCTGGCAGGGCAAATCCGCCCCTTTCTTTCGAATCAGTTAATATCTTAAATTTTATTCTAGGCTTCTTGCCCTGCCAGACAAACTTAGAAATATCTTTCTGCCATTTCTTAAAACAATCCATCTTATCCACTATTTGCAATGTTTGGAACAAAAACAACATTCTAGGCAATACATTCATTTTTATAACTGAAATTCGACCCAACAAGGAAAGCTTCATATTTGACCAAATTTCTAAATCTTTTTTTACCTCCGCCCAAGTTTTCTCATAATTATCTTTAAATAAATTCAGATTTTTAGATGTCATATTTATCCCCAAATATTTCACTTTCTTAACCACAGTTAGCCCTGTCTCACTCTGAAACTTTACTTTCTCCAATGTTGTTAAATTTTTCTCCAAAACCTTCGTTTTAAACTTATTTAATTTAAATCCTGCTACTTGACCAAACTCTTGAATTAGTTCTAATACTCTTTTGGTACTAGATTCCGGCTCTTGCAATGTAAGTACTAAATCATCTGCAAAGGCTCTCAATTTATATTGTTTGGCTCCGACCTGTATTCCTTTAACCAGCTGGTCCTTTCTGATCATGTTCAACAGGACCTCCAGGACCGATATAAAAAGTAATGGAGAGATTGGGCATCCCTGACGTGTCCCTTTTTCAATAGGAATTTCTTCTGTAACCACATTATTCACAATTAGTTTTGCTTTTTGTTCAGAGTATATCGCACTTATACCATTTTCAAACTCTTGGCCTACCCCCATCCCCCGAAGGTTTTTTATCATAAAACTCCATGAAATATTATCAAAGGCTTTCTCAGCGTCCACGAATATCAAAACAGCTTTAGTGTTAGTATTCACTTCCAATTTTTCCAATATGTCAACTATATTTCTTACATTATCTGACAAATGTCTTCTCGGAAGAAAGCCTGCTTGGTCCCTATGTATCTCCTCCATCAAAACTACTTTCAGTCTTTTCGCTAAAATATCAGCAAAAATTTTGTAATCCACATTTAATAAGGAGATTGGGCGGTAGTTTTTGAGTTGAGTCTTTTCTGTCTCAGTCTTTGGTATAAGAGTGATAAAAGCCTCTTTCCACGTATCTGGTGCCTTCTTTCCCTCCAAAATTTCGTTACAAATTTCTTTCAAAGGTTGTATTAGCCATTCTTTCAAGATCTTATAATATTTAGAAGTCAATCCGTCCGGTCCTGGAGATTTGCCCAGTGCCATATTTTGGATGGCACCTTCTATTTCTTGCTCTGTTATTTTCTGGTTCAAAATCCTTTTACTTTCCTGAGAGATCTTTTTCAATCCATTTTTCTCCAAAAACTGTTCTATATCCGTATCACTTTGAGGACCTTGTTTATACAGTTGTCTAAAATGTTTCTGGAAGCAATCCCTGATTTCTGTTGGTTTATAAATAATCTTTCCCTCCACTTCTAACTTTGTAACAATATTTAATTTTTGTCTCTTCTTTATCTGCCAAGCCAGCAGTTTACCACATTTATCAGCTGATTCAAACGTCTTCTGTCTCATTTGCTTAATTTTCCATTCTATTTCTTGGTTCATCAGCTCCATATATTGTGTCTGATATAATTTAATTTCTTTCAGAATGTCCTGTGATTTTGGCTTTGATCTCAATTTCCTTTCCCCTTCTTTTATTTTTTCCAAAATTTTCTCTCTTTTTTCGTTCTGGCTTTTCTTTTTAATTGCATTCTGTTGTATCAAGAATCCTCTCATCACTGCTTTGCTTGCGTCCCAGATAATTCTCTTTTCTATATTGGTCCTCATGTTAATTTCAAAATAATCCTTTAAAGTCTTCTGAGCCTTTTTGCAAACTCGTTCATCTCTAAATAAGGTGTCATTCATCCTCCATCTAAAGGTACCAGTTGTTGTTAGCTTCATCACCATCTTTACTGCGTTGTGGTCGGAGCAAGTCTTTGGGCAGATTTCAACTTTTTTTATCCTAGGTGCCATTCCTCTAGTAATCCATATTTGGTCAATTCTAGTCCATGTCATTTTAGCTTCAGAGTAGAAAGTTCCCTCTCTT
The DNA here is from genome assembly GCF_964106915.1 of Podarcis gaigeae. Classification (NCBI taxonomy): domain Eukaryota; kingdom Metazoa; phylum Chordata; class Lepidosauria; order Squamata; family Lacertidae; genus Podarcis; species Podarcis gaigeae. The sequence goes on along the minus strand of NC_139678.1, from coordinate 85,167,966 downwards.
TCAAGTGGGTGTGTTGTTCTCCAAATGTCCACTAAATCCATACTGTCAGTCATTTCAAAAAAGATTTTTGGCAGTCTTCCATCTTTTGTGATTACCTGTCTTTGAGATTTGTCCATGTTAGTCGATACTACACCGTTCATATCTCCCATCAATATTAAGTTTGTGTCCATATAGTCCATCAGTGTCTCATGCAACTTCTTAAAAAATTCAACTTTCCCCTCGTTTGGTGCATAAATTCCTACGATCAAAAATTTCTCTCCTTGAACTTGAATTTCAATTGCCAAATATCTTCCTTGGTCATCTTTAAATTTTAATTTCGGTTGTAGTTTTTCCTTTGCATATATTACCACTCCTCTTTTTTTAACTTTATCTGATGAGATAAATTCTTGTCCCAATCTTTTATTGATAAGTAGTTTCCTGTGTAACCTCGTCACGTGAGTTTCTTGTAGGCAAATCAAGTCCAATTGTTCTTTTTTTAATATGTGAAAAACGTTTTTTCTCTTTCGGGGGATGTTTAGACCGTTACAATTCCAGCTTAGAAGTTGCAGAGCCATGGTCAGTCTATTTATCTTCTCCTCCTGTCGCTCCTAGTAGTTCTTCTTCTTCTGTCGGTGGTTTCAGTCTATGTAGTAGGTTGTCTTTGTCCAAAGTTCCTCCTCCAGGATAGTCTTGTCCCGATTCCGCCCCCTTACGGAGATCTTCTTCGTGTTGGTGTAAGAACTTGTCTTTGTCTTCCACTGTCTTTATTTTCCTTTTCTTTCCTTTATATTTAAAAGATAAGCCTTGAGGAAATTCCCACCTGAATGGTATACTGTTCCTTTTCAGCAAGACCACCAGACTCCGGAACTGACTTCTAGCATCCAAAATTTGCTTCGGAATATCCTTGAAAATTTCCACAAAGGAATCCTCAATTTGTAGAGTTCTCTGATAGTGCAAATCCAAAATTTTGTCCCTCTCTTCTTTTGATCTTAACGTTATCAAACAATCTCTTGGTTTGTTCCTTCTTTGCCGTATTCCAAGTCTAAATGCACTCTCAATCTTAAATTCTTCCTTCTCTAAATCCTTTTGCCAAAACTCCGAAAACTCTTTTGTCAGATAATCCACCAGGTTGTCTCCTTCACTCTCGGGTATTGCTCTGATCCTTAAATTCCTCTCCTTCCTCTGCATCTCAATCATCGAGAGCGCCAGATCATGGTCCCCCAACTTCTTAATGACCGGTGGCAGTCTTTCGTCAGTTGCGGTTGCAATCTCTTTAGCTTCCTCTGCTATCTTCCGAATGGTGGATGTTTCCTCAAGTAACTTTCCAATATATTCTGTGTTGGAATTCACTTTATTTCCAAGTTCAATTATACTTTTAGTGTTAATGTCTATTTTTCCTGAGATCTCTGCTACTGTTTTATTTGTTTCAGCAACTTGTTTACTTGTTTCAGCTCCTTGTTTTTTTAATTCTGCGCCTTGCTTTTTTAGCTGGTCTAAAGAGTCATTTATTTTTCCCAGTAGTTTCGAAAGTGCCTCCTCAGACATAACTTTTGTCTTTTCTTGCGGAGTGGCAGCTGCCCCAGGGGCTCCAGATGTAGAAGGTCTCCTTTTCATAAAAGACTCAATTCCGTATTGTTTACCAGACCTTAAAGCTTTTTCCTGAGGCTCTCCTTTGTCTTGATCACTTGCCATAACCGTATCTTACAGTCAAGGTCACTCTCACAGTCATATCTCCCTTTTCCCAGCAGCAGGCTAAATTCCACTCTATAGCTGTAGTTAAGCCGAACTCCTCCAGAGGGCGAATGTAGCAAATCTTCCCTTTAGAATTTTAAATGGAGACACTTTTCATGTAAATATATTCCCAAAGCATTCAAGACAGTTCTCAAAGTCTTCAAAATCTCACAGAAACTCTCAAAAGGCCACAATATTGGTCTTTGCCAGATTGAAACAAAGTCCCATCAGTTCTAGCAAGAGTGTATCTTTTAAAATACAGTTTAATACAACTTTGTAACTTTAGCGCTGTAACAGTTCACAGCCAGCTTCCCTCTCCGGCAGTCCGCTCCAGGGTCTGAGCACAGCGGTAAAAACTTTCCCCTTCTATACCGGCAGGAAATTTGAAGCAATTCAAAGTACAGTCTCTTCCCCCCACTCCTGCCTTCGGGGGGGAAGGGTCCCAGTCTTAGATCGATGGTTTATTTTTCAAAGAACACTTTAAAGTTAAAGCTTAGTAGCTCTTTGCTTTGATCTTGCTGCAGAGCGGAAAGGTAGACTTCCCTTTAGACCTTTTCCGTTTCGGCATCCAAATTCAAATATTTTAAAGTCCCAATTGGTCCTTAGATATTATCCTACTCACGGATAGTAGATTCTTTTGTTCCAATTCAGAAGAAGAAGTCAGCGCTCTCCGTCAATGGCGACGCGGCTTCACTCCGCCGGCTGGGTACAAGCGACTCTCAGCTCCGCGCCACACACCCGCTGCCGTTCCAAAGCCTTTAAAAAGGCTTTTTCGCAACTTCGGGGGGGGGCGCAAACGGAGCCCACCGAGTCTCCGGTTCACAGGCTTCGTGCCTGTGACTTTTTAGGGTCCCTGCTTCGCCGTAGCTACGGGACCCGAACCCGCGGAGCCGATTCCCCTCAGGAGCTCCGAGGGAAACCCGCCATTAGACGATGGCGCTAACCGGAAGTGAGAACAAGTGCAATTCTAATTTCCCACAATTTAGCTTTTGAGCTTAGAATTTGTGTTTCTGTCTCATGGTGGCCAGAGTCCAATTTTTCAAAAGAAAGGCAAGAAAAATTGAACTCCCTGGGAAGTTGCAGAATTGGGTTTACAGAAGATACTGCCAGCTGAATGAGGCAGGATAAAAATGTCCTGTGCTCCATCCCAGGAAGAAAGGATTCTTCTTCCTTTGATCATAGGCTTTATTTTTTTGGTGAGGCACTCAGTCATTTTCCTTTGAGCTCAAGAGGACAAAGGCATTCACGGGCTTGATGCTACATTTGGAGGCAGGTGCCAGGTGTAATTTCTGGCTTGTTCTCTTTGCCAGGTCTGCAATCTATGCCAGTCGCCTGTATCTGAGTTGCTACAGCCAGTGCCACCCAGAAAGACTTGCCCAGAACCAACCTGGTGGACCCACCATCCGAGGTACTGGCTCCCTCTTTCCACATATAGGAGACAGAAACCACAAATGCATGATGTTGGTAGGATGAGATAATTCTGCTTTTGTTCCACAACATAAAGGGGCCGTAGCATCTGAAAACAGGTTTGCTGGGTGGAGGCCATATCGGTGGTACAGTTTCCAAGGGGCTTGGGTCATGCCTGCACATTGCTGGACTCCAGCTACCATCAGCCACAGCCAGCATGGCTAATGGTCAGAAATGATGGAAATTGTAATCCAACAGCTTCTAGATGGCACCAGGTTCAGGAAGGCTGCTCCAAAGTGTGTGATGTGCCTCCTTTCAGTGTTTATCCTTTTTGCATTGCTTTTGAAAAGGTTTACTAAATTGGGAAACGTTTGCCTGTTTTCTGTGTACTTCATGCAACCTAGTCTTCTGGTGCCTGACTTAGACCTGGTTTCAGAGCCTGCCAGAATTATACTTGATAAAACAATGTCACATCATTCACATCGAAGGCTGTGACAAATACAAAGAACAGCAAATCAGTGCAGTAATACAAAGCTAAAATTCCAAATCCTGCATCAATACATAGAAAGATAGATAGATAGATAGATAGATAGATAGATAGAGAGAGAGAGAGAGACAGACAGACAGACAGACAGACAGACATATAAGTACTCCTCCAATGACTCACCCCCCCACTGGGTTATATAGACCCATCTAAAAAAACTTGCTATGTAGAACCACATCTCAAATTTTATGTTGTTGTTTTTGTACTAAATGTGCTATGTGTATAGTTATTTTATTGTTCATATAGTTATATGTTATGACAAATCAGTAAAAATTAGTAAGAAAAGAGGAGATTGCAAAGGAAGAGTACAAAGGAAGGGGCTTGAATACAAATTAAACATCTGTATCTCCACAGCAATTTTATCTATCTCGCTCCTTTGTGCTTTACACTGGAATTATTAGAAAACCATCAGTTTTAACAAGAGCATTCCTTCTCTCCCCATAATTGTGCTTGGTTTGAGTCTTCTTTAGTTTTCAAGCTGCGCAGCTTGCAGACTTAACATATAGAATAAGAGAACAAGAAGAACATACATTTAGAGAAAATTGGAAAACGTTCATTGAATATATGGGGAAATTGTGTACACTTGAAAACGTTGGCAGCATTAAGATAAATTCAACTGTGTAAATAAGTTTTGATGGATGTAATAATGGAATACTGAATGGTTTAGTTTTTGTAAAATATGCAGGGATTTATTATATGCAAAATGAACCTTGGAAAGAGAAGAAGGGAAGTCATTGATATATTAAGGATGTTAAAATGAGTATTCTGAATTGTAAAACAGAAAATTATATACATTATATGGTCTCTCTTTAGTTTGTCCCAAGCTCCTATGGCAAGGCAGCTATCTGTCTTTGAAAGGAGTCTCTACCAATCTAGGCTGCAGTGTGTGTTAGTGTTATTTGCTTTACCGAGTCTGCTGTGCACAGAGGTATTCCGCATTGCTGCTGGAAACCCGCATTGTTGTAGACAAGCAGAATCTCTGCAGTGATGCTTTCAGAGGGGTGGCAATGAATCTTCTCCATTGTGGAGTAAGGAGAAGAACTAACTCTGTTGCTGCTTCTTTTCTATGCAGGGAATGTTTATATCCATCCTGCAGCCTCGGTGGATGCCAGCGCTGTGGTAAGTGTAATGGGCAAGGTGTATTCTGTGCCTGGCTCCAGCATGTGTGGGGATAGATTTTAAGGAGCTGTGCATTTTGGCTTAATCTCTGGGCCCCTGAACATACCCTGGACTTAAGAGAGCATACAGATGAAGGGGGCTATTGGCCTGCGCTGGGCCACTGACCACCCTGTGCCTTTTCCCTGTAGCTAGGTCCCAACGTGTCCATCGGGAAGGGGGTGACGATTGGCGCTGGCGTGCGTGTTCGTGAGTCCATTATTCTGCATGGGGCTTCTCTCCAGGTAGGTATTGCTCCGAAGTTCCAATGGGTCAAGTTCTAATGTCTTGCATCACCTTAGGGGACTACTCAGACTATTGTTCTTAGTATAACAAATGTGTGGTTTTATTGCTCATTTGTTGCTTGGGATCGAGACACCTTTTCCACAAAGCAGAATTCAAACAGTGGTGTTTCATCACAGGGGGAAAAAATCACTTCCTTTCTGCTCCAGCTGGTGCTACCTGTTGCAGCCATGACTGTGGTTGTATGGGTGTTGCAGCCCACCCATTGGATGTTGTCTGTGACATCACTTTGATAGGGCTTCCTCCCCATTGTCCAGTTGTGCCATTTTGATTTGATTCCTCCCTCCCCGATTTTAGAGACCCACCATCCCTCCACTAAATGTAGGAGTGCGCCTGAAACCGTTTAAAATGCTTGTTTAAAAGTGACAGCCAGCAACGAGGTCCCTGCAGAGATGCCTAGGAATTTTAGGAACGTTTTTATTATTTTCTCCCCACCCCACTGCAAACTGCACTTTTTACTTAATTATTTTGGCACTGCGTGTAGGCTCAGCCCACCATCACCCACGTTTTACACAATGGTAGGATCATTGTACTACTGCTGCTGGATGGGGTTAACACTTTGTTACTCTAATCCAGGGGTGGGGATCTGTGGCCATCCAGATGTTTTCAGGAACCCCATCAGCCACAGCCAGCATGGTCAGTGGTCAAGGATGGTGGGAGTTGTCATTGGAGAATATCTGGAGGACCTCAGAAGTTACATCTCTGATCAGAGGCAGGAGGCTGTTTTTGGCTTAGGACAGCTCTTGCTTTGCTTCTCGTTGTTTTGCTAATGCCCTGCAGGTGGCAGTAGTGCACTGCAAAGTCTGGTATTCCCCTGCCAGGTCTGGCCCCCACTTACAGAGGTAATTTCATTTATGTATTATCAATGAAAACATACAAATGCAGCTGAAGCTGTGGATTCATGAGAAATGTAAAAGACTTGTAAATCTGTAGTGCTGCATCATTTCTTAAAAAAAATTAGCGGGGCTATTAGGAATTTAGGAGAGGGAATTATTGGTGCCCTATATCCTCCCCCTTTATTTTCTTGGTATGTCCCAGCTCTAAAAGTACCCAGAATCTTGGAGGCTACAGATGTCCTGACTGAAATTCTGAAGAGGGGTTGCTAGTCAGACAATAGCTGGATCAGTGGCCTGATGTGGTACAAAGCAGCTTCTTCCATGCATTTTCCATTAAATGTGCAGTACAATCGTAAGCATGAAATATGTCCTGCTGAATTGAATCAGATTTACTCCTTCATTAAGGGCCAGAGTAGATGAGAAGTTAAGTGTGTGTTTGCATTTATCATGTGCTTAAAAAAAAGAAAATGAAAATATCCATGGTAAGGGGGTGTAATAATGGTTATTGGCATTGTGGCAGGCAGGGAAGTGGAGCTCTTTCCCCCCCTGCTGTGGCCATGATGAAAAAACCCACTCTTCCACAGCTGCTCTTTGCACTGGGAGGGAAAGCGGGGCAGTTTGGGAGGTGCCATTTCCATCACGACCACAGCAGGGGATGGAGAAGGTCAAACTCTCCCTCTGTCTCGATAAACTCTGTTTTTTAAAAGTGCACATTAAATGCAGAGATGCATTTAACACCGCTTCTAATTTGGCCCTGTGTTTTGGAGGGCAGTTTTGATATTTTTATGGTGCGGCTTTTAAACGCTGAAAGTGCTCCTCCACACATGCCTCCAGTAATCCTTGTTTAACAGCTCTACAAAGTTCCTGAATAAATAGAGGAGTTGTTTGTTCTTGTAGAAAATCAATTGAGCCAGTAGCTGGGGTTGTTAAAAGTGGAAAAGAAAGTTTGATGAGTGTCTGGGAAAAGCTACACTTCAGATTTCCCCACAGTGATCTCCACTTCCCTTTTAAGTGTTTTATAAGCACCATTTACGTCCTGGCCTGTCTGAAGGATTAACACCAGTCTTAGTAGCATCCATGGCAAGATTGCTGAATCCCAGGGTGATGCCACCTGCAACCTACCAGGAATGCAGGAACTCTATTAGAGCCGTTGGCTTCTCCTTTAAGTAGGAAATGGTGGGGGAGAGGAAGAAAAAGCCAGACTTGTACAGGCTCCTTTGTCCTCTCACTTAAAGGAGAAGGTCCTGCCCTCCTTCATCTGACATCACAGGTGGGTGTGGTTTGGAGGACAATGGCCTTGTGGGCCAAATGGGAACCCTTGGCAGGCCAGGATTGGCCCAAGGGCTGGTGGTTCCCCACCCCAATGTTAGTGCCTGTTCTTTCTTTCCTGTCCTCTTTTCCCAGGACCATACATGTGTGCTCAACAGCATTGTGGGCTGGGATAGCACCATTGGACGCTGGGCTCGCGTAGAGGGTACTCCCAGCGACCCCAACCCTAACGATCCTTACGCAAAGATTGACAGCGAGACTCTCTTTCGGGATGGCCGCCTCACCCCATCCATCACCATTCTGGGTAAGCGTCTGCCCACTTTAAACTCTCTTTCCCCTGTACCTCCCAGCAAAAGAAGAAGAATACTCTCCTTCGCTTCTCTCTTTTGTGTTGGCTGCATTTTCCCTCTCACCCACCCACTTGCTGATGCCTCTTGCTGCTCCCTCCTCGACAGGCTGCAACGTGACCATCCCTGCCGAAGTTGTCATCCTCAACTCCATCGTTCTGCCCCACAAGGAACTGAGCCGCAGCTTCAAGAATCAAATCATTCTCTGAAGGTGGCAGGCAGGAGGGGAACCTCCAGTTGCCCCCAGGTGGCGGAACAGAAGGAAGCCCCGGATGCTGCCCCCACCCTCAAGCCATGGCCTCTTTGGACCTAGCATGGGTCACCACAGACTTCCCTCCAGGTCTGTTCATGGAAGCAGCAGGATGGGGGATGTGAGCTTCCCTCTTGGGCTGCTGCTATGTCAGGTGGCTTGCCTACTCCTTCTTCAGCTGCTGCAGAACCTTTCCTGGAAGCAGGAGGCCACCTCATCCCGAGGCCGCAGTGCTGCCTTGCTACCAGCCAAAGGCACGTGGCAAGGAAAGGATGTGTGGATATGCTGGGGAGCCTTTATTAAACCCGAGGGCTGCATTCTCTCATGTGCAGTCTTACGGGGGCCGTATGCCAATGGGTGGGGTGCTGGAGCCCAAAGTGGGTGGGGCAACAGAGTCTTGCCTTTTGTATTCCAGCCACGCAGTAAGAGGTTTTCATATACAGTACACACGCCTGCCTTTATCAAGGCAAGGAAGAGGCAGCATCGCAGTCAAAGGACCTATTCCAGCTGGCGAAATGTGCTGGTGGAGAGAGCAGAGCAAGGCTGGTGTGCTGTGGGAAGAGTCCCAAGGGATAGAGATACCTGGAGGGTTCCCTACCCCTGACCTAGGCCACTGAAGGACCCAGGGGTACACCTGCATGCCATTTGGGCCTCGGATGCATTCGTTCAGCACCCCACACTTCCACTAGCTGCAGTGCATTTTTCCTGATTCCCCTTAGTACAGTGGTACCTCAGGTTACATACACTTCAGGTTACATACGCTTGAGGTTACAGACTCTGCTAACCCAGAAATAGTGCTTCAGGTTAAGAACTTTGCTTCAGGATGAGAACAGAAATTGTGCTCCGGCGGCAGCAGGAGGCCCCATTAGCTAAAGTGGTGCTTCAGGTTAAGAACAGTTTCAGGTTAAGTACGGACCTCCGGAATGAATTAAGTACTTAACCTGAGGTACCACTGTATGGCAGTGTGTATCATTTTCCTGCTTGTGCACAAAGGCACCAAACTGGGATTGTGGGGATCTGCCACGGAGACATGCTCTAATCTATTTGCCAAGCAGCTGCCCCATAGTATGTGCACGCAGCCTCATGTTTCTTCCAGAAACTGGGTGGTGGAGCCTAGAAGCAATTTGAGTGGGCAGCAGCGTGGTGGGGGCGGGGGGGGGGGGGCGGGAGGACAAACTTACTGCATAGCTTAACCTCTGCTGCAAACTGGAGCTTTGATTTTAAAGCTCCAAGACGAATGAGTAGATATTGGTTGAGGGATCAACTGCAGCTTGTTAGAGTGAGTGCATGTTGAGGAAAGTGCTTGAGTCTGTTAGTTTTTAAGCTAATGGGAACAGCTTTCCACAAGGGCTGGAACAGGAGCCTGCATTGAGCAAGGAGCTCCGGAGATGAGATGCAACAGGGACTCTGGCACATGCAAACTCCCTCACTGCTGTTGCGGTTCATTTGCCCTCAGGCTTTACCTTTCCATGTACAAGGGCTGAGGTTGCAAGGAGAGGGGTTGTCTCTTGCAGAGGTGAAGAACTGGCAGCCCTCTGGGTGATGCTGGACTTGATCTCTCATCACCTCTGACCCTGGGTCTTGCTTGCTAGGAGTAATGGGAGCTGGAATCCAACAACAGTTGGAGGGTCAAATGTTCCTCTATTGATACAAAGTGCCCTGATCTGATTAGGTTCCGCTAACCTGTTTTCCTTGCCTTAATGGCAGGATTCCAACTCGGGGCCTGGGTGTTGGGGGATGCACTAAGCTGCACCTAAGGGAGGTGAAATCCCTGCTCCTGATATAATTCAGCACCAGAGAGGAGGGTTATTTGTTTACATTCTTGCTGTTTGTGAAGCACTTTGAGAACATGTTGGAACATGGGCGTAAACATCAATGTAAACAGCTATAGAGGATGTTCAGTTTCCAAAGCAACTCACAGCAAGTTTCCTTTCCAAGGTCTAAAGACTGGCTAAGGTCTGCTGCCACTCTCCCTTGCCAAGTTCAGGAATTAGGACCCTACAGTGAACTGGTAAAAGCATCAGAGGAAACAGCTGACCCAACTCCAGCAGGTAGTGGTGTAGGGGTGAGGGTTATTTGAAACAGGATCTATTGCCTCTCTGTGCATCTTAACATTGCAAAGGACATATTCTGTGGCTGCAGATCCCTTTCTAATTTGTATTTCTCCTGCCCCCATTAGATTGTGACCTGGGTAAAATTCATACTAATAAAGGCATTAGCAATTCAGCATTTTGTTGCTGTCTGGGAGGAGGGCTGGCTGCATTGGTGTGTCTATTTTATCTGCTTGTTTTTTACTTGCAGCTTCTTCCATTAAAAAATGAAATAAAGAGATCATATTTAAATATATATTATTCTTGAGCTGCAGCTTTCTGTAAAGTAGGATGGGTGGGTTGTGAGGATGAAGAAGAGGATGAGGATTGTAAAATGTGTTGCATACTGCTAGGATTCAAAGTGCAGGTGTTGTTCAAAACACCATCCTTGGCTGGGCTGAGGGACGGATCCAGGCCCCCCTTTCTCTGAGATGTGTCCTGCATGTCAGGCAGCTTGTTCTGTCCAGCGGAACCACCCTGGCTTCTGTTTCTTGGTAATGCTAGAGAGAAATGGAAAGTTGGTTGCTTTTATATATACATGCAGCAGATACTATTTCAGGAACAGAATCAGACATGCAAGAGAAATGCTAGCCTACCTCCCAACTCCGCAAAAAAATCGAGAGAGAGAGAGAATGTCAGTAAGTAAACGGAGTAAAGATTTATGTAATTAGACCTTTTTATAACACAGGTTGTAAAGTCCCCAATCAAAGGCTCCTGCAAAAGGTTAAGTAGTCGTGGCATAAGCAGAGACATCCTTTTGTAGATTAGCAAGTGGCTGAGTGATAGGAAATAGCAGGTAGGCATAAATGGTCAATTTGCACAGTGGAAAGAGAGAAACCGCAGGGAGCCTCAAGGATCTATAATGGGGCCGTGCTTTTTAACATATTCATTAATGAGCTGGAAAAGGGATTGAACGGGAAAGCAGCAAAATTTGCAGATGATAAATTATTCAAGGTAGTTAAATCTAAAGCAGATTGTAAGGAGTTCCACGGGGATCTTATAGCAGTGGGAGAGTTGGGTAATGAAATGCAGTGTTGATAAGTGCAACAAAGTACATTTGGGAGAAAATAGCCTCAGCTTTACATACTTGACTCGCTAAGAGTACAGAATTCCATTTAAAGACAACAGTCAAGCAGACTGGCCCTAGGCATGCCAACTGGCAAGTCTGTGGCTGGCTCCAGAAGGCAGCAAGGGAGGATTTTTGCCAGGGCCCCAAGACCAGCAGGAGGCCACTGAGGAAGCTGGACAGACCCTTCAAACAAAAGCACTGCTCAGTTTTTGCTCTCCATAAGGAGAGGGCAAGCAGGTGACGGAGTGGACAACAGCAGCTGCTGATCTCTTGGCTGGCGTTTCTGCCACCTCTGGTCATGATGAAGAGGTTCCACCCCAAGCTGGGCTGGGGAAAGGGACACAGGCCCTCCAGAATCCTGGCCAGCTCACTATTTTAACATTACAACGGCACAGAAAAAGCAACCGTGTGGGTCCTGTGTGAATTATGGAAGTCAAAATACATACCAGGGATAGCTAACCCATGACCCACCCACCCCCATCTCCCATCTTTCCTGACTATTAGCCATAGTGGTTGGGGCTGAGGAAAGTTGTAGTCCAACAATGTCTGAGAGGGTCACAGCTTCCACAGCACAGATAATATGTGGCACAGAGGCCTGCTGTCTGTCCACCTCCCCTGCCATCCTGCCCCAATGCTGTGTTGACTAGAGTAGGCCTGTTCTGCTCGTGACCAACCAAGGCAAACTTAGCCCATCTGGCATTGTACTGTGGCACACTCAGAATTTTAAGGAGAGGCAGGATGGCCATCTTTCAGGGCTGCTATAGTTCCAAGATTCCTGATCTGCTCAGAGGGTTGATCTAATCCCCCTTCCAACTCAAATGCTTTGATTCTGAAATCAGGTGCTCAACAACCAGCTTTGCTTTTGCAGACTCAGGCAGGCAACCAAAACAGGAAATGCCCTGAGCCTCTGGTAGACATTCAGCTTGGTGGATCGCAAGTTGCACAGGACTGGACTAGCATCAAAACTACGCCAAAGATGTGGCTTTGATTTCTGGCACGATTTCCAAAAATGCCTGCCTGCCACCGCTTTCCAGTAATGACTGTGCTTTGAGATGGGACCTGCCCGTGCCTGGGTGAGAGCTTCTTCTTGTAAACTGCTCTGAACTTTATAATGAGAGGAACCAGGTGCAATTTTTAAAAAGTCAGTAGTTAATCATGGTTGTGGGTAAGGTGGACTGGACTGTGGCTTTGAACTGCAGTCTTCAAATACATTTTTAAGGTCCTGCCGCATTCACAGGCCCCCTTTTTGTGGGCTGCCAAGTTATTTGTGTGTGCGTATCTGACCTTGTCAAGCCAGTTTTGTCAGTGTTTCTATGCCTATTCAGAGGCTGTTGTTGTTGTTTAGTCGTGTCTGACTCTTCGTGACCCCATGGACCAGAGCACGCCAGGCACTCCTGTCTTCCACTGCTTCTCGCAGTTTGGTCAGACTCATGCTGGTAGCTTCGAGAACACTATCCAACCATCTCATCCTCTGTCATCCCCTTCTCCTTGTGCCCTCCAACTTTCCCAACATCAGGGTCTTTCCCAGGGAGTCTTCTCTTCTCATGAGGTGGCCAAAGTATTGGAGCCTCAGTTTCAGGATCTGTCCTTCCAGTGAGCACTCAGGGCTGATTTCCTTCAGAATGGATAGGTTTGATCTTCTTGCAGTCCATGGGACTCTCAAGAGTCTCCTCCAGCACCATAATTCAAAAGCATCAATTCTTCGGCGATCAGCCTTCTTTATGGTCCAGCTCTCAGAGGCTAGAGTTGCTCCAATAGTGTCTCGTGACTTGTTGTCATGTTTAAGTAAATCTAAATTAAAAACTGGAGGTGGGATTCCCATAGCAAAGGGGATGTTTTTTCCATGTCAAATTCAAAGCAACTTTTAAGAATTCTGCCTCTTGGGAAGATAATATGGTGAAAATTGCAAGATTTGGAAAGAGGATGGCTGTGTTGGGGAAGGATTAGGACTAAAGGGCAATACCAGAGTCTTCCAGTAGGGGGCACTATATGGATGAGTACAGAGGCATTGCTTGGGGAAGGTAGACCGGGCTCTTGATTTGGGTCTGCATGGAATAGGAGCTGCAGTGCCCAGCAGGCTGAGCCATTTATTTCCTCCTTTGCTGAACTTAAGATACAGTATTGGTTTTCCGCTTGTGCAAAGGGTGGAGCTGAGGGTGGGAGCAGTGGAGGAGAAATGCAGCCCGGAAATCACATTAGATGTGCAAGAATCCATTAGTCCAGCTCTGAGTCTATGCCTGGCTGCTGGTACCATCGTCATGCTGGGAGCCGAATGCCGTAACATGATTTGCTGGTGCGTGACTGAATTGCCTTGCTGTGGCCTGAGCAGCTGCTGGAGATGGTTTGCAGGCAGAAATTCAATAGGTGAAGCTTTCCTCGTTGCTACTTCTCTGTGCCAGCAAAGATTGCGCTCTTGAATTCCTGTCTCTTGTGCAACTGTTAAAAGCACTGAGCGCTCTCGGTAAAGAGGCTGCAGGGGTCATGCTCAGAAAACTGCAATGACCTTTCATGTGAACTGGGTTTTGTTTGTGAATTTCTCCCTGCCACAAAATGGGAGAGTTGAATGGTGGACCTCACCAGTACCTCACCAGTGGAGTCAGTCTCGCTTAGAGGAGAGCATAGACATGGTTTAAATACTTCTAGCAGAAAAGAGCAAGGTGGAAGAGGCATGATTGCATGGGTTTCTCACGACTTCAGTTTCGCTTTATCCCATCAGAACTGGGGAGCTGGACTGTGAGATGGTGCTTCTTCATTTCATTCACTTTCCTCCAGCTTCAAGAGAAAGCAAGGAAGGGTATCATGTCACACTTGCCAAACACACCAAGTTTCAAGAGCCACCCTAATTTTTCTAATTGTAAGTTTAAAAAACTCTTTAAGTATTGTCTCCTAAATTGCCATAACCCATCCTGGGACTTTAGGGTGAAAGGTGGCCTTAAAAAAAATTAATTAAGAATAAATAAATAAAATTATTTGTTAATGAAAAACAGATTTCCTCCCAACTTAGGCTTTAACAGATCCTTATGGGGTCTTATTCAATCAGTTAAAGCCTTCGCTGGCTGCTAGGCACCACTGCCATCACCATGTGCTATTGGCACAGGAGTGGGGAACCTCAGGCGCAGGAGCCCAGTGCCGCCCTCCAGCCCTCTCAGTCTGGTGCTTGAAACTCTCTTCGGGCCACACTGTTCCCTGGACCTGTTTTGCATCCTGTGGGGGTTTTTTTTCTGGCCCGAGACAGAATGCCTGGATGGAGGACAGAAAAGAGCATGTGAAGAGGAAACTAGCTTAGAGTGCAAAGGTAATGTCTGAATGTGTTGCTTCACCTGCTTTTTGCCTCTGCCCACCTGTGGCAAGTTGCCCTTGAACGATTTTCCAGGAAGGAATGCGGATCTCAGGCTGGAAAAGGTCCTCCAAACAGCAAGGGGTGTATGGGAACAAGAAGAAAGAAGGCCCTTCGGCCTAAGATGCTCCCCAACCTGTGAATCCTGATAAAATTATTGCTGCCCCTTCAGCCAGCACCTTAATTTAAGCCTGATCTTGTTCCCAAATCACGTGCCCTTGCTCAGGGGGGTTGTTTTCATGACCTCTGGCAAAGAGCTCCAGGCAAATTTAGGTCTTAAGCAACACAAGCCCCAACAGGCTTTGCCTTTATGGCTAGGTTACCAGATTTTTTTCAATGAATCTGGGGACACTTTTGAACTTCAATTGATTTTGTATGGGGACTGATTTGTAAATCTGGGGACTGTCCCCGGGAACATCTGGTAACCTTACTTTATGGTTAGCTTGTTCCTAGCTATCTGCTCCTTTCCCCCTTAGGCTCAGTGCTAGCTGTGGGCTGGATTTGGGCTTCCAGGACTGCTCTGCACACCAGCAGAGGGCGCTGCCACCATAGCAAGCTTTTTCACTGCCAATTTGCTAAACATTGGATTTCCTGTTGAGTATTGAATTTTACTTACACTCGCCTGGCACAACCGCCCTGCTTCTCTCTCTCTCTCTCTCTCTCTCTCTCTCTCTCTCTCTCTCTTGCTCACGCATAGAACACACCTGCAGACAACCTTGCTGCTTCTTGACCCTCCCCTGGTCATCCTCTGTGTGACAATTTTCTGGCCAGGGCCGCCACTGGAACATGCTGTCCAGAATGAGAGACAAGGGCGCACATCCTTCCTCAGGGACATAGCCCCAAATCTCAATACAGATTAGTCACCCCTTTACACACTTTAACCAGCCCGTCATACCCACAATCGAAGTGAGTAAAAGAGTGCTAAAGGATTTTCCCATCCTTTGAGCATATGCTTTTCAGTAAAATTGGAGATTTCAAACTCATGTGAGTGATTGAGAGTATAAAACCAGGGGATGGGAGTTATTCTGGATTAATTATCATGGAGGAAAAAACCTGCCACTTTACGTGTATTGTGCTAGGATTTGGGGACAATGTACAGGGAGCTGTCCAGAGCAATTTGTTGCTTTGCTTCTTTGCAAACTCTTTCCACGCTGTGATTGTTTGCAGGGGAAAGCATCAAGGTTCAGCGTAGCCTGGGAATGCCCAGCAGAGGCTGCAGGGGCAGTGAGGGGCACAAGTTGAGCCGGGAGGGGAGAAGCATGACGCCAACCCCAGAATCTCCCAGCAGAGGGCATAGCAGTGTGTAGGGCTGTTTCTTCCCCCACCTGGGTGCAATATAAAGAGACAAATGCCCTTGCCTAGTGTCTGGAGGAGATGATGTCCTTGGAGCTGAGTGCTGCCTTGGCTGCTGCACAAAGACAGTGCGTGATGTCCCGTGTGAGGCTGGTGTCTCTGGGACAGGCACCCCTCTGCATGCTAAGTGGGCAGGTTGCATGAAAGGATGGCAGGACAAGTATAATAGCTGTAGCACTGATGATTGGGGGGAGCTCAGCAAGGACCCTTCCATCAGATCCCAACTTCATTCCGCACATTGCAGGTTCCCCTTTCACTTCTCTGCCAAAACCTCGTCCCGCTGAGGCCTGATAAGTACTTGCACCAGAATTTAGGAGGGGGTGTTGTCAAGCAAATAGAAGGCCACATGCATAGGCTTGCAGGCTTTGTGGGAAATTTAGAAGTGCAGGAGGTCATCACAATAGCTACAGTCCAAAAGTTAAGGCAGCTGTGTGGGTCCAGAGAGAGAGAGAGAGAGTTTACAAAAGAGGAAAGAGGAGTTGTACACAGCATCATACACAATTTACTAGGATCAAGGTGACTGCAATTTTATGCACAGTTTCCAGGGTGCAAGCTCCATTGAACATGGTGGTGCTTATTTCTGTCTGCCTAGGTTCAATTTATAAAACACCGAGCTTTAACAAAAGGCATCAGCAAGCAGAAATGCAACCTTCAGCTTTTAACTCGAAATGCAAAACAATACTGCAAGGAAATTTACCATTTAAAACTGATAGCCTGAAATAGGAGCCCCAACAAAGAAAAGAAATATCCCAGCCTCTGCTTATTTTCCTTATGCTCCCTTTATGCTAATGCGTCATAAAATTGAAAGCCTTGTTATCGCCTCATTCATTTGCCAGAGCAAGGAAAGACCGTTGGTTATCCTGACACGCCAGCATATGACATCACTGATCATGCTCTCAAAATGCCCTGTACTGCCCAGCATTCCCCCCCCCCCACTACACCACTTGGGGATATAAGTTGTGCAGGCCTATACTGTCTCCTGGATGACAATCTTTGACCCCAACTAGCCACGGAAATTATATACTATTAGCAGGCATTCCTGGGGGCAGTAATCGTGATTCCCACTCCTCTGAGATATAAGTGATTCTGCCCTCCTTTCAGATCTTGCATGCCAGTTCTCTGTCTCTGCAATAGCAGACAGCAGGCTTCAATTCCCCCACCCGACTCCAGCTTCAAATGCACCTTCCTGTTTCTTTCCTTCCCCTTCTTTAGTTTCTCTTCAAGGGATGAACCCAGCCAACCCCCTCTGTTCAAGCCCCTTCTCAGTGATGGGCTCATCGGCTGCCTCTTGGCCTCAGTTCCCCAATTTGTAAAGTGAGGCTATTAATAGCCCACCTCCTAGGGATGCCATCAGTATGAACGAGATGAATGATCTCAAAGATCACAAAGCACACACCACACAGTGACAAAAAACGATAGCCCAAGCTATAAATAACATGTCACCGGGTGGAGACTTCTGGAGCGAGCCCGAGGCAACAATCTGGAGACTGATGCTCCAGTTGGGGTTGTCTGAACTTGAGGAGGGCTCTGATGCCTCACCCATTGCCAAGAGGAGTCCTGGCTCCCTTATGGGATGTGGTCAGAGTGGGGCTGAAGGCCTAAAGGCAAGGGAACGGACTGTAGCAATATGACACAGGCTGGGGGCAGAGGTATCTCTGCTCAGGATAAAAGCTCTTGTCGGTTGGGGGGGGGTCTTCAGAATGTGAGAACTTGCTCAAAAGTGGGATTTCAGAAGGTGGGACTTGAAAACCACTATATCCCTTTCCTGATCTCCCTCCTTTCCATCAGCTCACTTCGGCTCCAGGAGTACTCTAATAATATCCTCCTTAATATTGGGAGAGAGAGGAATTCATTATGACTCTGTCCCCCCTGGCAAAATATCTTTCCTGGGCTGGCGTTCCTTGTTGCTGCCTCTCAGAGCTATTTCACATGCTACACAACCCCTACAGATGTAGAACATCCTTTTCATAGGCGCTGCTGAGGAATGACGTAAGAGAACATCGGGTTACGGTGACCAGGCACCGTGACATGCTGTTTCTCACCACTTTGCAGCTGGTAGGCGCATCCTGGCACACATGTTGCAGTTAAGTAGGTGATGCGATAATGTTGACCTTGAGCCAGGAGGCATGATTTCAAAACTGGCCATGACAAATCAGTCTCGCCTACCTTACAGGGCTGTCGTGAACATAAAACTGGGAATGATTCTAGGTTTGCAACCTTGAGTTCTGCAGAGGGTGCAAATGCCATACACAGACCTGAAGCAGATTTGCTAAGCACAACACATTGTAACATGTCGTAGGTGCCATTTCTCTAGCCTAAATACCACCACCAAAATTCCCTCTCTCATAACACTAGAACTTGTGGACATCGAATGCAGCTGAATGTTGGAAGATTCGGGCCAGACAAAAGAAAGTACCGGTACTTCACACAGTGCATTGTTAAACTATGGAACTCACTCCCACAGGAGGCAATGTCAGCCACCAGCTTGCATGGCTTTAAAAGAGGATCAGACAAATTTGTAGAGAAAGCTATTGATGGCTACCAGCCATAATGGCTATGCTCTGCCTCCACAGTCTGAATACCAGTTGCTAGGAAGCACAGGAGTGGAGAGTGCTCTTGTGCTCGGATCCTGCCGCATAGACATCTGGGTGGTCACTATGAAAACAGGATGCTGGATTAGATGGGCCCTTGGCCTGATACAGCAGGCTTTCCTTTTGTTCTTTACAGGCAGTGAAACAGAAGTGTGCAACTGCCATGCATCTGGATTGCATGCTATTTCCTACACAGAATCTATGGGAGTACATAGGCAGAGAAAACCTCAGCCCAGGAGTACAGGGAGATGAAACACTTCTTCCAGCCCACAGGATTCAAGTAGCAACAGAGATCATACCCAGCAGCCTGCCCACCTGTGCCATACTAGGGTTTCCCCCAACAGCAGGAAAAGGATCCCAAACCTCCAGCCTTCTGGCTCAAATCACAACAAACGGTGTGTGTCCTGAGTCCTAGAAACTGACATCAAATCCCCAAGAGATGTGAAAGACTCACATGGTCAGGAACTCGCCTGTTGCAGCTCCAGAGAAGCCCAGGCCCTGGCACATGGCCTCCCTGCCTGCAGGCCCAGGGTGTTTCTCACACACACCAAACTCTGCAAGGTTGAATTTGAGTAGGAGTTTGGAGCGACTTTAATTACTGCCCGATCAATAGGCTCTGCTCAGCAAAGCAGAATCCAATAGGCAGCCCCAGAGGGTTGCCGAGGCTGCCGCTAACTGGAGTTGAAGGCTCTGGGGAGCCAAGGGGGGCCGTCCCTCCCCACGGCACAGGCCCTGCAGTGGCCGCTCATGCCAAGCGACAGGCGCTTGCAAGGGCTTCCAGGAGGGACAGAATCGCGCCCACAGACAAATGTGCTCATGGTCAGGACTAAAATGTAACAGCACGGCCCACTGTTCTGAGTGATTCCCCAATGCCTCAAATACTTCTTCCTTCACCTGCTGCAGTGGCGAGAAGGCAGTGTGGTACAGTGGTTAGTGTTAGACATGGGCTGGGGTGAGCCAGGTCCAAACCCCACACTTGGCCATGAACCTCAAATGGGTGAGAATGGGTCAGTCACCATCTCTCAGCCTACCCTATCTCACAGGTTTGCTGTAGTGGGGGTAATGGAAAGTGAAGGCAGAAAATAAATTGCTAGAAGCCTTGGCCTTCCATTCTGTTACTGACAAAGGTCTGAGCCTCCTGGGCTTGCCGATCAGAAGATCGGCAGTTTGAATCCCCACAACAGGGTGAGCTCCCGTTGCTCGGTCCCACCTCCTGCCAACCTAGCACGCCAAAAATGCAAGTAGATAAATAGGTACTGCTCCAGCAGGAAGGTAAATGGTGTTTTCATGCGCTGCTCTGGTTTCGCCAGAAGCGGCTTAGTCATGCTGACCACATGACCTGGAAAAACTCCCTCGGCCTGTAAAGCGAGATGAGCGCCGCAACCCCAGAGTCGTCTGCGACTGGAGTTAACTGTCAGGGGTCCTTTACCTTTTCAAACTTCTGAGTAGACCAGGTTATTATTGTAGCCTAAATTCATCAGCGATAGTAGGAACCTGATGGATAGTGGTCCCATGTCCAAAGCAGAGTCCAGAGTGCCTCCCACCAATGGGTATATCTGCAGGCCGGTAACAATAGCAAACCAAACTTCCGCCTACTGGCGTGGGGAGGAGAGCGCGCTCCTCGCTTTGTTCCGATTCCCCTCCATAATCTGGGCCAGGAGAAATGGCAACCGCGAGAAGGGGAGTGGCTGCGGCCTGTTAAACAAGGAGGCAGTAGGCACGAGGTAAGTACTTGCAGAGGGGGCCGTTGTTAAACTGCACTTGTTTTACCATCACTACAGACGGGATCGAGTCCGGATCAACATACGGCGCGCGCGCCTCCAGGCACTCGTGCACCTCTTTTGCTGACCCGCCCTTGCGCGTGTACATATGCGTGCCCGCCCTGCTCGTGTGAACCGCCGGGCAGTGGGCGCGCGCGCGTGTGTCCAGCTCAATCCGTGCGGGCATGTTGCTTGCGCGCGTGTGTTTACATAGCACCGAGTGTAGCGAATGCTGCGTTTCCCAGCTGCTTTCTTTTATCAATACGCCGCACCAGCGAGCTCCGTCTAAGGCTGCCTGGGCTGGGGAATGTTAATGAGGCACCAGCCACTGCGTTTATCTCCCCAGGAATAATTGGGGCGCTCGCGCTCCCTCACAAATAGAGTTCCCAAGCCCAATTCAGCACTGCCGCCACCGCAGGCCGATAAAAGTGCAATTCCCGGCTGGCGCGCGGCACAGAATGCAAATAAGTTTAACCCTTTGGGGCCGGGCAGGGAGCAACCGGAATCCCTGCCCTGAGAGCTCCCTTGATGCACCGACAGGGTGGGTGCGTGGGGAGCCCTGAGGGGTCGGGGGCGTTGCAGAGGCCCCATAGCTCTGGAGTTACCAGACCTCTGCGTGGAGAAGAAACTCGCGTGGGCTTTCCTCCCTTCGGCTCCCCCACCATCAGCACGAGAGATTTGCAGATGTCTCTCGGTGCTGATGAAACAACGGACCCTGCGGTGGAAGATCACCCAAAACTGGTTTACGGGAGGAGATGCTCGCCATGGCGCCCCCTGATCGATGGTCCTGCGTTGACCCCATTTGCTGGCAGAGGCCCGTTGCCATGACAGCAGGCCGGGGGCATCCGTCTCTGCCTGGACGAGCTGTGCTCACCAGGTGATTTAGCGCGAGTTGCAGCCGCCAATTTAGGTGCCAGGTCAAGGAGCCCAATTAATGAGAGACCGGAAGTGACAAGCACCCTCCCCCACCCCGCAAAAAACCCTTGACAAAGGCGGGGGTAGGTTGATGTGAAACGAGAATCCATCCAGGGAATTGACACGTGTTTCTGGAGTTGCGCTGAGGCCATGACCTCGAGGAGACCTGGGAAGGGGAGCGATCTAGTAAGGAAGCCGAACGACTGGAGGTGCAGGCACAAAGAGCGAAGGCGCCACGGCTCGGGGTAGGAAGGAGGAGAGGCGCTTAGCAGAGACTCGAAAGGCGGCGCCCGCAGAGAGCCTGATCCACCCGGGAGGTTCCCGGAGCGCTTAATCAGTGGATCAGCGCAGGCTCTCCAAAAAGTTCTCGCCGCCCAGCTGCGCGCCAGCCCGCCTCTTGCCGCGCCAATGCGCCCGCGTGGCCCGTGCTCGCCGCTCGGCCGAAGTCGTTAAGTGAAGAGCTCTCGTTTAATGCTCGCCCGCCTGGTGCCTGCCTTCCTCCGCGCCGAGACTAGGCAACGGCCGTTGCCAGGGCTGGGCCGCGCAGCTGGAAGGCAAATGAAGGGGACGGTGATGAAGGGGCAGGATTAAAAGCGGGGGGGGGGGGGGAGAGAGAGAGACGCGAAGCCTCGCTGGAAGGGAGGGACGGCTCCCCCCTCGGCGCGCGCCTCTTATTCGAGGCCGGCGCTGCTGCTGCTGCTGCGATTGCTGAGGACTTTCAACAGGCAGAGACTGAAATCAGTCGCTCCTGAGGGAGAGCGAGCTAAGGAGCTGGGGCGTTGCTAGGCCCTTAAAAAGACTAAGGGCACAGCGTGAAATTTGCACGTGCCTATTTACAATATGTATACAGTAGATGCAAAAAGCCACCCTGCAAGCAAAGCAAAGGAAAATTGTTCTATTTTAAGGGGTAAGAGAAAAGGTACAGGAGACCCATAGTCTGGTGTAAGAGCTGGAAGATACATAATATTAAAAGCACCATCCTCCCTCAAAAATCCTGGGAATTGTAGTCTACCCGTCACAAACTACATTACCAAGGGCTCTTAGGGTGGTTGTAGAAACAAAAGAACAATCCTCACAAGCTCTTCGCTACCTGCAGCCAACAAAAAACGCTGTCCCCCACAGCATTTCATTATCCCAATTTGTTTCCAGCTA
This sequence comes from Podarcis gaigeae, assembly GCF_964106915.1. Classification (NCBI taxonomy): domain Eukaryota; kingdom Metazoa; phylum Chordata; class Lepidosauria; order Squamata; family Lacertidae; genus Podarcis; species Podarcis gaigeae. Next base: position 85,145,878 of record NC_139678.1, on the reverse strand, counting down.
CTTGGACCATGCAGGATTAAAGGTGGGGAAAGGAGTAGCATACTGTACAGGTTAGTTAAGCCATCCTTGCCTGCAGCTCCTCATAAAGGTCACACCAGGAATTAAGGAAGGGTAAGCTTGAAATATATCCCATTCTGCCCCCCTTTTCTATGCAAGGCCCTTTAGCAGCTTAGAAAGCCTAAATATACAATTCCATTAGCACACACAACTGCTAATACCGTACCTGCAGTGATTTAAGACCAGCATCAAATTAAAATGCAACATCCTCCATTTACGTAAATGTAATTAAAGTCTCCTGAGATAAAAATGTTTTTTAAATCTTTTTGCTGAAGATTTGCAACACTTTGCACAGACAGGCTTTCTAAGGGAATGGAGTTCCCATAGCAGGCACCACAATCTAGAAGGCCCTGCTCTGTATTCTCTCAAGTTTCCCTTCCAGGCTAGGTGGAATGTAGACCAAGTCCTCACCAGAAATTATTTGTGGGTAAAGGAATTCATAAGAGAGATTTTGTTCCCTTGTGCAAAGCCTTCTGAGCCATATTTAAGGTTTGTGCCTATATGCTGCTTGTTTCTTCTGCTCCTGGGAATTGGCTGTGAAGCAGGGATGGAAGATTTATGGCTCCCCAGTTATTGTTGGGCTCCAACTCTTGTCATTCCCCATCACTGGCCATACTGGCTGGGGCTGATGGGACTTGGAACCCAGCAACACCTGAAGGGCACCATGTTGGCTATTCTTAGGACAGAGGGTTGCAAATTTGTAGCAAAAGAGGGATTACGAGTGGGATTGGTTAAAGCGGGGGGGGGGATTTTTCAGCTCAAGGGCCACATTCCCTTCCGGGGGCCACATGCCGGCGGTGGACAGGGTCAGGGGCAAAAGAAGGCAGAGCAATAAATTGGCATTTTATCATTGTACAGTAGACTATTTTCTTCACACACATTCATACCTCACTCTCAATCCTCTTTCCAGACAAGCAATAAGCATTAGCAAAGTTCGAAGACCTATCCCAGTCAGAGAAACACACCCAAGAAAGGTGCAAAGAATCCAGAGGGCCAGATGGTGAGATACGGAGGGCCACATTTGGTCCCAAGCCTGAGGCACCATCTTCCCCGCTGCATGAAAGCATGAGAGGCAGGTACTGAGAGGGAAATTAAATGCCTTTTAAAATGGATATACTTTGTGAACTGAGTCATAAACTATCCAGAGGCAAAGAGAGGAGCTCAGTTATGCACTTTCCTTGCCTGCCAACCAGAAGAGGCGCTAGTCCCCATCCCTAATGCCTTGTTGAGATATAAGAGCCCAAAACTAGGTGTGGATTGTGGTATTATTGGTGAAGAGCTGGGCATGGCAGGGCTAGGCGGGTGGGGGATCAAGAAGGAGAAGCATCCACAAAGCCAGAGCCTGAGGAGCCACTGGTGGCAACAGTGAGGGAGAGGGAAGTGGATTAAGACAACAGTATGTCTGCTGAAGGATTTTAGCTCCTGCCGTTTCTTCTCATTGCTTAACAGACAGGTTTCTTGGGGTTTTCTGGTCTGCCTTTTTGATGTGGCACCTGAGACTGTGATGAAACCATTTGAAAGGCAAACGTTTCCAAAAGGAAAACCTTTCCAGTGCCACAGCTGGAGCTGCTCATTGTGGTGTGGCCTAGGCCTCCCAAGGAGCATAGGAGAGCCGTTTCGTGCCCTTTTGGGACAGAGTTGTCTATTGAATGTCCCTTCAGCTATATAACAGACCACCTTAGCAGAGATAACATGCTTTCAGGGAGCGTGGGATGGGGAGAATGATGTAACTTCAGGCATACGAGTGATTTGCTGACAGCTGAGTGTGTTCATAGTGACTTAGGCAGATCCCCAGTCCTTTGGACACATCGGCTGGATAAAGCAGAGAGGGCCGAGGACCAGGACTCCACACCAAGCTTTCCTGAAGTCTCATTGTCTGCAGAGCACTTTCAGCCAGAACCTGTGGCTGGGAGACCTATCCACCTTCATAGAAGGGTGGAACGGCAAGTGTTCCCTGCGTGAATACGACACCCATCCCTGAGGTTGGTTCCTTTGGGGCTCCCCCCCCCCCCGGCCCCTGTGGCTCTGTCTCTGCATCAGGAACCGCGCTGGGAAATGTCAGCACTTGACCTTTGCAGCTTCTGGATTAGCCTTTCTAAACAGCGGGAATGCGTTTTAGCAGGGAACAATTACCGCTGCTATCGACTGATCCCAGCGGAGTTAATGGAGTGGCAGCCAGAGGCGGGGAGGGGAGGGGAGGAAGGGAATGAGACCTGGGAGCTCCCTGCTTGTTGCCACACATCACATGCTCCCTCGCGCTTGCATGACTAGAGCCCCTTTCACACGTAATAGCCGTGTCGAGGAAACCGCTTCCCCAGGGTCAAAAACAGAACTGCATAGGAGAGGCCAGTCACTCCACTTTACCCAGCTGCCTCTTAGGAACATATGATGCTGCCATATTTGGAGTAAGACCATTGGTTCCTCTAGCTCAGTATGGCCTACACTGACTGGCAGCTGCTCTCCAGGGTTTCAAAAGGGGTCTTTCCCTCCCTGCCTGGAAGTGCTGGGGATTGAACCTGGAATGCAAGGCAAATGCTCTGTCACTGAGCTATGGTCCTTCCTTATTCCTTATGCTCATGGATAGGAGAATATTTTACCTCAGGACCTGCCTCAGACCTCCTTGCGCACTCTGATGGATGTTAGAGCCACAAAGCATCTATGTGCGACAAAGCATTGAAACATTTTCAAATAAACTTGGTGCTGTTTCCCCCTGGGGGTGATCAGTATTAGAAACTGAGATATGAAAACTAGGAGCTAAATGGCACCTTAAGCCTGGGTTATGGGCTCAACAACAGAATGTCTAGGCGTACTTTTTTTATAACAAGAAGACAAAGCTGGAAATGAATGAACTCAGCTAAAATATTACATTCATTTTTCACATAGTCTAGTCCTTCCTCTGTCCACCCCCCAAATATTCTTAAGGGGGTCTCTTCTCCAGTCTTCAGAGAGTAGCTGGAAGTGGGGAGGCAGAAAAGGGTCCTCCTTTCCTTCCATTCCGCAGGTTTAAACTGAAATTTTAGGCGCAGTACTGCGCCCCGAGCTCAGAAACTGCTCGCACTAATGAAATTCCCTGTCACAAAATGCACTTAGAACAACTGGAGTTTCGAACGCTGGGGGTGATCTGTTATTGTGGGAATGTGTGTGTGACTAAAGCAACCAAGTTTTTTGGTGGGGCAGTAAATTTCAATCTGTCCCTCCCTCACTGTCATTGGCTTGACATGCACTCACTTTGATGTGGAAACCGCTTCCATATAGTCCGGTACCCTTCCACCAGTGAATATTGAACCTGGGACACCCATTGCACATTGCGTTATCAGAACACTTACGGCTGCATCTGGTGGCTGGTCTGCAGTGGTCGAGGGATGCATACAGACAAGTTCTGCTCAAGTGGTTGCTCCCAACATGCCCATTTCTGCAATGTGTGGCCTCCCAAGCCGTGAGCAGAAGCCTGCACACGCTCTCAGACTAGTGTGGGAGGAGCAGCTATGGAGGCAGTGACAGCCGCACAGATAAAAGGAACACCAGGAAAAAGAAAGGTCCTTTCTGCTGACTTTCCCTCTTTCCTACATCAGAGGTAAGCTCACAGAAGCAGCCACGCACAAGGGGATTTTGCTGTGGGCAGAATGCAAAACCATTTGATCTAGCAGCTCTGGACAACATGGGTATTCTGTTTGATCCAAGGCACATAGGGGACAAGGGGCCGTGCAGGCATACAATCATATTGACTTTGAGTCCTGAAAGACCTGCTCCCTGCCTTGCAGGCCTTTCCCACCTGGCCTGGGAGAAGGGCAGGTCTCTGAATGACTCTTGGGCTAGGGTATTTTTAGGGTTTTTTATAGCGGGAGTGGGATAGTTGCTGTTCTTGATATTATTTTGTGATCTTGTGATTTATGCTGGAAATGTTCCATCTGGTTGTGTTCTTTTTGATGTTTTGTTTATTGTTTATGTCTGTTTTGTTACATTTGCAATTATGTGGTTTTTATATCTTGTAAGACGCCTTGAGGATGGTTTTAACTTTGGAAAGGTGGCATACAAATAAAATGATTGATGGGTTGGTTGATTGATACAAAGCTGCCTTAAGATGGAGACAGCACTAATGACAGCACCATTCCTCTCAGAATGGGTGCGGATGAAGGAATATGGGAATGATTTCTCGTTCCTGGATCTGGGCTGCCACTTCATGGCAGAACAAGGGCATCTGAAGCTCCAGAATCATGGAGCTACCTGTCACTCCTGGAAGAAAGAAACATTCCATGCAACAAGCAACTGAGAGCACAGAGGAGACATGCATGGCAAAATATGGAAGCTGGCCATGCCTATGAGATCACTGCAATAGTTTGTTATGCTCTTATTGTGTTGAACAGGTTCTCTGGACTCTTGGAGAGGAGGAGACCCATGTCTCACCTTTTAAAAGAGGGTTAAGAAAGAATGTATAGCAATGTAGCTTCCCATTCCAGCATAGTAAGGACAAACCCTGTAGGGGGTTCTTCTGCCCTTGCCCTCTGAGACACTGTACCCAGCAGGAAAAGGCCACAAAGTGGTATAAAGGCAGAGGTGCGTGTTGGGCAGGAGGGAATGTCTCATCCATCTTTTCTAGTGTGATTTCTCTTTGGGGCCTAGAGTGTATCAATGTAGATGAGGCAACAGGGCTGATCCCTTTGGGCTTATTGCCTCTAGGAAACATGTTCTCCCTGCTCCACAGGGGCTGGCAGCTGGCCTAGGAAAGTGGCTATATATCATGCCAGACAGGGGTGGGGTGGGGGATGTGTACAGGGAACTACAGCAGCAGGTTTGTTAAACAACTTGGCTACTGGTGCTTGGAGAATGAGAGCTCAAGCCTGGAAACGTTGAGGTGCCAAGGAGGCTACTGATGGGGAATAATGGGTTTGGGAAAAGATAACCCTCTTAAAGGATAAGAGTTGAGTTTAGATTGGATGATGAAAACAGTGGTGGCTGGTGTCCATTGAGACTGGCAGGCCAGAAAGCAGGGAGACCAATAGGAGGTGGCGCCCGAGCCAAGGAGAGGCAGAGCCAGCTCATTCTAGTTTTGTTCCCATGCTTCTCCCTGCTGAGTTCTACAGCAGCAACACTTAAGACTACGGGGAAGAAGCGGACAGGGAGCATCACTTCCTAAAATGCTTGTAAGTAAGAAAGCAGGCAGGTAGAGGCTGGCTGAGGGCAGACTGAAGTTGGTAGGACAGTGCCCCATTTGCCCAAACGGATCAGCTTCTACTGATGAAAAGGTGCTAGTGTGTGTGGCTGGCAGATCAGAAATGATTATTGTGACACACGTCCTGAGCATAGACAAGATTGGGTGCCAGCCAGTATCTGGGAATCTCCCAACTCTTTGTTGTAGGGTAGATCTCCATTCTTCTGTATACTGTTTGCAACCTGCTGGGTTGACCTGTGGAACATGTTACAATTGTGCTATGTTCTGTAGATCCTTGGCCTCCCATTGGAAGGAAAGCCCATGGGCACATGACTTCCCCATAGAATCATGGAAACTGTAGTATGTTAAGGGTGCAGGAAATTGTAGCTCTGTGTGGGGTAAATTACAGTTCCCCAAACTCTCTGAAGGAAGTCATGTGCTTTATGGCATGTATGCAGCCTTAGCTAGTTTGTCTCTGTTGTACTGGTTCTGTCCTTGCAGTATTCTAGTTTATCACCTACATAGACCATTTCAATTCTCCCTCCCTGCTTCATGGCCAGTCAGAAGAGTAGAGTCATGCAAAGTTTCCAGTTCCCCTAATTTATTAGATTTTTCTCCTCTACCCAACTTTTGTCCTTAAGTTTCATTTTCTCCTTCGCTACCAAATCAAGCCTTGGGCCCTACCGCCTCTAAAAACCACACAACCATTTTATAACAAAGAACAAAGCATAAAATGGTAAAACAGTTCCATTTCTTCACATCTGGACAATCAGAGAGAGAAAGAGAGGTGGGGGGGGGGGAGAGACAGCGGAAAAACACTGCAAGTTTTTTTTTTAAATTATAAAAACATTTTGACAAGTTTCATGAGAGCAAATAGAAAGAACACAGGAAATTTCATCCAGCTAAACTGAGAGTAGCCTCTTTCCCTGTTTCCTGTCAACACTTAACAGTTTCCAGCCATCTCAAGAGTTCTTCTGATTCCATTTGCACCCTTCTCTTCTTTTTCTACAGGGGCTCCGTCTGTGCTCTCCAGATGCTTTTAAAATAAGGATTGTGCTTTTTTAAGAGACAAAAAAACTCATTTTCACAAACATTTGTTACCTTATTGTTACCCTGCAAAAACCTTCAGTAAAAGTTAATCTCTAATTGCCTTACCACGCTTCCTGGTATATGGATGGTTGGGCGGGCCAGTTTAGAAGTTGCAGAGGTGGTGGCCGTCTGGGAATTAGAAGATTGGTTTGGTGGCAACGGTGAAGGTGAGGAGGGACTGGGTTTGCTACCCTTTCTTTCCTTCTCACCCTGTATGCTGCAGCAGCACACATCATCACGGTGTATAGGGACTTGGGGGGGGGGCAGCTTTAAAGAACGAATACTCAGATCTTTATGCTAGGTTAGAATAGCAAAGCTGATAACATGGCAGTCTTGGGCAACCTGTGCTGGCTGAGGCTGATGGAAGTTGTAGTCCAGAACATCAGGAGGTCACTAGGTTGGTATAGGCTGGGATATGGTGATGTTTTTATGGGAACCATTTTCTGGGGTGCAAAGAATTTTAAAAGTGAGGTGTGCCAGGCTGCCAGCTCACCTGGAGGCTTTTAAGATATCAAGGGCAGGCAGAGGGATGGGAATGGGGGAAACCTAATGCTTCTATTCTTGAAAACTAATAAATTTTTAATTTTTTTTAAAAAAAAGGTATCGGGGCAATCTCTTAGGGCGGCATAGGGTCCTAGTGCTAAAATGTTCCATTTGCCTGCCATTCTATTCCACCACTTCAGCTAGAACACCAGTTATGTCTGCAACTGGGAGAAATGTAAGGAAACTGGGAGAAATGTAAGGAAATATAAGGGACAGAGGTGGACAATCGAAGCACTAAAGAAGGTGGCGGTTTGCGCTGCATTGCCTTCTGAGTGACTGGTTTAATGTTTTATATATTTTATTTTGTACAATTTATATAGTAAAAAAACCCACCTCAAGGGGCTTATAAAAATAAAATAAAAATGATAAATGCAGCTATTTAAAACATTCAAATAATGAAATCAGCAATAAGCTAAGAAAAAGATTAAGACACATGTAATCATTCTACATATCTGGGTAAGCTTGTCTAAACAAAAATGTTTTTAGCAGGTGCTGAAAAGAGTATAGTGAAGCCGCCCACCTGATGTCAATAGGCAGGGAGTTCTATTTATTTCATACAATGCAAACCCTACACAACTTTATATATTCATCTCTGTCTAAATAATACGGACTGAAACCATCTGACAATTTAAGTTCCAACTTAAAAAACAAGGCAGGGAATGGATGGAGATGGATTGCTGTTATACACGCACACGGACTCTTGGTGAACACGGTGCTTACAGAGCGGCATAGACAGAAAAAGGGGGAGTGGGAAAGCCGCGTCTCGTTCAAAGGAAAAGCAACAGGGGAAAAGGGAGAGCAGGAGGAGGAGCCCGGACAGTTGCAACTGTATGTACTGTGAGGTACTTTAAACGGTGAGAATGGGAAAAAGAGCAATAAGCCTGGGACGAAGGGAGGAAGAAATCGAATACAGGGCAGGAGTTTCAGAACTGTGGGGGAAAGGGGTGATACAGGACTCTGAAATGCGTGGCGCTGGCTTTTGTCTTGCAATTGTCCTGCTTGTTTCGGGTTGAAGAATTCATCCGGTTCTCTCTCCCACCAGCGTTTTAGCAGGCTCATTCGTTCACGTCACGGGCACATCGTTGCCCTGGGCCCACCCCCACCCAACGTTTGCCTCGGGCCTTCCTCAGCCGCCTATTTCGCCTCATTGGCAAATCCTACCCCGCTGCTAGGCTGGGGGGAGCGGGCATAGGGCCCCCATCTCTCTTTCCAGGAAACTGAGTGCCAGATGAGCCCGAGAAATGTTTGCAATAAGGAAAGCACTCGATAAAACCGGAGGCAGGTGAATTCGCATAGGAAACAGATGGAGTAATTAGCGGCCGAGCGAGCCCTTCTGCAGTTGAACCAGCCAGCCATACAGCCAGGCGGGCGGGTGGCTGAGGTGAAAGCGGGCCCGGCTTCGCCAAGGGGAGCTGAGGGGTGCGGCGGGAGAGAGAAAAAGGCAACTGCGCTTCCCAAAGCAAAGCGGCGGCAAGACGCCCGGGAGCCCCGAGCACCTCCTGAGCAATGTGCAGCCAGCCGTCAGCACGAGAGAGCCGGGGAAGCCCCGGCGGGGAGAACATTTGTCTACAATAAACACGAACACGAGCAAAGCCCCCCGAGAAACCTCCCCCGGGAACTCCGCCGCTTCCATGGAGGCTCTGGCGCTGACAGGATCCTTGAAGCCCCACTGGAAGACGTCCGTAAGAAACCGCCCGGGGCCTCGGCCTCGGTCCCCAAGGACTGAACTTTTATTCTGTGTTTTATTATTATTTCAAGCGTTTACGGCCTGCCCTGTAGCCGAAGGTCTCAGAGTGGGGGTATGCACAATATATTATAACGAAGCAGGGAAGATAATACAGTACCTACAACAAAACCAGTAATAACTTAAATCATCTGGGGCGGGGAGCGTCAGGCCTAAGGGCAAAATGCGGCCCTCAAGCCTCTGTTTCTGAGCCTCAAGACTCTTCCCAGGCCCGGCCCCTGGGCAGGCCTGATCCGTATTCTCCTCCTCATGCCTCTCCTTTGCCTGAATGGAGGATAGACAGATGCCTGGGACTGCATGTTGAAACCTCTGGTTTTTGCCGTGCAAAGGTAAGAGCAGAGGCAGATTTAGAGAGATATGTCTGGTGCACCCGCACTGGGCACTGAGCCAAGAGGGCGCTGCAACAATGAGGAACAGCGAAAGGCGAGAATTGGGGGCACACTGGATTTTGGCTTGTTGCAGGATGCCGCTGGAATTTTACAGCGCAAAGTCTGCCACTGGTAAGAGTCATGCCAGTTCCTCCACCCACTTTTGCACCTGCCCATCCCTATCACTGGCATGTGGTCTCCTCTTGGGCTGAAGAAAGCCCCCGCACCCCACCCCACCCCTTCAGTTGTTATTGATGCTGCAGTCCAAATAGCAGGAACTGAGTTTAAACACACAAAGCCCAACATCTGGAACTGCAAGAGCACAAACATCAGAGATGTTTGGTTTTTGAAAAATCAATAACTTAAGAAAACTCTATGCTCTTTCTAGGCACCTGCCTAACCCCGGTTTTACCTGGCAATCACAGCACGTGTTCAGCTTAAAGGCCTGCACATGTTAAGCTTGCAGGTGGGCAAGTGTGTTTTCACACAAGTCAAAGGCACTTTGAAGGAGGGCTCCCTGCTGCTGGGGGTGACGTGCTGAATGTACAGCCATAATTTTAAGTTAAAAGGTTTCAGTGTTGTTTTTAAAAGTGGCTTGCCCTGTTTAACTAGAAGTGACAGTAGTACAAAAGAAATGCGATGCCCATTTCAAAACCACTTGCAACTCTCTGAGGTGTACATGGTCACACCATTACATGCTTTTAAGTGGGCTGTATTTATTTCAGACTGCCTTCTCTTAAAGGAGGCCCCCTAGTACTGCTGGTCTAAAATGGAGCTGTTCTTAAAATGCTTTTAGTATCATTACTTTTTTGGGGGGGGAATACATTGCTGTTTTGGTAATGTTTTAATTAACTAAATTACCAGTAAATATATCTTTCATTATTACGTGAGCTAACTTGTAAGTGCTATGCCCCCAAAGGTGGTCTCTCTCTCTCTCTCTCTCTCTCTCTCTCTCTCTCTCTAACTGTTGTTGTCTTTCCATCCTTTTGTAGAGTATCTCTATTGAATTCAATAAGATAAACTCCCAAATAAATATGAAATGAATCTGGGAGCTGTTAATGTGGAAGGAAGTTTGCATTCCATATCTTGTTCAGTTTTATAATGCAACTTTGAACTAGGCACAGTTCCTGTTTTATAAATGGGAAACGGGGGCTGAGAGCCAAGGCTCCCAGAGTGAGCTGGAATAAAAAGTCAGAGCACTTACTGGTTGAATGACTCTGCTCATCCAGTGTCACATCAGATGTATTGCAGGCCAGGTACAGGCCCAGGCCTTTGGGACTGAGGTTCCTCTATCTTCCTTTCTCATACTGAATTATAACTGATTGGGGCCTCGTGCCTCCGCATGCAGCCTAGGAATCTTTGTTTTGTATTTCAGCAATGCCGTCCCTGGGTCCTACTCTCAATACTTAATTGATTGCTCACTGGGGAAAGATGCATTCATCTTGACAGGTGGAAGAAAAGTGGTGTAATGGGTCAGAGGTTTATGGGATGAGTGGGTGGAAACCAATCCTGGGACTTTTCTGTCATTGCAGCAAAGAACAGAGAAATCAAAATAGAGAACAACTGCCAAGGAGTTAGCTCAATGTTTCTTGAACTTTGTAAAATTGCATCTCCCTTATAACTTTTCACAGAGTGATCTAGTACAAACATAAGAAGAGCCTGCTGGATTAGGTTAGTGGGCCACCTAGCCCACCATTCTGTTCTCATAGTAGCTTCTTGTGGGGAGCCTGAAAGCAGGACCCAAGTGCAACAGTACTCTTCCTTCTTGTGAGTCCCAGGACCTGGTATTCAGATGTGAATTGCTTCCAACAGTGGAGGTAAAGGTAAAGGTACCCCTGCCCGTACAGGCCAGTCGTGTCCGACTCTGGGGTTGCGCGCCCATCTCGCTTAAGAGGCCGGGGTCTAGCGCTGTCCGAAGACACTTCCAAGTCACGTGGCCAGCGTGACAAGCTGCATCTGGCGAGCCAGCGCAGCACACGGAAATGCTGTTTACCTTCCCTCTAGTAAGCGGTCCCTATTTATCTACTTGCCCCCGGGGGTGCTTTCGAACTTCTAGGTTGGCAGGAGCAACGGGAGCGCACCCCGCCACGGGGATTCGAACCGCCGACCTGACGATCAGCAAGTCCTAGGCGCTGAGGTTTTACCCACAGTGCCACCCGCGTCCCAACCGTGGAGGTAGAGCACATTTACTCAGATGTTAGCCCCACTGACTGCAGTTGACTTACTCTCAGGTGTTTATATGATTGCAGCTTTATTTGCTTTTACCTGCCCTGGGACTTTATGGTGAAGGGTAGATAAGGAATCAACTGAATCATTGTCACCATTGTCATCATCTTTGCAACAATACTGCAACCTGGAAGCTGCATGGAGGATATTCACTCCAGCTATTTCATAACATTTTCTACTTTGCCCAGTTCGTACACTTGAACATTTCCACCTCTCCCACCTGTAAATCTTGCTCCTTCCTTTCAGCAATCATCCATGCATTATGACCCACCATTTGGAACCCCCAAGGACTTTCAATACCTTTTGCCAATGAGACACCCAAAATGGTAAGTACTGTTTTGTTCCCACAACATGCCTAGCTGCTCTGGTTGTCCCTTGTCTTCCTGGGCTAGGGAGATTCCTTGCTTTGGGAAACAATACAGTAGTCTGCACAAATCTCTGGGGAAAATGCACATTGAAGAATATGCAAGAACACATGTTTTTCTACAGAAAGACACTCCTTGATATGCTGATGAGAACCTGAGATTTTGCAATTTTTATGGGTAAGAACAGAAAGAAACCCCAGCTTTCCCATGGTGTCTAAACCAGATGCCTCTAGGAAGCCCAGGAACTGCACGTGTTCCCCAGTGACTGATATTCATTCAGATACATGATGTTTCTGAAGGTGGAATATAGCTATCATGACTAGTAGCTGTTGATAGCTTTATCCCCCATGAATGATCTAATCCCCTTTTAAAGCTATCTAAGAGACAAGCTAGGCTTGATCATTAAAATGTGTATTTGCATTTAATGTGCAGGTCCAAATAACCTCAGCTGGTAGGGGGTGATAATTGCTGAGATAACAGCAGACACTAGAGGGGAACCTGTGATCCTCAGAAAAACTCCTTTTCCAAAGCTAGTGGTTGTACTGGGAGGAAATCCCCCTCCCCCAAATTTGTGACAATGAGGAATTTCCTCCAAAAGTAAAATGAGTGTTTCTGCCCCCCTCAGGACAGCAAGGGTGGAAAGGGTTAATGTCTTCCTCCATGCCTGCTGTGATGCTCCTAAATATCAGCCAACCCCAGTTGATGCTATTTGCATTTTAAAACAAACTCATACCTTAAATTTGGTGCCCTTCCCCAGGACTTGCTGGGACAACAAATTCCATAGTTTGTAGCTATGCACTGTATAAAGAAGTACTTTCTTTTGGTCTGTCTTGAAATCTCCCCCCACTCAGGTTCATTGGAAGACTCTTCAGGTTTTAGTATTATAAGGGAGAAATTCTTTACAGAGGAGTTGTTCCATTTTTTTGACCATTTTGGCTGCCCTTTTTCTGCACTTTTCCCAATTCTATAATACTATTTTTTGAGTTGAAGCAACCAGAACTCTATGCAGTACTCCAAGTGTGGTCGCACCATCGATTTGCATAATGGCATTTACAATATTGGCAGTTTTATTTTTCGATCCCTTTCCTAATGATCCCTAGTGTTAAATCCACCGCTTTCACAGCTGCTGTACACTGGGTTGACATTTTCATTGAGAAATCTTCCATGGCCCCCAATATCTTTTTCCTTATCAGCCACCACCAGCCCAGATCTTCGCCTCTCCCAAATCTACAGGAGGGTCAGAAGAGTCCCCAGTACAGCATGTGGGAGGTAGAAAGGAGATATTGTTCTCTCTGGTGAGCAGAAGTGTGTTTGTTGATGGAATGATCTCCGTAGCATGACATTGGATTCTGCCCAGGTTTAGGAGTATCCATATTCCTAAACCCAGGGTGACCTTATGTGCTCTGTTTGAGGTGGCACAGGACTATTAGGCAGAGTATGGTAGCTGCCTGAGGCCATGGATGCTTGGGAAGGAGAAGTGGCAGCAAAATAGCATCAGAGAATTGTAGAATCATAGAACTGCAGAGTTAGAAGGGACCCTGAGGGTCATTTAGTCCATCCCATTGCAATGCATGAATCTCAGCTAAAGCATCCATGACTGCCATTGAGGACTGTGTGTGTGCATGTGCCACGTGGCCTGCTCTGCATTCTTTAAGTTGGCCTGCTGTCCTGTCACCAGTGTTGAAGGAAGATTCAGCTGTCTGGTCAGCTTCTGTGCATGGAATGAGGGAGGTTACTATCTTGCCCCTAAAACAGCCAGATATCTTACCAGTTCTTAGATGGGGAAACAGGAGAACAAGTTCTAATCAATAAGGAATTCTTGGTGGTGTTCCTGGATGAAATTCAGCTGGTGGCTACAGTGCCCTCTCTGATTACAAATGTCCTCTGAGCTGTTGCCCAACTGGTCACCTAAATCAGCTCTCTGTGGTCTTTCTTTGCTTGTTGCCAGACTGTGCAAGCAATGCAACTGTGATCTTGGCTGCCAAATAACATCAGAATAGATGCAAATATGTTTGATGCAAAACCTGGGTTTTCTTTGCATGCAGTGCACACAGCCGTGATCAGAGGGCTCACCTTAATATCTGAAATCTCCTTCTGCAATATGTAGTAATAGCTTGGATGGTTTTACAAGAGGACAGGATGTTGGATGAGATGAAGGTTTATCCTGCAGAGCTCTTTTATGTTCTCATTACAGCAGTGACTCCTCCTACCTTACAAGTCCTTTTCCAAAGTACTTTATCCTGACCAGGCACACCAAGTATTGTTCTAAGGGCACTTTCACCTCTGCTTTCCCAAACTCCCAGGGAGAATTCCAGATTTTCCTGTTATGGTGCCCCTTGAAGAATGCACACTGCATCTCACAGGCCCCTGTGCATGGATATATGAGACCTGGTGTAGAGAAATAACAGTCCCCTAACAGGACGTGAGACATGGGCTCTCTGGAATAGTTTTTGCACAGGCTCAGAGGTGAACTGGGGCCTGAAGCAACAAGAAGATGATGGGGTGGGGCAGCTGCCTCAGCTCTTGTGGGCCCCCTGGGACAGGGCCTTATGTGTGCCTGGGCATTCCTCACCCCAGCAGGTGCTGGATTAGCTTTGACAGAGACATGCTGCCTCTCTTGTTCACTTTGGCAGCTCCAAGACAGGCAGCCTCACGGGGGAAAGAGTCCAGTTGTTTGTGTCTGCCTGATATGTCTCTTTGCGAAGGGCACCCGGCCTTGATTTGGAGCCTGTGAATCACAGCAAATCCTCCCCTCCTCCCACAATTGAAACAGCCTCCCTCTCTGTTCAACAGCCAGCAAAGTATGTGAATGTGTGTGCGTGCGTGGCATGTGGCGTCTGTGTGTGTGTGTGTGTGTTGAAATAGATTGTTTTTTAATGGAAATATCTTCAGCTTTTGGAATTCCCTTCCAACCGCTGCACTTCCTTTTCTCCCTCCACCCAGAGCTACTAAGAGTTGGTGGTTGTAGATGCTGGTTAATCTGGGGCTTTTAATGGATATATAAAAGCAGGATCAATGTTCCCCTTCCAACCTAATCAGTTGAAGCATCCTTCAAAGCCTGACTTTGTTGGCAATTCTGGCCTCTGCCAGCCACGAGGTATCCTACGAACTCCCCCAGCTCAGAATTGTCAGGACGTGCTTCAAGGCTCTGAGTCTTTTGATTCAAGCAGAAGGGGCCCGACCCTTTATCCTTGGTGGCTCCATCTCTAGATCCCTGCCAGGTTGCCTCTGGGCTAAAGAGGAAGCAGGACCCTTTGATCTGCAAAGTCCCAGGGAGGATTTGCTCAGTGCTGTGGCTCCATTGCTGCCCAGGGAAATAGCATTTCTCAGTGCACAAATTTGCATCCCATAGTAGCAGTTTTACTTTTGCAGATTAGGATGCTGTATCTTTAACGTTTCAGGGTGTGTGTGTGCACAAACAAATGCAATAGAAGGAAGGTTTTGGATTCATGGGTCGCAAAAAAGAAAAAGCATAGTGTTAATAGTTAAACCAAGGAGTAGTGCTAAGGAGAGCTGGAGTAATAGGAATGATCTACCCCAGTTCTACACAGTTTGACAACTCTATAGGTGCTTAAAATAGATGCTCTTGCAATTCCATCCCATGGTCTCAGAGATCCAACTCAATGCGCTATCTTTGCAGCAAAGCTTCCAACTCTAGGACAACAGCAGGATTTGGGCTGTAATACTGCACATACTTACCTGGGAGTAATTCCCACTCAGCTCACTTCTAAGTAGACTTGTACAGGATTGCACTGTAAATGGGTTTGGGTGTATATGGGTGTACCTCCACAGACATACCTAACAATGTAGAAACATGCTTGCCCCATTTTGTTTAGATTAATGTAGTGTCTGTCTCCCCCGGAGGCAGTTCAGGGGAAGAGAATTTATTGAAATATATTTATTGAAATATTTTAAAATATGTATATGCTGCTTTTCTGGGCAAAGTCTATCCCAATAAAAACTGCAAGTACAAAAATCAGTATTTCTAAAAACAGAAATAAAATAGATTCACAAAGATAGAATAGATTCAGAACTATAACAACATAATAATATCACAGCTTCTATCCAGTGAGCAGCATGGAAAATATTGCACAGGGAAGGCCAGGTGAAACAGTGAGTCTTTAAGGCCCTCCAAAAAGCCTGAAGTATAGTTGCCCAGTGCTGTTCTGCTAGGAGGGAGTTCTAAAGGTATGGAGCAGCCACAGAAAAGGCCTTCTGTCTTGTGGTCACCCATCCTACAGACCTAGAAGGTAGGCACACCAAGAGGGCCTCCAGTTATTTTAATTGATTGATTGATTGATTGATTGATTGATTAAGTGTACCGTGCTATACCGTCAGATCTCAGGGCAGTTCACAGGATAAAATCACAACATAAAAGTACAAAATACGCAATCAAAATAAAAACAAAAAGAACTCAATAACACCCCCCAACGCATTTTAAACAGGCATTGGATGTCAATTAGCCAATTGCCTGGTTAAAGAGGAACGAGTTGAGATCTCAGTGTGTGGGCAGGATGGTACAGGAACTGGTAGGTAATTTGAAGACAAACTGTTTAGGTTCCCAATTGGTTGTCTGCAGACCCCAGAGGGTCCATGTAACCCACACAGTGGGTCTGTGGGACCATTCTTTTGAAAAGTAGGGGGTTCTGCAGGCACTGGTTCAGGCTCTGAGAAGCCTCCCAGATTCCAGAAGGTGGGAAAGAAAGATAGAACTGCATGTTATCAGCACACTGGCGATGCTGCATCCCTGACCTTTGGATGACTCCCCCCCCCCAGCAGCGTCATGCAGATGACTAAAAGGCATGGGGGAGAATATAGAAACAACTCCTCCAGCCTCCATAAACCAAAGGCTATGCGGTAGAGCAAGAACCGCCCCCCAGCACCACCATCTGAGGATGCTCATATCAGAAGCACTGCCAAAAAATATGTCCCCGAAGATCCAGATAGTTGGTATCAAAAGTTGCTGGGAGGTCCAGAATAGCCCTACCCCTGTTCATTTTTTTGGAATAAGGTCTCCATCGGTGCAATGGAGGCCATTTTTTTCAATGAATCCGGGGACACTTTTCAACTTTAATGGATTTTGTATGGGGACTGATTTGTAAATCCGGAGACTGTCCCTGGGAAATGGGGACATCTGGTAACTTTACCATAGCTGGGCTTGGATGAATTGAGATTAATCAGATAACCAAAATTCTCCATTGTGAGGCCACAACCCACTCTAAGCCCTTGCCACCAAACGGCAGATTTTGCATGTTCATAGGAGAAGCTGGCTGCACACCATATTGATTTGCTTGGAGCTGGTGATGCCACTGACCAACATCTCCAGTCCCCCTTGAAGCTGTATTTTTATGCTAGTGGATAATGGTTCCCCTGGCTTTGCCAGTGTTATGATCCTAAGTCATGGAACACTGCCCATGCACACTATTTACAAAATCATGTGTATGATTTTTGCATTTATTTATTCAAAACATTTTTATTCTGAAATTTGCGTAAAAGACCCTGATTAGTGACCTATAAAATATCAGTAGTAAGGTAGTCCTTGCTTACCAGTCAACAGACATGACACATAAGGAAGAAGGGAAGAGGAGGGAGGAGTGGGGGAAAACCAAGCTCATGCACCAGTTCTTGAAGTTGCAGTTTATTGCAGCAACCAACTGGAATGCAGTGGCTGCAGCTACATCACAGTTGAGACAGGGCCAAAGTAAGTCTCTCCACAGAGGCGATGAAATAGCCCTGCTTCTCCTCTGTACCCAGATGGAAACAATATGAAATGGCAGTGTATAAATTCTTTATGTTCAATTTTAAAATGTGGCATTCATAAGGATTGCACTGGTAACACTGATAAAAGGTTTTCCCTCCTCATATGTGTATAACCAGCTGTCCATCAATACTCCCCATCATTCCTTTTGTTTACAGTGTAGCCTTTATTTGCTAGTGACTCTGATGGTACTGTGGAGGAGCAGAATTGTTCAAGCCATCTGCTCCTTTGGAAGACCTTGCGAGGGCTGGCATGGAGGGGTCTTCCTTGCTGACTGAACATGGAAACCCTGGCATTGTGGTATTTTCTAATAGCAGTGAAGCCACTGCACCAGCTTCTGAAGCTGCCTCTCCTCTTCTGCTGCACCTAAGGGATTGGAGTGAATGGCTCTCTCTCTCTCTCTCACTAATAATAATAATAATAATAATAATAATAATAATAAGTAAAGCTCTATGAGATTTGCATTGCTAGTCCTACTGTTCAGATAAGCTAATATACTCTTTGATCCTATGGAAATATGGCTAATTTCCATATGTTGCAAAGGCTTTAGGGAGGGAGAGAGCAAGCACAAAGCTGGCTTTAATACTTCAGTCAAATCATTCTTAGCAGGCTTGAATTTGCAGAAGCATAGATTAGGACAACATGTTTCTCTTTCTGCAACTTTTGTTCTCACTCTAATTACAGACAACGCACTTAATGATGTTGCTGCAGCTACAGCAGGCTGGCTTGCTTGAGTTCAGTGGAAGCTTGTTGCTTCTATACTACCTGGCCTGCCTCAGCTAAGGGAGGGGTGAATTTTTTTAGATCTCCGAAATACTTCAAAGAAAAGAAGAAAGGGCGGGAGAGTTGATGGCTCTGGTCCTGATCTATGCTTTCTCTTACAAACGAATCCTGTGGAAAATCAAGGCAGCTGAAATGAGCTCTTTTTATATTTTTAACATCTGTGGTGCAAACTAAAGTCAAAGGAAGACAGCAATCCTAGCAATGCTTACTGGGAAGTAAGCCCAATTGAACCCAGCGGGGCTTTCGAATAAGTATGTTTAGAGTAGGACTGTAAATGCTGCTCACAACCAACACATCACACAGCCTGTCTCTTCTACAAAGTCCTCAAGTCCTTCCCTGTGAACTCAGGCAGACTACACTTGCCCATCTACCTCACATTTTTTAACTGCACACAGCTACTCTCAAGTTGCCCAGGTGCTGCACCCTTTGCTTAGTTTTTGGCTAATTACCTGCTTCTTATTTCATGAAATTGTTCCCTAAAAAACAGCAACAAGGAACAATCCATTTTAATTCTAAAAAGGGAACCATTCCTTGAAAGAAGGTAGAAACAGGTAGAAAGCCCAAGAGACTCTCCCACTCTTTAAAACAGTGTTTCCCAACCTTGTGCCTCCAGATGTTTTTGGCCTACAACTCCCATCATCCCTGACCACTGGTCTTGCTAGCTAGGGATGATGGGAGTTGTAGGCCAAAAACATCTGGAGGCACAAGGTTGGGAAACACTGCTTTAAAAGTCCTTCTGGATCAGGCCAAAGGCCCATCTAGTCCAACATTCTGTTCTCACAGTGGCTGACCCAGATGCCTGTGGGACGTAGGCAAGCAGAACTTGCCTTTGCGTTTCAAGCAACTTGCTCAAGTTGCAAGCCAAAGAGAAGGTGGATGTCTGCACAGAGGAGGGATGATTCAACTGCTAGTGAAGTCGCTTCTGTAACATTGGAAGGTGGTGGCATTGCCTTGTCCATCAAGCAGCAAAATGTCTTGACGGCCAACCCTGCTCAGAAGGCTGGAGTGCTCTATTTGCAGCTTCTGCTGTTTACAGTTTCTTCAAGCTCTGTGAATGGCATCGACCCAGTAGAACCTCCTTTATGTTCATTTTTATGTTTCCTCCAAGTGTCCCTATTTTCCAGGGATGTCCCTGATTTAGAGAAGCCATTCCAGTTTTTGCATTTGATCCCGAGATGTCCCACTTTTCTTTAGGATGTTCCTATTTTCATTAGAGAAATGTTGCAGGGTTTGGAGTTATCTGATCCGAGTCATTTGAAGGCAATCCTATATAGGGGTAGTTTAATGTTTTATTACGTTATTATATATGTTGAAAGCTGTCCAGAGTGGCTGGGGCAACCCACTAAGATGTGTGGGGTATAAATAGTAAAATTATCATTATGGAGGGTATGGGAACACAAGGCCCTATAGATGCTGTAGTACAACACTCATCATCCCCAACCACTGGTCATGCTGGCTGAGCCTGAGGGGAGCTAGAGTTAACAACATATTGTGGATCACCCCTCCTTTGTGCAGATGTCCACCTTTGCTTCTCTTTGAAATACTGGCAACAAGAGCGGGTGCTCCACCACACCTGAGTGAAGTTGGTTAGTTATGGGGCGAAGACCAAGCCACAAAGCACACAGCTGTGTCCTTCAACAGAAAGATACAGTGTGGCAGAGGGAGGGATTCAGGAGAAATCAACCAGGAGCTGCCCCTGCTGCCCCCCTCCCTGCCATCTGAGGAGGTTGCCATTGACTTACTCTGACTTCTGGTAGGGCTGGCCCTGCTTCTGGCAGGCTGTTGTTGTTTAGGGAACTGTTAAGAAGCTACTGAGGGCTAGGTCAATGAGAGAGGGGTCCAGGAGCTCCATTTGGTTTGGGTCTCAAGCTCAAAGAAGACCTGAAATGTAGACAGGTTAATTTGCTGGCATTTGATAAGTTTTGCAACTTACGCACATCAGAACAAAATGTGACACACACACTCAGCTTTGAGCTGCAAATTTGAGCAAACAAGATGTGCTTGGGTAAAAGGCTTCTTTTGTTGTGGCTGTTCTGTTAACTGAGACTGTGTATGCATTGCTGTTTACTCTGGCTCCAGGGCGCTTTCACTGCTGGTGTTTGAAGCTGAGTATGCATGATGTTAGCCACAATCCATATGTATGCTTCTTGAGAAATGCTCCTGTTTGACGTGTTTTTCCTCAAATCACCTTCCATCCAATTTAAAAACATAAGCCACGGTTAAGCTGAAGTGTGTACATTTGGGACAGCTGTTGAACCTGTGCAGATGACAGCTTCACAAACAGAAGTTCTATGGGAGGGTGCTTGCAAGTGTGGAGAAACAAATCAGGTGCTGTGTATCAGGTGATGACATCTTCGTCCAGACTGTGGTGTGTGTAGCAAAGTGCAAGTGTGACTTGAAATGCAACAAGCAAGGAGGCATTTTAAGCTGCAGGTGTATACCCAGCCTGATACAGGGTTGTATCCAATGAAGTCTTTCTGCAAGTACTTCCACCCTCAGGAGAGGGAGAGAAAGTCCTGTTGAGCAGGCAGAAGTCCTTGCGCTAACGGGACGGCTTCGTTAGATACAAGTCAACCCATTGATTTTGTCATATTAAAGAGTTTAAAATGTTCATAAATATTAATAAGAAATATTGATTCTGATGGCACAAGATTAGACCATGATTAACATGTTCTCTCAGATCAGCTGATTATATAAACAAATCACTCACGTTTTTTTCTTTTTCGGTGCCTTGTTTTTGGGTGTTGTCATTAAAATATACATATTATTATGGCTAATGCCCTCAAAAGCTGGAAGTGGCCTGGGCTTCTCTGAACCTCTGAGAGGGCTTCCCTGAACAGCTTTAAAAATCCTTGTGTCCTCTACATTTTTGTGGTACTCTGGGGTTGTAGCCCATCCTGCACTGCTTTCTAACCACATGCAGGATTACAGCCTTTATGAACTCATTTATATTGCTGGCCTTCATCACTTTCAGGCTCTTTTCAGGCTTTCAGTTTTCAGCATGAAGAAATGCTAAACGTTTCCCATTTGTTGCAGAAAGTCCAGACATCTTCCCTCGAGGCCGCACTCCTGTTGCTGGGATATCACATTTCCCAAGCACTCAAGCCTTAATGTTTTTCAGTGGGAGCTTGTGGCTTTGTCCGCAGAGAGAGGACATCATCTGCAGCTACTGTATGGTGTGTTTCAGAGCAGAGGGTGGGGAAACCTGTGCCCCTCCTGCATATGCTACACTCTAACCCCCACCACCCGTAACCAGCATGGCCAATAGGCAGGGATTACGGAAACTGAAGCCCTGTAACTTCTGGAAGGCACGAGGCTCCCTACTCCTGTTTTAGCACATGAGAACTCCCTGTACAGGGCAGTAGCAGTCACCAAAAGGCCACACCCTGGCCTGGCCACTGCTGCAATGCCACACCATCTCATTTGCTTTTATTTTATTTGAAGGTTGTGCATTCCTCTCTCCAGCATGGTGCACATTTGCCCTGATATATGTATATGCATATGCATATTTCAAGCAATGTGAGTGGCAATGAACTCTCCCCATCCATTACAACCAAACTGGATATTGCTCTATTGCCCTTGAAGGGGAAATAGCAGGACTACAGTGAAAGGACTAGTCCAGTTGAAACACACACTGATTAATGCAAGAAGAGGGCCCACCTAATTCATCATCCTGCTTCTACGCAGTGGCCAGCCAATGCCTCTGAAAAGCCGGTAAGTATGGCATGAAGGTAGCATACTTGTCATTTGGTATTCAGGGTTACACTACCTCTGGACCTGGAGGTTCCACTTAGCTAATAACTGTCATAGACCTGTGCTCCATTATTTTGAATAACCCTTTTAAAAGCCACCCGTTACCACTGTTTTTTGCTGTCACCATCTACAGTGATCATGGAGCCCAAGAAAGTAAAATCTCTCACTGCCTCCATTTCTTCCCCTTCTATTTGCCAGGAGGTGATGGGACCAGTGGCCATGATCTTAGTTTTTTTGATGTTGAGCTTCAGACCATATTTTGTGCTCTCCTCTTTCACCCTGATTAAAAGGTTCTTTAATTCCTCCTCACTTTCTGCCATCAAGGTTGTGTCATCTGCATATTTGAGGTTGTTGATATTTCTTCCGGCAATCTTAATTCCGGTTTGGGATTCATCCAGTCCAGCCTTTCGCATGAAGAATTCTGCATATAAGGTTTTTTTACAGCGGCCTAATGGTACAAATGCAGCAGCTGGTCCATGTGCTCTTACAAGGGAAAGAAATAACAACAAAAAATGTAGTACAAGAGCAAGGGCACAAAGGTCAGGAGTTCATGAGCAGCAGCAAAAAGATTGCATGGGCTCTACAAAGTTGTCCCAACAAGTTTCCCTGCCTACTTGTCAAGGTTTTGAGCAGAGGCAGAGAAAGCTCAGTTATGTGCAAGAACTCCTATGGGAATTCCTGGTCTGCATTTCTCCTGGGATGATGAGGGGACAATCTCTAATCTCTTGATGCCCTGCCTCTCGCTGGGATCCTTGGGCACTCCTCCTGCCTTTCCCCAGCTGGCTGGACCCCTAAACCTCCCACAGAATCCATAGGATGGAAAGGCATAGCTTCTGAGTCTCAACCAACAGCCTTGGAGGAAACAACATATAATGGCTGAAAATTGCACTCCAGAGTTAAAACAGGTAGTTTTGATCATAGAATCATAGAGTTGGAAGGAAACACGATGGTTACCTAGTCCAACTCACTTCATTTCAGGAATCTTTTGCCCAATGTGGGGCTCAAACCCACCACCCTGAGATTAAGAATCTCATGCTGTACCGACTGAACTATCCCTTGAGACTATGATGGCGGCTCCCTGTTTTTCAACCCTTTTCCAAATAATTCCTAATGTTGTGTTTGCTTCCACCCCCAACATACACACATTAAAGCAACTAAAACCAGTAGGAGATGCACAATATTTGACAATCCTGCCCGCAGGCTTACAATCTAATTGAAGGTGGCACACATTAAGCGAAAGAACACAAAAGGTAAAGAACGGTCAGCCCCAAGAAAAGCCAGGCTGAAGAAGAGATTTGTCTTTGAGAGGTGCTGGGAAATTATATTAGAGGAAGGTAGTCGGATATAGGAAAGCTTTCTAATGGAAGGGTGCTGAGAGACAGGGGGGCATTGATGGGGCACAGAGGCAATAATGAGGCTTAAGTAAAAGTTTGACATTTGGCTTGTCAGTAGAGCACAGAACCCGGGCAGGAGCACAGAGCAGTGTTTGAATCATGGAGGAGAAGGTAGGGAGGCCTGTGCAAAAATCCTCAAGACTCACCTTCCACCCAACCCCACATCGTGTCCTCCTGTAGCCTTCTGAAAATAGGAGCTTACAGGGTTGACTGGGGCCTCCTCTGCTCCTCACTTAATTAAAGCACTGGCAGGCAGAGAAAGAACCAGGGTGGGGTGGGATGGGGTTTGAAAAGTAGAGGGTCGAGATCTCATTTGATCACATGGACAAAGACTTAGAAGCGGAAAGTTTCACAAACAAACTCTGTAAAAAATGTTGCATTTTGTTGGTTTCAGTCAATCTTGTGGCATGCATACTAATTTCACTAGGTACCCTCCTGTGCCAGCATTAAGTGGAAGGGTAAGCAACGATTCCCTCTTCATTATATAATTATGCATACTTCAATCATATCCCTTCCTTTTGGTCTGTTTACCAAGTTGCCATGCTAAATGTTTTACTTTGTTCTTGTGTAGATGGAAAATTGATTCATATACCACACTTGTCCATATGTCTGTGTTTGTGTCCTTGTGTACTCACCTTCCCCACCAGATTTTTGAAATGGGGTGACACAAGCTACACAGAACATTCAGTATGGATGCCTATAGATTTATATACGGGTACATCCCCTTCCCCAACTGTTTTGAATGGTTTTTTTTACCTTTCCCACTATTTCTTACTAGTTCTGTTTCCACTTTCAATGGCAGAAGCATATTATGCTGACGTCTTGCAGGAGCTATCCATTAATAATAAGAACTCTCCCTACCCCATGGGCCCAAAAGCATCCTCCACCATATGCCATTTTCTATTAAGGGTGCACTGATTTGTTTCCTAAGGATACAATTTTTGTTTTTGGCAGGTGGAGGGCATCCAGAAAACAATAGTAGTTTGAAGGGAGGGTGAACTATGCAAAAGTCAGTTAGGAAAGCACTGCTTCCATTAGCCATTTCCTCCAGAATCGTTTGCTTACTCAGATTTTACAAATAATCAAGATGAGATCATTGCCAAACTGTTGCACAATGCTTGCTTTCTGTGTTGACCAACCTTTTTTCAGACTCAGTGGGTTTTTAGAAAAATCTAAAATGCAATCACTGTGCCAGCCTGTCTGGGGACTGACACAGCACTAGTGAGGCTTCTCCCAGCTACTGGCCCTTTAACTGAGGAGAATTTTCTGTCTGGCCCTTGAGGTGTTCCCCAGGCAGCATCCATCACCCAGGAGGCCACAATCCTTCTCAGGCCACACGCTGTGCTCCTCCTGCTTTGCACCTTCTTTGACTGTGTTTGCCTAGCTGGAATGTGCCCTTGAGCCCTAATCATGCTTCTGTTTGCCTAGACCCTAGAAAAAGGAAAGAAGGTGTGTGTATAAAATAGCAAATTGCACAAATGTAGAATTCACATTTGTTGCATCACCCATTTGTCGTCTCTGGTTCTACCCTCCACTGACATGTGGCCCCCATAAGGTTATTGGGAAGCGACTGACAAAGTTCCGCACTCCTGCTGTCATTAATCAGGTCCTCATACCTTCCAGCCACAAGCTGCTCTTCAGTTTCTTACATGTAGCCAGAGCAATCCCACTTGTTGGATGATGATGATGATGATGATGAAATAAATTATTTATAAACAATACAAAATTATATATTATATATTCGTATTAGTAGTTTAGTTTTATTTTATTTTACAAGCAATCAAAAATTGGGGTGGTGGTGATTATGCTTACTTCCAGCCATTGGCCAGAGGAGGAGGATCTGTGGGAAGCCCTTGAGAGGCTGCAGCCCCTCCCACCTGCACAAAACATAATGGGCAAGGGAAAGACCAGCCTGACCTCAGCCATTGGCTAGAGAAGCAGCAGCTGCAGGGGAAAGAATACTTGCTGGCAACAGCCACTTACCCCTGGGACTTCAGGAATTTGAGGAAGCCTAATCTGCTTCCAGCCAGGGGGTGAAGGGTCCTGGGTCAGGCACAACTGCCTTGCTCTGTCGTTGTCAAATCAGCCTCCTTCCCACGTCTTTCCTCTCCACCCTACTCTTTTGTATGCCTTCTTAAGTTTGTAATCTTGAGGGCACGACCTCTTTTTGTAGGAGGGAGAGAATTGCTGTGAACTGCTTGGGGAGATGATATCTGTCTGAAAGGTAGAGTATAATATAGTAAATAAGTAGATATTAAGGGCTGTGTAGAGCCACCATTATAATTCTGCTTCCAGCTGATTGCAGAAAAGCAACACCCTCAACCTCTCTGGAGAGCCTTAAGACTGTGTTCACCTTCCTGGATTACGATGCAACGAGAGCATTCTTTTTTTCAATTTGGATTGAAGCTGGTTTGGGGGGAAAGCACATCCACGTACAGTATTTCCTTTAAAAAGTGCAGGCTAGATATGGATTGTGGCTAACATCACATGTACACTGCCTCCCGTACCAGTGCTGGGTGTGCACTGGTTGCAGAGTGCACTGAACGGGAGTGTAGAAGCACTGGAAGATGATAATGGCAATTCAGGAGGAAGTCTTGAGGCTGTAAGAATAGAATGACACAATGATTTATTTGTTTTATGTAAAACATTTCTACATTGCCCTTCAGCAGTGTTTCCAGGGCAGTTCACGAAAATGAGATGAAATACAAATAAAACATGCGTCCCTCCTTAAAGCTGCAATCCTGAACGCATGTATTAGGGAGTCAGTCTCATTAACTTCAGTGGGACTTGCTTCTGAGAAAATATGCATAGGAGTGTGCTGCAGATCTACTTTCAAGATCAGCAAATGAGCACTGATCATTCTTTCTTGCACACTTTAGAGAAGCAGATACATTACGTGTTTAGTAGTTCCAACTATGTTGTACTTTTGGTGAAATGATCACACAATACTTTTCTTTTAGCTGTTTTCAGAACTAACCATTAATTTGGATTCTGGAATTTGCAGTGGGTTTAGAAGAGCCTTAGAATTATAGGTCAGTTATGCCTATATTATTTTGATTATCTTTCTACTTCTGTGCAAGCCAGCTGCCAATGGTTTGGGCAGTGTATCTATCAACCTCTGCTCTGCATGCACACATACACGCACATTCACCCTACTCGCTCATGCGCGCGCGCGCGCACACACACACACACACACACATATTCCATAAGCATGTGCTTGCTTATCTTCTCACTAGTAAATAAACAAAAATAAGCAACCTATACCTCTTGACCTCTTGTCAAGGTTATTTATTGTATTTTGTAACCCCCTGTGTCCTTCTGAGGAAGCAAGAAAGACCTGGGACCTGCTGGAGAAGGGTGGGTAATAATATTAATAATAATCAGTGCTTTTTTCTGGGGGGATCCAGGGGTATGCTTACTCCTAAACATATTTTGAATCTTTGTACTTCTGTAGTACTTTTTTAAAGAAAAAAGTACTACAACTACTACTACTACTAATAATAATAATAGATGAGTCCTGCATGAAGTGACTAGGAGACAGAGTAGGCTAGACGGCACTGACATGGTGAAAATCTGTAGCTAACTGCCTGCACTGATTGTTTCTTGTGGCTGGTGCTGCAACATGCATTCTTTCGATCCCCCAGTTGTCTAAGTCCCAACCAGTGGCTAAACGAGAAGGATGGAGCTAAGTTTGGGTTTGATTTGTATGTGTGTTCTGAAAGAGAGGAAACCTTTAGAAGAATCCTCATAACAAACAAGTTGTGCAGGTGCATCTCCCACCAGAGCTCTGCTGACCAAAGAACAAGAAAAGCTGCAGCAGTGTGAGGACTGGGTTCCACTTTGCAGCACACAGTGCTATGAAGGATCCCTGAATGGCCCGTGCTAAAAGGACAGTGCAGAGGGCAAGAAGATTGCCTGAGTGTACTGATGGGAGCCTCTCACACTTTCTCCCATGTATTGGTCTCCTGTGATTGCTCTATATCACCACCTCTAGGGTCAGAGGCAGTGGGCTGGGAATCACAAGTGGGGAGAGCGGTGTTGCACTCAGGTTCTTCCTGTGGGTTTCCCATATGCATTTGGTCGGCCACTGTGGAAATGGGCTTCTGGAATAGATAGGCCAGTGACCTGACCTGGTCCAGCAGGGCTCTTCTCATGTTTCTTAAGATAGTTAAGAGGGAGCCGTGCGGTGTGCCCAGGCAAAAGCCGTTCTTTCTTATCAGTCAAGTGCCAGGCCAAGGTGAGTGTCGGCTGCACAGTCTCTTCTGGTGGAGTCTCCTGGCTCGTCTGCCGGTGCCGACACTCTCACTGCTCCAGCGACACAACACAGTACCTGGCTCGTCTCCAAGTGCAATGATACCGGATTATGAGCTAGCTGTTACAAACGAGCCAGTAATTATCATAATCTGGTAATTGAGAAAAATCTAATTATGCAAAGCTAATGGATTTAAAGCCTTGCTTGAAAGTGTGTGCCTCTATGTGTGTGTGTGGAGAGAGAGATGGGGAGGTGGATCACGCTGAATCTGAGCATTGCTATCTGGGAGCCTGTGTCTAACGGAGGAAGCTCATTTCCCCATACCCAAGAAGTTACCATCTGCTCAGGGGTAACAATGGGTCTTCTTCATCAGCTTTCTCAAGCAGTCCTGGGGGGGGGGTGTCGAAGGATGGGAGGACAGAATTCCTTTCAAAGGTGTATATGGGAAGCAATTCATAAGACAGCATGGTCAGTCCTAATCCTCTTGCAACCCCCCATAAGTTGTTAGTAATTGAATCTTCCATTCACATCCTCATCCCCAGAACGTGAGTGCGAATGAGCAGCAGGTTAAACTGTGACCAAAGGGAGTATGGGAAGGTGAGACGCAGTTATTGAAAACAGCGTCTGTGAACAGTGGTACTGTATTAGGGCAGAAGTCCAGGCTACCACTCAGCCCACTCAGCAGGAGGGCTCCCAAACACAGCTGAACATTTGAACATTTGAAAGTGTGAAGTAGTAGACGTTGCCATCTAAAAAAAGGGAAGCCCCTCTGCCCTCCAATACAACCATTGCATCCATTATCTAAAGCTGGACTCCAACTCCCATCAGCCCCAGCCAGTAAGACCAATGACCAAGGATAATGGGAACTGAAGTCCCTCAACACCTGGAAGATCACAGGTTTCCCATCCCTGGTCTAAAATTCCCTCACTGAAGCGCTGTCAGTGAAGTGGGTGTATGGTTGGCAGAACAGGCAAATGGTGTGGGGACAGTGACTGGCATCCTTGAGTGGGGGGGGGGGTGACTCCTGAAATTTCAGCCCTTGTCCAGCCCTGCCTCTCTCCCAGGAGACTGCATTAAAGGATCCAGGTAAATCTGGCTTTCTCCCTGATCTGCCTCAGCATGCCTGCACTGTATAATTCTATCTCTGTTTAAATACTTTTCCTCTCAAAAGCTTTTAGCCGTTCTTTCCCATCTCTCTCCTAGGAGACGTTCCTTTACCCCCCACCAGCTCCTAGTTCAAATCAATTACCCTTCACCCATCAAGTGAAAGCTTGTTTGTTCATTCAATTACGGTATATGTCTAGTCCACTGTGAACTAAATCAAATATTCATGCCTTCTACTTTCCTTTATAATCTCCATACTCTGAGTAAGATTCCCAGGTTCATACCCTCATTTCTGGATCCCTCTAATCTGATGCAGTGAGACATGTGTTTGGGGCTGTTGGGAACCCACCCTTTCACTTTTTAACCTTCATCATATGCATAGTAGACTGTCCAGAGCAGACTTTGTCCTCTAGGTGTTTTGGTGTGCAACTTCCATCAACCTGGGATGGTGCAGAGGTCAAATCTAGAGGGCACAGGGTTGGCAAACGCTGATCCAATGAATCTGGATTTCTCTCCCAAGCATTTTAAACTCTGCTGTGATTACTCCCAAACCCCTTCCCTCCTGTTTTTTTGTAAAGAGAGAGCCCTATCCAGGCATTCCCTAGTCACCACAACTGTGGCTGTCAATTTGATTGAGCATATGTTAATCTGCAACAGTTTGAAGGGATTTCTTCATGTCTAAAATTGAGGCACTGAATCTATTTCACCCCCAAGCTTGAAAACATCTGTCCACAGCAGCCTGTACTTACCCATATATGTTTTCATGCCTTTCTTAAACCTTAACACAGGCCACATATTGACCTCGGCCCCATCTGCACTATACATTAAAGAAATATCCTGCCACTTTAAACAGCCATGGCTTACCCCAAAAGAATCCTGGGAACTGTTGTTATGCAAGGGTGCTGAGAGTCTTAGGAGACCCTTAACCCTCTCACAGAGGTACAGATTCCAGAATTCCCTGGAAAGAGGGATTGACTATTAAACCACTCTTGAGAATTGTAACTTTTGTAGGGGGGAATAGGTGCCTTCTAACAACTCAGCTAACCACAGTTCCCAGGATTCCGTGTGTGTGTGTGTGTGTGTGTGTGTGTGTGTGAAACAATGATTTTTAAAGGCAGGATTCAGCTTTAAATGTATAATGCAGCTGGGGCCCTAGAAAGGCTGCTGGGAACCCACACTCCTGACACCTTTCCACATGGAGGCTGCTATGAACAGGGCTATAAGCTGCCTAAGTTCTGAAGAGGTCAGTGGGTGGGTATGGATGCGCTTAAGGGGACAACTTCAGAACTTCAGGGTGTAATTTGTGCCATTCACCTAAGTCCTGGCCTGCTCATTGGAATCCCTCAGGCTGATGTTCATAGCCCTAAGGGTAGGTAGGGCTCACACAGAAGTTTTATTTTTAGGTATTTATAACATTTCATTTACAAATTCCTTCCCAGGAAACATCCCAAAGTGATTTAGCAAAAACATGTATAAGAACAATTTGAAATAAAAAAATTTCCTTCCAGTAGCACCTTAAAGTCCAACTAAGTCAGTTCTTGGTATGAGCTTTCGTGTGCATGCACACTTCTTCAGTGTGGTATCTGAAGAAGTGTGCATGCACACGAAAGCTCATACCAAGAACTGACTTAGTTGGTCTTTAAGGTGCTACTGGAAGGAATTTTTTTTGTTTTGACTATGGCAGACCAACACGGCTACCTATCTGTAACTGGAACAATTTGAAAAGTTAGTTCAAAAGCAGACTGGAATAATAATAATAAAAACTCTACTTAAAATGCTTGTTGAAAAGACTAAGGTCTTCAGTGAGGCTAAGAGACAACAGAGGTGGTGCCTGTCTGGCATGTAACAGGAAGGAGTTTCGAAGGGCAAGTGTAGCCACACTAAAGGTCTAATTCTGACATCCTAGGGAGGGGACCTTCTGGTGAGATGGCATCAGCAGGAGGCCTTCTTTTGCAGAGCACAGTGATCATTTGGGTATCTAAGGGGTGAGACAATGTTTTGGGTATCCTCACCTCAAGCTGTATAAGGCTTTGTATATCAATACCAGAATCCTGAACTTTGCGTTGTAGCTGATTGACAGCCAGTGCAATCATTTCAGTTGCAGCACAACATGGTGGCGACATTCTGCCCCATGAGCTGCTGCATTTTGCCTGCAGGCCCACCTTGGTTGGTTGGTCCCAACTCCTTCCTGATTATGGGCATATGGCCCAGGAGGCCATTACCTTTCCCCCTTCCAACTCAAGTATTTATTTTCCATTATACACAACCACACTGAAAGAAGCAGAACGACCTAGCCCTCCATTCTCCCTGCTGGACTGTTCTTCAAGGGCTGGATATGTTTGCTTACCTGCCCTGTTCACTAAGTGCTGGAGTGAATCAATGATGCCTCAGGCTAATTAGCAGCCCCAGTCCCAGGAGACAGAGATGGACTCAGCCTGCGGTTTGCGAGGGACGCATTTGCTCCCCCTCATCTGGCACAGGCTCTTCCGGGATCCGGCAGTGCTAATTGCCCTGGATGAACATGTTTACTGTCTTTCAGCTCCCAGGAGGGGCCCTAGGCAAGGCATGAGGCCAAGCTCCTCCCCACCCCGTGGCTGTTAATACTACGCTGCTGTAAGTGAGCCCTGTCGTTAGACAGAGAGGGCCGCTGCAACACTCAACAGCCCATCCAAACTCCAGAGCTTTCTGATTGTTAACTGCATGCCTTTGAGGGGCTTGTACCTATCCTTTATTTTCAAGAGGGCACTGCAAGTATGCCAGGGCCTACATGGACAGAGGAGATACCCTCCTGGCACAGTTGCTCCCCTCTGCCCAAAGCAGTCCGGCATACTGAGGAGGTTTCCCATGTGGTACACCCACCCACTTCTGCCCCCAGCCTGGAAGAGTTTGCCAGGAGTTCAACGCTCCATGGCATCAGCCACATCTTCCGCCATGGGTGCAACACAGGCCGCAAATTTCTGTGGATCGTGGCCTTCCTGGGTTCCCTTGGCTTCCTCATCCACGTCTATGCAGACCGAGTGGATTTCTACTTTCAGTATCCTCACGACACCACGCTAGAAGAAGAGACCCTCCCCAGTCTGACTTTCCCAGCGATCACCATCTGCAATCTCAACCCTCTTCGCTTTTCCCAACTCTCTGGCCATGACCTCTACTGGGCTGGAGAGTACCTGGGCTTCCTGGATGGCGATGACAAGATTGCTGTGTCCAAGGGCGAGGACGGGGACATTCGGGAGGTGCTAAGTAAGAAGCTAATGCAGAGCAAGGGGGAAAGGAACCTCCCGTTCAACTTCACGGAGCTCCATGACCGTGCTGGGCACCAGATGGACCAGATGCTGGTTCTGTGCAGCTTCGGCAATGAGTCGTGCAATGCCAGTGACTTCGAAACAGTGAGTCTACTGCCACATCGCTGGTCTGTTGAGGATAGTGGGAACACCTCATGGTGATCATGGAATGGGTAGCATGGGTTCTTAGCTAAGCTAGGGACAAGCAAATAACAGGTAATTCTGTTCCTTCTCTTAAATCAGGGCTGAGGAACCTGTGGCCTGCCCAGTGTTGCCGTACAACAACTCCTATCATCCCTGACCATTGGTCGTGCAAGCTGGGGCAGGTGAGAGTTGGAAGGGCCACAGCTTCCTCATCACTGTATTGAGGGGAGAATTTGATCCACACCAAACCTTTCAAATGACTGAAATGCCATATTCAGGCCAAGCTCTTTTTAAAAAGCTCACTAGTCTCTCCTAGGCCAGTGCTCCTCTCACAAACCGGAACTAAGTTCTCTTGTTAACCCTTGTTTGTGTTCTCTGTAGCCTGTGGCCATTGCGGGGATCAGGCACATTTCCCTATAACTGCTAGCTAATGAAACATGCTGGACTCTAGTCACTCTGAGGTTGTATCTTTAAAGTGTTCTTCCAGTGCCAGGGGGTAATCATGCAGATCACTTCTGCCTCCATCTCCTTTTGGCTACATAGATATTGCTGTTTAGGATTTCACTCAGAAAAGGCTTCAAAACCTCAGATTTCTACATCTCATCGGTGTCCCTGACCCTGGGCTTAGAGAGAACCTGCATTACTTTTCTCATCTCACTGGGAAACAATATTTGATGCTGCAAGTCATTCTTTGGGTAGGGGGTTGTGAAGAGTTGTTCTAGTATGACAATGAATCTGAACATTCTTGGATCCTGGTTCTGTTCACAGCGATAGGCAATAACAGCAGAGCAGCAGGGAGTGGGGTTTGTGTTTGGTTTTCAGTAATGGGCTTTGCAGTAGTGGGAAGAACAGACTACTTTGGCTGGGATGAGCCCAGGGTCCTGTGTGTTGATGTGGGAAGAAACTTCATGGCACGCTTAGATACTCCAGGCTATACACTGTGAGCAAAGTCTTTTTTCAGAGTTTGGGCCCACAGATTGTAGGGAACCACTTCCTTTCATCCTAGCGAAACAATTAGTGTTTTTAATATTCTGTTGAGAGCCACCCAGAGTCACTGGGAAAACCCAGCCAGATGGGTGGGGTATAAATAATAAATTCTTATTATTACATTATTATTATTAACTAAATCTGGAAAGGGTTCAAACTCATTTGGGATCCTAAAACTGAGAATCTTCAGCTCCATGACTTCGCAAGAGATCTAGGGAAGGGGATACTGTGCTTCATGCCCTAGCATCAGCCTTCCAGCTACTAAGACAAGGGGTGGGAAACCTTTTTTCAGCTTAATGGCCACATTTAGGGGTATGATTTGCTGGTGATGCAAAGGGCCAGAGTAAAAAAACGGGCAGAACAATACATATGACTTACTTTTGGACAGTAGACTACGGCTGTGCACACCCTATGCCTTAAAAACACATGCAAACGACGTTTCACCCCTCAAAGAATTCTGGGCACTGTAGTTTATGGCTCACCATCCAAAGTGGCAGGTAAAAGGCAATATTATTCAAGCAATATTATTATTGCTGAGCCACCCGCTCCAGAAAGAAGGGCAAGAAGCCCAAGGAAGTAGTCCTGGGTGTGATCAATCTCCTTGCCTTGTCCGCCTCTTCTACCTGGGTTGGCCCTGGGAGCTCCTCATTGCCACCTGTGTTCTATCCCTTAGTGTTGACATTGGAGCGAGGATGTGTCTGTGTTCCTTTGGATAAATGGTAGGTGTCTGCCTCCTGCTATCTTCCTTCCCATTTGGATGAGACTCTCCCCCCCCATAAAATTGAATTAAGTTCTCTCTCTCTCTCTCTCTCTCTCTCTCTCTCTCTCTGTGTGTGTGTGTGTGTGGAGAAGGACTTGATCTGGCCCTGCAGGCAGCCACAGCCTGCTGCAAAACAGCCGTTTCATTATCTCTGCTTGCAAAATCAAGAATGCTTTGGAAGGTGCAAATCTCTGCCAGCATCCGCCAGCCCCCTTCCCAGCTTCCTGCCAATCAGCACTCCAGGTCAGTTAGGCACCACTGGTATGGATTGTGGCATAGCCTCCTTGGCCATTTCTATTGCACACCCCTTCATTTTGGGTTTGGTGTATATAGATACACCTTTAAAATGGGTTCACACTTTTTTCTTCCGTTACAACATAGTTAGTAGATGTGCTTAACTAATCAAATGAAAGTCTCTGACGTCCGTCTTGTGCTAACCCCCAGTCTTCAGGTGAATGTTCTACTTTTTTTCTTTAAAGCACAGCATGAACATTTAGTCAGGGAAACAATTTTTTGCTGTTTGTTTGTTTGTTTGTTTGTTTGTTTATTTGTTTGCTTGCTTCTAAGGAAAAATCAATTATAAAAAGAGTTTCAAAGCTGTTTCAGGGAGGAGGGGCAGTGGGTTTGTGACATCACAAGGCCAACCAATCCACTCTGTTCACGGCCAGATTCTTCTGGAAAGTGGCTGAGATCAATCTGAGTCAAGGAAATGTACTTTTATATTATACAATATGATATGCAAACTTCGACAGCAACTTGACCACTCAAATATGCAGTTTTTGAGTTGGATGTGGCCACTGGCTGGGTCAGATTGAGATAGCAGCAGATCACCCTGGGTCAGCCCACCCAGGTCAATCCAAGGCTGTCAGAAGGTGGAACAGCTGGGCAGGGGGAGAGAGGAAGTAGAGGAAGGCAGGCTCTACAGTTTTAAAGAACAACATGGGACTGTTTGCAAAAGGGCTTTTAAAAAGCTCCACACTGTGCTTTGGCTGTGCATGGCTGTTCTCAGCAAGGGAACACACACACAACCCTAAAGTTCGATTATCCGCTTGTATTCTTCTTGCAAAGTACTGACAGTCTGGAGGCACCCTGAAGGGTAGGAGACATTCTTAAGGGCAGGTAGAGGATGTGGTTCTCAGATCCTATCTGCATATAGAATGGAACATCGTCTATCCTGACACTGGGGGCCAGTTGGGCTAGGGTGTGGTTGTGACTTTTGTGTGAACGTGTCTTTAAATGGTACATGCCAGTTGCCTCTTTTCTAGACATCAGGGTGCAATTGTTGTTCTTCAGGGTAACCATTGTGAGCTACAAATCAGGGGCTTGAGCACTTGGCAAATGGCAGGGAGCTGGCAGAGCCTAGGAGGGCCTGGTGACATGGGTGCATATGAATGTGGCCAACTAAGTGTTGGAAATGTTGGGATACAACTCAGCTTGTTGAGGGATTTGCATGGGATTGAAGCAGGAAGAAAAGGGATTCTCTGAGATTCCTAAATTGCCTCACTGTCCTTTTATCTCTATGCTGACCTTTCCTTGATGCTAGACTGATATTTTCAGGTTGCAGCACTTGCTTCCTGCCTCTCTTACTCTTCTCTCTCTGACTTTCTTTGAGAGAGGTCATCTTGCGATGTATCTCTGCTAAGTGCAAGGACCAAGCAGGACTCCATTGCATCTCAAACTTAGCTGTAACTAATAACTCTTTTCTGTTCTAGTATGCATATCCTGTAATAAACTTAAGCTTTCTTATTTTCCATACCAACTGTCTCTGTGTGTGATTGCAACTAAAGTAAGCCTTCTCTGCCAGCAAG
This sequence comes from Podarcis gaigeae, assembly GCF_964106915.1. Lineage (NCBI taxonomy): Eukaryota > Metazoa > Chordata > Lepidosauria > Squamata > Lacertidae > Podarcis > Podarcis gaigeae. Next base: position 85,110,313 of record NC_139678.1, on the reverse strand, counting down.
GATTCAATACACAGACAGCTTTCAAGCTGTGTGCTAACTCTGCAAAGTAATTCAGCAGTGAGGGCAGGCAGAAATCTTCTCTTCTCTTCCCTCCCTCTCCCCCCCCCCCCCACAGCCTATCTCTTAAAGGGCTAATTTGGGGCTGGTACAGCACTTTCAACTGCATGGGGATTTTTTTTACCCCTAAACAGAACAGGCATGTTATCTCCCCTCCCCTGCAGTCCATTCTACACATTGCCTGAGTTTAGGGCTGTTTTTTCTGTAGACTGACTCATTCGTATAAAAATTTGGATCTCATTCAGGTATGGGTTTAAGCTGGGTTTGAAGGGTTAAGCTGGAATGGAAGCTTTGGTCACTTTTCTCTGTGAAGGGAGCTCTTGCTCCTCAGGCTTGGCGGCAAAGCTGTGATGACTGTGAGCTTTCCTTGGGGCCGTGATCTAGGGTCATCAAGTCCAGGACCTTGCACCTTTAAGAATGCCCCCAGCTCTGGCTTTCCTTCATCACACAGATCATGGGGTGGGGTGTGGGTGTGCGCAGTGTGTATGCATGAGAGCCCTGTTTCCCAGGTTCTGGGAAAGACATATGGCAAGACTCGTTGCTGGGCAGTGGAGACAGTGGCTGCTGCAAGTCGAAACTCAGAGCCCTTGTGGCTGGTGGCTGCTGTGTGCTCAGTGGCTTGGAGCTATGCACAGGAAGAGCCTTAATTCAGTGTGACGGCTCCACTCATTGCGATAATGAGAACAAAGTGAGGCTGCCGTGTGGTACAGTGCACAGGTGTCAGCCGGCTGGCGCTCATCGCATCCCAGCGCTTCAGAGGCAAAGCAAAGGCTGTGGTGTGTGTAAGGGGCGATCAGCAGTTATTTTGGGCGATCAGCATCTAAGGCAGGAATCATCCTCTGAAAAACAATTGGTCTTTAAGCCAGGAGGACCCCGGGATAACACCACCAGCCATAATGTTTTCCTAAAGGCTCAACTACAAGGAATCTGGTGTGCTCAGGCTGACAGGCATGATTCAGCTGGCACTGACTCTGCGTCCTGGCACAAAAGGGAACAGTGCCATCAGACCCCTGACGCACAGCATACCCCATGTTGCCACTTCAGCACTGACCCAGATGGAACCCCTCAGCACGTCGCAAACCTGTTGATGCCACATCCATATTCACGCATGCGGGTGCTGCCTTTCTCACAGCATTAGTCCAGGAACATTTCCGGGATGGAGCCACAGAGAACTTGCCAGCTTGATGGTGCTACTGCCAAATATGAAAGAAAAGGGCACTGCCAGTCTGTTGCTGACAAGTCTGACTTTGTGGGACACACATCAGAAGGTGGAAATTGGGGGGGGGGGTGTGAACATTAAAGTGTCCTTATGAACTTCCAGTGCCTGTGGAAAGAAACACTTGCTTATACATCTTGCTGCCAGGAATGGTGTATTTTCATGTCAGCCCCTCTCCTGCCCCCTTTGCCCCACAACTAGGCACCTGCCAGGCTGCTAGGAAAGTGACCCTCTTCCCTTCACCACTGGCTTCCCAGAGAAGCTGCCAGGGCAGGAGGAAAAAGGAGGAAGGGCCCCTGCTCAAAGTGCGTAATAACCGAGAAAGGAGTCCCACATCCTGCCCCCTCCTCTGCCTGCCTTTCCAGAGTCAATGGGGCGAGGATTATGAGCCATAAAGCTAGTGATCAATGGATGCTGATGGGAATGTTTCCGGTGAATAAAGCTGGCACCTGGGAGAAAGGAATGGCTCTGTTTCTCTCTCTCTCTCTCTCTCTCTCTCTCTCTCTCTCTCTCTCACACACACACACACACACACACACACAGCACCATTTCACTAAGGGAAGGTGGAATATGGCATGGCTGGTGGGTATTGCAGGGTTAGACCAGAGGAGGGTAGAAGCATGGAAGGCCTTTGCAATGGAGACCTATGGAGGAAATGGAGGAAAGAATGTAAGTAATATGATTTATCCCGCTGAGGTGCTCTGGTACCACGGGTTAAAATAAAGGTGATTGCCACACAGCATAGGAAACCTGCCACACTGAATGCAATTTGCTAAAATAGATCCCTCTGGGACATTGTGCTTGAAGTGTCTTTGGAGCAACTTCCTAGAGAATGCCTGTGTGGGACATTCCTCATACCCCAGGCCTGTATACTTCTGACTAGCAGACAAAGAAGGTCTGATGTGGCAAGGGGATTCTCCATGTCTGCTATGCAGAGAAGTGTGGAGGACATGATGGGTTGTGTGTGTGGCTAATGGCTGGGTAGTTGAAGTAAACTGGTCAGCTTTGTGGAGCCTTGGCCATGTAGAAACAGGGGTCCATATATCTTGGCCCACATGATCCTGAAAAACATTCCCTCCTGTTGACAGTTCAGAGGCATGATTCCACATAATCCAGTCTACAGTCTGTGACATTGCTCTGTGTAAAACTTAAGCTGAAAAAAGTGAAGGCTTATGCCACAATAAATCTGCTATCTTTTAAGAGGGCACAAAACTCTTTGTCGGTTTGGTTCAGCTGGTGTTGAATGGGAAGCAAATCCCCAGCCACTTGGGCCTCACAGTCGTAAACACAGTCCCCAGTTAGGGTGGTGGAGGTGATAGCAAGGCAAGCGGGAGGGCTGATTGAAGGGGGCTCTTTGAGGAAGGGTTTTATCTCAGGTTGGTGACAGTTAGATACCTTGGAGAGTGGTGACATGCTTTATGTCCTTCATAAAAGCAACAAGGGCACCTGTGTTTTTGTGTTTGTGATACCTTAAAAGCTAACAAATTTATTGTGTCAGAGACTTTGGTAGGCCGGAGCCCATTTCAGCAGCTTCGTGAAGCACTACCTGCAGTGGACAGTTTTCACCTCTCTCTCTCTCCACACATATACATGGATCCAGACAGATGTATTGGGACAGTGACATTACAGACTGAAGCTGGAAGGCCCAGCAGTGTTTGAGGGGGGTTGTCAATTCAGAGCAAACCCAAAATGGGATCCACAAACAGAGTGAAAAGAATTAGAAGAAGTAGGTGTGCCCCACTCCCAACTGGCATAGTGAGGTGAATGGTGTACTGCAAGTGTGGAGAGCTTTTCTATCTGTTGAAGGCTGCTTTCCCTCAGGATCAGCCTGTTAGGGCTTTGCATTTGAGTGGTGGGCAGAGGCAGGGCCAAAGGTGGATAGAGCCAGAGACAAAAGTGGACAGGAGAGAGCATAAACACCTTAAAGAGTACAATCAGTTTGCATACACACCATACATTTAAAGCAACCCCCACCCCTGCCTGATAATCATGGGAACTGTGCTTTACCCTTCACAGAGCTACAATTCCCAGCACCCTTAACAAACTACATTTCCCAGGATTCAGGGTGAGCGGGTGAGCTTTAAATGTATGGTGTATATGCAGCCTTGCTTCCTGTAATGGGTTGGTCAACCCCATCTTTACTGAGCTAAGGTCTGATAGTATCAAATCAACTAACAAATGCCGACTGCTTTACTGCTAGAATCCTTTCTGTTGAATTAGTGACTTTCAAGGCTCTTGCAGAATGACCAGGAAGACTGAAGTGTTCCACAACAAATTTCCTTCATGTTTATTCAAGTCCACTCTGCCTAACAAGCTTGGTGGGCAAATGAGGCCTCTAAGCCATTGCTGACCCAGAGATTGCTCCTCTCCTCCCTCCAGTACGCAGCAAATGAACAGAAAGGAGCTGGGTGGCACTCACAAATCCCCTGAAATCCGAACACAATCTTATTAAGAACCACTTAAGAGGTATCGCAGTGAGCTGTGATTCAAGCAATCGCAGGCTCATCACCTTGACAGAGCCTGCCTTCCACACAGCCCTAATGGTGCCAGCATGGTCCAAATAGCAGCTCATTCCCAAGGCCAACTCATGCCATCAGCATTGTCTCCAGCTCCATGCAGTTGATTACAACAATCATAAAGCTCTGGGGAGAGGAAGGTGGGAGAGAGGAATGACTCAGTGATGTCCCCCCCCCCGCCCCAGCAGTTTTCATAGAAAAATAATTTAAGGGAGGGGAAGTTAACAGGTTGCTCACCCATTTCTGTTGTGTGAAGGGTGTGTGCTATACACTACTGGAGGAAGTTCCAATTTTTTCACTGCAAGGGCTGCATCTGTCCAAAGGCCTGTGTGGGAAAGCACATCAGTACTTCAGCTGCTAGGCACAGAGCTATGAATTCCTGTGTGAGCATAAGTGTCACAACATTTACACATCTTTACTCAGGCACTGCTCAGGCATTGCTCAGTGGTGGCAGTTAGGAAATGCAGCATGCCCATTATCTGTGCCACAACTGGCCCCTTCCGCCTTGCATAGGAGCATAGGTAGCTTAGTCAGGTCAGTGGTGCTGCTGTCCAAATCACCTGGTGAGCATCAAGTTGGGGGTGGTTGCTTATACATTGGCATAGAACAGCCTTCTCTAACTTGATGATCCTCAGCTGTTTTGGACCAACCAACCAACTCTGATACCAACTCAGACTCAGCTAGGAGTCTGGGTGGTGTGAAGAAATCTTGGCAATGAGCTGGCTGGTTTCAGAACACACAGGCACCATTCCCCTTCTTCCATACATTCTGAAGCCCCAAAATGGTGAGGAGTGGGAGGGACTTGCTTGAGAGCAGTTTGTGGCCCCATCCCATTCCTCAGAGTGCAGGCATTTGGCACTGACATGCTCCCAACATGCCACGGTGCTTTCTCCAGAGCATGTCCAGGCTCTGACAGGTAAATACCAGGCTATTTTTAGCCGCTCCCCCTGCTGCGTGCTGCAGCTGTTCCTTTCATTCAGATGAACAGATTTACCTCAATTTCACGTCCCACTGAGGCACAAGCCTAATCTCCCTGAAATTAACCTTTCCTGCTTCCCAGAATACCTGTCCCCTGGGCCAGGCCACTTGGGATCAGGGACTAATCTCCTAGTAATGAGCCAGAACCAAAGCTGACTGTCCCCATATTCGCTGGGGCATGCCTGACAGCTCTGCCAGGGGAGTCACTTCCTTGACCATTGCTGATCCCTGGGAGAAAGAGTCACTTTTTCTAGGAGGGTAGAGAGCCTCCCCAGATCATGGGTGGCTGGGGGTTTGGAGGATAACAGCAGTGGGTGGGTGGGTGGGTGTATGTGTGGATGGGTGAGGGGGAAAGTGTTGGGTAGTTGCTGTGAGATTTGATCAAGCCTCAGTTCCACCCACCTTAACCCCCTGCTTTGTGCAATGCTGCAAAAATGTGAACTGAACCTGAAAACTTGTTGTTGTTGTTTAGTCGTTTAGTCGTGTCCGACTCTTTGTGACCCCATGGACCAGAGCACGCCAGTCACTCCTGTCTTCCACTGCCTCCCGCAGTTTGGTCAAACTCATGCTGGTAGTTTTGACAACACTGTCCAACCATTGCATCCTCTGTCATCCCCTTCTCCTTGTCCCCTCAATCTTTCCCAAAATCAGGGTCTTTTCCAGGGAGTCTTCTCTTCTCATGAGGTGGCCAAAGTATTGGAGCCTCAGCTTCACGATCTGTCCTTCCACATCTGTTCTGAAAACTGTAGGAAAACAAGGGCTTTTTTGTTAATTTCTGTCCGTGAAAATGTAGTCTCCTGTCAGAAGCAGAATGGTTTTGAACCTATCAAGACTTTGCTCACCATGCCTAGGCATTAAAGTGCCAAATATTAGGGACAGTGTTGGTCTTCTGGCCACCACCCACAGTGAACACAGAAACTGCTCCTCTGATAGCAGGGCGCAATGGTAATGACACCTCCAGGATGTGGCTGTGTATCCTTGTAACTATTTTAGGATGCTCATGAGCAATGCATTGTAATACATTCTGTAATTCAGTCTTGGAGACAGTATTATTCCACCCACTCTGCCACTGTAAGAATAGTTTTGGATGACTACTTTGTGACATTTTTAGTTGGTCCTAATAAATGTAATTTTTGGATAAACCCCTTATTGGGTCAACCTATTTCTTTTGTTATGTCCAACTTTTTTTTATTCCTTAAGCATATAGCTTAAGACTTAACCATATAGCTTTATCATTCTGTAGCATATGGCTAATGTCGCTGGAGGGCACTGTGTTGATTTGGAGATATATACTGTATATATACTCCTTTTTCTGTTTTGACCCCAATGAAGCCAAGTTCTTTGTTATTTTATTTTATTTTAAATGAAATCAAAAGGTTAGCAATGGGCACCCATACTCATTTGGTCACTGGAGGACTATATAAGTGGCATTCCCGTCACCAATCCATCATAGCATCAGTGATTTATTGGGACTGCATACAGAATATGACACACTCAAGTGCTGAGAAAGGTAGGACAAGGCCTGCATGCAGCATGAAGCAAGGCTTCCATGTGAGATGTATCTGTTCTCCAGAATACGCCCCTTGCATCAGTCTTAGATTGGAGAGAGCATAATGGAGATTTGGAGCTGCATAATGGTGATTTCTGGGGCCTCCAAACCTAAAGTGAAGACAGGGGTGCTGTCCTTGGTGCTGGCCTTGTTTTGGTCTTCTGGTACTGTCCAAGGTTCTGAATCTCATCTCCTTTGGTGGTGCTAGCTAATCTATTTGTTAGCTATATGCATTGGATATAGGTGTAAGCCCGACTTTAATGCCCAAAAGAAAACTCATGGTGGATGATGAGAAGAAGAAGAAGAAGAAGAAGAAGAAGAAGAAGAAGAAGAAGAAGAAGAAGAAGAAGAAGAATGGACAGGATTAAATACCAATATTCCATTAAAACAACCAATAAACACATCTCAGTGATCTGCAGCATACTGTAAATAAACACATCCTGCCTGCGTGAAAGCTTGCTGAAATAGGGATTTTCTAAAGCGAAAGAACACCAGAGCCCAAGGGCCTCCCCTGGAAGGAACCTCACATTTACAGTGCTGCTACATATATATCAATCTCTGACTTTTGTCTTCTGGGTTTCTGGGGATTTTCCTGTTGTTATTCTGTCTCTCACAGCTACAATAAACCTACCATTAAAATTATGGACTGGTCATTTCTTCATCAGAGGGCAAACGGGCAAATTTAGCAGAGGATCAAATACTTTGCCCCCTCACTGTAGCAGTGGAGATACGATAGTCCCCTGTGACACCCCATAACGTAGCCACCAGGGGGCCAAAAGGCACTCTCCCAATACTACTCTCTGGATTTGGTCCTGAAAGCAGAATTGCAACCACAGTAACGCAGTGTCCCCAGTTCCCATTCCCCAGAGCCAGTCCAGGGGGATATCATAGTCAATGGTATCAAATGCCAATGAGAGATCAAGAAGGAGGAGCAGGTTGCATATAAGGAATTGCTTCTTGACTGACACTGAGTATGGAGGCATTTTAAGATTAAGACTAGCATCTTGACTCTTACCTGGAAACTGCTAGCGAGTGCAATCTCATCGGCACTCATCTCCCTGGTAGCTAGCCAGGCAGCAGTTTTTTTGTACTAGCTGCAATTTCCAAACCATCTTAAAAGAGAGTCCCACAGAGAGGGCATTCAGTAATAGATCTGAGATGTTCTGAAGGCATGGATGACTTGGGCCATATACCCATCCTTGTGGAGAGGGGAGAGTTTGTGGTTGTCATCTCAGCTTAAACAGGTAAAAGAGATTTGGCCTCTTTGCTTTTTAGGATAGTCTAAGATGCTGTGCCATCTCTTGGGTGCTGTATGAAGTGCTGGAGCTTGACTTTTGAATGCTGTCATGCTTCCCTACCTACTGTGCCAGCTGTGGCACTTGCTGGCTCTCTACCTTGCTGTAAGTTGGTGAGGTAGCGATGGATTTTTACAACAGTGTCATCACAGGGTAGGATAGATCAGGCTTCTGTATCACAGAAGAGCAGCAATAATTCATTACTAGCACCTGCTCCTCAAGTCTTCAGAACTGTTTCGCTTATAGAAACTTCCTCTCTCTGTATGTGATATTGGACTATGTGTGTAGGTACAATAGATGTTCCCTGCCAGTTTATATAGTGGCTGAGAAACTAATGTTATGAGTCAGGATCCTCTGGTTGAAATCTTGTATCTGCCATAAACCCACCACATAATTACTTGCTGAAAAGTGCTGTCCCAGTTTGCATTCTCCACATGTAATAGGAAAATGCATCTAGGTTATCTAGATCCACTCCAGTCTGGTTTCAGGCTCAGTTTTGGCACTGAAACAGCTTTGGCCATTCTGATTGATGAACTCTATCAGGAGAGAGACAGGCAAGTGTGACCCTAGTAGTTCTCCTTGATCCCTCCTTGGCTTTTTACACCATTGACCATGGTGCTCTCCTGAAGCAACCTAGGGAAGTGGGAGTTGTAGGTACTGTATTAGGATGATTTTTATCCTATCCACAGGATCACCACCAAAAAGTAGTACTTGGAGATTATTGTTTGGTTTCATGGCTTTGGAGCTGTGAGGTCCCACAATGGTCCATTCTGTCTCCTATGCCATTTAGCTTGGACGTTAAAAACAGCTGGGAACTGTTGTCCAGGAATCTGGAGCATAGTGGCATCAATATGCTGATGACATATTCCTTCTTAATCGAGAGAGGTGTGGACCAGAGTCTGGAGGCAGTGATGAACTGGATGGGGGCTAATACAGTGAGGCTGCATCCTGATATGATTGAAGTACTGTGGGTGGTTGGTTCCTGTGTTTGGGAATTAGGTGTGCGATCTGTCCTGGCAGGGGTTGCACTCCCTTTGAAAGAACAGATTCATAGCTTGGGAGTACTCCTGGATTCCAGGTTGTCACTAGAATCCCACATGATTCCTGTGGCTAGGTGCTCTTATGCCCAACTTAGGCTGATTTGCCAGCTATAGTCATTTGTGGGTCAGCATAGCCTGGCCTCACTTCTCCGTGCCCTTGAAAATAATCAGGAGGCTGCAGCTGGCACAGAATGCAACTGCTGGTATGGTAAGTGGGGCAGTGTAGTTGGGGCCTGTCTTGAAAGTGCTGCACTGGCTGCTTGTGAACTACTGGGCTAAATTCAAGGCATCAATACTAGCATAAAGGTAAAGGTAAAGGGACCTCTGACAGTTAAGTCCAGTCGCGAATGACTCTGGGGTTGCGGCACTCATCTCGCTTTACAGGCCAAGGGAGCCAGCGTTTGTCCACTCCGCAGACAGTTTTTCCTGGTCATGTGGCCAGCATGACTAAGCCACTTCTGGCGCAATGGAACACTGACACCAGAGCAGCACACAGAAACACCATTTACCTTCCCGCTGGAGCGGAACCTATTAATCTACTTGCACTTTTTGGCGTGCTTTCGAACTGCTAGGTTGGCAGGAGCTGGGACCGAGCAACAGGAGCTCACCCTGTTGCGGGGATTTGAACTGCCGACCTTTTGATCGGCAAGCCCAAGGCTCAGTGGTTTAGACCACAGTGCCACCCGCCTCCCTAGTGCTAGCAAATAAAGCCCTAAATGGCTTGGAACTCAATCACCTAAAAGAGCACCTTCCCCGATATCAACCATCTCAGACTCTATGATTGTGAGGCAAGTGAGGCCTCATTGGTGGTGCCCCCACTGGGGGCTGCCTTTTCAGTGGTGGCTCCCCATTTGTGGAATACTCTCCCTGGTGAAGTGCACTTGTTTCTCTCATTGTTGACTTTCAGAATAAATTTTAAAACATTCCTTGTTTACTCAACACTGAAAGACACTGTATGTGGGTTTTGTTTTGATTTTTTGCAACCTTGAGATCACTGGTTGAGCTACTGTTGTTGAACTGTTTAAAGTGTTTTAAAACTGTTTAGATTAATTAATTTCTTTTTTAAAAAAAAGTTTTATCACAGCTCTGTCTTCCATCCTTGGCTCCTTTGCGTTTAAGGGCATGGTATAATGTATGAATGAATACAATAAATAAATAAAACTAACCCACTTTGCAAAGCTCTTATAAGGGTCATCCAGATAATGCAGACGTGGCATTTTGAACACTAATGAATATGGTGTAGTGGTTAGAGTGTTGAAACTAGAGCATGGGAGACCAGAGTTCAAATCCCCATTTGGACATGAAGCTAACTTGATTACATTGGGCCTGCCTCACAGGATTGTTGTGAGGAGAAAATGGGGAGAGGGAGAACCATGTATGCTACCTTGAGCTCCTTGGAGGAAAGGTGGGCTATCAGTGTAATGATAGTAATAACAATAGTAATAATAATAGATTATTATCACTATTATTTATCATGTTCACCATGCAAGTACTATCATCTACAATATCATTGGCGTGCATTCAGCAGGGAAAGCGGCTCATAGCCTCCCAAGAACCATAGCTCTACAAGATGTTCTCCTCTGTGTTGCTTCTCTTCCCCACCCCCCCAGGCAACACCCCTCAGCTCCCCACCAGCTGGCAGCTCAGTAGAATTACCCCCATCCTTCATGCCACCCCAGGAACACAGCTGCTGCAGAGTATTCTGGCACCCATCCACTCCTGCACCATTAATGTTCTCTTTCCTGAGTTTTCCCAGAAGCTTTCTTCCCCCCCCCCCCCTGCCATTGTCAGGCTCCTGGCAACCAGAGCTGCACGTGGGGAGGGGAGGGGAAGAGGAGCAGGGCTTTCCCCCTTCAGCTTTAGCCACAGCAGGAAGAAGCTGCTATGCAGAGCTCCTGCCGGACACTGTTCCCAAATATAGCTGTCCTGACAGACGCTAGAGGCTAGAGCACAAAGGCCCACTTTGATCCGCTGTCAGCTGAGGCTCTTGTGGGGCTCTGTGGGTCACCTTCCTGTCACTCACATTCTGCGCAAAGAGGCAGGTGAGGCAGAGTTTAGATAGTTTGGGTTCTTCCCTCAAGGGGGGGAAAAGACGAGTAAGGGGTGCTTGATAGAGATGTACAAAATTATGCATGGCGTGGGGAAAGTGGATAGGGAGACGTTTTTCTCCCTCTATCATAATGCTGGAACTTGGGGCCATCTTGATGTTGGGAGAGTCTGGACAAATGGAAGGACTTCTTCACACAGCACAAAGTTAAGTTGTAGAATTTGCTCCCACAGTCTCACCTGGGCAATTCTAACTGAACAAAGGAAACAATTGTCCTGTCCACCTTCCTCCAGCAGAGCAAGACACATCAGCAGCAAGGGCACCAATACTTTTAGATAGAGGCCAAGACACCAACCCCAGTGTTGTCCTGCAGCCAGACTCTTTGTTGGGCCCTGTGCCTGGAGCAGAGCTGGCTCCTTCTTCTGACATGTTAACCAACGACAAGGAGCCACTGGCCCATTTGCTGTGACTGTTGCCAACAAGTGAGTGGACAGTCCCAGAGGCCGCCTCGTACAGGGCTGGAAATATAAAAGGCCGTGGCTAAGAGACGTATATGTCTGGCATTCTCTCCTAATCGCATTTACTTGGGAATTAGCTCTGTTTCCTGAGGGCTGCAGTGGGGGCACTGTAGGGGGAGGCCATTGCTTGTGGCTTGTACGCTGACAAGGGGGTTGGCATGGCAGGCAGAGAATGCACTGAGCGATCACATTTATAATTGCAGGGATTGCTGCGAGGGGAGTGTGGCCTGTCATTACAGCAGCACTGCCAGACCATCAATAACCCACTCCCCGGGCTCATAACACAGCCAACTTATTATTTACGCTAACATGTTCCATGCCAGCGACTGCTTGACTACCAGCACCGCTGCCCAAAAATGGTGTTAGCACAAACAGCTGGCTTGGAACGTACCCTTCTCCATTCGGCACTGACTATGCCTCTGGGGGTTGCTGTCCTTTTAGGTGAGGGATGCTGCTGTTTCCCATGGTGCAAATGCCTTTCTCTTCTCTTTCTTCTGCTCTTTTCTTAGCACTTTTCAAACTGTGCTCCATGCAAGTTTATCAGGACGTCTTCAATGAACAAAATAGTAATGGCAGACAAGTGGCCCCACAGAACAGGTGGCCCACCACCACCACCTTCCCCCTGCCATGCGCAGCTGCAGGGACATGTTGGGTGTTTTCTAGAACACACTTTCAGTCAGCTGAGGTGACAGCGAGTCCCAGTAAGTCTGGCCAGGCCCAGTACTCTGGGCAAATTAAGTGTATGTACCAGACTAGAATATCTCCCAGGATCCTTTGCAGTATACAGTGCTTCTCAATGATACTTCAGCAGGCAGGCCCTGTGCAAAGGGTTCTTTCTGTGTTGAAAGTCTGAAAGCAACTGTCTCACCCAGAAGGCCCTTTCTAGCAGCATGGAATTCCTAACTCTGCCTACAATGGAACCCTCACAAGCTCCAGCCTCCAGGATGTTGCCTCCTGTACTGGCTAACATGGAAATGGATGGAGCCATAAGGTTTTGTCCGCTGTGCTGTCACCACTCAGGCACAGCTCTCAGGCCCAAACCACAGAGCCTAGACAGAGCATACTCACATCTCGATTAGGGACAACAGATAACCCAACAACCCAAGACAACGGAAGCTCTTTGGTCTGTGGATGACCTACAAAGTGCCTGGCCATTCACTGAACCCACTCTCATTATATAGGGTTGAATCTTTCCCTTGATACCTACAGAGCAACCCCCAGTTCTTCCCCTCATCACACACCACTGATCATGTTCCAAGGTGACCTTGGCTGTGACTTCCCCATCTCTCCGGTGAACATGTTTTTTTTCTTCCCCCTGTTCTATTAATAGTTTTTACCCCCTTAAATTATTGATCTGTATTTACAGCCAGAGCAAGCACCAGGCGAATGGTGCTTTGTCTGGGAATAAATCTATTTTGACACAGGAAATACTTGAGGCTGAAGTGGTGGGGGCGGAAGGGTGCATTTCAGGGACAAGGAGCATCATCAGCCAAGCTGGGAGAGGAGGGGAAAGCCCCGGGCTGGGAGCAAGGAAGTTGTGTGTTTGGGCTGGGCAGCATCAGGAGACCTGAGAAGGAACTTCCAGTTCAATAGCCCTGAGTATTTGGGAGGGGTTTGAGTCTATAAAAACCCTCATTTTTTCCTCCTGATCCAGAACGTGTCCTGAGCGCGCACATCCACCCCTCTCACTTTCCTAGCTCCTATGTTTACATCTCCTATCAGGAGCTAGTAGTTATTGGAACCTCCAGTGATTCCATTTCAGGGCCTATGGAGATACTGACCATCAGTGCAAGGTGCCAGAAGGAAGCAGGTTGGTCCTGGGCAGGCATGAGTCAAGTCCCAGTAATGGCAGTCAAAGGGCCCAGAAAGGCAGGTAACGTAGTCCAAGAAGGGCAAGAGGTCAGGTTCCAAAGGCAGCCGTGGAAGGTCTGGAGGCTGGCAGCACAAAATATGACAAGGGTCATATTTCAGAGGGCAGTGCCACAGGTCGAAATGGCCAGAGGCAGCTGATTTAGTCAGCGCAGAGACTAGGATCCAAAACAACATAAGGGAAGAGAGCAGAAACTTAGTCAGGTGAGCATTTATCTTGTGAAAAAAGATATTCAGACTCGAGGAGCAACTTCTGAGAATCGGCCTTTGTGGGGCCTGGTGGACAGGGATTGGCCTGACAGAACACTTTTAGGTGATGGAACCAGTACTGGTGCCTATGTGGCACCCTTAGAGCACAGTGCTTACTCTGCAAGGCACAGGGCACTTGTGGTGTGGGAACCTGACTGCTGGGAGCACTATTTTGAGACGTTTTCTTTTGCTTCTCCACCAGCCAAGGCTTGTGCTTCTTCCTCCGACTCCCTTGGTCCTTGTATACCAAGGGTCACTTCAAAAACAGCACCATCTCTCCACTACTCTCTTTCCCACTCAAGACAAATGTCTCTCTTTACCTTTTGATTGATTAGTCATTGCAGGACTCATGGTTGGCAACGTAGGGTAAGGAAAAGCTTGTGTTTGATGTTGGGAGCATTCAAGAGAGTTGAGGGTAGTCCGTATGGGTGCAGCTCTAAGTCTGGACCCATGGGCTGGGTCTACATGCGTACATCTCGCCTAGATCTGAAGGCTACCTCTCCTTAGCCTCCTTTCCCAGGACATACAGAACCTCCCACTGCTTCCCACCAGAACACGTTTCTGTATCTCACTCTCTTTCCTTCTTCCTTTCCTTTACTCACTGCCAACTCCCAGCCTTCCATCTTACTGTCAGCAACATTGAGCCCCATTATTCCAGAGCAAATGTTCCATTCATTCATTCATCCATCCAGTCAACAGGTTTGCCCTGAATGTATAGCTGGCTCATTAGTTTGAGAGGGAACAGGGGAGTTTGGATGGGGTGTGTGTGTTGTATTAGCACTAAGGGCTGTTGGAAGAGCTAAGGGAGCAGCGCTGAAACAGCCAAGGAAGGATTCTAGGACTTCTGCTTTGGCACCCCACCCTGGATTTGCAACCAATGATTTTGTGCAGCTCCAAACTCCACTTTTCTTCCCTGCTGAGATCTGTCGTCCCACAACCCCCCGCCCAACACACACACACTGGAACAGCCCCAGCTTCGTCAGCCGGCCCCAGGGAAGCTGCTATCTCAGCAGCTCAGACACAGCCTGGTCTCCACATCCAGCTGCCTCCGGGAACATCTGTGTCGGGTTCACGTTGGTGAATTATTTAAAGCTTTCTCTGGTGCGGCGTAAAGATAATAAAGCCGGAAATGAAAGAATCGATAGCAAGAACTGAGGCAGAGCTGGGGACTGCTTCCCTAGTGGCTCCAGGGGGCGGTGGATTTTTTGGCAGGAGGGGAGTGACTGGACTGGCACAGCCTTCTGTTTGGAGAAAACAGGAAACTCCCTCCTGTACCACACAGTGACCTCTCTCATACACTGAGATCTATCGCAGAGAGAGCTTCTCCTTCTACTACTCCTCATCTAAACTGCCACTAGGACAGGGGAGGACAGACACGGCTTTATAAAGAGCAGTAGGGGCAGTCTGAAAGTGGTGGCACTGCCATCAGAGAAAAATATACCTTTCTTCTGTCATGGGGTGAACTCTGGGGAAAGAGGGGGGACAGTTCTGCAGTGTTTCAGTATGAAAAGCAGGACTCCTATTGGCTAGTACCTATGTCAGCACCAACTTATCTTAGCAAATCTTATCTTGGATCCAGAGAAGGATCTGTGTGTATATAAAATCTAGGGATGAATACATAAAAATGTTTATAAGTGGACAGGCAAGACTGATAGCTGAGTCAGGATTTCTCTTTCTGGTGTGCAGATGTGTAAGGCAAGGTGTGGTGCTGGAATTATACCACAGCTAGGATTCACCTTGAACCTCAGGATCACATCACATTACGTCCATCTTCACCCTAAGAGAAGCCAGCATCATGTATCCTCATATCTTCCTACCAGAAAGCCTTGGGTGGCAATGCTCATCCATTCCTACCATTGGAGGATTAAGGCTATCGGTGGCTATTAGCCATGATGAATATGCTCTATCTCCATCGCTGGAGGCAATATGTCTCTGAATACCACTTTCTGGCAATTGCGTGGGCAGAGGGCTATTGCACTCAGGTCCTGTCTGCAGACTTCCCGTGGTCATCTGATTTGCTTCTGTAAGAATTGGATGCTGGACTTGATGGGCCTTTGCCCTGATCCACCAGGGCTCTTGTGTTCTTATTACTACCTCACAGGCTGTGTCTGGTGCTTTTTCCAGAGCATAACCTCATTGATTTGGGCCAATGTCATGACCCGATCAACAGCCTGCAGTGCCACAGAAGGAAGTTATGAAGGCTCTCACAGCACTAATCAGTGCTTTTGATTCCCAGCAGGCTGCTTTCCTTTGAGCCATCTAGACTTCCTTTTGCACAGCTCCAGGGCATCTTTGCAGCCAACACTCACAGTGCCTTTGAGCTTCCGGTGCACTATTTGTGTGCATGTGTGTCAATGCTGGGTACAAGCAGCAATTTTTGACAAGACAACATATTTTTGCCAGAGTGAGTATTATATTTGTGCTACATTGGCAGGAAATGAGAAAAGTACTTTGGTGTCATACTTGGGAACAACCACAGAAAGAGGAGCTCTGGTTCAGAAGTACACAGGAACATAGGAACCTGCCTTATAGCAAGTCAGACCAATGATCCATACAGCTCAGCACTGTTTCCGGATAGTGGCTGGTAGCAGTTTCAGCCCTTCCTGGAAATACTGGGGATTGAACCTGAGACCTTCAGTATGAAAAGCAGATGCTCTAGCACTGAGCTACAGCCCTCCCCTGTAAAGTAAAACCAAGGCATGGATAAGAAGGTTCTGCAGCCTTTTCTTCTTGGGATGTATTATTCTCCCACTTGAATAGCAAGGGCCTAGGGTTTGGAACAGAGCCCAGAATCAGGGCCCAGAATGTGCACCTCTAGGTTCTCCTCCTAACCAGATGCCAGAAAAGAAGATTGGAAAGGCCCTTTCTCATCGCACCATGGGAGTGGAGAGCCTGACAGGAGATGTAGTGCTCTTTCATATACACATCAAGGTAAACTGTGGATGATGAAGTAGCTCCAATTCTCATGGGTTCACGGGGCAGTGGTTCCTGGATTTCTAATGACTTTGTGTCTGGAGTTAGTGTGCAGGCAAGGTGTCCAAAAGGAAGAAAACAAATAGTATACCAGAATCAGAAAATAGTGTCAGCTACTCAGCTGAGAAGGCGTCAAGTCACATGCTCCCTTTCTGGGGATATGAGGGGGTAGTGGAGACAGATGTCAGAGCCACAAACCCACCTTTACAATAACCACCTACAGTACACTTTTCATAACAAAGAATTCCAAGCAGAAGCAACCTTCCCGTGTCAGACGCAGCACGTAGCCGACACTCCAGATGTCACTGTTGACACTCCAGATGCCACAATGGTAACTAGGCAGGTAAATCCAAATCATCATCTCTCTGAAGTCACTCAAATGAGGTCATACAGGAAAAGCATTATGTGTCTGAACAGCTTGTCACCCAGGAGTGAACTTTTCTCCTAATGTTGCTATTCTGCCTTAATGATGGGCACCGGGACTACATAGTTCTGCCCTGGAAAAGAGACAATGGACCCAGGCTTTTCATCTTGGATAACCACCAAACCTTCCGCCACCACCTTTCCATAATACATTTTGTACTCTGATAGCTCAAGGTCCACTTTCAGGTTTAGTATAATTGGTTTGTTTTGAGGGGAGGTGGGGGTCTGGTGACCAATTTGGTTTCCCACTGACTCAACTTCCTTACTGCATTTGTTCCTCCCCCCTCAAAAAAACAAAACAAAACTGCACAGAGTGAGCTGCTGGGTGACCTGTGTTCCTTGCTGCAGCCTGCCTTCTGCCTGCTCCTGGGTTTTCTCCTTCCTATGAATGGGGTATGGCAGGCAGTGAACAGGTGGGGTGAGGGGCTGGAGGGAGAGGAGCTCCACCTCTTGCTGTTGGTCGCAGTTCCATCTGGCAGGAGATGTAAAATCCTCATAAATATTATAATTTAATTATCGCTATGCAGGCAGCCTGGGATCCAACAACTGGGAGGAGGGGAGGCTGCAGGACTTCACTACTCCCAAAAATGATAAGGGGAAAGGAGGCAGGGCATAAGCAGGGCGCTTCAGTATTTTGTGTTATCAAAAATAGTGTGTGACACCCTTCAGTTCTTCCCTCTGTTCCTCCCTCTCCCATCCAATAAACCTCCACCCTCAAAGTCCAGGTTGCAAGAGCACTCAAAAAGGCATTGCTGGTTCTGCTGTTCTTTAATCTGCCAATGATCAACGCTTCTATTGAACATCCGGGAGTTGTGGTAAAACTAAAAATCTAAGTATATCGATGAAATGTTTTGGATTCAAAGTAGAAACAAGTGAGCTAAAAGGAGACAGAGATGGTTACACAGACAACTGCAATGTAACAATGCCGTCTTTGGCCGACACTTCTGCTTTCCTATGGAGCTTCCAGATGACCTGGTTATTGAGCATTAGTCTTGATTTGTTTGCAGGGAGATTCAGCGATGTTGACTATTTAATGAGCATTCATTTTTATTTGTTTGCAGGGAGGCTAGATGGCTTTGTGTCAAAACAAGTATTATCCTGCACTTTCCAGCACATTTCTCCATCACCTTCCTTATCATGAAAACATGTGCTTTTGTACACTTTTGTTGAGACACAAGCACATTTAAAACTATCTTGAAGTTTCCCATCCACACAATTGGGTGGTGCTTAATGGAATGCATTCCTGTTGTGTGTTGTTGCCCCTTCCCTTCAGTTACTACTTCCCAGCCTTCCAGAAGGTCCAGAAACCTGAGATCCATTGTGGGCATGCAAATAGGTATACTTGTTTATCTCTGCACACAGACTTTATTTTTTAAAAATGTTTTGTCCCTAGATTAGTGCAATACTGAGCTTTCACCAAAGTTCCACACATGTTTCACAATAGACAAATCTGCTGGATCTACACAAAACCTATTTTTGCATCATGCTTGGTACTGCTAAGTGGAGAGCCAGCACCTCATTGAGGACCATCTCAACAGTGTAAAGAACGGCTGGACAGTTGGAAGGCATGGGCACCTCCAATCTTCAGATTCCCCCCAGCAGCACAGAAATCCACAGTTCAGCTTGGAGAAGAACATAAACAGTATGTTTCACACATAAGCACACATGGCAAGGCAGGACGGGGAGAGTGATTTGGGGGAGAGGAATTTGGAGATGTGTTTTTCTTTTTCCTTGCCTTAACCTCCTTATGTACCTGCAAGGGCCAATTTTAGTTTTGGATTTAATACAGCTGTTTAGTGCAAGAGCAATTCCACACAAAACAGTTGTTTTAAAAAATTAAAAAAGATTGCTGTGAACATGCCTTAAGCAACAGCTGGTGGAAATAGGAAAACTGCATCATTTCCTGGATGGGTTGAGCTCAGATGACAAGTAAATGGAGTAGGGGATACAGTGGTTGATGGCACCCAGCAAAACATTGACATGCAAAAAAACCCCCCACAACCCTGCCCAGACAATGTGCTTCAGTGTGTCCATACTTGGATAGCACACAGCTGTATGTTGGAGTTATGTTGTTGCATTATCCAGGGATTGGGAAAATAAGAATTCAATGGGGGGAAGTGCAGGCTGCCAGTTGGGTGCAGACAACATTGTGTGGACAACACAAAAACCAGTTGCATGCAGTTGCATGTAGTCTGTCCCCATGCTTTTTTTTAATCCCCTCTTCTCTCCAAAGCCATTAATAGTCCAGGAGTTCATTCCAACTCACCATTGGCTGGATTAATGCAGGATATTTTCTATCTCTGATAAACTTCTTTGACAATACAGTTAAGCAAGATAACTGGCAAAGCGGATGGAGGGGGAGCAATTGTGTGTGAGAGAGAGAGAGAGAGAAAGAGAGAGAGAGAGAGAGAGCGAGCGCATCAGTCTTTGCCTGCTGTTTACAAATAGATCCTGCTTTCTTGCATGGCTTTTGCAAATCCGGAGCCAGAGTGGATCAGTTTGAGGAGGTGGGGCTGGCATGGGAATTTCTCCCAGATGGAGGGATTCTGAGGTTTAAGGATAAATGAAAGAACATTGAACTTTCCCATGGTCCACTCAACAAGAATATCAGCATTTTGGCAAGGAACAGAGTATTCTGAAAGAGAAAGACGCCGCCAGGTACAAGTAAGCAGCTATTGCATTATTAGATTCTTGAATTAAAGATAGCTTGAAGTTACGCACAGGCTTCCTTTGCAGCTGGTCCATATTCTCATTACTCTATCCAGCAGTTCTTAAACATTTATGTGCAGTTCTACAACAGGGTGCAAAGTGAGATGCAGATACCAGGTAGAGAACTGATATGTGTAAGCTGTTCAGGTATGAATTACTTCATCAATATATAAACAATATAGAATATGTAAACAAGGCATAGTGGACATAGGGCTTGCCCACACCGGAGCAAAGTGTGTATTTGTGCTGGCCTGTCTCCCCATTAATGTAAAGGCATCCTCATCCCAATGGTGAACTGGCCATTCCCCTTTTAAATGTGGGTTTTTCGATCCTTGGAAAGTCCACATTGGGAAAACCTGTATTTAAAGTGGGAAAGGTCTGAGACAACAATGGAATGGGCATCCAAATTTTGGTCCAGTGTGGAGAAGCCCTAACTCAGCACCGAAACAACCACCCATTGCAGGGATCAACAAATTACCCTGATAAATTACCCCTTTTAATGGTGGGTGGATGATGTCTCTATAAGAACCATGTGCCCTGGAATAGGAAGCTTGGAGAGACGAGGAATCCTATTCCCTAGTAGCCTTCCAAGTAGCATGTGTATATATACCGGTATATCTGTCCTGTGAAACACTGGAGCCTGCCTCTCTAATCTGAACATAATTGCACCTTTTTTTCACCACCAGTTGCTCCAACTTCCAGTCATTCAGGATCATGCATGCATGACAGTTGCTTGCTATGTCCTGGCTCAGAAAGGTACTTTCCATCAGGGTGGCACCCAGTATGCGATCACTACCTAGTGCAGGCAAATTGTGGAGTCAAGCCAGGCAAGAATGGGAGGGAACAGCTGGAATACAAGCACATTGTGCCTTGGAAGAGGCCATCACAATTGGCCTGCTTTCCCATTAATACTGTTACAGATGGTGAGGATCAGCCACATGTGTGTATGGATGAGGGAGAGAGGGAGAGAGAGAGAATGTTCCTGTTAAGCACACATATTTACACATCTATTCTTCAACCAGAAACAGAAGACACTTCCTCCTTCCATGGGCAGAAAACTCCCTTTAGCTGTCAACCTCTCTGTCAGTCCCAGTGGATAATTAATGTATGCCCACAGTGCAATCAAAGAGAAGGGGGGCATAAAGTTTGTGAGTACTAAGAAGGAGGAAATCTGGTTGAAGAAATAACTCGGAGGCTGGAATGTTGCTTGGAGGAGGAAAAGTCCAAGGTGTCAAGAGGAAAACCAAAGACCGCCAAGCCTGTGATCCCTCCACCTCCAGACTTGTACTCAGGCTTGCAGGAAGAAGGGCCTTAGCTCAATGGAAGGACATTCCCTGCAAGAGCTCCCAGGTTCAATCCCTGGCTGGGAAAAACTCCTACCTGAAACCATTAAGAGCCACAGCCAGTCAGTGTCAACAGTACTGAGCAAGATGGCTAAATGGCCTGAGTAATAAGACAGCCCCTAGTGTTCTCATGATACTTTATGATGCTTTCTGACATTAATGTATTTGGGCATATCAGTGCTCCTTGCTCTTCTGCATACCAGGGTGAGGCCACGTAAGTACTTTGAGAACCCTCTTTGGGACTAATGCATCCCACATATTTGTGTCAGATTGTTTGGGGCTCAAGATGTAGCAAGGGGGAAATGCACAAGAGGAGCATCAGGCTTGCTGCTCAGAACATCTGGGATGAGCAGTTCTTGCCCAGGTGAATGACTGCGGATTTATTCTGAGCCTTTTATGGTGCTTCGATCTTCATTCATGCTGGTCAGGTGTTAAAGAAGGGGCCACCTGGGTCCAGGGAACCCCAAGGCAATGTTATCAAGTAAAGGTGCAAGAGAAGTTATGACCTGGTGCATGAAAGTCACCTGTTGAGAGAGAAAGTGAACTTGTGCTGATATTGTTACTAATATTTGTATTTCTCTGTGACTGAATGTGCAGCCATGTTAGGACATAACCTCCATTTTAAGTCAGGAGGAAAAACACAGCTTGCCTGCTAGAGTCAATGAGCTATCAGTCTCCTGATATGTTTTTCTTCCTTGGATATCAGGCAAAATCAACATCCTTTTGTTTTCTATTAGGGGGAAAACACCCTTCCAGACAGAGCAAATGTTTTGATTAATGAGTCCTTGAATTCCTCTCCTTCTATCCTGTAACTCCTGGGAAATCAATTAAAATGGTAATTTCCTTTGTCATAATGGGGAGTGTGTCCAGCCCAACCACCTGCCTGTGACATCACTGTGGCACTTAGGACTGCTATTGGTCTGTAGACCCTGGAGGCGAGGTCCTTCTTTTCTTGTCCCTAGCCACATGATTTCTTCCCCCCAATAAAGCAGCTCTCTGGGCAGAATAATGGGTGTTGTTGTTTTTCTGCTTCCGGTTACTCTCTGGCTCTTTCTTTCTTCTTTTTAGAACAGAGAATTAGGAAGTGGGGGTGCTGCTGGCCAAGCTCGCCTGGCATTGGTCTTGCACAATGGCCTTCGAAATTTCTAGGCACTGATAATTAATCTTTTGCAGCAAAGCTTTCATTTTCAAACTGTCCTTTATCTTAGCCTGATTTCTTTTGACTAAATGTAAGCTTTTGATTAGGAAAGATACTCATTCTGCCTGGATGATTTATAACATTCTCAGGCTCAAACCCCATGGAGCCAGCCCATTTAGCCTTTGGTGATATTAAAATATGGAGGGGGAGGCAACCGCTCCAGAAGGGTACCATGGCCAATGGTACTGGAAACTGCTGAGAGGTCGAGGAGCAGTTTTTGGGTCAAGACCGGCCCTAAACCCTGATGGTAATGGATCTAGAAAATTAGTTTCCTCCAAGAGTGCCAGGATCTGGTCCATGGGTGTAGCCAGGGTTTTGTGGGGGAAGCAGGCCTTTTGTAGGAGATGCAGAACCTCAGTTAGCTATGTGTTTTTATTGAGGCAGCTGTCCCTCCTTGCCTCTCCTTGGCTATGCCCATGATCTGGTCCATGACCACCCACTCAGGAACCTTGCCCAAGAAGGAGAGATTGGCAACTGGCTGGTAGGTACTTAGATTTTCCAAATCCAGGAAAGTGTTCTTGAGTAGTAGTTTTACCACTGCCTCCTTCAAGCAAGCAGGGACCACCTCCTCTTGCAGCGCGGCATTGATCACCTCCTAGGCTCAGCCAGCCAGTTTTTATCAGCCAAGAGAGGCAAGGATCCAGAGTGCAAGTGGTTGCCCTGACCAGTCTAAGCACCCTACCTGTTCACTCACTTATTCATCCTATTTGACACGCATAACAGTCAATTGGATCTTAAGTCCAACAGCATTTGCTATTCTGGGATCTAAGGAAAATGATGAGTATATGCAGGACAAAAGCACTGGGATATGCTATGCAGAGAAGGAAATATGTGTGGGCTTAAATTCAACCAAAACGGGACAGGGCTGAGATGGCAATAGAACGTGGGAGCTTATGCATGGGGATATTTCCAAGGTGTGCACTCAATTGCCCCTTCCCTAAATGGTTTTTAAGACTGCAGAGCAAATGCACGTGGACTGCATGAGCAAAACACTTGGATTACCTTCTAGGTAGCATAAAGACTCTACTTAGTTGTAAATCAACATTTTTAAAACGTTTATATCAGCCAATTAGTATGCATGTTTGTTTAGGAAATAGCCGGAGTATAAATGGGAAACTTGATTTAAATCGATGATTTAAGCCCATCTCTTCTCTTGGTGATTTAAATTACTGATTTAAATCGCCTTGATTTAAATCAGTGCGGCAAAGCAATAATGCTGGGACAGGAGAGCAGGGTGGATTAGAGCTTTGGGAGCAGAGCTGACTGGGAAGGTGAGAGGAACAGAAGAGGAGATACTGGGATCTTGAGACCAGACAGAGGCCAACTCTACCAAGGAACATGTCATAAAGACAAGTGAAGTGGTTCCAGAATCTCTGCTATGTGGGAAGAACATGCTGAGCCCTCTAGTAGGGCGCCACTACAATTGATATGAGACAAAACAGAAAACAATGAATGTAAACACCTGTGTTCATTCAGGTGTCCCTACTGTGAGTTTGGACAGCTCCCTTTACCCAAACACACTCAATCTTATCCCACTTCTAAATAACTCAGAGAGAATGTTAGTTTCAGCTTTCTGAAGAATGCAGCATAGGTAGTATGAACCTGGAGATCTGCTAAGACTGGTGCCCCATGTTCCCTATGCCAAGTGCTGGCAATGCCATGGTGTGTTTCCCATCTCCTCATCTAGCTTGGGAAGAAGAAGAGCTCATCCTTCCATGTGAGGTGTCCTTTTTTCATAGTTATGGACAGGTAGCCCAAGGTCTACCTGGGAGCCAGGGGTGGTAAATGGAGCACTGGGACCAAGGACAGTTCGTCTACTAATGTCTTCCTCTAGCCACACTCAGCTGGTAGATTGAACCATTCACAGGGATTCTTTGGGGAACAGGCATTCATTTAGCCTTGTCCATCTACCTGTGGACCTTGGGATACTACCATAGAAAATTGCTTCGACTATGTTGCAGTGGTGTGTAAAGGGCATTCAAGATCCCTGTACTGTACAGATTCTTGGCTGATAGACGGAGACATTGATAGGAACTAAAAGGAGTTGGATCACAAGTCCCTAGCACAACTTTGCATATCCTAGTTTATATTATAGGGATGATGATGATGAGTGGCTGGGGTCTCATCAGATGCCCACAAAAATCCTAGGGCTCAGGCCCTCTTTGAAAAATAAGAAATATAAAAAGAGTTGGAAAATGTTAATACAACTAAACCTCATAGTAACCTAAAAAAGTCATCACAAAAGCAATATACCCTACCAACATAAATTCAGCATGTTATCAACAACCTGCTCTTAACACCATATCTGAAGCCCAACTGGTTGTCCTGGGTACAGGTACTCCTTCAGGCAGGTAACCCCACCCCAAACCATTCAGGGCATTAAACATATTTACAAGCAGTTTAAACTGAGCTTTGAAATGCACCATTAAGTAATGCAACTGGTACCATATTGGCATAATATGTTCTGACTATCTGACACTGGCCAGAAACTGTGCAACCACTTCTTGTACCAGCTGCAGTTTCTGGCTGGTGGCTTCTTCCGAGCAAGCCTGGATCAGCCCAGGCAATTTCATCTGTGGAATTCTCCAGTGTCTTGTCAATCATCTCCGGTTTCCAGCAGGCTAATATTTAGTGAGCTCTGGAAAGCTGCCTGCCTGAAAAACTGAGCGCTAGCGCCCAGGGCCACAAGTGGAATGGGTTGTGTCACCCTCATGTGCACAAGCTCCTGAATTTCCCCTCCTGTCCGAGCCTCACTGCATGAAGCTATGGGTATGGCTTGCTTAAGGGAGTCCTCCCTGCAGTCTCCCCCCTTCTGCTCTCAAAGCCCCTTCCCCCCAGCCCCCACCCCGCCCAGTGCCCCCCTTGGCCTCCTCTCACTCACTCCCCACCCCCCAACTCTGCCCGTGTTTCTTTAGAATAACATTCCTGCTAAAGACTTTAATCAGATTAGTAGCAGTGTCTGCAGTGCTGTTAAATCAATGTTCCCCAACACGGCTCGGCGGCTGGAAATCAATTACTGTTTAAGCCGTGCCTTGGTCCCTGGCCTGCGATCAATACGCCAGATGTATTACTCTCTCCGAGTCTTTCCGACTAAAAACCTTTCATTTGTGTAACAGGAGCTTAAGAAGGAAGACCGCCCCACTGCTCCTACCAGGGTCGGCCCCCACTATCTCACACTCAGGCAAAGGGAGAGCTGGGGCTAGGGCGTCCCTGGGCCAAACCACTTGGGAATGTCAGGCAGGAAGAGCAGTGAAGCCAAGACAGCCTCAGGTTCTGCCTCCTCCAAGATTCACTCCTTGACAAGTCTAAACCCTGCCCCTCTTTAGAAAATGGCATATTCCTTCAGGCACATATGTAGGCACAGAGAGAGTTCCAAATCTGCCTGCTCCCAATGGCTGCATACACACCATACATTAAAAACACATTTTTTCCCCACCGCAAAGAATACTGGGAGCTGTACTATGTTTATTTAACACAATTTATATACTGCTTGATTGTAATAAGGCCTCTTCTTCGGGTGTGGGGAACCTTTGGTCGTCCAGGTGGTGCTGAACTGCAAGACCCATCATCCCTGGCCATTGGCGATGCTTGCTGGGGTGAGGGGAGTTGTAGTGCAGCAACATCTGGTTGGGTTAAAGATTCCCCACACTGCTCTAAGTGGTTTACAAGGGTGACCTGTGCCTCCCAGCATCCTTTACAAACTACAGTTTACAGGATTATATTTTGGGGGGGGGGGGAGAGTGAGATTGAAATGTATTATGTGTATGCATCCACCTATCCCTAGTTCCCCTCTTTCCTTCAGGTTCAGTGGGCTGACTACACCTCATTTCACCTCTTGGCTCTCTTCCACTCACTCGCTACCAGAATCACCAAGGTCCCCTCCACTGCCATGCCCTGGCCAGGGCCAGCCCTATCATTAGGCAGGGTGAGGTGGCTGCCTCAAGCAGTAGATGCTGGGAAGTAGTCAGGTACTGAAGGCATGAGCCTGTATGTGCCAGCCTTGTGCTTCCCAAGTTAGCCTTCCACCCTCAAATGTAGTGGACGATGCTGTCCCATTGTGGGTGTTGGAAGTAAGATTCCACCTACCAGTCTGGTTGACTTTTGTACATCAAATGGAAGTCTTTGCAGGGTGCCTTCTTGTCTTTCATTTCAGGCAGTAAAATGCCTTTCTTGGACCAACCCAAAGCTTAGATCTGCCCACTGCATCCTTGCCCCAGACTCTCAGGCTGTGATCTCCATTCTCTCTTACTGTCCTCAGTTCCCAAGGGCCTGTGGTCTCTGATCCAAGTATGTAGAATAAGCTGAATTAGTCACGATAAGAATCTTTAATTAGCCGTGAATATTAATGGCTTGCTCTGTAATTAATCAGGCTCTGTGGGTCAGGGCTGGGAGGCTTCTGTGCATACAGAGGGACAAGTTCACAAGCTCCTTCACCAGAGGCTGATACCAGCTCTGACATCTGGCCGTGTCAGCGGGGGTGGGGGTTGGAAACTTGCAAAGGGAGGAAGTGAGGGAGAATCTACCAGTGGGTGCAAAGCCACTGTTGTACACGTTACAAGATGTGAATTCCTCTCTAGAACTAGACAAAGCTGTGAGGTGGTAGGGTTGCCAGGATGCAACTGTGCCCCCTTGCTCTGACTTCCCTTCTGTGGGTCCTTGCCTGGCAACCCAGGGGTGGTGCTCATAGCCTTTTCTATCCCTGCACCACTTGTCCAAATGTTACCCTCTGTATTGAGTCTGTTGTACAATACATTGACTAGCAAGAAGTTCTCTCTCAAAAAATCCAAGATCATTAACTCAAGGTGATTACAGCTGCCTGTAACCCTGGCTGATCAATGCATCATAATACGTATGAAGTATACAAAGGTCATTCTTTACCTGAAATGATGGAAATTAATACCAACACTTTCCGTGATCCCAGAAGTATGCTTAGTTTTTAAAAACCACATCATATCTGATTCTGCATCGACTTGTGTAAATGGAAGACAACCCTCTTCTTTATTATAAAGTGCATGATGAATGCACAACAGAGCTGCAACAGGTTCAGATGGAAAGAAGCCTGTGAGGATAGCCAGGAACTGATTAGGTGCATGCAAATAGACTACAGATGCTGTTGGACTACAACACCCATCATCTTTGGCCATTCTGGCTGGGGCTGATGAGAGTTCAACAACATCTAGAGGGACCCATATTGACTACCCCTGGACTATAATACATAGAATAGCTGTATTCCTTTTGCTGTAGTCCAAGGTTCCAGCATAACCTACCTTGGCATAATTATTCCCTCTCTCAAAGAGCACTGAAGCAGGCCTCTAATGGGCTGTTTTGTTAAGTGGGGTGGGGTTCCCTGGAAGAGACAGGACACTGGTGAACCAATGTTACATGTCTTATTAGTAACTGATTTATGATCAAGACTATTGATTTTCCCAAGTGTAGACCCCATGAGGCTTGCCGAATGGAGTGGGGTCATAAGTTACTTGTAGCAACAGGCCTGGTTATGAGAGCATCCTGAGTGGACTAGATTATAGGAGTCCAAGGGACAAGTGGCACAGGATCATGGTGGTGGTGAAGCTGAGCAAGAGGAGGTGAAGGTACTGGGGTAAGTAAAGGGCTGTGGGAACTTTCTCAGCTCAGGGGCTGAATTACCTTTTGGGGAGTCATGTGCCATTGGTGGGCAGGGCCAGAGGCAAAACTGGGCAGAGCAACAGAGATGAATTTTACCTTCGTACAGTTGACGAGTTTCTACTCACACTTCCATACCTTCCCTATCCAAGCAAGTGAGAAGCATCACCAGAGTTCAAGGGCACTTTCAGGCCAGGTGAAAACACTCAAGGAAGGTCTGAAGCAGGACTGGTGAGGGGATGTGACCTGAGAAAGGGGGTGTGGCTCAGAAAGGGGAGTGGTCTGGAGAGAGCCCCCAAGGGCCAGATAAAGAGGTCTAGAGAGCTACATTTCACCCCAAACTTGGGGTTCCCTAACCCTGTGTTAGTATATCCATAATGGTTTCTAGAGTGGGGTAGTGTGATATAGTGAAGTTAAAAAAGGAGCAGGATTTCATAAATTAGAGAAGTGCTTTTAGGAATTTTAATTGATTAAAGCACCCAATTTCCTTTTCAAGTCCTCACACCTCTGTCTCCAAGGACACACCTGCCTGTCTCCATTATGCCTCGAGCAGTGTGTGTGTGTGTGTGTGTGTGTGTGTGTGTGTTTGTTCTGCTTCCTTCTTTCTAGTCTTGTAAAGCTCTCGATTACAATCCATCCAACTAGCCTGCTGACCTTGACGTACATGTATCATGGTCCCCAGATCACAAAGATATTCACACGCATTGATTTCCCTCATGTCTCCTGCATGCTGTTGACAATTGTTAATCCACACTGTCAATCCTGGGCCCGTGGTGTGATTAGCAGTCTGGTGGTACCTCTCATGTGTCACAATGACTTTACACCATGAATCAGCATTTTATGGTCTGACAGAGTGCTAAGACATTCACTGTTACAACTGTCTATATAGAGGAGGCCTTTCTAGTCCCAACATCTATCACAGTGGACTGTTCCAGCTATATAAACTAAGGCAGAGCTGAGCAGACCTCAGAATTGCAAGTTCTGCTTGGTGTTATCCACACATGCACACACACTCCTGAACCACAAGAACGACCCGCTGGAACTGGGTGCGAAAGGCATCCACTTAGAATGAAATAAATCTGAGTCCAGGAATTTGTTTTGAATACCAGAATTGAGCAGAACTCGTGGTGTAGTTGCCAAACAGAAATCTGCTCCTGGTCAACACAATCACATTCCCTTGCTGGCTGGGCAGAAGAGAAAATTATTCCTGGTATGATTTTATGTAATGAGAAAAGCTATACCAGGTACAATTTTCCCTTCTGTGCATGCTTTAGGGCCAAACTACATGGTACATACGACATGTTTTCGTTTTTAATAAAACTCACTCAGAGGGTGAGTGGACTTCAGATCCCATCATGCCTAGGTATTGGCCATGATGGCTGAGAATGGTGTGAGTTATAATCCAAAATATTTGGAGGGCACTAGGTTGGAGAAGGCTATGCTAAAGATAACAGACAGTGACTGTGGAGATGTAGCATCTGTTCTGTGCTGACCCTAGGGAAGGGTACAGTCTGTGGGGCAAAGATTAATCAAACAAGAAGACGAATTGGATAGTCTTTCTGCTGAAGCAGTCTACCAACATTGTAATTTTGCAGCAATCTGACTTGTAACTGCGTAACTGGTTTTACTTGTTTCCTCTCCCCTCCCCCCCCCCCCCGCGCCATGATTTGTATACTTCTACATTGACAAATGTTAGTTCAATAAACAATATCACCTTGCCCATTTGGTCTCTCTGTGCTCTGGGACTACGACTTATTGTCTACACACCAAGCTATTTTAGTGGTTAGATTAGCAAATTGAGCATTACCTTGGATTTGATTGCTTGAATTAACTGCTCAGGGGGTCGTTTAGCCAAGGAGTTGAGAATATGTAGGATGGTATTGTATTTTGATTTACTGTTCCAATCTCCAGTGCTTTGTGGTGCAGGAAACCTTGGATTTTCTTAAGGTAGCACCACAAGTAGCGTGTATTTTCTCTGTGTTGAATAACAGCAAGAACAAGTCCAGTTATGGCCTGTTTATGTTTTCATAAAAATAAAAAAGCAGCCTGCCTGCCTGCAAGAGAGTGGATGTCAAGGTTCTTCATAGATTTTTCCTCACCTGGTGCAATCACTTGGGATGGTTGGTCCACAAGATTTGTTCCACTAATATAGAGCATGGTGGGTAATATATTGGTTGTTCAGCCTGATCCTAAGCCTGTATACTTGCTATGTTTGTCTCCCCTTCCCGCCTCTTGGTTTAATATCTTCCCACTATCAACATTTAGACTCTAAGATCCCAGGAGGCAAAGAGAAGCAGCCACCTCAGGCAGTGAATCCTGAGGAAGAGGGAGAGAAGAGAGCTTTTTGTGCCTCGTGGCCTGCCCTGCACTCCCTAAGTTAGCCTGTGGCTTTTAGTGCCATGAAGGCCGCTGTCCCACTGCCGGTGCTGAAGCAAGAATCGACTGTCAGTCTTACCTTACAAAGCTCTGTGTACATCAATGGTCCAGTATAAATAATACTTATGGACATAGGATTGCTGCCTTAATGGAGCAAGGGTGGAGGTGACTTCTGTATTCTGGACCCCTCTGGATTTTGTGCAGCACCCTGGGATAAGGGGAGGCAGATCTCACCAATTCCATATTACAAAATGCTGTCAGAACATCCTGTTTCACACCCAGTGAGCTAGAGCTTGTAATATAAGTGGGATAAATGCATTCTGATAAAGAGCTCTAAAGTATCTGCCAGAGCATAAGAGAACAGCATCTAAACCAGGAAGTGTTCAGATCCCATTGATGCCTCTGAATCACTTTAGACAGCACATCTAGCCAAATATTCCAAAAGAAATGGAGGAGAACACTCGTAGAATACTTTAGGGCACGTCGATCCCTCATTTTGGCCAAACAAGGGCAAGGGCATGAGCAAGAAAAATGCCTAATTTAACAAAATTAGATTTTCTAGTAAAAGCAGCCACAAACCATTATGCTATCATCTAACCTCCTCCTTCAGCCTAACTACATTTATCTGTGTTCCTGAGATGCAAGAGGAATAATGTCTGTTCTCCTGGACAGACTCATCCTTCTGTTTTACAGATTCCTTGAGAATCTGTGTGTCCTTAACAGCCTGATCCTAAATATGTTTGCTTCAAAACAAGTGGTGATGCTCGAGTATTTTGCTTGGCCTGTGTTTTGAAACAAACCTACTTCCGATTTGCCCTTCCATGCTTCTCCAAATCTTGCAATATGGTTCTTTCTTCAAAAATGTGCTGACATTTGTATTTCATGATAACATAATACTAACATGCATATTTTCAGATAAAGTGCATGCAAAAATGTGTATTTTGTGAAAGATGTATGCAAACACAAAGCAAAATTTCATGTTGTCTAAAAACATACATGTGCCTGGAAACAGAGGGGCAAAAGGTAAGTGTGGATAAGCCTACCTTAGCCTATTATTCTCTCCTCCGACTGGCTCTCTGGAGCCTTCTGCATGCAAATAATATGCGGTGCCCATTAATCTAGGCTCCCTGCCATTCTTCACTCTGTAGAAAATTCAGGCTTCTGTGACTTGCCATCCTATGTGTAGATGTGTTTGTGTTACAGCTCAATTGCACAGCTGACACCTTGGTCACAACCAATGCCTACACAAACTTGCCTCCCTCTTCTCTCCTGACCACTTGGCATTTCCCAACATGGCATATGTGCTGCAGTGAGTTGTTGTTGTTGTTGTTTCTTCATTTATATCCCACCTGACCTCCAAGAAGTCCAAGGAGGCATACATGGTTCTCCACTCCATTTTACGCTCCCACAACCTTATGAAGTAGGTTAGACTTAGAAACAGTGGCTTGTCCCAGATCACTCAGTGAACATTGTGGTTGAGTGGGGATTGAACCCCGGTCTCTCAGCTCCTAGACCAAGACTCTACCCATCACACCATACTGGCTTCACTGCACCATAGCTGTGGAGGTATGATATAAGAGGAGCCTGTTGGATGGGGCCAGTGGCCTATCTACAGTCCAGCATCCTATTCTTGCAGATGCCTGTGGAAAATCCACAAGTAGGAGCTGAGAATTCTCTCCTCCTGCAGTTCCCAGCAACTGGCCATCATTTCAAAAAGAGAATTCTAGAAAAGGAAAAATAAGGGTCTGTATGGAGAGCAGCTACTGTCCCATGAGAGTTTGAAATGGTGTTATGAAAAAAATCACGTAATGTAAGCTGTTGTTTTTATGTTGCTCAGTGCCTGGCTAGTAGTCATCAGCAATGTCATTCGATTCACATCTAATAAAGACATTTGTGTGGCAATTTGTGCAGTATATCTTGGTTTTCATACACAGGTATGCTGTGCCTGGCCTCCGGTTAAGTTTTGCCTTGGGCCTTCAGAACCTCTGGGCAGACATGCAGAGGAGAGGTTCTGACACTTCCTATGAATTGTGGATTGCTGCTTGCCAGGTTGGATATGTATTGTGTGGACTGACCTACTGTGTTTCTGCAATCACCGAGGGGAGAAATACTTTGTTAGATGGCAGGGCCTTTTTCTTTTGTGCATCTCAGTAAATTCCACTGCTGGGAAAATCTGCCCTGCCCCAAAACTATTAGGGTGTTCAGTTGCTGGCCTGAAAGTTAGGGCGGGGGGGGGGGGCAGAAGGAGTAACCCTGCTTGAAATGTTATTGTGGCCAAACAGCCAATTCAGCTATTTCCTCAGTATTACTTCCTTGCCTATAAAGTGCCTAAAATTGGTAACCACTGTGCAAAATTGGAAAGCAATGCAAGCTCTGTCCCCAGGCTTACAGTTGAGAAAAATGCCATCCAGTAAGCAAAAGGCACATACTTAAAATCATTTAACAAGGATTAGTTAACCCTGAACACTATTTAACTACCCTGTGGTTAATTAAATTACAACTACAATTAGATTTGTAACAGAATGTGGGTTATGGATGTGGTGGGGACTTTGCGTCAGCAATTATGGTTAAGGAAACTGGGAAAGGAAGCAACTCCCACATTGTTCACATAAGACTTCTTCCAGCTGTGGTGCTCAAAAGGGGATTACAGCACATAGATGTCTTTTCAGAAGTGAGGCCCACAGAGTTCAATGGGGCTTGCTGCTAGGTAAGTAGGTAGACGAGTGCTCTGTTAGTTACTCTCCAGTCCTGGCCATGATTCTTTTTCTCAGACCAGGCCCAAAAATATATCTCAGTGCCGCGCTATATCCTCCCTGGGTGTGCTCATTGCACAGGACTACCTGCATAATCTCATCCAACACCATTCAGGCTGTGTGTACACTATGCTTTTAAAGCATATTTGAAGCCCATTCTTTCCCTCAAAGGATTCTGGGCACTGTAGTTTACCTTCACAGAGTTACAATTCCTAGCAACTAGGTTGCCCAGAATTCTTTGAGGGAAGAAAATGTGCTTTGAACATGCTTTAAAGGTGCAATGGGTACGCAGCCTCTAAGAGTTACCCCGATTTTGATTCTGAATGCAGAATCTGTGGTGAAAGTGAGTGAGAGAGTTGTGATGGTGTTGTCTCGCAGATATTGTTGGACTTGCAACTCCCACTGAGCCTGTCCTTGGGCTATGCTGGTTGGGACTAATGGGAGTTGGAGTCCAACAACACCTGGAAGGTGCCATGCCTTGGAATACAAAATGCAATTAGAGAATCACATCTTCTGCATAGCTCATAACATGATTTGTTTATTGCCATTTGATTTCTCTGTCTTCCTCTGCCCCACTCCCATACACCCATGTAAGAATATGGGGTAAGAGACGTTCTTTGAATGCTTGTATTAAAGTGGTTGTTGTATATCCAGCAGATCCATAATGTAATACACGGCCCACTATTGAAATCTGTGAGGCTGTACAGTTGTGCAAAGCCAAGGTAAGGAGAGTGGGTGGGGAAGATACAAATCACAGATTAAAACAACTCCCCCTTGTGGGTTTTTCTTTTAAACTGGGGAATTGATCAGAAAAGAGAGGGAAGATCAAGGGCCAAAGGAAGTAATCCCAAGGGTCTCAACACAAAATAATTACAATTCCAGTTAATGGAATTGTTGACTGCATACACACCATCTGCTTAAAGCACATGACTTCCCCCAAATAATTCTGGGACGTATAGTTTGTTAAGAGTGCAGGGAATTGTGTGTTTTTTAGAGTAAACTACAGTTCCCAAGATTCCATGGAAGAAGTTATGCGGTTTAAACATTTGGTGTGCATGTAGTCACTTGTCTCATCATGTTTGTTGCACAGTTACATCTAAATTAGGAAATTTGCCCATCCAAACTGCTACAGTTTTCAAAATCTTGCTGTGCAACAGCTAAGCACAGATGTATTCCATACAGGTCAGGTGCACATTACAAATGCCACAGCTTGGCATGGGCTTAGAGTGGCAGACGTGTGGGGATGCCAAGCTTTAACAAAACCATAACAGTGCCATGGGTGTGAATCAGGTGAATGGGGTCTTTGCCTCACTGAAGAAGCTGGAACTCCATAACCCTTGGCCAGTGCCTGCCTCCCTAGCTGAGAAATGGGTCTGGCTGAAGAAAGCTGTGCCTATGTTGGCATCACAGGCTCCTGCAAGGAGAGTTTGCTTAAACTGCGCGACTTTAACAGCTCCCATTACCCTAACTGATGAGCCCCATAAAGTTTATGGCTCTGAGTGTGCGGGAGCCATGCTAACGGTCCTTGCCATCTGGAAAAGATGGCTCCGTAGGGGCCATATGCCCCCACCCCCCATTGCCCTGCTACAGCAGGGAGGAGAATGCTGAGCCAGCACCTTAGAGAGAAAAGCATCAGGCATTCAAACCCCCCTCTCCACATGCAGGGTGGTGGTGTCAGCATCCCCTCTCCTGGGGGTGGGGGAGAAAGAAAAGCAAAAGGGAGGAATTTGGCAAAGCTCAGGGTCTGAAGGCTGGATGTTTTTCTCCCTGCCTAAATTGAGTGGGCCTGTTCACTGTAGGAGGTAGGGCCACCCCCCCCCCCGGCTGCTTCTGTGTTTAGAACCAGACACAAGGACCTTGCATGAGGATTGCCACTGGGCAGATTTTAAAGTACCGTAATAGATCAGCCTTTAGGCGGTGGGGACTTCTAACATGTATAAATTGAGACAAACAAATGCACAACACATGATCCCCCCCCCCCAGGACCTTTCATTAGGAGGACTGCCAATGGAGGGGTGGGGGCAGATAACAAAGCTGGCCTGCTCCTGTGCCTTTAACAGCAGCTTGATCTGCTACAAATGAGCAGGTAAGGCTTTTGAAGGCATAGAGCTCAAGCAGATCAAACTTGATAAGGCTGTGTAGACACAAACCTTTTGCAGCACGAAAACACCATTTTTCTCCATCCAGAATCATCCATGCTTGTCCTTGGCTGCGTGCACACAACATTTTATTCTTGAAGCAATGGAGACTGAGTACTTGTTGTTGTTGTTGGTTTGTTTTTGTTTTTGTTTTTTTGCGTAGTCCACACACAATCGAGATCTACTGCATGTTTCTGCCCTTGCAATAGGCCTCTTGAGGAATGGGTTTCATTCCAAAAATAAAAGCTCATTTCAGATGGGTTCTGCATTGTTCCTCAATGTGTCCATTTGAAAACAGGTAAGAATAGATGTAGGTGGCCCCAGTAATGGAGGGTGTGTCCACACCTGCTGATTAACATTGTGGGTAGGTGCATACCAAGAGCTACTTGTTCATTCAGCTTAGGGCATGTGCAGAAAGGAAAAGACATAAATAATCTAATTTAGAGTTTCTGGAACTTGGGACTCCAGCTGTTTTGGACTACAATTCCTATCATCCCTGACCACCAGTCCTGCTAGCAAGGGATGATGGGACTAGTCCAACAACAGCTGGAGATCCAAGTTTGGGAAACCCTGATCTAATCAAAGGGAGGGGTTTCAAAGACCTATCAAGTATAGTAATCACACTCACCTTTGTGAGTGTGCCCGGTTTCGAATCTTCCATTCCTGGGTAAGGTGATTGAGAGAGCGGTTGCTGAACAGCTTTGGTAGGTTTCTGGATGAAACATCGGCTCTCGATCCATTCCAGTCCGGCTTCCGCGCTGGTCATGGGACCGAGACGGCTCTGGTCGCCCTAACAGATGATCTCCGCAGGCAGCTGGATCGAGGCGGGTCGGGGCTGCTGATTCTTCTAGACCTGTCAGCAGCCTTCGGCATGGTCGATCACGAACTCCTGGACCACCGCCTTGCCGACGTGGGGATCCAGGGCACAGTCCTTCAATGGCTGCGCTCGTTTCTCTCTGGTCGCGGACAGAGGGTGGCGCTGGGGGGGGGGGGAATTGTCATTGTGCCACTCCTTGGTGTGTGGAGTGCCTCAGGGTGCGATTCTCTCCCCGATGCTTTTTAACATCTTTATGCGCCCCCTCGCCCAGCTTGTCCGGAGTTTTGGGCTGGGTTGCCATCAGTATGCCGATGACACCCAACTCTATCTGTTGATGGACGGCCATCCTGACTCGGCCCCAGATACACTGACCAGATGTCTGGAAGCTGTGGCTGGATGGTTATGTGGGAGCCGGTTGAAGTTAAATCCTTCGAAGACAGAGGTCCTCTGGCTGGGATGGAGCGATATGGGATTGAGGGGACAACTCCCATCTCTTGCGGGGGTGCAATTAGTGCCAGCATCGTCCGTTAAGAGTTTGGGTGTAATCTTCGATACCTCCCTCTCTATGGAGGCGCAGATTACAGCTATAACAAAGGCGGCATTTTTTCATCTCCGCCAAGCTAAGCAGTTGGCTCCTTATCTCTCTCGCCCTGACCTAGCCACTGTGATCCATGCGACGGTCACCTCCAGACTGGATTATTGTAACTCGCTCTACGTGGGGCTGCCCTTGAGACTGACCCAGAAACTCCAGCGGGTGCAGAATGCCGCGGCGAGACTCCTTATGGGGTCTTCGCTGCGAGATCATATTCATCCGGTACTATACCAGCTGCACTGGCTCCCGGTGGAGTACAGGATCAGGTTTAAGGTGCTGGTTTTAACCTTTAAAGCCCTATACGGCCTAGGACCCTCGTACCTACGGGACCGCCTCTCCTGGTATGACCCACAGAGGAACTTACGGTCTGCAAATAAAAACATCCTAAAGATCCCAGGCCACAGAGAAGTTAGGCTGGCCTCAACTAGAGCCAGGGCTTTCTCGGCCGCTGCTCCAATCTGGTGGAACGCTCTGTCACAAGAGACTAGGGCCCTGCAGGACCTGACATCTTTCCGCAGGGCCTGCAAGACAGAGCTGTTCCACCAAGCCTTTGGTTAGGGCGCAGCCTGACCCCCTCCTCTGGCAATCTGCACAGAATTTTGCCTGATGGTTGCCATTAATTTGATCTTAAGTTGATTTTAATTGATTTTGTAATGAATGTTTTTAAAATGTTGGACTGTTTTTATTGTTGTTAGCCGCCCTGAGCCCAGCTTCAGCTGGGGAGGGCGGGATATAAATA
This sequence comes from Podarcis gaigeae, assembly GCF_964106915.1. Lineage (NCBI taxonomy): Eukaryota > Metazoa > Chordata > Lepidosauria > Squamata > Lacertidae > Podarcis > Podarcis gaigeae. Next base: position 85,073,296 of record NC_139678.1, on the reverse strand, counting down.
AAATTTATTATTATTATTTATTATTGTGGGTGGCAGGAACTAGAATAAATCTAGATTGAAAGAAGCGTGGTGAGGATGATCATGAACGATTCCAGATTGAGAAAAACTATGTTTTTGTGCTACAAGCACAAAACAACGTATCTATTCCTAACATTTACTAAATTTAAGATTTTAGGGGGATCTGCCCCCCCCAAACTCGTAACACTTTTAGCCCCCCCCCCCCAGCCACTGCCAAAACTCATCACAGTATGGTGCATACCCAGCAACAACTGGAGTGGGTCTGCTGCTGGTTGTTAGAGGGTGGAGGTTTTAGGCATATATATATACAGAGGTATGTGTGTGTTTCCCCTCTGTACTATATCTTCTGGATGGCTGCTTTTTATAATTTTTGAAATGTTTGCAAATAAATATACTGTTGTCCTTTTTTTAAAAAAAAAAACCCACACTGATCTATACACTGTGAGCCATCTGACCTGCTATTATTCAGGGGCTATTCTGTGAAAAAGCAGAACGAATGCGCGCGTTTTTGCTTTAGACACAAATGTGCTTGAGTCTAGTGCAGGAGGACATCACTTTGGTCTTTTGCTTCAGGTGCCTTAAGTGCCAGCATTTTTAACTCCCCTTGCAAAGAAAGGCCTCTGCTTGCTGCCGTTTTTGAGTACATGCCCTCCAACAGTTCCAAGATGAAAACAGGGAGACTTGTAATCCCTCTTCTCAGTATCATTACGTGTTATACGTTGCTGAAGGCTCTTCCTTGCTTGCTGCCCATTGTATTCATTTTACTCTGCCACAGCCTGTCCTGCATCAGCTTCCGAAGCAAGGTCTGTGAGCAAACTGACCAGAACAGATTTCTTAGAATGGTGAATCTCACTGTGGATCTGGCTGCAACTGCAACTCAGACTCAGCAGCATTTATTACCTGGACAGGAACCAGGGGTAGGGAAATCGAAGACAAGCAAAGCTCGTTCTGCATGTATCTGCATGTATGTGCGCTGGAATAAAGTTGGATCATCACTCACTCAAGATATTTAGCTTCTAGAGACAATTTAGAACACAAATGGAGAAGCTGTCAGCCTCTGGCTGTTGCTGAACTCCAGGCTCCCATCACCCCAGTCAGGATGGTTAATGGTCAGGGATGACTGGAGTTATAGCCCATCAGTATATTGAGTGTGGGCACAGGTTAGTCACTCCTTTTCTAGAGAGCCAACTTTAAACCTGCAAGAACTCTGGTGTTCCTTGGTGTCAATGGAAACTTCCTTCACAGAACTAACAGCAGGCTTTTGGGGGCTGAGTGATGGTCATCAGGATCATGGTACGGAAGGGAATGGTTAAACCTGTGCAAACCACGGCTATGATGCTAATCACCCATCCCTCTGCCTGCCTGCTGTTTATACTTTTTAAAAAAAGGTTGTTTGCATCCATGTTGTTTGCAGAGATGCTTTAGTGCGATATGATGTTTGGCTTCAACATTTCTTAAAATTCATTCCTGGCAGGCAAAATAAGGACATCATTTTACAAGGGACATATACCAGATAAAAGGTGATCCCTGGAAAATAGGAACAGTGAATGGCCAAAACAGACCTGATGTTAAATGCATCTTCACATTTAATATGCACATTTTTTAAAAATGCAAATAGCTGCCATTTACAGGAGCTGACAGTTGTCAGGATTCCAGCTGGTAGGGAGGGAGAGTTTAACCCTTCCCTCCCATACTGTGGTCCTGCAGAAAATAACTCCTTTGAAGTTGCTATTTGCACTAGGAAGAAATCCCTCCATCAGTACCCTTGGGTGCTTTTTTCCAATACAAATAGCAGCCTTTAAAGGAGTGGCTTTTTTTGTCAGGACTGCAGCAGGAGAGAAGAAAGGGTCAGAACTCCCACCCTCTATCTATTGTGATCTTGAGAATGACTATCCCCTCTCCCCGGCCACTACTATTTGCATTTTTAGCCAGCATACACATTAAATGCAAAGAGGCATTTTGCATCTCTTAGTTTGGTCCAGAGTATAAGTGCCCATTTCCTGGAGCAAGGACCAGATTCTAAAGTGGTTCAAATACACTTTCCTTGTGAAGATGGAACCTGAAGTAGCCTGACCTTTAGGAATCGGTCAAGGGTATGGGCTTGGCACCTTGAAAGAGGAGTCAAAGCCTCTGCTTGAAACCAGATTGCCTTGGTCCATTGTTCATCCCAGGGTTCCTCCCCTCGCTGCTCGGTGGCACTTGCCCAGGGCAGGATTTTTGGGCTGGCTTCATGCTCAGTGTGGGCATGAGCAGCACTCAAGCAGCCATCCAGAATTCATGCAGCTCTCCACGCTTCAATGCCCCTGAATAGCCTCCGCTCACGCTTCTCTATTGTGCCCAGGGAGGGGGCGGTGTGGGAGCTTGGCATAGCTATTAATCCCAACAATGGGCCTTTAATTGGACTCTCCATTGCTCGTACAGAAACGCTGGCACGTGCCAGTTAAGGAATGTCTGAGGCAGCGGCGAGTTCTGTGTATGCAAGGAGGAGTGGCTCCCCAGGGCTTTGGATGGCCTCTCCCTTGGGACGCAGCTGTACACCGATTCACGTCCCATTCATACATGCAGGCCGAGCACATGTGTACATGCAGCAGGCGTGCACTGGAGTACATCCCTTTCACATGGGATGCATGTAGGCTTCTCTCCCTTTCAAGCATACATGCACATATGTGCAAACATGACATGGCCAGACAGGCACCTTGTAGGCCTATGCAAGATGTATCTGACTATTCCACTTAACATGCAAATTGAAATTGCCACAGGAACCCCCTTACACATACATTCAGCCTTGCAAGCAATGTCCCCACATATTCAACTGGATTGGGGGAGAAGTAGCAGTCATGAGTAAGGTATGTCTCTTTGGAGATGGCTCCATAGTTTGGGGAAAACAGCAGATAAGGGCTTGGCAGGGTCTATTGTGTGTTCACTGGGCATAAAGTGCCACATTCTTCCAATGTGGGTGGATGCTTGTGGAAGGGCAATGACTCAAGGAGCCGAGAGGCCTCGGCTTAGTCCGCTTCTACTGGACTCCGCAGGGTTGTGAGTCAACATTCTCAGGCCCTTTGTTTAAAGGTATTTATACCAGTTCCCTTTCGGAAGAGGAATGAAAAATCCAGATAATGTGGAGGAAAGTGTTTGCGCACAGGCCCGTGGGCTGTTCTTGTTTATGTTCTCAAGGATTGTTTGGTTTCACCCACACGGTCGCAACAACGGGGATATTGTGCTAGGCACTTCATATGTGTTATGCTTGGCAAAAGTAGGTCCCTTGTAATTGAAGTTTGCTGTCTGAGATGTGGGTAATTTGCTTCAGTGGATATGGGAGTGTAGTCTTTTGCACTGGCTTTTCTGATAAGATCTTGTTCCGCTTTAAGCTGTTGCGTCCTGCTCTGCAGGGCATCTACTTTCGATAATTGGTTCAAGTAAGTTAGGAGGTCATTTTTTCTCTCTCTTCTCCCCCACCCCCACCCCAGTGTGTGCGTGAGAGGGGGGGGATTTATTTTAGGAACTGGCCTGACTACATGGAGTTGGTTTGTGTGCATCTGTTCCATGCTTACAGGATACACTGAACACAGTAACAAGCTGTCTCTGCAAACGTTTAAGTGTTTGTGTGAAAGAGTGTACACTTGTTGATTTGTACAGTTGTATACACAGTTTCACACACTTCACACTCATCAAACATTCCATGTGAGTAACTGTATGAGTGTACAGATCATCTATTGTGTGCACAGATTGCACACTCGTTAAACATAATGATGGGTAACAGCTAGGAATCTGTGGCTAGAGGAAATAATACCCATTTGAAACAAATTCTGCTATGGTATTTTTATGGCTTGTTTCATATGGTCATGATCCATGGTGGCTGCCGCCCATTGGGACTGGTAGGGTGGAAAGCAGGGAGCCCACAGTTTGTGGGTAAGAGCCAATGATAGGCAGAGCCAACTTAACTCTTGACTTGTCCCCATCCTCCTCCTTCTGATATCTACAAGCACTACTTGTAGAACTCGGCACTGCTGGGACTAAGGAGGAGGAAGCTGGCAGCCAAGGCCACACCAAGGACTGGTTGTAAGAGGAGGCAGACAGGTGGGACTGGCTGAGGACAGACCCAAGTGAGTGGGGCAGTGCCTCCTTCACTCTAATGGACTAGCTTTCACTAGTCATAATGCTCTGTGTTGCAGTATGCTTATTTAGTGTTTTGCTTTGTTTTTTGTTTTGTTTTGTTTTGTTGCCCAGGGCAATAAACACATCATAGCTAAAAATAAATTAAAAATGTATTTGAAACATTTAAAACATTTAAAAATAATTAAAAGCCTCTTAAAACAATAAATACAGTAAAACATTAATCAAGATGAAAAACAGATTTAAAAAGAGATATAGCCAAGGCAGGGAGTTCCAGAGCACTGTCACCCTAAAGCAATGACTCCTTGCAACCAAATGTGGAATGTACATGGTGCAGCATTTGTAGAAGTTCAAGTTCCACAGACTGAGTAGATTGAGTATGTATGTGGTAAGGTGATCCCTTCAGAAAACTAGCCACAAGCCATTAAGAGATTTACGTACTAATAGTAACACCTTGAAGTTGAACTTGGCTTGGTAGCCAACTGGAATTCCGTGCAAATTCTTGAGCACAGATGTAGTATTCTGACAGACTCTTACACCTGTCAGCAATTGTGCTGCAGTATTTTGCAGTTTATGCATCAAGCACAAGGGAAACCCTGCTTAGAGTGTGTTGCAGCAACCCAGTGCCTGAACCACTGTGGTTAGACTGTGAGGATTCCACCAAAAATGTCTGCAGTTGGTCTGCCACTACTGTCTTCACAACCTTCCCTCAAAAGCAGGTATTGGTGACTGGTCGGTAGTTAGACCAGACTGTCAGTTCCAGAGTTGGCTTCTTTAGGAGGGCCCTTACCACTCCTTTTTTCAAGGCAGCAGGGATCACTCACTCACACAACTAAGAGTTAACCATGCTCTAAACCCAACCAATCAAACCCTGCTCTGTTAGATGTAATAAGCTGAATCTAATGTGTGGCATGATTGGGGGTGGCAGTGATATCAGAAGCTCATTTGTTAGCTACAGGGTGTGTGTTTTAGGAAGGTGCTGCATCTGTGTATTGGGCAATGTGTGTCTTGTTTCTGAGCACTGGCCTGCCTCTCTTCCCTTGTGAGCCTGCCACAAACCCTGTGATGCAGATGGATACTCTAAAGACAAGGCCAATTCCAGTTCATTGGCCAGCACAGTGTCCCCTTTTGATGGGCTCTTCAGGGATAAAGTTGGTGCCTAGGAGCTCCGAGAGCCTGGAAGAACTCTGCCCGTCTCTCCCAGAGGGTTTGTCACCTTTCCCTTCTGATCAGAATGCTTGTCAGGCTGGCAGCATGATGGAGATGTCAGGCCCGACCTGGTGCTCCCCACCGTGGGAGAAGTCATCACCAAATGCTAATGCAAGCAGACGTTTGTTCCTAGCGGGACACAAAAGGACCTACCGGAGCCCGCCTGCAAGATTGATTTAATGGAGACCAACCTCAGTCGGGTGGAACAACTGAGACGGACCTGGCAGGGCTGTCAGGCACAGGAACTCCACATGTAAGCTTGGGGCATTCCCTGTCAAGACCATGTGAGGGATGCACATTCATGTGCATGTTTGCACGCTGCAGCGCACTCTGAGTGGCTAGCTGACATCATCAACTGGGTCTTTCTGCTACCATGTTCTCTGTGATTGTCTGTTCTGGGGCACTTTTAGTTGCTGACTGATGGGCCTGTCAGCTTCTAGGGTGAGAACCAGCGCTTTAAGGCTGGAGCAGGTTATCTCCATTTGTGCTTACTTGGGCATCTCTGAAGAGCCAGTGCAGCATGTCAAACTGAGATCGGAGAGACCTGAGTTCAAGTCCCTGTTCAAGCCCTTGGGTGTCTCTCTCTCTCTCTTTTTTCCCTCTCTTTCTCTTCACCTAAGGTATTGGGTTATTGTGAGGGCAAAATGGGGTAGCCCCTTGAGCTCCTCAGAGGAAGGGCAAGATACATCCATGGTAAATAAGTCAGCCTGCCACAACTCATATGAATGGCAAGCACTTCCTCTTGGACTACTGACCCGGCCTAGTCCTGTCAGCCTGGACTAGCATATGAGCCCTTCCACTCCTCCAGCCTTTCAAGTAGAGATGCCTAATGCTTTTCACTGAAGATTATCACTGTGACATGCAGAGGATTGGTAAATAGTGCCTTATAAAATATTATCGTCCCTCCTGTGGTGGTGCTTCAACCTGCCTGTCTCTGCTCCACTACACCACTGGTTTCTACTGGCAAACTGAGGGTATGGTCACATTGCCACTTACGCTGCATCCAGTGTGCTCCCACTGCTAATTTTAGAAGCATTAATGAGACATTTGCCACACTCCATTTTGATCCTGTAGTTTCTTGACAAATGCTGCTGTTTGATGCACGCCCCCCCCCTCTTCTCAAACTGGCTTCCATCCAGCTAGAAAACCGGATGTGGAATAAGTGGTAATCTGAATGTCTGAGGTACATGAGTGTGCATGTACAGATTACAGCTTCATGGAGTTCCAGTAGTAGTAGTAGTAGTAGTAGTAGTAATTATTATTATTATTATTATTATTATTATTAATAATAATAATAATAATAATAATACCCCACCCATCTGGCTGGGTTTCCCTAGCCACTCTGGGTGGCTTCCAACAAAATATTTAAATACAGTGGTCTGTTAAACATTAAAAACTTTCCTAAACAGGGCTGCCTTCAGATGTCTTCTAAAAGTCTGGCAGTTGTTCTTCTCTTTGACATCTGGTGGTAGGGTGTTCCACCGGGCGGGTGCCACTACTGAGAAGGCCCTCTGCCTGATTCCCTGTAACTTGGCTTCTCACAGCAAGGGAACCGCCAGAAGGCCCTCAGTGTCTGGGCAGAACAATGGGGGTGGAGACGCTCCTTCAGGTATACTGGACCGAGGCTGTTTAGGGCTTTAAAGGTCAGCACCAACACTTTGAATTGTGCTCAGAAACGTACTGGGAGTCAATGTAGATATTTCAAGACCAGTGTTATGTGGTCTCAGCGGCTGCTCCCAGTCACCAGTCTAGCTGCCGTATTCTGGATTTGTTGTAGTTTCTGGGTCACCTTCTAAGGTAGCCCCACATAGAGTGCATTGCAGCAGTCCAAGTGAGAGATAACTAGAGCATGCACCACTCTGGCAAGACAGTCCGTGGGCAGATAGGGTCTCAGCCTGCATACCAGATGCAGCTGGTAAACAGCTGCCCTGGACACAGAATTGACCTGCGCCTCCATGGACAACTGAGTCCAAAATGACTTCCAGGCTGCGCACCAGGTCCTTCGGGGCACAGTTACCCCATTCAGGACCAGGGAGTTCTCCACACCTGCCCGCCTCCTGTCCCCAAAAAACTACTTCTGTCTTGTCAGGATTCAACCTCAATCGGTTAGCTGCCATCCATCCTCCAAGTGTGTGCTTGCAGGGGTGAGGAAGCCCAAAGGGTCCTGCACTTTGGGTGAAGACAGCCCCACCCCTTAATGTGAACAACCCTGTGCAAATGCGGCTTGAAACACAGTGGGAGGAACTGACCTTGCTGTAGTATTTTAAGCTGCTAATGTGAACATACCCTGAGTTTTGCAGTAGCACTGCCCTACAGCCTGGAACTAGGGGATTCCAATGCTGGGATAAGATTATGCCTGCATGACCGGTTTGACCCCAGTGGCTCAGCCTTGGGAGGTCTGTTTAGTCATAAGCATTTATATAGTGGAGGCTTGTGCTGAGAATTTTGGCCTAAGCACATTGCAATGAAGTTGGCGGGGGATGGATGGACACTGTGCTGTGCCAGCTGCTATTTGCCTTGCAGAATGGCCACCTGCAGTGTGATCAAGGGAAGCCCAGCCAGGGTCATTTTGCAGCCACTAATTTTTCATTAATTTGATTCCATGGCAGCATCGGTTCATTAAACCCTTTGGGAGAAAATTGCTCATCATGCAGATTCACAAAAACAGCTGTTCACATCTGTGAAACGAAGCACGGATCTGGCAAGGAACAGGCTGAGGCAAAGATGCTCAGTTGGTGCACTCTGCAACTAGCCTCCTCTCCCCATACACTTTTGGCTCTACCAGACCTTTAGTTAGCCTCTTCTCCTCTGATCAGATGGGAAACACTTCTAAAATGGTACTGAGCAGTATTGCATTACACACAAGTTTCCTAGAGCACCCATCCTGAAGCCAATAACCTCTGTGCCTTAGACAATTTGCTTTAAACTTATTGTATAGTCACAAGCAGAATTTGCATCTTGTAAGTAAGGGTGAGAAGTCACAACAGAAACAGTAAAGGGCAAGGCAAGTTGAGGGGAGCTGGCATTTTGGATGCATTTTAAATCTCACTGTCTTTCCCAGGATTGATTGCCCCAGATTGTTGCCATCATCTTGCTCTGTCCTCAAGAGTTTGCTAATGGATTAGAATCCCCAACTCCATGCTGTAGGGTGCATTCTCAAAAATCATTTAAATGTGGTTGCAAGGAGCAATACATAACAGTTTTATTAATTTATACATTATTAATTTGTATATTAATGGCTTTCTGTTGCAGCTGCCTACGTTGAGGTTGACTATCAGAAAAATATGTCCCTGCTGAAAAATGTCATTGGGAACAAGAGGCCTGGGCCGTTGTGGAACCACTTGCTTGAAGTATTATGCGAGATGCTACTGCACAATTTCTGGTGAAGTGGGAAGGGAGGTACACAGACACACCATAATTTTGTGATTTCCTACCTGATTGGGTTGTACTAAATGTGTGCCCAATAAACTTCCTTGATCTGTGTCTTTGTAACACTACAATTAGTAATTAGGTCTAACCTCTGAAATTCCCTTTTTGTCTGAACAAACAAGATGATTGGTGTGAGATTTCTCCATGCTTAGAAAGTGTGAAGCTTATAGTTAATCTACAACCTTTCATTACATCCAGGACACAACTCCAAACCCTTAAGCGGCACAAGCTGCAGCAGAAACCCTGAGTCCATTCTAGCCTGCAAACTCAGTTGCTACATGGAAATATGGTGCCAATTAATTTGGTTGCAGGGTGGGGCCCTGTCTTCTGGGAGCTTCAGTGCCTTTTCCTCATTTCAAGCACCAGAAGGGTTAATAATAGGTGGCTTGTGCAGCTCTGCTTGTAATTATACACATACACACACACACACTGCAGAGCTGGCCCATGGAGTGTGAGACCCAGGAATTAGTTGTGACTGGGAAATTCGCGCTCCATGAGCATCCGACACCTGGTGATAAATGTGGCAGTAACATGTAGGTGGGAGGAAGAAAGAAAGAAAGAAGGGCTTCCCCATGCTTGGGGGGGGGGGTGGATTCTAGGAACAGGAAGGCAGTCAGTGGCAGCAGCCACTGCCAGTGACAGCTTTGAGTATGACAGCACCCAGAGAGCAAGAAAGAGTCCTCTTCTTCCCTATTCTCACATCTTTGGTGATAACTCAGTTTTAAACATCATAAATGTCCTTTATATGTCTGCATGCATCCAAAGGCCTGCCGGTGGCATTAATTGCGCTGTCAAATCTGACCCAGGAGCCAGATTTGTACACGCTCTTCAAGGGGTGCTTTCCATTCATTGTGACTTTTTAATTTGTGCTTCTGTGTTTGTTTCTCTCTCTCTCTCTCTCTCTCTCTCTCTCTGTGTGTGTGTGTGTGTAAAGAGGGAGAGAGAGAGAGGGAGACAGAACCCATAGCGAATATGAAGGCGATGAAAGGGTCACCTGGGCACTTCCCCAAGACCCAAATGCTATTTTTTTGTGCATGGCAACATGCAAATTTAGCACCAGAATCTGTAACAACGTTCTTAAAAGGACGGCCGCCTCAACCTTTCGTTTGGTCTGACAAGGACATTGGGTTGAAAAATAAGCTTTCAACGTGATCATGGGATTCTGCATCTGTCTTGTCCACAATGATACAAAACAATTTCATTTATTAATTTAGTTCAGCTCAAGTCCTTGCTTCTTCATGTGGTCCCTGTTTCCTTAATCTGGAACTGGTATGCCCTCTTGATTGTTTTCTAAGGTGCTGTCTTTATTTTTTCTGGCAGGGCTCCTGTGCTATTAACAGCAACACAACAGACAAAAATTCAACAAGTAAAGATTATCAGAGAAAAGAGAAAAACTGCCTGACCCTCTGAATATCATTCAGCTGTTTAAAATAGATGAATCTTGCCCTGGGGTGTAGACTTGGAGAAAATGACAACTCTATTCTGGCTAATAGCAAGTGAGGTCTAAAGAAACATTAGCTTAGTTCCCTTCCTTATCAGACTGTGTACACACTCCCATTTACTCTGCATTCAGCGCTCCACTCTGAAGCCATGTACACACAATATTAGCCACAATTTATATCTAATTTCTTGAGAAATAGAGTTTTGATTCAAACCCCCCCCCCAAAAAACCCCGTTTTGATCCCATTTGAAAAGGTAAGCCATACAAAGACATCCTATACCCCTCCCTTCCCACTAGTGTGGACAGGCAGTGGGTGACATGGAAACACATTGAGCTGTACTGCTGCCTACAATGTGCAAATGTGATTTGAAACACAGTGGGCAGGTGGAATTACCTTGCTGTGCCTGAAGCCTAGGATACATGCGCAGGCTCAAGGGCCAAAATCTGGCCCTCAGCACTCTCCGCAGGTGGCATTCCTCACTGGCCCTGCTTTACACCCTGGAATATGTCATTGAACGCTGCAAATGCCTATTGAATGGAGGCTGGAGAGGGGTGTACAAGGCGAGAGTGTGTATATGCACTGCTTGTGAAAAGAAGGTACTGTGGCCCGGGAGTTGAAAAGAAAAAAAGTTCCCTGCCTGTGCTCCAAGGCTTCAGGAGTGGAACTTGGGAGTCCTACCCCTTCCCAACCCTCTCCTCTTTTTCCACATGAGCCACCCCATACTTTGAAAAATGTCCCACTGTTTGCACACTGACTGCAGCCAGTGCTATCTTCACCCCCGCATAGGGTTGCAGCCTCACAGGGCAATCTTGTACACGTCAACTCAGAGGTCTACCCCACTGAGGTCAGCAGGGCTTACTTTCAGGGTTAAAACCTAAGATCCTTGTACTGCAAAGGTTCCCGCTTGCCCGTCGGGTTTCCCCCTCGGCTGCTGCTCCTTCCTCCTCTCCCCGGGGGAATCAGCTTGCCTGAGGCCCAGCGCCAGCCGGGCATCGTGCCATATGCAATCAAAGCCCCCAGCCCGGAACAGTCATCAATCTTCCTTGGACGTGGGCCACACGCGGCCCTAAATAGATTTGATGGGGCAAAATATTCAAATTAATTTGGGATTGAGTGGTGGCCTCCCGAGCTGCCCCCCCCCCCCCGCCTGCACTCCCGCTCCATGCATCACCCGGCCGCGGCCCCAATCTGAGCCTCAGAGCAGCTGGGATAAATCACCCGCCGCCTCCGTTTAGCACGGCGCTGATTGCCGGTGCTGGCTCACCGGGGAAATCAGGTGAGTGCCCCGCGCGCTCCCGCGGTCTCGCCGGCGTTTAGGCGAGATTTATTTATTTGATTTTCCTGGCGCGGGGTTGCTTCCCCCTCAAAACGCCTCCGGGGAATGGCAGGCCTCGCAATATTAATGTCGGCTAGGACGCCGCCTCATTAAAGTGTCAGGCGGCAGTAACTCCTGCGGTGCTTATCACTCCCCCGGGAGGCCGAGCTGGCCGCGGGGCCGCCGGAGGGAGCCGCCCTGTGGGCTCTCGCGGCACGTGGACTGACGGGCCTGCGGGAGCAGTTGGGGGAAACGCGGGAAACGCCGCGCAGCTCGAGAAAAACGCGCCGCGCCCTGGCACCCACCCACGCGGGCGCCCCGTGAACTGTGGTAGGTCCGTCTCTAAAAGGAAGAGTGCTGGGGTTTGTCCCTGACCCTGTGCCCCTAACTCTCATATCGGGTGAATAGGAGCGAGTTGTGACTGAAAGGAAAGGAATGCACTCTGCACATGTTCGGAGGGCGTTCTTTATTATGACTTCGCATTAACTGGAAAGGAAAAGAAACGCCCCAGAACTGCCGTCCGGCACCATTGGTGTGAGAGGACAGGAATAAGTTGAGAGAATAAGCCGCAAAGGAGAGATGAGCCTCTTCGCCTATAGGCTACTCCCATCAGTCACCCTTTGTGCAACTGCCTTTTTTATTGGAATAAGTAGCATTTCAAAGAGAGGGAGCAATAATTCTCCTCAAAAGGATCTTTGAATTTATAACGAGGCAAAAATAGATGTTGCGCAGTTAGGATAAGGTTTACCTCAAGGAGGAAGCTGCTGCACTTTAGCAAAAAAGAAAAAGAAAAAAGGGAGATGTTATGGACAATCTGCACCTAAGACCCTAAACTTGCCTGTAAGCCGTTCTTTCACTGTTTGTGTGCAAATGGGAATGATTTTAACCGCTGGGTAGAAAATGGAAGAAAGTCATTTTAAAATCAAATGTAGGTTCTGGTGAATGTATGTATTGCATCGGAATGACAAGGGAAATTCAAAAACCAAGATGCAAAAAACATCACCTATGACAATGGCCTATTTATTATGTGTTTGCAGGCTCAAAGATTAAAGACAAGAAATGCTGCAGCCTAAAATGGAGAAATGAGGTATGAACAGTGCTCCCTAACCTTTTTGAGCTCATGGGCACAGTTGGGATTTTGAAGCGTGTGTGCTGGCACAAAACGGCTGCCATGGGAAGGGAGGGGTATGACCATTCACCAAAGGGTGGCTGTGATGGGCATGGTCAATTGGAAAACACTTTCCACAGAAAGCGATCTAGTGACGGTAAAAGACAAGTAACTTGCCAAGAAATCACTATGAAGCAAAGATAGGGTCAGGACAGCCCCCAGGCACAAAAGCACTCCCTTGACTGCCCATTAATAGGAAGATTATCCACAAATCAATTTTCCCCCTACACACTCTCTAGACTGCGAACACACACAACCCCCCCCCCACTCGCCACACCTGAAAGTCCCATTCTCTTTGCTTTCTTTCCCCACCCACCTCATTGGATTGTTTCCTCCCCCCTTCCTGTCCCCCAACTCCCTGGCCACTCCACCATTACCCCCACTCCCACACCCATATTTGCCAGGCAGCAGTAATGAAGGAGTCTTTGAAAACAAAATGCTTTGCCAGGCAGTTTGGGTGCTTGGGACCCAGAAACATTCTGTGGAAATTCAGGGGGCAGGTGGCTGGAGGCTGGCACTATGCTTTGTAGCATGCTTTGGCCACCAGATTAAAAAACCTATTAATACGAGAGGGAGGGAGGACCTCATGGGCACTGAGTGAGATGTCTGCAGATGCTGCCTGAGGGGACCCCTGAGTCTGAACTTTATCATGAGATGCAAGAACGCTGTCACTTTTTCTGGACTGCAAACCTTTTAAAGGCATATTGAATTCACCTTCCAATAGAACCTGTGCATAGACAGCAGTCTTGCACAACTATGCAACTGTTGCATTGTGTCCTTGTACTCTACTTGGCTTCGTTTGCATTTCAGATTCCCACCTCACCCCCGCCTTTCTGGCTTATCTGTTGTGGGATTGTTCTGTTTTGGAATGGCATATGTGCACAATATTGCAAGGATTAATTGTTAGAGGGGTGTTTGTTTCTTTTTTAAACCAAATTCCTAATTGCTGTCACCGCCGCCAGCTCTTTAGGAGTTTGCACAGGGATAAATAAGCATTTCACATTCTTGGGTGCCACCAGTTTTCCAGGTGCTTCAAGTAATCAGTGTTTGGTGTTCTTTCAGCCCTTTGTAGGAAGGCCATTGGGCCCGTTATTAGGTGTTAACCAACCAGGGTTGTAAGTCTGACTCCAACAGAACTGTCTTGAGCAGGGCTGAGTTGAGAGGCTTGTCCTCTCCCTTCTGCCCCCCACTCTCTCTGGGAGATTCACTGTATATAACCCACAGACAATACACCTTGCAGCTTGCATGAAACATGCTGTAATCATTTTTTCCCAAGGCTTTCTCCACCTCCCGTGAAGGCTTGAGATGTGTATGCGTATGATATATGTGAAAGCTGTGATTCTCAGGACTTTAGCACAAGCCCGGGAGCCACTAAAAAGTATTGGACAATAGATAGATGTCGAGAGAAATGGTTTAGAGACCCGCAGAGTGTGAGGTTGCATCCTCTGGGCTGCATGGCTAATACTAGTTCTATCTAACCAAATTTTTATGACAAAAGCCCCTACCCCACCTGCTGGCAGCAAGGGCCTTGTGGGGATATATAACTTTATTTTGTTTGTTTGCTTCTTTTTTTGAGCAGCTGCAGGTGGAAATTTCATCAGATGCCCTCCTCCCCCTTTTGCATTTTGATTAGGTTGAGGCACACAATGTGTATGTGTTTGTGTGTTTCTACTTAACCGAATATTGTGATTCAGTTAGGGAGGGTGTGTGTCTGTGCGCACACACACAAACACACACACAGCTGTGCTTGTGGGCCAGGGGTGAGAATGAAATGTCTTTCCTAAGGACATGGGTGTCCCCTTGTGATTTGGACATAAATTTAAATCCTGGATCCAGTGCATGCTAACACACAGCTGTGTGATCCCATCTCCCGCTCTGAGCCGGAGGGCTCTCTCCTACCCTGTTCCTCTCTCCCTGCGCTCTGCTTCACATTCCCTCCATCCCCCCCACCGACCAACGTTCACTCCCTTGAAAAGGGCCTATTTGCATTTTGATACATTCCTGACCTGCCTTTCATTTCCTGGGCAGGCGGCTCTGATTAATCATGTTCACCGGGGCGCACAAAGCCACGTGGCGCGTCAGACCCACTTGTAGTTGGGACCTGTGATTTGGGCACAGCCTGGCAGGTCTGGCAAAACTGTACTCTTAAGAGCAACCGGAGTCAGGGTTTTCTCAAGAGGTTGACAGAGGATAGCAGAAACAAGGAAGCTGGTGCTGCTATGATGCAAAGAGGATCTCCTCCCTCTTTTTCTCTTAAGCAGCCTAAAATGGGAAGAGCCAGTTCCGTGCTCTATGGAGCAAGGAGAATCTGGATTTTCCTAACTGGGACATGAGCAGAGGTAAAGAGGGGAAATGGCTTGGAAATGGACAGGACAGTGCCTGTCTTAGAATCTCCTTGTTGCAGTTAAGGGAGTGTGTTATCCTTGGCTTTAACATCTGATGTGAGTTCAGACGTTGTCTACGTATGTCCGGGATGGGGAACTTGGGGACCTCCAGATGATGCAGGACTGCAGTTCCCACCATCCCTGACCATTGGCCATACTGGCTGGGAATGAGTTGTGAGTCCAACGATATCTGGTCATATGTTCACCATCCCTGGTGCATGTGCTCATGCATTGCCCATGGTTCGCCAGCTGTCAAAAGTAGCATTGTACGGAACAGAGAAAAAAGCGACCGGGAGGGTGTGTGGCTCAGGAGAGTGTGTGGATTGGAGAGAGCCCTGAGGGCCAGATAGAAAAGCCTGAAGGGTCACATTCGGGCCCCAAGCCTTATGTTCCCCATCCCTGCAGTAAGGGCACTAAGTTAGTCTTGCCAGTGCTTATTGATTAACAGCTTGTGGAGATGGTGGTCCGGGTAGAGTTCCCTGCTGAAGTACAAGAGGCCTCGTCTGTACTGGCACTCTGTCATCTTTTGAAGACACGCCTGTTTACAATGACATTCGCTTGATCTCTTGACCTGCGTCTCCTTTTTAAATTTCTCTAACAATTTCCCATATTTTCCCTCCTCCTCCTAATTATTGTTTTGTTTTAATGAGATAGTTTTATTGCATGTTTTAATTATGGATGTTTATATTTTAACTCTTATGTAATTGGTTTTTATACTTGTAAGCCAATTTTGCATAAAAGTGGTATATAAATTAATAAACAATACTAAGTTCAGTACAGTGGTACCTCGGATTACAGACACTTCAGGTTACAGGCTCCACTAACCCAGAAATAGTACCTCGGGTTAAGAACTTTGCTTCAGGATGAGAACAGAAATCGTGCTCCAGCAGCAGCAGCAGCAGGAGGCCCCATTAGCTAAAGTGGTGCTTCAGGTTAAAAACAGTTTCAGGTAAAGAATGGACCTCCGGAATGAATTACGGTAAGTTCTTAACCCAAGGTACCACTGTACAGCCTTACCATGAAGTAAGGACCACTGAACTTAATGGGCCTTAAACTAGGATTGCACTTTAAGGAATGTTGTAAATGTACATTGTCCAGTGCAGCAGGAGAATCGAAGGGTGCAGTTATAATCTCTTTTTGGGTAGCAAGCAAAGAGGAAAGGAAGGGAATGTCAAGGGTAATGAAAAGTAGGAGGAAGAAGAGGCTTTGTTTTAGTTGGGGATTTGGATCGAGGGGTTGAGTTGTCAAGAAGAACTAAGGGCAAAATTCCAAAGAAGTGGGAAAGCTTCAGATTTCTACTAACCTCACTATCAGCACATTCCCTTTTATTCCAATAACAGTTTGTTCGTAAGGAGGAATCCTCAAAAGTTCCACGGGGAACCTCATGCGTGTTGATATCTTGCTTCAGTTCTTAGATGTTGGTGCCCACTGTAAATCCAAGAGACTTTGACCAAAGCATGTGTGCATGCATTGCTTGGGGTTTTTTTTAATTTTCTTTTGCTTGCTTTCTGAAATTATGTGTTAAACAAATTCCCCAGGTATTTTTAGTTTTATTCTAGACCAGTTGCATGCAAGGTAGTCTTTTGTGGGGAGGGGGTTAACCATTGGTCTGGTTCCAATTTCCCCAGTTTGCATTTTAAATCCAGCTTTAGTCTTTGCCAGTGGTCTATTTAAATTTGCATAGATTTCCATGGGAAACCAGATGCAGATTTATGCAAATCGGCACTGAACATTCACATGAAATCTGTAGCTGTGGATCCATGTGGGGTGGGTGAGGAAAGGAGCAGCAGAACATTGTGTGGGAGGGGGTGGGAATTCCACCAATGAATGTGGATCATCCACGATTCCAGGCGTAGTACGGGACCAGTTATCGTTAGTGCCAACATTATTACCATACGAATTGCATCGAATACTTTTCTGCTGCGCTGAGGAGTTAACGCTTGTGGTTGCCACATTGTTCCCTGTGCTGCGTGCTCCAATAACCCATCTGTGCGCTTTACTGCACACTTAGCTGGAAAATTATCCAGCTGCTGCATATCCTTTCCCTGCAAACCCCCTGGGAGAGGGGTTGTCATCACTGTGCAGCTGGGGGAGGTCATAGCAACAGCAGTTAAAGAGATGGCAACAATCTGAACAGGGGTGGAAAGGAAAACAGGGCAGCTCTGAAGAAGTAGAAGAAGAAAGGCCAAGGAAGCAAAAAGAGACTCAAACCAGTGACTCATGGAGTGCCTATTAAATGGAAATGCCCAATATGTTTTGACAAATATAGTTACTTCCACACTAGCCATTTTCTCTGGAAATGCCATTCCTTTCTTGCTCACCTTCTATTGAGCATCCCATCAGTGATGTCTTCTCATCCCATAGCATTCCAGTGTTTTTCTGTAATTCTCAGCTGTGTTTTTTAGACCTGATTTTCTGTGTTTGGTGTGGAGGAAGGGTAACAAAATCCAATTCGAATGTGGACTGGCAAAGCATTATTAAGTTTCTTCTGGTCCCCTTTGCCTTTAATTAGACACTTCTGGTTTGCATGTTAAACCCCTTTTGTTGCTTCCTGATGAACATGTGTGGAAGTGTGTGGGTGGGATTAGTGATAGGCCTTCGCTGTTGGGGAAAGGAATTGCTAGATTATAATGCTTATCTGGAACACCTGTTTTTGGTTCCACTTTCAGCAAATATTGTTTATTTAATTGTATGAATGGCATTTGTAAATTGCCCCATAACAAAGTTCTTTGGGCAGCTTACTGCAAACAAATAAGAAAACAAGACACAGAACTATAAAGCATAAGCAAAATAAATACAAGAAAACACAACACATTGAAACCCCAAGGTTAAAACACAGACTTTTTAAAAAGTAAAATAAAAAAATTCCTTCCAGTATCCTTCAGATACACTGAAACAGAAGTCACCAAACCCTTCTATATAAGAAGAAGTGTGCATGCACACGAAAGCTCATACCTAGAACTAACCTAGTTGGTCTTTAAGGTGCTACTGGAAGGATTTTTTTATTTTGTTTTGACTATGGCAGACCAACACGGTTACCTATCTGTAACTGGAA
The DNA here is from genome assembly GCF_964106915.1 of Podarcis gaigeae. NCBI lineage: Eukaryota > Metazoa > Chordata > Lepidosauria > Squamata > Lacertidae > Podarcis > Podarcis gaigeae. The sequence continues at coordinate 85,055,163 of NC_139678.1, read as the reverse complement.
TTTTTTAAAAGTGAGAGGCTATGTCAGTAAAAGACATAATCAGAAAAGGAATTTCCTCTGTAGGGTTAAAGGACTCAAGTGTGGAAGAGGATTCTAGTGTGAAAGCAACCTATTCTGTCTTGAAATATAACAGTTTTACATGTTCTCCTATTTCAACAGGGTGCTGTCTGAGTTGTAGTTTCCGAAAGGATTCTCTTTTATTGAGGATTCATAGACAACAGTTGCCCCAGGATGAAAGTGGGCATTTTGAATTAATTTTATCACTTGACAGCAGTCTGAGGTTCACCTTGTGCAGAGGCTCACATTTTCAATTGGTCTTGGAAGTGGGATTTGATTCCCAGACAGTTGCATCCTTCTGAGGGGTCTGTCTGCCCCTGATCTCTAAACTGCAGTCAAGTATGGCTCCATTTTACAGTCTACTTTCCCCTCCTGTTACAAGGTCCCATCATAAACCTTCCTCCAGCATCCCTCCAGCCATCTAATCCCATTATCCATTTCCTTCCTGAGTATTTGCAATGGCTCCGTCAAGCTTTGTTCCTCTCTACACTCTCTACTCTTCTGGTCAGTTCCTCATGGTATCAGGACCATGGGTGCCTTCATGTGGTATTCAATGAAAAAAGGTGCCTGTGCTAAATTTGGTGAACTGTATATCATCATCATTATCATGCACCTCCCCTGAGCTAGATAGAAAAAATGAACACACATAATCCTACCTAGCATCATCATGAGAACAAGCAAGATGGAGTTGGGCCTTGCACAATAAGTCTGATGAAGCTGTGTGAAGATTCCAATAGAGGCAAAAGTTCAGCACAGCCTGCATGGTTGTTCTCTCCTCCAATATTCTAGATGTGCTAATTATTTTTTTTTAAAAAATGGTGGAACCTCTTATATTTCCCACCAAACCACTTCTCAATTTTGCTATTCTTCGTGTAGGGTCACTGGAGCACACTTGAGTCTCCAAGCATCTTAGTCTCCTGCTGTGGCCTCTCCTCCTCCATCTCTCTGTCTCATAAGCTCACAGCCTGATGCTAACTGTAAAACATAGAATGCATAATAAGACAGGAATACCAGATGTAAAAAGAGGGGCGAGTACAGCACACTGGGGAGAGGCTGGAAAAATTCAAGGCTAAGGGCACATTTCAGTGCTAGGGCAAGAAGGCAATGGGAGCTGAAGCAGCATATTATCTGCTCAAGGCAGAAAGGGGACTTGGTTGCTCGCATGTAGCAAAGTCAGTCGCAAGCACCAGAGCCCTGTGTCTCATAGAGGCAGAATATGGACCCCTTTGGCCGAAAATACATCCACCTAACCTTTGAATGGTTCAGGGAGGGTGAGGGAGGTGCCCAGTTGGAGAGATCCAAGTCTTGTCTTCAACTTGAAGCAGTGACTGCCTCCCTACATGGGATGTGCAGATGTGATGGAGATTTAAGGCAGACCTCTATACATGGATATACAGTGGTACCTCGGGTTAAGTACTTAATTCGTTCTGGAGGTCCATTCTTAACCTGAAACTGTTCTTAACCTGAAGCACCACTTTAGCTAATGGGGCCTCCTGCTGCCGCCATGCCGCCGCCGCACGATTTCTGTTCTTATCCTGAAGCAAAGTTCTTAACCTGAAGCATTATTTCTGGGTTAGCGGAGTCTGTAACCTGAAGCTTATGTAACCCGAGGTACCACTGTAGTCAGTTGCCCAAGGAAATTGCCCAAATTTCTCTCTCATCTACTTTCAGAATGTGTTTTGACTGGGCTCAGAACCTTTTGATTTAAATGTCAGTGTAGGGCTCAGTAGAGCTATCTGTCATCTGGGGTTTTTTAAAAGGCTTCTTGCCCTGTCAGCTTTAAACCATCTGTGGATCCATGTTGTCATGCACACAAGCCAAGGTGATAAGCATTTCTTAGTACTACTGGCTGCTATTAGTTTAGAGAGTGTGAAGACATGTGTGTGCCTATGCTTCCAGGCATTGCGACACTCTCTGACTGCCACACCCTTATTTACAGTCAGTCCTCAGCTGCCAGGACAATGTCATCTCTGCACCAAGGTGAATTAACACTGTGGAACATGATACTGAACATAAATCGCACCATCTCCCAGTCCTTTGGAACGTCCAAGTGTGCTGACGTGATCCATGCTTATCCATAAACCTGTCCCTATGGGTCATTGCCACAGCCAGTAGAACAACTGGGGATTTGACACTTGGTCCTCCAGCAGTTATTACCTGGAACAGTTTAAGGATGTCTCCTATGGCCTGGAGGCCCTCTAAACCTCTGAGAGCAAGAAGTGGCAAATTGTGCAACTCTAACTGAGATTCTCCTGCCTTCTGAAGTGTCAGGCATTGCCCACTCGCTGCCTATCTCCACCCCTCCCCATTTCAAGTACAATGATTACTAAAAGGTAGGTTGCTTTTGGGTTTTCCTCAGAGGACAAAATTGCCAATAATCAGGGGTGATGGGAGTTGTAGTCCAGCAACATCTGGAAAGCCACACTGCATTGCCCATTCCTGTGTTAAAAGTAACTGTCAGTCATGTTCTTGAGCAATAGTGGGCAAGGCCTTAGCCGGTTCCTTTTGTTCCTCTCCCCTTGCCCACAACTGGCCACACACATGCAAAAACTGAGATCCTTGTGAGTAACTTCCTTCCACACTCCCAGACCAGGAGTGCTCTGATTCTCTGAGACCCCACTGTGTTCTCTGAGAACACGCAAACGGCACACACAGATTTTTATTCCACATTAACATAGCTCCTTAAATGTTCCAAGTGCAGTAAAAAGCACAGCTAATTTTCCCAGAGCTATTTTTTAAAGCTCCTCATTACTCTTAATTGTCCAAACTTCTTTTCTTTTCTCTCTGATTAAAAGCAGATTTTAAAAGAGCGATTCAGCACCACAGCAGTTTCAGAGTCAAATGAAGCCAGCCCCCTCCTCAGTTATTAATAACCCTAGTGCTGCTTTTCCCTCATGTGTTGCTGGTAAAAGCTCTCAAAGAGTAGGAGGTGACAGCAGCTATCTATCCATCTATAGCGGTGCCAAAGCGTTGTCAAAAAATCCGAGGTAAAAATATGTAAAGGACACCTTACACAAAGGAGGTCTGTTTTCAGGGGGAAATCAAAGGAGAAGTTGGAGGGAACAAACTACTTACTGCCACAAGATGCAGCCTGATCTTACTGTAGAGCCCTCGATCTTACTGTTTAGCCTCAGGTCTACCCATAATGGGTAAATGCAGCTGAGGGGGGCTAAGAAGCCTGAGTGAATTGGATCTTAATCCTTTAGGGTAGCCTGCCGCTTCTTGTCATCTCTTTTTATCCAGAGTTTGATGAGATTGTTCGTATTTGCTGTATTTATGCCACGCCATTCACCGGGTTACCTACAAGAATGCGAGGCGTCTGTGTGCGCCAGGGGTGTGGAACCCTTTGCAGCCTAATGGACAGCCACCTGGGGTTGGCCTGCCAGCGTTGCATGGGGCCGGAGACAAAAGCAGGCAAAGCAACCGATGCGACTTCTAAATTTGTACAGTAATCTACATTCTAAACTCACCTCCACCTCCATTCTGGCAAACAAGAAACATGATCTTCATTCAAGGACATGTTCCAATCGGGCAGAAGCACCTGAGGAGGACAGGCAGTAGAGCTGGTGAGTCACATTGCTTGGAAAGTCTCAAGGGCTAAATATAGAGACCATGGGGCAGCTTTTGGCCCACAGGCCAGAGGTTGCCCACCCCTCTGACTTGGGCTACAGCAGGATCTTTGGGTTTTCTCCCTTTTAGAAATATGCAATAAACACTTGCATTTTAGAGCACTGGTGAGGGACCTGTTACCTTCCAGATAATGTTGGACAACAGCCCTTCCCATATCTGGCCATGTTGGCAGGGGCGGAAGGGAGTTGGGAGTCCCATCACTGTCTGGAAAGCCACTGGTTCCCCCATCCTTCAGAATATACACTCTGCATCACTGTAATGTGTCATGGTTTTTGGCACCAGGGCTTAATATTTGAATTTCTAAGGCAAATGCAAAACTGTATAGGAAACAATTGCTACACACCTATACTACTTTTAGTGACAATTAATATACACAAATATTCCCTAAGCTAGAATCGTGTAACAAGCAACATCCCAGACAGATGTGGTGTGTCTGTTAAAAGAATCAGATTTGTCCATAACCCAGGCCTGGCCCTTAGCAAAACTTCCTATTTTTAAAACGCCTCCCTCTGCCGCACCCCATATGGGTTGAGGGCCAGTGATAATGGAGCTTAAGAGTTTTCAACCAGTTTTTCTTGACAAAAGTGAGGTGTTTTTTGAACTTTATCACAGGCAGTTAAGTATAACAATGATAACAGACTTCGGAATATGTATTCCCCTTCCCAGCCTAGCTTTGGCAGGGCTCAGATTGTGCAGAAGGCTTTGTACAACTTCCTCAGAAGGAACAGACTCATTAATTAGGTAATCAGCGTTCTTTCTTTGGCCATCAAGAAACGCTTATCAGGCTGGCCTTTTTGTCGTTCAAGGACTTTGATGCTCTCGTACCAGGAAGTGGGCAATTTTCAGGAGACAAAACGCCTGGGTTGTAACAGGGTTCTCTGTGGGATGGAAGGCTACCTTTCAGATGCAGATTGTTATGCATGGAGTTTTAATGCTCTCTTGGCTTACCGCTCTGAAAATTGCACACCTGGCCACTGAACGAAGGAAGTGCCACAGATGCTCTTCAGTTTTATAATAGTAGTTGTATATAAGAGCTCCAGAGAGGACTCTTTTATGAAGCAGGAGGAGGCAGTAGAGGAGGAAGCAGGGGCTGAGAGTGAAGCTTAGGCCACAGTTCCCCAACCTGGTGCCCTCTAGGTGATTTCGGTTACAATTCCTAGCCAGCGTAGGAGCTGTAGTTCAAAGCATCTGGAGGGTACCAGGATGGGAAAGGCTGGCCCTAGACCTTCACCAGTTACAATCCATGTCTCCATTTTCCAAAGGAAGGGGTTTACAGCCTAATATGCATGTTTACTCCAAAGTACTCCCCATTGTGTCTAAGTCATTCTGCAGAGGATTGCAGCCTTTATCACCAGCATACCTTGCTTTTGGAGAAATGGGCAGATCCAGATTGGGGCATGTTTGGAAAGGGGGCACTTTTCTGAGCAGAACCTGTGCAGTGGCTCGATGCAGTTAATGAGGACTTCTAACATAGATAGGCAGAGCAAAGGGGTTGAATGGATGGCTTCTCTGAATTCTTTCTGCCCTTGAAGAACTTGACTGTTTGACATGCTGGTGTCTTCCGGCTCAGGCTGAAAGAGGAGGAGGAGGGAGGCACTGGGCTCCTTTACAAAGCATGTGCGCATTGGGCGGCGAGAGCTGGGGAAAACAAGAGCTAGATTCCCTCCTGGTCAGCTTGAAGGCTCCTGGTTTCCTGCAGGCCTCTGTTGGGACCAGCAGCATGGTGGGGCTGATTCTTTAGCAAGGCTTCTTCCATGATCCCTAGCCAGCTCTGGCTGTTATCAGCCTTGCCCAGCTGCCAGCAGCACCATAGGCTGTGCTTTGGGGGATTCACTGACGCCCTGACCTTGGGATAATCTTCAGAAGGATTAAGAGCTTATACATATCGGTGTAATTGGCGGACTCTTTCCTTTTGCCTCAGCAAAGTGGCTGGCCAGACTGCAAGCTCCCTTAGGGCAAGCCTTTTCATGCCTGCTGGGGGTGGAGGCTGCTCCCAGAAATGCACCCTTCCCCTGTGGGCACCTCACAGCTTATGCTATTCATGGGGGGGGGGGGGGACTGAACAAAAGAATGGCTAGCAGCAGCTGCCCAAGCACAAGACCCGAGCTTTTGAGGAGTTGGGATTGCTAGCTCCTGCAAACAGCATCCCTGTACTCCAGCACACCCCAATCCCTCAACCACAATGGCAGCATATTTTGATCCTTTGACTATGCAGGTTCACCAGCCATTGCCCACTTGCATATATCCATTTAAATAGATGAGGTGTATTTGTGCATATTTCAGAGGATGGAAGGGGAAGCTCCCACTCAATGCATTTTGATTCTGGCTGGTCCTCACCTCCCCTTCTTCACTACCTTTGACAAAGGAACACAGGAAACTTCCTTATACTAGGTGAGGGCTTTCATCCATCTAGGATGGTATTGTCATCACTAGTGGAAAACAAACTGCCCTGGTTTTCAGGTAGGAGTCTCTCGCATGCCTCCTGGGAAGGCCTCTCCTCCTCCCAGAGGGGAGGGATTGTGAGTGGGAGCAGCCTCCCGCAGGGCATATTCAGCTCCCTGCTCCTGATTGCTTCTGCTGCGGTTAGGCATTGGAATATGTGTGCTGTGCTGCAGGATTGGGTATGTGCCATCATCTACCCCTCCTCTTTTGGGTATTCCGTTAAAGGAATCCGGTGGTCGTGGATCCTGTCCGGTGCCCTGCTAGTGGCTAGGGCCATGGCACGACCCCTGGTGATGTCATGGGGCAGCTTCCAGTTGTATTTGCATCAACAAGCTCCTCCCATTGGTTGTTAACCCTGATATGACTCCTGGCTGTGTGGGGTGGAGTCTTGTATTGCTGTTTCATCCAATGCCTAAGCCAATACTACTCACATGCTGTAACCAATAAAAGTTGTGGCCTAATTTTGCCCATTAACCTAAAATAATGTTTCTGTGTGTCTTATTATAATCCTATGCGGGGGGAGGGTCCTCGACTCACAAATGCTGGGCATTGAACTTGCGACCTTCTACATGCAAAAGAGGTGCTCTGTCACCCACCAAGACCCTTCCCCAAGTGACTTGGGCTTCTAATGTGGATTGGAAATATTCTGAGCAGGGATGCTGTTGCTGCTTGTTATTCTCTGTAGGCAAAATTAGATGAGAGAGATTCCCCCCCACCAATCCCTTTTCCTGATGAAAATCTCCTCCCCCATCTGTTGTTTACCCGAGTGGGGGGGGGGACCCCTTTCTGTGCCTGCATACTTTATCTTTCTCTCTTATTGTGTGCGTGTGCATGTGTGCGCTGCTCCTGTTGTACTACTTGGAGCTAAACAAATGTAAAAAAACTAGGAGGCTCGACACATTTAGAACTTATGTACATGGAGGACTTTGCTTAATTTTGGCCTGAGTAGCTGATGCATTAAGTTATCAAAGAACCAAGGAACATTGTATGTATAAAATTTTTGTTTATACATGAATTGGCCATAGGAAGCATTGCAATAAATTTGAGTTGGAGTAATTTTGTTTATTGCAACAATCAGATGCGGGGAAACCCTATACCTACTGAAAAGGAAAGCATTTCACTATAGTCAGCAATGGGTCTTCCTTAGATGCAGAATAAATCATGCAGGGACCAAACTGATGCCCAATCTCTGCATGGAACTTCTGTATGGAATGAGTTTTGCCAGGTTCTGGTACACCACCTGTTTTAGGGGACAAAAATTACGATAGCTTTGCTAATCTGGATATATTGGCTTATTTAAATGTATGCAAATATAACCTTTTGTCCGTTGTATAACATTACGGTTCTCCTTTGTAGCTGATGCTCCAGGAGATCTCTTCCTGCCTCCCACCCTCATGTCTATGCTCCCTGGAGATTGTAGGCTGTACTGGAATTACATGAATGCATTGGTGGCAGATACTATAGAATCTTTCACCCCCTGAATGTAATTGTGCTAATTTGGGTGGGATATATCCCAAATAGCAGCCAACTAGTGACTGTTTGCATGCTGAACTGCTATCTGCTGGAGGTGAGGGGGAAAGCCACGTGTCCCCAGAGCAAAATTGTGCTGAAATACATCAAAACAGCTCAATCTGTTATCAACCTTTGACTTATGGTTGCATGTTAAGTTAAAGTTATTGTGGGGGAAAATGGCTCTGTTTTTAAAAATACTTTCTTGACAGGGAATTCTTGATGGCATGGGTTCTGAGTAATTATCTGGGAATCAGTGTGTTTTAACATCTAATCTAATACCCAGTTGTCAGATCAGATAACCCTGAAGTGAACAAGCAGTGGGGAAGCCTAATCTTAACTAATAGCCTGACCACGTTCCTGCTGACTTGGAAGGAAGCCCTACTGATTTCTAAGGGATCTAACTCCCAAGTAACTGTGCACAGAACTGGAGACTTAATATGAAAGGTGACTTTGGAATTGCCATGGTTGTGTGCTTCAACTCGAGAAGGTAGCCCAAAGGTGGGGGGAGAATGGTAGAAGCCAGGAAGGTCCTCTCCTTTAAGCCAAAGTTGATTGCTGCTGGTCTTGTTGACCATCTGGCTGAAGGCAGAGGCTGCTGCTACTAGGGAGTTGTGTTTTATAAACCAAGGTAGTGGCATGTTACCAGTGTTTAGACATTGTCCTTATCTCAAAACAGACCTGTCTGGCAAGGGGAGTTTCAGATGCCATTGGTTTGTCCTGGGGTAATTCCCATGTAGGCCTCAAATCAAGCCTCTTCTCTTTACCTGAGTATATGAGAGTTTGCTGTCCTTTTCTATCTCTTTTCCCACCTACCCACATACACACAAGCACACCTTGTCTAGCTAATGGTCCCTGACATGCCAATGAGATTTAGTGCTGAACTTGAGCACTGAATATTCATGAGGCGCCGGCCCCTGACAGACAGCTTCGTGCTGCGCCGCATTGGCCTGCTCCTACGATTCATAATTTGTTTTTCCATTTAATGTAAACCTTACCTGCACTCACTTCATGGGGGGGCTTAATTCACAGCCAGGGCCTCTGCATCCCATCTTCCTAGAAAGAGAAGAGGGAGAGCCCTGGAGCCCTGGCCTGGTTTGATACTCTAACCCACAAGGCCCCACTTCCTTCCCTGCCCCTACCCCAAGCTGGAAATTAAATCCCCCCAGGGTTTCTGATCTGTGGATAGAACTCTGGCATAAGAAGAGCCTTGCCAGATCAGGCCCAGTTAGCCTAGCATCCTGTCCTCACAGTAGCCAAACAGATGCCCCATGGGAAGGCCACAAGCAGGAGCTAAGCACAACCACCACCTCCCCACATGTGATGTGTGCCCTGACTCTCAATGCCAAGTAAAGAACTCAAACCCCCAGCTCTATTGCTGTCAAGGGCTTTAATGCATGAATTAAATTGGTTCATAGGTACAAGGTGCAGCTAGTCCATAAGAGGCACATGGCTAAGCGTAAGCTAAGACATAGATCCAACCTTCCTCTTAAAGTGCCGGGTGGGTACAGCTCTTAGAGTGGCAAGTGGCCAGAGTCCTGAGACAGGGAAGGCAAACATACCCTCTTTTGAGTGGGGTGGATCCTCCATGTCCTTGGAGATGAAGGTGGTGTTGGTGACACTCAGCATCCAGTTTATTCTCAGTCGCCTCTGCTCAAGGAGGAGATTCCTCACTAACTGGAGGAGGTGCCACAGGCAGCTCTACAGCAGGAAGTATCTGACATGGGATGTTTGATTTCACAGGGGTGGAACTTTCCTCTGTCAACCTGCTTGGTCCCTTCCCTGGATCCAGCACTCCACTGCTGGACCACTGGCCTCCTCCTTGGGCTTGGACAATTCTTGGGGTCCCAATTTCACCTCCCCCATCCCACTAGCTCCAAGACCCTGAGCTCTCCCCATTCCTCCTCAGGATCTGACCATCCCCTTCATATCATCTCCATGGGGCTAAAGACAATACCTGAGTAACAGGTATACACACACAGACAGTTGTAGTGTGTACGGAATTGTGAACAGTAAGGTCAGAGGGAAATGAAATGCAGAAAGTATAGAGACAGTGATAATTGTGTAATTACGGTGATCATTGTAAATGACCACTGTTAATTATATGATTGTCACTGCCTCTGTTTTCTGGATTTCATTTCCCTCTGACCTCATTATTTACAGTCTCCCGCCACCATGTGACTCAGGATAACACTTTGTGCATCTGATGAAACAGGCTGTAGTCCACAAAAGCTTATATCAGAACACATTCGTTCATCTTTTAAAGTGCCACAAGGCTCTTGTGTTAGCTTGCTGCAGCAAAAGTAACAGACAACTTCTCTGGACAATGTTTTGTGTAGACTTAAAAAAAAAAGATGTTTCTACCCACACTCTTCTCCTTCCTGTAAGGGACTGAAATTTGTGTTTTTTAGGATGTGAAAGCTATGGTGGTGGTTCTGTCTCATTGTGTGCCATAATTGTTAATCTGGCCTTGGATATTCCGTTGAGTAAGCATTTGTTCGTTAACACATCACTTGTATTATTATGGCCTGGTAAATTTCTTTTCAAAAAGAATCTTGGATCACATCTGCAGGTGTTTGACAAGGATGTTTGACAGGGAAGCCTCACCAAAGAATGAAATCACAGTCACCACCTTGTTAAACACCAGTTGCAGGTTGAGTTTTGTTTATTCCTAGGATTTGTGCACCTTTTGGGGCTGGGTGGGGGGTTATTGCTCCACTTTTCCTGGTTGGGCAAGATGGCAAAACTCTGAGTGGGTATGTTAATGTTTTTGCAAACTACGCAGTATTTCTAAAGCTGGGCTGGCTGTTAGCTGAGTTAGTGCCTGCAGGGCTGCCATGAACTGGCTGGTTTTCTTCTAGTGGGTTACAAACTGGTTATAGTCCTGTAGAGAAGCATTTAAGGGATGAATGTGTACTGTTTCTTCAAGAACCTTCTCCTTCAAGAACCTTCTCCCCTTCCACTCCCAAACAAAGTTGTTTATAACTCCCTTCCAGCGGTTCTCAACCTGTGGGTCCCCAGATGTTGTTGGACTACAACTCCCATCATCCCTGAGCTCTGGCCTTGCTAGCTAGGGTTGATGGGAGTTGTAGTTCAACAACATCTGGGGACCCATAGATTGAGAAAGGCTGCTTTGTAATAGGGCATATAGAGAACTTTTTGCCAGCCTTCAATGGACATTCAAGTCTATCCATGCCATTCCCCATGCACATTAGTTTCAACCTCTTTTTCACAACCAAACCTAATACTGTATAAGAATTTTAGGACTTTTAACAATAACACACTAGGCAGAAAATTAACAATTCCTCCCCCTATCTATACAGCATACTGAGAAGAGCAGCACCTCTGTGATTTCTGACTTAATAGGCAAAGGAGCCCTTCCAAAGAAGTGGCCACAGTTCACTGTTTTCTCATGACTGAAGCACTGTAGGGCTCTGTAGGGCCAACTTCACTGTCCAGGCAGGTAGCCATGTGATATAATCCTCCATCAGTAAGCTGTGCATGGACTTTTGGCGGAGTTGGGGTTTATCTTTGGTGTATGTGTGTGTGTTTTGAGCAGGAATTCAGCTGCTGGCTTTATGACATGGAGAAGCTTGTAAGTGGGAATGTTTTTGTATGTGTGTGCGTGCGTGCGACACACACACACCCTGCCCATGCCATGTGTGAGGGAGATGAGATGCACCTCCTGTGTGCAAGTGCCACAGGGAGCCTTGGATGGGGGTGGGGCTGTGCTGACATTTCCCATTGCGCTCGCGGTGGTGTTGCAGCTCTGGTGGTTCTGCACAAATTGCATAAATATTCATTGGGAAATGTAAAGAAATTTGACTGTCCCAAATGATTACACGCGCCTGCCCTGAAGGGCGCGATTACTCTGAGCCTCGTGACTTGGAGGGGCTGGGGCCCACCGCTGAGAGAGCTAACGTTAGGCAGGTTAATAAAAGATGCCGTCCAGGTGTGGGGAGCAAGATCTCAGCAGGGGCCCAACCTAGGCATGAACATCCCAATGAGATTGTCTTCTCTCCCCCCCCCCCCGCCCCCCATAATCCTTATATAGGGAGGAAGGACAGTTTGGCAGCAGAGGAAGGTGAACCGCTGCATAAAACACTTGCATACGGATAGTGAAGGGGGTCAGGGACTCAAGTGTGTTTAAAATAACGTGGTTTTGTGTCTTGCCTTCCTTACAGTACCTTTCTGTACTTGAGAATATGTTAACTAAAGATGGTATGTAATAGAGCCCTGACTTCTTTCTTTCTTGAAGGAAGGAATTTAGAAGAGAGGAGCCACAGATGGGGAGGGGTACTTAACTCTTTTTGTCATTCTCTATTGCAATTTGCCAAGTTCCCACCTGCCTGGAGGAAGGAGCTATTTGGAGCAGAGAGCTGACAGGTGGGGAAAGCGTTAAGCTACCTTTGCTCTCAAAGATCCTTTTATTGAGCAGCATCATGCTTCTGTTAAATGTATGTGTAGTTAGTCTGTTCACTTTGCATATGCTTTTATGTTCCTGCTTTACACTACTGAGTTTTTTTTTTTTTTTAGATAACAGAAGGAAATGACTAAGAGCCAGTGCTATGCTTGCAGCGTGCCATGTATGAGAGGAAAGGGTCTTCTCTGTGGCTGTCCCTAAGTACTCGTACACACTTTTTCTCCCTCAAAGAATTCTGGGCACAGCCGTTTACCCCTTACAGAGTTACAGTTCCCAGCGACTCTTAACAAACTGCAGTGCCCAGAATTCTTTGAGAGGGGAAATGTGCTTTGAATGTGCTTTAAATGTATAGTGTATGTGCAGCCTACTAGAATGTGGAATTCTTTGCCCTGGGTTGTTTGACCAGCTCCCTCTCTCATGGAACTGTTCAGGGGTTCAATTTAATGGATAAATAAGTGTTTATCCAGTGCCTCTGTTTTATCTGCTGCACCTTTCTCTGTTTTTATCATGGCTGTCTGTCATGGATGCTTCAGCTGAGATTCCTTCATCGCAGGGGGTTGAGCTAGATGACCCTTGGGGTCCCTTCCAACTCAATGATTCCTATTTTTTAATTTAATTTAATTTTACAGTTGGTTTTAATTATTGCTAGCTGCCCTGAGAGCAAGATATACACTGTGTGTGTGTGTGTGTGTGTGTGTGTGTGTGTGTGTGTGTAAAAGAGAGAGAGAGAGAGAGAGAGAGAGAGAGAGAAGTATACATATGTGTAGAGATTTTCTACATTTCCCTTCAGAGCATTCGCAGGAGTTGACAAGGAAAGTCGCCCCATACTTTAAAGGGGAAAGGGTGACTTCTTTAGGCATCCACACTTTGTTTCTGAGGCGCTCACCAGGTGAGTATTTTGTACACTTGCACAGGATTTTTAAAAGGCATCCTTGAGACTTCCTTGCGCTTTTTATTCTGTGTGTGAATTCTGCTCCTGCATGATAGATAGACCAGTAGAGAAACTGACCTCCTTGGAAGAAAGGCAAGCTAAAATGTAACAAGTCAAGATAGGGACCCCTACACCGGCTAGGTACTTGACTGTGGCCTTTTTCTTTTCTTTTTTTGAAGGGGAGAAACTGGTTTAGACGTACCTCTATCTATCTATCATCTATCATCTACTTACTTACTTACTCATTTTTATATTTCATCCTTCCTCTTCCTGGAGCACAGTGGCCATCAGGTAGTCACTGCAGATTTGTAAGAACTGGCATTACAGGACTGTTTTTTGCTGCCCCGCACAACAGCGCGTGAGCGGCATTCTGCACTAGATGTAGCCTCTGGACTGTCTTGAAGGGAAGTCCCATGTTGCATAGATTGCAGCAGTCAAAATGAGAGTTTATTAGAGCACGGGTCCTCCTCGCTCCCCAAGTGTGGTTGATGCTCTTGGGTGGTGCTTTGCTTGTTTGTAATTTTTCTCTGGTCTGTGTTCTATCACTTATTCTTCCAGTTAAAAGGAAAATGCATTAAACAACAACATAAACACAGAGCCATTCTGGGTAGAACTGGGCTAAACAGTCCAATCATGTGGATTATGTGATGGTCTCTTGCTTCTGCAAACTGTGCACTGCCTTTTTTTAAAAAAAGCATCTGGCATTAGCTGTGGACAGTACAAGCACTGAGATGGGAGAGAGGAAGAGAAGGGCTGGACTCTGTGGATTAATCCTAGCAAAGTTGATCAAGGTGGTGGAGGAAGGATGGAAGGGGGAGGCAGGCAGTTTCATTTATTCTTCCCTTTCTGCCTCTCATTGGCACTCGAGGTTCCCCACTGTGTCCTCAACGACCTCATGCATAATAGCAAGCCCAATCTTATTAACGCCGCCCCACCATGCACTCCCTGCTTACCGCTGCTGCTCGCCAATGCAATTTCCCCATGATATATGGGGGAAATAATTGAAGTATATTTGAAAATGTATTGAGAATTACCACATGCACAAGGCAGGATTTATTGAGGATATATATTTTGCAAACAGGCAGTGTTGAACGCCTCTGGGGATGCCAGCAATGGTGGGACTACCCTGTGTGTGTGTGTGTTCCAAGGGATTCACCCAGCTGTGGGCACTGTGCTTGGAGGCTAACTTTTCTGGGTGGAAGTCACTGCCCTTAGCCAGCAGCACAGTTACTCCTAGGTCATGGAATACCCTGCAGCTAGACAAAGGGGGGGGGGGACGACGACAACTAGGTTCTGCATTAGATTTCTGTTCCCTTGCACAAGGCTGGGTGTCATGCTCCAATCTGTGGTCCGTATTTCTTAAAGCACATGATCTAAGTGGATAAGTGAGGCAGGTCTCAGGCACAAGAAGGGAGCCTTCTTGGCAGTGTTCAGCCTGAGCAACACACTACAGCCAAATTTCTCTTTCAGATGAGGGGAGATTCCTTGGCAGGGCCAGGAGGATCCCTGGAGTTTGGCCACCTTGCTGCACATTGACAGCACCATATACACGAGAGCTTAGATACAACTTCGCAGCATGAACTGACAAGACAAAATCAGAATTAATTCACTTTTTATATATAACCACAGCTGCTTCTTTTTTTTAAAGACACCCTATTTCTTGTCTGCCTTTAGGCTCTAAAAAGAGCTTCCAAGGCTGTTTAGTTCCTAGAGGGAAATCAGCATGTATTCTCATTGTTATCATTGCTAAAGTTTAGCTTTACTCATGTGCCCAGTTCCACCAGTCTGGTGTTTGCAGAATCAGAGTGGAAGGCACCTTTGAAGGGCATCTAGTCCAGCCCCCTGCTTGATGCAGGAAATCCAGAACTAGAGCATCCCCAGCAGATCCCTGTTTGGTCTCCGATTGAAGCCCCACTCCAACCACTTCTCTTATCAATAAGGCCAGGGGTGGGCAAGATGCAGACATTCAGGTCTCTCTGTCTGGCCCTTGGAACCCTCCCCAGGCCATGTGTTTTTGCCTGGCTGGAACGTACCTTTGAACTTTGATCATGCCTCTTGCTTTTCTGGGTGAAGGATAGGGATGAGTGTGTAGAAACTAGCCTTTTGCACAAAGGTAAAATTCACATTCATTGCTCCACCCGTGTTTGCATCTGCCCTGCCCACCACTGGCACATTGCCCCCAGAGGTTGCCCAGAAGGGAATGCAGCTCTTGGGTGGAAAAGGGTCCCCTACCCCTGATTTAATATTTTCTTACTAATGTCCAGTCAAAACCTATCCTCCTGTGACTTAAGCTCGTTAGATTTAGTATTTATCTTCTCCTATATGACAGCCCTGCAAGTATGCTACTATTTCTCTCCTCAGTCCTCTCTTTTCCAGGCTAAACATACCCAGTTTATTAATGTATTTATTTAAAAGCATTTATCTACTGCTCAATATTTCAAAAATCCCTAAGGTGCCTTCTACCATTTATTTATTTTTAAGACCAGTTTCCCATGCTAACCATCTATGTTGCCTTCCTCTAAACCTGTGCCGATTTGTCCATGTCATGGACACAGAAACTACAAGAAAGTAAGGCTGGTGCAAATTAAAGTGGAACTATTGCTTTCATGACTTCAAAAATATGGTTCTATTAATGCAGTCAAAAATTGCATTAGACTTTTTTTGCAGCTCATGTTTTTTTGTGATCAGCTACAGTCCCCAAAAGCCAGGTATTTCCTATCCTGTACCTGTGCATTTGATTCCCACCCATCCACATTTGTAGAGCTTTGCATTTGTCTCCATTGAATTTCATTGTGTTTTTGCCCAATTTTCTGTTCTGTCCAGGTCATTTTACATTTTATTCCTGCCTTCTGAGGGGTTAAGTATCTCTCCCAGTTTTGTGACATTTGTAAATTTGGTAGATATTTTTTCTGCTTCATCTTAATTAGTGTTACATTTTTTTGAAGCGTACATGTCCCAGGACAGAGCCCTGTGAAACCTTCTTAATCCTGGTGAGAAACTATTGCTGAGCAATCTCTGCGTAAAGAGTGTCCAGCTTAGAATCTACCCGACACCTGAATCTAGTCTACATTTAACCAGCTTGCTAATCAAAATACTTGAAATCACAGAATCCCCACAGTCTATCAAACGAGTAAAATTTAAAAAGATAAAAATCTGGCAAGATTTATTATTGAGAAATGCATAATGTTTGCTACTAATTGCTGCATTGTTATTAAGATGCATATAATTTAAATCCTTCGTAGTCTGTTCTTTGGTATTGATCATAGTTTGAAATTAAACCATACAGGGGCTGTTGCACTTTGAAGTTTCAACAATTATCTGATAGCCACACACAGCTCTTTGCAAGCACCTGTGATCTCCCCATTTAGTTTTCCCTAGATGTTTTCTGCACTTGAAAATATTTGTGCCGGGATACATGTTTTTGACATATAATGCTTTTCTTCCTTTCTGTTTTGTATCTTTTATTTTTTTAATAACTGATATCGTTCGGTTGCTACATTCCAGTTATACTCCTACCTAATTTTGCTCCCAAATGCCATGAGACCTAAGGTAAGGGTGGGAGACCTCCAGATGGCAGCCCTAATTAGGCCCACCATGCCATTTTGGCCAAACCATGTACACCTGACAACATATATGGTGTGGGGCAGGTAAAGGTTGGGCTTGGACAAAAGGAGCATTGTAGGCCCTTTCAGTTGATCAATGGTTGTTGCAAAGCTCCTTGCACTGTGCTTCCAAAGTGCTGATTACAGTGGTGCCCCGCAAGACGAACGCCTCGCAAGACGGAAAACCCGCTAGACGAAAGGGTTTTCCGTTTTGGAGGCGCTTCGCAAAATGAATTTCCCTATGGGGTTGCTTCGCAAGACGAAAAAATCTTGCGTCCCCCCGTGGGTTTTTTCTGCTTTTTTCGCCCTTTTCCTAAGCTGCTAAGCCGCTTATCAGCCGTTCCGCTGATAAGCTGCTTAAACCTGATCGCTAGAAGCCGCTAGACAGCTGTAGCGCTAATCCGCTAAGCTGTCAATGGGCTTGCTTCGCAAGACGAAAAAACCGCTAGACGAACAGAATCGCGGAACGGATTCTTTTCGTCTAGCGAGGCACCACTGTATTAGGTGGTGGTTGGTACTTGGAAAGTGCTGGGCACACTTCTTTGCACATGCTTTTTGATTTCAAACTGTGCAGGTAAAAATGGAATACCTGACATCATTGTGCCACCAGGTTACTGACAGGTTTGAGTAGCCTCCAAACAGTTGACCCACCAGACTTTGCCCATGGACATGTGTGAAGAAGTTGATCTTCTGATATGACTGACAAGCAATTGATCTGCCCTGTTTGCTGTGGTTCTCATAGTTGCACAAAATCAGCTGTATGAATGGGGTATAAATGTTGAAAATTTGCCACAGCAACAGCTCTGTGGTCTTCACAAAATTCTGATAATCATCTGCCCATTCATGCCAAACTTTTTTTTAAAGGTTTTTAAAGATAGCAAAGATAGCTACGCTTCTTATGGATCCATCTTTTGTTAGTATAAGGTTTGATTTCAGCACATACTCATATTACACAGAGATCCTCCATTGCACTGGTAGCTCACCAAACAGAGCAAAATAGCTTACTAATGCAAGTATAACAAATAGACATGCTTCCTGATTTCCCTCTGGAATCAGCAATTCTGATTTACCTTATCCTGGCCATGGAGTGGCATCAATACATTTGCTTTCTGTCATTCTTCCGAATTGGATTTTGGAAACTTGTACAGACCAGTGTGTGTGCAGCTTTCGTTTCATACTGCCCTCCCCTCCAGCTACTCATGTGCATTAAAGCTTCACTCATTTGTGTGTGTCTGTGTGTTTTGAACGTGTGATTGTGTGCACTATTACATCAACGTTGCTTTCCTGCATTTCATTTCATTTGACCTGATCTTCCTATTGATCAACAGCTAGTCCCCATTGTCTGCTGTCTCTGGCTTGCCAGTCTCATTGTAGGTTCCCACTGCCATATCTCTCTGTCCACCTCTATCCACACACAGTTATTGGAACATATAGAATCCCCATGCTCACTCTTCGCTTTTTGAAATTACACTTATGTGCATATCCTTCCTTTTTGTAAAAAGAAAATTTTAATGCTTCCATTTGAGGGAAAAGTTGCTTTAATTGTGCATGGTTCCCCACTGAAAGCTTTGAGCAGCTTGCTAATAGTTGGTAATGGTGATGGGGACCTATGATGAGCACTTGCAAGCCCACAAAAGCCTTGAATGGGGAACTACGTGAGCATTGGCAAAATGACCAGCTGAAAGTTTGGATAAAACAGGAACTGCCAAGGAATGTTGATGTGGCTATGTGCAAGTTCACATCCTCAAACACAAACTAAATTATGCAGTGCATGATGTGCACAATCTTTCATGTGCATGGCTTAGCTGATGATGGGGTCACTTTGGAAATCGTGAGAAATGGAAGTAACTAAGCAGTGCAGGAGGAGCACACACTGTGTGCGCACCAATTCCAAAATTCATTATGGAAATTCTGTACAAGCAATTGAAAGACAGGTGGAGTGGAACATGGGGCACTGCCAGTCTGTAGAAGACTTGTACAATGGGAGTAAAATCCACCCTTCATTTCATATCCCTGTAATCAAATAGATAATCCCAGAACCTTGAGCAGCATGTGACAGACTGTTGAAATGGCTTAAAAATCCCGATAGCTTTTCAGACCAGAGACTTATGCTCAAAAACTGGACTGTTGAGGGTGTTTCAACAGATGCAGTTAGATAGGTAAAGTTACGGCAGCTTGGAGTACAGGAACTGAGCAGATGACACTTTTCCTTGAGTGCTGATTCTATGAAGGCAAGTCACATTTTGGTTGTTTAATTTCTGTATTTCTGCCTGTTGTTTTAAAGGCACAGGAGCAGGCCTGCCTAGTATGTTTGCAGTTCTAATGTTTTATAGGGAATGTTTATAGGAGCTTGTTTGTTGAATTGGTGATCTCCCTCTCATGCCTGCTGGCCTTAAGATCTGTGACTCTCCCACATTTTCCCTTGCGTGCTCCATATGCAGCACATTTTAAGGCAAGTATAATTTGAGAACACCTGATGTTCCAGGGGTACATCAATATGCTGCTTATTTCAGGAGTTGCATGCAGTTGTGCATAACATCCAATCCCTGCAGTCAGCTCATGCCAGGTCTTCAGCCCACTCTTTTACTCCACAGCTGGTAGGGATGATCAGAGGATTAGTGTGGGCTGTGCACTTCATACAGCAAGCTTCCTACTACCAGCACGGGCTCTATGTGCACGTGTTTGGGGGAAGTATGTACCTGCCTCTTCCAGGGCTGCTTTCCGTTCTTTGCATTGTGCAGAATTTTGAAGTCCTTGCTTGAGGCTTTGCTATGTTTTAATGTAAGGCAAATGTAGCCATGAAAGCCTGTGGCTGACATTAATTAATGAATTAATTAAATGTATACTCCCCCCCCCCCCGCTTTCTCCCAAAGGAGCTGATGGTGGCAAACACACACAAACATGTACAATTAAAAATAAAACAACAAAAAAGTATTTAAAGCATTCAAAAGCTGTTAAAACCACCCATACAATTAAACACATTAGAACATTCAAAACAAATTGAAAAACAGATGTAAACAAACCATGTGCCTGGATCAGCCTGCTGAAACGGAAAAGTTTTCAGCAAGTTTTCAAAAAGAGGACAGTTCTTGCCCAATATCAATAGGCAGGGCATTCCAAAGCACAGATGCTGCCACACTTAGCTTCAGTTCCCTGCCACAACTTGTGCTTTTAACTGGTACCTTACACCAGCTTTCATTGGAATGACACAGGTGCCCTTTGATCAATGTATGGAGAGCTGAGGGAGCTTCATGCACATTAACAGTAAATCTGTCAATCCACCTTCAGCGATATGTTGCTCATCCTCTATTATGCCCCTGCCTATTTATTTTCTCTTGAGATCCTCCTGTTGGTCAAGATTCACTCAACTGCTTTAGTTTACAGGCACACTCATGCATATATCGCCCAGTAATGCAGTCAGGGCAAACTGGGCACTGAGGCTCTGGAATGAGAACTGCAGTAGTGACAGCCTGCTGGATCCCGAGGTGCTCCTTACACCATCCTCTCTCTCTTCTCTCTGTTCCACTGCCCCACTCCCACATGCAGGACCTCTCACCAGCTGCAGGAAGCTAATTGATCCAAACTGGATCACTCCCTTCCCTTACCAGGTTTACAAATACTGGGAATAGATATTGGGGTCTTGTAGATGGTCCCCACTTCCTCCTTCACACATTTGTATCAAAGATGCCAGCATTAAGGCAATGTGGGTTGGACTGGGGGATCATCAGCTTGTGCCTGAGCTGGGGGCACAGGATATTGAAAGCAGATGTAGCAGAGGTATAGGGAAAGTGAGGAGAGTGCTGTTGCACTCAGGTCCTGTTTGTGGACATCTGGCAGGCCACTGTGAGAATAGGATGCTGGCTATGATGGACATTGCTAACTTGGATGCTTGACAGAGCCACAGGCTCTTATTCACATTCAGCCTCTTCTTCACATGTGCTTCTTTTGATTACTTTTCACATCCGCACTTGCTTAATACTGTCCCAGGTTGAGGGTTGGAGCCCTCTGGACTTTATTCTTCTCCCATTTGCCATGCTGAGCACGTTCCACCAATGAGCGAGGTAGAGGGAGGCAGCAGGTGAGGTCACTGCTTGTAGGTGCTGTTGGAAGCATGAATCTTTCATTTCCTGTCAATATCTCTGGCTGCTATTAGATGGCGAAGAGTGGCGATGGCACTGAGGTGCAGCTGATGCCAGCTGCGATTACAGGGGTAGTGGATGGACTCAATTGATGTCTCCTGCTAGGATCATGTCTCTCCCACGTCTGTGGTGAGGAGCAACATGCCTCAAGTCTTATACTCCTGAACCCAATGTACAGGGCTGGGGTCAGAATTGAGGGGCAGCTGTGAAATGGTTCTTGCAGGAGGGCTGGGATCTGGTTGCAGTGGGGCATTCTGGGATGATACCATTCTCCTGCACTTGAGTGTCTTTCTTAGGGATGGTGTGGGCCTGATTCCAATTATTGGAATGTATTGTTCTCCCATATTGACACCTGCCCACTCCATCTCATCCAGTTGGGCTTATAACTTTTGGCAAAGCATCATGGGAAATCCAAAGTTAGGCTGGCAGATCTCCAAGAGCTGCTCTCCTAGGAGTGACTGTTATGCTAAGCATAGCTTTAGCCCAGCCTTTCATGCCTTGCTTCATGGTCGCCAGGTTGGCAGCGCTCCAGCTCAAATAATCTTTTTCATCTCTCTTTCCTTATTCATGTCTTAATTCAGTTAGCTGTGCCTTATGGACGTTGGGTATCCTGGGGCTAGCGAGGGACCTGAAGTCCTAAAAGGAGGCTTAGGGAATGAGGAGTGTTTAAAAACTCAAGTCTTGATCAAATGTTTTAAAATGCAAGTTTGGAGTGTTGTATTGGTACATTTCAGATAACAAACATTGTGAATAGTAATAATAGTTAAAACAAGCACATCTGGATTTCATTGTCCTTTTGTTGTTGATGTAAGGAAACTCGAATGCTCCTGTTTGATACTGCACAGGAATATGGTTTGGAGCCCTGGAGCTATGACTGGCCTACTTGATCTCAAGAGTGATTGCATCCTGGCCTGTCACCCAGCACTAGTAGCCGTTCATATCAGACAGCCAAAGTCTCCTTCATTCTACTGCATGGTCCTGTTTCCCAACTTAGTTACTATTTAAAAAAAAAAAACTTTGTCTGAACTGGAATTTTATCTTTAGCATGCAGACATGCCTTCCTAGTTTGCATCCTAAAGTGTTTGGTATAAATAGTAATTTCTGTGTTTTTTATTTTAGCGAGTGATAATAATACTAATAAATAAACGATTAGGTGGGTAATGATGTAAAGATACAATTCAGAATGAGAGATGTCATCTTCAAAGTGGCTGAATGCAGAAGGGTCTGAATATAACAATATGTGGGCTTTTGAGTTAAATGCAGACATTGCATTTCTGCTAGAAGACTTCTCCGTAACATGCATCTTTGCATATTGTCCTGTCATTAATAGGTCATTTAACAGAGGGCAGACACTTGTTCACCAGGCCCACTGAAGATAAGACAAGAAGAAATGGATTTAAAATTAAAGGGTGGCAGATTTATGTTCAGCATTGGAAAACAAGTGCCCAGCATTTTAAGAACAATGTTCAATAGCAGGGAAACAAGTTACCTCTAGAGAGTTGTGGGATCTTTGTCCTTGGAGGCCTTAAAAGAGTATGGCCAGTTGTGAGGCGTGATGGGAGTGGTAATCCAACAACATCTGGTCGTCCATCCCTGGGTGTCTGGTCTTAGAACTGAGGTTGCATTGCTGTAATACTGATTTTAGTAACAAACTGGGAAGGCTACTTCCCTGGCTAGAGTTCTTCTTGGTTTCGGATTGATGAACTTGGTATGATACAGATGCCACCTCCTATGTTTTATGTTCTGTAATCTCTGGTAAACAGTGTTTTTTGGGTTTTCAGAGGCCTGTAAAGCCTGTTTGAAAGTAGAGAACAGTGGGGAGAAAGAAGTGTGAATGTATTATCATGGTTGAGGAGGCCTCTACCTTGTACCCCTTCAGATCTTCTTAACTCAGAGGATGCCAAGGACTACTCCACCTGTGCGAGGGTGGCCCAACCACTGCCCTCTGCTTCCAAGGGTCTCCTTCCTTAAATTTCTGCCCATTTCCTCTTCCGCTCTGCTCCCCTCCCCTTATGCCACCCCTCGCAGTTCTTTGCCATTCGCAACACGTCCCAGTTCTCCCTTTAATTGTCTCCACACAGCTGTTATCTTTAGTGGCAGGAATCAGATCGGAAATCAGGCCGTGGCTCTGCTTCCCTTCCTCCACCCTCCGTTTTTCTGGCATTTTTTGAAAGCAGCTATAAATACCAGCTCTCACCTCTGGTGCTTGGAGCTGGGCGGGAGCAGCCAGAGACCTGGCATTGATCTTGGCACTGGGCATGCCACGCATGCGGCCCTTTGTTTGTGCTAGCGACAAAGGGATGATCACAGAGCTGAGGCTTGAAAGGGCCAAGAGGGAAAAGAGGGAGTTTGCTCCAGAGCCAGGTATGCTTCTGGGCCTTGTAAGAAGGAAGGAGTTTCCAACACATGGCTCAGCTTGGCAGGTGCTCTTCTTCCCTTCTCTCACAATGCAACAGCCTTCACTTGCAGTTCTTCCTACATGGTGCCCCAGATAGGTCAGGCTATCCAGAACTGGGAAGACAAAGGGTGTTTTACCAAGGAGTGGTGTGATTATGGAGGAAGAGGGGTGGCAGAAGCATGTAACCTGGTTGAAAGGGCACATCTCAAGCTATGGGCAATGATTACATACACTGAGAACCACTTCCATCTATTGCTGCATGGGACAGACTCCCCCAATTTGGTGCCCTCCAAATGTTTTGGACTAAGGACATAAGAGAACTGCTCATCTAGTCCAACATCCTGTTCCCACAGTGGCTAGCCAGATGCCTTTGGGAAGCCCATGAGCAGGACACAAACACTCTCCCACTTAATCTCTCCAGAAACTGGTATTCAGAAGCATATCTACACAGCTGCCATGACTAGTAGCCGTCAATAGTCTTATCCTCTATGACAGGCAGAGGCAAACTTGGCCCTCCAGATGTTTTGGGACTACAACTCCAATCATCCCTAGCTAACAGGACCAGTGGTCAGGGATGATGGGAGTTGTAGTCCCAAAACATCTGGAGGGCCAAGTTTGCCTATGCCTGCTCTATGACTACAACTCCCAGCATTCTCAGAAAAGCATAGGCAATGGTCAGGGATGATGGGAGCTGGACCAACAACATATGGAGGAGGCCAGGTAGGGAATACAGCTGTGCAGGCTCCACACAGTTGCTGTAACATATGGGATGGGATGCTACCCGATGAAATTTTTCCTTGGTACTGATCCAGCAGGGAAAGGATGGATCTGGAATGAAGGTGGTCCACAAACTGAAACTGATTCACATGGTATGTCCAGAATATTGAGGCAGCCACATGGAACTGCCACTGTAAGACAACTGAGGCACCACTTGTAGAAGGAGATACTGTATAGGGCAGGATTTGACTAAGTAGTTGCATACATGGAACGAGGTCTCCTTGCTCAACCCTAAATCTGCTCTGGAGGAGAAGAGGAAGGAAAGTCCCATTGCATGAGTGGACCTTGTTCTGTGTGTGTATATCCCATTTAGTGCTACGTCACATTCCACCCATAGTGAGGGGGGATTTAATGCACTTCTCTCTTGAGTCTAATGAGTCATTTTTTTCATAAAATAAGCAGGTGTGGTATGTGCGTACATGTTCATAAAATAAGCAGGTGTATGTGCATACATATGGTGCAAGTCAGCTTGCCATCTGTAAAATGGGAACATATTTGACTTAAATCTTAGAATGTTTGTGAAGAGGAATGTGATGATACCAAGCTTTCTTTGCCCCAGCAGTACTCCAAAAATTATTGAAAAGAGTTGTTTCTCCAATATCTCTGGAACAGGTCTAGTGGATTATTGTAGGTAATAGTTATAAATAATAATATGGTTGCATTGCACTTTCAAGAGTTCAAAGCTCTTCATGTGCCTTGTTTAGTTGTAAGTCTACAACAACCTTTTGAGGTAAGTCAGCAGTATTATTATCTCTCTTGTTTCCAGGGCAGTAGAATGAGCCTGAGAGAGGATGGCTTGGCTAAGGCTATCTAGGACAATGATGGCCAAACTTGGCTCTCCAGCTGTTTTGGAACTACAATTCCCATCATCCCCGACCACTGGTCCTCTTAGCTAGGGATGATGGGAGTTGTAGTCCCAAAACAGCTGGAGGGCCAAGTTCATAGCTAAGGCGATATTTGAACAAGGAACATCCTGGTTTATAGCTTAGTCCCTTCACCACTAGGGTACACCAGCTCTTTTATATACCAAGAGCTTTTGTCTACTTTTCATCTGTACCCCATATTTTAGAGGGCCTTTAAGAATGACCATTCTATTTAACTTTGAAGTGCAACCCTCCAGGCATGGTAACTGGATTGGAACACAGCTAGTTTCATGGTGTGTGTGTGTGTGTGTGAGAGAGAGAGAGAGAGAGAGAACGAGAGAGAGACGGAACAGAGACCCAACAGAGGATTTGGGTGCAGAGCAGCATTTTCAGGCTGTGGATGTGGCAAGGGTGGGGCCAGTGATTCCTTAAGCAACCCCAGCCCTGGCCTCCTGTTAGAGATGTTCTTGCCAACCCCAGGGTGCTAACAAGCTGCCTCTGGGTCATACAATCCTGCAGAGGACTATCTTGCATCCTTCCATATTAAAGGGGCTTGGGGCAGGCAACAGTTCTGTTGGGGGGTGGGAGTTCCCAGCATGCCCAGAGGCAGTTGGGCTATAAATAGCTGCGCTGGTTTGTGGGGGAAAGAAGGTGTTTGGGAAATGGCTTTGTGATTAGGACAAAGAGGCGGCGGCAGCTTTGCGCTCTCTCTTCATTAGGGAGGACTGGGCCGGATGCGCTCTTGCAGCTGCTGGTGTCACAGGCGCTAACAAAGCGGCTGGAAATAGCCCAGAGTCCCCTTTGAAATCTCAGCAGGGAAAGGGTGGGCAGGAAAGTGGGAGTGGTAGGGCGTCCACAAAGGATTGCAGCAGAAGAGAGCAGCTCTCCTCCCCAGGATGGCTGGGAGGAGAAAAGCACAGCACACTTTTCTCTGGCAAAACTGGCCCCTCTTGGCATGTGGTGGACCTGAGGAACTTGCAGCGCTTGTCCACACTGCCCAGCCAAACCAAGGCATCTCCTTTCAGGCCCCTCTGTCACACTTAGCTGACCTGCTTCAGGCTCATGTAACTTTTTAAGACTTCTGGGCAGATGGAACCAGTTAAGTTTTTCTTTCCCTTGCTGCGTCTTCCAGGGGCATCATCTCCCCTACTTCCTTCACATATCTGGTGTTGCATTGAGTCAGTCTCATGGGAAGGAGACTGGGGGGGGGGGGGAGGAAACATACATTGATGCCCTTTAGAGTGGGAATCTTTGAGATGGCTGCACTCTAGCTGGGACCCAAAATTGGCAGTGGCCTTATTTTTTTGACTCACTGGCTGTGGTGCCATTGCTAAGCCATCGCTGCTCAGGACATCTGAAGGTCTCTCCTATTATTTATAGTGCAGAGTCAGATTTTGAAACTCCCTCCTGCCTGATTCATGACACACTCTCTACCTTCCCTGGTTTCCTGAGTGTGTTTTTTAGGTTGGGGTGAAATCCACTGTATGATAAATCTTCGTAAGACCTACCCTTGCACTAGGACAGCCTGAGAGCTGTTTTAATCAATCAGTCAATGGATCAATTAATTAATTTCTTTTATGAACACTTCCTATGAAACATGCTGAAACTAAAGCATATTAAAACAATTTCAAATCCAATACAGATCAAGCCGGGGACAAAAATTTCCACCTTTTAGGTGTGTTGAAAAAGGGAGGTCTTCAGCAGGTGCTGTGGTCCCCTGGTATTGAACATGTGTGTAGGGAAACACGCCTGTCTAACCACTTAGTGGACATGCACCGAGGAACAACAGCCAGTAGCCAAGTGTGGGGTTCTGAGAGCTGAGTGACCCAAGTCTCTCTGTGGTTTACGTGTTCTGTCATGTCAAACTCCAGCGTTCACCAACATCTAAATGTGAAGAAGCCTTGGTGATGCAGTTTACTAATTTCATACTCTGGACTAAATGTACTGCTGGGGATGGGGATGTTTTTTTAGAAGGTAATATATGTTCCTTCGCTCGCTTCAAAATGTGGTAAGCTAGCCCTTGGGGGGACTTTCTGCACATTCTGCTAGTGAAGCCCTGGATTTTGGCCCCAAAGTCCTGGAAGCAGCCCTCAGTTGAGCCCGAGCCACTCCTTAAAGACATCTTTGACTGCCCCCTCTCCTCCCCTCCCCTGAGGTCTCCTCTGCTCAGTAGTTCATACCAATAATTTTTCCTAATAATTTGCTGAAATTGCCCGTTCTGCTACATAATTTCTCCTTCCCTTTTGTGTTCCTCTTGGGAAGCTGGAGAGAAAAAGATCCTAATTTTAACAAATATACTTGAACAAATGCTGCCTTTTCCCACTTGCTAGGCACCGCCCCCACCACCCCCTTACCATCCTTCAAGTCTAGCTCTCCTCGCAGCTCTTTCTATTTAAAGCCCAGGCTGCTCGCCATCTCTTGAATCCAGGCCTTCTGACCTTCATTGTCCTCCCTGTCATATGAAGGTCTGTCATGTAGGGCATAGAGATGGCCCAATGCTGTACTTTGTAGCCAGGTTCAAAACAGGATTTGACAAGTTCATGAAGGAGGGGAATGCTGGCAGCTATGAGCTCAGGTGGCCAGAATAATGCTACCTCCTGGCAGGTTGTTTCCTAAGCCTTAAATTGCTGGAGGCTTGAAGTGATCAAGAGGGATACAAATGCTCCAGTAACGCTTTGGGCTTTTCCTGTGTAACTTGATGCATCCATGTGTGTTGCTGCTGCCTGAGGAAAAGCAAAGACAAAAGAGGGTTGGGGCACCTCAGGCTATATCCAGTCCTCGCAATTTTTCTGTAATCCATATTTGGAGCTACAAGTAATGCCTTGCACAGTCCACACTCCATTGTGTGACCACACCTCTCCCAGTTAAGAGTGTGTATGTTTGAAAGTACAGTGGTACCTCGGGTTACATACCCTTCAGGTTACATACGCTTCAGGTTACAGACTCTACTAACCCAGAAATAGTACCTCGGGTTAAGAACTTTGCTTCAGGATGAGAACAGAAATCGTGCTCCGGTGGTGTGGCGGCAGCAGGAAGCCCCATTAGCTAAAGTGGTGCTTCAGGTTAAGAACAGTTTCAGGTTAAGAACGGACCTCCGGAAGGAATTAAGTACTTAACGCGAGGTACCACTGTGCTACTCTTCTCTGCATTCGTTTTGCTTATATGGAGAGGATGTCTCTCAGTGTTGGGCCCACCCCTCCTCCTACATCAGGGGTGGCCATATTAAAGGTCAAAGTCCATCACAGGAGGGAGCAGCCTGTCATTTCCTGCTGGGGCAGAGACCCTTACACCAAAGTCTGTGAGCTCTCTGTTTTGGTACAGCTGCTTGTGGGCTTGAGCCCTCTGAGAGTCGGATATTAATTGCTGCTCTGCCCTCTGAAGCATCGGAGCAAAACCACTGTGGAAATTTCTCCTGTCCGGGTCCGTGCCACATGACTCCCTATGCATTCTTTCTACCACCACACACATACCCATAAACACTTGGCATTGTATGCCTCCCCATGCTAAAGCGGGCCCCTTTTGCCGCAGCCCCTGGAGGGTTGGCTGCAACTTGGCACCGAGCTGCTCCATGCCCCGTGAAAGCTGCATCGGCTCAGCATTGGGCGCCTGCGGGGTGGGTAATGCAGCGAGGCAGTTGGATAGGGAAATGGCTATGTCAGCTGAATGCTTGTGCATAGGGTGCACAGAGAGGCTCATTGCTGACGAGAGCAGGAGGGTGTGGGGAGCCCTTGCGAAGGAACAGAGAGCAGCTTCAAGGCCTGTCCTTGGGTCTTCAGTCCAGCCTGCTGCTGGTATTACAAAGCACTTTGCCATGCTCACTCTCAAATTTAGCATGTGTGACACACACACACATGTGCATACATAGGCTCTTTCTATTCACCCTCTGGCACACCCTTTCCCCCTGTCCTCCCTGTCCTTTTGACTTCAATTTACCCTTACGAATCCAAGGCCCTCTCTTCCCTCTTATTCAGAATTGGTAACTTGAGACAGAAAGGAAGGATGTAAGATTGGGAGAACAAATCTTTATTTTGTTTGCTTTCTTTTCATTATGAATGCAAAGCACAAAACCATGCCAGCCACACCTAAAATTAGGGGAGGGGAAACAGTGCTCATCCTTGCCTTCCATCAGAGATGCAAGTGGGTAGGGAAGCTAGTCGAAAAACGAAATGAAATGAAATGTGTGGGGCAGGAGCAAGAGGACTCCTTGAGGAGTTTCAGGGAATTAAAAAATAAGAATTGCAATCAGTGCAAGAAATACCAGACAAACAAGCTGCCCATTTTCTGAACTGGTCCAACCAGGGTGCTTACTAGGATGGGTCAGGGCAGGTATTGTGTGTCCTCAGTAAGGAAGCCTCTTTTTTTGTTCCTACTGAAGTAGATCATTTATTGGCTGTGAGGGGATTCAGGAATTCCAGAAGAACACTCAGGTGTGGAATTGGCCAAGGGGTGGGGGAACACTAAGGGCAGGAGTGGTGCCAAGGTGTTAATGGAACAGGATCTCTGTGTCAGTGGGCTCCCATGCTAAAAAATACCAGGAGAGAATTTCTCCCATGCTTTTATGAAAGGTACTTGCTTTTGTAGTCACCCAATGCTGTTCTCAGGTGTCTGTGTGAAAGATCCAAATCTGCTTCAGGTTGTCTCCTGGTTTGTACTCTCATCTGTATTTCTGAGTTGGTGCTTGGTGAGATGTAAATGGTGTTGGGATAATTTTCAGGGCAGAGATTTGGTCTTGTTTGTCCCTAGCTTTGATTTGCTGTCCTGGCAACTGGAATATCATCGTGATAGATGTCACTCTAATCTTTTGCCTCCCCAAGGTTTCTGCGTCAGTTGTTATCAGCTGGGGCACATAGAAGGCTTATGCTAGACATGGGTGGGGGTAGAGCGAAAGAAGCCTGTTTTGTAAAGCCCTTCCAAGTGGAATCCAGCAGGACTGGCGGAGGCCCAGCTTTGAGGCTCTGGGAGGCTGTGTAAGAGGGACTGTTTTTGAGGTTGCATCCACATTCTTCTAATTTTCTTCCTGCTCACCAGAAAAGGTGTACTAACTCTGTAATGGTCATAGTTAGGAAGCAGAGCAAAGGGGATATAAGCAGGGCTGTTTCTTTTCTGCACTAAAAATAAAATAAAATTCAACGCCCAGAAGAACTGAATTCTGTAGCATGCATAAATTTGGCGAATTAAAACTCGTTCTGCATAATTTTTTTTCCAAAAGGCCTTGGGGGCTATGTAATGCAAGATACTACAGCCCTGCTCCCAACCACTGGAAATCTTAAATCAGCATTTGTCTAGCTCCTGAGATTTCTACAGGTTTTGCCTATATGTTTGAACATACATTTTTGCACCCATGAGCACTAGAACATGCTTTTTAAAGAAGAGATTCTTGGAAGCTTAATTCTGTACCCCATTTACCATCTTCAATACCTCACTTCTGTCACGGAATATAACTCTCCCATCATGTTCAAGTGAGGAGGTGTATGCTCCCAAATCTAGGGCTAGATGACTTACCTGCTTGGTGTCTATGTAATTGTCTCAGGATAAAAATCATAAGAAATAGGGAAGTATAGGTGGTAATGGGGGTGGGGAGCGTCTAGCCTGTGAATTCAGAGATGGGTGTTATTGTGGTTGGTGCTTGCTTGAGTCACCCTCCCTCCTCAGTACCTTTCTGTGGGGCTTGTGTTCCTTGTGCTTATGGCTCTCTGGGGTCTGGATAGAGTAGGTGGCACTTGAGCAAGGCCAGCAAGACACTTTGCTGGCTATTTGGGGTGGATGGTGCGCATTAGCCAAGCTCTTAAAACAACACAGCACCCGAGACAGAGAGAGGACAGCTTTGGCCCGCGGCAGGCGCGATGTGACTCGATTAAATGTTCCTCTTTTTTTGTGCACATTTCAAGAGCATCAGGGAAAATGTCATATTTACATAAAAATGATACAGCCTCATTGGGAGAACGCAGGCAATTACTAGCCCATTGCGTCTCTGGTGCTCACAGGCGGTGGGCAAACGTGCCTAACCAGTTTCAGCTACTAAATCTGTGCCGATGCATTTATTTGGTAGTCATAGGTGCAAATAGCCTGAGATGGGCTTTGCTGTTTTGTGACACCCACCAATGTCCATCCCTAACATGGGGTTCAGATTCATAAGGGAACTGGGGCATTATGATTGGTTTAAATTTGCTGACTGACACAAGTTTCTGGTATCCACATACTGCACAAATGGCAAGGGCATGTTGATGCCTGGGTCGTTTCTAATTTTTATATATTTTGGTGTTATAATAGCAAGCTGCTGTAAAGGCCTGATATAGATTATTAACAGGGACATGTGACCCAGGCAGAGTTTGCCAGCATGGCACCTACAGACTGAAGTCACTGGTACCTCTTATGGCTCCTGTGAAAGGTCTCAGTAAATGTCCCCTTAAAAATCCACTCTGCATCCGAGACTGTCTGCTGTTCCTGCTCAGTTTTTATCTGCACTGACTCAGCCTTTCCTACTTAAAGCAAACCTACATTTAATTGGTTGCCAGGACTGGATCCCCACTCTCCCTTCCATTCTGAACACAGCAGAGGTGCAAAGAACTCCTCACTGGGTGTGGCAGTGGTTGATGTAGATGCCTCCCCACCCCGCCCCCGGAGGGCTGGATGACGGTTGTGGGGAGGTGCTCGCCCTATTTTGTGGGCCTGTCTTTTTTCTGCTCTTCAGGTGCAGCGGTCATTTTTGTTAGGTCACATCCCCACAACAGCCATTTTGTGGCTGAGGCCCTTGGCACTTTCTCAAAAGATGCCCACTGCCATATCAGCTGAAGTTCCCTGGCACACATGAACAGTGAATTCTGAAAATAAATGCCAGCCATTTGCAATCCACATGTTCACCACAGCAAAAATAGTACTAGCGAAGCACCAGTACAACCACAGCAAACACAACCGCCATCTTTATGAAGTGGGAAATACGGAACTCTTCTCCCATCTCTGAGGACATGCCAGCCCTTGTCTCAAGCAGATGTTTTCCTGATAGTACTGTTCCACCACCTATTACATCTACCTGTTTCACCCCATCAGCCCTCTCCTACTTTGGAAATACACACAGCGCTGTCCCAGGGATGGTATGCTCAGTATCCTGCTCACATTATCCCCTTTCAGATCCCAGTGCAGTTCAAAATCATGGCAGCTAAGAGAAGCATCCTAAGGTTCAGTAGGAAGAGGCCTTCTACTATGCAAATTTTGGAACTGAAAGAGCAAGGGGAATTTTGAAGAGTGATGAAGTCAGTAAGCTGTAATGCTTCCGTGCCCCTGCTCTCCCAGCACAAGTCCCATGTGTGGCTCCAGGATTTAGAGGATGGATTACACCAGCTTGCCCGCTTGCAATCTAATGACCCTTGCACATTCAGCGGCACTTGAGCCCGAGGGTGGGGGGTGCTTATCCTAACTCCACTCCCTTCAGAAGCAGCAAGGGGTAAAATCTGAGTTTTCTCTGTTCAGAGGACCCCTGAAGCCAAGCAAGCAGCCAGAGCAGATGAGGTGACAGTGCATAGTTGCTGCTGGGAGAGGAACCGCAAACAACCATGTGCAATGGCTGTGTGACAGGCAGCCAAGCTATTCGGCCATCATGCTGGGGGGAATCTGCCTACATGTGGGAAAGAGCTGCTTGACATAATGGGCTTAGCAACTGATGGGGACTCCCCCAAAACACAAGCTGGACAGTCATCTCACCTCCTCACAAACAAATCAGGTTGAATGCTCATTAAATAGTGTTGTCTAACTTCCCTGCAAACAGTTCAAAATGAATGCTGAAAGTGTCCCTGGACATACCAGCTCTGTATGTCCCCTAGGGACTAATGAGCTAAAGAGAAGCACACCAGTGTCTGCCGCTGGCCAGGAGATCTAGGGCCACTGGGAAGCTGAATCACCACCCACCCAAAAACATGGTGGCAGGAAGGGGAAGACGCAGCCTGATCTTCATTCACCAGCTAGAGAATTAAGGTGTGTCTGTATGAGAGAGAGCTTTGAAGGGGGGTGTATTAAAACAGCCTGTTGCTTGTAAGCCTCTTGTATAGAATCATTTGACAGTAAAGTGGGAATATATATATTAAAATGGAGGGTACCCAAACCCATGGGGAGGTACGGTCCAGGAAAAGCTTTGCCACTTGATGCCACTGAATGTGTAAATGGGTGCTGTTAGTCATCAGTGGGTGCTTTGATTAAGTAGCGGGGACTCGAAACAGAAATCAGAAGCTGGGAGCTCAAACTAAGCATATTCCCTGTGAGAAATCTCCCTCAGAAACGAGGCCTGGGAGCCAATTCGGGGGTGGGGTGGGGGGATGTGGTGCCATCCTCCTGGGATCGACTGTTCGAACATTCCTCCAAACTCCTTGCCTGTGGAAGATAACCAGGTTGTGGAGGAGAGGGGATTGAAAGAGATTTAATTAAACAGTGGGACAAGCTACCTAGGTAAGAATTTAAATATCCCTTGCATTCCCCAGAGATCAAGTCAGGCCTCCCACTTCCAAGTCCAAACAGCTTGATGGGAGTCATAACTGGAGCTCATTCTCGGGCTAAACTGAAACTAAACGAGGGTCAGGCCAGATGGCACATCTGCAATAACTTAATCAAAAGCAAGCCAGCACTTTGGCTGCTTGGACAGCAGGAAGGTTTCATGCAAACAAAGTCCCGACGCAGCATCAGTGTGGCCATCCGTGTGGCGCATTTTCCTGGAAGGGACCACTCTCTCCCTTCCCTCGCCCCCAAGATGTTGCTGGGTCACTGGTGTGGAGAAGAGCAGGTTGCAGAGGGAGTTCCTCATCTCGCTCCTCTCCTGGCTGCCCAGGATTTATTTCCTGCCCTGCAGCTCCTTCCCTGCAGCGTTTATGGTTACATTTCTATCCGTGCATCACCCGCGATTGATGTCCCCCTGTACGCAGGCAGCAGCCGTAACTCACACCCGTGACTCGGGCTCCCGGCTCGTTACTCACAGGTTGGTGTCAGCCCTGTGAGTTACAGCCTCGCTTTGCTGAGAAAAGTGCGTGGAGCAGGCCGGCAGCCGGCCGAGGGAGAGAGATGAACCAGGCCTGGACAGAGGAGAGGGGAATCCTTCTTGTCTACCCTCTTCTTGCCTTTTAGCTTTTAGCCTGGATAGCTAGAGGGCTTGGAGGAATGTATGTGCCCGCAGGTCCTTCCGTCTTTGCCAGTGGGTCTATGATTGCCAGTTATCCCATCATTTGAGGGGGAAGTCTTTTTATTACAGGTGAAGGGTGCTTGATATAACTTAATGCCCTTATTACAGGGTGATGTGTGTGTTGTAGCATTCCCTGCAATAAGCACTGTAAGTCCACAGCATCTCTTGGAAACAATTCAGTTTGGCAAACTTAGTGAGATTTTATAGCCAAATACTTTTCTCATGTAGTTGTTGACCCTGGTTATCAAGCTACTCTAGAACAGCTAGTAATTAGGGGAAAGGTTGTAGCTCCGTGGTAGAACACCTGCCTTGCCAGCATAATGTCCCAGGTTCAGTTCCTAACATCTCTAGGTAGGGCTGGAGGAGGCCCCTTCCTGACACCCTGCGGATCCACTTCTAGTCAGTGTAGACAATACTGAGCTAGATAGAGCAATGGTCTGACTCAGTAGAAGGCAGCTTCAAAGTCCCAGGCTACCCATTTTCCTGTGAACTTCTTCTCACAGCTGACATAACCAGAACTGGCCCTACCATCAGGCCAAATGAAGCACCCACCTCAAGCATCAATTGCTGGGGGTGGGTAGTCATGATCAGGTGTTGGAGAATAGAGCTTTGTGTGCCACTTAACATCCCATAAGTGAACCTGCTGGCCGCAGGTTCAGGGCCCCAGTACTAGTGTTGAAGTAAGATTCAATTAGCAGTCCAGTTATCTTCACTACTTGGAATGGTGAGGGAATTTTGTCCTTTGCCTCAGGCAGCAAAATATCTTGAGCTGGCCCTGTTCATAACTGAGCATGTGAGTTCCAACCAGAGCAGTGAAATCAGTGCATCAAGCTACTGGTTTTCGGCATGGAGCAGGAGCCAGAGGAACAGAAGTGCAAAGCCAGAGAGGAGTTAGACAAAGCTTGATGGGCTGCTCCTTCTTTGGCGATCACTCGTAGCCGAGTACGATTGTCTTCCATAAACACGGTTTTAACAATGAGTCCGTAAGTGACTGTGGAGGCCATTTCTGGACCCACACATCCTTCCACAGTGGGGACATTGGTTCCCTGGCAGGAGTTGATCACAGTGTGGATTTGCCAAGTGTGCCTTCCTCCTAGCATGTTTCTCCCTTGCATTCTGAGTTTGGGTGTCTTCAAAGTCCATGACAACTTTGGTAAAGGCTGTTCTCCAGCGCTCGCAGGTCGGTGTTTCCCAGTTGTCAGTGTTTATACTACATTTTTTTAGATTTGCCTTGAGACAGTCTTTAAACCTCTTTTGTTCACCACCAGCATTATGCTTTCCATTTTTAAGTTCGGAATAGAGTAGTTGCTTTGGAAGATGATAATCAGGCATCCGCACAACATGACCAGTCCAATGAAGTTGATGTTGAAGAATCTAAACTGACAGATTTGGTTCCCCCTTGCCTCTCTTCTAGTAGTCCTGCCCCACTATTATTATACCAGTGCCTGGCAATGCTGAAAATGAAACCAAAAGTGGGGGGAAAGTGGTGTGAAGAAAACAGACTGTTGGTGTTTTCATAATTCTATTAATTCAAAAAGCTAAATAATACTATTAAAACACACCATATGGGGCTATTTTAAGACTGAAGAGTGGGCTAAGTGTTGGTGCTTTGTTTTTGTTCTGCTCAGTTTGTAACTTCTAATATTAAACAGTTTACAGCTGGCCACCTGCAAATCTTATCTTCCTTAAGTCTGCGGAGAAGCACAGAGCTCTTGCACAGAGCTCTGTTTTGATCTTGCAGCCCAGGTCCTGCAAACCAGATCTTCCTCACACTAACCACAAATGATGAAATAAATGGTTAGGTAGTATGTGGATGAAATGGATGACAGCTGAAACCAACTTCAGGCTGTTAGATAAAATCCAAAAGTGGGTTGGGGAGGGTAGATGGCCCTTATCAGAGGAGTCTAACCTGCATCCTAATGGAAACAGCATGTATGCAGATGGGTGGAGAAAAATAATGTGCAGGAGGCTTGGCGGAAAGAGCTGAGTGCTAGATGGCATCAAAGGAAGATAAAGTCAGTGCAAGATCTCAGAAAGTCCACATGAAATGGCTGGTCATGGGGAAAGATGGGGTGAGCTCAGAGCTCATTAATTTTCAGGCTAGCTCTGCTCCTAACTTACCTGGCAGCCATCAGTTGTGAACCAAGCCATTAGAGCAAGTGGCCATGTAACTCAGATTTCCCAGCACTTTACCTGGAGGGTTTTGCTACTTGTAGCACAGAGGAAGTGAGGGGTATGTGTGGAAATGCTGGCAGGCTGTTAATTACAGGTGCTGCTTGGCTGGCGCAGCGATGTCCCGTTGCTCTCCTGGCAGAGCTGCGTGGCGGGTGACAGACTCCATGATAAATTGATATCCCGTTTAGCATCAATTTTCCCTTCTCTGGTGGCAGACAGATGCACTAATGGGAAGGGACAAGCGCGAATGAAATAACGGGCTGATGGAGCAGGTGCCCCTTTTGCGAGACAGACACAGGGGTGCCAAGAGCTCTGAGCAGCTAGCAGGAGCTGGGGGGGGGGGCAATGGGATTTGCTTTCAGTAGCCCCTCAGTTCCCATGTCATGGGTTTGCAGGAAGCACTCTCTTCCCTGAGATTTTTGAAGCTGACCTGAATTTAGCATCTTCAGGACAGACTATACCCCGAAGATACCACCTCTAGCTTATCCCTTTCCTCACATCTACACACACAGTGGTTTCCATTTTTAAAAAATAAAACAGATACAGAATGTAAGAATTGCTCGACTATATAGTTGAACATGGATCTTGTGCAATTCGTGGATGGTCAGGAACTTCTACAATAGAACATTAGTGTTTACTGACGACTGGAAATCTCCCTCGCTTGTCTTTGGAAGGCAAAATGCTTCAGCTAATGGGAGAGGCAGGGAAAAGTGTTGCAGTTTTGAACTGGGGGTTGGTGAGGGCAACAGCCATGAGTTGGCCGAAAGTTAATCACATTGGGATGCAATGACAATCTGGGAATTCAATGCAGGATCAGTGGTTTTGCAGTCTGTTTAAATTGTTTACGGTGGCTTCCAGACAACCTGTTTATTGAGCATTCACCCTGATTTGTTTGCAGGGAGATTAGAAGACACTGGTTATTTATTGAGCGTTCATCCTGATTTATCTGCAGGGAGGTTTTATGACATTGCCTGATTCAGTTGTCACCAACACTCTCCAGTTCATTTCCCCATCACTTGGCTTATCGCAAACAGATCCAGTTTTAGGGGAAAGTGGGTTTGTTGCACAAGTGCTCCAAATCAACTTTAATTGTGAAACCTGATCTTGATAGTTTGTGAAAGTTTATCCCACCCCAAATAGCAAAAGTCTGGAAGTACCCTAATGTGGCTAATATTCCTTGTTTGAATGTTTATAAACAACTATCACACACAAATGGCAGAAATCTGCAGTGTTCACTCTTCTGGAAGAGATTAAACCCCCTGCTGCTGATCTGGGACTTTTCACCACTGGGGAAGTGGTGACCACTGAACAATACTAATTTGTCTATTTGCAATCTGGCTGAACTAACATATGCTATATATACTAACATATCTTTTGCATGGGTTGGTGGTTGAAACCCTCTTTTGTTATTTGTAAGTAGAGGAAAGGAGGTTAGTAATTATTACAGAACATGCCCAAATAAGGCTGCTGGCACACATGATGGGAAAAGGTACCTTTGAGACTGTCTCTTGAACTGTCGATGACCATGTGTGACTGTTGTTAATGTGGGAGAGAAAGCAGAAAAAGAGCCCTATTAAACTGAAGTGTTTATCCACACTTACCTTTTGCCCAGCTCTTTCCAGGCACAGGTCTGTGCTTTAAAGATCCATGTCTGAGTGCTCTTACCCCATCCCACCCCACCCTGAGTTTCCCCCGCTCTTTAAAGCTGAAGCTCAACAAATGGCAGTTCAAATGGCAGGTTTCTGCAGACTGCCGTTTCCTCTGATTCAGAGGTAAAGAATGGGTGCGGAGGAAATATAAGAGTGTACATTCCAGTTAGTACAGTTCATGTATTTGCAGTACAGATGCGTGAAATGAAAAACCACCGTTGTTGTCATTTGTGAAAAGGCCGTAAAAGGATGTAACGATTTTGTATCTGCATCTTGTGCGTTCTCTCTTGCTCCAGAGGGCATATTGATGCTCTGCTAAGATTCCCTGTCACATGACTGGAATTGGCAGAAACTAGTTAGCAGGGCATGTGTGAGGGGTTACTTTGCACAGCGCCTCCTTGCCTAGCTTCACAGCCAGGCGGGGGCAGAGAGGTGTGGGTGTGACGTGGCTCCTCCCGGAGGCTTAGTTAGCCCAAGCGCTTGAGATTACTGTGACGGGCACCGAGCCTCTGTGGCTGCCGGCATCAAATTGAGGCTTTAATCACAGACGCGTCAGGCAACTCAAAGAGATGGTTCCCGCGGCGATGCTAACTCTGCCCCGTGTGTGCCACGATGCCTGGGTGCCTTGATTGGGCTCCGTGTGCCACTGAGCTATGGCTGTTCTGGGGACCATATCTTTGAATTTCCCAGCTTGCGTACATTCAGAATCCTGGCCGTAAACGCAGCATTAATGGAGCTTTATTGTTTTGTTTTGTTTTGTTTTGTTTTGGGGGACAGGAAGGAATGAGTGGTGGGGAATTTGTGTCTATATGTACGTGTTAGGCATAGAGCAGCAAATGTAAAACTGGCAGGAGGCATTGTTTTCACAGGAAGCTTGTGCGCATGGTTACATGCACACGCGGCGTGCTGGCTGTGTTCCCCTGCACGCCTTTCTTCTGCCAGAAAAGGCAAGCGGGGTCCTTCTGATCAACTCGATCCGCTCGCACTTTCTCCGACGTAGCCACCACCCCAGCAAAGTCCCCATCTGGAGTGTGGCGCACAGTCTGGCCCCTTGAGCTCCAGCATAAGAGCATCTGAGCAATTCTCCCACTGCACGCACTGCCTTGTGCGCTCACGCTCTGCTGGCTCTGCTCCATCCAGCTCCTTCCCTCCTCTCCAGCCCTTCTGGGAAGGGAACCCAGGAAGCAGCCGTAGACCAAGTCAGGCCACCTAGCTCAGTACTGTCTACACTGAACAGCTGCGTCTCTCTGGGATTTCAAGCGGGGGACATTCCCAGCCCTACCTGGTGGTGCCTGGGATTGAACCTAGGCACCTTTGGCAAGTAAAGCAGGTAACATTCCACTGAGCTACAGCCCTTCCCCAGGAACTGGAAACAATAGTTCCTATTTAGGCCTGGAGGTGGCTACAACAGACCGAAAGGGAGATTTGCAGCACCTTAAAGCAGGACTTGCCTTCACCTGTCATTGTGTTAAATTCAGGCAGTCACGCAGTACAGGTGTTCAGTAGCAGGGTAGTGTAAGAGAACCAGGGAGACGTTGTTGATAAAGCAAACAGGTTTATACTGAACCCCCTGAGCTAGCTTTTCTGTTGAGTCAACATAGCAAACATCAGTGAAAAGCTATGCGAACAGCTTATGACACCTGCTGAACAAAGGCTCAGTGTTGGCGCATCTCAGGTTCTTTGTCCAGGGACCCATTTCTGGTATTTAAAATGTATAGATGCCAAACTTGGAGCACTCTCCTGTCCTCAGTGATTTCGTTCCTTTCTGGCTGTGTGAAAGTAGCACGGATTTGTGGCGGGGATTGTCACAGGTAAATCAAAGGGCTGGCAAGGAAATGACTTTCTGGGGCTTCCCTGCCCCTCTTAGTTCTACTCTGTTCCATTCCCTCCCTTGGCATTTATTCCGAGAGGGGAGGAGGGAGTGAACCCTCTTTCCCTCCATGCTGCCATCTCCCTGATGGAGTGCCCTGCTCTCCTGCCAGCCCTCCCCTCCCCTGCTGGTGACTCAGCAGGTGCATAATAAAAGATTCATGTTTCCCGTTGGTCGATTCCGTTTCTCCTCCGGGGTCTCCCTGGTCAGACCCAACATTGCTCGGTTTATGAGTTCTGACAGGAGAGAACAGCCCGAGGTGGGTGGCTGCAGGCAGATGACCTTTCGAGGCACAGGTTTTGCAGCTGAGGGGGGGACTGTTTTTGCTTGAGCCTCAACTCTCCCCACCCGCACCAGCTTGTTTTCACTCCTCTCCTCCTTTGCACTCTGGGCCTGTACACCCCAAAACAGACAGAGATCCGGGGCTGGCAGACTAAGCAGTGGGGGGGGGGACCATTGCTTCATTGCAGCTCCCCAATCATGTATGCATTCTGGCCTGCTCCATGCTGCTGCAGTATCATTACAGAAGTTTATGGTGCTATTAGCTTTAAAGTTTTATAAAGCACTGCGCAGGTGACAAGTTGAAAAGTAGGCAACACAGAGGGAGGGGCGTGTGCCACCCGGCATCCTGGAAAATGAGTGCTCTGGTATGAGCAGAGTTAATTGTGCACAATTACCTGGCTGACGAGATGCAGAAGGATATGGACAACAACAACAATAGGAGATGCTTTGCGCTGAGGCTCACTTTGCACCATTAACTTTTTCTTTTAATGTACACAGAAATACCTGGGTTTGGATGTAAATCATGTTGCTTGTGCACCCATGCTGAACATATGCTTGCAAATGTATGCTTTGGGGTACATGCTGATGTGTCATGTTAGGAGCTGTTGTGGTGTGAATGCACATTCACCATGTGCAATATCTTAATCTGTAATGGTGTGCCCTTCCAGCAGTGGATAGTAGTGGTGGGGAGGAGGAGGAGACATTTACTGTACCTGACCTCCTGGAACACGAGCCACTGTTGCTTACCAGGAGGGGAAAGGCAGCAAGCAGGGTGGCATGGTGCAAACACACTTGCAGGAGCATCAGATGGGCTCCATAGGCGCATGCTGACCTTGCTGCTGCTGTGTCCCACCCAGTAAGTAGCAGCAATACATCCAAATGGAGCTCAGTGGTGCCACCCCACCATACTTTCTGCTGCTGCTGACTAAGATGTAACTAAGTATTTAAGAAAGGGTATAAGGTAAAGGTAAAGGTACCCCTGCCCGTACGGGCCAGTCTTGCCAGACTCTGGGGTTGTGCGCCCATCTCACTCAAGAGGCCAGGGGCCAGCGCTGTCCGGAGACACTTCCGGGTCACGTGGCCAGCGTGACATCGCTGCTCTGGCGAGCCAGAGCCGCACACGGAAACGCCGTTTACCTTCCCGCTGGTAAGCGGTCCCTATTTATCTACTTGCACCCGGAGGTGCTTTCGAACTGCTAGGTTGGCAGGCGCTGGGACCGAGCAGCGGGAGCGCACCCCGCCGCAGGGATTCGAACCGCCGACCTTTCGATCGGCAAGTCCTAGGTGCTGAGGCTTTAACCCACAGCGCCACCTGCGTCCCAAGTAAGAAAGGGTATAGCTGAGGTCTATTTTTTTCTGTGCAAAATACTTTTTTTATTTGTGTTTTATTTTGTTGGTTTGGGGGGTTCTGTATATTATTATTTGGGTTTGTTTGTTTGTTTGTTGTTGGCTGGTTTGTGATGTAGTGGCTGGTGTGTTGGACGAGTTGCTGATGGTCCAGGGTTCGAATCACCACTCACCATGTAACTCATTGGGCACTCACTGCCTCTCAGCCCAAGTTACCACACAGGGTTGTTGAGAGGATTAAATGAGGTGGAGGAGAACTATGTATGCATGCCACCTTGAGCTCCAGGATGCAAATAAATAAATAAATAAATGGTTAAACTGTGCATGTTGTTAATGTTTTAAGCTGCTCTAG
The DNA here is from genome assembly GCF_964106915.1 of Podarcis gaigeae. Lineage (NCBI taxonomy): Eukaryota > Metazoa > Chordata > Lepidosauria > Squamata > Lacertidae > Podarcis > Podarcis gaigeae. The sequence continues at coordinate 85,013,557 of NC_139678.1, read as the reverse complement.
ATTTTCCCCCTTCTTGGGGTTTGTGTGGAAAGGTGGAATATATGTTTGCACGTACATACATACCCGAAAGTGAATACTTCTCTGCTAGTATTGCCTTTCGTTTTATTTTATTTTTAAGTCTGCTGTGGCATATGTAGTATGACATGTAAGAATGATGAGATCCTGAGTATTAGGCTGAAGAGCAATTTCAAAGGGAGCTGAACCAAACGTATAGAGAAACATCAATGCTTTCCAGAAAGCCGATGACCGGATGGCCCAGTGAGGTTACAGGCGCGCACACAGCACCAGAGTGCCATACCAAGAGCAAAACCCTGAAATGAAATATCCAGCGTGTCAAGGAACATAATGCGAAATCCAGTAATGGCCCCAAATGACACCCAATTGACAATCAACTTGATTGCTCTTTTTGGAGCAGACATGAACCAACGCCACTGCTGACGTTTGAGAGCTCCGAAGTGGAGCCAGCAGTAAAAGCTCAAGCCATAGGTCTAGCCTTGCCATTAGGCAGCAGGAGGTAGGTGCCTCAGGCTGCAGGTGCAGCAAGGCAAGGAGCAGTGCACCATAAACTAGCCTGCTTCCCTTCGTTGTGGTGGAGGACACTGCAGGTGTTCCTGTAAAATTCAAGTGTACATGGAATGGGGAGGGCACTATCTTGTCCTTTGCCTCATACAGTGTGTTTGGGGTCAGTCCTGTCAAACCTCCCTCCCTAGTACAGTTCAAGGCTTCTAGGGACTCTTTGGTCGTGACATTGTGGCTTGACTTATGGAATTCTATCTCGTTTTTGGAACAGAGCCCATTGATTTCTATATGTTTAGGTACCGTTGACCCTTTTATCATGATGCTAGATAAGGTGGAAAACACCAAATTATTTGTTAGGTTAAAAAAATCCCTCACCCAGCCCACATTGTGGGAGACATTCCACTGGTTTTGTTTTGTTTTGTTTTTTGCAAATATTAGCATTAGCACAGGGAGATTTCCCCCTTCTCCTTTCCCCACACATTCCTCGTGCCCTCCCTGAATCTGCCCTGGAGGATTAGGTGGGGCACAGGGGGGGAAAGGGAAAGATTGTTCTGTTTTGTATGGAAAAATATGCTTAGTACTTCAACCCTACATATATCAAACTATATTTGTGTATTTCCATTAATCCCACTTTCCTTTGCTTAATGAGCTTTACTGCTTTGTCTTGTTCCACCTACTCCTCAGCTCTGTGCCTCTAATAAAAGTACTTTGCAGTCACCAGCTAGTGGTATAAACCACTAGTTTGAGTCCCTACCTCAAATGATAAATGGCACAGGGTCAATGGCAGTGCACGGTGCTCGTGCCTTATGTTACTTCCCAGACAGTCTCTTTTGCTTCCCAACTTGTGCCTTGGAAGCACAAACTACAAGAGCAACTCAGCGCAGGGTACATGGTTCCTCTTTCTTATCCAGAAGCAACCAGATGTTCAGCAAGAAGAAGGGGCTGGTGATTAAGCCCCTCTTTCCCACCTACCCACTTGCTCCTCCTTCCCTGCATTGCAGCTGATTGATGGCATTTCAGCTTTCAATAGAAGGAATTCATGTATTTCCTTGCCTCCTCTTCAGCTGGGAAAACCCTGTTGCTGGGGGGGGGGGGGACACGGACAAAAAACCATACACCCACCCACAACTGTTTCTCTTTCTTTCTGTGGCATCCAGTCCTTTGTTTACAAACCACCCACACTTGTGCTTGCTCCAGCCCCATGGAAAATGCCTGGAAAGTGCTGCAAATTTGAACTTGGCAAAATGCTACAAGGTTGAACTTGGCTTTGTTATGAATGCCTGGTGTGAAGTGTGTGTCTTAAGCCAAAAAGGCAGCCCATCCAGAAGTTCCTTTTCCTTGCTTTTTTTCCCTGTGGCCACATCTCTGGGTTCATTTACTCCTGTGGAGGAATATTCACCTGGAATATTTCTGTGGCCATGGATAAACACAGAAAAGGCCAGAAGAGCAAATTCTGAATGGGCGATCCTGAAACCTGAAGACTCCGTGGATGTTTTCTTTGGAGTAGATACAGGCATAACTCAGATATACTGCGGGTTCAGTTCCAGGCCACAGCAATAAAGTGAATATCGCAATACCTCAGGTTACATACGCTTCAGGTTACAGACTCCGCTAACCCATAAATAGTACCTCGGGTTAAGAACTTTGCTTCAGGATGAGAACAGAAATCGTGTGGCGGCAGCGGGAGACCCCATTAGCTAAAGTGGTGCTTCAGGTTAAGAACAGTTTCAGGTTAAGAACGGACCTCTGGAACGAATTAAGTACGTAACCAGAGGTACCACTGTATAGCAAGTGACAGGTTTGTTTGTTTTTTGTTTCCTAGTGCATGTAAAAGTTACGGCTGAAGGGGCAGGATGGGCAGTGATGGCAGGAGGCTTCTTTCCCCTGGAAGCCTTCAGCTACACCCACATCCTCTGAAGGAACAGTATCTGCAAAGCGCAATAAAGCAAAGCACAAGAAAAAGAGTTATGTCTGTACACGTGGGGACTCCCCAGTGCCCTCTGAGCTGGCACCATTGTTGACTGTAGAGTGGCTGACTGCCCTACTGACCAAGGGAGGATGCACTTTTGGAGTTGGCAAAGGCAACCAATTGCAGAGTTGAAGCATGGTGGAAGACGAGAAAGAATCCCTGGCTATGGCAGCTCAACAGCTTGAGCTGAAAAGTGAGGCTATAGGCCTGAAGAGGCTGGCAACCTGCTAAAGTCTCTTGATTTGTCATTGTCAATTAGAGAAAGACCAAGGGGCCAATCTAGTTGCTAGTGAGGCCAATGCTTTTTCTCTGTTCTCTTTTGGCAGCAGAATTCATTCACGGTCATGCTAGCAAGTGGAATGAACTGTGGAACCCAAAATTCAGTTTCTGTTGCTGCATATCTACAGCACAGGAGCAAGAGGGTGCAAAGAAATCTGGCCAATGCTAAAAAGAGTCCACCCCCTTTCCCCCTAATTTTAACCAAAAAGAGGAAACTACAAATATGTATTAATAGCCCACAGAGGTCACTTCTGTCCCAGGAAAAGACCAGAAAATTACAGCCCCCAAATGAGACTGTGATTATGCATTGCTGTATATGAACAAACATTCTTGCTTGTGTTGCTGTATCTGGTGGCAGGCAAGAATTGATTGTTTAGTTTTATATATGTGTTTCTTTTTCTGTTCGTTTTGTATTGGGGGGTTTTACATTCATAATATGTTTTAGTTTGCAACATTGTGCAATCATCTTTTTCACAAATCTTAATAAAAAAACTGGGGGGGGGGAATTGAAGCATAACAGGAGAAAATATATAAATGGTTTATCATAACTGCAGTTTAGAATGAACACTTTTTTGTAATAAATGGTTTATGCAAAATAGAAATCCGACTAGGGTCCAGTAATAAACAGCACATAAACTCACATAATCAGGGGTCACAGTGGGCATGTTATAGCCTAAGTTTAGCACTTTAAAGCCCCATTGATTATAATGGGAGAAATGTCTGTGTACTCATTAAGTTTCCTTGATTGTAATGGGAGGAGTTAACAGTGCTAGCTGTAGTCTTGATTGTGCTCAATATTCTGTACTATTTGGGGGGGGGGTCTGGCAAAGAAAAAACCCTGTTGTATGTCAGTTAGCTCCACTCACTTTTTTGAAAATAGAATTTAAAAGTGCAAATATTATTCTATTATTATCATTATTTATAAAATTTCTATACTGCCCTTCATATGAAAATCACAGGGTGGTTTACAGTGTTAAAATACAAAAATACCACTGTCTCTTTCAAGCAGGCAGGGACCACCACCTCTTCAAAGGAGACATTAATCACCTCCCTGGCCCAGCCAGCTACCCCATCCCTACTAGTTTTTATCAGACAAGATGGGCAAGGGTCCAGAGCACAACTGGTTGTCCTGATTGATCCAAACACATTGTCCACATCCTTGAGCATTACTAACTAATTCAATGTATTTTTAATCTTCGTTGGAAGCCGCCCAGAGTGGCTGAGGAAACCTAGCCAGATGGGCGGGGTACAAATAATAAATTATTATTATTATAGCTGAAACTCATCCAACATAACAGAACTAGACAATGCTCTGGACCCCTGTTGAGATTCATCTACTGTAACAGTGGAGTCAAAGTCCTGGTGGATTCAAGTGAATCTATCCTCAAAATGCTTTGCAAACAAATCAAAACACTTTGCAAATGATCTACCATTGGTTCTGTCACCTTCTTCGGGTCAAACTGTAAAAGGCCCCGCACTACCTAGAAAAGCTTTGCTGGACAGCACAATGAGGATGCAATAGAGGCAGCAAAGTATGCCTTCTATGCTGTCTTCACTACCACTAGGTAGGCTCGATGTTTGGTTGCACTTTTCCTCCACTCACATTCAAGTCATTTCTCAGCTTGCTTCCTCCTCCCTAGCTCTGCAGTATATCAGGGAGCTAAACAAATTCCATGAAGTAAGAGAGGGTGCTCAGGAGCAATTGTGTCAATGGCCTGAGCCATTCAGGTGTTCCAGAGGTTGGCCAGGGCTTCAACAGGAGCACCAGTCATATCAGCCAGAAGATCCCCCAGAGCCATGTGGAAACCCATTTGATCAATCAGCCTTGAGAGCCGACCGTCATAATAGGTCCCCTGCCTCTGCACAGGGGAAGAGGTGCTGAAAGTCTAAATCTCAACAGGAAGTGATTTGATCATTAAAAGGGATTGGTGTCAATACCCCCCCCTTCCAGATCACCCTTTTCCTGCACAGTTGAGAAAACAAGGTCCAGAGTGTGGCCTGCCACATGCATTAGGGTGGTGACATGTTGGGGCAGCCCCATTATTGCCATGGCAGCCATTAAGTCTTGAGCCACCCCAGAGCCAGTCATCTCAGCATGAATGCTGAAGTCTTCAACACCACCTCCAAGACTAGTTCTGTCTGCTCAGGCAGGGAGGTTGCTGGGCAGTGAGGCGTGCAGTAAACCAGCAGAATCCCTAATCTGTTCTGGTTGTCAGATGACAGGAACACACATTCTAGATCCCCCCCCCCCCGCCCGCCCATGAACAGAGAGCCTGGAGAGTGAGAAAGATCATTTCTGTAGACCACACTAACTCCTCCTCCCTGATCCTCAAATCTGCCATGATGCTGCAGCCAAGTATCCAGGTGGGCACAGCTGGGTGAGTCGAGCACCCTGCTCACCCACCCAGGTCTCAGTGATAAAAAGTCATTGTTAGTGAGTTTGCTTTACTCTCTGTAAAGAACTTTTATAAAAGTTCTTTAAATATGTAATAGGTATTATTGTTCCCCTCTCCCAAATAAGTGAAACCAAACCATTCATTCCTCTAAATCTTTTGAAAACTGAACTCCCAATATCAGTAGGCTGATTTGAGTCTCAGTGACCACAAGACAGTGGCTGAAGTGCCCCAGTCCCCACCCCCACCATTCCAGAAAGTTCCTTATACCCCATTGGTGTGTGTGTGTGTGTGTGTGTGTGTGTGTGTGTGTGTGTGTAGAGTGGATAGAAGATAGGAGAATGTTATCAATAGCAAATTGCAGGTTCTAAAATGTGCTCTGTACTTTCCCAAGGGACTTGTTTTAAAAATTCCCTTCTGTTCAGTGGTTGTTAATAGTACTCTCAATTTCTCAGAGCACATGCTTCCTTCCCTTCCCAGTTGGAGAGCAAATTCAACCCCCCCCCCCCAAAAAAAAAATCACGTCTAGGATTATGGAGTAATGAAGCCTTCTGTCAGGATAACACTGAGCATTCTGGTGGACAGTTCCCTTTTACTGTTGCCTGTGCTGGTTTGGCTTCAAGGTGTGCTGGGAGGACATACCTGGGAGCGCCTCCTCACCAACATTTGGGGACTTACTATGATCCTTGGGCAACAAGAAATATGGGGCTTGGTGAGGGTGCTTGTAGGGGCATGGTAGATGCTATTTTGGTTTAAAACAGCTGGGGAAATTTTTTTCAGTTGCTCATCACTCCCCAAGCAAACTCCCTTCCAGTTCCTCCTTTATAGACTGGGGTTCATTGCCACCCAATTCTGGAGACTCAGGAGAAGACTGGATACCTGCAAAGTAAGAACGGCCCGGCATTATTGATTAACTTTTTAAAAAGATGTTGCTGGGAAGTAGAAATAGTTCACCTGGTTTAAATATTAATTCTTCCATGTGAGACTTACCTACATGTCTGTCACTAGGTTTCCCCATGGCTCTTCATATTTGACAAATGTTGTAGCTAAACCTGGGGTGCACACTTGCCATGGCAGAATTGCACACTTACCCACCACTAATATAATTGAAAACATGAACCATGTTTTCTGTAGGTTGGCAGCATTTCAACCGCAAGCCACAGGGCTTTCAGTACCTTTCATGTTAATGTTGCAGTTGCCCTAAACATACCCACCTCTGCCCATTGCAACAAAGCTGACTGGTGCATTACCCGAACATCATGTGACTTGGGAGTCATCCCAAGAATTACCCCTATGAAATGACCAGTCTGTGATCACATGTAACTTCCATAGCAGTGGAAAATAGTACTCTAATGCATTGTAGGGAAATGGTGTTGGCAAATCCAGTGATTATTGGTAGTAAAAAAGATATAATAATTAAACTTGGCCAAGTAAACAAAATGCATGTGTTGTATTCAGTAATTTATGTGATCTGTTAGAAATTAACGTTAATTTGTTAAACATACTTAAATTGAGAATACAGAGGATATTGCAGAGAGATATAGAGGGGAAAGGGTGGGGGGAAAGGGGTGGCAAGAAGAGAACATGGGTGGCTCCACCCACCTTGCCGCCCAGAACAGGCCCTCAACAGAAAAAAAGTTTGACCATCTCTGACCTCAGCTGTTCTAGCTGCAGAATGCCAGAATGCTCAGAAGGGCAGTTTCTCAATTCTTGTTGCTAATTGGGAAGGTTTAGAACACAGCTTTCAAAACTTTTCATGTTGATGACACACTTTTTAGACATGCATCGTTTTTGCAACACAGTAATTCAGTTTTACTAGCAAACCGGAGGTTAAACTAACCCCTTTCCAGCCCTGGGAGGAGCGCGGGAAGCATTCACGCAACACCCTTACACAATGCAGTCGTCACACTAATGTGTCACGACACACAGTTTGGAAAGTTCTTGTTTAGAATCTGTGATCCAGTGGAAACTGATGTAGCAGAGTCAACAGTCTCTGCTTAAAGTCACAGCTCTGCACGGAAGCATCTTTGGTCTTGGAGGAGAAATATTAGCATTTGCTGTCTATAGTGCTGAAGGAAATGGTGCAGCAGCAGGTACAAAGGATATAGCCATGAATGTTCATAAATGGAAGAACACCATATTGTGGGATGAGCACGTGAGCCATAGCAAGAGTAGAATAAGATCCATTGTTACAATCCAGAAGCGTAGCACAGTTGCTAACCATAATGAACAATGGAGGGAAAGATGGGTAAACATACAAATGATGGATGAATATGTGGATACATTTACATTCCATGAGAATTCAAATGAAATCTCACTGGCTTATTATTAATTAAAATATTTCTTAACCATCCTTCATCAAAAGGTTCTAAGAACAGTGTACAAAAAGCGTAAATAAAACAAAACCACACAGCAAGAGTTCATTTTAAACCAACAAATAAGTATAACAAAATAGAACACAAAACACCAAAAGCTAACAAACAAATGAACCACAATTCCAAAAAGTATATATGATTAAAATACCTGGACAAAAAGAAGGGTTTTCACCTGGTGTCAACCCCCCCCCCCCTTTAGGGAGGGTATTCTAAAGACAAGGTGCTACCACAGAAAAAGCCCTCTCCTTAGTAGAAGCATAGTATACCTCTGCTAAAGGGGGAAGGGTCTTTCTGGAAGATCTGGGTCCCAAGCTGTTCAACTGAACAGTAGAGCAAGTATAGAACCAACATTGCATTGATAATCTCTGTAGATGCAAAACATGCCTCTCTGGAACTGGACAAGCATGTTGTCCCTGTGTTCAGCCCACTGATGTGAGCGGATGAATAGCAGTGATTGCAACTTTGCAATAGGGTAGTGGCTGTCCTACTTCTCGGGCTATGAGGCTGGGTTTGCACTGGGGTCAGAAAAACTGCACTGTCTTCTCAAAAGACAGGCAGCACACCAGGCTGCTGGGGTTGCTCATTGTTTCCTACTACCTACATGCGTGAAGCCGACCAGTGATCTGACTCCGATCATCTGGACCAAGATTGTCCCTTCTGATTGGTAGCAGTTCTCTAAAGCCTCAAATTTCCCATTCCTGTTACCCAAGATGCATAAAGGAAAACACCAGGGATTTAAATTGGGGCCTTCCGCTTGCAAAGCATATTCTCTGCCATGCAGCTGTATCTCCCCTGCCCCTGGAATGAAAGAGCAAAGGTGCTGAATTTCCCTACATGATACTGACGCCAGAATTCAGGGTGTTTCTGTACATCTATATTCTGTACATCAATACACCTTTGTTGTGTGCTTTCACACAATACCTGACTCTAGTTTGCCCTTGGCTGGACTTTGAAAGGTGGAAGGAAAGTGGAGGAAACATTGAAGTAACTGGATGTTTTCAGAGAAGGAAATAGAAATATTTGAAGAAGACTGTGCTTTGAAATACCTTCCCGGAGAGAATATGGCAGGCACGAACTGTGTACTCCTTTTGGCTAATATGTTTTTATCTGCCCCGGCTTTTATGCAGAGGTAGTCCGACACAGTATCCTCCAGAAGTTTTTGGACTCATCTTCCCAATCACCTTCAGCTACCCCAATCTACTGCATCATGTTAGTTGGTTAAATAGTTTCAGGCTTTTTACTTTTAAACAGTTAATTATATGGTTATGATATTTATTGCTTGTTTCAATATTGTACGGTTATTTGTCTTTTTATGTACATTGCCCTGTAATTCATGTGTGTGGATGAAGGTGCAGTTTAGCAATTTTAAACATAAAAACACTGAGCAATATGTCTTCAGCTAATAAAAGGTTTGCAAATGTTCGAGTCTACCCATAAAGCCTATTGATTGGAAACTGCAGGGAGACTTAGGGCTTATCCAAACTTACTTTTGCCCCGTTCTTTCCAAACACAAATCCATGCTTAAAAGCTCCTTGTCTGAATGTTTTTGTTGTTGTTCTTTTTGCCCCAGAGCTTTCCCCACAAAACCCTGCTCTTTAGCACTCAGAGTAAATAAATGTCAATTCGGGTTTTCCACAGATTTTTGTTTGCTCCGACTGAGCTTTAAAGAGCGGGTTTCCACAGGGAAAACTCTGGGACAAAAGATGTCACATTTGGACACTGAGCTTTTCTGTGCGGACCTTTCCTTGAAAGAGTGAAGGAAAGGTGTGGATAAGCGCTTACATTTAGCACACACTAGAATAAACTTTGCACCTGTTGAAAGACCTGGGAACAAGTTTTCCAGGGAAGATCTGGAGACACATCCTCAGGATGTGTGGATGATAAAATTCAAATGAACATCTAGCCAGTGTTGTTTTAGAGTTTTGCTGAGTTCTGGGTCCATGCAGGAGATGTAATTATCTTTAAAGAATTGGTGGACTTATTTATGTACTTACCTTATTTCATGCCATGCACTTTTGATCCCAAATGACCTCCTCCCCATGCAGCTTGTAGATGCAAGCAAGAAATAATAGAGCAATACAACAGTATCTAGTAAAACAGTTTCGAACAACATCACCACCACCACCATAACTTAAAAAACATAGTGTCAGCATCCAAAAGCATCCTTAATGAGCCAAATTAGTGATGACTGGGCCAGGTGGGCCCACCGCAGAACAAAATTAGAAGAGCCATAGCACAATAACTGAAGAGGCCCTGCCTCATGCCACACAGAGAAGATCCTCTGACACTGAAGGCACAAAGAGACACATGTGGGATTGTGAAGTCCTTCAAATATCTGAGTTTCAAACAGGTGTCAAGGACTACTCTCTGGTAATGATCCTATAACCTAAGCTGTGGTATGGTAGTTCCTTAGTAAAGATAAAGGTAAAGGTAAAGGGACCCCCGACCATTAGGTCCAGTCGTGGCCAACTCTGGGGTTGCGGCACTCATCTCACTTTATTGGCCGACTCTGGGGTTGCGGCACTCATCTCACTTTATTGGCCGAGGGAGCCGGTGTACAGCTTCCGGGTCATGTGGCCAGCATGACTAAGCCGCTTCTGGTGAACCAGAGCAGCGCACGGAAATGCTGTCTCGCCAGAGTGGTACCTATTTATCTACTTGCACTTTGACATGCTTTCAAAGCATGCTAGGTTGGCAGGAGCAGGGACCGAGCAACGGGAACTCACCCCATCGCGGGGATTCGAACTGGCGACCTTCTGATCGGCATGTCCTAGGCTCTGTGGTTTAACCCACAGTGCCACCCGCGTCCCTAGTTCCTTAGTAAGCAGCCACTATTTTTCTTTAAGGGTGTAGGGAGTAAGTAAGCTGTTGTTGCTCAGTGATGACAGAAATGCAGCCTGTGTATGCCCAGAAGCAATTTTATTGTAGACTCAGCTCTAGTATTGGATGCAGATTCTGGCATAGGTGAAGCCCTGGGCCAGTTCTGTTTTCCTCTGTACGGACTGGATTTTTGTTGGTGGGTTAACTTGGATGGAGGTAAATAGGCAAGGCTGAAGAAAGGATGGAGTACAAGAGGACACCCACAGTATGTGAGATATCTATCTATCTACCTACTTACTTACTTACCTACCTACTTACCTATCTACACACTCACACTCCACTGTTTTAAAAGTCCTTCGTGCCCTATGGATGTGTATGTTAGATGGAAATGTCCAGGCTGGTATTGACCCTAGTTCCCCCACTCCATTAAATATGTTTGGCCAAGACTTCTTTACCAGGACTCTTGTAAGAATTACTGAAATTCATATATGTGAGCTGTTTTGAAGATTTAAAAATTATTATATACATGCTAAGTGCTCTGATCATTATTTGTGAAGCATCCATCATCCTGAATTGGAATTTGCAAATTGTGAAACCAAATCCACAACTTCCCAGGCAGCTTAACCAATGCATATTCCCTCCCCATTTTTATTTTGCACTGAATCATGCTGGGCATGACACTTTGATTGTATCCACATTCTTTGGAAGAGTAGTTGTGCTGTTTGTCTAGTAATGTTTGTGTGGTGTATGTGAGTTTTTGATGTTTTTAAAAAAGAGAAACCCCATTGCCTGACTAACGTTGCATGGGGCCTGGACGTATTGGGTGCTCCCCCCATTTGCCCTCTCTGCTGCCCACCCGGCTATGCACCCGCCTGCCTGCCTGCCATCCCATGCCCCTTCCTCTTAGGCTTCTCTGTGCAAAGAGTTGAACAGCCTGCAGAGGAACCAGCCATGATGGCTGCACCAGCCCCTCTGGCGGCACATGTATAATTAGACCGGACATCTTGTCATCCCGGATCTCCCCAAAGCAGTGCTGCCTGCCGCCCTCATTGAGAGCCTGACCTGCCTGTGATAACAAGCACTGCAGGAGGGGCACCAACCAACCCTTCTCTCTCTCTCTGTCTCTCTCTCTCTGCCGCAGGTTCAGGAGGCTCTGCTTGGCATGAAGCAGAGAGACTCATGCTTCGACCAGCTGGGCTCTGCAGCCACAATGCCTTCAATTAGATCAAAATTAATGATAACTCCCAGATTTGAGCCCCTTTAGGCATGGGGCTGAGCATGCAGCTGGCATGGTCTGAACCAGGGCAGAAGAGGGACCTGGGAAAGGGACGCTGTGCCAGCTTCAGCCAGGATGGGGCCAGGATCCAGGGACCAGCAAGCTCCCAGGGTGGCTTCTAATTCATTGCTGCTGCCACCTGCCCACAGTCATGGTGGGGCAAGGATGTCACCCAGGGGAGCGGCTCTGCCTGAGTCAGCACAAGGGGAGCAAAGTTACTACCTTGTCAGGCTTAAAGCTGGGTTACTTAATATTTCCTTAAGATTAAAATAAAATGAAAATCTTTATCTGCCACCTGCATGCCTTTTCACCTGCTACTGGCTTGCCTACTTCATAACTCTCAAACTCTGGGAAATGGTAAGGCACGGCTGTTATTAAAGTGGGGCATGTTTATGCTTCACAATGCCTGTTTGAGGATACTGCCTCCTCTTGCTATGGGATGCTCAGTCAGCAGGGAACAATAAGCCCTTTTGCTGGCAAGATCCAGGGGGTGTTATCAGGTTATTGCTTTTATTTTGACTTTATATATTGTGATCTTTTCTATGAATGGCCCTGAGACCTTCAGGTATAGGGTGGTATATAAATTCAAAAAATAAAATAATAATAATAATTATTCAGCACTAAAGAGCAGGCTTTCTAGGGGAAAGTGGTGGGGCAAAGGCATAGGATCCAGTTGGACAAATGGATGTGCGGATGAACCTTAAGTGGCAGCCTGCACTTCTCCCTGCTAAATTTGGATTTTCCCAGTCCCTGAATAATCTGAAGGGAGGAGGAGCCACTGAAGCACATAGTGTGGGTGGACATTTTTTGGGTTTTTTTTACATGTGTGGTGACATTTTGCCATCTATTGTCTCACCCCCTACTTCCATTTTGCTTCCATCAGCCCAAAGGAAAAGATGTAGCCTGCCTTTTCCCACCAGTTGTTGCTGAAAGCACATTCCCTGTATTTTTAAATAGCTTTTTTGTACAGAACTGTGTTTGAACAAAATAAGTGTATTAACAGCAAAATTAAAATTTGCGCTTGTGAGTACAGAAGAGTCTGGACTCTCAGTCTAGACCAGCAGCCTTAAAGAGACACAAACTGTATTTAGTTTTTGTTGTTGTTGTTAGTTTATGTTGTTATTGTTTTGTGGTTGTGCTGCTTACCCTATTTTTTTAGCTGTTTGGTAAATAGAAGGTGATTGTTCTACTGATTTGTAATTGTTTTACTGATGATTTGTTAATTGTTTTATATGACTTACGTTATAATTGTGATGTTTATTATGTTATTATTTCTTGTTTGTTAGCTGCTTTGTGACCCACCTGAGTGAAAAGCAGCATAGAAATATAATGAATAAATGAATGTGGGCTCCAAAAAAGGAAGGAAGAATTTGGGGCGGGGGTGGGCAGAGAGCAGCATGTAAAGGAGTCGGCGTCACCCGTTCCTCCCGTCTACCCCTCCACTGACTTCCAGGCAGAATCCTGGCAGTGGATGTAACCCTCACCCGAATCTTTCCGTCTTTCTTCTGTCTCTGCATTGATTAATCGCCTCTATCACCTCCTGACACCGTACTTGGCACTCACTGACTAGAATTTTCGCAAACGTTGAACGGATGGGAAAAAATGCATTGTTTAACACGGTTGTGATAAGGCAGAGTGATTAAAGAGCGGTAAGGGTTAACTCATCGGCATTAAGGGATTCGGAGCCGGGGAGGCCAGAGAAGGGACCCTCAGCCCGCTCCCCGCCTCTGAACCAGACTCTTTTTGCATGTCTGAATGTGGCCTCCAAGAAATAAACTTGAGCAGTCCGGGCAGAGGGGACGGTGCTTCCTGAAGAAGGTAGACGGGGTCGTCCCTCCGCCCCACCCCATTGATTTAGGACCCCCGCCCTCTCCCGTTATTAACATGGTGGTTCCCTCCCTCCCTCCCCCCATTTATGCCCCCTTTCCCCTGCCTCGGTGGTTTCCCTCCCCGTCCCCCGTCGCCCTCTCCTCCTCCTCCTCCTCCCGCTGGCCTGGAGCCACCTTGGCCTTCCGCCCTGGGCATCGATCAGCGCCCGCTGCTCAGCCAGGAGAGACCTGTCCTTCCGTATTGACCCGCGGGAGGGACGTGTGTATTCCGTGCCAGTCGATTGCAGGGATCGAAGACGTGTGAGCGTGGCGCTCCTCGGTCCGGATTAGCCCGCTGGCATCGGCCGGGCGGAGTGAAGGTCGCTGTGACCGGCTGAGCCTCGGGGCGGGGGTGGCAGGGCCGCGGGGCTTCCCAGGGCGAGAGTCCGCGCGGTTCCTGTCTCCTCGCAAGGCGCGCTTTCCGCCGCTGCTCGCCCCCAACAACAACATCCCATTCTCAGGGAAGTCGGACACGGGTCTTGCCCCAGCCAAGCTGGGGGTGGTGGTGGTGGGGATCACCCTCCCCACAGCTGAGAGAACACGCGCTTGGCCGGATCTCCCTAGCTGAGCAGCTGCCAGGAGCCGCCGAGAGCCACCGGCGGAGCGACGTGGGCCGCTGGCCTGGCTCCGCAAGAGGGCGGCTTCGCAGCGAGCGCAGCGCGTGGGGTTCGGCTTGCCGGCAAGAACTTTGCTGGCTTGAGGCTCTCCGGAGTCCTGGGCTGCCGGCGCTTCCTCAACTGGGCAGAGTTGCCGCCGCCCCACCCGCTAGGCCGCACTGCTCCCCGCCCTCCCCTCGCAGTCTCGGCCCCCTCTCCCTACTGGGCACCCCCAGGCCGCCTCCTCCTCTTCCTCCTCTGCTCGGCCTCCCTGGTCCCGCGCCACCTGCAGTTGCCGGTGGGGGTTTTCCCTGGCCCTGATTCCACTTGGCCAGGCAGGGGCGGGGAAGAGGCGGCGGCAAACAGACCCTTTTGCAAAAGCAATTAGAACTGCCTCCTAAGCAAACGGGACTGAAGGGAATCAATGGTGCAGGGAAAGCGGCTGCGCTGCAGGCTGGGTCTGGGCAGTGCCGCGGTCCCGGCTGCGCAGCCTTCCTTTTCCTCCAGAAAGCATACACCACACACACACACCCGGACCCGCTCCTCCCCACCCCGTACCCCCGCGCCCCGCACGCCTGCTCCTGCCCTAATCCCCAGCAGCTGCGCTCCCTCCCTCCCTCCGATCAATAAGCCTTTCACTTTTTGCCTCTTGTTTGTTCCGTGGGGAGCGGGATCGATGGGAGGAGGGGGCGTCTCCTCGTTTCCGCTCCCCCTCGTTGGCCGCTCCTTCTCCAATTAGTCAGCCCTGGAGCCTGCGGGCGGGGGGGGTGTATTGCGTGTGAGAGCGTGCGCGTGTAGGGGGTTGTTGTGCCGTCGCTGCCCGTTGGACCCGAGCACCAGCCGACGACGCGGGAGGAACGCAGTCCTCTTGTCGTCTTCTTCCCTCTCTCAACTTTTTCCTCCCCTCTCTCGTTTTCCTTTGCTTTCCTTTTGCATCTTTAGCGAGCAGTTTTTCAGATCAGCGGAGATGGAGGAAGGTAGGAATTAGGCGGGGAGCTGTCAATGGGCAGCTGCCTTGGGCACTAGCAAGGGGTACTCACTTGGAGGAAGTGGGTGGCAGAGAGAGAGAGAGAGAGAGAGAGAGAGAGAGAGAGAGAGCCTGCCCTGCCTGAAGAGCTTGAGCAGCCCTGAGCAGCAGCAGCAACCCCAGCAGACACTGCCTTGTGCTGCCTCCTTTCCTTGGCACAGACTTTGCCAGCTTGAGAGCGATTCAAACAAGTGGCTCCAGCATCACTTTGGAGTGGTGGCTCCAGAGAGCGAAGAGGCTCCCGCTGCCCGGCTCTTCCTTCCTTCCTTCCTTCCTCCTCGCCGTTTGCCTTTCGCGAGCTTTCCCCGCTTCTTCCTCCCTCCTTCTCCCTCTTTTTTTTTATTTGAGGATGAAATAATGTTGACATGCCTTGAATTATTAAGTATCCCCTGGATTTTATTAGCACACGATGCCTAAATGCTGCCTGTATCTGGTGGGGTCTTAACCGGGTGTGCAGAGGAGCGGCAGCGGCACACACAGCGGCACAGGGAGCGGCGGCAGCGGCGGGCAGCTCTGACAGCTGGGCTTGTGCAGATAAGCGGACGGAAGCACCAGGAGATCACTAGTGAGACAAGGCATCGAGGCAGAGCCCTCCGTCCGGGAGCTCCCAAGAAGCTGGGCCAGGCTCCCCGGTCCTGCTTCACCTCCTCAGCTGGGCTTACTAATTTAGGGGCGTCCTGCAGCAGCCAGGGGAGAGCGGCCGGTGCCGGGCACCCCAGGCTCCCGCTGCCTCCCCTCGCTGGGGGGGTAGCGTGCTGCCTGGTGCCTCAGCACAGATGCCGATTGAGATTGTCTGCAAAATCAAATTTGCAGAGGAGGATGAGAAGCAGGCGGCGAAAGAGGAAGGGGACAAGGAGAGCTTGCTAGAGGAGCCCAGCCAGCCACACCACCGTGACCTGGCCGCCTTTGCCGGGGCCAGCACCCTGCACGGCCTGGGCCACATTTGCCGCCCAGGGCAGCTGGGGGTCCGCCAGGCCCTCTGGGCGCTCGCATTTGTGGCCTCTCTGGCCTTCTTCCTGTACCAGGCGGCCCGGTCGGCGCTCTTCTACCTGGAGCACCCACATGTCACCACCCTGGACGAGGAGGCGACCCAGAAGATGATATTCCCGGCTGTGACCATCTGCAACATCAACCGCTTCCGCCACTCGGCCCTTACTGACGCCGACATCTTCCACCTGGCCAACATGACTGGGCTGCCGCCCAAGGACCGTGATGGACACAAGGCCTCTGACCTGCTCTACCCCGACCCTGACATGGCCGATATTGTCAACCGCACTGGGCACCAGCTTGAGGACATGCTCAAGAACTGCAGCTTCAGCGGTGAGAACTGCTCTGCGGGGAACTTCACGGTGGTGAGTACTCCTTGTGCCTTTCCTGTGCTCTCTAGGCCCTTCCATCAAACACTGGTTGGAATGAATGCATTGCTGGTACCCATGTTTATGCTAAGGTTGAGTTTGCGCCTCAAGTTTCACTGTGGGAGAAAGTACAGTAATATAGGAAACTGCCTTATATCGAGTTGAGACACTTGTTCTGCCTAGCTTAGTATTGTCTACCCTGACTGGCAGCAGCTCTCTGGGGTTTCAGAGAGGAAGTCTTTCCCAGCCCTACCTGGAGATGCCCAAGATTGGATGTGGGACCTTTTGTGTGCAAAGCAGATGCTCTGCCAGTGAGCTGTGGCCCTTCCCCAAAGAGCAGATTTTGTGGCCCATGAACAGCTCTAGAGCATGGGTGATGGGACACCAAGTGCGCCAGGTAAGATGCAGGCAGGGAATACTGCTGTATGCAAGATATATGAGGGAAAAGAGGGGCATGGAGATAAGCAGATCGGGCACTGAAGGAAATGCCCACTTCTGGTCTGGGCAATTCTTTTTCTCTTGCTAGAGTAGCTTGAGACAAGGAAGAGGGGATAACCCTGTAAGTTACGTGAGGAAAGCTGTAAGTCTGGGATGGGGAACCTGTGGCCCTCCAGGTGTTGTTGGACTCCCATCATCCCTGACCATTGGCTCAGCTTTCTGGGGTGGAGGGGAGCTGGAGCCCAACAGTCTCTGGGGGTTTGCAGGTTCCTGCAAGCTTGCTACAAGCTCTCCAGGTGCTTGGAGAAGATGGGAGCTCCCTGGGCAGTGCTGGCTACACTTGGTGGTTCCAAGATTTTGTCTTTTGTATCCTCAGAGATGCCGTTCTTTCCCCATTTCCAAGCAGACTGTGCCCCCAGCTTGGTGCCCATGGTGGCACTGTCACGGTCCCGGCCAGGGTGGCACAGCAACCACTCCACCTTCCTCTTCATGGCACTTTTTCTGGCATGGCTGTGCCTGTACTATCAAGGAGGCTTCCCGCCGGGTGGAATGAGCTGGCCCCGCGCTTGCTCTAATATTGAGTCTGAAAATCACAAATCCCCGCTGTGGTTTGGGGAAATAAATGTGCTGAGCGGGCGGAATACCTGATGGGACCCTTTTCAGACCATAATGACTCTGGAAATGAGCTGCTTCTCTCCTGCGGACATTGGAGGCTGCTTCGCCTTCTGATCACTGTGTGCGGAGGGGCGGGTGGGGGGGAGGGTGGTGCAGGGCAGGGAGAAGCTTAGAAGGTGAGGCTGAGAAGAGAGAAGATAGGGCCATGCATGAGCACACACGCCAAGTGGATCTAAAGACCATCTTCCTCTCCGGGGCCTGCCACAAATGTACTCTCTTGTCCCAAACACTGCTATGGGGGTGCATGTCTGGTATTGCAGACCCAGAGAAAATACATGGCTCAGGACCCAGGAGCACACCACACCTCCCCTGGGCCCTATGCAAAACCTGCCCCACAGTTGACAGGGGTTGTCTGCTGTCCTTGGTCGCACGAACCCCTTGCAGGCTGTGTCAGAATGGCAAGAGAAGTTTTGTGGGTCTGTGCTGCACTCACAGTTCAGTTTTTTTGCTCAAAATAAACACTGAGAATATTCTGCAGTCTGTAAGTAAATATTGGACAAATGAAGCTGTAACCCCTGGAAATCCTGCTCTAAGTAATACTGCACACCTCTTGACTTTGTAACCTTTTTGCTGCTGCTGTTACTGGAATGTAGCTACAGAGGGCTTTTCTTCGGAGCAGCAGGATGGGGGTGTCTAATATTCCCCTCCCCTGTGTTGTTTTCTTGATCCACGCATGCCCCCCCTCCAGCTGCTGTTTGCTCCATTAAGGGAAAACGCAGGACAAACAGCAGTTCAGGAAGAAAGGATTTTTCAGCAAAAAAATGATGCAGCAAGGAAGGGTTAAGCACCTCCCTTCCCTTCCCACCGCTGAAGGAACTGGCAGTCCCCTGTGACTGCATTTTAGTAAAAATCAAGGAAGCAAGCAAACAAATGCAAATAAATAAATGTTGGAAAATCCAGTCACAATAAGTTGTCATGGACCCCAGGATTTCACCAGAAATTGCCTACATTTTCAAACAAGATTTTTGTCTCATGGAGGACTAGAAACTTGATTTTTTATTGTTAAATGGAAGTCCCCCCCCCCCCAGCATGCTAAATTCTGGCACAGGACTAAATTCTGTGCTGATGATGGATGGGGGGTGCCCCTCCAGTGGGCACCCAGTGCCAGAGACATTGCTTTGATGCGCGTGGTTTCAGGAGGGATATCCCGCGATGGCCCCTTGGGGGCAGCACACTTGAAGGGCAGCGGGGTGGGGGAACAGGACCTAAATCTTCACTTTGGGGCCGGTTTTGTTAGTAGCGTGGGATATTCCTGATCTCTGATTTTAACCAGTTTCAGCAGCTGCAGCTCTGGATTCTGAGGAATCCACAAAAACGAAGGGAAATGGGGCGTTGGTGGGGTGTGGTAGGGTGGGTGGGTGTGTAGAAATTAGGGACTAGGTGACCGTGTGGTTCAGAAGGGCCCCTGAGGAGGCAAACATAGTCACCGTTCTCCTTTGGAAGGAGCTGCCGCCAGCGCCTGCCCTCGCTGTGGCTGCTCTCCCTTGCCTCGGCTGCTGAGCTGCCTGCCGCTCGCGTCGTTGCATCGCATGATGAATCCCCTTTAAAGATCCTGTAAGTAAGAGCCGCGCTCGGTAAATGATCTCCCTCTATTTAGCGTCACAAATCCACATTCTTTATGGGACGGCAAATTAAGGGGCCGCCGGGAAGATTCCCCAGCGTAAGCATCTTGTGTGCAGTAAAGCCCGGCCAGCGTAGTAAATCTTGGTGGGCCGTTTGCTGAGCCGCAGCAGCGAGCCTCCCTCTGCCCGCAGCGGCCCCAACTCCTGGGCACCCTCTGCTCTGTTGGAGCTGGGGTGGGAGGACTTGCCTTGGTGAGTGGGCTATGCACACAGGAAACGTCTCGCTCCTCCACCACCTTCCCTGCAGTGATGGCCGCTGAATGTGTGTGTGTGTGTGTGTGTGTGAACCCTGTAACTTCGGCTCAAGAACAGTCCCCCCCCCTCCATCACTTGAATTGTGCAGGGAAAATCAATTGGCTCTTTGTCCTCTGCTGGACAGGAGATTCCCCAGCAGCTTTGTCCTTCCCTTGCACTAGCTGAGCAGGGTGGGTGGGAGAGGGATTGGCAGGTTCTGCTTCAGCCCCTTTCCTTCCCCAGTATCTGCGCAGGGGGAGGGGGCATGGAGGGGTCACGGCACTTGCCTCTGGGCAAAAATGGGATGGGCACTTAACTCCTTCGGCACTCATCAGGCTCAGTAGCAACCCCTAACCAGCCACGGGCTGGACCTGATGCTTTGTGGCTCAGTTTGTCCTACCTTGGCTGTTGTGAGTGGATCTGGACCCCATTGTCCATAAGCAGAGGGGGTCCTATCCTAGGGCTGCCAGGGACAGCCCCCTATTTACAGGGCGGTCTGCAGCTTCTCATCAATGCCGGCCCTAAAATTTTGGGCCCTTTCTCGCATATGTTTATGTAAAGGAGTGCAAGGTGCAAAGAGCTTTTCAAGGATAAGAGGTGCGGTTGATGGAGAGGTTATGAAGGGAGGACAGAAGGAAGTTATTGGGAGGGGCTTTGCTCTGAGGAGGGGGGGCAATGGAAGATTGTGCAGATTCACAGGAGGGGGATATGCTCAGGCACACCAGTGTGCACACTCAGAAGAACAATTACCCAGCTGGCACCTGCTCTGCAGGGGTTCCTCTTCCAGCACTTGTAGGGGAGGCTAATGCATTTCTAAAAAATTGGAATCGATGTCAAAGGTGGTGTGTTTTTTGGTTCTTCTTCTTCTTCTTCTCCTCCTCCTTCTCCTTCTCCTTCTCCTTCTCTATTTCTTATTATTTTAAATCCCTTGCTGCCAATATCATCATCCTGGTGTGTGTGCTTTTGGGGGGGAGAGCATTATGGGGAAGGTTCCTAAGTATTGGTTGTTGTTTCTATTTCCCATCTGATCAAGTCTCTTTTCTTCAGTCCTGGGGAATTTGTGGGGCATTTGGAAGGCAACTCTCCATGGGAATAACAGGGTCTCCGAGCTGTAGCCACCCGTAGGGAGATTGGAGTCATGCGTGTGTTTGTGTGTGTTTGTGGAGGGAAAGGTGACGTGGGTGTGCAGACAATCAAAATGCTGCAGTTGTGTCTTGCAAATCATCCAAAGAATTAGAGGACGATGTGTGGATGAGATAGCGTGGGGAGAGCAGGAAGGTCTGCAATCCTGATTAAAAAGTGCTGCCTAAGAGAGGACTTTCCTGCAGGTCCACATTTTCAGAGGGCTTTGTGGATGTGAGGGTGCTTCCTGCACTAAACTGCTTTGCTTCAGCTTCTCCAAAGTGGTTCCTTGCCTGGAACTCAGGGCGTTTAGATGTGAGAATGAGCCAGGTTCAGAGAGCGTAGGCAGATGTTGATCCTAAGGCATCCCTGGCTCTACACAGCAGGGATCCCTGCCTGGTGGACTGTGGGCTCGAAACACAAAAGAACACATGTGTTCTCTCTCTCTCTCTCTCTCTCTCTCTCTCTCTCTCTCACACACACACACACACACACACACACACACACACCACCCCCTCCCCCAAATTGCTGTTGCTCAGCCTGGCTTTGCCGCCTCATTCCCCAGCTGTATAATCAGTGGCACCCCGTCTCGGTACTGGGGCTGGTGATGACCTTTCCTCCACAATCGTACTTAATAAATGTCACATTTTCCAGCCTATTTTTACTCTGGGTAAATGAGTTCCCTGCGCCGCCTCCCCCTCCACCTGCCACCTCCTGCCTGCCCATTGGTGCAGCTCCCCGGCCACCACTGTTCAGAGGCAGCCGAGCAATCCATTTCCCTAACCCCAGCCCGCACAATGGAGAGAAGTGAGAAAAGGAGGCTGCAGGCAGTCCCAGGCAGTCCCGCTAGAGCTAGTGTCGGTGGCTTGTAGTTGGGAGGTAGGTGGCAGAGGGGGAGAGAGGGAGGATAGCCTGCTTCCTGTCAGCAGAAGGAACATGGGTCCGCCTGAGGAGAGAACAAATCCCAGAAGGATGTAAGAGTGGGCAGAGGCAATTTCTGCTTTGTTAAACAAGCGGCTGGATTTATGTGGCCCGTGGCAAGCGTTTGGACTTGTTGGCAACCCATGCATTTTGGCATCTCGCAGAGGGAAAAGGTGGGGTTGGGGGCTGCCTTTGCATACAAGGGTCATCCTCCCTTTCTTGAGCCCTCTTGCCTCTTCACCATCTTTTACTCTTCACCCCCAGTGCAAATTGCATCCTTAGCAAATGTACTGCCCTCTGATGACTTAAGGAGCTATCATTGCCACACTGCTTTGTCATGCTGGCTGCACCGCCTCTTCTCTAGAGTTCCCTTGCTAGCCCCAAAGCCAGCACAGAGTGGTGTCTGCATCTGTTGCAGATGACATCTCCATATCCCATCCAATTTGATGTTTGTGTAGCAGCATAGGAAACTGTCTTGTACCAAGTCAGAGACTTGGTTCTTCTAACTCAGTATTGCCTACACTGATTGGCAGCAGCTCTCCAGGGTTTCAAGCAAGGTGACTCTCCCAACCCCATATGGAGTTGCTGGGGATTGAACCTGAGACCTTCTGAATGCAAAGCAGATATTCTGTTACTGGGTTGTGGATTTGCTTCTTTATTATCTATTCCTCCTTCCTTCCAAGGAGCTCATGGCAACATAAGTGGTTCTCTCAGTCTTCCCAACCCATTTTATCCTCACGGCAACCCTGTGATGTAGGTTAGGTTACAAGAGAGCGACTGGTTCAAGGTCACCATCTTGTCTTGTGCTAATGCTGGCATATTCCTGAAGGCTCGCTGTGTTTGGGGTGTTGTAGCAAAAATGATAAATGCCAGTTTACAGACTTAAAACAAATTGTTGCAGCACAATATCTGCTTCATCAGTTGTGTGGCATGGAGCAATGCACACATCTGATAAGGCAGACCACAAACACTTCTTATGCTACAATATGTCTTCAGCATGCCACAGGACTCTTCATTGCTTGTGCTCATACTGGGGCCCATAGACTGCCTGGAAATCCATGTGGATTTTAGAACCAATGATTTGTGAGTCACCCTGTTGCTCTATGGTGAGAAGATGGGAACGCACCTCCCCTTTTCCATAAACAATTTTATTTTGAACACCCATAAGGTCATTTGTACATCTCCGAGCTTGTTCACACATGTAAATGTACATCATTGGTTATTCAGTCCTTGGTGATACTCAGAACATGTAAAGTCTCTTGCCTGGAAACAATTCATTCAGCCTTGTGTGATATGCAAGGTCTGTCTTCTACGATGACTTCATTCACACAAGCAAGTCATATTGACTGTACAGTCAGCGAGTGGTGGTCACATTTGTGTGCTGTTCTTTCGCAAGATAATGACTTAGAGGTGTGTATACAAGTAGACTCCCAACAATTCCTACCCCACTCTAGTTTTACCTCCTAAGCCAAATCCCTCTACCTATTGTGGGGTTTTCCCAAGGACAGACCAATCTGTTAACCCACATGCTCTGCTACTTTGCAACATGGAAGAGAAGGAGAGGCCACCCATCCCTGTTCCTGGGATCTGGAGGCTGTGTAACTTTTCTGTTCCAAAGCCGCTAGCTGCTCTGACATGGGGGAAAGGGTAGCGGAAGGGATCAGAGTGGAGCTGTAGCCGCAGAAGGGTTGTTGGCCTTGGCTCTGCAGTGAGAGGAGGCCGATGCTGTGCTCCATCCATCAGAGCTGCCCGCAGGCTGGAAAATGCTAATAAGCAACCAGCAATGAGAGGGAATCTGTGTCCAAAGCATCTGAATAAGTAACCAGTCCCAGGAGCCGATGCAGCCTCCAGGCCTCTGCACCCCTTTCTCCATTCAACCAATCAATTCTGGTTCTGTGCAAAGCTACTTTCTTGGCAGAGTATGCTTGCTGCTCTGAGTCTGCCCTGGATGATTTGGCCCTTTTTGTGACTCCACAAATTGCAGAAAGCATACCTTCTGTAGATACAATGTCCCCCAATTTTGGCGTCTTTTTGGCTTCAGTGATGCTTTCTCCGTCCTGCCAACCCAGAAGTTCTTTCGCATGTCCCTAGCACAAGCAGACTCTTTGTGAAGGTACTCCAGCCAGAGATGATGAACCTGTCATACTCCTGATATTGGTAGACTCCAGTTCCTATAATCCCTGATCAATGGCCATACTGGCCAGGACTGATGGGAGTTGGAGGCCAACAACTTCTAGAGGGCTGCAGGTTCCTCCATCCCTGACATCAGCTCTTGGTTCAGGCTCTGCCCAGGAGTACCTGGCAATCCAAACCTCTTTTTGACTTGCAGTAAGACCAGCTAACAGAGCATCTTCAAACCTTACCTATACCTCTTGGGCAAACAAGCCCTAAAATACTAACATTGTGTATGACTCTCAGTGTTGGTCACTTGGACAGGAATAGACAGGTCCATTTTGTCAGGATCCAGTATATCTGGAGTAGTCTTTGGTTGGATGCAAAGCCCGCATCTGTGCTACCTAAGCGTAATTAATGGGGCTGCCCTTGTTATGTGGAATAGCATTCCTGTAGAGATACAACAGGTGCCCAGTCTCTTCACTTTCTGGAAACAATGGAGGACATTTTTGTTCCAACAGCTTTTCCCAGCTGGATAAAGGGGTGTTTCCCATGAGTCTTTATTTCCGTATGGTGTCAGTTTTGTTTTAAATGTATTTCCTGAGGGATTTTCTTTCTTTCTTTTTTGGCATGCTTTTAACTGTTTTAAATGGTTTTTATTGTGCATCGCCTTAAGATGGTTGTATAGAAAACAATTAATAAATTAATGATCACCACCATCATTATCATCATTTTGGGCTTCCTTTGATTAGATGGATTTGGAAGCCGGGAAGCCAGAGGGTGACTCAGGCTGATCTCCCACTCTTTGGTTGTTTCCATAGTCTGCACTTCTACATATCACAAGGCAAAGGGCAACCTAACCGTAGTTGTGTTTGCTGCTACAATTGGCTGAGAGCCTATGCCTCTTTCTGGACCTGCAAGAGAACCGGTTGCCATGGGCAATAGGCAGAGGCTGAGTGTCACAACATCCTCAAGGCTCTGCTGGGCCCACTTAAGAGATACAATATCCTTGACCAAGCCTTGTTGGTACCCCTCCTGCCCCCAGTTTAGCATCAGCAAAAGCATCCTATCTGCAGGGTAGAGAGCTGTCTCTAGACTCTGACCTTCAAGGTGTATGGGACTGGCTGGGCTCCCCTGTTCTGTCCCCCCAATCGCTGCTGAGCGAAAACTTGGCAGAGTGGCTGGCATGGACCCCACATCTCCTGACAGATATTAATTGTTTCCCAGGAGCAGTTAATTAACTGGGGCAGGAGCGCAAGCAGCCTTGGGAGAGCGGAAAGCCTCATTAACTCCTGTGGGGGTGGGGAGGAGGGCAGTGAGAGGGAAGGAAGCAGTTAGATGGAAATGCGGGGGCATTCTTCATCCAGGGTGTGTGTATGATGAGTCAAAGTAGGCCCTGTTGGGCAGGAATCCAAGTCTTTATCCCTACCCACCCACCAAGAGAGATAAGATAGCATTGCTCATTGTCTCTCCCCCATCTGCTTCAGATTTCATCCCAGAATGAATAAGAAGTCAGCCACACTTGGAGAAAGTCAAGCCTGGGATAGCAACAATGGAGTGTCAGATAGACTTGAGTCAGAAAGGGAGCAAGCAGCCCATGAATATTAAGGGAGGCCGACGGCAACCCCGGATCAGATAGGAGGGCCTGGCCTGGTCATTAAATGTTACTGACACCCCACTCTGCTAACACCAGGGCTTGGGGAGGGTGTCAGTGTAGAGCGATCTCGCTTGCCTGCGAATGGTGGCACAGCCCAAGAGCAGTCGCAGTTAGGAGCAGAGATGCCGTGGGGGGCAGCAGGCTCGGCACCGTCGCCGTGATTGAGATCAGATTGCTGCCACGCATAAAAAAGCTATCTTCATAATTATATTTAATGAATTGACTTTAAAAGCTCTTACGCTCTTATCTGGGTTAATTTAATATTACACACTTAATAAGCCTGTCTGTAATACTGTCAGGGTATGCATGAGCGCTGGGCCCAAGGAGCATCCTTCAAGCCACTCTTCCCGCTCGGCGCATGAGGGCAGCAGGTGTATGTATGTGCCTGGGTCTGCCTATCCACTGGTGCCAAGAAACAACGCAAGCCTCTGGTTTGGAGCCTTGTACCACTGACTCTGCTTTCCTCACTATGGCTTTGAGACTGGAGCCTAGTTTCCATTTCTGTGGGGAAGCAACTCCTTCAGTTACAGGGGACAAAAGATAAGAAGGGAGGACACAGCAGCCCAAAGGAGCCTGTGACCAGAAAGCAGCTGAGCCTGGGACAGCTCTGAGAAGATCCCTTGCTTGATCCCTGCTAATCTGCAGCAAGATCCCTCTCTGATGGAAAATATACTTTGGGACTTGCCCCCTGCAAGTGGGATAAACTGCTCAGAATCCTTTAGAGGCTTTTCTTTGTTGAAGTCTTAACTGTTCCCGCTCTGGGATTTTTTCCGTTGCCTATAGAGATAGTGTTGGGCTTCCTACAGGAATATCATCAGGCTCCATCCTCTGGGTTCATAGTGGACCAAGGAATTGGCTTAGGGCTACTGGACTGAGGAATCTCTTTCCTGCAATTCATGCCGGATGGTCTTCCATTTACTTCCATTTACCAATCCTTTCCTTTGCCCTCGACATAGGAGATAGAGAGAAGGGCCACAAGTGTGCTCCCAGTCTGCTTTGAAAAACCCCTCCCTCTCTCAAGCCCTGCTATTCCCATAAAACAACAATCCTAGCAAGTCTGGAAAATGCCTCTAGGAGCCATCATCTTTATACATTGAGAGAAGTGTTCCTGCTGGGCTCTTTCAGCCCAAATAAATGCTTTGTGGAACCAAGAGTGGCCTTGGAGCAACATAAATACCCCCCAGATCTCTCTCTGGATCACTTACAAGCCTGATCTTTCTTTAACAGAGCAGCATGCTTGCTCACAGACACTGGTTTCTCACACAGACGGAGTCTCTTTCAAGCTGCCAGAGGAGTGCATAGCTGCTCTGTTTTTCCTGGCAGCTGGGTGCTTTTCGAGGTCAGGGCTCCAGGACACAGAGATACTGTCCTTGCATCTCCTCCTTTGTCAGCTAGCACACGGCAAATGCCATAAAAGGATGGACAGTTGTTGCAGTCTTGCTCTCTGAGAATAATGATAAATATTAAGGCAAAATCTGCTTTTAAAAAAGAGAAAAAATGCCAACCTTTGTTGGTGTAGCAGTAGGCAAGCTTTCAAGTTACACTGAATTCATCATCAGGTGAATTAGAAAGCTTATTCCAAATAAATCAGAATAGCCTGCTATATAGCAAAGTGATAGCCTACTAAACAAAGCCTTAGGATTTGTTTTTTAAAAAGGAGGGAGGTCATAGTCCCTGTGAGATAGAGGCCAAGCCAAACAGTGTGACTCTGGAAAGTCTACAGCTCCATTGCCTGCTTCCCTTCCCCGTTTTCCTTCCTGCTCTGAAAGATGCAGTGGCAAGTGCCCCGAGCATGCCCGAGGGGCCTGGCTCTGCCATATGGGGATTAGTAGCTCCGGAGCTGCCAGCTTGATTGAAGAAAGAATTGTGTGCATCCTCATCAGCCTGACCAGACCTGGAAGAGCTTAGATGGGGCAGAATCCTACAACACCTCCAGCCATAAATTCCCACCCACCCTTCACTTTCATAAACTGTAAGCCGAAAGGGTTGATTCACACATCCTTACAACTAAATGTGTGAACTGCCTCTGTTGAAGGATATAGTGTCTTGAGGCAATGTCAAGTCAGCGATATGAAAGCTTTGTCTGTGGTCGTGGTTGTTTCGTGCAAGTGAGCCATCACTAGATGTTGTAGTTTCTGAATTATAAGCGAGCCCATGTGAACTCTCTCTAAGGTGAGATGGAGCATCCACGTGGAACTGTGTTTCCTTGCATGGAACAAAGTGTGTTTCCATGGTTGGTTTTCTTGATTGTTCTGGTAGTGTAAAACTAAACCATGACTTTGAAGTATTCTGGAGTTTGCACATTCCCTTCTCTCTCTTCCCCTTCAGGGTTCCTTCCCTTTTTGGTTTGTGCCATGTCACAGTTGTCCTTTCATCCAAATGCCATTAACACTTGTCCTGCAGTCCAGGATTGGAAACCAAGGTTTGATCTCTGATGGACAGAAAGGAAGGGAGGACTATGGTTTGAACTATGCCATAGAGTTAGACTTCACTGGCTGTGGTAGACTAAGATGAAGTTGTATCTCTGTAGTTTGGAATATTACTCAGATTCCCTTTTGGTTTTACAGCAGTGGTGAGCAACTCACTTGTGACCTTCAAACTCCCATCTGTCCCAGCCAGACAGCATGGCCAGTAGTCAGAGATGCTGGGAAGTTGTAGTCCAACAACAACTGGAGGGCTAGGGGTTTCCTATCCCTGGTTTAAAGTAAGAATGGCAATCAACATTTAAGGGATTGGCATCAGTCACACAAATTGACTGCCCAGAATGAGAGAAACTTACATAATTTGACCCCAGACATGTGATGTAAGGCTTTCAAACTTTATCATAGCACTGTTGGGTAAAGCCATACACCTGCTAGAATATATAAAAGGCCCCTTTGCCAGGGATCAGTGTTGTGCTGGTATATGCATGCCCATATTGGTGGGTGTAAGCCATCACACCTTACGGGTGATGTTGGCTTGCATATATGTCAGGAGAAGTATTTGTGAAGAGCTGTTGTTCCCTGTTCTTGTCTTGTGGGAGGGGAGTGGTACGTGATTTTGTATGACCTCATTGATCTGCCTCTAAATCCAAAACTGACTGATGGGACTTATTCAATAGCTAGGATAATAATGATACCATATGTGCCCCAAATAAAAGAGATGCTCGTTGTATCGGGAGGCGGTGGGCACACCTTAATATAATTAACACCAGGTTTAAGTTAAAATTTAGGCGCAGAATACAGAATCTTTTAAAATATGTTAGAAAGCCTGGGTGGAGAAAAAGGTGTTTACTGCTGAAAAGATGTCATTGTAAGCCCCAGACAGGCCTCTCTCTAGGGTAGTGTCACCACTGAAAAGGTACTTTTAGGCAAGGATGGGGAACCTGTGGCCCCTCAGAAGTTACTGGACTCCAGCTCCCATCATCCTTGACCAGTGACCGGTGGTGTCTATGGCCAGCTACCTTTGGAAAGCCACGAGTTCCCCATTTGCTCTAAGGGTTGATAGGTTCTGCAGGAGGAGTAGCAATCTGCAGCTTATAATCCACACTTTGTGACTATTATACCTCAAAAGCAGCCATAGGAAATGGCCCGGTAGGAATTGTGTGAGCAGCCATAGGAAATGGCCCGGTAGGAGTTGTGTGAGCAGCCATCCCTCTTCCACTGTTTCACAGAACCACTGTTTTTTTAGCAGACTGCGTGAGGGCAATAAATGGACGAAGCTGTCGCAGGCTCTCATAGATGCCGAGACAGTGAAGAAGAAATAGGAAAATGGAGGGGGATTTACAGAGTTATGACCTGATGGAGAGAGGAGTGAGTAGCCTGCGTGTCACTTTTTGGGGGAGGGGAAGAATGGGCATTGAGAGATGTTCTCTGAGAGTGTATCTGTATTGGATTGAATGTGTGCCAGATGTTCCCAGCTGCAACTGTGGGCTGAATCTTTGGGCTCGGGGGTTTCCTGGCAGTACAGTCAGGGTATATTCTGGTGCCAGGTGCCACCAGTCGACGATGTGTGGGAGGCGACCATATTTACGCGCCGGGGGTTCCCGAGCTCCCTGGAACAGGGTTTGTGTGACAGTGCCTCTGCCATTAGGCACTCCACACGGTTTAGTGTGGAGAACAGAAGGTTTACAGAGCTGCGCTAAATGACGCAAATGGTTTGAGGGCCGTAAAGAGGGACGGTTTTATGTCAGACGACTCTATAAAGCACGGCTGCTCTGCCATTGATGAGATATTGGGCTTTATTTATAGAAGACCCTGATTGCGCTAGAGGCCGGCGTACTCTGAACGCCAGCCAGGGCCTGGGGATAAGAGGGCGACTCATTTCCATGCAGCTGCCGTCTCCGCTTTCACACATTAAAGGGGGGAAATTAACAAGTTTGCAGCCAGTCAGGTGGAAAAAACAATAATTGTTTAAAACTGTGTTTCCCCCTTTCTAAACCGCAGACCGCCTGAGACTCCCAACACGCGTGCAGCACTGAGATAACAAAGGGCCAAAAGGTCAAGTCAGGCCTAGCGAATGAGAGAGGGAGGGGGCCTGGATTGTCCCCTTGCCGTTCTGCATTGAGCTTGTGTTGGGCTCCAAGAGCCTCTGCCTCTTTGGCAGCCCATATTTAGTGCCTCTTCAGTAGAGGGCAGTAGAGGAAGAAGCACATGCACACAACACGTTCCTACATGCTTCCAGGGCCCTAATGGCAATCATGTCTTGTGAAAGGACAACAGCTTGGGTGTACCTGGGAAACAAAAGGTCCACCAGCAATTTGTGCATATGTTTAACAGCCTTCCCCTCCAGGGAAGTTGTGGGACTACAATTCTCATCATTCCAAGCCACTGACCATGCTGGCTGGGGCTGAGGGTCGTGGGTTCAAGCCACACGTTGGGCAGAAGATTACTGTATTTCACGGCGTTGGACTAGATAACCCTTATGGTTCCTTCCAACTCTACAGTCCTGTAATTCTATGATTCTATGAATACCTGGAGCCTGGCCACAGACTGCTGGGGAGGCTTTTTTAATACATTGCCCCTCGAACACCGATTAGAGAAGCAATACAGACAGCTCCAAGAATCAGAGTAATGGTTTTGTGTCTTCATGACCTGATTGTGACATTTACAGTCAGCTGAAGGAAGCTTCATATGCCGCAAATACTGAACAAAGAGGGCATGAGATAGAGAGGTATTATTATCGTTATTTATTTATACGGAAATTTCTGTCCTGCCCTTTTGGTGCCTATGCACCACTCAGCAGCTAACAACAAATAAAAATCAGACATTAAAAATACTCTCTGTGTGTGTGTGTGTGTGTGTGTGTGTGTGAGAGAGAGAGAGAGAGAGAGAGAGAGAGAGAAGTTCAACAGATAGGTATTCAGCCAAAGGCTCTCTTTTATCTGTTCAATCACTGCTTAGAGATTTGGTAAACTATTTCGTGGTTTATAAATGGATTTAAATAAATAATCGAAGCAAATGTGTGACCAAACCAGAAAGCTGAGTCTCCCAGGGCAAAGAGTTCCACAAATTAGGTTTAGTTACAAGGGAAGGCCTTTTTTCTAGTCCCTGTCAGCTGAGCCTCCACCATAGTCTTGACACAAGGGTCTCTTTGTCAGATTTTAGGACATGGACAGGCTGGTATGGGAGCAGGTGGCCCATGAAGGCCAAATTAGACAATATATTAGCTTTGTATTTGTGTTTCCAAGTACAGGTTGTTGTTTTTTAAAGAAAAAAGAAAAGCGAATTGCTAGTGTGGTTGGCTTGATTCTGACTTAAACTTTGGTGCAGGGATAGTTAATGTGATGCCCTCCATATGGTATTGGACTCCCAACTCAAATTAGCCCCAGCCAACATGGCCAATGGAGAGGATAGGTAAGAGTTGTAGTCAAACTGTGTCTAGGGCATTTTAACCTTTTGCAAGGAGGTCTGTGGTTCTGCTCTGCATTGGGGGCCCCATGTCAACAATTTGCCTAGGCCTGCTGCGCTTCAGCAAGGTGGCTGCATTATGTGTCTGCCTTCAGGCAATGCTCCGTTGTACATATGCATTTATTTATTACATTTTTATATCACCTATCCTACAAAGAACTCAGAATAATACATGGTCTCTCTCACCCCCAGTTTATCTTCCCAAGAACACTACTATGCTGAGAGAGAGAGAGAGAGAGAGAGAGAGAGAGAAAGGAGGGAGACTGTGAATGACTGCCCTAAGGTCACCTAGTAAGGTTCATGGCTAAGTTGGGATTTGAATCTAGACCTCCCCATTGTAATCCAAAATTCTAGCCATAACACCACACAATTTTTCTCATGATCTCTCTCTCTCTCTCTCTCTCTCTCTCTCTCTCCCTCCCCCCCCCACACTTCTTGTGATCCTACCTGCTCAAAGGAGGGGACGAGGCAATGTGATTATGCAAATCAGGTTTACTTTTGTACATGTTACGCAGTTTACTCCAGTGAGCATTTGTTTGCAGGGCAGGGATGGGGAACAGGGCTGTGGAAACTGTGGGAAGCTCTATGTTAAATGTAAGCCTTTCCTGGAAGGAATTGAGAAGGCGAGGTGAAGGGAAACAACAAGATGGAGCAAACTCACCAGTGAAGGGGCAGGGAAGCTGCTCCAGTTCCACTCAGGTTCTCCCACCTATGCAGAATGAGTGTGGGATTTGACCTCGTTGCATTAAGAAGCCTGGTCTGATAGGAAAGGAGATTGTTGCCCCAGCTCCCCAGCTTTGACCTGTAATCCCACCTCATCTGATCTCCTAATGAACTGAACAGCAGCTCAGTGACCCGTCCAGCATGTGAATGGCTTGGCTTTCATGGCTGAAGAGCTGCACAGCGCTGATAGGAATGGAAGTTGCAAGGGATATGAGCCCATTACTGCCAAAAAAAGGGGGGGGTAGAAACAGAATCACTTTTAGATCCATGTCTGTTCAAGCAGGTGTCCCATCTGCAACAGTGCCCATCCTTGATATTCCCATGTTGCTCATCAAAGCTTTCTGAGCAAATCCCTGCCCTCTCTCTGTCCCTTCCCTCCCTAAAAACAATATCTGTCATTTCTCAGTAATGTTAGTTGTCCTGTGAATGTGTTGTATCAATTGGAACTCATTCGCTGGGTTTTTAAATTGTTATTCCCTTCACAAGTGAGCTTCACAGTTTGTTTGTTTTTGGTTATAGGGTTGGATGGTTTCTTTATTTTTAAAGTTAAATGTGTGTGAAAATTCCTGCCTTTTGTTTCCTTTAAGACTGCCGCCTCTTTACATCATCTCATAGTTTGCTGCCTTTTGTATTGTACAAAGTATTTCACAGCAATGGAAAACATAGAGGGGGAATCTCATTGCTTGGTTAGACCATCTGGGAGGTGTGTAAGCTCTTGGGATTAATGGAGTTCTTGCTCAAATAGAATAAAAATTAAATGAAAACTGATTACCATCATCTCAGGAATTATGAAAATTATAAAAATATTGTGGCACCTAGAAGATTTGCACATTTATTATGACATAAGCTGGGGGGCAATCTTTCTGGGCTTGGGGCACATTTGGAGATCTAAGAAACAGATGTGGGCACCACAAAATACTAATTTCATAGTAGAGAAACTGACAGTGCTCAAAGACCCTCACAAAACAACCAGGCAGAACAGCTACACACACCCCAGAATGAATAAAATACAAATGAAAAAACAGGGACACACACCCAACAACAACAACTCAAATAAATAAATAAGTCTCAATTTAAAATAGAAAGGGTGGAATTATGCCGCTCAGGGATGAATGTTCTATCTATGCAAGCATTGCAGCTTATCACATGCAGGGTTCCCACTGATAGAGTTCCTTAGTTGAATACTGCCTAAAGTTTGGGAGAGGCAAGGAGCTTTGGTGGGCGCTGATGGGGTGTGTGTATCAGGATGCCATACTCCCCACAAGCGTCACATTGAGGACCCCAGACAAAAGCTTTTGTGGACTACAGTCCACTTCATCAGATGCACAAAGCAATCCCAAATTGGAAGATACATGTGATTGCCCACTCAGGATTACACTTCCTACATCTGATCTTGTTTATTGTACTGTATGTCCTTACTATATATATTTTTATCTTACGTCTTGTACCCCATTCTGGGATTCCCTGTGGTGATGATGAGCAGGCTAAGAAATGTTTTATATAATTAATAAATATGTAGTGAGAGTCGTATGACATCTTAAAGACTAGCACTGCCAGAGGTGCTAACGATTGACGGGGCTGGCGTCACGCGCATGATGTCACATGTGTGACGCACGACATGTTGTGTTTTGGGAATACTCTGGCGAGCGGCTGCTCTCTCACCCTCAGCCTCTGCCATGGGCCAGGAGGAGGAGGACGCAGCTCTCGCTCTCCACTTCCCACTGGTGGCAGGACACATGCTGAGGTCTCCCTCAGGGCTGGCAGATGCGGAAAGCCCACGGTTTAGGGCCGAGGAGAGGAAGGGAGGTGGAGGCAGGTGTTATACAGCAGCAATAGCCATCACGGCTCCCTTCTGAAGCCACCTTCTTGTGGCCCTGCAAGGTGTCAACAGAGAGCAACCGCTTCCTTTTCCCAACTGGCTGGCCAGCCAATGGCTATTTTGCACGTGCTTGTGTGAGAGGCCCCACCTCAAAATGTATACATCATATACATGATATATATACACAGTTTAAAACTTTGGAAGTGCAAACAGCATTTCAAACAGAGCTCATTAAAACAACATACTAAAAAAACCCCCGAACAATTAAACCCCGTGTTTACAAGAGCTATGACTGAGAGCCGGCGCCTCCAGCCCCCTTGGCTCATGCCCGGTCTTCCCTAAGCCCCAACAGAGCTCCAGTGGGTGGGGGGGGGGGGAGAAAAGCTGAATAGGGTGAGCAAGTGCTGGGCGGCAGCTGTATTCCCAGTGCTTTCTGGCAGGAACAATGCCTATCAACTGGGGGAGAACACCTCAAATATTGTATGTTTGAGGGCGAATATTGTATGTTTGGGACCCTCAGCCCCTATGAGCTGGCACCTATGAACACTGCTGCTCTTCTGGAAATATACAGCTTCTATTGAATTTTTTTTAAATGCATGTCTTGACGCTAAAATTCAGAAACCTGGTGGATCTTGAAAATGCCAAAGTGCATGGAAGCCTTGCTTCCCTGGGTCACTGGGACACGTTGTGACACCTCCATCCCTCTCTTGACTTATCTTCTATTATTCCCGATTGATGTGTGTTAAAGGGTACTTAGCTGCTCCTTCCTCATTGTGTCTGAAAGATCAAAGGCTTGCCAAACTTGTTCCACTTCAAGGTACTCCTTTCCCTACTTTGTCTCCTCTGTTAATTATCTTGTAGCAGTTTCATCCTCTGTCTTTGTCTCCTTTATAAATTGATGTCCTAATATTATTATTGCATCTTCTGCGGTATGGAAATGTTGCCTCCCCTGACTGTTTTGATTCAGCCTGTCTGTGTGCTGAATCTTTTCCAGTTTTGCTGTGTCTTTTCTTCCTACCTTTCTTTCCTCCTTTTTTCGTAGGTAAGGGGTTACCAAAGCTGTGCATGGGCACCCCTTGTATGCGCATGCCATTGGCTTATAGAAAAGTGCTGAAGCTATTTTCTGTATTATTCTTTTTTTATCCCTTTCATAATTGCTCCTAACATCTCGGCTGCCTTTTGACAACTGCAGCCCATTGATCTGGTGTTTTCCGGGAGCTAGCCACAAGGACTCCCTTAAATCTCTTTCCTCAGTGGGAGCAACCTTACACATCATAACTCTTAGCCCAAAAATAAGGGTTGCTTTTCCCAGGATGCCTCACTTTGCACTTGCTGGCATTAAATTTAATCTCCCATTTCATTGTATCTTTCCCCAATTTTATGGGATCCTTTGGGAAATCCTCTCAGTAGCCCGCTTTAGACTTAAATGGTCTTGAGTATCAACTGCAGGCGTCCCCTAACCCTGCCTAACCCTCTGCTTAAATGCCCGTCTTTTTTCTCAGTTCCTATTGAACACTCCATTGTTTACTTCTCTCCAGGATGAAAATGGACCACAGATGCTTGCCCTTTGTGTCTTATCTTGTAATCAGTTGCTCATCTATGAAAAGCAGCCTGATCTTATCTCACCCAGCTACTTAATTTTCTTAAAAGCCTCCAGTTTCAGTACTTGTCAAGAGAACTTCTGAGAAAATTGCTTCCCTTGTACCCATCTTCTTATCTGTTTTCTCTCTCCCCCCCTCCCAACTTCACTTGGGATCTTCCACATCCCCTTTTTGCCTTCTTTTCTCTGTTGGTGGTTCTGCACATCCTACGAGTAACTATTGCTGGTGCCACAATGGAGGAAAATTCCTTTCCACCTAAGCGCTAGTTGCCTTACATAGTCTTACATAGCATTGGGGGTGGCACTATATGACTGGAGTAACACTCTTCTTGTGTGCTTTGGTGCAGTCCTAGCTCAGTCATTGCAACTGATACTACTGATTTCTGTGCTGTACTGCTTTGCAGATGGGAGAGCTCTGGAATTCACAGAAGGATTCCAGTTTTTGCAACTATGATGAAGGCCACATTCCCTAAACTGGAATAAATTCCCTAAACTAAAAAATAAACTATCTTTGAAACCAAAACAACATTAAAAAAACTATTTACTAAGACGTAGATGGGCGGGACACCCCAGCCAAACACCATAGCACACTATTAGGAGTCCTTTCCTTAAAAGCAGTCAGTTCTCCAAGCCTGCTGGAATAAAAAAAAGTCTTCACTTGCCAGCAGGTCAACAAGGAGGGAGCCAGTCTAGTTTCTCTATGAAGGGAGTTCCAAAACCTGGGAGTAGCCACCAAGAAGGCCCTCTCCCACGTCCCTACCAAGGATGCCTGTGAAGGCACTTTTAGTGGCTTTTTGTCTTGCACAATTAGGGAAGTTTAGCTCAGCTTTTTATTTTCAGGGATTGACAAAGGAAGGGGATAGATAGTGGAATTAGGGTTGCCATATGTCCTTTCCCCCCCAGGACACGCCCTCTTTTTCATGGGTAGTCATAGCAATCTGTAGTTAAAAGTAGAAGTCGGCCAACAGGTCCTCTTTTTTGCTTGTCAAAATATGGCAACCCTAACTCCAGCTTTTCTGTTTCCCATATCCAGGACATGCAAGTGTGGACAAGTGGTGGGGGTCAGTGCCAGATAGGTGGGAATGCAGATAGGTGTTCTGACATGGAAAGAGGAGCTCCATCTATCAGCTGTTAGGATACTTCGGCTAATCCTGCTTGTCTTCACAAAGAAGTGACTAGGTGTGTGATGTGGAAGCCTTGATTTACAATCCTAACTAGCTTCTAGGGCTAAGCTTATGTCTGGGAGACGGGCGGAGTGAGCTCAGCACTTCTTTCCCAGTCCCATTGCATTGGAATGGGGTGGCATGTGATGCAGAGGGACTGCAGAGAGGTGTATGGGAAGAACGTCCACCGGCTTCAAGCTAAGTATTGGCTTGTGACCCCTGTGACTGAAGGTAGGCCCATCTCAAGAGCTGCCAGTGCCCTTGGGAGAGGGGTGGCAGCAAAGTGATGTGAATGGGGCCCTGATTGATGCAACTGCTCATTATCCCCTCTCCATCCTAGGCTCTCCAGGCCATGGATGCTGTCAAAGTAGCCTCAACAAAGGAAGCATCCCTGCTGTGACAGCAGCTTTGCAGTGGTTGTGCCCCACCATGGCCCCTGACTTCCTGCTCTCTCCCCTCCACCCTTCCTCCCCATTTGCCTGTCTGTCCACAGCCTGGGAGCTACTAATAGCCAGCTCTGTTGTGCAGGGAGCGCAAGGGTGATAAATAATCTCCAAACAGAACAATTAAGGCTGCATGTGGCGGCCTCTTGCTCCCCCCATCTCCCCCCCCCCCACACTCTTGTGCACTGCGTCTGGGACTCCTAAGGCGGCGAGAATCCCTCTTCATTAATCAAAGATCAGCTACAATTACACTCACTAATTATTTGCAAAGACTCTTTTGTATTTTCTGTCTCTCCAGCAAAATGCTGATTGGACTCTGCAGAGGCTCCACTGCCCTTGGAGACTGAGGACGGGGGAATGAGGATGTGGGTGGAGGAACACTCCAAAAGAGCCCAATCTTTGGCCTTAACTATCTATCCAGCATCGCCACTAAGCAGACAGGTCTGTCCGCAGTGCCATGGGGAGATCATGTCCATGCAGTACCCAGAACCCACAGGGGCTGCAAGCTAGGGTGAGATTGGGATCACAACCGGGCAGGGGTTTGGGGCATTATACAAATTAAGACAAATCGTAGCTGTTTCTTTGGAATAATTCTTTTTCTGCTGGTTGTGCAGGAGGGCAAGTAATATGGCAGATGATCCCTTTGTCAAATGAAGATCTTAAAAAGGTAAAGGTAAAGGACCCCTGACAGTTAAGTCCAGCCGTGAACGACTCTGGGGTTGTGGCGCACATCTCGCTTTACTGGCCGAGGGAGCTGATGTTTGTCCGCAGACAGTTTTTCCAGGTCATGTGGCCAGCATGACTAAGCCGCTTCTAGCGAAACCGGAACAGCACATGGAAACGCTGTTTACCTTCCTGTCAGAGCGGTACCTATTTATCTACTTGCACTTTGACGTGCTTTTGAACTGCTAGGTTCACAGGAGCTGGGACTGAACAACAGGAGCTCACCTCGTCGCAGGGATTCGAACCGCCGACCTTCCAATCGGCAAGCCCAAGGCTCAGTGGTCTACACCACAGCGCCACCCGCGTCCCAAATAATGAAGGTCTTGCTCCGTCCCTTTTGGCTCCTGAAATGTCACTAGGCAATACACACACACTTTCAAACTTATCTCCACTGTCATATGGGGTAGAAACTTCCTTGCTTACTGAAATAAAATCTGAGGTTCTTGTGGGCTGTTTGTGCACAGTGTTGCTACATGTCTGCATACATATATGCACTGCTTATCTGTGTGTGCAGGAACGCATGTTATGTTTTTGCAACCTTTATAAACTAATTATAATAGAGTAGAAAGGGGCATCCAAAATGATCAAGAGCACCTCTGTGGAAAGGCTAACTCAGAGGCCATGTAGTGGGCCCAGACCAGTGGAGCTCACTCCTATCTGAGAGTAGACAGGCACCCTCCTTGCTGAACTTCAGGAGCATGGCTAAAACTTTCTTGTTCCAGCAGACATTTTAAGGTAGTGCACAGTTTCATGATAAATTTTATTGTTTGATTGTCCCATTTTCTGTGCATTGTTTTCATGTGCACTAGTAATGCATATAGTTGTTATATAGGACATTCTCTCTTGGGAATATTGAGTTTGAGATGATAATCATCCAGGGAGAAATATCAGAGAGGCAGTTGGAGGTTAAGGCCTGGACCGAAGCGGCTGTTCACATGCAGAGAGATAAAGTTGGGGGTCATCTGCTTAAAGCCTTGCGAGGACAGTTTGTGGGTAGGGCCATCTCTCCAGATAGGACCAAAGCTATGTGCTAACCCCTTACCAGTGCTAGGCATGGAGAGACGTAAGGGGAAACTGGAGAAAGTTCAGTGTATCTCTTCTCCCCTTGCCCAAGTTGGAGGACCACAGATTCACATGGCAAAAGGCCCACTTTCTCCTGAGCAGTGCTTAAAATAGGAGCAGAACCAAAGATAAGGGGCTGTTTCCCACGAGATGTAGGTGCGCCTGGGGCAGAAACAAAGGTCCTGGCTTCCTAACCCTCCCTCCTCCCCATTTCCCACTGGATAGTTTTATGCTTGTCTGTGACCCCTCAGTGATGTACATAGTGCTCCGTGCTGGCCCTGACAGCAGCAAGGCCGTGCACTTGCTCTGTTGTCTGGGAGACTCTCCATCACTCTGGTGCTGCTGGTGCCGATCGTATCTCTCAGCCTGAGCGTTGCAAGGATGTTTCCCTAGGAGAGTTCAGCTCGGCACCATTGCCTCCTCCCTCAGCCCAGAGCCCCCCTCCCCCCCCCGCTTGCCTAGTTCCTGCTCCGACATCCTGTTCTCTTATCGCCTGACATGGCCTTAATTAACTCTGGCCTGATAACGGGCCCAGCTGCTTCTGCACAAACCCCATCCTAACACAGACACAGAGACACTGACACACACTACTCAAGTCAATCATGTGATTGTGCTCAGAAAGGTGAGTGTGTATGTGTACTATCATGGTTGAGTGGAAGGGGTTAGTGTGTTTAGAAGTGGTGCAAATGACCCCTTCACCTAGGCACAAATATAGCAAGTACACATTTGCCAGAATTGTGTGTGTGTGTGTGTGTGTGTGTGTGTGTGTGAGAGAGAGAGAGAGAGAGAGAGAGAGAGAGAAAGAGAAAGAATCCACATATCCACAATTTGCAAATAATGTGCAAAATAGAAGACGTGTGACTAAAAGCCCTCATAACTGGAATTCATGGTGCAAACACACATTTTTAATTGGTTGTACTAAAGCCAGCTAGTACATTTTGAGCAGGCCTCAATCTCCAAGGAAGACAGTATGAACCTTTGTCAGTGGGTGTAACTTGGAAAGCAGCAAGTCTGAAGTATATTACATCCCTTCTGCCTGCATCAGCCTGCCAATGGCATTCCAGAACCTAGGGATCTTAGGGCAGCTGTCTGTATGAGGGGGCAAACATGATTGCTGTGCGCACATTGACCTTTCCACCGCAACATGGATTATGTATGTGTCTGGGAACACCAGCCAGTGCTTAAGCATTATTTGCCTACATATGTGTCATCCACACAGCTATGGTAATCACCATTGCAACTTCAGTCCAAACAACATTTTATTATGCAGGAAAGGAGAGGGAAAAGGGGCCCTCCAGCTGCTGATGGACTCCAATGCTGAGCATGGCCAGTGTTCAGAGGTGGTGGGTGTTGTAGCACAGTAACATCTGGAGGACCATATGTTCCTCACATTTGTTCTAGACAACATTAGTGAGATGAGTGGGGCCCTTTAAAGTGATTTTGTTGTGGATGCCTTTCAGAATGCTCCTAAACACATCTAAGAGCTGGTCCTACAATCACATATAGGTGGCTGCCTAGGGCAGTGCTTATAGCAGTGAAACACATTCAGCAAATGATGAAAGGATCTTCCCTCTCCATTTGCTGTCTAGGAATCAATGTGCTTCAGTGGCTCAGTGACAACAGGCAGTGAAGGAAGGACAAAGCCTGAAGCTAGAATCAGGCAACAGGGTAAGGGAAGTGGATGTGCAAGCAACCAAAGCAGCCTAGAGCTTAAGTCAGGAATGAGAAGCCTGGGGGCCTCCAGATGTTCTTGGACTACAGTTTCCCTAATCCTTGACCTTTCTGGCAGGGACTGATGGGAACTGGAGTCTAGCAACATCTGGAGGGCCACAGGTTTCCCCTTCCTTGGTCTAAGGAGACAAATTGTAACATGCAGCATGTTAGGACCTAAGGACAATAGTTCATTCTGGGGTGCCAAAGAAATTGTGTGAGGCAGGGCTCACCATAGTAATAGAAACATAAGTTTGTAGAGTTGGAAGGTACCCCAAGGGTCATCTATACCCCTGCAATGCAGAAATAGAAATCACAGCTAAAGAATCCCTGGCAGATGGCTATCCAACCTTTGCTTAAAAACCTCCAGTGAAAGAGAGTCTACCACCTTCCAAGATGGCCCATTCCACTGTCAAACAACTCTCACTGTCAGAAAGTTCTGGTGTTTGCTTGGAATCTCCTTTCTTGTAATTTAAATCTGTTGGCTTGAGTCATATCCTCTGTAGCAGGAGAAAACAAGCTTGCTCCATCTTCCATGTGACAGCCCTTCAGCAAAGTGGCCATCATATCACCTCTTCTCCAGGCTAAACATACCCAACACTCTCAACTGTTTCTCATAAGGCTTGGTTTACAGACCATTTATCATCTTGGTCACTTTCCTCTGTGCACACTCCAGCCTGCCAATATCCTTCTTAAATGGTGGTGCCCAGACTGGACAAAGTACTCCAAGTGTGAGCTGACCAAGGCAGAATAGAGTGATACTTTTACTTCTTTTGATTTGAACACTATGCTTCTGTTGATGCAGCCTAGAATAGCATTATGGTTTTTTGCTGCTGCATCACACTGTTGACTCTTATTAAGCTTGTGGTCTGCTAAGACCCCCTAGATCCTTTTCACATGCGCTACTGGCAATCCAGGTGTCCCCCATCTTATATTTATTTGTGTATCTGGTTATTTCTACCTTACTGTTAGAATCTTACGTTTGTCTCTATTGAAATTCTTTTTGTTTCTGATTCTTAACTCTTCATTGGTGACAGTAGATATGCCCAATATCCTTGTTCCCTTAACCAATTTCTAGGCTAGGGAAAGGGGTGGTTTGGATGAATGCCCACTTTGGGCACCTGCCCTTTAGTGGAGACCAGGGTTTATTCTGCCCCTCAGCTCTCCAGCCTTCCTTTTCCCTGTCCTCAACGCAGTCAATTATTATATCACTGAGGTGGCAATTCAAATACATTCCTGGCAGTTCATCCACAGCTCTTGGCAAATATTAGCCAAAGGGAGATTATTCCAGAGCAAAGTTTGCTGATGGGTATCTCTGAATGTTTGATCTCTTCAGACTCATCCAAGTCACTCTGCCTACCCTCCTCACTCCCTCTGCTCAATGCCAGCAGCTCCAGCACAATATGTGGGTGCCCCCCCTACATTATAGGGCACACGTAGACCTATTACCATCTACCACTTCTATTTTCCTGGTTTGAAAACAGCAGTCATTTTTCATGAATTTCCAAAGGCATTATAGACCAGATGCAACATTCAAATGACCAGTAAGGGTCTCTGTTGTTGCTATCCCTTCTCCAAGAGTGAAAATGTAGGTGGCATCTTGGTTATGGTGGAGAGGTGCTGTAGGGTAATTGGCTTTTAAAATGGGGAGGTTGGGTAAATTGTGACACAGCAAAGGGGGAGATTGGTGCCCTGTACCAACCGCAATGGGAGGGGACTCCTCTGGGTCTGATGGATCTTTCTTCAAAGACAATGGAAGTGGTGGGTGTTCACATTCTGTTTTGTTTATTATTGGATGGTATATACACTGTTGATGTGGGTTGGGGACTTGATCAGTGCCAGGAGGGGAAACAGCTTCATGCACACCACTCTTGCACTTTCTGAAGAGTGGAATATAAATAAAATGATAGGATAAATAAATGTTTATATCCTTACTTCAGCGCTGGAAATAGGGCAGGAGAGTGTGGGACAGGGAGCACAAAATAGGGCCAATGCAATGCAAGGTGTATGTGTATGTGCATGTGCATGGGGGGAGGTATTTTTCAGGTAGTATTTGCTCTGCCTCACCCCTATTGTTCTACCTGTGGCTGATCTATCTTTAGGGATGGTCAAAACCATTTTTAAATGGTTATTGTTGTTGTTGTTGGTATTTTAATGTTTAAAAATACAGTTTGCATTAATACAAATGAAGAGCACAAAACAAATCTAAAACGATTCATAATATTTAATAGTTTCAGTATTCTTCAAACTTTGCAGAACTACCAGAAAAAGGAAACTTTGCAAGTGTGAATCAGCTAGCAAAAACACACACACACACCTTGCAAAATGAATTGTATCCTGGCCTTAGCCAAAGATGAGCAGC
The DNA here is from genome assembly GCF_964106915.1 of Podarcis gaigeae. NCBI lineage: Eukaryota > Metazoa > Chordata > Lepidosauria > Squamata > Lacertidae > Podarcis > Podarcis gaigeae. Next base: position 84,970,806 of record NC_139678.1, on the reverse strand, counting down.
ACTCAGGGGGATGCAAGTTCCTTGATGGAAACAAGCTAAGCCTCATTGCAGTGATATTCATGGACAATCCTGGCCGAAAAGTTGTCACCCGTTCTTAACAGGCTAGTTTGGATAGGAGATCTCACTGCTATTAAGGAGGTTGACCTAGAGGATCACTTCCATATTCAGTTTTTTGCTGTAGTACCACCCTCAATTAAAGGCACACATGGTTGAATTGCAAAACTATTTTAGTGTGGTGAACAGTTGGAATGGCAAGGTCAGTGGTGAATGCTCCAGAAAACTGCATTTTAATTGCTTCACTCAATAGATAGCTCATGACTAAACACGGTTTTAGAGCTTCCCAAAGCAGGTTGAACAATAAAGTAGCAAACAACAGTCTTGAGTGTGTGACAATGGCTGCTTTATACAGATTTGACTGCTCAGTCACCCAGTCACCCCGTCACCCCGTCACCTGCACCACAATATTTAAAGTAGAGCCTGAATCCACATTCACATTCTGGGCTGGCCCAAGGCATTTTGCTGCCTGAGGCGGAGCCCTCCCCACACCCGCAAGATCAGGTGCATAATATCCAATATTGACCAAGTCATTTTTGAACCTGAAGCAAATAATCCCACAAGTGCCTTTCCCCCTCCCTGGCAGGAAAAATCCAACAACAATAATAGCTTGCCATTTGTCGTCATTTCAGAGCACCCAGAATCAGCTGCTTCAGGTGCCATCTCTCTTTGCCTTATGGTAGGGCTGGCCCTGCTCACATTCTCCTGGATATGAGGCAGATGCTGCACAGGTTGCCAGCTGCCCTAGAGCTTGCCCAAGCTAGGCTTGCAGGCGCTTCTGTGGGAGTCACTGTTGCCTTGGAATGCCGGGTCCTATCATGTCTGTTTCATTGATTTAAGCACCGCCGAAAGGGTTTTAATCAGCCGTTAGCTGCCTGCTTAGGCATCAAGAACAAACCCATCAGCCAAGAGAGAACCACAAAGGGCCAGGCCCAGGGCTGGAGCGGTCCCAACTCTTTAAAGATGCAAATTGGCAATCAAAGATCAAAGCCGTGAAGTTGGCATAATCTCCCTTAAAAGGGTTCCATTATTAACGAGCTGGGCTTGTAGCTCACCCTACTTCACTTGCAGCTTCTGATGAGGCTGCCAGGCTGTGCCCTCCCTCCCTCCCACTGCCTCGGCTGCAGGGGGAAGGATGAGAGGCAAAGGAGTGGGAAGGTCTCGCCCTGTTTGTTTTTCTCTCCTCTCTAATGTGTTGGTGTCAAATTCTCCTTGGCAGAAACTACAAACCCCCGGAATCGAACCACAGGGACAGGGGGAGAGAGGAAGAGAGATGTCGTGTCTGAGAGAGAGAGATACAGAGAGAGGAAAGAGTGGGGAAAGATTCTTGTATGGTGGGCTAGGTTCTCCTAGAGAGGATTTCAGCACGGCAAGCAAAACCTGCCAAAATTCCCTGTTCTATACACAAGTATTAAAGATGCAGCAGAGCCTTGTTTTCTTTCACATCTCTCTACCCCACACCCCACCCCCAATGTTAATGTGCTCATCAGTCCCACCATTGCCGACACCCTGGCTATCCCTTCTCTGGGCATCCTTCTCACACAGAGACATGCATATCATCTCTCAGTTTTTTTCTGATGCTCTAAGGTCCAGCCTGCCAAGACATTTTGCTTCCTGAAGCAGAGCAGCAAATGGTGCCTCCCCTCACCCCATGCCATCAAAGGCTGGGCAAGGTACCATATTTTTCCGTGTATAAGACGCCCCCATGTATAAGACAACCCCTACTTTTGGGGACCCCCAAATTAGGAAATAGGCATATGCACTATCTGTGTATAAGGTCCCCGCCCCAGATTTTTAACCTTATTTTAAAGTAAAAAAACCCTAGTCTTATACACAGAAAAGTACGGTAGTTTGATTCCTGAGACAGAAAATTGCAAAAGGGAATTTCCCTCTCCCTGGCAGAAAAGGTATCAGCAGCATCATTACCACATTGCTGCCTTTTCATAACACTGCAAAATCTGCTGCCTCTTATGGCAGCTGCCTCACTCTGGTAGGGCCAACCCTGTATCTTCTTGGCTTGCCTCTCCTCACTCCCTTCCTTGCTTTCCTTATGAAATGAAGGGGAACATGCCTTTCAGCCGCTGGGCTCTGGAATAAGGAACAGAAGCCATAAAAGGACATTCACTCAAAAACACTTGGTAAGAGTTGCTTGCCCTACCATTTAACTCGTCCACCCCTGTGATCACTAGCCATGGAGGGACCCCCCCCTTTCTGTATTGTGTGTCTGGGCAAACGGGGGGGTTTAATCCACAGTAATGATTTGCATGGAATCAGGAGGTGTGGATAGTTAATTTCATGTTAATTATTTTGGAATGCAACAGGGTGATTTTGTTTGTGCTGCACAAATGAGCTGTGATTGGAGACAAAACACCTGAAACGAGGGATACAATGAAAGGCAGGCACCCAACTATCTATAAACAAAAAATAAAAAAATAATAGAGACAAATTTAATTTATGGAGAGCTGTGGATGGGAGAGTGGTATGAGGGTGTGAGTGAACTGGGTGGGTAGAGATGCTCGAGGGATTTGTTCTCTCTGAATTCTGGTGTGAGCTGACCTGATCTGCCTTCTCCTAGGCTATCATGAAGATCTGAACACATAGTTATCCTGCAGAGTTCACTCTTTGAATTTTATGGTGTAGTTCTCAGCCCAAAAAGCCTAATTGTTTTTAATTGTTGTAAATATGTTTATTTTATTTTTAATTGCATTGTTTAATCCCTGAAGTGTTTGCCACCCACTGGGAGAGCGAAGGGTGGGATAACCATTTAATAAATATAAATAAATAAATAGTAAAGATTTTAGGGTGAAATACATTTGAAAATGCATACTTTGAGAGAAAACAGATTTATAATTCTGTATCTTATGAGAAAAAGCATTCAAATAAAGTTTTAAAATGTATATTTAATTATGGGGGGGGTTGGTGTGGATTTTGTATTTAAGAAAGTTTGCAGATTAATGCAGAAATGGGGCAGAACAGGCTTATGAATGATCCTGTGCAAAAGTGGCATAAAACTGGAAATGAAGTGATGTAACCATTCCTACTGATGTGAGCTGTAAGATTGGGAGGAGTAGCTGGTGATATGCAAGTGAGGAGCTGGTCCTGAGCCCATTCTGCCATCCATAGTAGATTACCGTGGCCATCATTTTTGTCTGGTGTTCCTGATGCTTCTTCCTGAATCACTTCCTTAGCAGATCTGAGGGGGTCCCTTCAGTAGTACTGATAATTGTGGCACACAGCAAAGTAGCAGTCCTTAAGACCAGCGTGGGGCGGCACCGTGCCCTGTGCCCCGCTTTGCGAGCCAGGGCAGGACACTCCGCAGGGCCTCTGAAGAGTCTGCCTGCCTCCTCCCACTCAGCCACCCTACAACTGAGGGGGAGGCGGCAGGTGGACCATTTGGGGCAGCGTGGAGCCTGCGGGCGCCCAAGCCACCACGTCACCCCCAGGAGAGACGCGTGGCTCGGACACACTGCAGGCCCCGCAGTGAGTGCCACCCGCCATTGTCAACCCCCCCCCCCAGTGGTGACACCCAGGGCCTCCTGCTCCCCCCCTGCTTAAGACACGATGGTTGCAAGCAAATGAAAAACAGAAGAGCACTGCAGATGAGAAATAGGGGCATCAAAAGGATAATTAAAGACTCAGGCCAGGGCTGTACCTGGCCATGGGGTGAATGCAGACATTTACCACATGGTAAATGTGGGAAAGCCTCAGTGCTTGATAAAGTTCCCACTGTTTACCATGGCATTACAATGTGTGGCATGAGGAAACAACAACAACAAAAAAACACCACCAACAGCAGTTTCCTTAATTCAGAAGACCAAAGTAAACCATAGTATAAAACCTCATACCACTTGGTGAGTGGGTTACCAATATCGAAACAGTGTGGAACAGTGAAAAGGAATGGAGATTATGAACTGTGCAAGGGAGGGCCCCACTCAGAGTGTCCTGCTGATCCTTCACCCCATTGCCCCAAATGCACTTGGCAGTCTTAACTCCCAACACAGTAATTTGCTTCACCCTGTGCTCTCGCCAATTCATTCACCCCATTGCATGTGTGCCATTTCTGCAGCTACAATTCAGGCAGGCACATCCCTTGATAGGTGAAGAAGGGGACCAACTTGGCCAGACAGGGAGCACTCACAGGGCTGCCTTGCCTGTCCTAACCCTGCTGGTACTTCCCTAGTTGTGTTCCCTAGTTGGCTGCATGTCCATTTCTACTGAGCTCCCTGTATGCACACTTTATGGCAGGTGTGGGGAAACAATCAACCCTCCAGATGATTTTTTGGACTACAATCCCCACCATTCCTGGCCACTGAGTATGCTGGCTGGGGCTGATGGAAGTTGGAGTCTAACAATATCTGGAGTGCCATGGAGGTTCCCTATCCTTGCTTTATACCCTTGACCATAGTGAGGTGACAACACCTTGGAGGGTAAGGATTCTGGATTTTAGACACAAAAGCAGGATTTATAAACTCATGATCACTTGCTAGGGATTTTGATTGCCCCATAATTGTCCCATAATTTCAGGCTAGTTGCAGTGTGAAGCTCACTCCCTTCTGATTCTGGTGGTAGAAAGTGATGGTGAACCATTCCCACCCACCCACCCCCCGCTGCCCTTGTACTTGCAGAGGAAGATAGATGGGGCAAGAACAGGGATGCCCTCTGAACTACATGGGAAATTTCCAGTTCTCTTGAACTGGAGGAAGGAATAGTGGATGTAAGTGGATTTTCGTCATGAACACCATATGATTTACTGCTGAACTATGACACCCATACCCAAAACCCATACCCTTCCTTTCTAAGATAATTGATATTTTTCAAAAGTCATGTATGCACACCAGGGGGACCCTGGCCAGTGGCCAGTCCCCTGGTACATGTACAGATTATTTAAAAAACCAAACTAATTCATCTTCTGCACTACCACTACACATGCTTGTTGAAACCGTAGTATGTGAAGCAGCCCTGCCAGGTCGACCTCTTGCCGTGCAGGATTTTCTTCCACTTCCCAAACCATTCTCAAGATTCTTCTGTATGGCTGCCCAGCTGGCTTTAATTGCCAAGCCACCGGGGCCCATGACGTGCCCCTGGGTCCCCTGCGAAAAGCCGCTTTTTCCGATGTTTCCTGCCGAGCCGACTCTGAGAGCTGCCTGTGCTGTTAACCAGGCATGGAAATTCTGGCACCATCATCTGGGAGCTGGTGTGACAATAAATCTTATCAGCAGAAGCACATCCTCTCCCGGAGAGATAGGCCCTGCTCCGCACACCCTGGAACACAAGTCTTGCATCTGCACAATGTCACCGTGAAGGATTTTGCAGATAACACCACGGCTGGGTAGGAGATGGATTCTCTACCAGCGCCCAGAAGTGCGATAGGAGATGAGGCCTTTTGTCTAGGTCTTCCCTCTTCCTTAAATCTGTGATGCAGCCAAGCTATTAGCAGGGGGATGGGACAGTGGAAAAATTAGTTTAGGAAAGCTACAAAGACACAAAAAAGACAAAGGCAAGTCCCCGCTCCACAGCAAGCCCCCCCGGAGAGCCCTGGTTCCAAATGCATAAGAAGTAAGGCTGTTGCAGGTTACTGACTTGTATCTTGCAATGTCTGAATCTCTTAACAAAGGGTAAAGCGATGGACTAGCTTTCTTTTTTGTGTGATGGCAGAGAGAGGCTGGGCAAACTCGGGGGGGGGGGTCCTACAAACTACTACATGGGGAGGGGGGGCAGCTGAGAGGGAAGAAGTCCCAAATTCCCAGTGTATGCAGATGATCATGTTTGGTGTAACATGAGGCAGAGAGTACAGAAGTCAAGTCGTTTATGTCACAAAACCTAGCTCATGCATTTGTTGGGACAGGCACAAAGACAGCCTCAGAGTACAGTGGTACCTCGGGTTAAATACTTAATTCGTTCTGGAGGTCCGTTCTTAACCTGAAACTGTTCTTAACCTGAAGCACCACTTTAGCTAATGGGGCCTCCTGCTGCTGCTGCACCACCAGAGCATGATTTCTGTTCTCTTCCTGAAGCAAAGTTCTTAACCCGATGTACTATTTCTGGGTTAGCAGTGTCTGTAACCTGAAGCGTATGTAACCAGAGGTACCACTGTATATATATCATACCTTGACTGCGTGATGAGGTTGGGCTGTGTATATTCCCTAATGCTGTAACCACTGCTTAGAAAAGCAGAACTGGGGCTCAGGGTTTTAGTTTTTATTTTAGGCAAGGTACTAGTCCTTACAGTTGTGAAAATATGCTTGTAAATGTTTCTTGCGAGAGAAGTCAGCCCAGCCCCATTCACACAACCCACACCGCCCTCTTGAGTTGGATGGATAGGAGTACCCGAGTGTTTTCTGCACCACCAGTAAGCATAAGGGGTACTTGTGCTTTTCCCTTCCACAGCAAACAGGAGAACTCGGGCGTCTCTGGCTTAGATGTAGGCATAAAGTGTGTGTGTGTGTGTGTGTTTCTTTGCTAAATAGAGGCATGCAATATTTGTGCGTGTGTGTATGTCCCTCCCCAGCACGAAGCGCCTGTGCCAGCGATAAGCGTGCCGAGGGCGCTGCTTTGGCCTGGCAGGCGTCCGCTGCCCCAGGCAGGTCTTAGCCGAGTTTAGTTTTATACACTTGCTCGCGCGCGCGGCCGGCGCGGTCCTGGGAGCGGTAATGAGATGGAGGCAGCAGAAGGACGGTGCGATAAGGCAGCCAGCTCTGCCCCAGCAGATTAAATGCTGGGATTAAGCAGGCGGTGCCAGCGCGGCTGGCGTTTTATCTCCGCAGCGCTCTCCCCTCTCATTCTCCCGCTTGATAGCGAACATTTTCAGAGCTGTCAAGAGAAGAAATTGCTTGTTAACCCTTTGAGGGCCGATCTTAGCCCCGGAGCGGGGATGTGCAAGGGGTGGGTGGGGAGAGACTCCTGTTCTTAGCTGTCCAGGGAAGTGACTAGACCCCTGCAGGCTGGTCTTTTCCGCGCCGCGCCGACCCCCCAGCCCCTGTCCCGTTATATGCCTTAGCTGGAGGGAATCGGTCCTTTTTTCCCCTCTTCCCCCCATGCAACCATCCAATTCAGGGCTGCTGCAGCAGCAGCACCAATATAATTGTGACCTTTTGAACAGAGCAGCCTAGGAGAAGCTGGTGTGCATCTCTGGAGATTCCAAACAGTAGCATCTTGTGCAACGCTCCCCCCCTCCAAGGGGGAAAAGAAGCTTTTCCCCCCCTTTACTCATGTGTCATACCAGCCCACCCCCTCCAGTCCTCCTAGATCAGAAAGAATTGTAGTTATGGCCAAAGCTTTCATGGAAAAGGAAGACCCACTTCACACATGGTTTGTATTGTAAAGACATACCTTTTTGCCCAGGCTTCCCCTGACCCATGGGATGGGACCCTCTTTTATTTGTTTGAATTCTCAGGCTTCCCATTTCTATTTGTTTGTATACACAATGACTACTGCTTTACTGGATTTTTTTGTATCTTTGTTTTAACGATATTGTCTGTTGGCTTTATGTTGTACACTACTGCAAGATTTTAAAAAAATAGTAAGCAGCTTATAAGTGTATTATAGAAAAGAAATAAAGTGTTAGTAGATACATTTCTACATGGCAATGGGGCCCAGAGGCCATAAAACACATGAGTTATAGTATGCAATATTTGTATGCAAAGCTGAAAGGCAGGCTAGCGCCACGCACACCCCCAGCAAGCCATTAATGCTGTTAGTTCATTGCTGTCCCTCTAGTCTAGATGTGATACCATTCATGCAATTAGCACTTTTGTGAATAGCTCTTTTAGAGTAAATAGCAGGATTTGGATTGGGACTGCAGAGCAGAGCAAATGGTTATCTCTCTCCCCCCACCCCCCTACCCCATATTCTGATTTGGATCAGGGGGACACACCTGCTATTTACTCCTTTAAAAAACAATTCACAAGGTTGCTAATTGCTTGAAGGGTGTCCCACCCACTGGATCATGAGCACCTTGTCTTGATGTCAGTTCTGTTCAGGGAAACGGAGCATCTTCTTTTCTCTTGAGTAGATGGTCCACACCCCATTCTCCATGGTTCAGAGATGACCATGATCAAAACCCTTATCTGGTGCTCTTTAAGGCACTTCCTGTCAAGCTCTTTTCCCGCCCCTGTGAGCTATCCTGCTCACTGCTGCTTGTTCCTTGCACTTTTAATTGGTTTCCCAGTTTGATTCTTCATCTACTGCTGCTCCTTGCCAGGCAGGACCAGGTTACCCTACCCTGTTACCTGAGAGCCAGCAACCAATCCTCTCTGGAGCCACACTTTTTTGAGCATACAACTAGCTATTCCATCTGAATCTTCTCCTGTGACTTTTCCCATCTCTCTTATGGATCATTTTACCTCACAAATACACAGCCCCCCCTTTCTGCTGCTCTTCCGTCTCTGCTCCCCCCTCCCACTGCTGCCTTTTTAGATACTGGAGCAAACCTGGCCTAGAGTGGGCTCTGCTGGCATCCTTCTGCCAGGCTGAAAATGGACCATTTATCCCTGTGTTTATCCCTCCTCACTTTTCTGCCTCAATGCCAGTTTGTGATCCATGACAAGCCTCTGCTTCTCATCTCTAGATGGCTCCATTCTCTTCACAGACTCTGCCGAGGAGAGACATTTGTCAAAGGCTTTGTTGAGAGTCCCAATAAATTCCTGTTCCCCTCTGTGCAGAAATCATTCTCCTCAGCTAAGGAGGGCATTGTTCTTTTCTTACTGGGAGCAGAAGCTCCTGCAATGTGCCAGGCTCAGTTGCTGTTCCTGATCTTGGTGAGGAAAGTGTTGGTGGCTGCCTTTGTGCTTCTGCACACTTTCTTTCTCCAAGATGCTTCTCTGTCTGAATTTGCCCCTACTGTCCCTGTGGAGTGGGGTAGGGGGAAAGAAGTAGGGGAATTGTATGAATATTAGGGTAAAGCTCTATAGCAAATGACTATGGTCCCACATATCAAAATTGTGTTAGGAAGATATTGCCTGGCTCTCTTTGCTTTCTAAAATGGGCCGGATGTCTTAAGACCATATCCCTATTGTAAACAAATGGGCTGAAAACAGCAACACTACCCAAGATTATCTCCCTCCTTTATCACTGCACATTTCCCCATAAGGCTTGGGGCCCAGTTACCAGTAGTCAGGTGGAAGCAACATAAAGAAAGCCCTGCTGGACCAGCCAGTTGCTCATCTAGTCCAGCTTCCTGTTCTCTCAGGGCCCAACCAGATGCCAATGAGCAGCACCATCTCTTCAAAGAGGAAAGGGAGGCTTTGCTAAATTTATGAAATCCTGACCTTAGATATGAAGGTGCAGGGCTGGTGCCAAGTGTCGGCCATCCAACCTCTGCTTAAAAACCTCCAAGGAAGGAGAGTCCACCACCTCTTGTGGGAGTCTGTTCCACTGCTGAACAGCTCTCACTGTCAGAAAGTTTTTCCGAATGTCTCCTCTTTTTCAGGCTAAACATACCCAGCTCCTTCAAGCACTCCTCATAAGGCTTAGTTTCCAGACCCTTTATCATATTGGTTGCCCTCCTTTGCACATATTCCAGCTTGTCAACATCCTTCTTAAATTGTGGTGCCCAGAATTGGACAGTTTTCCAAGTGTGGTCTGATAAAGGCAGAATAGATCTGTTGATGCAGCCTAGAATAGCATTAGCTTTTTTTGCTGCTGAATCACACTGTTGTCTCATGTTAAGCTTGTGGTCCATGAAGACCCCTAAATCCTTTCCACGTGTACTGCTAGTAAGCCAGGTGTCCCCCCATCCTATATTCTTCCTGCCTAAGTGCAGTACATTACATTTGTCCCTGTTGAAATTCATTTTATTAGCTTGCATCCAGTTCTCCAATGTGTTAAGGTCATTTCGAATTCTGATTCTGTCTTCTGTGGCATTAGCTACACCTCCCAGTTTGGTGTCATCTGCAAATTTGATTAGCATCCCCTCAATTCCTTCATTTAAGTCAGTTATAAAGACGTTAAACAACAACGGGCCCAGGACACAACCTTGTGGCACCCCACTTGTCACTTTTTTCCAGGATGGTGAGGAATCATTAATGAGTACTCTTTGGGTTTGGTCAGTCAACCAGCTACAAATCCACCTAACAGTTACCTTGTTCAACCCACATTTTACCAGCTTCCTCATAGGAATATCACGGGGGACTTTGTCAAAAGCCTTTCTGAAATCAAGATACACTATGTCCACAGCATTTCCATGATCCACCAAGTTTGTAATTTCATCAAAAAAAAAAGAAAAGAAAAGAAAAGAAAAGAAATCAGATTGGTCTGGCATGACTTATTTTTGAGAAACCCATGCTGGGTCTTAGTAAACGCAGCATCCTTTTCTAAATGCTCATAGACCACCTGTCGAATTATCTGTTCTAGGACCTTCCCTGGTATTGATGTCAAGCTCTCTGGTCGGTAGTTATCTGGGTCTTCCTTTTTCCCCTTTTTGAAGATGGGGACAACATTTGCCCGCCGCCAGTCTGTAGGGACCTCACCTGTTCTCAGATTTGCTGCCTCTGTGTCAAGCTCATCCGCATTTTAGCCATTAACAACATGCTTTGTGGGCCTGTAGCTTCTCTTTAGCACACTGCCATCAAATGTGCTATGATTTCTCCTGGAAAACAAAGAGGGCTAACTGATAAGCCAAGAGATGTAGAAGGGAGCTGCTGCATGTGAATTCCTCAAGCAAAGAATGACAAAGAAAACTGGTCTCAAGAGAAGAAAGAGAGCTGGCACCGTGCTGTGTAAACAGTGATGAAGGGTGGACCAAAGAGATTCAGACCCCAGCTGCAGAATCTTGATTTCTTCCTTATCTCCCCACCTTGGCAAGCACATAAGAAACAAGGTTTAGTTCTTTGAAGAAGAGATGCTGGTGCTCCAAGGAGCCAGGAAGCCATGCTTTCTGACCAGGGAAGCCTTGCCTCCCATTGCCAGGTGCACCGCAGCTGACTCAGCTCTACTTTCTTAGTCATGAGGGGAAGAGTTCCATAGTGTAATGGTAATTGTTTCAAGTGCAGGAGCTCATCACAACATCTCCCAAAGAGAGATGTGGGCAGGTAAATTGATCAGTTCACACAGATGCATACACCAGAGAACAGCAGTACATAGCATAATATCCAATTCCTTAGGATGAGCATGACAGCTATGCATAGTTTCCAAGGAGTAAGATGTATTTTGCTTTTTATTTGCATAGGTTCAACCTGTTAAATACATTAAGCTGTATCAAAAGACCATCATCGAGCTGAAAGGCAATCTTGAACTTTTAAATGGAAATGCAAACGATCTTGGAAAGAACTGTTGCCATTTAAACTGCTAGCTTGAAGTAAGAACTCCATCAAAGGACAGGAAAGAAGTCTCCAACTCTGCTTCATTCTCCAAGGGTTCATCCACACTTCTGCTTGTCCCACCACTTTCTCCCAAGGAAACCTGCTCTTTACCGCTAAGTCAAAGCAAACGTCAATCAGGTTTTCTGGGGATTGACATTTGCTCCGATTCAGTGGTAAAGAAGTGGAGCAAACAGAAAACTGCTCAGACCCCTGCCTTGAAAGCATGGAACAAGTGGCAAACCTCTCGGACTCATGATTTTTAGGCACAGGAAAAGCAAAGTGTGGATGAGTCCTTTATGCTGATTTGTCACAAACTTGAAATAGTTGTTATCACCTCACTCATTTGATGACATCACCACACTTGTTCTGAAAAAGGTTCCAGAAATGTACTATGGAAGGCATCCTGCCCATTCTTAGGGGCACTTTTTTGTTGTTGCTCAGGACTAGCATCCAAAACAAGTTGAATCTTTACTCAGCTTCAGCCATGCTTCCTAAGTGCTCTGCTTCCTAAATGCATGTATACTTGCTTTTGCCAAGAATGTATCTTTGAATCAAATTAAATTAATTGTGTGCAACTCAGCAGGGTGGCTAGGGAGGATTAATTAGTGTTATATCATTGGGGTACAAATTTCTTGGGATTAAGAGACAATTGCCCCAGGCTTTCATCCAAGGCTAGGCAGTGGTCCTGTTGCTCAGGCACAAAAGCCAGTAAAAGTGTTAACAAGCCCTAAAATAAATTGCATGCAAAATTTATGTAAAAAGAGTGTGACTTGGGCTCCATAGTAACATAGTTCAGAAAATTAGGCAGGGTCTGCCATCCTATCCAGCCACAGCCTCTCTGCCCAGCAGAAGTTGAACCAAAACGCCATGGAACAAGAGTCCTTTATGTCATCACACTGCAGGGTTTTTAATGGGAGGAAGGGGTGAGTGAATGGCTACAGAGAGAGGAAAGAAGGCCAGCTGATACAGATACCTGAATAGTCTCTTTGATAATCTGGTGTGCATGAGGATGGAAAAAATCCCCCCCTCAAACAGGTGAGGAGGCTCTGAAAGGGAGCAGGGAGAAACTTTGATCAACACCACAGGTCCTCATTTAACCATTTATTTTGTACACCATCAGTTCTAAAAAAAACACCCTTGACTTTTGGCCATCCAAATGGTCTGAACACCAGTCCCTTCACTTCCTAATACCCCATTTTCCAGCTGTCCTCTCAGAGTTGCTGTTCTCTATAACACAATGCCACCAGCATTGGAACGTCAGGCATAGGAGATCTCTTTTTTTTCTTTTAACTATAACTCCAAGATCTATTAACCAGAACCAGGTTCAAAAGATATACTCAAAGAATTAGAAGAGTTCTAAGCCCAGGAATTTGCAGTGAAGAACTGAACTGAGTTCACAGTCTTTCCGTATAGAAAGCCATTCCTGGAACACCTTCACCAGCATACAAAATTTTCTAACCGGGGGGCGGGTGGGGCGGGTGTCGTTTTGCAGCTGCCGATTTTAAACAGTTGGGATTCAGATACCCTTGCCAATCTCTCAGAGACCTTCCATTAGATCCTGATCTACCTTCTGCCCACACCTAGCATGCAGCTAAACAAGCCAGGCAGATCGTAAACATGCTTACTCTCAGGTAGGTGGAAGACTTCTAACCCCTTACTATTTGCTAGGGGGGTGAGATTGCCCAATAATGTGTTATTTCTTGTGGATGAGCTCATATGTATAATAGGAAGGTTAAACCCCATGTACCACGGTGCCTATACTGATTGTGTTCTCCCACAGTTGTTTTTTAATAACTCTTCCAAAAACAGATAACACTCATCTAATTCAACTCTTTTCTCTCCCCATATTGCAAATGGTGGCAAGTTAGGGTTGAAACTTGAGTGATTTCCCCAAGTTCTCCCACTGTGAAATCTGAACCAGGAACCCTCCAACTCACATATTTATCCTCTCAGCCACTACAATATTATGCTCTCAGTCATTGCTTCTGCAGAATTAGTCCCATTCCACCCTCTCATTACTCCCAACCTTTCCATGCTGTCTCAATCACTTTTCTTCCACACTTCATGCACAAAGAGTTTCCCGCACTGCAGGGATTTCTGGTTCATGAATCTCAATGGGATGTCTTCTGTCCTGGTGGCAGGATGATAGGCATGGTAAAGGCTCCTAGTTCAGATCTTTGCCAATGCAGGGGTTTGGGGTGGGGTGGGGGAGAGGAGAATATTTAATAGTAGGGCATGGGTGCCATCTGGTTGGGTTCTCTGGTGCCAGCAATGGACACAGTGTTATGGGTAAATCAGGGATCAGGAGGCATACTGGAGGGATGGGGTCTTTTTTGGAAACAGCTCTGGGAGCCACAATCTTAAATTGTGACTATGCTCATACAAGCTTGTTTTAGGAAAGGCTTGCTTTAGACCCCAAATGACAAGGCTGTTCCCTCTGCCTCTTAATCACATCCAATGCTTCTAACAGAAAACCTAGCCTGGCTTCCAAACCTTGCACATGCCTGGCCTTTCAGAACCAAGCAGTATGAACCAGTGACCAGTGCAAGAGTGACACCCTTCCTATTGGTGTTGAGCCACTCTTGCCTTGTTTGGGGACCTGCCTGCCAGGGGCTCACCAGTGCAGAGCAGTCAGCTCCAGATCAAGCAATAGGAAGCACTCTCTGTAGCAGCAGCCATGTTACAAATGGCTCAGTGGAGCAAATTCGTCTGCAGTGGAGCTGCAACCACTGGCACAAGTTAACTGAAACCAGGAACAAGCAGCAGAGGAACATGTCCTGTATGCTGTAGTCAGACATGGCTACGGTGGCATCCCTAAGAAATGGCAAAGGCCAGAGAGTAGACTGAGAGAAATGGTGAAGTGGGTGACCCTACAAGGCAGCTGCTGGTGGTAGAAGAGAACAGGAGGCCTGGAGATCCAAGGCAAAGGCAGGAGCTGAGCCACTTCCAGCTGAGGGTCTGAAGTAGGCTGTTTGGTCTGGCAGCTGATTAAAAGCAGCAGGGGCCCATGGATGAGAGGCTGTTGTGCCACAAGTGTAAGAGGCATGCAGTATGCAGGGGCAAGATGAAATTCAAGTTGTCTGGGAAGGGACGAGGAGGGAAAGGGAGGGGGAAGGCAAGTGAGAGGGAGGGAAGGAGGTATCAGAAGTGAAATCCTATCCCACTGGGTCAGAAAATTGCTGCAAAATCAGGCTTGAAATGAATTGAAATTGCTGAATCCAAACGGATCTAATACCCCAAGCCAACAGCAATAGGATGCTGGTATCTGCACTGTGTTTCCCTCATGGAGCAAACAGGTGGAGGATGTCGGTATGCATGCTGGTGTACATTCTGGAGGAGGGGAGGGGAGTTGCAGCTGGGAAGGAGGAGAGAGGGGGGACTTCAGGAGGAGGGGGAGAGGAAGACTGAAACTGTGGAGATCCATGGACTGCATCAAAGGGCATTTGATGAATATGATTGTGTGTGTGTGTGTGTGTGTGTGTGTGTGTGTGAGAGAGAGAGAGAGAGAGAGAGAGAGAGAGAGAGAGAGGGAGGGAGATGCATATGGGACAGCTGGAAAAAGCTCTGACAGCTAGGAGCTCCATCTCTGCTGGACACTGACTTTGCTGAGGGAGCTGATGTCCAGGCCGTGCCCCTGCTCTGACATTGCCACTTACAGAAGTTGAAACTTCTGCTAGTGTCCCCGTCTCCCTGGGCCGTCTCCCTTGGCAACGGGCACTTGTGTGACTCCAGCTCAGCACTCTCACTTAGCAGGCACGGCTTCTGATTTCCATGGCTGCTTTCATGGATGTTGCGTGCGCTTCCTCTTCAGCCCCCAATCTCTGTGCTGCACCCGTAGACAGGAAACCACACGTTCCTGGTGCCTAGAGAACCTTTGGGGCCCTGAGATAAGCGGGTCAGAGGTGGTTTTAGGGTAGCATGACCAGTTCGGCTTCACTGGGCACCAGCACTGCAGGTGGTGCCGCAACAATGATGTAGAACAGAGTGCGAGTGGCAAAGGCTGCCACTGTAAATCAAGAGCCCAAAGTCCACCACTGACCCACAAATTCTCCCTGTGTTAACCTGCCTTTGGGAATAGGATGCAACAGTGTGTAGGGAGGCCTATTTGGCTGCTTTAGGCTCTTTCTCCTGTGTGAAGCGTTGTAGGCCATGCCGTTCGGTTGATGAGTTTGGTAGCCAGGTGGTAGTGAAGATGGTTGGAAGATGACTTGGAGAGAGAGGAGATCATGCAGTGAGAACTGGCAGCGAGGCCGCAGAAATACTGGCATGCAAGTGTGGTAGGAAAGACTTTTCCTGAGCATCCAGGGACTGGACAAGTGGTACAGCAGCTGTAACAAAATCCTGGAAGAAACATGAACAGGTTCCAGCTTTCAGGGCTGCCAATTGAGCTAATTTGCCATGAGCTCATTTCCATGTAGGCTGGCCAGTATCTGTGCCAGGGCTGCAGGTGATCCAAGTTATGAAGAGCCACAGACCTCTGGGTACCTCACAACAGCTATCTCATATGAAGCCAGGTATGGAAAAAGGGGTCGTGGTTGACCCAAAATGACCTCGCAGGCCAACCTCTGAGGCCTGACAGGGCTAACTAGGCCCATGGGCAGGAGGTTCCCTACCAGGCCTCTAATGTAAAGTGGTGAGCACAACAAAACAACTTCCCCCTCTCAGTGTGGCTCCCAAAACAGAGGAAAGCTATGCAGGAGTGGAGTTTTGCGTGAAAAAAACTCATTAAAAACAAATTCCTAGGCTCAAAATGTGATAACAGGCGTCCTTTTCTTTAAATCTGTACGTCTTTTGTGCTTGGCTCTGATTGGTAGCACTTGAGGTTCCAGTTCTCTGCTACACTGTACACGCATATGTGTCAGTAAAACCCTTAAGTGCTTTGGAGCGAAACTGTCACTGAATCCACATGTACTAGTCTTTCAGGCAGCCTTTGGAAAGACAGCCTAATCACGGAGATAGCACATAAATGCTCACAGATTAATTACACCATTCAGTAGTGTGCCCCTTGGGGTGACCTCAAGGGGATTATTTCCATACATTTGAGTGAGCTCTGTATCCTCTGCCACTGCCTGTTCTCCAACTGCTCCCCTCCCCGCCCCATAGCCTTCTCATTTGTGACATGTACAAAAAGGATATGGTGAGTCCCATAAACCTATTTACTAGGGTGTCACATTTGTATCCATCCACCATGAAAGAGACATTGCTTGAGAGAGGGGGCATAGTTCAGTAGTATAGCACATGCCTTTTGAGTAGATAACAGTGGTGAGGGGACACCCCCCATGCTACCTCAATGTTGTTGAACTCTAGCTCCCATCAGCCCCAGGCAGCACAGTCAGGGTTGGGGATGGTGGGAGCTGCAGTCCAACAACATCTGGAGGATTACAGGTTCCCCAGCCTTGGCGTAGAAGGTCACAGGTCAATCCTTGCCACTAGCTGTTTAAAAAACATCTCAACCAGCCTGAGCCTGGAGAAACCCCTGTTTCCCAGAGTTGCCAACCTTTTTACAGTGCTGGCAGCTTTGCAGGACTGGAGGAGGTGGGCAGCGGCTGGAGGGCGGCTCCTCCGGCAGGGAAGAGGTGGAGGATCCGGGCAGCGCTGCTTCAGCGAGGCGGGCAAGGGTGGCGAGCTGATGCCGGGAGGCACCGTGCTGCACCCAGCCTCTGCCTCTTCTCTGGCGCCCGTGCCATGGTGGCCACGGCAGGCGGAGCCTCTGGGTGCATGGCAGAGGTGGGCGAGGGCAGCAAGCTGATGCCGGGAGGCGCTGCATCCAGCCTCTGCCTCTTCCTTGGCGCCCTCCAGAACGTGGCACCCTGGTGCCCCGCGCCACTTGCCTCTGTGGGCAAGATGCCCCTGTATGTAAGCTTCATATGTTAATATGTCATTCTCTGTCAGCAGTATATAATTAAGGATACTTAATTTAGAACAAGAATAGTCAATAAGGCGCTCTCCAAATATTTTGGACATGAACTCCCATCAGTCCCCCAAAGCATGGCCAAAGTTCAGGGATGGTGGGAATTGTAGTCCAAAACAACTGGAAGGCACCATGTTGATTACCCCTGATCTAGGAGCTGCCATTTCTTTTCTTTTAAATTAAAGGATTTTACTTGGGTAATAGTAGTACATTGGTACCTCAGGTTAAGAACTTAATTCGTTCTGGAGGTCCGTTCTTAACCTGAAACTGTTCTTAACCTGAGGTACCACTTTAGCCAATGGAGCCTCCCACTGCTGCTGTGCCACCGATGCGTGATTTCTGTTCTCATCCTGAAGCAAAGTTCTTAACCCAAGGTACTATTTCTGGGTTAGCGGAGTCTGTAACCTGAAGCGTCTGTAACCTGAAGTGTCTGTAACCCAAGGTACCACTGTACATACAGAGCCTCTGTTTTCAAGTCGTAGAATCTTACATACAGATCTGTAGCATTTGTGGTGAAATGTTATTGTTACAAGCAATATGGGTTTGTGAGGTAAGAGAAGTGGGAAGAGAGAGGGGAGGAAATGGGGGAATAGTAAAATTTTATTATTTCACATAGTATATGAGCAAAGCTTTTATGCCAGTGTCATGTGAGTGGTTACTTTATTTTTGCTAGCGATGCAAGAGACCAGAGGTCTTGGTTGATTTCATTTGGTTAATTGCAGTGTGTTTTGTTGGTGTGTAGTGGGGGGTGTTGTTGGATCAGGTTAACCATATCATTTCATATGCTGTTGTTGGGGATTGGTCATTTCTTGTTGGGTTACATATTTCACTTGGTGTATGTGTAGAGCTGAGATGAAGTGGGAAAGAGGGAACTCTACTACTGAGGACAAAGCAGTCCACTCATTCTGCATCCTCATGGAGTAACCCGAGATCACAGAAAAGGGCCTTGGAAGTGCCAGCCTGGGTCTAGTGCTTCTCAGTAGTGCTCTTCCTCGGGCTAAGCTTCCTTTCCTCTATTCACCCAGTGAATTCACCCATTCAGGCTCGAGGCTTCCCTTGGGCAAGCTGGGTGCTAGCCGTGGCAGAGAACAGTGGGAAAAGACTGCCCTGCTCGTCACATCTCAGAATGACTCAGAAGGCAGGTTCCCATATCTCCCATTCCTTTTCATCTTCAGTGGACGCCGTCACCAGCAGAGTGGGGTTAGCAGCTCTGGAGAAAAGAAGAGAAAACCCCCGCCGGGGCTGAGAGAATGTTTGATGATGGCATGATATAAAAGCTGAGCTATTTCTGTCAAGGTCAGAGTGTAGCCGAGGTGGCACTGGCAGCAGCGGCTTCGTAGAGCAGGGAAATGAGGGATCTCGTCAGGAAATTACCCTGCTAATGGGGTCTCCCTGGCACACAGCAGGCGGGAATCCCAGACATTCTAGAGCTCTGATGGAAACAGAGGCAAGAGACCAGCACAGGGGTCACTGAGAGATGAGGGATTGGACTGCGAGCTGGAAAAAGAGCACAGATAAACTGAAGGGGCAGAAATGAAGGTCCCCAGGGAGAAATATTAGGGCCAGCTGTTGGGTGGTGTGTGGGTACAGCAGTCTATTCTGCTTCCATAGAGAAGGGCCTATCTTAGCCTTACAGTTTCAAAAATTTAGAATGATCAGGGTTACTATACATGCTTTTGCCAATTTACTTTGGCCCATCTTCACTACACAGTTAAAGCATTATCATATCACTTTAAACAGTCTTGACTTCCCCAAAATAATCCTGGGAGCTGTAGTTTGCTAAGGCTGAGAAAGTTGTTAGGAGACCCATTCCCCTCATAGAGCTACAATTTGCAGGGTGCTTTAACAATCAGTGCCTCTTCTCAGGAAACTCTGGCCACAGAGATGCCAGCTAACTCTGAACATGGTGGTGCTCCATTTGTGTTTCCCTCTGCATTTTGGACATACTTTCACCACCATCATCATCATCATCCTTTAAAATCAAATGAGGAACCTCTGCCCTGGGGTCTGAATATGACCCTCCAAACCTCTTATCTATCCCTCTGGACTCCCCTGTCTACGCCCCTTACTAATCTATTCTATCCTGGCAAAAGCACTCAAGGAGGGTGTAGAGCAGGGCTAGTGAGGGGTGTGGCCTGGGGAGAGGGGGTGTGGCCTGCAGTAAGTCCCAAGGGCCAAATAGACATGCCTAGAGGGCCATATTTGGCCCATGGGCCTGGGTTTCCCCACCCCTGACCTAGATCTTATTTCCCCCTCACACTCAGAACCTCCAGGCCAGTCTTTCCACATATATCAGGCTTTCATTGACCTACTTTTCTGTCATATTCAGCTTCCCAGGCCCCTGTCCTCGTACACTCAGGTGCTCTCATTTCTATTGTTGTCCCTCACATTTGTCTTTGCTCCCCTGGGACATTCCCTAGTCCCAGGTGCCCACAGTTAGGCAGTTTTTAGCCCATTCCCTCCATAGCCTGCTTTTCCTTCATGTGTCTTAACAAAGGTTTCTCCCTGGCTATATAGGCCCCTCACCTCCACCACCTACCACACTCTCCAACTGTTAACCCTGAGGTTTGTTTTTCCACATCCCTTGTCTCCCCTCTTCTGCCTGAGCCCCCTCCCTCTCACCTGCCAAGCTCCCTGGATCTATGGGCTACCCTTGTCGGACATAAATTTCCCCTGGCCATTCCCTGCCCATAAATCTTCCTGCTGCAGCTCCCCAAGCGCCGCGCTTCCTGACACCTGCCCTGCCCTGGACCATCCACACCCCTTGATTTAATGCCAGGCAGATTTCATTACTGCTGCTTGCTCTCCTCCCTGGGTCGTTAATGAAGATGTTAAAGGAGAAAAGCCCTGCCCCCGACCCTGTGCCCCCACTCATGTCCTGCACTCAAGTGCATCCGCTGCAACTCATCAATCTCTGCCAGCATCCGAACTGTTCACAATGGGTGTCACCGCAAAATGTAGTGTTGTAAACCCTCCCTCTCCTCCGCCATGCTCAGGTTTCATAAGCTCATCTCTCACCCATGGGCCAGCAGGCAATCCTGTCCTAATCCCCCTGCCAGGGGATGGAAAATTTGGGGGAGGTGCCACCCCTGATTATTCTAGTGTTTTTCACAATTGGGGGGGGGGTGGAAAATTGGGGAGGGGCTGGCTCCTCCCCACACACATTTTTTTCTGGGTGTTTTCCAGGCCTTCACATCTCTAGCAGGCTCTGTCTCTAGCAGGTACCATGCTCTTCTTTTTCTGGGTGTGTTACTGCCTCCTCATCAGAATTCAGTTCATATATTCATATGATGTGTTTGTCTTCAACTAAGCTAGGTGCTCCCCCACTCCTCCAAAAGCAGCTTGCAGAATGAACCCTATACAAATGTGGTACCCCTAGGTGAGCTTGCAAGCTGAGCACAACCAACACATAGGCAAGGTATAGTTGCACACTAATCCTTTAATAAACCTCCTTTTGCGGCCTGCTTATACCCCGTATTCGCATAAAGGGGGTATCATACGAGTACACGGCCTCTGGCATCAGATATGCCACCTGGCCCCATTTTTAGATGTTCGTATATTCACATAGGGACGTGGGTGGCACTGTGGGTTAAACCACAGAGCCTAGGACTTGCCGATCAGAAGGTCAGCGGTTCGAATCCCTGTGACGGGGTGAGCTCCCGTTGCTCGGTCCCTGCTCCTGCCAACCTAGCAGTTCGAAAGCACGTCAAACTGCAAGTAGATAGATACCGCTCCGGCGGGAAGGTAAACGACATTTCCGTGCGCTGTTCTGGTTCGCCAGAAGCGGCTTAGTCATGCTGGCCACATGACCTGGAAGTTGTATGCCGGCTCCCTCGGCCAATAAAGCGAGATGAGCGCCGCAACCCCAGAGTCGGTCACGACTGGACCTAATGGTTAGGGGTCCCTTTACCTTTACTTTATATTCACATGTCATGAAGGGGGCTCTTGAGACTGCTAAAGGCAGGACAGGGCTGTGAAGCTCTTGGCAGACATCTCAGTTTGGTAGTCCACAAGTTTGGAAGAACAAATTGCTGCTACATGTTTGTATGCTTTACACAACTTCTTTGCTGTCCCCACATGGTGCATGGCCTGCCTGTCCTTCCGTCATGCACTTTCCAGCATATTCTGAGACCCACAGGAGAAGCTCAGCTTTGTGCTCTGCTTAGTTGAAAAACAGATTAGACATGAGTTGGGCTTTTTCTGTCACGGCACATACTGTATTCTGTGGATCTCTCTTCCTAGAGTGGCCCATCTGAACCCTTCATTAAAGGTCAAAGTGGAATTTAGACTAGAAAACAGTTTTACAGAGGATCTGGAGATCAAAAACAGAACATCTGCTTCATCCACAGCTCTGCTGGTTCACTCTGGCCAGGGAGAATCATAGAATTGTAGAGTTGGAAGGTTTGGAGGTGGGTTTTCTAGGATTCTCCCCACCCTCCCTCTCCTGGTTTTTAACTTTTTTTTCTTCCCATGGTCATTGAGGGGGGTGGTCCCCCCCTTTCCTAGAGGGTATCAGGGATGCTAAGTTTTGGACCCTGCAAATCTAAGATCACAGGCAACACATCCCATTGTAAAGTGTTCCACTCACACAGGACCACAGACAGAGCAGTGGTGGTGGTGGAGCTTCCCACTGTCCATGGCAACAAGGAGATCTCCACCTGTGGATCTTACTTTCCACCTGCAGAGAGGGAAATCCACAGCATCCAATGGCCCCTTTACTGCCCTCCTCAAGAGTTTAGGATCACTCCCTTAATATTATTCTGACTTTATTATGTTGTTTTAAAATTATGTTTTATGGTAGGCCACCTTTGTTAAAATTTTGGGAGGTAGAAGCGTGTAGTGTTTGTTTGTTGGTTGGTTGGTTTGTTACTGTGTGTTTTTTTTTAAAAAAACCATTAGTCCCCTTGATTGCCCTGATAGAACAGTGAGAATACAAATGCTTTAAAGAAAATTGTAAAAGAAAATAAATACAGTTTAAAATAAAGACATGCAAGAGCACTGATAAAAGGGAATATGGAACATGCCACAAAGCAAAGGAAATTGCATTTCACAGCTCCATGCCCCATGGCAATGAGTGCCACCACAGAGTTGCCAGGTTGAAGCCCACCTTTCCATTTGCCGCTGCCTCTGGGGATGGGGCAGTGATGGTTTATCCTGCCTGCTTCTGCCTTCCTCCACCTGCTGTGCAGCACACCTGAAATCTTGTTCATTACAGCAGGCGAGGGGAGGCAGGGGACATGCACAACAGGGCGGTGGGAGGAACGGATAAGAGAAAATGCAGCTGCCTTGCTTCCTGCTGCTTCAGGAAATTTAAGACTGCAATTCTATGCACACTTACCTGAGTCTAAGTGCCGTTGAGCTCAGTGGGTCTTCCTTCCTGATAAACAGGCTGCACTGCGTCAGAGCAGATCTCCAGATTGTGTCCTGACAACCCTAGTTCCACAGGCCCAGGCGGACACTGGTACCCAAGCATCACTTCTCTGGACCTGTATAAACTTGTCCCATGGGCCCCCCTTCTCTCCCTCACAAAAGGCTTTGTCTGTTTTGAAAAACGGGAAGATCATTTGGTGTTCTTTCAGGTTTGTAGGTTCCTTTTCCCCAAGGGTGAGAAGTTCCCTTTAGCCACTGCTTAATGTCTGGGGGATCTAGTGTTAGTTTGTCCATATGCTTTCTGGAGATGAGAAGCCTTACTCCCATGTGTTCTGAGGCCTGTCAATCCACTCCACAGTACTGGCTGCCAGTGTCCATGGAATCTCCATGCCCCTGATTAATATGATGTTTGTCCTTCCTGCCTTCTTATCAGTCAGCTGCCACACCATCTTGGCTCATCCTGCTTGTGAAAAGGAAATACAATTCCCACCCTCCACGGTTCAGGATGTTGCTTGTTCTGTTCTAACTCTTCTACTGATTGGTTCTAAATAATAATAATAATAATAATCAGACCCCATCCATCTAGCTGGGTTTCCCCAGCCACTTTGGGTGGCTTCCAGCAAAATATTTTAAAAAATAATAAAACATCAAACATTAAAAACATCTCAATACAGGGCAGCCTTCAGATGTCTTCTAAAATGTGTGTAGTTCTTTATCTCCTTGACATTTGAAGGGAGGGCCTTCCACAGGGAGGGCACTACTGCCGAGAAGGCCCTCTGCCTGGTTCCCTGTAACTTCCACTTCTCACAGTGAGGGAACTGCCAGAAGACTCTCAGAGGTGGACTTCATGAGATCATAGGAGAAGTGGCTCCCTTTATAGATATAGGCGAATAGTTTGCATAAACCACCTCCAAGTGTGATCCTCAGTTAAGCTAATCTCTCCCCCCCCCCACTCCACCCCTCAGACTAGGCCTCCCTGGACCTTTGGGCCCAGTAAAGTATTTTTTTCACTCACCATGCAAATAATTGGGCTTTCAGTAACACTGGAAAATGAAAGTGAGCTCAAACTGGAGGCGCCATCAAAAGGAGTATTTAAGGGGGTACCATTTTATCCACATACTTTCCTCAAACTAAGCAATGGCAAATGGATCATAGTTGGACTGCCCAGTGGCGATCTCTGAAGCATCTAGCCTGGGCCCAGTCCTATGCTTTGCAGAATGTCGGTTGCTGAGCTCAGTTTGTTTCCATCCCAACACCTATTGATGCAGTTTCCTCTCTCTCTCTCTCTCTCTCTCTCTCTCTCTCTCTCTCTTTTCCTGGGTAATTAAGGAAGGACCTCCCCACCATCCTGGGAAAGAAAATATGCCTCTTTCTCAATATTTCCATAGGACTTCACAGGGACTTTCAATACCAGCACGAGAGAGCAAGGATGGATAATAATAATAATAATAATAATTATTATTATTATTATTATTATTATTATTATTATTATTATTATTTATATCCCGCCCTCCCCAGCCGAAGCCGGGCTCAGGGCGGCTAACAACACTAAAACAGTGCAACATTATAAAAACATTATAAAAAGTAATTAAAATCAAAATTGATGGCAACCATAAACTAAAGTTTTGTAAAGATTGCCAAAGGAGGGAGTCAGGCTGCGCCCTGACCAAAGGCCTGGCGGAACAGCTCTGTCTTGCAGGCCCTGCGGAAAGATGTCAAGTCCTGCAGGGCCCTTGTCTCTTGTGACAGAGCGTTCCACCAGGTTGGAGCCGCAGCCGAAAAAGCCCTGGCTCTAGTTGAGGCCAGCCTAACCTCTCTGTGGCCTGGGACCTTCAAGGTGTTTTTATTTGAAGACCGTAAGTTCCTCTGTGGGTCATACCAGGAGAGGCGGTCCCGTAGGTACGAGGGTCCTAGGCCGTATAGGGCTTTGAAGGTCAAAACCAGCACCTTAAACCTGATCCTGTACTCCACCGGGAGCCAGTGCAGCTGGTATAGCACCGGATGAATGTGATCTCTAAGCGAAGACCCCGTAAGGAGTCCCGCTGCGGCATTCTGCACCCGCTGGAGTTTCTGGGTCAGTCTCAAGGGCAGCCCCACGTAGAGCGAGTTACAATAATCCAGTCTGGAGGTGACCGTCGCGTGGATCACAGTGGCTAGGTCAGGGCGAGAGAGGTAAGGAGCCAACTGCTTAGCTTGGCGGAGATGAAAAAATGCCGCCTTTGTTATAGCTGCAATCTGCGCCTCCATGGAGAGGGAGGTATCGAAGATTACACCCAAACTCTTAGCGGACGGTGCTGGCACTAATTGCACCCCCGCAAGAGATGGCAGTTGCCCCCTCGGTCCCATGTCGTCCCGTCCCAGCCAGAGGACCTCTGTCTTCGAAGGATTTAACTTCAACCGGCTCCCACGTAACCATCCAGCCACAGCCTCCAAGCATCTGATCAGTATGCCTGGGGCCGAGTCAGGGTGGCCATCCATCAACAGATAGAGTTGGGTGTCATCAGCATACTGATGGCAGCCCAGCCCAAAACTCCGGACAAGCTGGGCGAGGGGGCGCATAAAGATGTTAAAAAGCATCGGGGAGAGTATTGCACCCTGGGGCACTCCACACACCAAGGAGTGGCGGGATGACAATTCCCCCCCCAAGCGCCACCCTCTGTCCCCGACCAGAGAGAAATGAGCGCAGCCATTGAAGGACTGTGCCCTGGATCCCCACGTCGGCAAGGCGGTGGTCCAAGAGTTCGTGGTCGACCATGTCGAAGGCTGCTGACAGGTCTAGAAGAATCAGCAGCCCTGACCCGCCTCGATCCAGCTGCCTGCGGAGATCATCTGTTAGGGCGACCAGAGCCGTCTCGGTCCCATGACCAGCGCGGAAGCCGGACTGGAATGGATCCAGAGCCGATGTTTCATCCAGAAACCTACCAAGCTGTTCAGCAACCGCTCTCTCAATCACCTTACCCAGGAATGGAAGATTCGAAACCGGGCGGTAATTGGATAGATCTAAGGGATCTAATGATGTTTTCTTTAAAAGCGGACGCACCACTGCCTCCTTCAGTTCCCCTGGGAATGTCCCGGTGCCAAGGGACAGATTGATGATATCCCCCAGGGGGGCCCGCACCTCGTCTGGACACGCTCTAATCAGTCAGGACGGGCACGGGTCGAGAGGACAAGTGGTGGGCTTTCCAGCTCGGAGGAGTCTGTCCACATCGGCTGGGGATATCCGGTCAAAGTGGTCCAATACTGAACCCGAGGACAGTCGAGGGGCCTCCAGTTCCTTTATTGTATCCAAATTGGCAGGGAGGTCATGGCGGAGCAACAGGACCTTCTCCGCAAAAAAGCTCGCAAATGCCTCACAGCTGTGTGTCAAATTATTATTTAAACTTGGCTGTCCTTCGAGGGACGTTAAAGACCGAATTATACTAAATAATTGCGCCGGGCGAGAGCTAGCGGATGCAATGGAGGCTGAGAAGTAGGACTTCTTAGCGGCCTTCACTGCCGTCTCGTAGGTTTTCATAAAAACCCTATAAGATGTTCTTGAAGCTCCATCACGGGCACCCCGCCATACTCGCTCTAGCCGTCTGAGGTCCCGCTTCATTTTCCGGAGCTCCTCGGTAAACCAGGGAGCCCAGTTTCTGCGGGGTCGCAGAGGGCGCTTAGGTGCGATCTCATTGATGGCTACCAGGAGCTGGGTATTCCAGGCCTCGACAAGCTCAGTCAATGAGTCGCCAGGGGGAGAAAGGTCCCGCAAGCCTTGACGGAATCTATCAGGGTCCATCAGCCTCTGCGGGCGAGCCCAAATCGGCTCGCCACCTAAGCAGGGTGGGGGTGGAACGTCAATCCTGGCTTTCAGGGCATAGTGATCAGACCATGGCACCTTCATCGAAGGAAACATGATCACATCTATACCGACGCCAAAGATCAGATCCAGCGTGTGGCCTGCTTGATGTGTGGGGCCCGAAACAAACTGGGAGAGCCCTAGTGTCGCCATGCAAGACACCAGGTCCAGAGCCTGTGAGGAGGGAGTGGCATCAGCATGGATGTTGAAGTCCCCCAATACCAATAGGTTAGGGAACTCCAAGGCCCAGCCGGCCACCGCCTCCAGCAGGCCTGACAGAGTGGCTGCTGGTGCGCTAGGTAGCCGGTACACCAGCCAGACAGCCAAGCTCACCTCGGAGCCCCACATTAGGCCAACACATTCAATGCCGGGGATCGATGGTGATGGTAGAGCCCTGAATGAACAATCTTCCCGGATTAATAACGCCACCCCTCCCCCCCGGCCCACAGTCCGCGACTGGTGGAGGACGGAGAAACCCGGGGGCGCCATCTCTCGTAAGGTAACAGTATCCCCTTCGCGCACCCAGGTCTCAGTCACACATGCCAGGTCAACCCCCTGCGAGGTGAAGAAATCTCGCAGGGTGGCGGTTTTGTTGCCTATAGACCTGGCATTGCACAACACCAGTGACGGAGGTGAGTAATCCTTGCTCACCCTACCCTCGTCTCTCGGGATGGGGCGCAGATTGGAAGGGGTACGAGCATATCCGTATCTCGATCCCCTTTGCCTATGACATCTGCCCCCACCGCCATACCTCCTTCGCCCCTCCACAGTAGGAATCCCAAGCCTCATACTCGCCTCCATTTACAGAATATAAAAGCAAACAAACAAAAAACAATTACACCAAAACAAAACCAATCCCCACCCCACTCAACAACCACCCCACCCCAACCCAAAATAAACCAAAACAAAATAAAAATACATGGATAAAAACCACCATTTATGGTGGTACAACAAAGTAAAAATAAAAACACTTTAAAATATATAAAAACATTTTAAACAGTTGCTGCAGCAGCACCAGTGTCCTTAAAGTTGTGGCAGTGGTGAGTATGGGCCCCGCCCCCTGGCCTGGTGGACAATGGGCTAACAGGGGGAAGAGCCCTCCCCACAAACGCACGGCAAAGCGGCAGCAGCAATGTTCCGAGGCCTCCTTGGAGCCTTATATGCTGAGGTAGGAGTCTGGGGCCCGCCCCCAGGCCCAAGGTGGAGAATGGGCTTGCAGGGGGAGCGGTCCTCCCCAAGACTCACCGGCAAAGCGGCAGCAGCAATGTCCCGGGCCTCCTTGGAGTCTTTTATGCTGAGGTGGAGTCTGGGGCCCGTCCCCAGGCCCAAGATGGAGAATGGACTAACAGGGGGAAGAGCCCTCCCCACAAACGCACGGCAAGAAAGAAAGAAAATCCCCTAGTATTTGAACATCACAGAAAGGATATCAACATCAAGACAACTGCTATATAGCTGAGGGGAGGGGTAATGGGTTTTTTTGTGGGGGGAGGAATCAAGGATTCTTAGAGCTTTCAAGGCTTATCTAAGCACTGTACAGGCATAGAGTTGAAAGGGGGAAAATTAATTTCGAGGTTAGTCACAAGCTATGTCAACTGTCCCATCTCACACACAGTGCAGCTGACCCCTCCCCACTTGCCCCCATTATAACTGGCCCACTTTCCACCCAGCCATGAGGCCATGTTTGGGTAGGCACGGCTGCCACAGACATTGCACATTGGCAGGGTTAAATCAACCTATTAGGCAGAAGCTCCCAGCAAAATGACATTTCCTCTCGCCCGGCAGAGCCAGGAACTACCGTCCTCAGCTGTGAGAAAAACTAATATAAAGCTGCCCTTGTGTGAAGGGCCCGATGGTATCAGGGTAGGCGCAATAAATCTCAGCAAGGAACACATTCACTGAGACGGGCACAGCCACACACATACGGCTACTACACACTCTCAGAGACTCATACACAGATATCTCCTTAGGAGACCCCTGGGTCTTTCTCTGTCGCACACGACACATCACCCTACACAACAAGCACATCCAGCTGCCATGGGCAGGAGCGTTGTTGGCCCCAGAATAGGCGCATGTAGCTGTTCCTCACACACACTGCTACCCTGCTGCCTGCTGTACTGATAACCCTCACCTACAAAACTAATATATCCTTCACCATGTGTTTGCCAGCCTTTTTTGAGGACAGAATCCCTGCGTCTATGACAATCACAATTCAACAAGTACAGCACAAACATGCAGTGATAAGGAAAGGCTCACCTGTTGATTTCTTGACAGCCATGCAGGTGCTTGTGACATGCAACTTGTCGATACAAAAGATGGCAACCCACACTTAACCCTCATGCCTGCCCCTTAGAGCAGACAGGCCCCAAGTATTCATCAGAGAAGGACACAATTTTAGTCTCACATTTCAATCCAGAAACAAAATGCATTCATATACAGGTGTCTCACCAGCATGGGCACAATACAACACTGGCCATTACCCCCCCCCCAAGACACATATATACAGAAACAGAGCTATTTCTCTCAACACATATGTACATGCACTTGGGCATCACTACCACAGACAATAATAAGCTGTACCCTATAGATATAAACATATCAGTGCTCCCTCTTACATATCCCTTGCAGACTGACTCTTCTTGCATACTACTTTGTCCCATCTTAGACACTTCCCCCTGTGTAAGGTTATATACATAATTTAAAGTGCACATGAATGTAGAATTCCTCAGTAAGGAGAAGTGAACCCTAGAACCAAAGAGTACTGAAATAGGAAGCAGACTCTAAAAGACCTCATATTTTGTCAGTGCATCCGCTTATTCCAAAGAAGTTGAGACTGTTGCAAACGCTGAGGTTATTGGTGAAATATTTCCCCCTCCTTGGGCTCCCGGGAATTTGGCTACAACGGTAGTGTGTACAGTGGCCCTGTCTAATTCAAGATCCTGGACTTAGTCTTCTTAGCGCCCCCTCCTCTTTAGATGGTCATGCCTTACTTCAGTTGTGAAGCACACAATATTTTTCCTCCTTGGCACCATTCTGTGCTTTGAAACAGCTTCTACATTTCTGATATGTTAGAGCAAAAAAAAAAGCCAAATGAAAAGACCAGTTTGCCAACCCTGTTATAAGGAATTCTTGCAGCATGTGCCGTTGCACATTTTTAAAAACAACAACACTAAAATCACAGCACTACAGAATAACATGGTGCTTTTCTTCTGCTGCCTTGATGCTAAACACATTTGCTTGGGAATAAGTGCACCATTTCATTGCAAAAAGGGGTAACATAAATTTTAAGTAAATAAATAATTAGATGATCATCTGTAATCATTACTGCCCCCTGACAGTACAATGTTTTTAAAAAGAAAAAGAGAATGTTGTGACCAGCGTCAGCCCGGTGGGCCCCTGTATGTCTATCTCAGCCTAGGTGCTGATGCTGGGCTTCTTTACTTCTGCCTCCATCAGCTGCTCTTTGGGTGGTTGTGTTGTGTGGCTCTGGACTTCAGTCGCAACGTCCAGCCCTAGCTGAACAACCAGGTGTGCAGTGGCAACGGCTCAGTGATTGGTAGACACACTCCAGATAGAACTACCCATTGGGCCAGTGACTGCGGCTGAGGGCCATTTGTTATAATTTAAGAATATGCAAGGTGGATACATGTGGTGGACACAATCATGTTTTAAGTGACCATTCGTGACAGGGAGCCACATGAATGCAGCTCCACGCAAGTGAAATAAGTGTGTGCAGCCATTTTAAAACCAGCAATTTTAAACATGACACTCCTTATACACACAATGTACAATCATAATCCATGAGGGTTTGGAAGTTGGGGGGGGGGGGGTGGAAGGAATCTGTCCAAATCTTAGTCACTCTATAATATGTAAATAGACAGTTGCCATCTCCTTGCAAGTGCTGCCACCTGCTGACTAATTGGAAACTTGGTGCTATGAGCACAGGCTGGTTTTGCTGAACTTTGAAATAAGTCCAGCCTTGGCTGAAAATTTTGCTAATAAGGGTATTCAGACCAGCAGTTTAAGGCTTCTTTGTTTTTCATGATCGTGCAAGGAAGTGCCACAGCCTACTCTGAATTCTCTCTTCCACCATTATTCGCACTCCACTTCCTCTCTTTTTCACATGAACATTTGTGCTTTTATGTCAGAAATCCTTTTGTTGTTTCGGGGGCATCATCTCTCTCCTCACTTGGCCAAACTAAGGATGATTACCACCTCCAATATTTATATGTATATATTCTTCAGAAGGCAGCTATTGGTGAGAGATTTTGGAACATAGCCATGGGCATGAGAGGAAAGAAGTCCAACTATTTTTCCTGTGCTTGCAGCCACGGTCCAACACCAACACAGCTGGAGTTTGTAATAGCTGTGGAAAGGGAAACAGACAGGCTCAAACGTTTAAGAGATTCATGGCACATTTAAAGTACTTATCTATGCTAGGGTAACAGCTTTAAGCATAGATGCAGATTTAGAAATCATTACTGGAATTTAAAGAAATACAATGCATCTTGCCATGGTGGGGAAGGCCATGTGTGTCTGCTCAGTCTGCCACTCACATGCTCACTGTTGATGGACAATTTCAGCGCCCCTGCTCGCTTCCTAGGGTTATTCAGCTTTAAACTGGGGACGGAGTGGACAACCCTTCCAACAGAGAATGCCTTCAGAGAGAAGACTTTAAAGTAGGACAAATGGCCACCGTCATGATCCATACAGGAATCCCAACAACCTGAAGTCACTGCATCTTCCTCACATGGTACTTCTCTGCTGGTACACTGATGTACAAATGCATGTGTAGGAACCAATATTCAAGGTTAACAACTCCACCCCCACCATGGCCAAAAAAAAAAAAATGACCTGGGAACTCACAGGACCCTACCCAAGTAAATGCCTTATGTGTGCTTAATCTTATAGCTACATGTGATAGATTGTTTTAAAGAATGCTGGACTCAGTGAATCGATGTTATTCTGCCCATTTGGGCTTCAGCAGAATTACTGTCAACTTCAGATTGGAACAGAGAGCAGGCCCAACCAGAGCCAGAGTGCAGTAATTACTCTGGATTGAGGTCGGAATCTGGTATTTGACCCTGAGATAATCTTATCTCTTCAAACTGTTCTTGGTAGCATAGAACATCTTGCTATATCGAAGTATGATTTATCAGCTGTATTTTAAGGCCTGGGAGATGTATGGTATATCAAAAGAAATGAGCAAATGTATGTTTAAGTAAACTTTCTAGTTTAATATAGAAAGCAGAAATAAAAAGTCATAGGATTAAAGAAGTGTGAAAATTAAAAATAACTACTTGCAAGCTGGCTGCCGCCGCCTCCTCCTCAGTTTAGTAGTTTACTCATGTGCCACTTTTCCATGGTGAACCATGTTCAAAGCAGCTTGCAGTAGCATCAGAAAAGTTTGCATAATAAAATACAGCCAACATTTCAGGATCATTCACTAACCTCAAAGCATTATAGTTAATAGTCATGTAAATATTAAAAGGCCAAACATCTCCCATTAATATGCACTAAGATTAAACAACCCACTAATAATTCATACTGTGGCCTAACAATAGAAAGACAAAAATACAATCCAAACAGCAAAAAGAGTACATTTAATCCTAAACTAAATGTTGCCCCCAGCAACAACCCCCTAACAATACATTCCAGTGGATGTTTGCTTAGAAATATATTCCATTGTGTTGTGTAGTACTTTCCTAAACCAAATAAATGTGCATCGGGTTGCAACCTACGTCAGTCAATGCAGGCCCGGCTCTCCCAGGCCAGATGGAAATAAGCCAGAATGAGAAGCAAGATCCTAATGAACATTGGCAAGCGGTGACAAGGCTTGACAAGGCAGTAAGCTTCCATTGCATTGGTACAAGAGGTTACATTTTCAAAGGCCAGAAATCCAAGTCCAAAGCAGCTGCTTCCCACTTGTAGTTCCAAGTCACATCATGGATGCAAATTGACAAGAGTCTCTTCCAGCAAAGATCCATCATAGACACAGCCAAGGTCCATCTTTTTTCCTTTCTTTAATACAAGAACCTCCTATGTTTTTTTCTAAAGATCTCAAAATCTAGTATGAGGGATTGCATTAAAAAGTTGTAACCAATCACAGCCTTCATTCACTGTAAATCAGCTATTCAGATTACCAGGATGTAAAACAAAAGCCGGTTTCTGAAATATCACATTCAACAATGTTAGAATCCAAGTAAGAAATCTTGCACTATCACATCAAAAAGAGTTCCCTATATCCTATAGCTGGGATAATGTTGGGATAAAGTTTATAGTTTTGCCATTAAGGTAAATGAGCAGATCTTGTATATAGCCAGTCTGCAGTCATTCACATATGGCACAAGGAAAAGGAAATTCCACACCAAAAAGGGCTATATCCATATTAATTAAATTTAAAGCCACATTGAGTGTTGATGAGCTTTCTTTTCTCAGCTATTGAACTGGGTTTCTTAAACTGGTCTGTTCTGTTGTGCTTAGCATAAAAACATAAAGTTCAAGCATCATTAAAGAGGTACAAACCTCCCTAAGATTGGTTTGAGTAGACATCTTGTACTGCCCTACTTCCTCATCACTTTCCCATCCCTCCTCTGTCCTTGTTATTTTTTTACAATGGATTTCTGTCATTGTACCTGTTTACATTCAATAACCTAGATATGACTTGATAATTTTAAAAAATATTATTTAACAAAAGGTAAGCCTAGCAGGTGGCGCTGTGGGTTAAAGCCTCAGCGCCTAGGACTTGCCGATCGAAAGGTCGGCGGTTCGAATCCCTGCGGCGGGGTGCGCTCCCGCTGCTCGGTCCCAGCGCCTGCCAACCTAGCAGTTCGAAAGCACCTCCGGGTGCAAGTAGATAAATAGGGACCGCTTACCAGCGGGAAGGTAAACGGCGTTTCCGTGTGCAGCTCTGGCTCGCCAGAGCAGCGATGTCACGCTGGCCACGTGACCCGGAAGTGTCTCCGGACAGCGCTGGCCCCTGGCCTCTTGAGTGAGATGGGCACACAACCCCAGAGTCTGGCAAGACTGGCCCGTACGGGCAGGGGTACCTTTACCTTTACCTTTTAAGCCTAGCTACTTCCTGATTCTGGAGCCCAGCTAGTGTCACATTGTTGTCTCAAGGCCTCCACCCCTTTCCTGCACAACCATATCAAATTTATAGGTGTGGTTATGAATGTTCTGGTACAAATGCACAAACTCCATGGTTTATAATTAAAAAAATGAAAAGACCAAGCTTGCAGTTCCAGGACAAGAAAGTAAGTAAAAACTGTAAACACATAAAGATTAGTACTTGGAAAGCTAAGGGTAATAAAAAGAAAATGGAACTAAATGAGGCAGGATGCACCATGACAATTGTGCCAGTTGGCAGAATGGGCAATAATCATGAATTGGCTAACATTAGCGTAAGCTCACAGAGATAGATGATGATAGATGATAGATAGATATAGATAGATAGATAGATAGATAGATAGATAGATAGAAGGATGGGAGGGAGGGAGACCACTGCTGAGCCTTGATAGGGTCTGACTCAAGGAAAATATTAATTAGGTGGCCCAAATCTTGGGTCCAGTTCACACATTATGGAGAGGCAAACCCAAGTGCATGCTCAACAGGAAGCTGTATCCAATTGTGGGCCCTTGGCAAATATCCTTGCATGCTACATGTAACCTTCACGCTGTACATTATTTTGTGCACACTAAGAACAGGTGTGCCTCTAAGAATGTAGTGTGTGGATGGGTCTCCTTCTTTTAAAGGTGCTCAGAATACACCTGTGCTCCCCATTTGATAAGGTTTCTATTCCCTATTTAGAATTCTGTGAACCCAAGTTGGGATTGTGACCTTTTGCTCCTGATATGACTACATGGCTTTAGCAGCTACATGACAAGCTCGACAGATAAAACTGTTAAAGGCACAAGAGCTCTTCCCGAAATAAAAGTTGTCAACCCTAGCTGAAGGGCCTGAATACTGTAGTTGGCAGCTTATTAAGCATAGAGCAGTTTTCCAAAGCAGCCCTGGGCCTATTTTACTGCAAACACCATACACTCCTTGTTAGGGGATGAACAAATCCCAAAGCTTCTTTTGCACCCTGGCACCCTCCAGCCTTCAGGGTGTGGGGTTTTTAAATGCTGCCTCCCACAGCCTTGAAGGAGAAAGGAAGGTCAGAAACAGAAAAAAGCTTGTACCTCCGCAATGCTTAATTACTGAGGGAGATCAGCTCCAATTGTTGGCTGTAATCAATATTTATTAATTACCACAATTAATTGTGATGCAGAATTAGGGCGGTAATGAGTGGAGTGTGTAATCAGGAAGGGCTCGTTAGGCAACCTGCAAGCTAGACAGGGGGCAAGCTGGCAGGCAGCCACTCGAGAGCCTCTGGGAGTGACAGGAACAACTGAAACAGATAGGAAGGGCTTTGAGGGGGAGGAATAGGGCAGCACCAGCAGGCAGGTGCATAAAGAGACTGTGACAAGTGATGTTGTGGGGGCCGGTGTTCTGTGCCCTGTGGCAGGCCCAACATGCCTTCTTCATTAGTTTTGTCACCTCCTTAGCAAATGTGGATCAGGGCAGTGTCCCACCTAGCCCAGTATTCTGTTCTCACAGAGGCCAACCAGATCCCTATGGGGAGAATATGAGCAGCACTTAAGTGCAATGGCACTCGCTCTCCACTTTTGCTCACCCGCAACTGGTACCCAGAGGCATATTGAGTGGAATTCAACTAACTAGTCCCACTAGAGCAGGGGTCAGCAACCTTTTTCAGCCGTGGGCCGGTCCACCATCCCTCAGACCTTGTGGAGGGCCGGACTATTTTTTTGGGGGGGGATGAACGAATTCCTATGCCCCACAAATAACCCGGAGATGCATTTTAAATAAAAGGACATATTCTACTCATGTAAAAACATGCTGATGCAAGGACCATCTGCGGGCCAGATTGAGAAGGCGATTGGGCCGCATCTGGCCCCTGGGCCTTAGGTTGCCTACCCCTGCACTAGAGGAAGCCAGGGCAAGGACTTCCATTAGCATAGTGGGGCTTCCCCTCCCCCTGCACATACAAACACACACACAATTGGTATGGGGGGAGATCAGGAGAACCCCCAAAACTGCACATCAGAGATGGGGGGGGGTGTTGTTCCATCTGACAAGCTGAAAAGCTTGCACTGAAAGAACAATTGCCATAGTGCTATGCTGAATTCCTCCCGCTGTTTCCAACAGTGGAGGTAGAACACAACCATTGTGGCTAGGAGCTTTATCCTCCTAAAATGGGTAACCAATACCACTTCTTGTGTGAGTGAATTCCTAAATGGTAACTGTAAGTGCTGTGTGAATAAGTATTTTTTTAAAAAATGTTTGTCCTGAATCTTCCATCATTTAGCTTCATCTGAGGGCCTCAAGTTCTTGGAGATGACCTTGCAAGGCGAGCCATTGACATTCCACTGGAACAGATTAATATTCATATGGGAACCATTTAATAATCCCCAGGAAAGTCTTTGCCATTGTCAGATTGCTGGGAGACATTGTCTCCCTCCTCATTTGTGTGGCAAGTGGGTCTTCTGAGCCACAGGCCCTTCCTTACCCAGTGGAGTAGGAATTGCCTCAGTGGTGGAGGAGGGGATGCTATATTTGTGGATGGAGTCAGTATGGCCAAGTTTGAGAGAAACTAACAGTGTATTTTACCCCACACCAGAATCTGGCAGTGAACTGAGCTGATGTGAACCCTCTTCACAATTAATTATGAGAAGGTGATGCACCCTACCCCCCACCCTGGCCCCACCCTTGATGCCTAAAGGTTCAGCATAGATGCCTGAAAAGGAAAAGTATATGTATCTTATTGGGAGCAGTACAGCTTTGCAGAAGTAAAGCTTAGCCCACAGAGGCAAGGGGCTGGGGTGGGAGGAGAGGAAGAGAAGGAAAGGGAGGATGGGAAAACTTCACAGAATGGCATCAGAATGGGTTCAAACTGTGCTGGGTTAATGTGGTAGGGCGGCAGAGAAGGAAAGAGGCACGGAGCCATGACAAGAGAGCCTCAGGCCTGTACGTTGCCATTGCCTGTCAGGCGTGGCCATAGAGAACTTTGATACAGCATAAAGTTTGGTTCCTGTTTTTCTCAGCTGGATTTGAAAAGAGGGATTGGGGATTTGTCGTCTGAATTATTCTGTTCATGATACCCTTACTGCTGTTCTGTGAGGCCAAGTGAAATGTTCTAAGTCTGAGCAAAAATGGCCTCCCAAAATTCTCCTCTCTATTTGCTGGTAGCAAAGTTGGAGGGAAGGCATTTTGCTGAATATTCTCCCAGAGCAGAGCGGATTGGGAAGGCAGAATTCCCCAGCAGCTGAGGAAGCACTCCCCCCCCCCCAAAAAAAAGCAGTGGATAAACCTGGGAAGCCAGTATTCAAGTCCTCTCTTAGCCAGAAAACTCACTGAGTGACCTTGAGCCAGCCATAGTCTCTCAACCTAACTTACCTCACAGGGTTGTTCTGAGGATAAAGTGGGGAGAGGGGAAACTTCTGTATGCTATTTTGAACTCCTTGGGTGAAATAATGGAGAGATGGACTAGAAAAAGCAAGAGCCAAGCCCACAGCTTCTTATAGTGGTATGAAAACATGGTGCCATCATCTTCAATTCTCCACTTGTTCATGGGCGAATTAAGGTAGGGATGAGGGACATTTCATTGAATATTCCCTCAGGGGAGTATTCTCCAACAATCAATCAATCTCCTTTATTGGCATAAAAAAGTGCATCATATACATGGATCAGAAGACAAACACAATTAATGAAACGTAATGCGTGGGGGGGGGACAACCTGTGGACCTCCAGGTGTTGTTGGACTACAGCTCCCTCATTCCTGACCAATGGCTATGCTGGTTGGGACTAATGGGAGTGGGATAATATCTGGAAGGCACCACCTTGGCTACCAATCACTTTAAGAGTGGGGGTGGTACAAGCCGCTGTGTTCCTGAGAGCCACACCACACACTCCTGGGCTACTCAGCTGAATGGACGGTAGTAGTTTCAGGCTCTTGACATTCATAAGGGGCCTCTGAAAATTCAATACTCTGCTGTGCTTGATGCTGGGGAGGACACCCTGTAAAACTCGTGTCACTGCATCACACTTGCAAACGAGGCTTCTGTGCTGCCAAAGTATCCGCAGTGAAATGACAGTGGTTCCCTTTGAACGCTGTAGACAAGCTCCCCCTCCCACATAGTGGAGGCCGTATTGATTAAATGGTCCTGTCGGCAAGTGGTGCAGGTGCATAAGACTGAGGTGGAGGAAGCATAGAATCCAGAATGTTGTGGGTTCTAAATCAAATTGCAGGGAGGGGAAGATGTTAGTGGCAGACCTTGGGTTAAGTACTTAATTCGTTCTGGAGGTCCGTTCTTAACCTGAAACTGTTCTTAACCTGAGGTACCACTTTAGCTAATGGGGTCTCCTGCTGCTGCCGTACCGCCAGAGCACGATTTCTGTTCTCATCCTGAAGCAAAGTTCTTAACCCGAGGTACTATTTCTGGGTTAGCGGAGTCTGTAACCTGAAGCGTATGTAGCCCGAGGTACCACTGTATCATAGTTGCGGCGCCTCCCAAGGCTTTGCACTCAGTGTGACTGAACTGGTTGCAGTCCCCTAACTGCCTCTACAAATGTATTGGGGTTGGCTAAGGGGTCGATCACACTGGGTATAGGCCCAAGAGATTTGATTTTGAGAGGCAGACACAGAATCCTTTGGAACTGGCAAGCAGGGGAATCTGGCACACAAACCTAGCAATTTAGACACAACCCAGAGGGTAGCTCAGGCTAATAATGCCTAGGGGCAAAAGTGCTCTGTCTGGAGGAGGGGTCCTGCCTAGCAGGTAATTGCTGAGTGCACTGGCCAAACACAAGGTTACTGTAGGCAATTAAAAAAACAAATAATGTGGGGTGATGCACACACACACACACACACCCCGTCCCCAGGAGATGCGACAGCACCTTCAACCCTCTCTTACCTGAGATAGAAACGGGTGTTTGAAGTATTAAGGGCAAAGGGAGGGGTGTTGATGCTGGGATCCACCCCTTCCTTCGCTCATCACAGAGCAGCCAGTGGCATCTGACACAATTGGCTCACTGTGGTGGAGGGGACGGGGGGCTCCCTGCAGAAAGCAAAACATTGCAGAGGAGAATATTGACTTCCCTCGGGTGGAGCCCCTGGGAAGATCTAGGACACTCAGCCTCAGGGCTCCGCTCTGCCCAACGTCATCCGTTGAGCCGGGGGTTTCTCAGCTGTGGTGAAGATGCCCTTGTCCTGCTGCCCAGATGGGTCCCCTCCTGTGCCCAACTTGGACGGCTCCCTGGCTCAGCTCACCTCGCGCTTCCTGCGTGCGACCAAGCTGCACGGGCTGCACTACATGGGCTCACGCCAGCAGTCCTGGGCACAGCGTCTCTTCTGGAGCGGGGCTTTCTTGACATCGCTGGGGTTGCTGTGCACATGGTCAGCCAACCGGATACAGTACCTGCATGCTAAACCGGTGCACACCAGAGCCCGCATGAGCTGGTCCCCCTGGATGCAGTTCCCAGCGGTCACCTTCTGCAACCACAACCCAGCACGCTTCCTCCAGCTCACCAGGCCGGATTTGTACTCAGTAGGACACTGGCTGGGGTTGACCTACAAGAACCACTCCCTGCTTCCCAGCGTCTTGGAGGAGTTGCCAGAAGAGCAGCGCCCCTGGCTTAGCCGCCTGGCCAACTACACCCGGTTCCTGCCATCACGCCTCTCTCCACATACAATGGAGAGTTTCTTCCATCGCATGGGACATCAGATTGAGGACATGCTGCTGGATTGCCACTTCCAGGGCAAACCTTGCGGAGCCCAAGACTTCACCCCTGTGAGTGGCTTCCGTTCTGCACCAAGACCTGGGGAGGAGGGGTAAAGAGGCTGCAAGGATGAATAGTCAGGAAAACAGATTACATCCTTCTTAAAACACTTGGAATCAATTTTTGTGTGTATATGCAATAGGGAACAGGGAAGAGTTGGAGGATATGTTTGCTTTTTCAGTGCATGTTTGAATAGCAGTGCAGCAGCTCTCATCTGCATTAGCAGCTTGAATTGGTTGGTGGTAGTCATTTGATTTTAACAAATCAATCCAGAATTAAAAGGTTTCAACTTGTGTGTCCTAAGGGTGCAGATGCAAGGGAGCAAACTGCACCCTAGATGAAGATATAGCAGAGCCTCCGTCAGGGAAACTCGTGGTCCATTCGCTTTGACTCTGCAAAAGTCCCTGGGTTCAGTTCCTTCCTATGTTGTGGGGAGACAACATTCATCCGCTTGCCAGAGACACTGTCTCAATCTAGACTGTTGCTGCCTCTCTTTGATCATCAGGCAATTGGCTTCAAGATTTGTGTTGCTGAGCTGCAGAACAAACATGGCACTTGCAACAGCCAGGAACTGTTGCCATGAGGGTATTTGCTCCCCTTATCCTCTTAGTCCCATTTGACTTGGCAGCTGGTCCAAAGGGACTGTGACAGTCGGGGGCACGCGCACACACACACACACATAGGCTTCTTTTGGGATTGCCTGTACCTTGTAACATGCTCCAGCATCTTCTGCAATGTGTAGGAGTTCCATGGCAGATGAATCACTCTGGAAAATATCTCCTGCAGGGTGAAAGTCTGAAAAATACTCATTGAAGCCATACTTTGTGAATGGGTGCTAATCATAGATAGGGAAAGTGGATAAGCTAGAGTCACCTGCATGTGTCAGTTGTGTGAATAGAACATTGTGCAATTATTGGAGAGCAGCACAATGTTGCTGGTCCTGCCTCTGCCATCAGGCATTCTGATGATCCTGCTCCAGGATGGCTGTTCATAGATATAAGCATTGAAGAAGCCTACACACGAGCAGTTGCTAGTGTGGAGGCTTCCAGGTGATTGGCACTTCCAACCAGAAAGGTGTCCCAATTATGAAGAAGAAGATGATGATTATACCCCATCCAAGGCGGCCTTCTGCATCAATAGCAGAAGCTGTCACGTGGAGGTTTCTTCAGTACAGATGTCCATGCCAACAGAAAGACTTTCAGGGGCAAGCTCAGCAGTGTACCCAATGCCAAGCAAGGGCCAGCAACACAGCCCTGCTCCCTGGTTATTGTGTGGTGCCCTAAGGCGGCTTAGGCTGATGGAATTTCATAAGAGAGAGAGCAGGGAGACCTCATGGGGCAACCCAGAAGGAGGAAGAGAGAATTACAAGGCTTGAGGCAGACAAGGTAAATGTTTGGTGGCAGTGGGTGGTTGTTTTTCTGCTACAAGTGATGAGTCCCACTGCAATGGACTGAGGTACTATGAAATCTAAAGTTAGATCTAAGTATACTGGGTTTGTGGGGGGGGGGATGTTTGAGAAGGAAATATCGGCTATGTTAGTTTTGTTTTCCGCCGATCAATATTGCTTCTCCCTAGTGTTTTTAACAGCATTCCTCTTGTACCTATTATCATCTCACTTTAAAAAACTACTTGCTTGCTTTGGCACAAACTGTTAATTTCTGTGTGGCTTAAGGTGTTGACCTAAGACGGTCAAATTATTGTGTGTATCTGGACACTGTAGAAATAAACCAATCCTAAAATATTGCTGATGGATCCCAAAGGATTCAGTACCACCAGAATAGTGGCGGCCAAAGAAAGAGTTAGTTGCTGTAGAGTGATTGGGATCAGTATCCTGACCCAACCTGGTAAACACAAAGCAGGAAGTGCTTGTCTCAGAATGATTTGAGGGAGCAGCTGGGCTTTTTGAGGGTCCTTGATGTGGGAGGGGGCACCATCACAGCTTGGGACCAACATGGGTGACGTATCAGACGCTGACCTTGAGGTTTATTCCCCTTGATTATTTTCAGTCCCAGCCTTGTCCTGGGATGAAGTGGCCCTGCTGGTATATTCTTTGCCTCTGTAGCTGTATCTCCCCACTACTATCCTGCCCCCGCTTAGTCTCCAGGGGTCAAGTACCATTTATCCACTTACTTCCTGAAATACAATGTATGCCATGAACTCACAAGAGCTCTGCTGGATCAGATCAAATGCCTCTCTAGTCCATCCTGCTGTTTCTCACAGTGGACAGCCAGGTGCCTTTGGGAAACCTGCAAGCAGGACATGTACTCTGACTCTCTGAAGAATCTGACCTTCTTTTTCAGTTGTGTGTGCCTCCCTCCTTCCAGCTATATGGTGTATTGGGTTCAGGCAGGATTTTTATACCCACCTCTCTCCTATGCCAGAGAAACTTCTCCCCCAGTACCTTGTAGGGCTTACAACTTAGGCAGGCAGATCTCATAGATCTTGTCAGGGGAAGAAGCCATGGTAAAATGGAGGTAGAGTAAAGGATAAGCCAGATGCTGGAATAGCAGAGGGGTTGTTCCAATTATGGGTCAAAGGCCTTGGCAGAGTTGAATGGGGAAGCTTCCTGCTCCTTCTGGCTACGTTGGCATGCACAGTGTTTGTTGGGCTTCTAGGCATGATGGGCCCTTTCTCTAATCTGCCCCTTTCTCCCCAGGTCTACACACGCTATGGGAAGTGCTACACATTCAATGGTGACCGGAACAAACCACGAGTGACTCGCCAGAGTGGGATGGGCAACGGGTTGGAGATTATGTTGGACATCCAGCAGGAAGAGTACCTGCCCATCTGGAGAGAGACCAGTAAGAGCTGGGAGAGAGGAAAGGACGTAGAAACATAGGACACTGCTCTACAACAAATTAGACAATTGCGCCTTCTAGCGCAAGGGGGGGGGGTTGCTCAGGCCTGGGGGCCAAGTGCAGCCCTCCAGGCCTTTGACTGTCCCTAGGGATTCTTCCCAGGCCACATCCCTCACAGCCATGGTCCACAACCACCTTCATTTCTTTTGCCCGACTGTAATGTGTCCTTGAACTGCAATAATGCCTTTTGCTTGCCTGGATGGAGCGATGAAGGCGTAGAAGCCTCTGATTTGTGTGGGACTGGACTTCCATTACCCTGGCCTGCGACACCTGGAAAAGGTTTACCACGAGGCAACAACAATCAGGCTGAAAAAGGCTTCCCACGCCTGATACAGTTTATTATTGCCCATTCTGAATTTCAGAAGCTCTCCAGGGTTTCAAAGGAGGGGTATTCCCAGCCTTGACTGGAGATGTCAGGGATTGAACCTAGTGCCTTCAGGATGCAGAACATGTGTTCTGCTACTGAGCTAAGATGATGGAGTCACTGTGCCAGCAGCTCTAATCTCCTTGCTCCCCAGCTCCCCTTCTCTCTGCCTACCTCAGTCCCCACTCTCCTGATAACAGATTCCCTCTTATATGGCTCATTGATGTCACTATCTGCCCCCAGAAGCCAGTGGGAGTGAGCAGGAGGGGTTAGCTGCAGTTTCGTGAAAGTAACTAGAGGTTCACCAACATTTTTTCATGGGAAAGAACACCTAAAAAAAACCAAGTTCTACACCCTAATCAAAGAGTTAGGAAGCACAATAAGAAAATTATTCATTGCAAATATACAAACATAAAAAGCATTCATAAAACAACCAGATGCCCTAATTACTATACTGTATATTACAATTTTAAAAAATGTCACCAGGATCACCAGTTTGCACATACTATCATTTAAGACACTGATGTGCTGGATAATTCAAATGGATGCTCCTGGCAGCACATTTGAGATATTTTAAAAAATTATAATACATAGCAGTAACCAGAGCTGTTTGTTTTACTAATGCTTTTAATAAAATCAAGAGTCCCCACTTGATTAGGCGTCAGTCAGCTACTCTGCTCACAACAGTTGGAAAGGACAGGGATGTATGAATGCAAAGGATAGACACGAAGATCTCATTAAATTACATGGCTAAATTTATTCAGCTAAGGTCTAGCAAAACCTTCCTTAACTATGGCCTCATTCCTTCCCCTTGCAGATGAGACATCATTTGAAGCCGGAATTCGAGTACAGATCCACAGCCAAGATGAGCCACCCTACATCCACCAACTGGGGTTTGGAGTCTCTCCAGGTTTCCAGACCTTTGTGTCCTGCCAGGAGCAGAGGGTAAAGACCATGAGACAAGGGAAGATGAGTGCAGGGCTGGGAGGAGAAAAGGGCTCCAGCTTTTCGAGGAAAGTGAGACTGGAGATTGTGTGGGGTCTGATAACAGTAAGGGGGCATAGAGAGATATGCCTCTGGCAGGGACAGGTAGATGCAAAGTGTCATAGCCACAGTGAGCAAAGAGGTAAGGATTAGCATTGCTCCCAGTCAGTGAATGTTTATCCCTATAACCTCCCTATGAGC
Organism: Podarcis gaigeae; assembly: GCF_964106915.1. Taxonomy (NCBI): domain Eukaryota; kingdom Metazoa; phylum Chordata; class Lepidosauria; order Squamata; family Lacertidae; genus Podarcis; species Podarcis gaigeae. The sequence continues at coordinate 84,927,095 of NC_139678.1, read as the reverse complement.
TGTTAGAGAGGAGGACTAAGCAGTGGCTTTAATGACATGCTAGTCAAACATCCCAAAAGGATCTGGACTTGAATGTCACTGTAACAGGCATTTGATAGCCTAGGACCCAGGACTCTTACCTGGTTTGGTTCATTCAGGCTAGTTGGAATGAGGAGAACTGGACAACCTCAACATCTCTCCCACCAGACCCTAGCCTGTAGATAGCAACCAGATGTGATGCTGTTACAGTGACCTCCACTTAGCAGGCCGGACCATGGGTCAACCAGGATTTTTAAAAAATCAGATCATTGCTTGCAGAGAAGTTAAATGATAGGTCTGCTTGCTGACATCTGGGAAAAAACCCAGCAGCACAGCACATCTTAATGCTATTCAGCAAACTCCACAACTTCTCAGCTAACTCTAATGCAGTTTGAATGAAGACACTGAAGTGTTTACAGATCTTTTGCAGGGATTGTTTTGTGCTTTCTAATCAGGAGAAGCAAATCTATACACTTAAACTGATTTAATGGTTATTCCATCTTTCCAGGGAACCGTGACATTTGTAATTCAATAGAATAATAAGGATCTTAGGAGAGAAAAATCTCAGCACCTAACCAAACTACAATTCCTAGGTTTCTTTGGGGGAGCCATGAAAGTTAATATGACATAAAAGCAATATAAATCTGCAGTGTAAATACAAGGTGCTGATTTTCTCAGTGCTCCGGGAAGAAATGCCTAAATCAGGAGCGGGCAGCCTTTTTGGCTCATCAGGTCAGATCTTTATCTACCCCCTTCCCAACCGGCAATCTTTGTCAGGTGGGCAGGACCACCCACACATCAATCATATGATGTCATAATGATGTCATATGATTGATGTGTGGATTGTCCTGCCCACCTGTCAAGGTTGGCCTGCAGGGTTGGGGGAAGATAGCGACCAGGCAGGATTGAACTCCCCGTGCCTCAGTCAAAGTGTGATGAATTTAGTCCTGCTTTCTGCAGGATTTGGGTGCACCATTGAGTTTCCCACCTTAAATGATTGTTTCTTTACAGGCATTGGAATCAGAGGGAAAATCTGAAATGGCAAAACACAGTTCCCATAATCAGAATGAATTGCAGAAGCTTATTTCAGACCCAAAAAAATGCAAGACAGCTGCCGTCCTTTTAGAAGCATTCCTTTATCAGACGTTACATTAATTGCATTGAACTGTGTCAATTTAGTGCCTCATTTCCTTCCTCCACCATGTTCAAATTAAACTCTACCTAGCTTTGTTTTAATTTTAGCTCAGCTTCAGCACAAGGCAGTGAGCAGTTTAAAATTTTTCATACATATCAATGAATTGGCATATGCAGATGAGCAATCCTCGTTCCATCTAGCCGGGTGGCAACTCTGATTATTCATCAAAGAATTCCACAGCATTACAATGAATGAAAGAAAAAAATCACCGTAAAAAAGTGTTAAATCAACATTTGTCATTTGAAGGCTCATTTCTTTGCATTCTGCCAGCATCTGCCAGAAAGAAGTTGATCACATCACATCATGTAGGCTTTCTCATTAGATATTGATCTTGAAATACCACCCCCCTCACACACCAATCACCTGCCTTTGTAGGGCTTATGCTTAGTATTTATATAGCACATTTCAAGTATTCAAGGTACACGTTATTGATAATGTAGTACAAGGTACTGAGTACTTGTATCTCTCTAGCCCTTACACAACATTCCTGTAAGTTGGGCTGGTGTCTTAATAGAGCACATTGGAAGGCGAAAGAGTGCAGAGGCTGTGAGGACAATGACTTCCTTATGGGAGCTTGTTCTTGATTTGAGATTTGAACTGCAGACTTCCTTAGCCACTGCACTTGATCTGTATGAAGAACTGCCCTTTTCCAAGGCTCAAATGAAAACTGTTAGATTTATTCTGCAGATCTGTAGTGAGAGTACAAAGCGTGCACACTCCGAAATGTCAAGAAAAATCTGATGCAACTGTATTCCCATTAATACAGAGCTCACTGGTGGTGCCTCATACATGGGTTTGAACTTCCATGCTGATTGGGGGGGGGGGACCAAGCACCACTAGGGTTATTTACAGCAGAGCTTGTGGGACATTGGGAGCAGATAGGGACTGGAGAGCTGAGCTGGGAAATGGGCTTCAGTGAGAGCAAAACTCCCTGCCCCAGAGCCGCATTGAGAGAGGCATTCTTGGTCCCCCAGCTGGCCAGGGCGCCACTTTCTCTTGGCTCTTAGCCTGCCCGCCTTCTCCTGCAGCTGACGTACCTGCCCCAGCCCTGGGGCAGCTGCCGGGCCAGCGTGAAGGGGGAACAGGTTCTGCCCGGCTACGAGAGCTACAGTATTGCTGCTTGCAGGCTGCAGTGCGAGAAGGAGGCTGTGGTGCGGAACTGCCAGTGCCGCATGGTGCACATGCCAGGTAAGGTGACCCACCACCACCCCTCCCCTTAAGCCCCACGGACTCCAGGACTCTCTCCTTTTGCTGCCTCGTTGATGTGCTGGAATATGAATTCATTTCTGCCATGTGCTATTTTGACACTGTTGTCATTTTCCTGGACTGCTCTTGTTCCTTTAATGAAGCAGCCTTTAATGGAGCAGCCAGACATTTGGCAGCCAAGCAAGTGAAGCTTTCCCCATAATCCATCTGTGTGCCAGGAAAAATTTTGTGTGTGTCATACAGTTATTAAAGAGACAGGAGCTGGGGGAGACATAGAGGTAGCACTCCCACATGGGCCCACCCTGCTCTCAGCCTCCTTGCACTGCCATATTCTATGCCTTCTTGGGTATTAGGATCCCTGACACACTCAAGTTACTTGTGGGAGAAGAGACTCTCTTGCATAAGCCCCTGGTAATTGTGACTCAACTTGCCCATAGCGCAGATCTTTGCCCTGAGACCTCCCTACTGGAGCAGAAGTGTGACCCTCCATAGTGACTCCATGCAGGCATGTGAGCACCTTAGGAAAAGATCATTCAAATTATGTCTCCTCTGACCCAGCCCCTGGATTGTGTTGGGCTGGCTGTAGCTTTTCCTTGCCTTCCACACCAGCAGCTGTTCTGCCTCCTTCAGTCTCCACCTCCCCCCCCCCCAGCCATCTGCCACCTTCCAGGGCATCTCATCACATGAAGTGGACTGAAGTCCACAAACCCCCATCTAGAGAGCGATCAATCTGACAATGAAGTCCTGGGAGGACTTGGGTATGTATGTTTAACGTGGAGAAGAGATGGTTAAGAGGTGGTACAATGGCCATCTTCAGTTATTTGAAGGGCTGTCTCATAGATGATGGAGCAAATTTGTTCCCTGTTGCTCCAGAGGGCAGGACCCCAATCAGATTACAAGAAAGGGGATTTCAACTAAATGTTAGGAAAAACTTCCTGGCAGTACACACTGTTTGAGAGTGAAACAGACTGCCTTGGAAGCTGTGAGGAGAAGGGCTTTCCTTCATTAGAGGCTTTTAAACTGAGGTTGGAAGGTCACCTACCAGGAATGTCGTAGCAGTGGATTTCCTGTATCCAATGAAGAGTTGGACTAGGTGGCCACTGCGGTCCCATCCAACTCTAGAACGTCTTATCAATACAGGAAATTTACTACTACAGTGTCCCCGTTAAATTTCAGTCCATCGTCAGCTCAGGACTCATCCAGACTTCCTTTTGTGCTGCATTTCTAGGCTTTAAAGCTCTGTGTCCGAGTGGTTTTGTTTTGTTTCTTGTCTCTGCACTTTTCCTGGGAAAACTCTTGTTTTTACTGCTGAATCAGAGCAAATAGCAATCTGCAAGGGGGAAGCCCTTCCGTCAGCAATCCTAGGCAATTGCCTATAATTGCCTAATGAAGTGACCAACCTTCTCTCTTAACACCACCAAGTAACAGCATGAACTTGAATTGGGGTGAGGAGAGGACCCAACTCTGTATCTCACTAACCAGGTCTTTCTCCATCAGGTAACGAAACCATCTGCTCGCCCAACGTTTACATTGAATGTGCTGACCATACACTAGGTAAGTGCTTCAGCAGATACTGAGGAGCCTGTTGAGAGACCTGGGGGGGAGAGGATCCGGCCAGCCAGTAGAACAGAAGGGGAACCCCTATTAATTGTTGTAGACACAGCTGGGTGTTTGATGGCTTAAGCCATTAAGTGATGAGGCTGAACAGTTTTTGTTTGTTTTGTTGTTTGTTTTACCGTGTTTATAGTGTGCTCTTCATGGAATATTTTCAATCCCAGAGCAGGAAAGAAAGTAATAATCGGGGGGGGGGGCAACAATATACAACATTACAAAAACTGGTCCAATAAAAACAAATTAACAGTTCTATCATAAGTCAAGCAAGTTTAGTATGGTGGTTTGTGAGGAAGAGTCAGGGAGGCTAATACCACAATCCCTCAGCTGGGGTCTAGTGGGCTGGTACAGGGGAGAGGAGGGCAGCTGTCACCCTAGGGTGTGATGGAGAGGCATGTTGTTGGGCTGCATCGAGGGCTCCACTGACCCTCTCAGACACGTGTTCGTATCCCAACAGGAATCCCAAGAGGATTTCTAGACCATGAGACATTGCCTCAATAGGCTGCGGGTCTTTTGCCATGGCAGGGATGAGCAGGCAATGGCTCATTTGATTGATGTTCCAAAGTGTTCTTATCCTGCCTGACGTGCGGCTCTCTGCTCACAGATACAGCAGTTGAGGATTCCCAGGAGCGCTGTGTCTGCCCCACGCCCTGCAACTTGACCCGCTACGGCAAGGAGATCTCCATGGTGCGCATGCCCAACAAGGGCTCGGCCCGGTACCTTGCTCGCAAGTATAACCGCAATGAGACCTACATCCGGTGAGTGCCCTGTTGCTGATGCGCAGCCCACAGGCTGTGGGAGAAGCACCAGAACATTATAAACAAAAATGGGCTAGGAGGGAACTGGGTTGGAGGAATATATGAGCCGGCTCAGCCTCTGAATCCTTTCTCTCCCCTCCCCAACTCCCCTTAGGGAGAACTTCTTGGTGCTGGACATCTTCTTTGAGGCACTGAACTATGAGGCGATTGAGCAGAAGAGGGCATACAACCTGGCAGGGCTTCTGGGTGAGTGAATCTGCTCCTCTACCTGCCACCTTCCTTTGGGTAGGGCTAGTGCTCTTGAGGCAAAGCAAGCTTCGAGAAGGAAGCTACACAGGCAGGCAGGCAAATGGGCAAGAACTTGTTTGTGATTCACACCTTATGTTGCCGAGACAGAGACATGACGTGGGCTCACCAAAATCCCAAGTTTTTATGGCAACACAGGTGTCGCCTCATTGGCCTTTCCCTGTCATCTGACAGCATCTCCGGCTGTTTGCTGCAGTACTTACTCCTGGACTCCATCACTGGTGGTGCCAGCAATGCAGGCCCAACAGCAGTTCCCTCTTTTGACAAGCCGCCACACCAAGAAGGCGCCTGGCCTGGACTTTATAGAGCCCCACCCCCCTTCTCCCTGACACACCACACTTTGAGGCCTGTGCTGCCTCACTCCCTGCTGGGCACCTAACCAGTGTGCAGGGAGGTACTACTCCCATAGTAGCTGTGCTCACACACCTACTTCATCCTCTCCATGAGATCTTCCTCCAACCTCTTCCTCCAGTGCTAGAAGGACCCTGGTGCCCATTGCTTTCAAAAGGAGCAGGAAGCTAACCCTGAAGGAAAGCAAAGTCATACCAATGCTCCTGCTGCTCACTCTCTTGCCTTTCCCCAGGCCACCGCATTCAGTCACCATTTCTCCCTCTCCCATTCCCTGATACTCAATAAAAGCAGCAGGGATCCTGCCTGAGGCCCAGTCACCCTCCTCCCTGCAGAGGCCTTCCCAGTGCTCAGGGTCCAGCAGATGACTTGCTTTTCACCATCCTCTCCCTTGCCCTAACTGCCTCCTTTTCTGCCAGGGGACATTGGAGGCCAAATGGGCCTGTTCATCGGGGCCAGCGTCCTCACTGTCCTGGAAATCTTGGACTACATCTATGAGGTGAGGGCCCACCAAGGGGAGAGAGAAAGGGTCTTGTGTTGCATTAGTTGTGACTTTATACTGGGCTGAGCTTAGAGCTTGTATCGAGGGGGGACCTATAGCTCTGGCACCCCCCACTAAGATAGTGCTGTACTGTTAACTGCTGGCACCTTACGCAGAGCTGGCAAACTCTCTATGTTGTCCTAAATTCAATGAGTTTACCTGCCGTCAGCACAGGCTATGCTATCCCCCCAAGGTGGTAATAACCAGCACCTGGACCACTTCTAGAGCAAGGATGAGGAACAAGGGATACTTGGAGTTGGGAGTCAAACAACAGCTAGGGAGCCACAAATCTTCCCTGCCTCCAGTACTACAGAACGAGCTGGTAACATCTGCTGCATCTGGACAGCTTCAGCGAACTCCAGCCACAGTCTGCATGATAGGTGCTTGCTATGGTCCATGTAGGATGCCTGGCTGTTCATGACTACCTGCTTGCAGGACTTAGGGCCTCTAAAGTTGTTTTCCAGGAAGAAATCTAGCTCGATGACATCATAGGGCGAAGTGGGAATAGCGCAAAATGCATGTTGGCGGGAGTTGCCGTGTGTATATGACACACGTTCGCTACTGCAAAGTGATATAGGAGTTTAAACACACATGGAGCTGCCACTCTCTGCCTTTTGCTGTGCCCCAGGTGATCCGTGACAAGGTGGCCCATGGCCTACGACGCCCCAAGCCCCCTCTGAAGAAGCCTTCAGGCAGCATTGCCACGCTGGGACTGGAGGAGATCAAGGAGCAGGTACACTTGTTTCCCTTGCCACCCAGACTATTTCCTGCAGCTGCCATGAAACGGGGAGTGAGGGGATCGCTGGAAGGAAGGAAGGTGCAATTCTTTGCCTTTCCCAGCTTTGAACCTGGTCAGCTGGAGAGTGGGATGGGGAGGGTAAGAGAGAACAATATTCTATCTCTTTGCATATTTGTATTGGGTAGATCCGCACAATGCCCACCGATATGAAAAATGATATTGGAGAGTTTGTGTCATTTAAGCATGAGAGCCTCGTTTTGTTTGTGGACCACTGCATGCTTTGGGCCATGTGGGCTGCATGTGATGTGTGTCTGTATTTCTTAACAGCGTTGGCTGGAAGAGATGCACGTTAATGTGTCAGCTGCTGTGCGAATTCTGTGTATTTATTTATGAGATGATTTACAAACTGCTAACTGATAGAATACATCAAGGCGGTGTACAAAAAAAAGGATTAGAAAACTATAAAATTAGAAAACTGTAACATACAAAACTCAGGGATGGCTTAGTTGGTAGAGCATGAGACCCTTAATCTCAGGGTTGTGGGTTTGAGCACCATGTTGGGCAAAGGATTCCTGCATTGCAAGGGGTTAGACTAGATGACCCTTGTGGTCTCTTCCAACTCTGTGATTCTAAAACAAATGGCCAGCACTGAATCAAATTAATTTTCATAGAAATGCTTGGCAAAACAAAATGTTTCCAGAATTGTCGGTGCCTGTTTGATTTCAACAGGAACAGTGTTGCAAGTTACTGGTACCACCATGCTAAAAGCTTCGGTTTGTATAGAAATTAAACAAATATGAAATAACTATGAGACAGTAAATAGGGCTTCTCCAGATGGTCAGTTTTCTGGCCAGTTTATAAAGCACAAGGTGGTCCTTCAGGTAACTTCAGGTTAGGGCTTTATACACTGACAGTAATACCTTGAACTTTGTTTGGTAATGTGCTGGCTTTCCATACCAAAATGCTGATGCGGAGCTGCTCTGGCCAAAATCTGGACCGCAGCATTCTGCACTTGCTGCAATTTCTGAACCACCCTCAAGGGTAACCCAGTGTAGGTAACACTGCAGCAGTCCAGTCTAGAGGTCCCCCGGGCATGCAACAGTGTGGCCCATGTATCCCTGCCCAGGAGGCATACAAGCCCAAGCTGGAAAAGGCATTCTTAGTCACCAAGCACCCAGTGACAATGATGAATCCAAGAGTACTCCCATGATATGTTCCTGTACCTTCAGGGAGAGTGCAACTCCATCAAGAAAAGGCAATTTCTGAAACTGCCCATTTCTGAAACTTGGGAACTTTCACACCCACAAAGCTTCCGTCTTACCAAGCTTCAGTGTGTATCTGGACCTGCTAAACAATGCATCACCATTGTCATATATTAAAGTGCCTCAACGCTGGGTGTGACGTTATGTAGTGAGCAACAAACGTTGCTTGAAGTCTTACAGTTCTGTTTGTCTTTTTTGTGCTCTGGACCATGAGAAGAGCCCTGCAGAATCAGACCAAGGTCCATCTGGTCCAGCACCTTTTTCCCACCAACTGTGTCAAGCTAGATATCCCTGGAAGCTCATAGATTTGATGGCTATCTAGTGTTGAAGTTTCATCCTGCTGAAGTTTCATTTAGCTATCATGTTGACAGACCAACATGCTGAGTTCTCATGTGCAACACATGACTATGCTGCTGCAAACAGTGTGTGGACATGCTCCTATGAGTATATTTTTATATATTTGTGTGAGCCCATTGTGATCTGGGTAGACAGCGCCTATATACCAGTATATACATGTGTGCATGAATGTATACATATGCACATACATATGTTTCTGTTTGTTTGTGCATAAAGGAGGCAAGACTGCTTGTGCGATGCCTGCAGAGAAGCCTTTGGTTACATCTGTGAACCTGTCGTAGTTAAAATGGGGAATTTACTACAAAACCATCCTGGGCAATAAGTGTTTTACAGTATATAAACCCAGAGAGCAGTCAGTGAATGAAAGCACCTCCTAGCTCAGCTTGAGCATCTGTTCACTCTGCGTCTCTCAAGTGCAGCAGATTCAGTGTGGCCAGACAAGTGACAGCTCCTCTCTGCTTTCCTCTTGCTGCATTCCACCTGACATGGGAAACCTACAACAGGGACCAGAATATGGAAAGCTGGTTACTTACGAAGAATATGAGTTATTGCCTAGTGAAATTGACAAGTGTACTTTCCAAAGGTTCTGACAGCAGAAACCAATCTCCAATCAGGAATGATTTCCAGAAGTTCGTTTGTGGTGTTTATAGAAGGTGTCAGTAACTGGAAGCCGTGAGCCAAATCTGTCCCTCTAGGCAGTTGAGGAGTGTGAGATGGTTCCTCTACTTAGGGAGATGGAAACCAATGCCTTGACCCACCACTTCTTACAGCAGTGGAGGGGAATCGCCAGCCTTCCAGATATTGTTGGACTCTCAACTCTCCTCAGCCCCAGCCAGCATGGCCAACTGTCAAGGATTATGAGAGCTGCATTCCAGAGACAGAATGTCTTGCTGGCCCGGGAATTTACAAAGATAGCCTTTAGATAGCAAATCTTGCCTCCTTGCAAAAAAATAATAATCCTAAAGAGATTGTAGAGAGCACTTCCACAACCTTGATAAAGAGACAAAAGAAAATCAAAGATGCACAGTGCTTGTTTTTTTCAGGAATAGTTTCTGCAAAAGGATTCACCTACTTTGCTAACAGTTAATGAAGCAAATTGGTAGGGAGAGGAAAGATGGCAGGATATAAGAGAACAAAGAAATCTAATCTATAATAGTAACTATTTGAAAAACAAAAGATGTGACCTGGCACTGTACCACAATGACTCTATTTAGCTTTAAATCAGGGAGTTAAGTAGTGTAAACATTCAAAAACCAAGACTGCACCCGTGAAGAAAGAGAGGCCCTGATATCTGCCGGCTGTTTGCTCACCTATGGAAATGAATTGTTTAGAAAATGTGTATCTAACAAGATGCTGATAAATCTCAGACCTCGAGCAGGAAGAAGCTGATAAGGCCATTCAGCTGCAGAAAGAGTTGACTGGGAATACATAAGATGTAAATGCAAGCTAAAGTTGCATCAAAGAAGGATCCAGACTATGTATATTTTAAGAACTCCTCCAGATCAAGGAACCTGACCCAGTGACTTCCACCCACAGAAACAGGCTTTCACACCTAGATCAGCTGCAGTGCACACTCAACAGGCTGCCATTTGGAAGGAAAAATGGTGCCCAGAATGAGATGGCTGAAAATAGAACTGATTGAATTACCCCCTCCAGATCCCTGTGCTGAAGCAATTTCTGAGTAGCTGTGAGTGTAGCTCTGTGCAGATTTATGTAAAGATCCTGATGCCATAGATCAGAGTGAAGAGGTCTAGGAAATGGTCCTTGCATTTTTCCCTCTTCTAAAAGATTACACGTATGAATTTGAAGGAAAAATCATTGTTTGCCTCTGTTATTTTATTGCACAAATAACAATAAGGATGTCAATTAAATCAACCAAAGGCCTGGTTAAAAAGGAATGTTTTTGCCGGGTGCCTAAAGGGGTATAATGAAGGTGCCAGGTGAGCTTTCCTGGGAAGCCACTGCAGAAAAGTTGTGTTACCACCCCCCAGACCTCTTGAGGAGGCAGTACACAACGAAGGGCCTCAGAATACGATTTCAGCGTCTGGGTAGGTTCATATGGAAAAAGGCAGTGAGGTATTGCGGTCTTGAGTCATTTAAGGCTTTTTAGGTCAAAACCAGCACTTTGAATTGGGCCTGGAAACTAATTGGTAGCCAGTGCAGTCAGACCGGGATCGGTGTAATATGATCAAACCATCCTGCTACAGTAAGCAACCTGGCCACTGAATTCTGCACTAGCTGAAGTTGCCTATCTTCAGAGGCAGTACAACGCATTGCAGTAATCTAACCTTGAGATTACCAGAGCATAGACATAGTAGTTAGGCTATCCCTGTCCAGTTAGGGGCATAGCTGGGCCACGAACCAAAGCTGACGGAAGGCACTCCAGGCCATTGAAGCCACCTGGGTCTTGAGGAATAGCAAAGGATCCATGAGTAAACCCAAGCTACAAACCTCCTTCGGAAGAAGTGCAACCCCATCAAAAGCAGGCGACCTCCCACCCATCTGGTATAGGGAACCACCCACTAACAGTGCTTCAATCTTATTTGGATTGAGTTTCAGTTTGTTGGCTCTCATCCAGTCCATTACCAAGGCAAGACACTGGTCCAGCACTTCCACTGCCTCACCTGCACAGGTAAAGGAGAAATAGAGCTGAGTGTCATCAGCATACTGCTGACAACTTACTCTGAACCTCCAGATAACCCTGCCCAGCGGTTTTATGTAGATGTTAAACAACATAGACATCAACAGTGAATATAGAATCCTGTTTTTCTAGTAGTCAATGGTATAATAATGGTCTTGTGCCTTCCTGGGCCTGTTAACTATTATCATTAAAAAGAAACCAGTCTTAACATACCTGTCCCCAAGTGTGCAAAGAAAATGCTACCAAAAATGGAAGAGGGCTCAGGCCTAGCTAGCCTTGGTCAAGTGCAGCACTTTAGTTTTCACAGAGGTGTAAAGAAGACCAGTACCATTTTTCTAGACTATGCAGAGGCTCCTGCTCCTGTGAACCACAGCAGACACCTACTGAAAGGAGAGAGAAAATATCCAAGACCTACCAGATTGTTTGGTTAATGGCCTCATTACTACATATCGACATTTCTTCACCGAGATGAATGGGAAGAGAAATAGATGGCAGAGATGGAGAATGAGGAACCATTCGCGGATTTAGGCACCAAGGGTTTTTTTTTATAATTTCTTTTTCCTGCCTCCACAGAAGTATCTTTGTCCTGATAACCTCTGCACCGTTAGTCAAGAAAAGGAATGCTTCAGATCCGTTGAGTAGGAAAAGGTGTGCTGCAAATTCCAACTTGTGACTTTCTCCCCTGCAATATGATTATAGCTGCTGGAAATAAAACCCCTTAATACATTACTCCAGGGTAACTGGTCTACTTGGAAATCACGCTAGGCTGTTCTTCCTTGCTCAGGGCACAAATCCCAAAACCAGGGAGGAAAACCAACAGCATACGTAGTGTGGTTGGGCTTCAGAAGCTGGCAAATGTGAAATGGTACACAGATGCACAAATGTAGCAGCTCTGGCTCTGCTGACTGTTGATTCCCTGCCTGGTACTGCCCAGCCCATGCAAGGAAGATCAATGTGGAACTAAATTGTATCTGCTGTATCATTAGTGGGACCCTGAGACCAACACAGATGCGCAGTTCTTTGTACCAACTTGGAAGCACTGCCCCACCATCAATCCACTGCAAAGTAGCATGTCATCGAGGACGCTGGAAACAGATGGAGGATCCAGGTCACCCTTTGTTTAGACATGAATGGATGGCTCGGAGGCTGAGATTCAGGAACAGATTCAAGGACACAGAACCCGGAGAGGAGAAAATTTAGAGACACATGGAGGACTGGGAAGGTGGAGGCACAGGCTACACAAGAAGGCAGCAATAACATGAACAAAGCGTACTGAGAGCTGCTGGTGCCGGGCGTGGAGAAGCAAGGAATAAGTGGTGGTTACCAAAGAAAGGCAGCTGCCCGTAGGGTGAATCCATACAGTCTGCATGAGATCATGTGTCAGCATTGGAATACAAACAGGTGGCTTTCTAAATGATGGTCTGGTGCCCCTACCTAAGCACATAAGAAGAGTCTGCTGGATCAGGCCAAAGACCCATTTGGTCCAGCATCTTGTTCTCACAGTGGCCAGCTTGTGCACAGGACTTGAACACAACAGCCACTCAAAGATGCAGAGTGGAGGAAGACTGGGCCAGCACTTCTATTCTGGGTGCCATTTGCCATGTAGTCTGTTGGTTCCTTCTGACCCAGCCTGGATACAGAAAATTTCAGGTCAGGGCTGAGTCTTTTTTGCGGATAACAGCCCTCCCACTCTGTGTTTTCCAGCCTACGTTCCCTGTTTCCGCTGCTTGACCTTTGGAAAGCTGGAACAGCTTAAAGGCCACAGGTTCCCTCTATCTCCCCTTTAAGCATTATTCCCTCGTGGCTTTCCTGTGGTGCTAGAATGATACAAAATTTGGAGCCCTGCGAACGACCCCCCCCCCCACACACAAATGGGTGTTCCTGCTGAAATGGTCCGTTTCCCAGTTGCCTCCTACCTAACCAACCTCTAAAGGCAGGAATCACCCTGAGAAAGGTCACAGAGGATGATCTTAACATTCAGGCAGGTCTGCATGGTCATGCGTATACAGCAATATAGGTAATCAGAGCAAGCTTTAATCGTGCAGTTGGGCATTTCCTGGGCCCCAAGGCCAGCAAGCAACTAGCTGCCTCAACAGTAGTGCCATTCTCATGTTACTTGCAGGATTCAAGAAGATCAGAGGCAGCATAACGTGAATTCTAGGCTGGCATGTCCCATAACATCTAGGCTCGCATGCTCCCCAAATCCTGGAGCCGGCACTGAATTGTTTGTGTGCATGTGTGAGTGAGCATGAGAGATAGGGAGAGCTGCATTGCCTGCCTCTAATCTCATGTGAGCATGATGGTGAGCGAGTGACATATGCCGCATGCCTGTATTACGGCATGAGCGGGAGCTGTTCGGCTGGTGCATTCAATATCCCAGGAGCCCTGATGTTATATAAAGATAAAACACAGGAGGCAGAGCCAGGGAAAGCCCATCAAACATGCCGATTTTTGGCTGGCTCTGGAGCCTTTGGACAAGGAATAACTAATTAGCAGCTGAGTTTACTTTAATTTCCTGCTGCTGCCAACATTTAAGTCAATAGAAGCTAGGGCTCCTTGAAATTCAACCTGGCTGCAGCAAAGGGCTGTAAATAAAGGTGCAGACAGAGAACTACCCAGACTGGTCTTTGTTTTGTGGCAGTTCCAATGCCGCCTCTGATGAGTTGGCCAGTGGGGCACTGAAGGCAAAAGAGGCCCATGCGGCTGCAGCAGGACCTCTGGGCATCACCCCAGCAAAGCTGTGCTCACTCCTAGCACACCAGCCAAGAGGAAAGCAGCATTTTGTATTCCACTTGAGTGGTTGTGGATTTACAGGCTTAACTCTGGACCCAACCCGCTGAAGGAAGTCCTTTGTTCTCATCTTGGCTTTCAGGACATGAAAGCTGCAATCCTGAGCCATTAAAATCAATGAAGCTGTTGCTGTCGATGTCTCAGGATTGCAGTCAAACATCCCAGGGTTACTCCTGGCATGGGATATATGTCTTTACTGCAGTAGACTCAGTACTGTCCACTGCACACTGGCACACTCCATGTGGCTCAGGGTTGAATTTGGACATTGGCTCCTTAACAGCATCGTTTGTCGGCACAGAGATGAGCTATTCTGGGCCGACTGAGCTGTGATTTCTCGGTTCCTTCACTTTCTCCTTTTTATGTTTTTATTTTAACCTCACATGTTTTATTTTAACCTCACCATGCAGTTGCATATTACTTCGGTTTTTATCACAGAGATGCACAATAGCACAAATCAAGAGGATGTGCCCTAGGTACAATACAATAAGGACATACGGAGAGCCTACCAGGTCAGACCAAAGGCCCATCTATCCCAGCATCCTGTTCTCACATTGGTCAGCCAGGTGTTCAGGGAAAGCCCACAAGCAGCACCTGCGTTCAGCAGCACTCTCCCCTCAGTTGCAAGTCCAGCAACAGATATTCATATGGACCACCCTACGTTTAGTACTTTCTTACTTAAAATCTCAGGCAACTGTGCTGGGAGAGTCCTTTGCCCGACACCCTGGACAGCCACTTCCATTGAGAGCGGGCAGCCCTGAGCTAGTTGATGGTCCTGTGTTCCCACCTAGTGCAAGGCAGCTCCTTGTAACATAAACCAGCCACATAGTAAGAATTGCAGTCGCATCTGATATTTTTGTTGGGGGGGGAGCAGCTGTGAAGTTGGGAGAGACCGCAAAAAAGTTGCTCTTCCTGCCCATACCTGTTGTTTGGACTTAAACCCAGGTGGGCTGTGGGAGGGCAGCAGGTGGGATGGGTAGAAGGGGTCTTATAAACAGCAGAGAACACCAAGAAGGAGAGGAGTGCTTACAGGATAGAGGAAGATTACAGTGGTGGAAGAGTAGCAGGAAAAATACCAAAGAAGGAAGATTCCTCATGCCAGCTGGTTTGCAGGAGGGATAGGCGCTCACTCGTAGGATGAGCTGGGGCTCTTTGGTCCAAGAGCAGAAACCAGGAGAGCAGATATAAGCCCTGTCATCTGACATTAGAGGGGATTGAGAAGAATCTGAAAGGACTTGTGGAGAACACCACACGGTTTTTCCAACTTCTCATAGTGGAAACCTTATGAGAAAGTGTTGATTTCTATTGTAGGGGATGGATTAGAATCTCCCCCCACCTCTAAAAAAATATGGGAGGGGGGGTTTGATGCCAAACACATTTTCAGCCACAGAAGCAGTGGAGCAACATACACCTTTAGGACATGCCACTCTGCTCCAGCATAGGGTCTATCTAAACAGAAGCAAGAGAGATGGATGTTGTTCGTGGTCCCTCCAGGTTAGATGCACGCAACAGATGCCTCCAATCAATACTTATCTGTGGCAAACAGCTAGTGCAAAATAAGCTCCAGCGTAGGTGATCAGCTGTGTTGTCACAGCACCACCTTGTGGACAGAATCATTTTTTTCTGAGCAAGTACTATAGTGACAGTTCATCCTTTCCTGCTCAAGCACCTGGAGGCCTTATCTTCAGGAAGGATGGTGGCAAGTCCAGTAATATTATCATGTAGTCAAGGGAGGCTGCCTTTTCTCCAGGAACTTCTGGCTTTGCCAGGCATAACATGAACCCAGCAGTGGCACAGTTAGGTCACCCCTGTGCTGGTAAGCTAATGAGCACATGGAGGGTGGTATTCAGCTAAGTTTTACTCAGCGAAGACCCATGAAATTAACAAGCATGACTAAGATAGATCTATTCTGAGTAAAATTGAGTTGAACACGATTTAAACACACACACACACACACCTCATTCAAGCCATTCTCTATCCACATTCCATGAAGTGCATGTTTGCGTGTTTGCTTGCCTAATGTTTCTTGGAGATGCTAGACAGTATTTGAAGTGCAAGCTTTTGTGCGTTTTGGACATGCTTACTGTTTTTCCTGTTTGTGAAAGGCATTTCATGCTGTGCACAGGCTATGCTTTCTGAAGACCCATGGATGCAACTTCCACCTTAACCTATAATTAATCCTGATCCAGCAATGGCAGCTTTCTAGCGCAGCAAAAACATTATCCATGGGGTGTAGAACCTCGCTGGAGAGAGTGGGAACCTTTTTCTTGTTTCATAATTGCAGCCGTGTCTGCCCTGGTCCCTTACCAAGGGAATGTTGCAGTGAAATGGATTAGACCAGGGGAATGTATATGGAATGAAAACGAAATATGTAGTTTAGACAATGATATTCCCACATAGCAGCTCCATGCCACTGAAGAAATATCATCTGTGTGCAGCCTCAGCTCTCAGCATTAAAATTGCTAATGCACCTAGAGACCTCCAATGTTAAGGACCTGAAATAAGTTTCCTGCCCGGGAATCTCACATTTTATTAACATTGGAATTACTACTTAATCAACATGAATTGTTCCCCTTCACCTTATTTATACATGCAGCAGCTAAGAATCATCTCCTTGGTCCATTTAAGAATGAGATTGGACATTCTAATCTCTCTCATAATTTTCTCTTTGAATAATATCCACCCTAAAGCATGATTCCTGAGCTCACAGAGCCTCTCTGAATTTGATGGTGTGAAGTATACCATGGTACAGCTTTACCCTCGGGAGCTATCATTTCATCTCATTCGCTAAATCACACAGGGCACTGCATGTTTCTAACAGCTTTATACCCACAGCTGTAATTATATTTAGAGTCTTGATCTCATCTGACATGGTTGAGTGTGGCATCCCTCCAAGTGTAGATTCCTATTCCATGGGGTGAGATTCCCCCCCCCACACACACACACATCCCACCTTTAAGGGTGTGGGAGATTTAACAGGGCTACAGGCAGGGGGTCAAAAGTAGAGCAGGCTCAAGAACTTGCATTGGAAAGGAGTTATATTGCTGTCCAGCAGTGGAAATGGGGGACTAGACAAAAAAGGCAGGTGACTGTCAAGTAGGTAGGGACTGCCTAAATCTGGCTTGGTACATGGGATGCCTGGAGAGAGTGAGGTAGTCAGAAGGTGATGGAGCTGTTTAAGGAAGAGCTGAACAGACAAAGTCTGTGATAGAGCATTCCAAAGGCCCATCTCAGAGAGCAAAATTTAGGAGTGGAAAAATATTGCCATTCTGTGCCATAATCTTAACAGCTCCAGCCTTTTGCTACCACCACAGAGGAAAAGAGTTCCTGCTAGTCCATGTTTCTTCGTCCTGCCTCTTTCTCATTTCTGGGACAGAAATGACAGTGTAATGTCATCACCAGGGCCAGGCTATTGGCACCCTAGGCAAGGCTAATTACTCACACAACACCCCCCCCCCCCGCTCCAATAGCTAACTTAAAATTTCAAGAACAATGTCCTGCAGAAATAAAATTCTCCAAAATATTATCAGAAATTTTTAAGATATAACGAAAAATAATTGAATAAAGCTGCCCCTCAAAGGTCAGTCCTGCACTCCTCTGAGGCCTGTGCGCTGGACAGCTGCCTAGTTGGACTGATGGTAGCACTGCCCTGGTCCTCACACTGTGGAGCTGGAAGGGGCAGGGCAAGGCATAGATAGCATGCTGATGTTATATCACTTTGCAAGAAAGCGGAGGTGTCTCTCCATCACGTCTTGTCACATGCAGCCTTCCTGGAGGTCTCCCTCTAGGAAACTTCAGCAGAATGCTCATAGAGCTACGTACTACCCACCCATCAAGAGGTACCAGCTGCTGTGCTGACCGTGTTTCTTCTCTCTCTTTCTTTCTTTCTCAGAGCTCCTGTGAGAGCCTGGGCCGCCACAACGAGGGCAGCTACCCCACAGGACTTCTGCCCAACCACCACCACCGCCACCACTACTCGGGCCAAGGGGTCTTTGAAGACTTTGCTTGCTAAGCCAGCTCGTGCGCTGCTCCCCCCAAACAGCAGCAGTGCCTCTGGAGCAGCTTGGGGCACAGCAGGCTCCGGCCTGCGCCAAGAAGCCTTTTCCAAGTGGCCAGGCCTGGCCTTCCTCTCACCTCCAAAGGCTTCCAAAAAGCACCGTGGTGCTTTTATAGCCCCCTCCCTCCTGTAACTAACCCCCTTCCCCAGTCCAGCTGGCCCTGCCCCTGCCCTCCAGGGCTCAGCACCCCCTCCCCCAACAAACCTTCCCCATACTGAAGCACAGAGAAAGACCGAGGATCAGCTGCCAAGAACAGGGAGGTGGAATGGACTCTAAACTGCTCCACTGATAGGAAGCAAGGCTTGACTGAGGCAGGCAGCCTGCCTGGAATTTCACAAAGTGGGAGGAAGGGGGACATGGAGCACGCAAGGGAGCAAAGAGGGCATCACCAAAGGTAGAGGCAACTCTCTCTCCCCGGGCCCAGTCTATAACACGGTAGCACCACACAACCAGCTGCTCACACAGCCCCACGTGGCAGCCTCTGCCACAGACTCTGAGTAGCGGGAGCCATGTTCCCTCCAACACCTCTCACTTTGTCCTGTCTTATCATTACTGTTCCTACTTACACCTCTTCCCTCAGCCTCCTTACAAACATACATTTCCATGTGCCACTATTTTACATGCACACAGGGGTGTCTCAGGGCAGGAAAGAGGTCCTGTATCCCATTGGCTGCTGCTGCTCTTGGGCAGTGAGTGCCATGATGTACCCCACTGCTCACTTGCTGCTGCCCCCCCACACTGAGACTGTGCCCACAAGGAGGTTTAAAGACCTGTCATCCTGCCCACAATGTGCCCCTTTACCATATGGGTACAGGCCCCTCACCCTCATGGCTCGCCAGCCGTCACCCATCCCTTCTTCCCTCAGAACTGTATATTTGTACATAACTGTTTTGGGTCTGTGGTTTTTAGCCGGCTACACTGAGTCTTTCGTTGCTACAGCTGGCCCCTACAGGCATTGCTAAAAACTGCTGGTAAGGCTGGACACCACGACATCGACGTCCAATCTCAGGTTCCCTCCCAGCTCAAGTGCAGAGGCCGATGCTGCAGGTGGCTGCTGGCACCAACAAAGCCCGAGTGCCCTTGGGGCAGCCCCTTCCCAGATGTACAGACGCCCCCCTTCCCCACATCTTCCACCCTCCTCCAGCAGTATTCAGGGTCCAAGCCACACAAAAGCACCCCACCCTCAGGAGAAAGAGCCTTCTGGGTCCCACACAATGTCAAGGGGAGGATAAGGAGCCCAGGCAGCGCCCCAGGACTCAGATCCCTAGGCTGAAGCACTTAGTAGCAGACTCGCCCAATGCATCCGCGTGTGGGGAGTGTGGGCGTGTGCAATGACTCCTCAAGGGCAGCAGGGGGAAATGTCAACTTTCTCTTTGAGGCAGGGCCCTGAGTAAAGGTACAACAGGAAAAAGCCAACCAACCTACCTTGTGCTGTCTTGATGGGACAAGGGAATACCCCAGAACCCAGCTGTGGTCCTCAGCCCTCCATGTAGCAAACCAAAGGGGACTCCAGCATGCACCGTCGAGACACCTCATGGTGTCATGCCCCACACTTAGGGAAACGTGCCTGTACTCCTGGGGGTGCATTTTCAGGAAGAAAGGTGGCACAGGAATATGCTGCAAATGACCCCCCTCCTTCAGTGACAACACCAAACTCTTGCATACACCACCTTCAAGAGCTAAGAGCAGTCAAGGCATTTGACTGCTGCAGAGGGAGTGGGATATTGCAGATCAAATCCGCCTGCCTGCTGCATATGTGTGTGACTCCATGGGTGCAGGCTGCAGGAGACTCTCGACTGGGGCCCAGCCAGGGATCTTCCCAGGAGGGGGTCTGTTAATCCCATGACTTTACTGAGCGCGAGTCGCTGTTTTACAAATGTACAAGTTTCTCCCAATAAAGAGGCACAAGTAGAACTCCAGCCTTGTTTCTTGTGTCATCAGTGATTCTACCCCACTATTATCTAGCACTCCATCCTTCCTTGGTTTCTTTCCAGCTCTGCTCCTATCAGGAAAGGGATGGGGGAAAGGCAATGGGCCATGTGAGATAACACTTGCATTGAGGCAATGTCCCCCTGCCAAGATGTCGAAATGAATGCTCATTAAATAGCCAATACTGTCTAATCACAAACAACTCAGGCTGAATGCTCATCTGCAGGCAATCAAAATGACACCATCCCAGGCTGCTGGAGAAAGGCAATCCTTACACTCATATAGCCAGCAGACCAAACTACAAGAAATGGTGGGAAGGAGATCCCATAACTGGTTTTCTTACTGGTCGGTTGGTTGTAGCGCAGGGAGTTGGACAAAGCAGCCATGGAAGAAGCCCATTTGAGTTGGATGAACAGAGCTGGGGAAAGGTATGTTAAATTCTTTCTCCCATATATGCAAGCTTCCCAGTAATAAATCCATAATAGGCTAAATCTTGTACAAGTATATGTTAGCTGTGATTCTTGCATTGCAGGGGATTGGACTATATGGCCCTTTGGGTCTCTTCCAACTCTGCAATTCTCTAATTTTACGAACATAAAATGTGTTTGACACCAAGGTCTTCATCAACTGCCTAATATAAAACAAAAACAAATTAAGTATCATGAATCAACAAGCTTTACCTCACATACTCACAAGAGGCTTCAAGTCTGGAAAAAGATGATAAATTTGTATGGTGGCAGCTGGTTATATTAATTGGCCCAGGAAAGTTTGCTTTGATGAACAACAATTCATTTATCCAGAATGGCTATTTACACTGGAGATGTGAAGTAATTGTTTCGCCTTCCTCCTACAAAGTTTAACATCCAAGAGTCAAAGCTTATTGATTTGCTATGTTTATGGTTTCATTTAATTCATGTTATATTAAAGTACCGCTAAACAGTTGGGGGGGTGCAACCCCACTGAAGAGCTGGGACAGATAGGATTCAAAAGCATCTTACAGAGGATACTGTCTTGAATGTGTGTGGGTGCGTGATTTCAGATGGCGTAAAGCTTAATAGCATAAAGCTTACTGTGGGGGTAGACACTCTCATTCCTTATTATTTTCTACATATTTTGGCTATTATTGACAGCAGCCTGGTCCCAAGGGAAAGAAGATTCAACACCATATTGCAAAGAACACAATCCTGGACATTGGGCCCATCATTTGGGGTGGTCCAAAGCTAACTGTGGAGTGCACCCTCCCAGTTGCTCCTTTGTAATTGTCGTATGGGCTCACCACAGATGACTGGCCATTGTCCCAAAACTATGGCTTTGACTGGACGACAATTATTGCCCATCTTGAAGAAGACAGTCACCCAGTCATGATGTGTACATAGAATATGGAACAGACCAAAGCTTATTTTGGGGTTCAGGGGCATATAAATTTTAGGTCCCTTAATAATAGTTCTGACTGAGCTTTGTTTTGAACTCTCAGTGCAAACAGAGAACTAGTAACCAAGTTCAAGATCAACCCAGTCAGTCTCCTTGTACACTAGGCCAAACAAGGATCTGCAACCCCACACCCAAAAAGAAAGAAAGAAAAAAGAACAAGAAAAAGGGATGAATTGACACTACTCTTTGTACATATTAAAGGCAGCGTGATAGCAGATTTCAGATTTGCCTGTGGTGAACAATTTGGGTGAATATGTGCACAGTGCAAGTACTCTGAGAACTCACAAGTTCACACAATGAAGCCATATGCCATTCTGCACCACCCAAGCCCTCCTAAGTGGTCCTGGATACAGAACCATTGGTACAAGCTTGGCTGCATACAGAGCAGCCAGCAATAGCTGCCAGTTTAGCTCTTTAGGTTTCTTAACCAGCATTCTGGAGCATGTGACTCCCCTGTTGTACCATCAGTTTCTAGGCTCAGCATAAAGTGAGCTGTCAGGAAGGACAGAGAGATGGTCAGGAAGAAAAACTGGGGAAACGCTGCTCTTTCTTAATAGGCAATAATTCTTTCGAGCTACAGGCAAATAAAGACAACAAAATGTTAAACATGCAAGTTAAACAAAAGCCTCCCTTTTCTCGGCTGATAATTGAGCTGGGCCACTTCAGCCAAGGCATTTATCTTCCCAGCCTACGTTCTGATAACCCATTTTAAACAAATCCACCCTAACTCAGCATGTACTCCCACTGCTAGATAAAAAGTTGGGTGGAATATATGGTAAGTCTTATCAACAAAAATAAACAAAGTTGACAACAATATGCTAAAAAACTCTGCCTATATAAATGCTGCTGCAAGCACCTAGGACTATTTTTCAGCCAGAACTCAGTTCCGGCACCTCTCAGGTGAGTGCCATTGCTATTATAAGAGAACAAGGGAGGTATTCATGGTGAGTTTCAGCACCTTTTTTTCTAGAAAAATAGCACTGCTGGCACCCATTAGTAATCTGTACCCCTCATTCACCTCCAGGGATTGCCCACCTTTTTTACACCTGGAAGAAGCATAAACCAAGTAACAAGGCTTTTGAAAGCTAGAACACGTCACCAAGTTATAGTAGCAACAGGTGAGTACAAAATCTGTCTCAATGTGTTTATGCTCCCAGGTAGCAAAAAAATGATGGGTTGACTTGCTTCCTTTTGTCCTAGAATCTGATTTGCAAAAGAGAGTAGGGCTCCAGTTAATTAATCACATCAATCTTATTAGTTGCTCACTATAACAAATTATCCAAGTGATGTACAAAAACATTCAGAGCTGAAAAGGCATAAGGCATTTGCTAGCACTGTGATCACTGTTTCCAGCTGGGTCAACACTAACACAAAACAAGTGTAAGTGCACTCCCAAGTGCACTTAAGATTAAGTCCAGAGTTGTTGCTCCTCTGGTCAGTTCCATAATCAATTGTTCTGTGTCACAGTCAATTGGAGTATCTAGACCTCTTTGTCATGATCAGATCACACATGTACACAAGTCTACGTGAAGGTAACTGAAATTACACATCACTATGGAACTTCTTCCTTTGGAAGATTACTTGATTTCATTCTCCATATAAAGATCACCTGGGCATTTTGGTTAGGGAGACAACATTATGTTCCCAGTACTAAATTACTCTTGGGGTCCAGTATCTCCACCCACAGCAATTCTGTGGAAGAGTCTGCTTCTTTGAGGATTTCTGCTTTAATATACAGAGCAAAACCACCTCTGGTATATGGCTGCCGATCCTTCCTATGTAGCCTGTATCCAGAGATGAGTGTCCCGTTCCACTCTTCCGTTTCTCCATTCCACCAGGTTTTGATTATGCCCACTGTGCTCTCCTTTGAGATGAAGCCCTCCAGCTTGCCCAGCTTGACTCAGAGGCTTCAAGTCTGGGCATACTAAGATTATGTACTGGATTTCTTATGCACCCTTCACTACAAGTTCCGAGGGCAAGTTACAACCTTATACAAATAATAATAATAATAATATTAGAAACGGTTAAAACAAGTTACTACACTCAGATGAACTGGGTGGATCCTAAAGTCTATAAATCTCAGGTATCAAAAGGCCAGTGAAGAGACATGCCTTCAGCAGATGAAGAACCCTATAGAAGGGAGGAGCCAAACAAACCTTAGTGGGGAGAAAATTCCACAGGTTGGGGCTGCCACAGGTAAGGCCATCTCTTTGACCTCCCCCTCAAACCCACAGTTGCCCCACCTGCTGAAACACTGCCCCTGCTTCTGAGTGATGGCTGAATCAGGAGAAGTGCAGTACCTCGCAGATTTACTGAATTCCTGCCCAGACGACTCTGTGGGCAACCCTATTAGCAAGGACAACATTTTCTTGGTTAGAAGTCTTTGGGGTATCAGGCGAAAAGTCCCAGTTCACCCTTTGCAAATCAGTTTTGTGATACAGAGCCCAAATTATATAAACTGATTAATTTGCATTGAATGATTGTGATTTTATAATGTTCTAATTTAAACAAGTCAAGCAATTTAAATAAATCATAGTAAAGTTTTAATTTAAACAAAAGTGTAGGAGGACCCAGCTAAACATCAGGGTGGACTCTCTTTCCTTGGATGATTTTAAGAGGTTGGATGAACATCTGTCATTTATGATCTAGCTGAAATTGCTACATTGCAGGGGGTTGGTCTAGATGACCCTTGGGGTCCTTCAAACTCTACAATTCTGATTCTATGACCTAGCATCAGGCATATGAAAGGAAGATCATAGTTTTAATTTAGTTTTCATTCTTGCTTGCCTTGCCCTCACTCTAGCAAACTGATTTCTCTCTCTCTCTATCTTTAACCATTAAACTGTGCTTTATTGACTGCAAGTTCCTAATTCTCTAGCCTTTTTTAAATCTTCAGTTGTTTGTCAACATACATCAAAGTGTCCTTATATATTTCAGAAAGGATTAGGAGGAAGGACACGGGCTGGATTAGAAGGGGTGAGAAACGGATGTTCATTAGCAAGCAATCATCTTCTGGAAAGAAAAAAATAATGCTTATGATTAAATGAACAGAATTTGAAGAAGTCAATTTTAAATCTAGCTCAGAAGCGCAAACGGATCAAAGGAGGGGATGTAAATATACCCCTTAGGCCATGACTTGTTTTGGAAATTCAGAATAACCTATTTCATTTGAAATGCATGGACCTCCCTCAGTTGAAATCCTCTGGACCAAACCAGTATAAATATCAGACTGTGGACTCTCAGCTGCTCTTACAATAGCACATCATTGGCATTTCTATGGGAAAACTGCTAGCGACTGTGGTTGAGAATCTGACTTTGCAGGCCCCTTCAATCTCATCTTGTCAGTTATGTGTGTTATGCTCTGCATTGTTCTGTCTGGTTTTATACAAGCAGAGCAATAAATTAAGCAATTCCTGCCTCTCAAGTTCTTTGCTTTAATTTAAATGACAACATATTATACCTTTGCAGCACATTATTTCCCTCAAAGAATTCTGGGCACTGTAGTTTCTTAAGGGTTGCTGGGAATTGCAACTATGTGAGGGATAAACCACAGTACCCATAAGTCTTGGGGGGATGTGCTTTGAATGTACTTTGTAAATACAGGGTGGGGAATGGTTTTCACATTGAGTGCTGTATTTCCTCATGGAACCCTCTGGTGCCATAGTGGACAGGGCCACAAGCAAAAATGAGCTGGGCAGTGGATATGACTCTTACCTTTCTACAGCGGGCTACATTCCAGCCAAAGGTTTCCACAACACACACACCCCACCATCCAGGCAAGCAAGACCCATTTGCAAATATTCAAGGACACCAGTGTGAACAGGGCTGGGCAAAGAGTCTAAGGGGCTGTATAGCGAGAGGGCTAGATAGAGAGCATCATTTATGCCTTCAACCTGAGATTCCCCATACCTGATCTAAATACTGAAGGCATAAAAACCATACGTAGGGAGCCTCCGCAACACTAATCAATTATGTCATTTCTGGTGGAGTAGTGAATAGAGGAAATCATTAGGCACATTTTACAAACCAATCCAATATTGCTCCTTATGAATCTATGACGTGGCCCTGGAGCCCTTATTGTATCCTGCCCATGGCCTTCGCAAACCTGGTACTCATCGGTTGCCATCAACGCCAGCCAAGACGGCTGAATAAAGACTCCACAGTGTTGCTATTGGTTGCAGCCAGTCAGGAAACAGGCCTGCACTGCAGCACATCTATAGCGTGCTGCATAAAACTCATGACACAAACCACCATGG
Source organism: Podarcis gaigeae (assembly GCF_964106915.1). Taxonomy (NCBI): domain Eukaryota; kingdom Metazoa; phylum Chordata; class Lepidosauria; order Squamata; family Lacertidae; genus Podarcis; species Podarcis gaigeae. The sequence goes on along the minus strand of NC_139678.1, from coordinate 84,901,652 downwards.
AGAATTGCTTTAGCTGGGAAGCCCACTCAACAAAGTAATCTTTCTGAGGGGCAAAGCAAGAGTGACAGGTTTCAGGAGACATGGCAACTGGGTTTCCCCCTCCCCGCTTTATAAACGAACGTGAAAATCATGTCTGTCGCACATACTGTGTGAATCTTTACAGAAAAACATTCTGAAGTCATCTTCTCCCTTCCTTGATAGCATTTTATTTCTTACCTTCAACCATGGTGCTCTTGATTTTTTCTCTTTCCTGCGTTGCATCCATCAGCCTTCAGAGTGTAACATACCATTTTGACATTTTCTGGTATCTTTCTTATGGCTCTGATTACTGATTTGTATCCTGTAAAAACACACACTGCATTTTTTTGTTCCCAATTTGTAATCACAATAATAAAAAGGCTGTTCTTATGTGTGTGGAACTAGTATGAATATACAGCGAACTGACTGGCCATGTGGTCCAAGAGCAAAAAGAATAGCATTGATTTATATTTCACTTGCCATTTTTCTCCTGGTGCAGCACAATCACATATTACATGCATTTAACTTATGTGATATCAACTATAGGCAGTTGAATTCCCACAAGTTATAACCGGAGTTGGTGAGTGGAGAGGGCCTTGCTTGAGAAGCAACAGTGAACTTAAAAAGCTCACTGCACTACATTTTTCTGGAGCAAAATTTAAACTCCCTACTTTTGTTTCCTGAGCAAAGCTCCCACAAGATCTCACAGGAACTTGGGCAGCCCCAAAAGACCTTGTGAGAGCATCCTGGGTCTGCTGGCGCTCGCACAGGGGTTCAGTTCTAAGGGTTTGGGTATTACACAATTTTGCATATACACAGAACCCTTGGAATTGAACTCTGCATAAGAAACAATCATACTGTATTATGTGCTGTCCCACCCACCCCAGACCACATTTTCTTTTGAGCTGTAAACATGTGGCCTGGCCTGCCCCTCAGCATCAAGAAAAATTTACATTTCTTTTAAACAAAACAGAACACAGACTGCTTAGGTGTTCACAAACATGGGCCATCACAGAAAACACTCACAAAATGAAAGTAAGGATCAGATGCTATTTCATCAGAAGTTCAGAAACTGTTTGCTCTCAGGGTGAAAAGGATCGCTCTGTTAAGGGGTTTCTGCATCATTTCTTTACACGACTTATATGCCAACACTCACCATTCATGGTTGGAGAAAACTGACCCGAATCTGATCCACTTTTTTATCTGGGCTGGCTTTTGAGCATGCACAGAAGTGAGAATTTTAATGTTATGATTATTTATGGTGTTAAAATGTTACGCCATTTTAAGTGGCTGGCTTTTTTGAACACCATCTCCTGTCCATTACATGTATGGGGACAATTTGATGGGTGCTGCTCCCACACCCTTCCTTCCATTTTTTTCTATCAACCAAAAGGAAAGGGTGCACTTTTCCCACCAGTTGGTGCTGAAGGCATGTTCACAGAGCAGAAGTACTCTTGCAAAAGAAAAAAGAAAAAAAAGGAAATTAAAAATAAAAGCAAAATTTGCCCTTGTAAGTACAGGAAGCAGGAAAGGAAAAGGGAAGGAATGCTTGGCTTCCAAAGAAGGAAGGAAGGAAGGCTGCTCTTTTGTGCAAATTGGCATATCAGAAAACCTGTATTTCAAAAATACCGTTTCTTAAAAAAGGTGTGCATGCACAACTAAACAATCTTTGCCTCCACACCTACAACAGATGTCGGAGTTGCTGGTGTATTATTTTTTGCAGCTCCTTTTTGCAAATCTCATAGCTAGTATTTTTTTTAAAAAAAAATACTTGTTTTAAGGTGAATGCACACAGGTAAACATACCAAGGCGCATGCCCACAAAAGATCTCTGGCTCCTGGAACTTATGGTGTGTAGGGTGCACTCATTGCGTGAATGGAAGAACACACAGTGCTACTGTATCCCTTCAAGTATCACCCACTAGCATGAATGGGAAACAGACAGGTTTTGGAGGCATACAATTGAAAGCACTCATGTGTGGAGGAAAACACACATGCACATTAGCACCCTAGTGTGGACACAGCTAACTAACTACTTGTATTACATTCCTTGAAATACACACCGCTGCTTTCTTTTCGTCTCCAAGGAATCATAGGTTCCTATACATAAATTAACTTCTATCGATTCCACAATCTCTCTCCATCATACAAACCAGGCATGCATACAGCCTAGAACAGAAAAATCATAACCAAACACTTTATGCTTCGCTCCAGTTTATTAAAATGCAAAACAACATTTTAGTCACCAACCCGCCCCAAATCCAAGTTAAATATAAACCCACTGGAGAGCCAAGCTCCAACTCCTTCTCACACGTGCACACACACAACTGCACCCTTTCTGAGCCTTGCCCTGGTCCCAGCGCCAGGCTGATTGACACAACCCGCTCTGCTGAACAGTTCTGGGTCAACCACTCATGGCAGCAAGATTGGCGAAATCTACGTACCTTCAGCCCAGCGGGTGGCAAAAGAGAGGGCAGGCAGCCCCAGAAATACTGTTCATCCCCACCGTGCCAGAGCCAGCCTGGCACCAGGGGGCTGCTTGACTCTCCCAGTGAAAGCACCCACCAGGTCTGTGCCACCCTCTTGCCCCTACCACTCCTAATCTGAGGCTAAAGCAGCCCGAGTCACCGTTTCCAAAAGGAGCAACACCGGACAAAGAAAAAAATAACCAACCAGAATCCCTCTGCCCCTCCCACCCACAGAAGATTATCCTGCACCTACACCTGGAGTGTCCATTAAGTTAAGACCCAAACTGCAGCAAGGGGACCAAGCAGTGCTCCTGAGGGGGAAGTTTCTTTCCTTCCTGCCTCTACTGCCAAAGAATCCAGAAACCCCAAGCCAGCCTCCTCGGCTTCAGCCCACCCCACCCTCACACAGAAGCCTCTTCTAAAAGCCCTGGTGCCACCAAGGCAGCAGCCAGATTTTTGAGGCAGAAGTCCCACAGCAGGCCCTGCCTGCCCTTGCTCAGTTGGCACTTGCAGCTGTTAATCCTGCTGCCCGGGGGGAGGACCTGGGCCTGCATGAAGGGAGCAGAGCAAGGCAGAAGTGGGACTGGATCCTGACCACCCGCCAATGCCTGCTTTTGGTCCACAGGGCAACCTGGACAGCCAAGCAGAACCGCTCCCTTGAGCCCCAGCCTGAGCCATCCTGGGCCGCCGTCCTCTGCCGCTACAGGGAAGATGCGCAGGGGGAGAGGGGAGGTGGCAGGCTGGCCCCGGCCCCGGGCTCATGTGCTGTTGCCCTGCTCCTGTTCAAAGAGCACCATGGCCAGCTGCGCCCGGGAGCCCAGGCCCTCCAGGCTGCTCTGCACACAGCGGTGGTACTGCTCCTCGCTCAGGCGCGGGTTGCAGCCGTGCGGCCGGTAGCGCTGCAGGAGGGCCGGCTCCACCGCCCGGAAGACATGCAGGTTGGAGTACTTGACAAACAGGTCGTAGATGTCCAGCGTCTCCAGGATGTCCTCGTTGTCCTGGGCATCGGCAGCCATGCGCGTGCGTGCCGCCATGTAGTCGGCGTTGTAGAAGCAGGCTTCGCTGAAGGCGTCACGGTCAAAGTGGCCGGCATCCCGCACCAGGTCCAGGCCAGACAGAGGCGGGGGCTGGTTGTGGAAGGCGATGGTGGGGTTGTAGCCCTGGAAGTGGATGGGGAAGAAGACCTGCCAGCTGTTGATGGTGTTCATGCGGCAGCGGTTGAGGAACTCGGCCGTGACCTCAGTGCCCACACCAGCCACGAAGAAGAGCGTGTCCACGGGGTGCTTCTTAGAAATGATGTCCATCACCTTGATCTGGGAGGGAGCATCTGTTTTGACACTGATCCAGGGGATCTTCACCTGCGCATAGCGCCGCTCGTACTCCGCAATGCGCGCCTTCACCGCCCGGAAGACGTCATTCTGGGCCACTTGCTGAGCCTCAAAGGGGTCGTAGATGAAGAGGAAGGTCAGCACAGCGTTCTCTGCATTCTCAAAGGCGGCCGCAGCATAGACCTCCAGGAAGCGTGCGGCATAGTCTCGCTCCGGGGCTGTCAGGGGCAGGATGACGTTGACCCGGCTGGCCTCTGTCACGTAGGGCATTGGGATGATCTCCACCTCGCTGAGAGGGCGCAGCAGGTGCACCCGCTTGGCCAGCGACCGGCTGTGCCCCTTCTGGGTCACCACTTCCAGCTGCAGGTCCAGGGTGTACTCCATGCCTCGGGTCGGGTCAAAGCGGCGGTAGCCGTTCAGCAGCTGCTGCTTCCGGATGTGCAGCACCGGCTGGTACCGGTGGTTTAGCTCTTCCACAGCTGCAGCCACCACGTCGGCCACGTCGGCTGTGTCTGCACCACGCAGCTCGCACTTGGGAGCTCCATCCATGCAAGAGAAAGCTGCCTCTTCCGTGAAGTAATCCCAGCGAAGCACCTCAAAGCGGGTTTTGGGCTGGAAAGGGGGAGCGATGCCAATGGGCCAGGTGGCACTCAGGTCGCCATCTGCAGACAGGCTGCTGGTGTTCTGGATCTCGAGCTGCAAGGAGAGGGTGCAGGCAGAGTCAATGAAGGCTCAGAATTTAGTTTTTCACAACTCCCAGCAGTTCCAAATGAATTAAGAGGCACACACAGAAACACATACACACACTTAAGGCAAACTTTCCCCATGGCTAAGAGCAGCTCCCATATTTACTTGGATATTAGTCCGTCCGTCCTTTCTTTCCTTCCTTCTTTCCTTCCTTCCTTCCTTCCTTCCTTCCTTCCTTCCTTCTTCTTTCTTTCTCTCTCTCTCTCCCTTTTTTACACACATCCCTCTACCTTCCAGGTAAATCTTCATTAAGAGGACCTGTGGTTCTCCAGATGTAACTGACTCCAGTTCCCATCATCCCTGAGCACTGGCCACAGTGGCTGTGGCTCATGGGAACTGGAGTTGAACCATAGCTTCCCCATCCCTACACTACAGTCAGGTCAGGCACGTCTCTTTAGGATGCCTGACTAGAAGACACGACTAGGTGTCCATGAAAAGCTAAGTACTTCCACCCCTCCAATGCTCCCCAAATAGACAAAGCATCCATTACATGCTTGATGACCATTAAGTTTGACCACCCCTCCAGCATAGCTACCCCGGAGCAGAAACCAACAGGGGCACTGCCAGCTAGACCACAAGAAGTGGCAAGCCTGTGACAAACTGCATTGGGGCACCAGACCTCTCCATATGAGCCCAGATGAACTTCTGCCCAACCCAAAGAGTAAGCGCATTAAACAAGAGCAGGATCAGCAAGCAGCAGGGTGTGCCAAGTTATACCATCCAGCCACCTGGTGGCAGTGTGGTCTCACGCTATGAGCCCAGCTCTGGGGCTAGCTTACCTGCACTGTTTTGCCCCATGAAATAAAAAATGAAACAGTATTGTGGTGAAAGATGGGCCACATGGTTCAAAGCAGCCTGTATTTAAGACAGTCTCCTCACATGCGCCTGTACCACACCCAAATACTGAATCCCATTCTTCAACATTAATTGCATTTAAATTAGGCCACATTAATTAAATTAACACACTTTCGGTTTATATATTGATCCCTTTAGAAAATTCTCCATAAATTATTTCCAATTTTATTTCTGGCTTTTAGTCAGGAAATAAAGTGTTGGGTCTGCCTTGCCTAATGTGCCTGCAGTATTGTGTTAACAGTAGAACCTCAGTTTTTGAACATAATCCATTCCGGAAGACCGTTCAACTTCTGAAACATTCGAAAACCAAGGATCAATGGGCAGTTGGCAAAATCCATTGGAAAAATGGAGAAATGCCATTCGACTTCTGAGGCGCATTCGAAAATGGAAGCAATTACTTCCGGGTTCTCGGCATTCAGGTTCCAAATTGTTTGGCTTCCAAGATACTCAAAAACCAAGTTTCCACTGTACTTTCTTATATTTTTGGGTTGAGCTGTTAGTCTTGGGCCATAAATTAACTCTGGGATTCAACAGTCCGGTTATCACATTGTTTGAATATACTGTTTCAGTGCTGCCATTTTTAGATGCTTTAATTATTGATTGCATTTTTTTTCATGTTGTGCACTACCCTGGGCTCTCTTCTGAAGAGGAGAAGTAGAAAAATGAAGTTCAATTAATTAATTAAAATCAGAATAGACATCATGAAGCCCCTAAAGTGGCTGGCAACCACATCACCCCCAAGTCTGCGAGAGCCTTCAACCCAGGTGGAAAAGGCAGCTCCCCTCAGTTTAGGTCCCAGTCCGTAACAATCAGGAGTTGGTTTGGCAAAGGAAACAAGTGAATTTTAAATATATGTCATTACAGCTTTTACCACCTTTTAAAATGTTTTCATTGGTTATGGAAAAGGTTTCATTGCCCTTTATTTATTTATTTTTGTGTCCAGATTAATATACTGCCATTATTCAAGAAAAGTTCCATTAATTCATAGCAGATTGCAATGGATTAAATATAGTTCGCCTGGTCAAATTATAATTACCCTAATTAATCTCTCTCCATTGTTTATCTCGACTCAGACACCACCTGCTGCTCAAAAAAATGACACCTTATGCTGGTGGGCAATTGAGCAAAACACTTTACATTTGCTTCCTCTCCAGGGAGAGATCTCTGCCCCTCAGGGGCTCCACACTCTCTTCCCCTCCAAGCAAGGCATGCTCTCTCTCTGTTACTCCCCCTTCCCCTTTCAAAAAAAGCCCCCAGATACATTTGCTGTGGTTGTCATCAAGTCCTCCAGGATCCATGGGGGAGGGGGTGGGAGAACTGACCGTCATGTCATTCCCCCCCCCACCAAAATATATGCTTTTTCTTTCTCCCCATTTCTCTCTTTTTTAAAAAAAAGTTATTTTAAAATGGATTTTCATTTTTTATTACACACATTACTGCATATTACTTTTATGTCATAGTCCCCAAGTGCCAACTGGCAGGGGCACTATATAAATAAATCACTTTAAAACTTATTATAACCTAAGGCAATAGACTCAAATATTAATTTACAGCAGCACAAAGAAAAGGAAAATCCAATGTGCAATAGCAATCAATGTAATTTAATGTAGCTCCTGAGCACCTGTATGCATTTTCGGTTCCATATTTTACAATTTTTCAAGTATGTTTTCACACATCTCGATATTCTGCCAATTTTATTACATGAACCAAAAGGCTAATAGCGGAACCTATGAAGGCATCAATAACGCCACCCAGTTCCCGGCTTATAACACGCAGAGTTGCAGCCTATGAGTCAAGGTCCATCGTGGTAGCCAGTGCTGTGCTCAGCAATGAGATTAAGAAGCAGACAGCTGTCTGGACTGGTCTGGCATTTTTCCAAAAGCAAACCTTCACTTTGGAATCTAGGAATTGCCTTTCTTGGCTGACCAAACATGCAAGCTTGCTGCCTAAACTTCCAAACTTACAACTTGGGTTAAGACCTTCATTGAAGGAAACCCACTGCAACAATGCACACTAAGATTCAGCTTAAGGTTATCTGGAATGCATATACAGTGGTACCTCAGTTTATGAACAGTCCTGTTTACGAACAATTCAGTTTATGAACTCCGCAAAACCGGAAGTAGTGTCCTGGTTTGCAAACTTTACCTCGGTCTAAGAACAGAAGCCGAATGGTGGAAGGGCACCGGTGGTGGGAGGCCTCATTAGGGAAAGCACATCGCGGTTTAAGAACAGTTTCGGTTTAAGAACGGACTTCTGGAACCGATTAAGTTCGTAAACCAGGGTACCACTATATATCTATTTTAAAAAACAAACCTATTAACCAAAAATGTTATATATTTTTCAGTTTCACTAGTGCACTCTTTATTTTCTCAGTAAAAAGTGGTAGTTAATAGTTCAGCGAATTGAGGGGTTGGAACTGCAGCTGGAGGAAATGGGTTTGGAATGAGAGAAGCAGTGGGTGGGGAAAAGGTTAAGTGTATATGGAAGCAAGCCAGCACACGCACACACACACCATCACCACTTCAAATTCAGCCCTGCCCCCTCCCCAGCCAATCTCCAGTGGTGAAGCTACAGCCAGGGGTCAGAGCTCAGCATGTGCTGCCAAAGATGGAGATTTCAGAAACTGCCAACATGAGGGTTGCCACAGTTAAGCCTAAATCCTTGGGGGGGGGGGGAGGAAGGGTATAGCTTCAGATTCAAACATCCCCATCAAATGGATTGTCCACAACAAAATCCAGAGCACCCCAGATTCTCCATCTCCACCCTAGAAGACATTAGAAGTGAAATAGGCTCAGTTACTTTCTACAGCTGAGCTACACTGGAGAAAGCTAGTGTGGTGCAGTGGTTAGAGTGTTGGATTAGGGCCTGGGAGACCAAGTTTCAAATCCTCACTCAGCAGGAAGCTCACTAAGTGATCTTTGGCCAGTCAAAGTCCCTCAACCTAAGCTAACTCACAGGGTTGTTGTGTGGATGGAACTGGTAGGGGAAGAGGAGTATATGGCAATCTTGAGCTCCTTGAAGGAAAAGGTGCAACATAAATGTAAAAATAAAGAAAACATGGCTGACTTTCCTATATCTGGTAAGCAAATGTAGTGCCACAATGGAAACTGTGGCGCATGAGGAGAATGAACAGAGTCCCCCACTCCGCTCAGCCAGTTATAGATCCAGATCCAACGTCCGGCCTGCCTTACCTGTAGCTGCTGGATTTCCTGGTATGTGTGCTCCAGTTCCACACGCGCAAAATGTCTGTGCAGCCGGTACATCTGGACAGGGTCCAGCACAGGGTGAACAGTGAAGGCCGTGTTGAATCGTGGGTCGCTCTCTCTCTCAGGGTCAGTGTTCTTTCCAAGTTCAAAATACTGGTAATGCAGGCCCTGGTGGGGAGAAGGAATAAGAGTAGCACATCTGACGGGGAAATCCAGGCCATCCATGTTAGTACATATAACCATGACATACAACCAGCCGGTATTCCCCTCCAGTTGTAAGGGAACAAAAGCATGGCGGAAGAGGAAGCTCAGCTTTCAACTGGGTTCAAGAATTCATCCTGTAATATTGAGTGTTTGGTTCCTCCCCCTAATCTTTGAAACACATGATCATGTTCATTCCACATTTGGAAGGATATCAGTCCCTTGGCTTAGCAGCACCTACACTGCAACTCCTTGCCCCTTCATATTACACAGGTGCCTCCGCCATATTGTTTTTTGTACCAATAACATTTCCGTATATTGCATGTAAACCGCTTAGAGGTTTTTTATGATTCAGTAGTATATACAAAATAAGTTAAATAAATGAACACAGGAGAGGGACACTACAGTGCAGCTGGCCCTCCTTACCTCACGCTCTGCCACACAATCTACACCAGTGTAGTCGATGATGCAGCGCCCCAGCCACTCATCGGGATGGGCGCTCAGGATGTCGTTCCGGCAGCTTTCCAGGTGAGGCTGCAACCGCAGGAGAAGGGCCCGGGAAAGCAGGTAGCCGAAGCCGCCATAGCAGTAGCGCCCTTGCGTGTCCCCACCAATGAACTCCTCTGGCCGGCCCATGTAGAGCAGAGTGTCAATGCTGAGGTGAGAGGCCAAGCGGTTCACACGGTGGGCCTCGGTGTAGGTGTCGTCCTGCACCAGGAAAACCCAGTCAAAGTCAGCCACGTAATGGTCCAGCACATACTTGACAGTCTGGTACATGTTCCAGATGGGCCTCTCGTCGCCGTGCGTCACCACCGTCATGCCGTGAGGGACCTTGCGCCCCCGGGTGCCCGTGAAGTAGACCAATCGCTCCAGCCGGTGTCCCAAGGTGCGGTTCACCGCCACTGCGAGGGAGTGCAATGTGTTCTTCGAGGTCAGCACGCCCACAAAGAGGCGCTGGCGCATGCCCAACTCCGTGCTGATGTATCGGGTCCTTTGGGGGAATGGAAAGGGCAGGCAGAAAGAGAGAAGGTGAGGAAGTGAAGGAGGGGAAGAGGAGCCTCCAATTTTCCACCACCAATATCCCCTACCGACTAAAGAAGTATCATCTCAGCCCTGTGTTTTTGAGCATATTTGCAAACACCTTCTGGAGCATTTGAAGAGTGGAATCTGCTGAGACAAGGCTTTGTGCTGCAAGTTGCAAGCAGCAAACAATCATTTCTCCTCAATTCCCCCTTTCCCCATAAAATGACCACAGCACTTGCCCCACTCACACATGCCAGCACTGGTGCAGGAGCTACTTCCATGTGGTGCAATCCCATGCAGCTGCTGGGTGTCTGCAGATGTGAGAATGCAAGTGTTGCATGACTGGGCCCTCATGGCATAAGCCTTCACTTAGCCGGGAATGAACTTTACAAAGGGGTCGGAATGGCCCATGAGGTTCCACACTAAAAAACCCTACAGCAACGTGGGACTACAACACAAAAAGTGGCTGGCATGTGTGCACATGCACACGGACAAGGGGGTGTGTGCCTTAATCTGTAATCAAAATGGCATCTTAAGTGATACATTTGCCCATACTGCTCTTTTGCTACCTTTACCTCTCCAATCCCTCTCTGCTTTCTCTCGCCACTGTCATAGTTTAGCTTGCAAGGTACACCCCCAGAGCGAAGGAATCAGTCCTCTCTTTTTTTGGCCTGTGCTACCCTGTAAAGCCTGTTGTCTTTGTCCATGGAGTTTTCTTGGCAGAGATACTGGAGTGGCTTGCCAGTTCCTGCTCCAGGTGGATCACGTTTGATCAAAACTCTCCACTATGACCTGTCCGTCTTGGAACAGACAAAATTAAAAGATTCCTGCTTCTTGGGAGAAAAGCAATGACAAACCTAGACAGCATCTTAAAAAGCCAACAAAGGTCCGTATAGTTAAAGCTATGGTTTTCCCAGTAGTGATGTATGGAAGTGAGAGCTGGACCATAAAGAAGGCTGATCGCCAAAGAATTGATGCTTTTGAATTATGGTGCTGGAGGAGACTCTTGAGAGTCCCATGGACTGCAAGAAGATCAAAACTATCTATTCTTAAGGAAATCTGCCCTGAGTGCTCACTGGAAGAACAGATCCTGAAGCTGAGGCTCCATTACTTTGGCCACCTCATGAGAAGAGAAGACTCCCTGGAAAAGACCTTGATGTTGGGAAAGATGGAGGGCACAAGGAGAATTAATGATGGGCTTAACAGCTGATAGAGGACGAGATGGTTGGACAGTGTTGTCGAAGCTACCAGCATGAGTTTGACCAAACTGCGGGAGGCAGTGGAAGACAGGAGTGCCTGGCATGCTCTGGTCCATGGGGTCATGAAGAGTCGGACACGACTAAACAACAATACCCTGTAAAGCACCATGTACGTTACTGTTATTACGTAAATAACAGCAGCCCTGTATGTTCTGTAAGTGTACTACAGATCCTCAGGTGTGTCCAGCATTTACAAATGCTCAAGTCCCATTTGTTTCAGTGAGCACCTCTATTAGAACCGTACAGGAAATAAACAGATTACCATTTCTGCTTCAGAATACTGTGCCAAGGGCTTATTAATAAAGCTGTGCTGTCCCTAATGCACCCAAAATGCTGAGACAAAGAGTAGAGGGAATGCACAAAAATTTAAAATTCCTAGTCCTTTCCAAGATACCCTGGGGTCTTAAGTGAGTTGCTAAATCAACAGGACACCACATTTGGGAAACCTGTGGATGTCCATTTCACACACACACCCCGGGTGGGGGGACACACATACCGGGACAGGGGTAGCACCAGGGATGGGGGTAGATCAGCTGTTAAGCCCATCATTAATCCAAGCATAGCTAGCAGTAACCTGACGATGGATTAGGACCCAGCATTCGGTCAAGGGCAAGATGAGCTAACTCATATCAATGAGGATGCCAGATCTTTCACAAACATCAACATCAGGGCAACCACAGCCAGAGCTGTCTTAAGCATATGCAAAGATCCACCCAGCGCCCCCCCCCCAGGTTGCCCAGAGTTGTTGACATTTTTTAGGGGGGAACCCCAAAGTTGTTAACATTTTTTTAGGGCTGGCCAGTGAGGTGCGCACAGCAGGGCTGGCCTGGCCGGCCATCTCAGCAACAACAGAGTAGCCCGAGGAGGTAGTGGCGGCAGCAGAGCACGGCCAGGACCAGGAGCCGGGGGGGGGGGCAAGCAGAGCCCAGTGCAACAACAGTTGAGCCCGAGGAGGCGGCACTCCGACGGCCTCTGCTCCGCTCGCCAGTGGCTGTCGGCTCTTCCCAATCCCCGGACTCCAAATCTCGGCCCCAGACTCTTGGCCCCTGAGAGCCCTAGCACCTATATGTAAGACGGCCCTGATCACAGCAATAACCAAGAATGTGTTCTGCAACTTCTGTAAGAAACTCAGACTCTCACACAAAGCAACAGAGGATCCCAGAGCGCAACCTCATTGCCTCTGAAATCATCTTTCTGCATTGTTCTTTCCACTAAAGGAGATCTGAACTTGTTCCCCAGCTCAGAAACCAAGTTTCCATGAAGGCTGAGGGGGTACCACCACCATATATCTGAGTGCAACCCCTACGATCGACAGATTCTTTGCATCTCTTAAAATATTGACTCTCACTAAGAGAGCAAGAAGAATGTATATTTAAAGAAGAGTAGAAAATATTTATTTAATATATGAAAAATAATTGTACACAGCTGAAAACGCTGTCAGCATTAAAATAAATTCAACAGAGTAAACAATATTTGATTGATGTAAAAAGTGGAAAATTGGATTTGAATGGTTATAATAAAATATGCAGGAACGTATGATATGTAAGATGAACCATGGAAGGAGAAGAAGTCATTGGATATTTTAACGTTTGTAAAATGTTTATTTTGAAATGTTTAAAAATGAAAACTCATACACACACACACACACACACTCACGTGCCATTTTAGACATGCTGCAACTGAAGCCAACCTGCAAGACACCCAGATGGACAAATTAGCAAAATGCTAGAGAGGGTAGCCATGGCTGAGCAGATCTCACTTGGCCGAGTCCTCAGCTTCCATGCTAGACGGCCCCCTAAGGAGCTAATCATAATCCCCAACTGAGTAGCAAGAGGAAGGAGCAATAGTGTAGGGCTCAAGAGTGTGAAGAGAAGGGGAGGGTGTCAAGACTAGAATCCAAACGCCTAGGGAATTTAGCTTCCCACCATAATTTGACTGCTGCAATTGTGAATCTGGAGGGGGCGGAAAGACTCTGACATCTCCCAGTTAGGTAGGGGCTGCGTTAAGAAAATGGGGAGGGGGGGTATCTTGCTCCCTGTGACATTACAGTTGGTGTTAGGATGCAGGTGGCCTGTCTCTTACAATAAGTTTCAGGTTTTAATTATTCAAATGCAGCAGGAAACCACTCCTTCCTTCCTACCCACCCACCCACCCCCATTCCACTCACACAGTGGGCTCATTCAGCCCCTCCGCTTCCTGCCCATCCCACCCACCCTCACTCACTCACTCCTGGGGACAACACAGCTCATTCAGTCCCTCGTCCCTGGGCCCCCAACCCCTAGCATTGATCTCACCCGTTTTTGAGTTGAGGGCACGCAGGAGAAAGGAAGAGATCGTAATCCTGGTGCCAGGGATCAGAGGGGGAGAAACAAAGCAGAGTTTCTCCCCGCCCCCCCCCACATCATGACTGGGAAGGGGGTGGGGAACAGGGATGAGGGGTTCTCATGGGGCTCACTTAGACAAGCAATACTCCCAAGGCTGGGAAGGTGAGAAATAAAGGGGCCAACACACTCTGCAGAGAGAGGCAGGCAAGGAAGGAGTGGTGGTGGGAGAGAAAGCAAACACAGAAGATCTGGCACAGAGATGCTGAGGATAAAGGCTTGACATAGTTAAACCTTGTAAGGAACAGGACAATTCCCTGAAAAGGAGGGAGGGAGAGACAGACAGAGAGAGAGAGAGAGAGAGAATGCAGAGAGATAATAAAGGCAAGGCAGTCTTTTGAACTGCCAGCAGGCAGTATTAACCACCAGTAACCCCAGCAAACACAGACAGACACATGCACACACTGAGAGTGGGAAGGAGCAGATGTCACTATAAATTGTCGGAATAAATGACACCCTTAACTAAAAAGAGCAATGAACTGGGCAACCAGCAAACAGAATGTGTGACTATAGGAGCAGCAAGTCTCCTGATTCCCTTTCCTGGAAACACACAAACGCATACACACACACACCTCATTCCCATCTCTGGGGAAACAGTGGCCAGGTATGAATGATCAAAGCCTACCTTAAGTAAGCCAAGTTAGATACAATGTTTGTGCAATTGCACACACCCTCTGAGTGCCCACACTGCTGCTCCCTTTCATGCAAGCAGCGAAACAAACTAGGAAGCTACAGTGAGTCCACCATGATTTAAAGTAGGGCTCTAAATCCTGACTTGTTTGGAAGCCCTTAAACACATTTCCCAAATTGCAAATCCTGGGAAGGCATGGTTAACTGCAGCTTTCTGGCTTGATTCTGCACTTGCACAAAGGGAGAAATGAAGAGGAAAATGGCTGCATTTGAGAGCACAAAGCCTGTGTATATCCTGGCTCATTAAGCTAGGATCTGATAGTCTAAAGCAGGCCAGAAACTTTAGAATGTGGTTCTTTGTCACTGTTAAAGCTCACTATGCCTGTGCCTTTGGGCTCTCTGTACTCCAGACCCAAAGGGAGAAAGTGTTCCCTGCCCACATGGAAATCTCTGCATAGCTCTGATTTCAAGAACTGAGCCTGTAACCTACTGGGTTACACAGAGTTAATGGGGCCACTACAAGACTACAAGACGCGGGTGGCGCTGTGGGTTAAACCACAGAGCCTAGGACTTGCCGATCAGAAGGTCGGTGGTTCGAATCCTTGCGACAGGGTGAGCTCCCGTTGCTCAGTCCCTGCTCCTGCCAACCTAGCAGTTCAAAAGCACGTCAAACTGCAAGTACTGCTCCGTCGGAAAGGTAAACGGAGTTTCCGTCCACTACTCTGGTTCGCCAGAAGTGGCTTAGTCATGCTGGCCACATGACCCGGAAGCTGTATGCCGGCTCCCTCGGCCAATAAAGCGAGATGAGTGCCGCAACCCCAGAGTCATCCACGACTGGACCTAATGGTCAGGGGTCCCTTTACCTTTACAAGACTATACAGGCTGCAGAGACTGCGATTTTTTGTGCCTGGAGCATCACAGGTGGGTGGGTGGAATGGACCTCTTTCCGAGGGATACTTTCTACACTCCATTTTGTGTGCTACAGAACTCAACTATGCTCATAGAAAGCTGCAAGAAGGATGTTCCCAGAATTGGACACTGCTGATCACAGACCATGCAGAATGACCTCAATCTTCCCAGAAGCAAATTCAGATAAGACAAGGAGTGAGGAAAAGAAGCTCCAGCAGCTGAACCAAGAGATAAGAGGCAAAAAGCCCATCATCTAAGGGGGGGACTGCCATGCTCCCTTAAAAACCTATTGACTAGTGAAGAGTGACTAGTGGGGTGCCACAGGGTTCTGTCTTATTCAACATCTTTATCAACGACTTGGATGATGGACTCAAGGGCATCCTGATCAAATTTGCAGATGACACCAAACTGGGAGGGGTGGCTAACACCCCAGAGGACAGGATCACACTTCAAAACGACCTTGACAGATTAGAGAACTGGGCCAAAACAAACAAGATGAATTTTAACAGGGAGAAATGTAAAGTATTGCACTTGGGCAAAAAAAATGAGAGGCACAAATACAAAATGGGTGACACCTGGCTTGAGAGCAGTACATGTGAAAAGGATCTAGGAGTCTTGGTTGACCACAAACTTGACATGAGCCAACAGTGTGACGCGGCAGCTAAAAAAGCCAATGCAATTCTGGGCTGCATCAATAGGAGTATAGCATCTAGATCAAAGGAAGTAATAGTGCCACTGTATTCTGCTCTGGTCAGACCTCACCTGGAGTACTGTGTCCAGTTCTGGGCACCACAGTTCAAGAAGGACACTGACAAACTGGAACATGTCCAGAGGAGGGCAACCAAAACGGTCAAAGGCCTGGAAACGATGCCTTATGAGGAACGGCTATGGGAGCTGGGCATGCTTAGCCTGGAGAAGAGGAGGTTAAGGGGTGATATGATAGCCATGTTCAAATATATAAAAGGATGTCACATAGAGGAGGGAGAAAGGTTGTTTTCTGCTGCTCCAGAGAAGCGGACACGGAGCAATGGATCCAAACTACAAGAAAGAAGATTCCACCTAAACATTAGGAAGAACTTCCTGACAGTAAGAGCTGTTTGACAGTGGAATTTGCTGCCAAGGAGTGTGGTGGAGTCTCCTTCCTTGGAGGTCTTTAAGCAGAGGCTTGACAACCATATGTCAGGAGTGCTCTGATGGTGTTTCCTGCTTGGCAGGGGGTTGGACTCGATGGCCCTTGTGGTCTCTTCCAACTCTATGATTCTATGATTCTATTCTCCTGACCCTGAACCCACATACTTAAACCATTAGCCTCCTCCTTCATTTCAGCTGTTATTAACTAATAATACTGCAAGATGGCGCTGTGCTTGTTTTGTTTTAAATTGTGTGGATTTGTTATAATCTTGCAAGTTGAGAAAGGCATCCAAGAAGTGTAATAAATAATTATTATTCATAGATCACTACGAAGCATTAAGGAGCTGCCCCTCTTGCTTTTCTTTTCTGTTCTCTGTTCACCAGCACATCCTCCTTGAACCAAATAGGCAAACCTTTTTGGAACTAAAATATCCGCCTAATGAAGTTAAACAACAGATCAACAAAGCCAGACTGATACTCAGAGAGAACTTGCTGCAAGACAGACCCAAAAGAGAAAATAACAGAACACCACTAGTAATCACATACAGCTCCCAAGTTAAAACAGTCCAACACATCATCAGAGATTTACAACCTCTCCTGGACAACGACCAGCCACCCAATCTTAAACAACTCCTCACCCACAATAATACAGCAAGCAGACTTAACGTGGACACTGGTACCAGAGCCTGTAATAAACCCAGATGCCAACTTTGCTGCCACATAAACCCAGACAGCACCATCACTGGACCCAACAACATCAAACATACCATCTCAGGACTATTTAATTGCTCATCTTCTAACATTGTGTTTGCTATCAAATACCAACAGTGCCCTTCAGCTCTCTATATTGGACAAACAGGCCAAACCCTATGCCAAAAGATAAATGGACATAAATCTGACATCAGGAATCACAAGACAGAGAAACCAGTAGAACACTTCAATCTCCCAGGACATTCTATACAAGATCTCAAAGTAGCTGTCATATTACAAAAGAATTTCAGAAATAGACTGGAAAGAGAAGTTGCTGAATTACATTTAGGGGTTAACATGACTGCCAAAAATGTGAATTTATTTAAGGATAATTATGAAAAATGTTGGATAGAAGTGAAAAAGGATTTAGAAATATGGACAAATTTGAAGTTATCATTGTTAGGCCGAATTGCTGTGATAAAAATGAATGTGTTGCCAAGGATGTTGGTTTTGTTTCAAACATTGCAAATTTTGGATAAGATGGATTGTTTCAAGAAGTGGCAGAAAGGTATTTCCAGATTTGTTTGGCAGGGCAAGAAGCCTCAAATAAAATTGAAGATATTAACTGATGCTAAAGAAAGAGGTGGATTTGCCCTGCCAGACCTTAAACTTTATTATGAATCAGCTGCTTTTTGGTGGCTGAGAGAATGGCTGCTTCTTGAAAACACTGACGTGTTGGATTTAGAAGGCTTCAATAATGCATTTGGCTGGCATGCATATTTGTGGTACGATAAGGTCAAAGCACATAAAGCGTTTAAAAATCATATTGTTAGAAAAGCATTGTTTAATGTTTGGGTAATGTGATGGGATAATGAGCTGCTTGTGCGTAAAAGCTTGATCCCGCTGGGGTTTGGCCGGTCATCCAAACCCAGGCACTAACGGAGCCCCCAAAAGCATGACTCCGTCAGTCGCTGGTAGAATCTGACAGTGGGCGTCTACGGAACTTACGCCAACATAAAAGCTGTTTGACGGACATGCGCTTTCGTGACTCTCTGCGTGACAGTTTCCGGCGAAGGGAGGGAATTCCTAAAGGGGGTCTAGTTACCTCTTCACTATTCTCACTAGAAGCGTCTGAGAGCCTCCCCTCCGCTGTAACTCCTGCACTCCCCCTGCTGGTTCCTGCTTCTGCTGCAGAGTCTCTCCTACTCTGCTGGAGCCTGTCCAGCACCTCTAACTCCGATGGCAGTTCCCTGACATCCACCTCCCCCCCAGGCCCCCCTTCACCCCCTCCCGCCTCCTCTCCCACTGGCGGTGAGGGCGGAAAGCCCCTGAAAGAGCAATCCTCGTCATCAGAGGATTCAAACACTTCTAGCCACGGCGTCCCGTCTCTCTCCCCGTCTTCTTCTTCTTCGTCGGAGGCAGCTTCCTCACCCACCCCTGACTCTGGGAACCCTTCAAACTCTCCCTCCTCATCGGTGGTCCCAAAGTGTTCCCTTCTAAATCGTGCCACGGGTTGCGGTTTTCTTGGGAAACGCTGATGAAATGTTTCTATTAAGATCTCGTCATTCACTACCTCTGCTGGCACCCAAGTGTTTTCCGACTCTACTCCCCCCTCCCATTCTACCAGATAGTCCACCTGATTCCCCTTCCACCTGGAATCAATGATTCCTGCCACGTTCATGTCGCGCTCTCTCTCTTCTATCACGAGCGTTTGGGTGGCCTCTCTCTCACGCTCCCCCCACTCACGTCCCTCTCGGTACGGCGACAGTAATGACCTGTGAAATACTGGGTGTAATTTCATGTGACTGGGCAGTCTGAGTTTGAATGCTACTGGGTTGACCTGCTGTATGACCTCAAAGGGTCCCAATTTCTTGGGTCTCAATTTCTTACTCCCACCCTTGAACGGTAGTCCTTGGGTGGACAACCACACTCGGTCTCCCACCCTTATGATTTCACCTTCCCTCCTATTTCTGTCTGCTTGCTTCTTATATTCTTCCTTGGCTCTCTCTAAGTTAAGTTGAAGCTGACGGTGGATCGCTTCCATCTCTTCAAAAAAATGTTCCGCTGCCGGCACGCTCCACCTCTCCCCCCCCTCTCCTGGGAATGCCCGGGGATGGCACCCATAGTTTGCCAGGAAAGGACTCATCCCTGTGGACACATTCTCCGCGTTGTTGTAGGCAAATTCGGCCAGCGGTAGCTTATCTACCCAATCATTTTCTCTGTCCTTTACATAACACCTCAGGTATTGTTGCAAAATGCCGTTTGCCCTTTCCGCTTGCCCATTAGTTTCTGGGTGTCGGGCAGTGGAGAAATTGAGTTCTACTTGCAGTAAGCTCATAAGTTTCCTCCAGAACCTGGAAGTAAATTGTTTGCCTCTGTCACTGACCACCCTCAAGGGGGCGCCATGCAACCTGAAAATATGCTCTACAAACAACTTGGCGGTCTCCTCCGCTGTAACCGCATGTGAACAGGCTATAAAATGACACATTTTGGTTAATAGATCTACCACCACCATGACAGCTGTTTTGCCTTTGGATTTTGGCAGGTCCGTCATAAAATCTATGGATACTGCCTCCCAAGGCCTTTCTGGCGTGGGTAAGGGTTGTAATAGCCCCGCTGGCGCCACCCTCTCTCCTTTTGCTCGCTGACACCTGTCGCAACCCCTAACATATTCCCGCACGTCCTCCCTCACCTTGGGCCACCAAAACTCCCTGGTAACCAACCACATGGTTTTGTGCTGTCCAAAATGTCCCGCTGTGGGGCTGTCATGCAACTGCTTGAGTACTCTGCCCCTCAGTTCCCCATCTGGTATGTACAGTGCCCCTTTGTAATACAACGCCCCGTTCTTTTCTTCAAATCCCCCTGTGTTCTCTTCTGTCCTCCTGAGTTCTCTGAGTTTCTCTTGGGCGTATTCATCGTTCTCCGTACCTTCCATCAGTTCCCTTTGCCCCACCAATGCCGCCCCACACACCCAGCGGTCTTCGGAGATTACATGCCTTGCCTCAGGCGCTCCCTCCCCCTCTAAGTACTCAGGTTTCCTGGAAAGGGCATCCGCTCTCACGTTCTCTGAACCTGGCACGTAACGAATCTCAAAGTGGAATTTGGAGAACTCCTGGGCCCATCGCACTTGTCTCTGGTTCAGGACACGGGCTGTTCTCCAATATTCCAGATTTTTGTGGTCAGTTCGGACTTGAACCTTGTGTTGCGCCCCAATCAGCAAGTGCCGCCATTTCCGGAATGCTTCATGAATGGCGAGCAGTTCTCTGTCGTACACTGTGTAGTTCCTCTCGGATTTGTTCAATTTCCGCGAAAAGAATGCACACGGTCTCCATTCCGACGTATCCTTTCCCGGCTGGAGAAGCACGGCCCCCACTGCTCGGTCTGACGCGTCAGTCTCCACTCTCATTGGTTGTTGTAGATCCACGTGCAGAAGCTGTTCTTCCGACGCAAACGCCTGCTTTAGGCGTTCGAACGCCCGCTGCGCTTCTTCCGTCCAAACAAATTTCTTTTTGCTACTAAGACAATCTGTGATGGGCGCGGTCAAATGGGCAAAGTTTTTGATGAACTTCCTATAGAAGTTTCCGAACCCCAGGAACCTTTGCACGTCCTTCTTGGTCTTTGGTGTTTTCCATTCCAGTACCGCTTGAACCTTGCTGGGATCCATGGCCAATCCCTTGTCAGACAACCGGTACCCCAGGAATTCCACCTCCCTAGTATGAAACTGACACTTCTCCAGTTTCACCCACAGCCGGTTTTCTCGCAGTTTGCTCAGTACCTCTCTTACATCTCGCACATGCTGCTCCTCATTCTCTGAGTACACCAGGACGTCATCTAAGAACGCTACGCAGTTCTTGTAGAGCAATGGCCCCAGGACGTGATTCATGAATGATTGAAAACAGGCGGAGCCTCCTTGTAATCCGAAAGGCATAACGAGGTACTCAAACGCCCCCAAGGGGGTGAACATAGTGGTCTTCCACTCATCCCCCTTCCTCACACGTATCAAGTTATATGCCCCCCTAAGGTCCAGCTTGGTAAAAATCTTCCCTTTTCTCACCTGTGTCAGAATGTCATCAATTCTAGGCATAGGGAAAGTCACTGGTTCTGACACTGCATTCAGGGACCTGAAATCACACACAAGTCTGGGCTTGCCCGTGTTTTTTTTGTCCACAAAGAACACTGGACTGCCCCCCACCGCTCGTGACTCTCTGATGAAACCTCTCTTGAGATTCTTGTCAATGAACTCCCTTAACTCCTGCATCTCACTGTCTGACATTGCATACAGCTTCCCCACTGGCAATTGTGCTCCTGGGAGTAAGGTAATTTGACAGTCAAAGGGTCTGTGCGGGGCAATTTATCCGCTTCCTTTTCGCTGAATACGTCAATCAAGTCAGCGTATTGTGGTGGCACCTTCCCCTTGTCCATCACTTCCACCCCTGCTAGAGTGGCCCTGCTGCCTGCCTGGGCCTCTCCCTCCTTGCAGTGTTCTAGGCAATGTGCTGATCCAAAGGAAACCACGCGCTGATGCCAGCCTACTAGCGGATCATGTAGTGCCAGCCAGCTCATTCCCAAGATAATAGGGGCTCCTCCCAGGGTGGCTACGTTAAACGCTATCAGTTCTGTGTGCCGTGCCACCCTCATTATCATTGGTACAGTCTGTTGGCTCACTTCTCCTCCCAACAGCTCCCTCCCATCAATCGTGGTAACCTGCAAAGGCTTACTTAATGGGATAGTCTGTATCTGGTGCTCAGCTGCAAACTCCTTACTCATGAAATTACATGAGCTACCTGAGTCCAATAGCGCTCTTATCTTTAGTGGGTGTCCGTTTGCCAGTTCCAGCAACACCTCTATCACAAGTGCTGGTCTTGGGGGTTCCGGCGTGGGCACGTTCACTACTCCCTGGCCTGGCTGCTGTGCCCCGATGTTGGCAACCAGGCGTTGGCTTTTACTTGCTCCTTCATTTCATCCTCCTCCTTCCCCCCAACAGTTCCTGCCATCCCTTGCCATTCCTTCCTTTGCGGACAGACTCTGGCAAAGTGACCTGGCTGTTGGCAGAGATAGCATCTCTTGCCGCTCTTTCCCTCCTTCTTCCGCCCTTCACTGGTGTTTGAAACTGTGCGCGCGCGCGCTGCTCCAAGTTCCATCGGCTCTGCTGGCGGGAAAGGCTGCTCCGGAATCTCTGGAATGCGGAAGTCCTTCCAACGTTCCCCCTTTCCTTCCCGCTTTTCCAAAGCTCTAGCCTCCTGGCGTGCTCCTATGGACAGCGCTGATTTAGTCAGCTGGTCCATAGACTCCGCCCTAGGCGCCCGGGAAAGTTCATCTTTCACTGCCGGAGAGAGACCTTCTTCAAATAGCATTTGAATAGGTTCACTAGCAAGGTTCCACCCCAGTCTATGAATCAGCATGGTGAACTCAGTCCAGTACTCACGTACAGATCGGCTCCCCTGTTTACAAGCCATCAACTCCCTGCGCACCATCCCCTGCTCAATCTCGCTGGAAAACATCAAGTCCATGGCGCGAAAAAACTTCATTGTGTCCTTTAAGATTTCATTATTGGCTGCCATCAGGGGGCGAACCCAGTCCCTCGCCCCTCCCTCTAGATGGCCAATCACGTACGCCACTCTAGAGTTCTCATCGGGGAAGTCATCAAACAGTAGATTGAGAGCATATTGCATCTCTGTTCTAAAGGCTTGATAGTTCCTGGGATTCCCCCCAAATTTCTGCACCAATCCAGGCACCCTTCTGGCAAGTGGGGTGGTTTTCCCCTTATCTGCATCTTGAGCCCTCCTCTCCTCCAGCCTCGCCGTTTGCAGTGCGAGCTGGACCTCCAACGCCCTGTACCTTTCTTCCAGGCTTGGATCTGCTCCAGCTCCAGCTGCCCCGGTTCCTGCTGGTTCACTCATGATGCCCTCTGCTTGCACAAACAGCTTTCGGAGACTGTCAGATTGCTGTGATGGGATAATGAGCTGCTTGTGCGTAAAAGCTTGATCCCGCTGGGGTTTGGCCGGTCATCCAAACCCAGGCACTAACGGAGCCCCCAAAAGCATGACTCCGTCAGTCGCTGGTAGAATCTGACAGTGGGCGTCTACGGAACTTACGCCAACATAAAAGCTGTTTGACGGACATGCGCTTTCGTGACTCTCTGCGTGACAGTTTCCGGCGAAGGGAGGGAATTCCTAAAGGGGGTCTAGTTACCTCTTCACTATTCTCACTAGAAGCGTCTGAGAGCCTCCCCTCCGCTGTAACTCCTGCACTCCCCCTGCTGGTTCCTGCTTCTGCTGCAGAGTCTCTCCTACTCTGCTGGAGCCTGTCCAGCACCTCTAACTCCGATGGCAGTTCCCTGACAGGTAAGATGTAAGGATTTGTTAGAAAAGAAAACCCCAAGATGGTTGTCACCAATGGAAGCGAAGGCACAGAAAAAACTCAATATGGAGGCCAAATGGCCGAAATATTGGGAAATTTTGGAACAAGATGGAGACAGAATAAAACTGCAAAGCTTTGAAAAATTGAAAAACAAAGTGCAAGATTGGCTCCATTATTACCAAATAATGGAGGCATACAATTTGGACAAAAAAGTTGGTTTCCAGGTGGAAAAATCAAAATTGGAAACAGAATTGTTAGATTCAAAAATCAAGAATTTGTCAAGAATGTATAACTTGCTCTTGAAATGGAACACTCAGGATGAAATGGTGAAATCAGCTATGATTAAATGGGCACAAGACGCTGGACATAACATAATGATGGCTGACTGGGAACAGTTATGGACCACAGGTATGAAATTCACGGCATGTAATGCCCTAAGAGAAAATTTAATGAAAATGATTTATAGGTGGTACATGACACCAGTCAAGCTTGCAAAAATTTACAATTTGCCCGATAATAAATGTTGGAAATGTAATGAGACTGAAGGTACATTCTTTCACCTTTGGTGGACATGCCCAAGGATTAAGACATTCTGGGAGATGATTTATAATGAAATGAAAAAGGTATTCAAATATACCTTCCTGAAGAAACCAGAGGCCTTTCTCCTGGGCATGGTCGGCCAATTGGTGCCAAAGAAGGATAGAATTTTTTTCTATGTATGCAACAACAGCAGCAAGAATACTCATCGCGAAGTATTGTAAGACACAAGATTTACCCACCCGGGAAGAATGGCAGATGTAGTTGATGGACTATATGGAACTGGCAGAAATGACTGGGAGAATCCGAGACCAGGGAGAAGAGTCGTGGAAGAAGACTGGAAAAAGTTTAAAGACTATTTACAGAAATACTGTAAAATTAATGAATGTTAGAAAATGTTGGAATGAAGTTATATGGCTTTAGTAGAAAGGTTATAAGGAATTAAGTATAAATAGATTAGAGTATTAAAGGAAAAAATAAGGTTAGAATATGTTAAGATAATTATAGGATAGAAAACAGAGGAAGATGGAAAGGAATTGCTGAAATAATTAACAGAAGTGGAATACAAAAAGGGAGGTGTGAGGAGGTCGTCAAAATAAGCGAATGAAAGATAAGATATTGAAATTGTTTGATGTGTTTTAAACTGTTTTTGTTTTGTTTTGTTAGTTTAATGTGTTAGTGTTATGTAGTGTTTTTGTATTGTATTGTGTTGTTCATTTTAAAAAAAAAAAACGTGGTGTTTAAATTGTTGGAAAAGTAATAAATATTATTTTCAAAAAAAAGAGAAGTTGCTGAATTACAAATTACCAAACTTAAAACCATGGAGAGACCTGGTCTGAACAGAGACAATGGATTCTTATCACATTATACATTATAAAGCTATTTTTGGCCATCTCATCCCTTGCTTTTTCCTGTAAGACCACACCTATCAACCAATCACCCATTCCCACCACCCTTCTGAGTAATACCCCTCCCCACGCTCTCACTATATATAAAGGTCGGGTGACTTCTGTTTCAGTGTATCTGAAGAAGAGTGCGTGCACATGAAAGCTCATACCAAGAACAAACTTAGTAGGTCTCTATGGTGCTACTGGACAATTTATATATATATATATATATATATATATATATATATATATATATATATATATTTCTTCTAAATCTTGTGTAGTTCTTTATCTCCTCGACATCTGATGCAAGGGTGTTCCACAGGGAGGGTGCCACTACCAAGAAGGCGCTCTGCCTGGTTCCCTGTAACTTTGCTTCTCACACTGAGGGAACCAGCAGAAGACCCTCGGTGGAGGGTGGAGACACTCCTTCAGGTATACTAGGCCAAGGCCGTTTAGGGCTTTAAAGGTCAGCACCAAAAATTTGAATTGTGCTTGGAAACACACTGGGAGCCAATGAAGACCCTTTAGGACTAGTATTATATAGTCCCAGCTGCCATTCCCGGTCACCAGTCTAGCTGGATTAGTTGTAGTTTCCGAGTCACCTTCAAAGGTAGTCCCATGTAGTGCATTGCAGTAGTCCAAGTGGGAGATAACCATAGCATGCACCACACTGGCGAGACAGTCCGTGGGCAGGTTGGGTCTCAGTCAGCATATCAGGTGGAGCTGGTAGACACCTGCCCTGGACACAGAATTGACCTGTGCCTCCATGGACAGCTGCGAGTCCAAAATAACTCCTAGGCTGCGCACCCTGTCCCCCCAAAATAGTACTTCTGTCTTATCAGGATTCAACCTCAATCTGTTAGCTGCCATCTATCCTCCAACTGCCTCCAGACACTCACAGAGGACCTTCAATGGTTCTGATTTAAAGGAGAGGTAGAACTGGGTATCATCCACATACTGGTGAACACCCAGCCCAAACCTCCTGATGATCTCTCCTAGATGTTGAAAAGCATTGAGGAGAATACAGAGCCCTGAAACACCCCACAAGTGAGAGCCCAGGGGTCTGAACACTCATCCCCCAACACCACTTTCTGGACACCACCAAGAAGGAAGGAGTGGAACCACTGCATCACAGTGCCCCCAGCTCCCAACTCCTCTAGACGGTCCAGAAGGATGTCATGGTCAATGGTGTCAAAGGCCGCTGAGAAATCCAGCAGAACTAGGAAACAGCTTTCACCTTTGTCCCTAGCCCACCAGAGATTATTGACCAGCGCAACCAAGGCTGTTTCAGTCCCATGATGAGGCTTGAATTCCAATTAGAAGGGATCCAAATGGTCCACATCCTCCAGGCATGCCTGGAGTTGTTCAGCAACCACCCACTCCATCACCTTGTCCAAGAATGGAAAATTTGAGACTGGGCGATAGTTGGCCATATTGGCTGGGTCCAAAGATGTTTTTTAAGAAGCGATTTAATAACCAGTTCTTTAAGCAGGTCTGGAAAGACTCCTTTACAGAGGAAGGTATTCACCAGCCCACGGAGCCCATCACCCAGCCCTTCCTGGTTCGCTTTTATGAGCAGGGCAGGCAAGGATCAAGGAGACAGGTGGTCGAATTCACTCGTCCAAGCAGCCTGTCCACATCCTCAGAGGTAACAGACTGGAACTGACCCCATGCAACTTGACTAGACAGGACTCTAGCACTCTCCTGCCCTGGTCCCACCACCATGGTGGAGTCTACCTCTTTCCGAATCTGAGTGACTAGATATGCAAAAAACTTTCCAAAATCACTGCAGGAGATCTTGGGGTCCTCACCAGGCCCTGATAGCAAAGGTGGTTCCATTAGATT
This sequence comes from Podarcis gaigeae, assembly GCF_964106915.1. Classification (NCBI taxonomy): domain Eukaryota; kingdom Metazoa; phylum Chordata; class Lepidosauria; order Squamata; family Lacertidae; genus Podarcis; species Podarcis gaigeae. Next base: position 84,875,175 of record NC_139678.1, on the reverse strand, counting down.
GTGAACCACTTAAAAGAGTCTCCTGCTGCTGTTTTCTGCAGATACAATAGAGGCGGCGAAGAAGGTCCTCTTCACCATCGCTATCGCCACTTGGTAGGCTCAACGTTGAGCTCTAACCCATGTTTGGTTTGATTCAGAATGAATTTTCTGCCCCTGGCACTCTAGCCGTCTCAGCAATTGTTTCATTGTCCTCAGGAAAACCACAGGGCCGTCCGAGCTCCACGCAATCGGAGAAGGTGCTTCAGAGCCAGACAGTCAATGGCCCTGTTTAATTCCACATTCCAGCGGGCCACCAAGAAATCAGCTGAAATGCCATGGTTTCTCCCAAAGAATAAAGGGAACTGTAGTTTGTTAAAGGGTGCTAAAAGTTCTTAGAAGCCCACTATTCCATGGATTGGGGGCAGAGAGTTGATTTGATGTTATCTATTGCTAAAAAATGGAAAGTGATAAATACATTTTTTTTAAAAAAGTTAGTGGGTGCAGACAACTCGGTATCAAAAACTTGAGTAGCTTGGTATATGATATGACTTCTCCCTCCTAGCAGATACACAGCAGTGTCATGTCCTTTGCCATTCATATGTTCTGCTAGGGACAACCATTCCTAACACTTGGCGAGCAGCAAGTTACAAGGACAAAATTAACTAAGTATTAAAGTGCAACCAGGGTGTGTGCCCAGACTTCAGCTGCCAGCACTGCTGGCTGCATATTTTGGAATAAACTGGAAATGTGGAAAGAAGGATCCACAATAGTACAAAGCTATGCAATGATATCCTATATCATCTCCATTAAACACAGAAAGCTGGTACTTTCCTGGTCAGCAATTTGGACTAAGGGAACATTCCACACAGGGAGAAGGAAAAACTTATATGGTGTGAAGGACTCAAACAAACATGCCAAACAATGGCAAATCATTTATGGACATACCTAAAGGTCAACTGACATGATCACATTTTGGGGCTTTTATACCATTTGCACTATTTTTGTCATTCTGGATTAAATAGATTTGTACCGATACAAATGTCCAAGTGCCCCATCATCAATGTGGACCCTTATAGAAAATATTTGAATGCATCTTAACTATCAATATGTGTTGACTATTCACATGCATGAACAAAGGGAGCCACAGGACTTTAGTGAAGCATAGCAGCCAGCCCTTTCCTGGAAATTACTTGTTTTCAAAGTCTGGAAGAATCACCCACTCAAAAAGCCATAGACTATGGAGAACACAAAAGCAAAACCACCTTTTCTGCACAACTGCAAATTAAGTTTTTGTGGGCATGGTAAATCAGGATCTGAGCATACGGTAGAGCACTTAGAAGACTCCACCATGCTCTCAGCTTATTTGGGCTGCAAAACAATAATAACAATAACCTATCTAAAACAGTCAAAAGCATTTTTTGCCTTTGTGGGATATTCCTAGATGGAGCACTGTGCAGTCCATAAATAATGGACATTGCTGCAAGAAAGGAGGTCACTTTTTTAAAGGAAATAAGCACTTCTGTGCTAGAAAAGTGAGACCTGAAGAAGTATAAAAAGGTTTTTTGAGAAAATCTTCAAATTGCAAGGCACAGCTAAAAGCAGGCAGAGAGGAGCAGTCTTTCTATAACTTTGTTGCCCCAAAATATCCATGCTGTGGGAAATTGCAGTCAAACAAAACAAGAAAACATAGGGCTAATTACCGTATTTTTCCATGTATAAGACGCCCCCTATTTTGGGGGACTCCAAATTAAGAACACACCCCTCAGCACTACCCATGTGTAAGAAGAGGCCCAATTTTAAACCTAATTTTTTGGTTAAAACACCTAGTCTTATACACAGAAAAATATGGTAATGCATGAAGGGGTTAAGACCACAGTTCTATTGCTAGACTCAGTTAGGTCACACCCCCTCACCTTTGGAGAGGAAGTGAAGCTTCTTTCCTTTCCCTACACTATCTTTGTGCCATGTAATCGACCAGGAAGGACATGTCTGAACTTGCTAAGACTCGGTGTTTGAAGCTAATTATCTGTATTTTGTAGCCAAGAGCATTCTACCTGTGTTCTCCTTGCTGCAGCATGGAATAATGCATGAATTTGGCATTTAGGTTTTGTTAGTAAAGCTTTTAAACGAGTGTGGTTTGCTCATTGACAGAGCGGTAAAGAGAGGGGCAAGTGCTGTAAGCAGATTAAACAGGATATGAAATGGGGTCTAACAACCTATATTCCCATGCTATGCTGCAGCTTAACTCTATGACTGTTTTAAATTTTGCTGGAGGTTCTCCGAAGGAGTGTGTGCGAAGTCCTGTGTTTTGAATCCAGGCATCCAGCTGGTTCTTTTATTAATTAACCCACACAAGGGCCACATATCTTATTTTCCTTCCACACATGCAAGTACTCCTTTCTTTTACTATTACAGGAAGAGAGTGCAGAGTCTCCAATACATTTTACACATTGTTTTTTTAAAAACACACAGAGAAAATTCATTAGTCAGTGCAACATGTGGTAGATTGTGATGGGAAATGCACTTTCCCAGTGACAAAATACAGCCTTTTGGAGAACTAGAAAAGTCCAGATCCCACCTTTATTCCATGGAATTCAAGGAGGTAGACATATAAATGCAGCACCCCAAAAATAGGAGGACTTTCATAAAGGAAAGTGCCAAAATTACCCAATAAGCTGTACAGAGATCTGTAGTATAACAGCTAAGAGAATGAACAATGAATAAAAAGTCCTTGGTTTAAATCTCACCTCTACAATGAACTTAGGCCATTGTTTTTTGAAAATAGGCCTTGGGCCACTTTCAGGTGGGCCTCAGAACCACAGACTGCTTAGTGCCTCCTCATTTGCCTGTCCAGCCCCCGTAACCATGCCACAGCCTTTCAGTTGGACCAGTATCAGCACAAGCAACTCCTTTTGCAAGATGAGTAACGGTGACAAAGCAAGAGAGAAGTTCAGGAAGAGTTGGAGAAAAGGAAGTTCTTCCTCTGAAGGAAAAGGGACAGGGGAGGTGTTATTAAAGGGAAATGAGATAAAAGGTTAATATTTTTTATCAGTGGTAATAGAAAATAATAAACGAACAAATTGAACATAGAAAGGAAGTGGATAGAAAGGAAGTTTAAAGGAGGAAGAAGTGAATGTAAAAAGACAATAGAGGGAGGAAAGAAACTGGTTGGGGGGCAAGGGGGTAAGTTGAGTATGGAAGGAGAATGGATGATAAAATTACTGGAGATGGGGGTAAAAACCTCTGAAAGGCAGGTAGCGTGAGAAGGGGGGAAATATAAAAGAAAAAGCTTTCTCCACTTTGTCTCTGGATCAACCAAATCTGCCTTAAATGGGGAGGCTGCCAAAATACCTCCAGAGCAAATGTCTGTACTTCACTTGAGGAAAGCTGAAATACCAAACTCCAAATCACAAAGAAAAGGCTGCAAGGAATGCAGCATTTTCCAAATTTAAGTTAGATATGATGTCAGTAATTGCCAACTAATGCCAAATCCTGCCTATTTGCCACCATTTTGTGCCTGCCCCTGCCCCTACACTTGGAAAGCCAGTGTGGTGTAATGGTTAGGGTGCTGGTCTGGAACCTAGGAGACCAGAGTTCGAATTCCCACTCAGCCATGAAGCTCAGTGTGTGATATTGGGCCAATCACTGTCTCTCAGCCTAACCTACCTCAGAGTGAGAGTAAATTGGGGAGGAAAATAATAATGCAGCCCCCATTGAGCTCCTTGGAGGAAAAGGTAGTATATAAATGTAATAAAAATAATAATGCACCACTATTTTTTGACTGGTGGGCCTCAGCAATTTTCAGCCACTGCAAGTAGGTCCTAGGGGTAGAATATGTGAAATCACCTGCACTAGGTAGCCTTAAGTACTTCATTTATCTCATTCTCTGCCCGCCTGCTAAATCAGTAATAATACTAACTTAGCTTAAAAGGTTATATAGTAAGGATTACAAAAAGATAAAATAAATGAAATATTTTGAACATCCAAAGCACTATAAAAATTAAAAATATTATTACATTTATTAAGGGAGGAGAAACAACTGTGTTGAAAGGTTCTGCAGAAGCCCAAGATAAACACTGTTGTTTGATTAAGCCCTCATTCAGCTACCTCTGGAACAGTGATAGCCATCATTGCTTTTCTTTACTCAAGCCCAGTGCTTTTTTCCTAGAAAAATACGGTAGGTTCTGGTACTCACCATGAAGTTGTTACAGTAAGTGCCACACTTTTTAACACCAACAAAAAGAGTTGCAGTCACTGTGTACCCTTGCATACCCCCTGAGAAAAGCACTGCTCAAGCCCATTTCCTTTCAAAGGAAACTATTTGTACCAAAAGACTTCCTGAATAGGAAGAGCACGGCCCCAAGCTTTCCTGTGGGATGTCATAAAAAAGGAGGGCAGCAGTCTGAATGACAGAGGCAGAAAGAAGGGGGCTCAGAGAACCATAGCACTCCATGCCCATGATCAGGGATTGGCTCTATTGTACCATGGCCCTCCACAGCTTTTTCATCCAAGGCAGAGTCTTCTCAAAAAGCAAGTTTTAAGCCTTGCAGAATATCTTAGGGAGAAGAAAAGGCAAAGGAGTAAACCCTTAGGTTGCTTGGCATCTTGTATGCCTCCTTCCAGCAACTACTGCAGCCAGGTTGGTGTCAAACATATTGCTCTGCTTCCTTTGGACCACATCAGTGAGGCTGAGAGGGAGGTCTTCTTGTCTGGGCAGCCCAGGACCTCCCGTACATACTGCCCAGGCTTGTGCCCCTGGGAGGTCACTTCAGTGATGCCAACACAATGGTTCGACTTCACCCGTGGAGGCACACCTCTATGTCACTTGAGATAGGTGGATGCCAACAACAAAGCTCTCCCCCAGCCCACAGAGCCCTGAAGACCCTTAACCAATCTCTGACTGGAACCACCACAGGAAACAGCCCATGAATCTGCACGTTTGTTCTGAACATGGATGCGCTTACCACATCTGGATAGGCAGTTAGGTGTTGCACATGGGAGGCATGGATTAAAATCCCACCTATATCAGGGTATAACTGTGTGGCCTCGGGCCAGTCACAAGTCCCCAGTCACCTACCTCCATAGGGCTGCTGTGAGGGCGAACACTATACTGATCGAATGTTATACTGGTTTTATTCAGCATTATGAAAAGATTGCTTACATACAAATATTTATGTCCACAGGCCAGCAGCTACATGGAACCACTAACAGGTCACATAATGTGGCATATTCCCATCACACGACCCCCGCAGTATAACAAAGAGGCCGCAAATTACACCTACCTGTGAGCCTCTAAAGTCCATGGGAACCCAAACAGTGGCCAGATTACCTTGCAATTACATTTGAGCCAAAGCCCATTTTCCTGTTCCCTTTTCGATACACACCCTTTGCTCCCCCAAGCCACCCCATTTCCTCCCCCCCCCATACCTGATAGTTTTCTTGGCAGCCTTGCCCGGGTTGGGAGGCTTGTAGGGCAGGACGCGGGGCTCCCAGCTCTGCTCAGGCTCCGTGCCCATCCCCACAGGGACGGAGTTGGGCTTGCGGGCAGCGTTGCCCTGCCCGCCTTGGTGCTGCTGCTGCTCCATGCCCCCATCTCGCAGGCTGCCCTGGCTGGGGCCGCAGGGCTCCTCCACCCAGGTGACGCTGAGCAGGCTGAGGGTGAAGCCCAGGGACACCCCGACCACCACAGGCCCCACAGGGCGCAGGAGGGACAGCACCAGGGAGAAGCGCATGGCGCCAGTGCGCTGGGGAGAGGCTGGGGCACCTGGGCACAAGCAGGGCAGCGTGGCAAGGGGGGGGGGAGCTGTCTCGAGTTGAAGGGGACACCGGGAGAAGCGCCTCGGTGGCCAAACGGGGGAAGGGGCTCAAGGGCGTGCCTTTAAACCTCCTGAGGGGAAGGGGGGAAGCTGTGGGGAGTCCTGAGGCCAAGGAGCCCGGGGGCTCTTGCCCACGAAGGTCACCAGGGGGCCTCTCCGGCAGGCCCAGGGGTCATGGGGGTCGGTGGCTCCTGCCAGGAAGGGCCGCTCCGACGAGGCGCCGGAGCAAAGGGGGGGGAGCGAACCGGGTCCCGGCTTCGGGTCCTGGGAAGGGGGAGGGGCCGCCGCTGCCAAGCAACGGAGGGGGCGGGGCGGGCCGGCCCAATTCTGGAACACTTGCGGGATCCGGAGCCTTATTGGTCTAGAGCCGCCCCATCCCGACCCGCGAGGAAGCAGAAGGGCGGAAGGCGCGAGGGGCGGTGGGCAGGGGAGGCGCCGCTCCTGGGTTGTCTCGCAGGAGATCCGCCGCCGGCGCCGTCCGACGTGTCACCCCCGCGCAATCCCCGCCCCCTCCGCTCGACGTCACTGGGCCGGCCGCACCCCCAGCCAATGCCCGCCCGAAGATGCGCGCTCGTCAAAGCCCGCCTTAGGTTTTCTGGACCGTTGATTGAAAGAAGGTGCGGCGAGAGCGGGCGGGGGGTCCGCGGGCTCAGCTGTCCCGCGTGAGCCAGGCAAACTTCCGCTGCTGCTGCTTGTGATGATCCTGCAGGGAGGGAACTGGAGCGCAACCCGTTCTCATGCTGCTAGAGGTGGAGGCCTCGCGGGGCTCCCAGACCTCGGAGGGGTGCAGTTTTATGTAGTTTACTTTTTGTTATACCTTGGGAATTTCTAACAATGTTTTGCTTTTATTTTGTGCTTTGAACGCCATTTCTCAGAGCTCAAACTTACAAAAATTGCATACGCTCAAGAGTGTTTGCAAAAGAGACCTGTTGGCTTGGCAACCGTATCAACTGAGCATGCCCAAGCATCACTTGACCAGAAGGATTTGGTGGCAAAATTTGCAAAAGAGTGAGATTTTGGTGTGCCTAAGACTGAAACTTTTAAGAGACTCAAAATTTAACACCACTCTTCACAAGATTGTTCAAAATTATTTGTGTGCCAAAACATTTTCTTCTGGTATTTGAGAAAAAATGATGAAACGTTGTTGTATCATTATTGCAATTTAAAATAAATTTAACAGTTTCAAGTTTTGTGTTTTTCATTTTTTCCACAATACATTATCTATTTTTGAAGGTGCAAAATAGCACAGCATAGCACACAAAATCAGGCCCCATGCAAGCAGAAAACTACTGGAGTAGGGAGGCACCTTTTGTGTTAGTTACAGGGGTTGCAGCCTACTGTTGTTGTTGTTTAGTTGTGTCCAACTCTTCGTGACCCCATGGACCAGAGCACGCCAGGCACTCCTGTCTTCCACTGCCTCCCGCAGTTTGGTCAACTCATGTTTGTAGCTTCGAGAACACTGTCCAACCATCTCGTCCTCTGTCGTGCCCTTCTCCTTGTGCCCTCCATCTTTCCCAACATTAGGGTCTTTTCCAGGGAGTCTTCTCTTCTCATGAGGTGGCCAAAGTATTGGAGCCTCAGCTTCAGGATCTGTCCTTCCAGTGAGCACTCAGGGCTGATTTCCTTAAGAATGGATACGTTTGATCTTCTTGCAGTCCATGGGACTCTCAAGAGTCTCCTCCAGCACCATAATTCAAAAGCATCAATTCTTCAGCGATCGGCCTTCTTTATGGTCCAGCTCTCACTTCCATACATCACTACTGGGAAAACCATAGCTTTAACTATACGGACCTTTGTTGGTAAGGTGATGGCTCTGTTTTTTAAGATGCTGTCTAGGTTTGTTATTGCTTTTCTCCCAAGAAGCAGGCATCTTTTAATTTCATGACTGCTGTCACCTTCTGCGGTGATCATGGAACCCAAGAAAGTAAAATCTCTCACTGCCTCCATTTCTTCCCCTTCTATTTGCCAGGAGGTGATGGAGCTTCAGACCATATTTTGCGCTCTCATCTTTCACCCTCATTAAAAGGTTCTTTAATTCCTCCTCACTTTCTGCCATCAAGGTTGCGTCATCTGCATATCTGAGGTTGTTGATATTTCTTCCAGCAATCTGAATTCTGGCTTGGGATTCATCCAATCCAGCCTTTCACATGATGAATTCTGCATATAAGTTAAATAAGCAGGGAGACAATATACAGCCTTGTCGTACTCCTTTCCCAATTTTGAACCAATCAGTTGTTCCATATCCAGTTCTAACTGTAGCTTCTTGTCCCACATAGAGATTTATCAGGAGACAGATGAATTGATCAGGCCTACTAGCCTACTAGTTACATTCTACAGACGGGAGTTTATTTGTATATGGGGCAGGATTCAAATGCAATCTAATATATTTTCATTTCAGGGTCAGCCCAATAGGTGAAAGGCAAAATGGTGCCCACTGCCCACACAGAAGCATGCAAGCCTGGCAGCAGAATCTTACTTCAACAACTAGGGATGAGGTCCTCTGCTGTACCTAAGCCAGTTTAGAGAGGACAGGAGGGGTAGTACTGAAGCATCTGTCATCCAACAGAGGGAAATAGATGGGAGACCTGAGAGGAACAGCCAGGGAGCTGCCATTGTTGCCCCCTGCCCAGCCCCAGCTGTTCACCTTAGTTTGCCTAATCTTAGGGCTGGCTTTGCTTACATCATATCACAACAGGTCTTTACTACCATATTCTGCTGTATGTATAGATCAGACCTCATACGTGTTGGGGAAGCCATTTCACATACTGTGGGCTCCTCCAGACAACCTGTTTATTTAGCATTTATCCTGATTTGCTTGTAGAGTTTTTATACCCCTTCTTATTAACCATTACCCTCTTTTCAGTGCATTTCCATGTCACCTTCCAAACTGCAAAAAGTCTAATTCTTTTTTAAAGTGGATTTGTTGCACTAGGGCAATGGAGCCCATGGGTGGTGGCAGCTGCCCCCCTAAATCAAGTAAATAAATAAAAATACTTAACTGACCAATTGCATGGTAGATAACTCAGTTCTGCCCCCCCCCACCAACATAAAGCCTGTCCCCCTAAAATAAATCCTGGCTAAGCCCATGATGGAGGCCTTCAATGGACCAGCAAATCTAAAGTTCAAGCATACACTTGTATCCCACCCACAAAATAGTGACATTTGTGGCACGAAAAGTTACAGGATTTTAGCAGGAAACTACATGATGCCCAAAACATTTTGCAGGCACAAATTGTTATGAAAGGATGATGGTGTATAATCGCCACCGAAGATCACGAGCATAAATAATGATGAATGCTTAATAAAAATGATGCCTGAAGGGGCCCGTCATTTAAGAAACAACTTCCAAGGAAGGCGATCCCACAGCTTGTACTCGTCAGGAAACTAATTTCATTAGCCTAAATCTGATGCACTTAATTTGACTCACTTGCAGCTTGTTTTGAAAATGAACTCAGCTGCAGAAGAAAATAATATGGCCTGTGGGTAAAATGATTTTGTTGAGCCAAGGTAGATAGGATCAAGCTATCTACCATTCCCATTTTAGTGTTTTTCTTACCAGTGCACAGTGCCTTATTTTTGGCTTTGTAAAATTGTTATCATGGTCATTACAATGCTCAAAATTATTCATGCATTAATCCATTAATTACTTTTGATTAAAAACTAATTATTCACCTCATTTACAGTTGTTCCTGTTGTATCACCTGAAAGTTAGCTGCAAAATCTCTTTATTTATTTTATCTAGTCATTAATGAATATATTCAGTGTTGTGACATCTAGGGCACTCTTCTCAGCTCCAATTTTGAACTTGATTTATTGTTGCATTTATGTCTAAACCCTACTTAAAAGTAATTTGGCTTTTCATTACAGAGCCTCATAGATCAGCTAAAACCATGTAACATGCACACACACAATATATATCTACAGTATTACTTTTACATTTTTCATATAAAACCCTAGTATTAGAACCTGTGATCCAAGTACAGTGGTACCTCAGGTTAAGTACTTAATTCGTTCTGGAGGTCCGTTCTTAACCTGAAATTGTTCTTAACCTGAAGCACCACTTTAGCTAATGGGGCCTCCTGCTGCTGCTGCTGTGCCGCCGGAGCACAATTTCTGTTCTCATCCTGAAGCAAAGTTCTTAACCCAAGGTACTATTTCTGGGTTAGTGGAGTCTGTAACCTGAAGTGTATGTAACCCGAGGTACCACTGTACCTTCCACATCATTTTTCAGAAGGGTTGCAAAATTGCACAACTTTAGGCAGATCCACACCATCCACTTAGAGCAGAGCTTTCCAAGCATTTCATGTTGGTGACACACTTTTTAGACATGCATCATTTCGCGACACAGTAATTCAGTTTTACTAGCAAGCCCTTTCCTGCCCCGGGATGAGTGCGGGAAGCATTCGCACCACCACTGCAGCCAACACACTAACGTGCCATGACACACATTTCGGAAAGCTCTAATTTAGAGCATATCCAACTGACATTTAAATCGCATGGCACCCCCCAAAGAAGCCAGGGAGCTGTAGTTTCCCTCACAAAGTTACAATTCCCAGCATCCTTTACAAACTACAGTTCCCAGGATTCTTTGGGGGGAAATCATGCCCTTTAAATATGTGTTGGATATGCTTTAAATGTACAACAAAGAAACACAAAACTAGAACTGCCAGATGGAAAAGGGCACAGAGCTACTGCAACTTTAACAGCCACACAAAAGAAAATATGCTATCAAGTGTACATTGCATGACAAGCAACACCTCCTGAAATTCCCTTTTCCACATAAGGTACAGGAGCCCTGTTATTTCCAGCTGGCCAGACTGCATAAGAAACCTTATTTTTATTCCCCTTATTTTTATTTTTATTCCCCTCCAACATCATATTTACAGTGCCACCCCTAGATTTGGCATTAGCCTCAAGCTACTAGCATTTCATGTACCAGATCTTTAATGAATCAGACTGCAATCTTAAACACACTTACTAGGGAGTAAGTTCCATTAGATGTAGTGTGACTTCTGAGTAAACTTGCATAGGACTGCACTATCACACACTGACACACAAAGGCTATCTATACCAATAAACAGCCCCCCAAAAGCCCTCTCTTTTACACACACACACACACACACACACACCTTCAAGCACATTATATTAAAGTTTCATTAGAATCCAAAAACAATTATGAGTCTGATATTCATTCAGTCTTATTATTTTTCTCAGACTCACAAAACTGATTTAATGTGAAAAGCCTGGCGTTTTGCTTTAGAACTCACACTCAGCCTTACATTTGAGCTGTTGTGTGGTTGGCATAGGCAACAAGTAACTGAAAGCAGGCAAAGATTTGGGCTGGTGGAGAAGGAGTACCCCATCCCTTCTCTAATGCCAGCAGAGAAATCAAGTGGGCTGCTGCATGGGGATAGAAGCGCCCCCCCCCAATCTTTGTGAGCAGCATACAAATGCAGCAGGTTGCTGGAGAAGGGACCAAGCTCATTGTCCTTCATCAGCCAACCTTCACTATCAAGTAAGCAGACCACCCTTTGCAGCCTAGTAACTTTTATGGGCTTATTTTCAGGGTGGTTGTCACGATGTATACTTTGCAGCTATGGTGGGCAATGATGGCATTCTGCATTTATTCATTTGCTATTAATTGGCTTTCTCTCAGCCCATTTACCCTTGATCCCCCCCAAAAAAACAAATTCCTTTGATATATGTACACTTGGTGCTTACTGCACTTGGATTTGTGCCATATACTTCAAAGAGGTAGGCTGGTCTGAGCTGAAACTCAGTAGGCCTTGTGCTTTAAGGCAGCAGGAATATGGCTAAGAAAGGTTTGGTGCATCAGCTGCGTATCCCCATCCAGATAAGTGTTAAGCTGGTGACAGGCTCAGAAGACTGCTTTACCGGCCAGAGAGACTGGGATTAGGGTTCTGATGCCCAGACAATAAAAAAAAAATTAAAAATGGTCTGATGTGCTGACAATACATGGGTGACATCACCAAGTCTTATACAACCACATAACCTTTGGAGGTGGATATGCATACATATGCATTTCTGCTTGACTATATTACTAAGACCTTTAAATAAAGGTTTCTCTAGGCTACAGGCCAGAGCTAATCACCTAGCACAGCAGAGGAGGATCTAAACTGTCTTAGCTGCTAAAGGCTGAGAGTGGGAAGGGAGGCGATGGCAGTAGGAGCAGCAGTGCCTCATCATCATTCCCACACATCCCACATGACACAGGGAGCTCAGCAGATGGTAAGTGGGATTCAGCCTTGAGCAGTTTTGATGATGTGCCTAAGCCAGTGGAATGACTGACCTCTGGGGTTCAGGGATATCTGGCTTCCCTGCCAAGCTCATATCCTTCCTGTAATCCAAACACAACTGATTTGGCTACTGTCCTACATGTGAGGGGCAGCATATAAAAATCCAGCCCAATGTGGACACGGGGCAGCTGCAGTTCCTGGACCACATGGCAATGAGAGCTAGAGATTTCTGTGCATATGGTCAGGCCACATTAACAGTTCAAGCCACGGGTCCCCAGATGTTGTTGGACTACAACTCCCATCATTCCTAGTTACAAGACTAGTGGTCAGGATGATGGGAGTTGTAGTCCAATAGCATATATATATATATATATATATATATATATATATAGTAATAGATATTTGCAGCAGCAACCTATACTTTGGAACTCCCTGCCTATCAACATTAAGGAAGTGCCATCACTGTTCCTTTGGACACCTGCTGAAAACTTTTGTTTCAGCAGAGCTATCCAGACACATCAATTGGTTATAAAAGGTAAAGGTACCCCTGCCCATATGGGCCAGTCTTGCCAGACTCTGGGGTTGTGCGCCCATCTCACTCAAGAGGCCAGGGGCCAGCGCTGTCCGAAGACACTTCCGGGTCACGTGGCCAGTGTGACATCGCTGCTCTGGCGAGCCAGAGCTGCACACGGAAACGCCGTTTACCTTCCCGCTAGTTATATTGGTTATAGCTGTTCTTAAATTCGCTTCAAATGTTTCATTGCGTTTTATTGTTTTCTATGTGTTTTTAACCGTTTTAAAATGTATTCAGTTGTATTGTTATTACTGAAGTGTTTGCTGCCCTGGGCTCCTTTGGGACGAATTCCAGGATACAAATTTAACAAATAACAGACAGAACAGACAGAATGCCGGCCCACAGACAAAAGTGGATGGAGCAATGGAAGTGATTCTTACCTTTATTCAGCAGGGTACATTCCAAAAAAGCAAATGTGAGATGTTTCTACACACCCCGACCCCCATCTTTTCCTCTTCCAAACAACCAAGCGAGTGTAGAACCACACAAAAAGAGGCATTATTAGACAGAGTTCAACTACCCATTCAAACCAATAATGCTGGAGGGGGCCACAGAGCAGGGCTGATGGGGGGGCATGGCCTTAGGAGAACATCAGTCCTCAGGCAAGTCAAGGCAGAGACTCCAAGGTGGTGGGGCTGCATTCACCCGAGACTGGGGTGTCTCAGCACATAAAACATTGTTTACATGGTGTGTCTCTGCTAGTAGAAAGCTTTTCCTAGACAAAAAAAACTAAAACAAAACAATTCTTTTTTCTAAATGGAGTGTTTTTTTTGTTTTTACATTACAGCAGGGGGCTGGGAAATTCACTGCACTGGAGCGGGGAGCGATGCAAACAATAGTTGCAATCCAGCCAGAGGTAGACCGACGAAGCCGCTGGAGCAATGCAGTTGGGGGCGGGGCAGAAGTGGACAGTCTCACAAGGTGCCATATGGCGAAGGAGCCAGCGTAGGCTGTCCGGCAAGCGGGCTTGCACAGTGGTGGTGCACAACATAGTAAGGATCGCAGGTAGTGCGGAGCGCGGGGGCGGGGAGGAAACCAAAATCGGAGCGCGAGGCGGGGAGCGGGGGAGGGGTAGAGAGATCCACCAAGGCGGCGATTGATGCAGTGCCATGACAATAGGGAAGTGCCAAGGGCCCGCCGACGCAACGCACTGGAAGCGGGGGGGGCGGGCGGGATGAATGCCTAACAAGTGCTCCTTGAGCGGATAGGATCCCGCGGAGGAGGCTCTGCGGGTGTGCGTGCCTGTGTGACACACGCTCGCCTGTGCGGAGCCCCCGCTACCACCGCCGCGCGCTCCAGGCCCTAAGCGGCGCGGGGGATGAGGAGGGTTGGGGGCGGACGGCGAGGGAGGAGCTGGAAGGGGAACGGAAGGAAGAAGCAGCGGCGGCGGCGGCAGCAGCAGCCTATTTGTTGTGTCCGTGGCGCGCGCCTGGCTGCATCCGCTCCAGGCAGCCTTTCTCGGCCGCCGCGCGCGCGAGGAGCGGCGGAGGAGCGGGGGGGGGGCGGCCGAGGGAGAGGACCTGGGCGCTGACGTCACGCGGAGCTGTCCCTCAGCACCGGGCCGAGCCGGGCGGGCTCTGGCGGGCCGGGTTCGAGGCCGGGCCGAGCAGGTAGGGGGGAACCGCCGCGGAGAAGAGGAGAGGGAGAGGGTTGCTGGCTGGGTCTGCTGCTCCTTTGCAGCGCCCCTTGCTGGAGGAGGAAGGGAGACGGAAGGAAAGAGGGAGAGAAAGACGGTCGCCGCCGCTGGGCTGGGAAATGGGAAGGAGGGCTCGATCGCGGAGCATTAAATGAACGGGATTGTTGGAGAAGGAAAGAAAAAAAGGCGGCGCTGAATGACTGGGAAGCGCACAAAGAGCGAGCTGGGCGCCTCGGCAGCGCTGGGTAAATGCCAGCGAGAGGAAAGCCTTGGATGGCCGTGCCTCGCTGTCTCTCCTGCCCGGGGGCAGCAGGCAGTGGGAAGAAGTTGGAGAGGCAGCGGGGTTGAGTTCACGTGGACGCCCGTCACCCGCGCAGCCATGCTAAAGCAGCCCTGAAGGCCGCCGAGCCAGGGGAGAGATGCGCATGAAGCGGGTAGCGGACGGGTGCTATTCCAGACTGTCCCCCACACATACCCAACAGGCTTCCCCCGTCCAGGGCTGCGGTGAGCCACACATCACACTTTGCCAGGCTCAGGGATTATCAGCCTTCCCTCACCCCGCTGGAAGGGTAGTTCCAAAAAGTGTGTCTGCCTGAAGCCCCTACTTCTTCTGACTTGTGTTGCTTAGATGTGATTCCCCGCAGGGAGAACAATAAAAGCCCAGCCTTCTATTTCTAGTTATTAATTAGCATAAACCTATGTCAACAAAGGCTGAGTTTAAAAGAAACAAAAGCAAAATCCTCGACTGGCTGGATGAAAACAATCCTCCCGCTTCAAAAAGAGAACCATTGTATCCTAAGTCAAGATAGCTATCTGTAGGCATCTCTGGGTCCACCAGCCCAGGATCCCCTGGGGACCCCCTCTTTCCAAACAAAGGGAGTCTGGCGGGCTCCCCAGAAGTCTTTGCAGCTCTGTATCCTAGCAACTCTGCAGCTTTCCTTATGGGATCTGCCAGTCCCAAACAAGAATGAAACCTGGTCCAGCTTGCACTAGTGGCAGGAACAAGCTGATAAGTAGATGGAGCAGGCTGAGTTGTAAATGGATGAACAAAGCCAGGTGTGTGTCAGGCAGGCAGAGGGGGGAGATGGAATGCAGGCTGGTGGAGCTAATCTACACCAGCCACCATAATGCCAACACAGGAACTACTTCAGAAAAGTTGTGCTTCCTAGAGAGGGGTATGAGTGTGGCTAATTTAGAGCTATCACTGCAGCATCACATTTTCCAGTTCTGCTTTCCATTTGAATTGATAGCAGTCAACATAGGGAATGGGTTTTCATCATACTCAATACTTGCAAAACAAAATAAGGAACCCTTTCCAGAAACACCTGCAAGTCCAAGGTTGGATGGGCAAGCTTTGTATTTGGGAATAGAAAAGGTCAGCATGTCTTGCTATGGCATGGGATAGAGTCTGTCAACCAGATTGCAGTAGAGGGCTGGCACTGCATGGAGCCAGGCAATGTGAAATTGATTGAAATTGATTGATTTATTACGGCCATTGGCCCATATCTAAAAACAATACATCAAAATTTATCCATAAACAATACAATTTAAACAGTTCCAAGTTAAAACACCCCTATAAAACCAATTTTACTTCAATTAAGTAAACTATACACAATAAACTCATGGAGCCAGGCAATGTGAAGAGAGGCTATGGTATGGTCATGTGAGATTTGCACGGAACAGGAAAGCATCAGGTTCTTGCAACCTGGCTATGCCCCAGCAAAGTGCATTTCTCCTTTGAACCTGCCCCATGCTTGATATCCTTCAGACACCCTAGCTACAGGGACAAAACAGCTATCCTATGCTAGGGCCCTCCAGTCGGCCACTGAGAGGAGCATAGACAGGAAGATCATGAGCTAGTCCTTCTCTGGAGTCAAAAATTCTTAGGTGCAGCCCACAGGCTCTGGGTAGTGTGTGTTTATATGTGTGTAATGCTTGCAGCTGACTTTTGTACCAAGTGTGGTTGATTTGGGTGCTTTCCAATACAAGTGTTACAAAATATTTTTTTTTAAAAAAAAACATTCCTAGAACATAATATAAATACCTTCTTGCCACCTCTGTGAAAACTCTGCAGAGTGTTTCCTTAGAGCACAACTAGTGCAACTAGGAGTACCTGAAGGACAGGGCCCTGTCCTGCAGATTCTCCTCAAAGTACTGCCACTCCCCTGGGTTACTCCCAGGTTAATAGGATTCTCTCATTAGGAGCTTTTCAGCAAGCTGTCACAGTAATCCCAGTGGCAGGAAGAGGATAAGGTGCCAAGGATTCCCTTCCATATTGCACACAGATCCTATCAGAGTAGGTGTGCCTAACCCTAGCCCAGAAGAAAAGTTCCTGGCATAACATTGTGCCCTGGCACTTTCCCCTAAAATAGGAACAGCTTGGTTATTCATGTTTCTGCATCCTGCAGCAAAAGGTGAGGCAGTGTCTCCCTAGTCCTTCCACAACTATCCTTACCCCACTCCTACTAAGTAAGAATCCACAACATGCT
Source organism: Podarcis gaigeae (assembly GCF_964106915.1). NCBI lineage: Eukaryota > Metazoa > Chordata > Lepidosauria > Squamata > Lacertidae > Podarcis > Podarcis gaigeae. The sequence continues at coordinate 84,858,424 of NC_139678.1, read as the reverse complement.
CTCATGCCTTCCTCATAGTGTCTTCTGTTGGTCTAGACCTGTCTTTCTTTCCTAAAACTTCACATGCAGAATCTACATTGACGCAACCTTTTCTTATCATCTCCCTTGCTGAGAGAACCTAGGATTGCAGTATTGGTTTCCAGGACAGTCCCAGGCATACTCCAATCAGGTTTCCAGGAAGTGGTATAAAGAAAGTTCCTCTGCCTCCCTATTCCTCTTCCCTATGAAATAATCAAGATTACATTTGTATGAAAAGGTCAGTCTCCTTGCTCTAGTTGAGGGTGAAAGGGTTGTGTAGGCACATGTGAAGAGAGCCTGTGGGAAAGTGGGCACTCTTGCCCTCAATCACTGTGGAAGAGGATTCATCCAATTCCTGGACTGCAGTCAAGAAGAAGAAGAAGAAGAGTTTGGATTTGATATCCCGCCTTTCACTCCCTTTAAGGAGTCTCAAAGCGGCTAACATTCTCCTTTCCCTTCCTCCCCCACAACAAACACTCTGTGAGGTGAGTGGGGCTGAGAGACTTCAAGGAAGTGTGACTGGCCCAAGGTCACCCAGCAGCTGCATGTGGAGGAGCGGAGACGCGAACCCGGTTCCCCAGATTACGAGACTACCGCTTTTAACCACTACACCACACTGGCCACCACAGTTGGCCTGGAACCCATAGCAGGGTCATGATTCTCCTCTAGCTGCCTTGGGGGTGGGGAGCAACACTCAAATATATTAAACACTAAAAAGTATCAAGGTTTGAGTTTCCCTGCTCCACAGAGGAGAGGAAAGGTCACAGGCTGTGGTACCTGGTGTCAGCCTGGGCAGAACCTTGTTTGTTCAGATACACACTTCTTAACAGGGTTTACAGATTGAGAGCCCCTCCTTACAGAACAGGTATCTGTGTCTGTATCAGAGCTACTTCTGGGCCCATAGCAGGCATTAGCTAACTGTGAACTGCATTGGCCTTTCTTCCTCCCTAGGCAACAGGACCACGTGGAAAGAGGGAGATTAGAATAACTGGCAGGGATTTGGTGCGGAGTGGGGGGGGGGGCGAGAGAGCTGGAAAGACTGTGCCACAGAGAAAAACAAATTGGAGCTTGCCTAGAGATAAACTGTTAAGGGCTGGATTTTCCACACTTAGGTTTGGAATGATTTTGGCAGATAGTTGCTGGCATGATGCCAAATGTTGCTGTTTGGGAACAAGAGCATGACAGTTTGTTTGTGTCAGCTCCACGGATCTGTGTGATTTTCAGAGATATAAACTAGGTGAGTGATTTATTTTGATTGAATCTTGTTATGGTAGAAATGTGGAGGATTTTGAGGTTCACCAAGCTTCAATTATGCAAGCTTACATGTTATACAGATATGACTAGTTCAACATCTTGCATATTGCTATACCAACAAAAAGTTAGTTAGAATTGGACTAGATGATTCTCAGGAATCCCTTTCCAGCTCTATCATTCTATGATTCTACTTTGCATTTAGTAGCAATTTTTTGCTCTGAGACCCACATGGTGGCAAATACTTTATTGATTTTAAAGTTGCCATTCCATGTGCACTTACTTGAATTAAATGGGATTTCTAAGTAAACACTCATTAGAGTGGAACAGAATTCCAATCCAGGAGCAAAGTGTTCAACAAGAGATCCTGGCATAAACTATGTACACAGACCAAGCATTTTGCTCCCACTTTCCCCAAACCAGCTTACATGTTCAGTGGCAGCATACCTCTGAACACTCTTTAAAAGATTAGACAAATTCATGGAGGATAAGGCTATCAGTGGAGTATAGCCATAATGGCTATGATCTTCCTCCGCTGTTGGAGGCAGTATGCCTCTGAATATGTCACCAGGGAGCACAAATAGAGAGGGCACTTTTGTACTCAGGTACTGCTTGCAGGCTTCCCTGGGGCATCTGGATGCTGTACTTGATGGGCCTAAGGTCTGATCCAGCAGGGCCGCTCTTACATTCTTAAATGCTAGGAATAAACTATAGGAAAGGGCTGTTGCCCTCCGGTTCTGCTTTGGGGCTTCTAAGAGGCATTGGCTGGCCACAGGATGCTGGGATACTGTAGATGGAGCTTTGGTTTAATCCGCCATATGTCTTATGGTCTTACATTTTCAATTATATTTAGAAGCTGTTTTTAATGACATAGACTACAGAAGCTTGTAGGAGGAACTACATTGGCCACAGTTGTGGGTATTACTCCATCCAGGATGCCTGGATTACCTGGCTCAGTTACAAAGTTTATCATGGACCATTCCTGATTGTATGGCAGGTGGGTGTATATCAACCCCCCTCCAGATCAGTCAGTTTCCCACTGATGTTACTTGATGGAAAATCCTACATGGCACCTGGTATTCTGAAGATGTTGGGAATGAGCCCAGCACACCTCTAATTTAAATCCCAATGTGTGGCTATTAACTCTGCATTTGTTAAGAGCCTGCCTTAATTTTGCCCATTTTACTGCTGTCAGGCAGCCCTCTGTTTTCTGCAGAGACAAGTGGGAAAGCAACTTTCTGATAGTTTTGATTATCACTTCCCTGTGAATGATATACAGTACTTACTTTGCATCTCTTGATCCAGCTTGTCTGAATACTGTGTGACATGATTCACTGATATGCAGATCATGAGGCGATGATCAACCAGATAGTGATGATACAGGGGGAATACATATGGCTGTGTAACAATTTACCTTGCCAGTCATCTGTGATCTTCTACCAGGTGGTGAGGAGGGTCCATTATTCCCATTGCTTCCCTAGATTTCTGACAGGGAATGGATGTGGGGGGAATTGTCTTCACTGATAGCATAAGAACATAAGAAGAGTCCTGCTGGATCAGGTCAGTGGCCCATCTGGTCTAGCATCCTGTTCTCACAGTGGCTGATCAGATGCCCATGGAAAGTCCACAAACAGGAGCTGGTTGCAATAGTACCTTCCCCACTTGCGATTCCCAGTGACTGGGATTCAAAGGCATATTGTCTCCGACACTGGAGACACAACACGAAGCCAGAAGCCACTGATATCCTCCATGGATCTGTCTAATAAACTTTTAAAGCCTATGGCAGGACGTTATGGGTGACCAGTTTGTCAAATGGTTACATGCCTACCGCAGTAAAGCTTCCATTGGCAAATGACGAACTTGAGCAGCTTCGACTTGAGGTGACAACAGAAATTGGAGTTGCTTTGTCTTTGTGTGTTGAACTGTGGAGGGGAAAGTCCAAAGTTCTTAGTGTCAGCCATTCTTGGTGTAACCCACATACCTAGCAGATTTACTTGCTGACATCAAATATTCTATATGTTGTTGTTGTTGTTTGAATGAAGTAAACCTTAGATCCTCCTAAGAATAAGAACTGGATTAGCACAGTCCTCCTCAGGCAGTGCTTTTTTCTGGATCTGTAGCTCCCAAACTTGATGGCAGGCCTTTCCATGTCACAAGGGTCACCAGCTCCTGCCAAGCCAGGAGCCACTTGGGAGTGGGAAGCAAGTGGCACTAGAATGATCTGTTCTGTCCTTCTGTGACACAAGTTGTGTCTGTGGTTGCACTAATAGTGTGTGCATGATAGCCCCTTTTTATCTCTGCCAATTGTAATGTGGGGGTTTCAGGGGATGTTTGAGGGCTATCAAGTGTCTGGGGAGCCAGCAGGGCGGACACATATTTGGAATAAGGGCCATTGGCACACGGCTTTTTTTTGGGGGGGGGGGTTTGCAGGTGGGATAAAAACTGAAGAGAATCAAGGGGGGGGGGGGCGTGAGAGAGAAGTAAAGCCACATTCCAAGAGCAGGCGGGGCTTCGTGAGGAAAAAGCCGAGTTGCTGAAACAAAGCGAAAAAGATATAGCCGAGGAGAAGGCCGGCGTTTGGTAATTTCTCAGCATCCAATGGGGAAATGACTTGTTTTCCTTAGCAACAGAGAGTGCACCAATCCGTAGGCAGCATGCTTTCAGTACTAGCGGCCATTGGTGCTGGCGTCAGCGGGGAGGGGGGAATGGCAGACAGACAGACATGCAGACAGACAGAGGCGGCGGGGAGGGGGACGCGCGCACGTTGGGATGAGATTTCCCAGGCTCCTGACCTGCTTGTGGGCTACATGTCTCCAGCCACGCTTTCTTAAAGTCTCCTCACCCATCCCCATGCCACTGAGCCCCTACCCTGCAAACACAGCTCTTCTGTGCTAGGGTGTGAAAGGGGACATTAGTAGTAGTAGTAGTAGTAGTAATAATAATAATAATAATAATAATAATAATAATAATAATAATTTATACCCCACCCAATAATAATAATAATAATAATAATAATAATAATAATAATAATAATAATTTATACCCCACCCATCTGGCTGAGTTTCCCCAGCCACTCTGGGCGGCTCCCAATCGAGTGCTAAAAACAATACAGCATTAAATATTAAAAACTTCCCTAAACATTAGCTACAATATTTCCAAAAACCTCACCTGTCTGGAAGTGGGTTCAGAAACACCCCACCTCCAACCCCAGTTGCATCATTAGAGTGTCCTGTCCTTTCTTACTTGGGGGCTGCTGGAGTGGGGAGGGCTCGGCTCGTGCTGGATGGATGTGAGCATGTGTGAGCAAGGGAGAACTAACACAAAAGGCTTTTCTCTGTTGTGCCTTCCAGCCTGCAATCCACCAGAAATTAGGAAATGGGGAGGGGTTGGGGTGCAGACAGTGCTCTAGCCTACAACAGCACTCAGGGACTCAATATCCGCATTTGCAGCTGCTTTCCAAGGCTGAACATCAGAGGTAAAGAAGAAGGAAGATGCTTCAGCTGACTAACCAGTCCTCCTTTGTCTTCAGAGCTGCTCTCAGCCAGCCAACCAGCCAGCCCGCACACAGGGTTAATGAAACTCAAATTTCTGGCAGATGCTTTTCCCGAACTGCTACATCTCACTCTTTGGTGACTCATTCTCCTACCCCACAGGTTCTTTGAGGAAGAAGGTGGGGTGGGGTGGGGTGGGGGTGAGTGTTGGAAGTGGGGGAGCATGTGCGCTGCTAAAAGTATCATCTGTTCTTTGCTCGGTTGCCGTGGAGACCATACGGTGGCGATTCTCTTTATAGCCACATTCCCCCCGCTCCCCACCGCCCCGCTTTTCCATTTTGGAAAGTTGTTGTTGTCCCATCCCTTGCTCAGCGCCCTCCTCTTCCTCCCAGCATTGCTCTGATTCCATTCCGACATGGAATATGCTGCTAAGCTCCCTGGCAGGCTGAGGCTGGGGTGACTCAGTGAGATTGGTACTCCTGGGACAGAGGTGGAGAAAGATCAACGGGAATCCTAGAGGCCCAGCTAGGATGCTTGGCCTGCTCTGCCCCTTGCATAATATATTGCCAACACTCAAACCATCTTTTTGCCTGCCAGGAATGACTAGTTGGACTTGGCTTGGGGCCCAGGGAGTGAGTGGGTGTTCCCATCTCTAATCTCGTCACTTTTTTAAAAACCCTCATTGCAGCCTCCAGAAAAGTGGGAGTTGTTTCTTAATGAGTGGAACAGCCCTGCAGAGTGCGGAATACATTATGCCTTCAGGTCTCACCTTTTTTGTCCCATTCTCCCTCAATCTCTCCACAGATGGAAGCAATGCCATGAGACAGCATCCCCCGCAGGTGACGGGGAGGGAGTGGGGAGCCTGACATTGCCCCAGGAGACCCTGAAGAGCCATGACGTCAACGGTACAGACCCTGCGTTTCCCGCTGCTGCCGCACGTGCCAAACCAAGACCGGACATACAGCTGTGAGGAGGAGATTGAGCGGCGCTACCAAGTGGTACCCTCAGTGGTCTGTGCCATGTGCTGCCTCTTTGGGATCATCTACTGCTTCTTTGGTAAGAAAGGGTTTGGGTGGGTCTGTGTGCTGTCCTAGGTGCCCGGAGGACAGTTTGAGCTGAGGCATGGGGGCAAAGGAGATCAATGAACTCAGTGCCCTTATGAGGCCCAGGGAGCCCATTCCACTCAAAGCCAGCCCTCCCTGTGTCACAGTATGTCTGCAACAGGCATGAAGTGGGACTCACGCTTGAGCTTGCACTCAAAACTATGGGCGCATTTTTGAATATGCATGTTTAGGATGAGGCTGCTAGGGAGATGGAAAAGGCAGGTTCCCAGTTTTTGTAGCTTACTGCTAGCTTGCTCTATTAGCCCTCCCTGTTCAACACCTAATGCACTAAACAAGGGAGGGGGTTGATTTGTATTTTAATCATTATAATTTTGATATGCAATATGCTAACAGTTTGATATGGGAAAAAATAAATAAACCTAATGTAATTCCAAGCTGTTCCAACAGCAGAGAGCTGTGTTAATGCTTTTGATTCTACAGAAGACACCCAAGTGGGTGCTTTAGCCTGTATGGGTCCTTGCCAGTCCATGTGACTTACAGGAACTAGCATTAGTTTTCCAGACTGCATAACGGGGCTCCTTTGCTGACCGCATCAGCGTCCCAGGAGAAAAAGCTAGCACTGGCTTTCCCTGAGACACTGCTGTGCATCCACTTATGCATTACACAGATCAGTTGGGAGTGTGGTGAATGCTCATGGAAGGCAGCATGCTCTTTGAAGCCCTGGATATTAGGACTCCCCAGCCTTTGTGATGTAAGCACAGAATATCTTTCTCTGTGTGTAAGTGTAGGACATTGTGTAGGTATTCTGCATGAGCCTCCTAGGTCAGAGGCCAGGACTTTCAGTGCAGGTGACTCAAAGGAATGTGGATAGCCTGCCCTGCTCAACCAAACAGATGGGCGACCCGTCCTGTGTTCCTGACTGGAGCAACAGCCGCTAGCAACCATTTCTTCCTTTCCTCAGGGTACCGATGCTTCAAGGCGGTGATGTTCCTGACAGGACTGATGTTTGGCTCCGTGATCATCTTCATGTTGTGCTACAAAGAGCGGGTGCTGGACACCCAGCTGAGCGTCGAGGCCTCCGTGGGCATCGGGCTGGGCATCGGGGTACTCTGCGGGCTGGTGACCATGCTTGTGCGCAGCGTTGGGCTCTTCATGGTCGGGCTGCTGCTGGGGCTGCTGCTGGCGGTGGCTGCGCTGGTGGTGATGGAGCAGTTCTACCACCCACCTACCGTCTGGATCCCCATCGGTTTGCTGCTCGGCGTGGGCATGCTGTGTGCGGTGCTCACCTTGCAGTGGCAGCGCCTCTTCACCACGCTCTCCACTGCTGTCTTTGGCAGTGCCGTCATGACCGCCACTGCCGACTACTTTGTTGAGCTCTTCCTGCTGCTGCAGTACGTCTACGAGCGCGTCAAGGTAGCTCCCGCCCGGCCCATCTGCTGGTACAGCTGGGTCATCTTGGGCACTTGGCCAGTCTTGGCATTGTTGGGCGTCCTGGTGCAGTGGAAAGTCACGGCAGAGGGATATTCCCACACGGAAGGTGAGTGCGGTGCAGCAGGGTGGGTAGGAAGGGGGGTGGACATTGGCGTAAAATTTGAACTGTCATCTTCACTTGCCTGTGGTTCTTATTGCCAGAAGGAAAACATTAGTGATTTCAGCCAGGAAGACAGGCTGTGTCCCAGCTGTGGTTATAAACTGGGAGCCATCTTGATGTTCCCTTTTCCACAAATTTGGCTGAGGGAGAGGGGAGAAGACACACAAGTCTGCCCCCTAACAATTAAATTGAGGATTATTTTTTATCTGTTGTTAAGAATTTAGCAGAAATTAACCAATTAATGCTTTGAACCCTTATTCTGAGTTACAGAGGGTACATTCCAGAGGGTACACCTTTTCTCTGAGGGCTAAACTACTACATATTGCATCCAAACAGTTGTTGCAACAAGCCTGTTAGCAGGTAATGCTTGTATGAAAAGCATGAATCATGCTCAGCCACCTTGAGATTCCTGCTGTAGTGAAAGGAGGCTAGCTCCCTTAGGTAGCAAATGCTGCTATGTGCTGGTACCTCATTTATCTCAGTGGCAGCTTCCTGGAATAAAAATGGTTTGGAACTTTGCACCTTGAGGTCACAGGTGCATTCCCCAGTCACCACACCTAATACTTCATGTAGGCTCTGCCAATTATGAATTTACCTGGTTATGGGAGGTGGTATCCCAACTCTGCTTTTGGCTTTCACTTCATCCCACAGCAAAGCATTCCAGTAGTGGCATCTGCTTGGTATCTTGGGCCACCCCTTCTGACCACACCCCCTTCTCTTCTCTCTCCTGCCCCCCCCCAGTGATTATCAGTCGGCAGCAGCGCCGTGTTCAGCTGATGCGGATCAAGCAACGAGAAGAGCGCAAGGAGAAGAAGAAGAAGAGGCGGCCACACCCCCATCCCCACGTGCAACACAAGGCCCACCCACCGGAGCCTGCCTACCGTCGCAAGCCTAATCCTGTGCGCCGATTTGATGGGGATGTTCTCTCCCCAGTGAGTCAATGCCAGTGCCCTCCTGCACAGGGCTAGGGTGGTGGGACTGTATGTATTACACTGCAAAGAATCCAGCTCCCTAGGGGTAAAGACTGATGGGAGTCAACTTGCTCCCAGTTCTATTCCTGCTGTTTCCTTTGCTTTTGGATCATCAGTGACACACTTCCGCCTTAAGACCCAGCCCTGTCAGTCATGCTTCCCACATTCAGAAACCCATCTGTATAGGACAGAAGTGTCTCTGGCTTCTGCACCCTTTGCTTCCCACACTCCATTCATACGGACTATCTGTATGGAATTCCCATAGAGAGAGGAGCAGGGAAACAGTTCGGTGGGACTCCCAGCACTGTTGGCCACTCCCACCCCCCATTGATGCCTCTATATGCAGGAAGCCCAGTGCGAGACAAGAACACCATGGCATAACATATATAGAGGGAAGATGGGTAGAGAAACTTTGTCCAAGTTCTGCTTTTTGCTCTACATTTGGCAGTTTCAGTTAGGAACCAAAAGCAGAGCTCTGTGTCTCTTAACATTTTCTTCATGTGTCTCTGGAAGTTCTGGAGGATTCTCTGCCTTGTACAAATAGTGTTGTCTGGTGGTCCTTGGGGAGCTTTGCTAATTGATGTGGGGGAAAGGCAGTGATTTTCTCATGACATAGCAGAAGAACAGGGTGATCTTTAAATGAAAGTGAACATGCTTAACTATGCCAGCCAATGCATACATCCAGTAAGTCTCTCATCAATTCATTCCCAAAGTCTTCCCAAGTACAAATAGCCTGGGACAAGCTGTGCTCTGTTGTGGCACCCTCCCTGTACTAGGGTGTTGAGCTTCATAGAAAACGAAGGTATTGTGATCTGTTCAAAATTGCAAGGTAACAGGGCTCTGACAGTGCCCCAGTATGGCCAATATGGAACGTGTGAATGGCAGACACGCGTTCTTAAACTTTTATGGATAGACACCATAGAATATTGAATGGCTGTCTGTGGCTTCTGGACATATGCAGATTATCTGTCTAATAATGCACATCTGCAGTTCACACTTTTACTGTTCACACCTCACTGCAGCCCTTAGTTTTCCTGATCACAGCACAGAGAGGCAAACCTCAGCCTCCCTACCAGTCATTTCCAGCAGGACCAGAAGCTCCTCCTACCCCTACCCCAGGAAGCACTATGAGCCCTTTCCAGTAGATGTGGGAGAAAATAAATCCTATTACATCTCAAGGCATTGTGTGGAAGAACAGCTGATTCTTGGTTACTTGCAAGGAGAGGGTGATATGGCAGCCATTAGGAAGGGCCTTGTCCCAGGAATTGAGGTGGGAAGAGGCTGGACCTGCCCAAAGCACTCAGGAGCAAGTCACAGGCAAGTCCTTCCACACAGGGAAGTTTCAATCACAGATGGGGGATGGAGGCAGCACCCTCATCTTCTGCTTTCCTCCTCCTTGTAGAGCTACATACAGAGCTTCCGGGAGCGGCAGACGGGATCCTCTCTCAACAGCCTCCTGGCCAACGCTCATGCCACCATTGACATTGACTATGACTGTGGCTCCACCGTGCCCCTGACAACGGGCTCTGGCCCTGCAATGCGGGTATAGTGCAGCACCTCCCGCCAGGTCACAAGGACGCTGCCCTCGCACGGTCACGCAGGTCAGGCTGTGTGGGCTTAGCCTAGCACCTGTGTTCCTGTGAGGACTTGCAGATACTCTTTGCTGGCATTCGTAGACCTGGCCTGGACATGCAGTTGTAGCCCAGTTTCTCTCACACTGCAAGGATATGCGGAATTCTCCCCAGTGCAACTCTGGCTCCAGCTAAGCTGCCCTGCAACAAGGGGCAAGGAAAGCGTACATGAGCAGGTGCTTGGGGCAAAGGGCTGAAGAGAGACCTGGTTGCTAACCCACCCGAGCCAGGACTGCGGAATGCAGTGAAGGGTGAAAAGGAAAGAGCCAATCGCCTGCATGAAAATGACAAGGAACTGTCAACATTCCCCACCCACCACTGTTGGAGTGACTCATAGATGGAGGGGCCAACGGGGTGTTCCTGTGCTGTTGTCTTGCCACACGATGGACCCACTCCTTGTCCTGGAGCATTGTCTTTGCCTGAACTGACCCCCGCAAGGACTTTTTCAGGGCACAAGTGGTAGGATTTGACTCAGTTCACTCTAGTCTGGCTGGGGCAGCCAGCTCAGGGAAATGGGGTCCTCTGGGCCCCGGGCCCCTTGCCCATACCAGTGCCTGGCATACTGTTTGAATGGGCAACTCAAGGAGGGAAGGGAGGAGGGAGGGGTGGGCATCTGGGCCACCTGGGCTGGGCTGTCTAACTGTTGAAGTGTGCAAGTGTGAGTGTGTGAGCGTGTGTGAGGTGGAGCTGGAGCAAGTATGGGGCATTCGGCTGGTATCCAGGCAATGAGCCTTTTCGATACCCCCCTTCTACTTCCCCTTCCCCCTGTTCCTCATTTTGGAGTGAGGGTCAGGGTAGTCAGGGGACTGGGACTGGGGGGAACATCCATGTACATATTCTTGTTGCAGTTATTTGTATTAATTTATTATTGACAAAGAGTTGGGCCTGAAGAGCTCTGCTGGATCCGGGGTTGGGGGGACAGGGTCCTGCAGTTTTCGTATCTTTCCCTTCAGGCCCATGCCTGGGGATGGGTGTCACCCTTTTTTACCCTACGTAGCCTCAAAGAGCTGGGGTGGGAGTGTCCCCCTGCACAGGACCCTGTCAAAGTGTGGTGGCCCCCACATTTGGAGGTTGTCTCCTTGTTATCTATCATGTGGGAGGTGGGGGCTGTGAGTCTCTTAGTGTCTCCTCTTTAAGGGGACAGGAACAGGGAAGATTCACCACCTGTTTCAGGATGGGGGCAAGGGAGGGTCCAACACAGCTCAGAAAAGCCTCTCCTTCATGGAGAAACTGCATGTTTCTGTCACCAATCGCCACTGTTGTCACCACAGAAACCTTGCACTCTCGTTTTTCTTTGTTTTGTCCTCTCTTTCTCTTTGTATATGTGCCAAACGCTGCCGGGCTGCGGCTGCGCAAGTAAAAAAAAAAAGCCTTTCAGAGCAGCCTCTCCATGAATGAAATGGGCAAAAGCGTTGGACTACGGCACAAACACTACCACACATGCATGAGCTTGGATCTTGGACATGGGCATGAGGCAAGCCTGGACTGGGCACAGAAGGAGAATGAGGGTGAGGAAGGGGGTCCACAACTTGAGGCAGCATGTGCAGCAGACCTTTAACCAGAAGAGATCCTGAGCCACCACTTCTTTCTGCATGGCAGTAGCATGGCAAACAATGGGTCTGTGCACATGGTGGTGGTCGGGGGGCATGAGCAGAACCTTGTTTGGAGGAAAGAGACCAGAGGAACATAGAGACCCCACTTGCAGAAAATTGGTCCATCTAGCTCAGTACTGTCTGCATCTATTAGCAGCAGCTCTCCAGAGTTTCAGGCAGGAAGTTCTCCCAGTCCTACTTGTGGATGCTAAAGCTTGAACCTGATCCCATCTGCACATAGACCCTAGGCCTTTTCCCTGTGCTGTGTTGGCTGATGAGAGTTGTCATCCAAAACATGGACAGCATTCTGTTGGGGAAGGCTGCTCCAGAGCAGGGAGGCAAACGTTAAACCATAGTTTTAGTTACACCCCAGACAATCCCTTCTTTGCACCCCCATCTGTGGGCTCTCTTCACAGCCCATGGCCCTTCCTTCCTCTTCTCGGACTTCAGGTTTTCCCAGAGGGGTGGGGCTTAGAAATACATACGCACACACCTATCTATGCTGCCCAGTGTATGCGCCCTGGCATGGGGCTCTTCCCACCTCTTTTGCGAAGCCGGGTGTTGCCTCAGCCTGTCTTCTGCAATGGGGCATTGAGAGAAGGAGGAAACAGCAGTCGCCTGTCACAGCAACACACCCACCTACTCGCCTGTGTTTTCTAGATACTGCAGGGGAGCCGTCCCTGCAGTTTAAAAAGCCTTACACTGGAGCGTGCTGAAGGGTGTGCTCAGGCACAGGTGGCACTGCTCCAGTGCCTCACCATCCTTCTGCTTGTCTAGGCAACTGATGAGACATCCCGCCCAGAAGAGCCATCTCACCTACCAAAGAGCACCAGCATAACAACAATAATAAACAAACCAGGAATCATGAGCATTTAATAAAAGCAGATCTTGCTTCCCTTGTCATGCAGAAGAGGGAGATAGGAAGAGGAATTTTCTCTGTGTGTGTCTGTGTGTCCATTCTTCAGGCTGTCCATGCAATTGTCAAACATGCTGTCTCCACCTTCCCCTGGTAGCCCCAGGGCTTTCCATGCTCACACGTGGCTCTTTTGCTCACAGGGTCTCCCTGATGCTAGCGCTCTGTGGAGAGAACAAGGCATTAGAGAGAAATGCTATCAAGGCAGAGGTACCATTCAACCACCTCTCTTTTCTTCAGTGATACTGCTTAGACCAGGGATAGGGGACCTGTGGCCCTCCAGGTGCTCAGTCCCAGCCAATGGGGCCAGTGTACACAGTCTCTTGTTGAACCCAAGCACACAGCCCAGCTTTCCCTTCTTCATTTTGTCACCCAGCACCAATGTGTCATCTCACTGTCTTGTTGTGACCCAGCTAGGTCTACAGCAGCGCCCAAGACCATGCAGAAGGACTGGTCTTTCTCTCCCATGGTTCTTTCTACAGGACAAGGGTTCACCATTCCACCATTTTAGGATAGAAAACAGCTTGCATTTTTATGTCCTGGAACACACAAACACACATACCCTCTTCAATTTCTTCCCTGCTACCAACCCACTCTGCTGCCAGGCACACGTACCTCGGACTGTGAGGTGGGCTTTAGAACGGGCATTGCCAATAGTAACTTTCACCATCCCACTCATGCCAGGGGTTGTCTGGCAGAGCCTCAGCCTGTGGATATGCCCCATGCTCTCCATGCGCACTTGTGAGCCGGGTTGCAAGTCTTCTCCATTGAGACTCCACTGCGGGCTGCATGCCGGGGGAGCAGAGATTTCGCACTCAAACCGAGCCTCTGCAGGAGCCACCACATCTACGTTCCGCAATGCTCGCACCACCTGGATCCCTTCAGCTGCAGGGGCAGACAACAGCACCAGTTTCCCATGTGACACAGCAGCCTGCCTGTCCCCCTACAGTAGCTCTGCCTGCTCTTCATCATTATCCCCTCTACCCCTGGCTGGCAGACAACTTCATGCCAAATCCACAGCATTGTTTGCCAACTCCCCTCTGGGCCCACCCGTCTCCACCCCTCTGTAGTTCTTCATGGTACTTGCATGTTCCCCCTGACCTTCCACCAGCAGACGGGCCGTGGAGCGGTCGTCCAGTGCATCGCATGTATACAGGCCCTCATCTGCAGGCTCAACGCTGTGGATAACGAGGGTTCGGTAGCAGTCCAAGTTGCAGATTTCGTACTTGTTGCCAGCAAAGATCTCTGTGTCCCCACGGAACCAGCGCACTCGGCCACGAGACTGAGACACTGTGCATTCCAGCGTGGCTTTGTGCCGTGCGAGCACAGTCTTGTCCCTCAGCGGCTTCACGATGCGGATAGGCAGCGCTATGGAAGCAGCAGACATAAGCACAAGTTCCAGTCCTTCCAGAGATGGTTGGATCAAAGGCAACCTCCAAAGAGGCTCAAGCTGGCTAGGGATGGAGCCTCAAACCCCACACAGGCACCAACCTTTGTCCTTTGCTAGATATGCTACATGCCCAGCAACCTGCCTAACATGCAATCCTACCATTCATCAACACAAGTTGTGTGTTCCCTTAAGTTGATACCAACTCATACATGCATCCATTCATAGATCTTCCCAGTTACAGGCCTGCTTGCCCAGGCTCCCCACATCACACACACACTTTCCTGCCACACCTGCTAATTCCAGCCCATTCTTCCCACCTGCCTATGTTGCAGAGTATATAGGCTGAAAAATGTAGAAAATGTGGCAGAAAGTATCTTATGGTTGGTCAGGTTGAGATTATGCTCATAACCTTGTGTAATGGAAATCTCTCTATACAGCCAGTGACCCAGCGTAACAGAGACCTCCATTTATCAAAACACTGTGAATCCATAACATACATTGGGTGGCATCACACTTCTCCTGCAATGCTCAATCACATCAATCCACATTTGCCTATCATTGCAATCCATTCTCACATGATAGCTGAGGGCCAATGGTGAAGCAGCTCCCTTACCCTCCACTTCCAGGCGGGCTTCAGAAGCAGCTGCCTTTGCCACAAAGCGGACCTGGCCCGAATCCTCAGGACGGACACAGCACAGGAGCAGAAAGTGCCGGGTTCCTGTCAAAGACAAGAGGAAAGCCATCATTCTTAAGGGGGCAGGAGGGTTTCTGCTGCCAGCCCCAGGGAGGACAGGTGTGTGTTGCAATGGAACTGGAACTACAGATGCTGCACGTATCAGCTGTGCTGCTTATTGAGATAACTATGTGTGTAATCCTATACTCAAGACCTGCAGGCTGATGGGCTTTAGAAAGTGGTGGAAGCCCATCGGAATGACACATGGGCATGACACATATTCTGGCAAAATTCTTCCTCCAATATGCTGATGGAGTCAAGGGCTGAGAGGAGCATACTTGCGTCAATCCTATACAGTCAAACCTTTGGTTTTTGAACATCTCGGCTGCCGAATGTTTTGGAAGCTGAACGCTGAAAACCCGAAAGTGAATGCTTCCATTTTTGAACACGCCTCGGAAGTCAAATGGCTTCCAAGGTGCGTTTCTCAATTTCTCAATTTTCCCCATTGAACTTGCTGACAGCCCTTTGACCCTTGGTTTTTGAACGTTTTGGAAGTTGAACGGACTTCCGGAACAGATTATGTTCGAAAACCGAGGTTCCACTGAACTCCTACCACAGCCAGGCCAACACCCTTGGCTGCACAACTTCATGTTAGTCCCACTTTCCATGGACTTCAGTGTGACAAGGGAGGGGAATAGCTGCCCAGCCCCACACACCTCCTGCCCCACCCATGTTGGTGTGGCAGTACATAGGATACAATGTAAGCCTGCACCCCATCCCACCACCACCAGTATATAAATTTCATGCAGGCAGACAACAGCTCAAATGATAGGATATATAGCCTAGGTCTGTCTTTTTCTAGCCTCATGTCATGCACAATTAGAGCTTCCCAGAAGGAAGTCTGGGGATAGGAAACACTCTGATAGGGTCTTCAATTCTGCCCCACCCATGTCCTTTGTCACATATCATGTCTGAACTGTCCAGTTCTGACACCCTTCTCCTCCTAGAGGAGGGAGCAGTGTCTTCAACACAGGTAGAGGCACTCACTCCCACATTTAGTTAAGCATTTCTGTTGGCAAAGGCCAAGCAATCCACTCTAACCATTGCAAACACTCACTCCTGAGCACTTTTTCCTTGGTGGATCATGTTATGTAGCTCATTCCAGAAGGGAATCTGCATGCACAGGGAAGGTGATTGCCCGCAGAGAGCTATCGAGTGGAATGGAAGCAAACTTCAGTCAAGAAACTGGCTCATGGTATTAAGCAGACAGGAAGGTCTGTACGGATGGCAAAAATGCCTCTCGCTGCCTGGACTCTGCAACATGGGGAGCAAAAATGCTGACAAGGCCTTAGTCAAACTAAGACAGTATGCCAGTACAGAGAAGATACGAAGATTTGTTACTCCATTTGGCTAGCAGCACTAGACAATCTTCATGATTCTCCCTGCACCCTGATAAGGCTTGAGAATACATCTGTCCCATAAAACAATGGTAAACTGTTTCTGCAGATGTCTGCCCCATGACTTGCCAGTTACGAATACAGAAGAGATTTTATTTTTTGTGAGGAAAAAGTGAGGTGACAACAAACAATAAATCAAAAGGCAGAACATTTGGTGTGTCAATGGTGGATCAAAAAGAGATTGTGCTTAGTGCTACAGCTCACTTCTTTGCTTTATTTTATTTTGTTATACTTCATTTCATTTCAATTTATGTTTAGCTTAGCACCAGTTTGCTAATAAGCCGTTGCTTATTCTGGGGCCTTGGGAACCCAGTTTACCTTTTCGCCTTCTCTTTGAGAGAAGAAAGGATTACTTACTGTGAAATTGTCCCTTCTTCGGTTTTGAAGAAATATTATAATAATATTCCCGTACACTAGCCCTTTGGGTCTGGATCTCTGGCTCACAAGCAATCTTGAGCAGATTTAATTTTTAGCAGTTCTTATATATACAGTTTTCTTATTTAATTTTTGCTTGTTTCCTGGTGAGGGTTAAATGTCACAATTTTGTTTCTCAGTCTTTCCCCTCCACTTGGACTCTTCTGAATCCTACCAATTGGATCCATCTTCCAAATCTCCCCTGAGCCCACAATAACTTGTTCCTTTGAGGCCCTGCTTGGATAGGTAGATATACTTTCACTTCCCTTTTCTTACTATTTAGACCGTAAGTACTAGGTAACATAGCATTAGCTCGAACTGGTCTGGTGGGAGTTTTAGGTGAGAAATCAAAGTAGAGTTGGTTTAAGTTTTACATGCCACATTTTTTGTTTACCATAGTTGTTCCATCAGATTTTTTCGATATTTTTCTTCTGTCTAAGTAGAGCTAAACTTAAAAGGTAATTTTTTATTAATCCCAACACAACATAGAACAGTTATTTCACTTTGGGGCTTCAGATTGCATATTCATATCCTATTTTGGTTTTTTCCTGTAATCATTGTATTTTATTGTATTAGATACACTGTTCTTTATATTATCCTTTCCTTCTCAAGGTTCATTAATATATTATGTCCTTTTAATTTCTCTTTAATATTCTTTATGCTTACATCTTTTATAAACTGAAACGCATTCTGCTGGTGCACTTCAAATACATTTCCTGGACTCATTTCAGGCTCTGGTCTCTGGCCACAACCTTCTTGCCAACTGGGGCAAATTAAGGACTCTGCTTTCAGAAAGCAGCACAGATGCATGAAGCGGAACAAGCTGTCACTGTACACTGAGTTCCACTGCTGCCCCAAAGGGAAAGGGAGTGAGTCTGCTTATAGTCAGGACGCTCTCTTTCTCTCCTCCAGTGATGGGGAGGCTGAGGCATGATCACTGCCTGGGCACTCAAGTGGCACCACTCTCTTAACTCCTCACAAGCAAACACATGGAGACCCTGAGACAATATCCTCCAGTCATTGCTGTCTTCTTGGGCCACCCTTTACTCTCGGCGGGCTCTTTTCCTATTGCTAAAGGATCTTTCCCACACCCCATTCTATGCAGCCTAGAAGGAGAACAGTGGCTTTGGGCTTTTAATTTCAGCAGCGCCCTGTGTGACCCAAACATTCAGCACCCCTCCACATCTCACTTTCCATTGTTTGTCATTGTTGCGGCGCCCCCTGTAGTGCCCTCTCGGCTCAGCACCAGTTGCACTCCCCTACATCTGCCTCTGAAGGGGAGCAGCAAAAAGACCAGGACGGATGTGCCTGACGTTTCCTCTGTGGGGTTGAAATCCTACTTTTTCCAGGAGTTTCCCCTAACCTTGCATGTTCTACAACAAACAGGCAGCAGGTGAAGGAGTTTCTGGGGTGAAACTAAAGCCATAAGGATACTGCACCCACTGCCTTGCTGTCTGTCAGTCCAATGTGCCCTGCTGGGCCATCTCTGTGGCCTTCTAGACACTGTTAGATTCTTAACTCCCTTTTAGCCCCAGACCTCAAGGCCAGTGGTCAGGGATGGTGGGAACTGTAGTCGAAGTACATGTGGAGAGCCAAAAGTTCCCTTTCCATGCCTTTCAGGATCCACTACATCCTGCATGCTGGGCAATACATGCTTTGCCTTTGCCACATGAGTTGTGTCTTTGTTGCTAGGGTGTGGTGGGTTGAGACCCTTTTCCCATACCCTCATTTGCTCTGGCTGCAGCTGGTCTCAGAATGGGCATCTAAAGCAGAGGGGCTCACTCACATGCCCTTGACTGAGGCGGCAGATGCCTCTGGGGGCACAGGTGGGGTGGGTGTTGCTGCCAGGATGTGTGAGGCAGCCAGCTGGAGGAAGGGAGGAGGGGGGATTGATGAGGAGAAGTAGGGATGAGGAGGAAATGGAGTGGGGCAACAAGTCCTGTTGGGGTGCTACCAGGCAAGGCTGGCGTATCAGGCAACATGGGGGAGGATTGGTCATGTGGGATGCCAACAGAGATGGACCAAAATGGCTGGTTGTCCTTTGCAGGAGCCATTCTATTTGCCAATGCCATACACCTGTTGATTGGGCCCAGGTATGTCTGCATGTGGGAGTGTCCTCCCTGCTCCTGTTTAGTTTTGGGGGTCACCCCCTGAATTTGAACCAGGAACCTCCAACCTGTTAAACATGAGCTGTTCCACCTAGCTAGGGCTCCTCCTGCAGCTCTTGCACTCATGGTACCTAGGAATGGGTGTGAGGTCTGGGGGAATGCAAGTGCTGCATGATGTGTCCAATTGCTGCATCATGGTTAGGAAGCTGTTCTTTGAAGTCTGGGTTTGAGCGCCAGGAACTCCCTCTCTGATATATTTTGTTTTAAACCGATAAAAATATACATTCTATGGGTGGAACTCAATGTTGCGTTAATACAGTTGTTCCGTCAGTGCAAGCATTGCTGCTTGCCAGACAGAATAAGCTTCCCTCCCCGCCTCCTGCTCCGCCAATTTGGGGTGGGGGTCAGCAGGGGGTGGAGAAGAAACCTCATGGCACTAGTGGGACTCATTGGCTTGGCTCCTGCTGGCACAGCTGTTTAGTTGAATCTGGCAATAAGTGTCTCCCAGGAATAATCTATGCAACAAACAAGAGACCTAAGTAGTGTAATCCAAATGTAATCAGTATATTTCCTAATACAAATATACATCCATATGTACTTGTGGCGTGAATACTGACAGCTCATATGTCTTATAGAAGCAGAGTTGGTGACAAGATGACACAGTGAGCTTGAAGAAGTGCACCTGATATAACTCTCTTGCAAAACTAATGCTTAGTAGTAATTCAAGCTGGAATTTGACAAAGAACTATCTGCCAAGGAATTAGAAGCTGTCAATTATTCACAGGGGTTTCATTGAAACAGACTTTTTAGCCATGTTCTGTAGTGAGGAGTCATAGTATTAATTTAGTTAGACTCTTTTACGTGGTTGTATGCCTGCATTAGGTAAAATACAGATGCAATCTGGATATACTATTTAGTTGTTATATACAGTAGATTTGCTTTTAAAACAAGGCATGCTAAAGCTGAGTGGGGATATGTTGCTCCCTTCCCCTTGCTGGGGCTCAAAATCCCTTCTGGTTCCCAAACTTTTGCCCTTTCGAGTGAGCCCACAGAAAGATGCTCTGGGGTATGCCTGGATCACCATGAGTCCTTTGGCTCCCTTGTGTCCAGATGAACAGTGGATGTCATTGCTGGCACAGTCCCTGACTGGTATATTGTGCTAGCGTTTCCAGCAATGCTGGCGACATGCCTGTTGTTCTCCCACTGGTTTCTATTTCCTTTTTTAGTATTTCCCCCTACACTTCTCAGGCTGAGTGCATGTAGAATTCAGTGACTGGTCCAACAGCACAGCAACAGGCTCGGCATGAGGTAAGTTTATGTCAGGGACTGGCAGGGCTCTGGTGAGTGTGTGGTGGAGGCAGGAGGCCCAGGGATTAATCCAGGAGAGGAGACCAGAGATTTATGAGGTTTGGGCTGGCCACGAGGCAGGACCCAGGACGGGGGGGGGGGGGAGAGGAATAGAGATGGGCACTCAGGACATGTTGGAGGAAAAGTCTGTTCAAGCAAGGTGGGGGCCAGCTGAATCCCCACCATCCCCTGCTCTGCTGCTTCCTAGAACTAGGAGAGGCTTGAAGAGGGAACAGCAGTGGCAGCCTCTGTGTAGGAGAAGCCTCAGGCTGCTCTCACACATCCCATCAGATGAGGGTACATAAGCTGGGCTGGGGGCGGGTGTCCCACTGTTGCTGTAACTGCTCCACACGGCACAGACCTGGGGACAGATGCCTAGAGACGAGAAGCATGTGTGCATGTGCATCCAGGGCATAGTGGGAGTTGCTGTAAGTGCATGTGGCTTCCTTGTCTAGGGGTGCCTAGGACAGTACAGGATTGCTTAGCCCAGGCCTTTCGACATTTGTGTGTCTGATTGCATAAGAAAAAAACGGCTGTTGCCTGGGAGCTGAACACCTTTTGGAAAGCGGAGTGTCTGTTTCAATTTCCCAATTGTTAAACCACAAGTTTCAGAAGCTGCAGGAGAATTGGATCTGCCCAATGGGCCGGATCCTGAACTCCCTCACTCACCATGGGCCACTGTGACGGTGGGGACCTATCAATCAATCAATCAATCAATCAATCAATCAATCAATCACTAGGTAAAGGTAAAGGTAAAGGTACCCCTGCCCGTACGGGCCAGTCTTGACAGACTCTGGGGTTGTGCGCCCATCTCACTCAAGAGGCCAGGGGCCAGCGCTGTCCGGAGACACTTCCGGGTCACGTGGCCAGCGTGACATCGCTGCTCTGGCGAGCCAGAGCCGCACACGGAAACACCATTTACCTTCCCGCTGGTAAGCGGTCCCTATTTATCTACTTGCACCCGGAGGTGCTTTCGAACTGCTAGGTTGGCAGGCGCTGGGACCGAGCAGCGGGAGCGCACCCCGCCGCAGGGATTCGAACCGCCGACCTTTCGATCGGCAAGTCCTAGGCGCTGAGGCTTTAACCCACAGCGCCACCTGTAATACCAATATACTATCAATCACCTGCAATACTATCAATCAATCAATCAATCAATCAATCACTACATTGGGTGATAAAGCTTCAAATGAAATAAGGAAAGTATCTCCTCCTTTGCTGATGTGGTTTGATTTCAAGCCACATTCAAAGGAAGATTTTTGAAATCTAGCTGTGGATGCAAAGGAAGAACGTTCAGGGTAACAGAGAAAAAGGCACCAAATTCGAAAAGTGCTGACTTTTGGCTCCAAAGGACAAATGAAGAAAGTGCTTTGAGTGCTCTCCCAGTTCTTCCTTTTAGCCACAGCTTGAAGTTTCCCACTCCTGTCTTCATGACATCAGGTCAGGGAAAGGTAGGTCAGGGAAAGTTATGTTTCCCAAAATGGCCTTGTAGGCCAACCTCTAAATGTGGTAGGCATAATTAGGCCCATGGGCTAGAGGTTCCCCACCAGTGATCTGCTGCAATGACAAATATAGGTGATTGGATAATGCCCACGACAAGTGACTCGGGCTCCCCCACCCCAGGCATCCTGTGTTCTTTTGAAAGCAGGGCACCAGTTGCTCCAACAGCCTTTCTGTACAAACAGTGCAAATCCAGCTACATGCCCCATTTATTCCAAAGACAGTTATCCATGTGCTTAAATCTACCATTAAAATCAATGGAACAGAAATGCACTTTACGTTAGTGGCAAATGCACATCTACAAATTTATCAGAAGGAACACAGAAAGTTGCATTATTGCTGCATCTGGTTCAGTCTTGCTACACTGACTGGCAGCAGCTCTCCAAGGCTTCAGGCAGGGTTCTCTCCTGGTCCCACCTGGAGGTACCTGAAATTGAACCTGAGACTTTTTGCATGCAAACTGTCTGTTCTGCCACAGAGCTGCAGCTTTTCCACAGATTCCTCTCACATCTCCTTTCTCCTGTGCTGGAGCACACCTCTCTTCTGAAGAGGATATTCTTCTGTAGCAAAGCTATTTTATTATTAGCAAGGCTGCCACATCTTCAGGCATTACAATGGGATGGGATACTATGTCCCTGGTGCTGGATTTGGGCTAGCATGACTTCCACATGCATACCGAGGACCACATTTCGGTGGACAGGCACTGCAGGAGAGGGCTATACTTAGGATGAATACAGATGTCACTTTTCACAGCAGCAACCATGAGTGCTTTAACCATGGTGTGAATCTACCTTTGCAACTTGCATTACAGCTGTATACTTCTAGAAAGCTGAACATGGGATCAGCCATCAGGTTTGCTTCTATCCTCACCTTCCAGGGAGACTCAGATGCCATAATAAACCACAGGTATATTGTGATGGGAATGAGCCCACCCCACAGCTCTCCTCCTCCAGTGTGACAAATTATTATTAATTTTAACTATGGTTTGTTTTTGAAACAAGCCCATTTCAAACTATGGGTTCTGAAGCTAGTCTGTTTCAAGCAAACCATAGTTAAAATTAGCCAGTTTAGGGTCAGGATGCAATGCTAAACTAGTTAATTGAAATGGGAAGGAAAAACTTTCAATCTCTTCCTTGAGGCTGCGCTTGAGGAGGAGGGAATGGAGAGAGTGGCTTGTCCCCATCACAATAAACTAAGGTTTATCATGAAGTCCTAATGTAGCCATTGTCTCCCAATTTGACTTGTCATCAGTTGTCCCTGAGCAGCTGCAATTCTTGCTTGCCTCAACCCAAAGTTAGAGGGGATCACATCCCAGCACCATCACAAGACGGAAGGGGTTCACTTACCTTCCTGCCGTATTTTCACAATGCTGCTGACTTTGATTTTCTCCCCGTCCCGGAACCATTCGCCTTTCACCTCCTCGAGTGACACCTCACACATGAAGACAGCATTCTCGTTCTCTCGCACACGCACATCCTCCAGCTCCCGCACAATCTGAACCTGGCGTTCTACAGAGGGGGAGAAAGCCATGAAGTTGGGGCTGAGGAGCGCCTCCTACTGGGTAAGCCATATGGGCTTACAGGGTCCACAGAGAACACTGCATCTGACCTGTTTCCACCCCCGATCGTGGGACTCCTTCTGGTTATTACTGGCCCAGAAAGACTGGTCTCATCCAAGCAAACTTCCTTTTCCATGAATTGGTTAATTTGACAAGAATCAGTAAATACATTCTCTCAGACTATAAAAAAGAGCTGGATTAGACAAAGTGCCTCTCTAGTCCAGCATCTTGCTTCCTACAATGGCCAGTCAAATGCCTTCAACAGCAGCCTCTGATCGGGGATTTTCCATTTAGTGCTGCCCTCCTGAACATCTCCCCTTGGATATACCTGCTCGGACCCTTAGGTCATCACTGGAGGCCCTCCTCTTAGTGCCCCCTCCAGTCAAAGCACAGACAAAGGCTGCAGGAGAAAGGGTCTTTCCAGTGGTGCCTCCCTGACTATGGAATGCACTCCCCAGGGAGACCTGCCTGGCAACAACTGAGCCAATCCGATTTGGAAACTCCCAAGTTGCACAAATCCCATAAGGGCTTGCATGTCGGACCAAATTTTAAAACGTTCCATATGCAAGCCCCACTTGTAGAGGAAAAATTAGAAATGTGCTTTAAGGCTCCCAGTTGTTCTTTTGCAGCTGCATCTTTACCTGCCGTCACCTAATATCTAGTGTGGGGCAGCTAGCCGCGGCTGGGGGAAAACAGCCTCACAAGCCCAATTAGGACCCTGACAGGCCTAATTTGGCATGTGGGCCAGATGTTCCTCATGTTCTGACTTAAAGAATTCACCATTAGTATTCACTTCCTCTGTCTTCCTCTACTTGGATCAAAGAGCTTACAAGTGCCTAAGGAGCTTAAGATACTACTAGGGTTTCCTAGTCTCCTAAGGGATATTTACACACCAGACAAACTGGTTTTACATCAGTTTAATGTTCATAATGTTCATTATTTCCTCCAAAGAATCCTGGGAACTGTAGTTTTGTGAGGTGGATTGAAATTCACCTTTCCCATCATAGAACTACAGTACCTGGGGTTCTTTGAGAAAATGTTTTTTTAAAATCAATTTAAGTCTATGTAACCCCAGTCGTTAGTTTTTCTGGCAGGAGCAGCAGTACTTAACTGGTCAGTCAAGGGTCAGGTATGCCTGGAAATTATGCTGTCTGAATTAGCGGGGGGGGGGGGGGGTCCAACTTCCTCATTCCAGTTGTGCATGAGAAAGCTGGCTGTCCTTTCTCAGGGATGAAGGAGAGCACTCTGTGCTTGCCCAGAGACATCTCTATCATTATTATGGTGTCTTGAATGTCAAGAGATATCCTGGCATTAAATCAGCTTTCAAAGCTGAGCCCTGCTCAGATTAAAACTTGAGAAGCTAGAGTCCCATCCTCCCCACTAATCCCCTCCAGACTTTCCTGCACAGCTTGCTTTCTACCGCAGAGCTAGGAGACATCATCACCCAACGAGTCAATCCACTTCCAGCCCGGTTCCTAGATCTAAAAAGGGATATCTATGCTTTTAAAGCAACCTTGACATGAGGCTGTCAAATGTTTTCTTGAAGGCTTTTAAGGAAGTACGATTCCTCTCCTGGGCATGCTCTTCCATTGCTGAAATGCTATTATAAGTTAGAAAGATTTCCTTTCAAACCCAGCACTGAATGTTTATCCTTAAGCACAGCTTCCTGTACAAGCTGTACAAGCTTCAGGAACAAGACTCTGAGTCACCACGGTGTAGCCGATCCCAAGTCTACCTCCAAGGCACAAGAGAGGCAGTGCCAGGAAGATGCTGACAGCATATGGCAAAAGGGAACAGCAGACAACCCCCCACCCAGAGAATGTGGAGTTAAAGGGTGCTTTGTATAGCCCAACCCTCTTCCTCGACCTCTGATCCCATATGCAGCCCAGGCCATTCATACCAAAGACCCTCAGTTTGGCAGAGGCACGGCAGTCACCAGCATCGCATGTGTACTCGCCCGCATCTTCAAGGCCGCAGTGGCTGAGCTGTAGGAGGCGCCGGCGTCCCACTGAATACATGCGGCAGTTTTGCCCTGTCTGGATCTCTTCCCCATCCTAGGGCAGCCGGGGACACAGAAAAGAGAGGCTGGTTAAGGGCTGAGCAAGGCAGCAAAAAGGAGAATGCCAGAGAGCAGAGGATTGGGTGCTGCTCTCGGATTCGCTAAGGGCACAGTGGGGAGATGTGGAAGCGGGCATCGCAGAAGCACTGGCTCACCCTGCCACAATCCACGCTCTTTGGAAGGAAAACCACGGCTCTTGGGAGCTCCGGGGAGATCCAGGAGAGTTAAAGGAGGGGGCAATGCTAGAGATAGCACCCTCACCTTGTACCATTTCACCTCAGCCAGGGGCCGGGACAGCTCACACTCAAAGGTGGCTGAGCCTGTCTCAGGGATGCCCATATCCTGGGGAAAGCGCAGCATAGTAACTGGCGGCTCTGCAGGGACAGAGACAAAGGCGGGTGCAGGTGGCACAAAGATGCATCGACTTGGAAACGGAAAAGATCAATGAGACAGCATAACGCTCTGCTTAGTCAAGGCAGGGCACTCCCTGCAGCCCTTACCCAAGTTCAGTGTGGAAGGCACACACTCGCCCATCTTCCTTACCTCTTGCCTTCACCATTCCCAACCTGACCCCACGGTTAGGTGCTTCGCACTTGACACAGCCCTGCAGAAATAAGGAGCTTTGGACATTGCTCCATTGGAACATGTAAGAAGAGACTTGCTGGATCAGATGGCAAAGGCTTATCTTGCCAGCACCCCACCTCCCACACTGACCAACCAGATGCCTCTGGGAAGCCCACAAGCAGGACATGAGGCAACCATCCTCTCCTGCTGCCGTTCCCAGCAACTGATATTCAGAGGCAAGGTGCCTCTGATACTGGAGGCAGTACACCGCCATCATGACTAGAAGCCACTGATAGCCTCACCCCAGGTGAGCTTGCCATTTTAATGCTACCTAAGCTAGTAGTGATCACCACATATTGGGCTAGCAAATTCTGTATCAACTGAGAAGTTTAGTGTAACTGCAAGTGCTGTATTGAGTGTAAAGCAGCTCAAAGCAGTGACTGGTTGAGTGTCTTGTAGGACTAGTGCAGGGATAGGGAATCTCAGGCCCTTGAGGCTCTCTTCAGGCCACCCACCCACCCCACATCTCTCACAGGCCCTGCTTGGCACCTTCCTTGAATGTTCTTGCTTGGCTGGAATGTGCCCTTGAGAACTCTGATAATACCTTTTGCTTGCCTGGATGGAGGATAGAAAGGGGTGTGTGAGTATGTACAGAAACTGGCCCATTATGCAGAGGCACAATTAACATTAACTGCTCTGCCCATCTTTTCCCCTGGCTCTACCCACCACTGGCATGTGACCACTACCCCAAGAAGGCTACCCAACACAGAATGTGCATGGCTGAATGGAAATGATGCCCCATCCCTGAACTAGTGCTTGTTGTGGTCAATGCATGTGAAGGGGAGAAATGCGCATCTCCTAAAACACAGTGGACATGCCCCGGGAGCGGGGGGAGCTGCAGCCCAAAGAATGCATTTGCTGCTTGCAGAAGAGAGTATTAAACACAGCATTCTATGTGAGCTGGCACTTCTGTGTTGGTGCTGAGGATAGTGGCATTGGATGCGTTTTGTTTTTGCTTTGCTCAGCTACTGAAGAGCCCAGACTCAAGGGTCCAACTGGGCAGCAGGAAGTATCATTACTGCGGTTCCAACCCCAGACAGCTGCACATGGGAAGGAAGGAAGGGGCATGTACAGGACTTTCCTCACCTCAGGGCCATTCCAGGCACTATCCCCATTCGCATCTCCTTCCCATTGCTTCCCCTTGACTGCCCATCCCTGCTGAATGTATTAGGTGGGGCTCATCTAGCACAAGACAATTCTGCCCTTTGCGCATGGACTGCCTTGCCCCAGTACCTTGGACAGTAAGGCGGGCACTACTTCGCACAGTGTCAGCGGTGAAGGCCACGGTCCCTGAGTCGTCCAGCGTGAGCCCCAGCAGTGTCAGGCTGTGCACAAAGCCCATGGCGCTCACTCGGCAGGTGGAGCTTGGCTTCACACGGATGCCATCGCGTGTCCAGACCCCGGCCACGTTGGCATGGGACAGCTCCAGCTCAAACGTCACGGTCTCCTTTTCAAAAGTCTCCACATCCAACAGAGGCTTCCTCACCGTCACTCTTCGGGCTGAATTAGTGGGGAAAGAAGGTTAAGAGATTAGTGCAAGTTCCATTTTGGTTTTGTCAAGAAAGCAGCCTGCTCCCCAAGAATAATGGCAGCTGGCTAGGAATGTTATTGATGTATTCCATTAATTCAAATGCATTTCTAAACTGCTTAATTAAAAAAAAAATGGCGCACACTACATACAATATAAAAAAAAATCCATTAAAACAAAACTACAGCCTAAAATCAACAAAACGGTATTTTATTAAAAAACATATAAAACAGATTCAGGGGATTCATACATAAGGTGGGTTCCAATCTTATGAGTTTGCCTGGGCCAAAAGGTAAGTCCTTACAAGTCATCCTAAGCAACTGATGGTTGCTGCTTCACATTTGGCAAAGGTAAGGACATTTCACAGAACAGGGGCAAGAGCTGAAAATACCTGTTTTCAGGTATGTAGAGTTTTGTGTTTGTGACACAAACCAAACCTCCTCCAACAGAGGTACATGCAGAGGAGCCTCCTCTGAAGATCTTAAGGTATGGCAGGTTGGTAGGGGGAGGGATGCTTCTTCAGATATTTGGGTCCAAAGCCGTTTAGGACATTAAAGGTAAGCTCCTTGTATTGGGCTCAGAAACGAATAGGCAACCAATGTAACTCCTTCAGCAGCAGTGAATTATGATTCTATCTGGCTACACCAGTTAAAATTGTGGCAGCCACAGATAATCTACAGCCAAGATCAGAGAGACAAAAAAGGATGGGGAAGAAGTCAGAGGTTGGCACCTACGTTCTACACTCAGCCTGGCTTGGGTGCGGTCATGCAGGCTCTCACAGCGGTAGGTGCCCCGATCTGCAAGCTCAATGTTGTGGATGGTAAGGGTCCGCTGAGACCCACATGCCTCCATGGAGTATTTGGTGTTCTGCTGCAGAAGGATGCCTTGCTTCATCCATTGCACTTCTGCGCTCTCCAAGCTCAGCTCCACTTCCAAGCAGACGTCTTGCCCTTCCTCAGCCATCAAGTCACGCAGTGTCTGCACAAATATCACCTGAGCCTCTGCAGGAAGAAGTCAAAGATTTGTCAACTACAGTTTCATATCCTATCCTGGCATGTTACCAGGCCATGCCCCCTGCCTCTCTATCAGGAGAGAACCATGAATTTGTAAGCGCCAAATTATAACCATCAAGGTCCAGGTGCGTTTGGCATGCTGGTTGGAACAGAATTTGGTACTGGCTACAGAATCCAGCACCCTGAGAAGCTCAGCTTTCGCTGCTTGAAAGTGCAAGGACCTGTAGAGCTACAGGGGATTAAAAAAAAAAAATCAATTGTGCAGCAGCAGGCAAAATCTCATAAGACAAGGGGTGAGGGTGAGGTTTAGCAGAACTTCCAACAAAGCTTCTATTGCGAGCCCTGCAGGGCTAAAGAAGCAAACTATATCATGCCAAATAAGCAAAGACGGGCAATCATTCTTAATTTGTTTACTTTATTCAGATAGCAGAGTTTGCATTTCCTTAATGCACAGTTCAGAAGCAGGGTGGGGCACATGATAGATAGGGTAAATACAGGTGTCCCTACTCCTGCTTACTACCAATATGTGCCACCGCCCGGCTACTTAGATGCTCCTTTGATCCATCCCAAAACCACATGCTAGCATCGCCTTTCTTCTTACCTTGCACACTGAGCCTGGCTGAACTCACCAGACCTTCTGCGTGGACAGTGACTATGCCAGTGTCACTCAACCGGCACTGCTGTATGGTGAGGGTGTGGCACAGCCCAACCCTGGTGGTGGCGAACCGCTCACTGGGCACTATATCTTGGCCATGGTGCTGCCACTTGAGAGCCACGTCATCTGGAGACACCACAGCCTTGAAGGTGGCATCATCCCCCTCCAGCACAGTTAAGTTGTGGAGCTCGGAAATGATTTCCACTGATCTAGGGACTGGGGAAGAAAGTGCTTAGAGTCAGGGATGGCTAGGCCTGTGCTGGGAGGGGCCTGGCTATCCCAGAAGCCTATTGATACACAGTATCTTGTCAGTCCAGTGGGGGTATCCCAGCACCCAGCCCTCATAGCATCTCAGTGGCCCACAATAAAAATGTATGTAGGATTATGGACACAGGTTATTGGAACCAGAGCAAGTTGTTCCATGGGAAATAATATAGGTAGCTGCCTTATATTGAGTCAGACCATTGATACATCCCAGAACTGTCTACACCGACTGGCAGCAGCTCTCCAGAAATATGAAAGGCATCTTTCCCCATCACAGTCCTATCTGGAGGTGCTGGGGATGGAATGTGGGACATTTGGCATGCAAAACATTGAGTGCAAAACCACTGAGCTCAGGCCCTTTCCCCAAAGGACTCACTCTGCACTGTGAGGATGGCTAGGGTGCGGTCATCCTTGCTTTCACACGAGTATTCACCAGCATCCTCAGGCCCTACGTGTCTCAGGGTCAAGGAACGTTCCCGTCCCTCTGCTCGGATCTCATGGTGTTCATTGGCTTCCAGCTCCTGCCCATCCTTCAGCCAGAGGACATCACCTTTGGTTTTGCACAGCTCACACCAGAACAACACGGTCTCCCCCTGCAGTGCCAGCACATCTGATAGACCCCGAACAAACTTCACTGGCAGCTCTGAGGAGGGCAAGGAATAGTACCGCTGAGGTGAGAAGGCAAAAGGCAGAACACTTGATGTCTTACATACTGTGAGTAGTGGTGGTTGTCTGGAAACCTGCAGAAAATCCTGATCATGCAGCAACTCAAATCTTTTGCAGAAGTCCAAGACCCACAATTCTTTCTAAATTTCCAACCTTCATGAAAACAAATAAATATTTGAGGACATAATTTGCTGAAGAAACTCAAAAGATTGAGGAACGGCTTTCACTAAGTTCAGAAGGAAAGGCTTCTGAAGTAGCACTCTTCACTCACTCTTAACTCTTCCAAATTGCTGAATAAATAAGGAACTTATGTGAACACATGCAAACATGCATTATTTATGCCAGTCACAGAATTTGAGCACAGGGAACTGGACTCCCTGCTTTCCAATCTTGGCTACAAAAGGGCTGGGCTGTTCCAAGCTCTACACCAAGCCAAAAATGCCAGTTGCTGAACCAAGGAACAGAAAATCTTGTGTAAATATAATATGGCAGATAAGTGATTTTAGTATTTTGTAGAAAGTACAAGCTGCTTTCATAAAAGTGGTGGCAGGGGTTGGAGAAAAAAATAAAAATCCTGTATATATGAAGTTGCCTTATAGTATACAGTACCCACCCGCCATTGAACCCAAAGTGTTTTGACTATACACGATTTTAGCTTTAAGCGCCATCTCCAGAAAGTAACCCCTGTATAACTTGTGGGCTTACTGTACTGAGTCAGGCCAGCATTGTTTCCTCTGCTTAACAAACCAAAGTCTCCTGCACTAGCTTTCCTAGTCCTCCACCCTAGAATCCCTTTAACTGGAGATGCCAAGGACTGAGTCAAAGAATGCTGGACGTGCAAATCCCACGCTCCACCACTGGGCTCGGGCCCCTTCAAAGCAAAGTCAACTCCACAATCGCTAAAGTGCAAACCCAGATGAGGTGGATCAAAGTGGGGGTCCAAAGAAGAGACATAAGCATGCAGAAGAGGCCTGTGTGCTAGAGCTTTGGTTGCTACTTATTGTCATAAACCATGAACTGCCTTGTTGGATCAGAGCAGAAGCCCTTCTCACCCCATATTATGTTTTCTACAGCGGCCAGGCAGATGCCTCTGGAATTATACAAGAGCATCGCAATGGGGATCATCTCACTGCTTGCCCCAAGCACCTGGGAATTAGGTCGATATTGCCTCTATGAATAGAGACAATCTATTTAACTATCACTTCTAATAGCCACTGATTGTTCTCAGTGTGTGGAGGAAAAAATACAGGCTATTTCTGAAACTGGCCGGAGGTCTGTCTCTTCTATATCAAGAGCTACCAAACAGATAACACTAAGCAAAGCTTCAACTCCACTTGCAGTTCTCTCCTGCTGACTGCCCCTGCCACATCCCTTTGTAAAGAAAGCCGTCAGGTTTGGAATAAGACTAAATTAGCAATTGCTCCAGGCCAGCCTTCTCCAACTTGATATCATCCAGATGTTTCAGACTACATTTCCCATCAACCCCAGACAGCATGGAAATTGTGGTCCAAAACATCTGGAGAACATCAGGCTGGTGAAGGCTGGACTAGCCAGTAAAGGTGCAAGGCTCACTGGGAATAGATACAGGTTCACTGGGAAATACAGAGACTTTGGTGAAGCAGGCTCCTTTGACCATTGTGTAGAAGGGAGAATTTCAACCCACGTGGCTTATCCCAGTATGGTAGAAGCTGGCACACCTGCCATAATTCTCCCTTTAACAAAATCATTTGATGCAGGCTTCCCTGTGTAGTGGCGTCCAGCTGAGGCTGATGGGAGTTGTAGCCCAAAGTATCTGGAGGCCACTATGTGGGAGAAGCATGAAATTAATAAAACATCCTCACTCCATTTTGAGTCTCACAAGCCATCCTAATTGGACTTGCTTCCTTTTGTTCAGCCCATCCCACAGAGCCCCGAAGTGCTGCCAGTCTCATATGGGATTGCCTTCCATGTTCCCCAACACAGACCTCTCACCTTTGACACTCAGCTCAAAGCGCAGCTGGTCATGATGGGAGTGGCATATGTACTCTCCAGCATCTGCTTTGCCCACGTTGCTCAGCAGAAGGCTGTGGACCCGGCCCTCTCTGCGCAGCTGGCACTGGTCGCCCGCCACCAAGGCCCCTCGAGGTCCTTCCCACCTCACCATAGCTGGCTCCTTGGAGACGATGGCAGAGAGCACTGCACTGCCACCCTCCAGCACCAGCACCTTCTCTGGATGCTCTGGCTTGGGAACAAACAGCACGGGGGCCTCTGGCGGAAGAAGAAGAGGATTAGAGAGGGTAGAAGGTGGTCAAAATGGTCTCCAATATCTGCCCAGCTGAGCCAAGTGGTTCCTTCAAATCCCCACCCTACATCTTGTCGATTGATGCAGCTAACTCCACTTCTGGCTTTTCTCTTTAGTTGTTCTATGAGTGTCACGCCAACTCTCCCTTGTTACTGGGGAACACAGGAGACTTCCATCAGACCTTGATGTTTGGTCCATGAGTTTCCCCCTTGCCCCACACCACCACCAGGGAGGAAATACCTTTGCAAGGAGGATATTGTAGGTTGATAGTTCACAGGCTGCACGTGGGACCACCCTACAGCTCCTAGCACCAAACACATGCTCCTCCTGCCACAGCACCTTGAGATACCACACACTTTTCCAATCCTCCTCCCACTGCCAATGTCACAGAATGGAATTGCCACAATGGTTGCCACAGGCTTTCAGAAACATAAGGAAGATGGAGGAGGAGGGGGGACTTGGTTCTGGAAGCTTCTCTTTGCTACTGTCGCCCCATCAGGCCTAGAAAGGGAACTGGTGGGCCCATCTTACCTTGCACATACGTTGTGAAATGCAATTCATCATCCCCAGTGTCACAGGTATAGGTGCCGCTGTCACCTGGCTCAGCTTGCCTGATGGTGAGGCTGCGTATTGCCCCCTCGCTGCTCACCACAAGGCGTGGCCCAGGATAAAGGGGCCGCATGTTTTTCAGCCACCGGACAGAAGCTTTCTCTTGGGAGAGACGGGCAACCAGGGTCATGTTCTCTCCTTCCTGGACTTCCAAAGGCACATGGGCATCGTTCTTGTTCACAATGTGGACAGGGGGTGCTGGTAACAAGAGATAGAAGACCTCCATCTTAAGCAAGGCAGGGGACATTTTGCTGTCCTGTGAAAACGCAGCCAACCCCACTGCAAAGCAGGCAGGCTGGTGAAAGGAGGTGGTCTTGGACTTGTGCCAATAAAAGGCAAGAAATTGTCAAGGGTTGCTGTTTTTCTTTTTTTAAGCTGTAGCTCTACAGCTACAGGGGTTGTATTTTACATAAACCTCAACTAACATATTTTCTCCTGGATCATTTATTTTGTGATAGCACTTTAGTACATAATTAAGATTGCCTGGCACAAATTCAGCATTTCTAGACAACAACATATGTGGCTTCCTTCTATTAAGTATTAACATTTTGTTTGCAGAAAAGATCCTAGAGAAAAGAGGTCCAGCCTCTCAAATTATAATAATCAAATACAACAGCATCGCTGGAAAGTGCAATTTGGATTTTCTGCCCCAGGAGTCAAAATTCCTGACATCCACTGTGCATAATTTTCTGTTTTCAGGTGTAAAAATGGCATCGGGGGAATTTTGCCAAAGTGGCAAAATGTCAGGGAAAACCTGGATGTATGGCAATGTGATGGAAAAGGCAGTGGAAACAGCTTCAAAAGCTTAAGATCCCTATTTTGGGGGGATGTTTTCCCCAAAAGCTTAATAATTTGGGTTAATATTTAGCTAATAATAATTAGCTCGACATTTTTGAGGTCTCAACAACTTTGTGGGTGTCAGGAATTTTGCTTTTTGAAATATGGCAACCTTAACATATGCAACGTCAGGGAACACTTAATCCAGAGGGAAACTAAGTAGGACTCAATAGTCAGTAGCAAGACTCCATGGTTGCTCTTGTTGCTCCTACCCCTTCTTACTCATACCCATTTCAGGAAATAAAATAAATAATGTAGGGCAAGTGCATGTCAGAAAACTCGCTTCGTTTATATGTGGTAGCAAAATTTCACTGCTTTTGGTGAGCATTTGTATGTTCAAAGTCCTGAACTGCCCTGGCAGTGGGTGCCACAATGAATGGAGCTGAGCGTTTGCCTCAAGACAAAATCCACAGCCACTCTAGAAATGTGTCCTGCTGCCCCCAGCACTTGTTTTTGCTCTTTGGCTTCCTCTTCTCCCCAAAAGGCATGGTGCCCAGTCCCAGATGCCAGAAAGGCCACTGCTTCAGCCTGCTGGCACCCTACCTTCTTGGCAGAGACCACTGGGATTACTTCCCTGCCTCTCCTCAAAGCACCTGGCCTGGCCTGGTGGGGGCAGCCCTTGACAACTCCCTCCCCCTCACACTTAAGAAAAGAAAAACAGCCTCCAGTCAATAAGGCCTCCCTTGCTTTCAAGGAGGGCAGCATTTGTTGGCAGAAGGTGCAGAAGCAGTGGCGCCTGAGAATCGGCCAAAGTTAAATTTAACCCCCTCACTGGCAGAGTGCAGATAGAGAAGCAGCCTGAACCCTTCACTTGTCACCTGCCGCGTTCTATTACTAAGTTCCTCTGAGCCTGAAGGTGGGAGCACAACTCCGGCTCTCTGTACTAACCTCCCAAATGCTATCGATGAAGCAGGGGTCACCACTGTGGCACCCAAGGGCATGCACGCACCCCCAGAGACCTTCCCTGGTGCTCACAGGGTCCCCTTCTGTTGAATTTAGGCTTGAAAGAAGCATTCTTTGTAGCCAGTAGAATAGGTTATGGTGTGTGCTTGGCTGTGGGTGGGCGGGTGTGTATGGTGCCTACAACATGCCCATGGATCCAAAAAGGTTGGCAACCCCTGCCACAAAGCAAAGAAACCAGCCAAGGCTGGCCCAACCACTGGACAGAGTGAGGCAGCTGAGGCAGCAGATTTTGGGTCATGAAAGGGCAGCAATTTGTTAGCTTGCTTTTTGACTACCTCTGGTCCAAGCAATTGCACGACACCAGCTCCTGAGTTCTCCATCCAGTGAAGAAGGAATGGGATAAGCAACATTTCTCAGCTGCCCACCTCTCTGTAACCCTGATTTTCAACCCCAGTCATGGCTTGCCAGTTTTCTCACTTTTTCTGACGAGGCCTCACCTGCCACTTTAACTATGGACTCCATTCGGTCAGTGCCTGCATCGCACACATAGGAGCCTGAGTCTCCCGGCTTGGCTCCAAGGATGGTGAGTTGGCGTTGTCTCCCATGGGCTTCAATGCGCACACGCTTGCTGGGTACCAGCTCCTCCCCATTCCGTAGCCAGCGCACAGCAGCACTAGGCGACGACACCTTGCAAGCCAATACCAGAGCCTGTCCGGACACCAGCGAGTGGTGCTCTGGAACCCCTGTGTTTCCCACAATGGAGATGGGAGGTTCTTAGGAAACAGAGAAAGAGACAAGGTGTCACAGCGCAGGGCACAGAAAGGGCCTGCAGGTCTACAGAAAGAAAGGCACACACAACCACCTGCCATCCGGTAGTCATAAAGAGCCCACAGAAGGTGAACACAAGCACCAACACAGATAAGATGGAGCAGAGGGGGCACAAAGGAATACCACACAAAAAGGTGGGGAACATTGTGCTTTGCGGACCCAACAAAGGATGAGGCAGCAAATTTCAACCCTATCTCACTTCCTTTCCACCATGAAGCAGGTCCAGGTTTGGAGGAGGGGAAAACTAGAGATTCCTTTAAATGGGCAGAGCCTTAAAAGCTCAGTGTATTCACATGAGACTGATTTCAGAGGACACATGAAGGACTGGTAGGCAGTTTGCTATGAAACATCAAACACCAGCGCATTAGAGCTCATACACTGTGGAGTTCTCACTGCCCACAACTTGCAGCCCTCTCAGCGTCCAGTGAGGCCTGTCACGCTGTCCAAAGATGGAGTGATTTCCTTGGGACTCTTTCCTGGGTGGGCAACTGTAACAACACAAGAGGAGTCCCGCTGGGTCATACCAAAGACTTCTCTGGTGCAGCATTCTGCTCTCAAAATGGTCAGCCAGATGCCCAAGCAAAACACAGGTGCAATTGCCCTCTTCCCACTTGTGATCCCCAGAAACTGGCATCCAAAAGCAGACTGTATGAAATATACTGGAGGTAATATACAGTGATCAGGATTAGCAGCCACCAGTAGCTTTATGACCTGATCCAGGTCACTTCCAGACAACCTGCTTATAGAGCATGTTTGCACCAAGTCTGCGGGGAGGTTTTTTTATTAAGTATTCATTCTAATTCATTCTAATTCCTGAGGAGATTATACAATTCTGCATCAAGCAGTTGTTTTCTGACCTTTTCCAGTGAATTTCCCATCACTTTCCTTATCACAAAAGGTCCAGTTTTTGGGGAAAGAGGGTTTGTTGCAGGATCAACCAAATCAACTTACTTTGCGTAAAAAAACTGACAGTTTGGAAGTGCCCCCTGACCCCAGAAAAGAACTCAATCTGCCAGGGACTTGTCCTTTGTACTCTTCTGCCACTTAACAGGCACCTTCTGAGTTTCCACATTAAGTGGTTAAAACCCATCTCTTAAAAAAAAAAGATTTTACTATATGATTTTATATTGTAAAATATAATGATCTATTTCTATCATACAGCGGTATCTAAATATTTTTATATATAACAATATATAAATATGTTCTCAACAGCAGTTGGAGATGAGGTGCTAGTATTCTCCAAAACCACCAGCATTCTTGAAAATAAGCAAGTAGATATGCATTTGCTTGGTTTTCGTAAGTAATTCATGTAGAATACAGCTTTTTTGGTACTGTATGTTGATTGTTGTTGAGCTGCTGGGTTTTCTTAAAGCACCAAGTATCCACAACCCTCATTATTACTGCAAACATCAATAAGAACAAGTTTTAACTCATAAAATCACCATGGATGATGGGAGATTATTTGTTGCAGAGATCCCACTTAGCAGGTGCTTTGAATGATAAATGTTACAAGATGTTATATCAGTGGCATTTCATATAGAAGCTGGAGATGAAACTATGAAGGCAAGCTAATTACATGCATGTTGGTGTCAAGGAGAAGAAACTGAATGCTATTGGCATAAAGAAGCTGAGGCAATAAATTACAGGATATGAATTTCCCACTCTTTCTTTTCCTAACATTATGAGGATCCCTCCGAGATTCTATTCAAGAGACACTGAGAATTTGTGGGCAACATTACAATAGCAGCCAGAACTGTAGTTGATGGAAACACGAAACAAAAGGTAATGACTGTGAATAAGTTGACCTTTTGCAAATGTACGTGGGAGGACAAATTCCCATCGAAACCTTTTTCTCTCTTACTGAATTTAGATTACTGAAATCATATTGAAGCAATCTGTACGCTGGAACATGATGCTCTTTCTGCTGTGAGACTGCATTATTGCCTTGAAAAAAATGATTTTTTTTTTAAGGTTCTCAAAAGCGGCCCCTCTCCTTCCAGGCCCAGATCTTACCCTCTACCGTGACGTAGAAGATGAGGCTGTCATCACCACTGTCACACAGATACTCTCCTGCATCACAGCGCTCGGCTCCCAGAATCACCAGCGAATGGCACGCGCCATCCTGCTCCAGACGCACACGGTCTGTGTCCTGCAGCTTCTCTCCATCCTTGTACCACTTCACCTCTCCTTTAGGGCAAGACAGCGTCACAGACAGGGTCAGGTCCTCCGAGGTCAGGCAGCGGTGCTGAGTCTGCAGTTCATCACGCCCCACAATCCGCAATGGGGGGTCTGCCAGCATAAACAAAGGTTCTGTTAACTTTCCACTGCTTCTCAATCCAGTAAACATTTTCATAGCGCTCTTACTGTGCAAAGCATTCTGCAATCCATATTGTGTTCATCCTAACAACAGCCTCCCTACCCAAGAGACTATTTTTTTCCTGGTTGTACATAAAATGCATCCTAAGCACTGTGTCGTTTAAGAGAACTGGAATGAAATGAAGTGTATCACTTGGAGCACCTAAATTCCATGGGTTTAACCAATGTTATATCATTCTGAGGCTATGGGTCCATTTGACTTGGGGATGACTTGCTGTTTAGGGTCAGTCCCAGTGACTTCAGTTAAGCACCAAGAAGGCTTGCTCACAACAGTGTCAGGGAGCAAAGAGTCCTGGGCACAGCAAAGAATATAACAACGACTGCTTCCATTTTCTATACAAAAAATGTGTGAGTATACTGTTTTGGGTTTTTTGAGCCAATGGTCAGGTTTACAATGTTAAATGAGATTAAGATCAATTGAAATAAACTGGGCGTAGGAGTTTAAGTGTAAGTGATATGGAGGGCACTGCCATTTTCAGATGTCAAGTTTAAATTGACTTTGAGCTGCCTGTCTCAAACTAGCTATGCTATATCCAATCACTGCTCATGCAGAAGAAAAGTGGAGAAGAGGCACTGGTCAATGCAAATGACGTGAGCATCCGGGACACTGTAGGCTTTATATGCCTAACTGAAGCAACATGTGAAAACATATCCTATCCTCCTCTTACAGAAGCCTCCCAGGGGTCTCTCATCCAAGACCATGTCTACACATACACCTTCAGCAGCATCACGTACGTGTGTGTGTGTGTGTTGGGGGCACTTAAGATGCCCAATTGCCTTGGATTTTTGCTCCTTTTCTTTCCTTGCCTTCATAACAAATTCTTTTTGGCTTGTGAGACAAATTCCCATATCAAATGTGCATCAGGGCATAAGTTTTCCTTAGCTGTGTGTAACCAGCACACTTATCATGGGCCATGCAATCTTTCTCCATCTCAAGTTTATTAATTGACGGAGTTTTCCTTTGGGGCTGCTTGCTTGCTTCTTTACTTACTCTCTCCCCCCACCAAAAAAAAGTCGAAGAACATCCTGTCTCCTGGCCTCCGTCCCATCATTTGGATATGAGTTCTGAGAAATTGTCTGATAATCACTTACATGCTGATTCTACTGAAAACAAATCCACTGCCAAGACTGCACGCCACTGCCACAAATGCAGTGCCACCTAGAGGCCAAAACTACAAAGCACAGCAGACATTTCCCCCCACTCAGGACTCCTTTTGTTCTCATCAGCACACAGGGTTGTGTACACACTCCCATTGACTCTGCATCCAGGGCACACCCACCACTGGTTTGGGAAGCTGTGTACACATGACATTAGCCACAATCCACATCTATCCTGCAGCTTCTTGAGAAATACTGAGTTTAGATGTGTTTTCCCCCAAACGAGCTTTAATACAATTTGAAAACTTAAGTCATCTTAAGACTTCCATGCCCCCTCTCTGCCCACTGGCATGGACAGACAGCAGGCAACCTGGAAACACATCCAGCTGTAATGATGTGTATGACAACATGCAAATATGATTTGAAATGCAGCAGGGACAAGACCTTGCTGCATTTTAACCAGTAATGTGTACACAGTCCAGCTCACTTTTAATCAGTTCTCGTCAAAGTGTTAGGGGTGCCAATGCATACTTTATGGAATGGCCATGTGTCTTGCTTTGCAGACAGCATTCCTCTTTTTGAAGGCGTTCTTTGTCTGAAGGGTGTTCCAATCCAAGTAATGTTTTAAAAAACTGAACCCTGAGAAGGGAAAGCAGTAGGAGGGTCGGGCGGAGGTCTTGACATTGCCCATCAACAGTGAACACCTGAACAACAGACTGAGCAGGCTCATAGTCACCCTGTGGAACTCCCTCTCATCAGATGTCAAGGAGATAAATAACTATACAACTTTTAGAAGACATCTGAAGGCAGCCCTAGATAGGGAAGTTTTTTATGTTTGGTGTTTTATTATGCTTTTATTTCTTGGAAGCTGCTTAGAGTGACTGGGGCAACTCAGTCAGATGGGCAGGATACAAATAATAAAATCATCATCATCATCATCATCACATGCAAATCTGTGCCCTCATTTGTGGGGGCCCTCTGCTAATACCACTGTTAACTACTCCAGCCTCTATGGTGGCTGATAGCATTCCTGTGGCTAAGCATTTCCCTGGAATTCTGCTCAAAACATACTGGATGTCAAAAAATGTGTTGCAGCTATCCTCAATTCTTCGTTTTCCTATGTGGAATTTGCATTCCCCTGCCATCCCCAATACTGTAACTATCAAGTCCAGCTTGGAGAACTGGCTGTGACAAACCAATAATAAGGGAAAGGCACTTTCTTCATGATTGGCAGGAGAGAACAGAGAAACCCTTGTGCCAAAAAACGACAACTGTCCCTCTATACTCCTGTGACCAGAAGTACCATTTAATTAGATACTTCCTGTTGAGCTTCCTGTTTGCAAACTACTGTTGCTTATTGGTGTGATGTGGGGTGGAAAACATTTTTGGCACCAAGAAGCTAGGGGGTTCTATCTGAGGAGAAAATGATCTCTGAATCCATGCTATTCATTATTGCCTTGCATTAACCCACCTTAATCGTGCCAGATGCACTCATAAAAAGTTTTCACTTTCATCAAAAAGTTTTCATTTTCATCAAAGCTGGCAACAGTCCTATTAAGAATACCCTTCTCTAAGCAAAGCAGCAAGGGCATGGGATCCGGTTTTCAATCTCAAGGAAGTGCAGAACGAATACTGTTCATCTCCTTCACATTATGAACCTCTACTTCACTGGTAAATCATAAAGACACCCCACCCCCACCCCACAAAAACATCATACACTCCTACTAAGCAGCTGTTACCTATCTAATAAACTTTCAGAGTAATCGAGTCTTAGGGGTTGGACAAGACCAAAAGTCTTCTTCAGCTTCTTCTCTGTGGCTGAAATGAATCTACATAGCAACCTCTTCCCCTGCAGTTTTAACCACATAGCAACCTCTTCCCCTGCAGTTTTAACCTTTCACATAACTAAGAGAGTGCATCACAATCAGAGAACAAGTCTCACACCAAAAGATAACTGCATGTAAAGAGTAGCTCAATAAAGCAACCTAGACAGGATTGCTACCTTTGCAATGGCCTTCAACGGCCACACCATTTCTTATCACTGCAGCTACATAACAAGAAAAACTTCACCTGTTGGTTTCAGCCTGCCATTCCTCTGCATACAACCTCTGTTGGTAAAATACTGTGGCAATCCTTAAAACCAGACAGTTAAAGCAAAAGAAATGGTCCACTCAGGAACAGCAATAGATCTGAACTGGTATCAGGAAGAAGCAGGGCTTCAAATCCCCTCCCAACCCAACACAGCAGTTTTTTGGACTGGGTAGGAGAAACCTTGGTATGTGGGTCATATTAGAACCCTCCTATCTACAATGTTCCAGGGAACCAGAGAGCATTTTTATTCAGTTCAGCTACATTTTTATGGGTTGTCCATTTTAAAAATTGAGTTCTAGGGCATTTATTTTGGCAAGCGAGCATAACAAGGAAAAATAATCCCCTTCCATTCATCGAAGTGATCTCACCGCTGCTCTGCACATGCTTTCAATAAGCTGATGGTGATGATGGAGCAAGAGGGGATCTTGTGTGCATGAGGAAGAGTATTTTCAAATCAATATGTATGAGATGAAACACCTTGTTTCTGTGCACAGAACTCCATGAACCTGACATTTGTGGTTTTGGGTCGTCGGCCTTGAGTGTGAAGCCAACTTCAAACCCCAAGTCTCCCAAGCCTAAATCCTCACCTCACCACACACAACATGCATGTCTGTGGTTGTAGCCATCTCTAGAGCCTCAGAGAAAGAAAAGGGCAGCACAAGTCACTTTTGTGCCAGGTGTAGGAAATGCAAATGGTGCTCCCCATAGTAACGGAAGGGGGGGGACCCATATCCCAGAAGAAGAGGAGCCTTTTTGCTGGTGGTGCTCCAGCTTTGAAACTCCTACATTGTATTTTATATTTTGGCTCCAGGTTAAGATGTTCTTCTTATTTGCCCTGGCTTTTTAAATGTACTGTATTATTATTTACTGTATAGCTGGCTGCATGGGTTTTGGTTTGTTCGTTTTGATCTTGCATGTAACAAATAACTGGTGATTAGCAATAACCCAAAATCTGCTACTAATGATAGGGCTGCATTTGTAGTACGTGAAGTGCTTACGAACTCATGCTCAGAACAACATGCACAAGCTCTCTCTGGACAATGAATGATGTGCAAACATACTAGCGGGAATGACAGCATCAAGCGGTACAGGAATGCAGAAAACACAAAGAAAAGCCAGCGCACTTCTAGGCAAGCCAAGAAACCAGAAATCCAGGGCAGAAGATCACAAAAAGCCAATGTTTAGAGCAAACACTTCCCGTAGACCTTAATGGTCAGGGGTGT
Source organism: Podarcis gaigeae (assembly GCF_964106915.1). Classification (NCBI taxonomy): domain Eukaryota; kingdom Metazoa; phylum Chordata; class Lepidosauria; order Squamata; family Lacertidae; genus Podarcis; species Podarcis gaigeae. Next base: position 84,816,403 of record NC_139678.1, on the reverse strand, counting down.
TTGTTATGAGTCTACTGGCAAAGAATGCTACCAAAGTCATACAAGATGAGATTGCAGGCTCAGTTCCTTAGGAAATAATACTGTTATGCCTCTGCTTTCATTACCAAATTAGAACCTGTCTGGATTTAGGAGATGCTGATGCCCAGAGCACCGGCTCTGGGGAATGTACAGCCAGTCCTCATTAATAAGCTCCAGGACAACTTTGCTCTGTACAGAAGGCAGTGCAAGGAACGTGGCCCACAATGAGAGTGTCTGGGGTCTGGAATGGGTCAGTACATGAAATCCATCCCAGCAACATTGGCTTGGAATTCCAACACCCCCCTGCCCAAACTACCTCCCACCCACACGCTTATCTCAGCTCCCTTCCCTGGTGCTACCAGGGTCCCTGAGCACTGCACTCACCAGACACCTGGACGGCGAAGGCCATGGTATCATCAACAGCGTTGCAGGTGTACTTCCCAGAATGCTCTGGGCCAGCTGCAGGGATGACCAGACACCGCCGGGCACCCTCTTCCTCCAGGATGAGGCCGCTGTTAGCCTCAAGCGTGACACCGTCCTTAACCCAGCGGACTGGCGCATTCCCATGAGAGAGCACACAGGTCAGGGTCACTGTCTCCCCCGTTGAGGCCTTCAGGACAGAGGGAGTCCTGCGGGGCTGCACGATCTTCACAGGGGGCTCTGGAAGGAGAGGGCAGGCAGCCCAGATATGAAGCGGCCACAGGCAACACTGCTGTTGCTGGGCCACACCCACAAATTTTTCACTGGAGGGGCATGTGGGAGAAACACTGAGGAAACCCTATGCGTAACTGAGTATCACATACAGTTTGGCCTGACTTCCCCAAACATAGGTCATTCCAACAGTTCTCCAACTTCCCTCTCCAGGAATTATTTTAAAGCCATACTTTTAAAAGGGCTGCTAGAACTCAAAGCAATGCTGGAGGGTGTCTGTACGGTTAAGAGTGGTTCCCACAAATACACCTGGGGGTGGTATTAGGCCTTTTTGCTGCAGCGCCATGCTAGCAGCTTATGCCCAAACATTTGTAGCTGGAGTCCTCTGTGCAGAATTCAACTCCTTCTACAGGTTTTGCCAAATTTATATACTGGTCAGAATAAATGTTTGAGAGCTGTTTGAAGTGTAGCCATAGAAGGATGCGCTCATGCAAATAGCATTGTTGGATCCCCAAACGACAAGGGAGATTCCCTATTTAGGTAGATGGCCTATTTATTTACTGCTTCCTTAGAAACACATTTAGCAAAGCTCTGGCATTTCCACAGTACACAAAGCCAAAGCTTTGGCCAGCAAAAGCTCATACAATGCATTGTAAATAAATGTTGGTCTAAATAAGAGTTATTATTTTACTGACCCTGTGAATTTTGGCCAGTGGGGATTCTCAAACCACCACTAGCACTATGGAGGCCAATCCCTAAGAGATGGGATCTCACGGCGAACACATAACATGCATGCACAGAATGACAATCCCTCCTTTGTATTGATTATTTGAGCTCTCTCAGGGTTTGCCTGCAAGAGCACAATAAGTTTATCTATAAAGTAAAAGGTACAGTGTCTACGGCTTTGTAGTTCGGAAAAATGGTGAGAAAGGGGGACATGACAGAAGTACATACAATTATGCATGGTGTGGAAAAAGCGGACAGAGAGAAGTTTTTCTCCTTCTCCTACTAGAACCTAGTGTGACCCAGGGAAGCTGAACATTGGAAGATTCAGGAGGACAGTCAAAACTAAATACCTCTTCACGTAATTAAACTATGCAATTCACTGCCAGAAAATGTAGTACTGTAATGGCCACCAACTTGGGCAGCTTTAAGAGGGGTTTAGGATAAGGCTATTTGTCACGATGGCTGTGTACTACCTCCAGTGAGAGACGCAGGATGTCTCTAAATCCCAGTCACTGGGAATCCCAAGCAGGGAGAGTTCTGTTGCACACATGCCTGATTTGTGGGGCTCCCCACAAGCATCCGGTTGGCCATTGCGAGGACAGGATGCCAGACTAAAAGGGCCTTTGGTCTGATCCAGCAGGCCTCTTATGTTCTCATTAGAGAATACTGTAATAATCTGCTGGTGTAGATTTAGTTGGCATAACGCTTGCTGAACATTTATGGGCGTCAATGTAAAGGTAAAGGGACCCCTGACCATTATGTCCAGTCGCAGACGACTCTGGGGTTGCGGTGCTCATCTCGCTTTATTGGCTGAGGGAGCCAGTGTACAGCTTCTGGGTCATGTGGCTAGCATGACTAAGCCGCTTCTGGTGAACCAGAGCAGCACACAGAAACACCGTTTACCTTCCCGCCGGAGCGGTACCTATTTATCTACTTGCACTTTGATGTGCTTTCGAACTGCTAGGTTGGCAGGAGTAGGGACCGAGCAACAGGAGCTCACCCTGTCGCGGGGATTCGAACGGCCAACCTTCCAATCGGCAAGCCCTAGGTTCTGTGGTTTAACCCACAGCGCCACCTGTATCAGTGTAGGTACTTCCAATAATAAGTTCCAATTGCACTGTACTGAAGAGGGACGAGCCCCTGCTAAAATTTAAAAGGGCATATATGTTTGTGAAGGCCAGACATTGTCTGATGGGGATGGAAGACCGACAGCACATTGAAACTTTCTTTGGATCACCTTATAAGAAAGGGTATAAAGAGACACAGCGTAATGGCACCTCTGTGTCTCTTGTACTATTCCATTTGTCCATGGCATTAATTCTGTTTCCAGAGATTTTATGGATATAATATACATTGTGAGTGCTTTAATATTAATTCTGTGCCCAAATCTATACACTAATATATAAACCCAGATTTATGGCTGGGACTAGACCAGGGCAAATAACAAATGACCTTTCATCTGCTGTTGCGACTCCACTAGCATGGCTAATGTCAGAGGCCACAGGTTCCCCATCCCTGGACAGGAAAGGCTTCATTTACAGATTAGCCAGTTGTAATTCAGTCTGGGCTGTGTTGGGACTGGTGTGCTTAGAATTTAAGTTTCTGCACTGGTTTAAAGTTGAAACTGGGTTAGGGCTTTGGATGGTTTTTCTCCTACTTCTTCTCAGAACTGCAGGTTCAAGATCAGAGTGCTCACCTGAAACTCTGACATCAAAGGAGACAGACTCATCCTTGGTCTCGCAGATGTATTCACCAGCATCTTCAGCACTTGCCTGCAGGACAACTAGGCGACGCTCAGCACCTTCCATTTGAAGCAACAAGTTGTTTGTCTCATCCACTTCCAGGCCGTCCTTGAACCAGCGCACAGGGGCATTGGGAATGGACACCTCGCAGCTCAGCTCCAAGCACTCAAATGCCTGTATATGCTTCTCTAGTGAACGCTCCACTGGGTGCAAAATCTGCACAGGTGGCTCTACAAGACAAATGCAGGAATATATGAGTCTTCATCCCCCGTGTGATATGACTTAGAGCCACTTTGTTCTAGGAAGCTCTGAGATAGAACAGAAAGGACAGGAACCAGAAATCTCAAATATGGCTTCCTCTAATTAGCGAAGAACGAACATCATGGTTAGTAGCAAGAGACAGAAATCCATACCCAAGTCAAAAAGGAAGGGTGAATTTGGGCACAAGATCACTGGGACTGAACCCTGGAGACTTGCTTACCTGTGACAGTGACATTGAAGAAGACAGTGTCACCCCCAGTGCCACATGCAAACTCCCCTGTGTCCTGAACCTGGGCCGCAATAATAACCAGACGGCGATGAGGCCCTTCGCTCTCCAACAGGAGGCCATCCTTTTCCTCCACCTCCTCTCCGTCCTTGTACCAGCACACAACAGCATCAGAGCAGGACAGCTCACAATCCAGCACTACACGCTCTGAGACCCGATAGGCATGGGCTGCATCTGCATTGGAGTGCAGAACTCGGACAGGTAGCTCTGCAGGGGATAAATTTATTTATTTATTATTGCATTCATATCCCATCTTTTCTCCAAGGTGGTCCCTCCCCTCCATCTTATCCTCATATCAACCTTGTGAGGTTGGTTAGGCTGAGGGACGGTGATTGGCCCAAGATCACCCAAGGAGAATCATGGTTGATTGGAAATTTGAACCTCGTTATACCAGGTCTTAGCCATTACACCACACTGGATCTCCATCATAATACCACCATAGCATAGAAATGTCATAAAAGCATAGAATAGAGAGTGAGGGCATCATTTCTTATGTGAGTTGTCGGGGGAGCAATGGAACAGGAGGCTCAGTGCTGTGCATTTCAGTGGAGCAGGAGATAGTGAAAGGGGCCACTTGGATGAGGTACAGGGGGAAAGCAGGGATCTTGGTGTTTGCAGCATGCCTGCTGTTTTAGAGGAGACTGGTGCTGCTGAGGTCATTAACAATCAGTTAGGTATGGGACCTATAAATTACACAAAAATGACAATGAAATAACGAGAGCATGAAGAAAGGCAGAGATATGGGTGGCCTCAAGTAGATAAACTTGGTTCAGGTCCTAAAAGGGCAATGAAGAGAGAGACTGGGCAGCTGTTCTGAGAAGTTGTCACTAGCTCCTGAGTTTTTTCAGCCAGGAACAGCACTTTAGGTCTAATAGCATTTTTGATCTTCAACTGGTGGGCTGGGACCCTAAAAGAGGTCATGACCTAACATAAGGTATGTTGCACCACCATACAACTAGATGGTAAAATGGGGGGGGGGATAAATGGGTCCATTTGAGTTTAAAATGCATATCAGGTTTGGGAAAGCTGGAGACTACTGGTTTAGGGCTTGCCTCATGCACTCCTTTGACATTTCTTTGACTCAACTCACCATCCACCATCACAGTGAAGTCCACAGTGTCATCAGCTGTGTCACATGTATACGTCCCTGAATCCAGGGGGCAGGCTGAATGAACCAACAGCCTCCGAATGCAGCCCTCTGATTGCAACGTGAAGATGTCATGGTCCACAGGATTTCCATCCTTGAACCACTGGACAGTAGCATCAGAGGCAGAGACTTCACACTCCAGGAGGAGAGGCATCCCAGTCAGGATTGTCTGGAGACACTGGGCCTCTGAGACTGGAGCGATGTGCACCTTGGGAGCTGAAGAGAGACATTGTGAATGGGAGTGTTCCTGTGGCCACAGGAAGGAGGACACATGATCTCAAATTGACCTACAGGGAATCTGTGCTATGGAACAAAATATCCTATCTCAGTTGCCCCTTTGATTTATAGAAAGGGCTCAGTTTCTGAAAGGAGAGGTGGGCTCAAGAATAACTAAATGTCATATCCTCTGACCTGCAATGCCAAATTAAAGGGCCTGGTAATTGCTCAGAGATGTGGGTGTGGGGAGACACTTGGCACATGCTCAGAGGCACATTGTTTTCCTGCTTCCTAGAGTTCAAAACAGAGCCCTGGTTATGAGCGCAGGTGAAACAGAAAGCCTTCCAAGGGGTCCAAGCCCCCTGGCACTTTAATTGGCACTTCCCATATTCAACTGAGTATAACCATTTGTATGGCAACCAATGGCAGACAAACAGGATATTACTCTGGACTCGTGTGGGCAAGCAACTTCCTCGATCATAGTTTTGCTTCTCAAATAGTGGCTTTCAAATAGGGAGCAGGAAGTGAACTCTATATGTTACTCTTGTCTTTTCCTCTTCCCCTGTTTCAACAGGCTCAACTTATACCAGAGGTGCAGTTGAGTGGGATGTGTCTCAAGTTACAGCAATTTGTAATGTTGAACCAAGACGTTTCTCTGAATTGTGCCTTGGAAAAGATCCAGAGCTGAACTCCAGTTCCCTGATGAGGAGCTTATTCGAGTGCCCGTGAATCTGACAGACAACCGAAGAAGTTTAAATTAACTTTACTGAGAAGTTAAAATGAAAGCACAATATGTAATTGAATCGGTATTGAATGAAGAATTGATATTCAGAGGGGTATGCAGAAGGTAATTCAATTTACAACCAGCGATAGTAACTTTTAGGTGAGCCATAATTCTCTTCTCTGACTTGATCGTCCATTGGGAAAGAATTTGCTTTGATCATTATTTTAGATTTTGCTTTTATTGTTTATTATAGCTATTGGTTGTTTACTGCATATATTCATTATATAAAATATATGTGGGTGTAAGTGCGTATATAATAATGTTGGAAACTGTGAAAAATTGCAGAGAGCATTAGGTGGGCGGGAGAGAGAAGGACATCATCAATCAGTGGGCCACTGTAGCCCTGTTAATGTTTCCAGTGCATGGCTAGCCTCATCCAACAGATTTGGAGGAGGATGGATTCCCACAGGGGTCCATAAAGTTGCTGGGTAAACACTACTGTCAGTGGAAGCATTTCCGCCTGCTGGGCGGAACTATCTCCCCTCTCTTCCCCTCTCATGCTGTTCTAGGGGATCTCCTGACCCTGCTGAGTGGATCTGGGGAGGGAGGGAACACATGAGGAAGGAGTGGGGGAGCACGGGGTGGGCGTTGATGGAGGATAATCCTATTGCAGTAATAGGAGCTCTTCCACTGGCTTCTGCTAACACAACAATTTAGTTGAATCTGGACCAGTATCTTGAATAAATACAGACGGGCAAAATTTTCAAGTGTGACAACCACTGCTCTAGTAGGCAGCTAGTGGGCAGGTTTGCTGGGCAGTAAACAGCAGAGGAAGAGGATAGGAGTGTGAGGGTCTGTGATGAGTCAGGAGGGATGGAGCAAAATCTTGGTTTGTTGGGTGGGGATGTGGGGAAACCCTGCCTCTATCCAAACCTGCAGAAATCACAAGGGTGTGAAGGCCATGTTGCTTTCATGATGCCAGCAAATGCTGATAAGGGAGAGCAGTGTAGAGCTACAAGCCCTCAGCCTCTGGAGCCAGGATGTAGGGTGAAAAGGGAAGATAAAGGCTGGTCTGCCATATGCTCCCTTCCCACCTCCCGCATTGTGCCAGATGACAGCACTTTTAGTTGCATGGCTCCCCACTGGATCCACAAAGCTGCAATGATAACTTCTTTCTCTCACACAAGACTGCAGGAGCATGGCAGGGGGGGGAGGGGGAATGGTCTTTGTAAGATAGTGAGAAAACTCCACCCACTGGGTCATGATGCAGTCAAAGCTGGAGAGTGGCTTGCTGCGGCCATCCTCTAAGCCAGGGGTGAGGTTCCCCACCTCAAGCCCAAAAGCCAAATGTCACTCTCTGGTCTCTCTATCTGCCTTCCAGGGTTCTCCCCAGCTACACAGCCTCTTCCCAGGCTACCACACCCTTCACTGGTGCTGCTCTGCATCCTTCTCAAGTGTTTTTGCCTGGGTGGGACTGCAGCCTTGAGAATTCTGATAATGCCTCTTGCTTCTCTGGATGGAGGACAAAGAGGGTCCTTTGAATGTGTGCAGAAATCAGCCTACTGCACAAAGGTGAATTTTGTATTTGCTGCTCTGCCCACTTTTCCTTCTGCCCACCACTGGCATGTGGCCCCCTGTAGGTTGCCTAGAAAGGAGTGTGGCCCTTAGGCTGGAAAAAGCTTGCCCTGCCCTGCCCTGCCCTAAGGCCAACACACACCTCCACAAAGATCCAGGGCTTAAGCATGAGAATCAAGCCCACAGACACATACCTTTGGCCCACAGAGCCATGACAGGATCTCCACAGCTACTGCAGTCCCTGGCTCTAGAGTTGGGAAGGGCTTAGCTTAAGCACAGAAGCTGCAGTAGGGCTCATAGGGCTCAGCACCATGGCTTGGCTTTGGGAAAAGCTAACTAAAGCCAGACACTCATATATGATGCAAATGTGCAGCATGGCACAGGATCCGTGTTGTGCAGCAAAACCAAGTGTTGGATTGGAATCTAGGAGAGACATTTCTGTTCATTTCTCTGGGTATCTTGTAACCCTCTCTGAGCCCACTCAGATATGGTAGGAAAGACAATATATACAAACTGTATTGCTTTTCGTTATTTTCAGTGTTTCTTAATTTCATTTTCTCATGAACATCTATTCCTCTTTCAATACATATTCAATTACATATTGTACTTTCATTTAAACTTCTTAGTAAATATCATTTAAATATCTCTGCTTACCTCTAAGGCTCAGGGGTGGCCCATGGGGGGACAAGAGTTGACTTCTGTCTCCTCCCCACCCTTTCCAATACATGAATCAATTAATAGAAATCTGAATCCAGGCCTATCAACTTCCACTTTCAAAAGCACCCACTGGGTGCAGCTCTAGCTGGCTTCATTCACCAGCTTCTGCTCTAACCACTGAACCCATATAGCTCTGTTGTGGAGCATATGCTTCACATGTTAGGTTCATTTGCCAGTGTGCCCAGGTAGGGCTTGAGAAAAAATGTGTCAAACCCTGGACAGCTGCTGCCAATCAGTGTAGGCAACACTGAGCGAGATGGACAGGTTGTCTGGCTTAATATAAGGCAACTTCCTTAGAGTTTTTTTCAGGACGTAGCACAGGAAAAGCTCAAACTGGTATTATCTCTGCCATATGGTTCCACAGTGAAGTGCAATACAGATTATAGAAGCTAAATGCAAATCTGATGCCTGGAATTTGAGCTCAGGTGCCCATGCCCTTGGAGCATAGGAAGCTATCTTATACCAGGTCACGCAACTTGTAGGTCTAGCTCAGCTTGGGGAACCTTCAGCCTGCCAGCCAAATTAGGCCTGGCAGCAGTCCTTATTTTTCCCCAGCCACACCCTCCCTCCCACAGCTGACATCCGCAGGTAAAGCTGAGGCTACTAAGGGACAATGGGGAGCCTTAAAGCCAGCTCCCAGTTGTTCCAGTGCAAGTGGTGCTTCCCTTCAGTGCCTTCTAAATTCTCAAGCAGTCAGTCTCTGCTGCAACTGGAGCTTACATTTGCTGGTGATGAATTTAAATTCAGTGCCAAATGCCAGCCTGCAGGGATTAGCTCCAACAGTGAATTCAAGCTGGTGTGCAAAGTGAACTATTTCACCTGATGGCATGCTGACATCAGGTGACTGACAGGCGGGAGGGGCTGACCACCTGCCAAAGTGGCCCATGGAGGGTGTGGGGACATCAGAATCTGGCCTGTCGTCTAAATCCAGTTTCCCACCCCTAATCCAGCTCAGTATTGTCTATTCTAACAGAAGCTTAGCAATGGGCTTCAAAGTGGGACTCTGAGGAAATATATGCCATGTATCAGAGTGGTAGGGAAGAGTCCTAAGGAAGGCGCCACTGTACATTTACTAACCTGCAACTGTAACCACAAAGAAGGCAGAGTCAGTCCCAGTGTCGCACACAAACTCGCCTGAATCTTGCACCTGGGCTGAGGCAAGGACAAGGCGTCGGAGGGGCCCTTCGTTCTCCAGCAGCAAGCGCTCTCCCTCTTCCACTTCCTCCCCATCCTTGTACCAGCGGACAGGGGCACTGGAGCAGGACAGCACACAGGACAGCACCACACGTTCAGAGGCCTGGTAAGAATGGGATGCATCTGCGTTGGAGTGCAGAATATGCACAGGTGGCTCTACAGGGTGCATGAGAGAGAGAGAGAGAGAGAGAGAGAGAGAGAGAGAGAGAGAAAGAGAAAACGAAGTTTCAGGAATTAGAAGCAGATTTGGAGACTGTTGGGGGCAGTAGTGTAGTAGCAAAATCAGAAGTGCAAGGTCCCTTCACAGTTATGTGTCACAGCCACATACATAGGCGCCGACTCCATGGGGCCTGAGGGGGCCCGAGCCCCCTCAAAAATTCGTTTGGGGGGGCTCTGCCCCCCCAATAATTTAAGAAAATTATTACCGTAAATTTCGCTTTATAACACGCAGATTTTTTCTCCTAAAAAGTAAGGGGAAATGTCTGTGCGTGTTATTGAGCGAATGTGTGGTCCCTGGAACTGACTCGCCGGAGCGCAGGGGCAAAAATAGGCAAAAATCAGGCAAAAATCAGATCGGGCGGTCGGGCGGAGGGAAGGCGGAAGCTGCTGCTTTCCTGCATTCTGCCTCAGGGTCTTACTGCCCACCCGCTTCTGTTGCTGCGTTTGCTCAAACTCAACAAAGAGCAGGGAATCCCCTGCCCTCCTGGCAAGCAGAGGGTTAAGGAAAGGATCGAGTCCTTCCTTCTAATTCTTTCCTAGTCACACTGCATGCAGGCTCCAGCCCACCACCTCCTCCTCTCCGTGCTCTAGGGATGCAGGTGGGAGAGAGAGAGAGAGGGCTGGCTTGGGGGGGGGACTTTTGCCTTCCTTTCCTCCCCCCCACCCCGTTAAACTCCTCCCCTGCATTCTTAGCCAGCTGCTTCTCCGCACACCCCTCTTGTGCTTCTTGTCCCTTCTGTGTTTTTCCTTCCCTCCCCATTTAAAACATGGTGACAAAGCACGGATCCACATGGATCCTCAGGATTTTTGCATTGGGTCACCCCAAATTCACCATCAGATCACATTACATGTCCATGGCTACAGTCTGTACCAAAAAAATCACGCACCCACTGTTGCCTGGGGCTGCAATGGTGCAAAAACGTGGTTACAAAGCATGGATCCACATGGATCCTCAGGATTTTTGCATTGGGCTACTCCAAACTCACTGTCAGATATTAAAAATCTTTATAAAATAGAGAATTAAATACATACAGAATGTTAATTTTTCAGTTTCGAAATATTAGTACTAGTTTAGTACTGTATTTCTATATTACTATAGTACTGTATTAGTTATTTTCAAATACTTAAATATTTTTAGGGTGTAAGACCCAATTAAAGCCCGTTATTTACATACAGTATTACAGTATTTACATACAGTATTAGGCATACTGTATTAACTTTATTAACTGTATTAAAGCATTAACTTTGAGATATTATTTTTATTTAATGAACCCTCAGCCTTATTCAAAGTAAGCTTAAATTAGCTATTTCACTTATTAATCAAAGTGCTATTACTGTGCGACAGCAATATTTTATGTTTTATTCTTTTAATGATAGTTTAGGATTTATTTAAATATCATTTCAGTCTTTTCAGAGCTATATATTCACTGCTCTGTAATAGTCTATAAGCATAATTGTTACTGTAAATTAAATTAGCTTTTTACGAAAATACCGTGCGTGTTTATGTTTTGTTTCTTTTTTCAAAGCCAAAAAGTGTTTCAGGCTTGTCGAGTTTCCCGGAGTGTGGAGTTATAGAGAGTCGAGTTTTTGGGGTCCTAATGTTGATCATATGACTCTAAAATACTTTTTAAAAACTTTAAAACTCACTAATTTTAATCTAAAATTTAGAAAACTTCCCGGGGCAGGACCCCGGTATGGGCCCCCCCCAATATTTTTTATAAGTCGGCGCCCCTGGCCACATACCCTCACAGCTATGCCCCTGCTAGGGGTATGCAACTTTCTAAGACTAGACAATAATCTTATAATTATACAATAATAATAATTAAAGATACATTGCAATGATCAATGCAGGTCTTCATTTTAGTTAGATTTACTATTTTCTGGATACATACATGGAAAATGATTTGGAGTGCTTCAGTATCTTCTTTCAGGGTAACAGCACGCCATTCTCCTGAAACTGAAGCACCTTGTGTTTTCAGTGTTCCTAAATGTTTCACGTTGGATCACAAAGTGGCTAAAAAGCCCCCACCCCCCACCCCTTCATGCTGATTGGGTGGCTCTAGAAGATTGGAGACCCTGCAGGAACCCTGCTGCAGAAATAGTAAAGGCAAAGGTAAATAGACCCCGACCATTAGGTCCAGTCGCGAACGACTCTGGGGTTGCAACACTCATCTCGCATTATTGGCCGAGGGAGCCAGCATACAGCTTCCGGGTCATGTGGCCAGCATGACTAAGCCGCTTCTGGCGAACCAGAGCAGCACACGGAAACACCGTTTACCTTCCCGCCAGAGCAGTACCTATTTATCTACTTGCACTTTGACATGCTTTCAAACTGCTAGGATGGCAGGAGCAGGGACCGAGCAACAGGAGCTCACACCGTCACGGGGATTTGAACCACCGACCTTCCGATCAGCAAGCCCTAGGCTCTGTGGTTTAGACCACAGCACCACATGCGTCCCTTGCAGAAATATAGTGTGGTCAACAACCTGGGAAGGTAGCATATCTAGGAGAAGGAAAACTCTGATCCTAAACCTCCACTGCCTCACAGCTATACTCATTCAGAAAGGTTTCAGGAGTAAATCCTGAGGAATAATCTGTACCGGCTGCCTTGCAGGACATGTCTGGGAGAAGAAAAGGCTAAGGAGTAAACCCTATACAGATCCGGACAGGAGTCCCTAAGGTGGTTGGATGGCGTCTTGTATGCCTCCTTCCGGCAACTCCTGCAGCCAAGCTGGTGCCAAATGTATTGCTTTGCTTTGGATCACACCAGTGAGTCTGAGAGTGGTGGTCTTGTCATCTGGGCAGCCCAGGACCTCCATACAGACTGCGTAGGCTTGCGCCCTGAGGAGGTCACTTTGGTGCAGCAAACGCAGCAAAAACAACATGGGAGGCAGCAATTACAAGTTATAAACTCAACCTGATTGGTATTAGGTATAAACACTATGGGTTGTCTTCACCAATGGGAGAAATCATTGTGTCTCACTGGTCAGCTACTGCCTGCTTCATAGCCAGATAGCCCCTGAACAGTAAAGTGCTGACCTGTGACCGGCTGCCTGCTTCAATGGGTGCTTGGAACTCAAAGTATCACATGACAAGCAGAGTGAACTTCTTCCAATCCATCCACCATCAGCACTCCACCCCCCCCCCCAACCTCAGACCACTACACCACTGGTTGGGGGAGGATGCTTGGCAGGTTGTCTTTTTTTCTAACCAAAGTGAAAAGCAGTGGATCAGGAACCAGCTAGCAAAGTGAAGGGGGCAGGAGAAACCAATGTGTCATGGGAAGCATAAGTGTGGGGGCAGAGTGCATGTGAAATAGAGAGGGAAAGCTTACTGAAAATGTCATCTCAGCATGCTGCCACATTTTTGTTTTTTGGAAGGCAGATGCCGTGCTAGGAATTTTTGAGAAAGTGCCTGAAAATAAAGTAGCAAATAACACAACTTCCTTATATTAACCTGTGATGAACCCACATTTATAACAACAGTTATGCATGCCTGGATTGAGAGGGTTCAGGGGTGCAGTGAATGAGGACTGGCTGAAGCGCTGTTTCCTTTCTAAGGAGGTCACTGGAAGCTTACTGGAATTTATAAATATTTGCAAATTTAAAGGTTGAACATAAGTGGAAATTCACAACAGAAACTGCTCCTCACTTAGGTTATTGAAAGGCAGCTCCTAGGATCTTCAGAGCTCCCCATAAAGCCTATAGGTCTGACCTTTTTCTCAAACTGACTCAGTCTGAATTCAAAGCTCCAAGCTTAGCGCCATTTGCCCTTGACATTTGGCATGATCTTAATACTGCCATACTTGAAGGAATGAATTACAAAGAGAGGCTCCAGACTGAAAATGCTGAATTACAATTCATCAAGGCCATCAATTCTATTCAATTGTTTCCCTTCCCACTTCAGATGTTAATTAACTCAGCACTGTCAACCTGATTATCACCTATCACTGCTTTGTAAAGGGTCACTGTGCTTATTTTGCATATATTTCAGCTCTAATTGTCATTATCTGTACTTTTTGCATTTCATCTGTCTCTGACCTCACTGCTTATAAATCCCCCTGTTACAATCTCTGTGTGTGCGTCTCTACATATCTACATACATACATCTACATCTGATGAGGTGGACTGTAGCTCACAAACACTTGTGCCATAACTTTTTAGTTTTTAAGGTGTCACAAGATTCTTTGTTGTTTTTGCTGCAGCAGACTAACACAGCTACTCCTCTGGAAGTAGCAGAGCAAATGATGGCAGAAAAATGCAACTAAAAGAATTCAGGAGATCAAGTATCTTTCTTGTAAATGAAGTAGTTTGATTTTATTTATTTTTTTAGCTTAAAAAGAAGAAAGACCAATGCCTTCTGAACAGAATTCACTAACGGCATGAAAAAGAGTGAATAGGAAAATATTATTCACTCCCACTCAAGATGTATACTGTAAACTAATCCACTGAAATGGATAAGAAGCGGGAGGTTTCAGACAAACAAAGGAAAGAACCTCTTTGCACAAGGTATAATCAGCTTATGATACTGACACAGGATGTTGTGATGACAACCAACATAAAGTTTTGTCAAAGGATTAGATAACAAATGAGGATAGAGTGGCTTACTACTCAGAACAGCCCAAAGTGCAACTCCTGTGTTTATTCGGAGTCAGTAGACCTCTAACCACCAGATACATCAACAGTGAACATGAACTTCCTTCAGGCACCTGTCTGATGACTGTTCATAAATACAGCACAAAACAAAATGGACCAGTACAACTTATGCAGCATGGCAGTTATGCTCCTCTCCCTGTTGGTTCTTACCAAAGTACACCAATAAGGCCTTTGAAGCACCATGGACTGCAGCACAGAGAAGAGCAAAGGACATGGGTTTGGGAGGGGACGTCTCTCTACGAAGATAAATTGATTAGTTCTCTTACCAGTAACAGTGATGTTGAAAAAAACAGAATCACTGCCTGCATCACACACAAACTCCCCGGCGTCCTTCATCTGCACTGAAGGAATGACCAGCCGTCGGTGGGGTCCTTCGCTCTCCAGCAGGAGGCAATCACTTTCTTCCACCTCTTCCCCATCCTTGTACCAGCACACGGGAGCATCAGGGCGGGACAGCTCACAGGCCAGCACCACATGCTCTGCAACCTTGTAGGTATGGGCCTCCTCAGCATTGGAGCGAAGAACCCTCACAGGAGGTTCTGTGGCAAGAAGAGACATTCTATAGATGGGGATCAGTAGAAAGAAATATGTCCCCTCCACCAACACCACACTGAAATATTGGGAAGTAGAACAGAACCATATAACATAGGGCTGGGGGACTCTGGGCCCTTCAGATATTGTTGGACACCAATGCTGTGTACACACCATCCATTTAACACACACGGCTTCCTCAAAAGAATAATGGGAACTGTAGTTTACCTCTCAGAGCTACAGTTCCCAGGATTCTTTGGGAGAACTCGTGTTCTCATCAAACCCTTTGCCAACTCTGTAATTTATACTGGACATATAATCTAGATTGCCTTTAAAACTGAGAAATTGTCAACAAAGTGTTTTGAAGGAGAAGCCATGTTTGTCTGCTGTATCAAAAGCCACCAAGTTTTTGGGCACTGAAGAGAACTGATAATTAACAAAGCAAAGTCTCCCTAGATGCTAAGATATATTCACTCAAGAGTTCTGAATCTGAAGTGGCTGAATTGCTTGCATTAAAGCTATTCAGCAAAGACCTTCAACAAAATTCAGTACAGGGCAGGAAAGTGTCATGGAACAGCCACAAAGAAGAGAGGTTCAGAAGAAATAACCAATGCTTACAAAGGAGAGAGATAAATAAGAAGTTCTCAACTACATGCTCAGACACAATCGCTAATGACAAATAAAGGGGGCAGACTGAATCCTCTTTTGGTATCATTTAACTCAACTTAGCCAACTCAAACATGGCTATGAAAAGTTACAAAAAGACTACATTGTCTTGAGTTTTAGAAGTGAAAGGCTTTCTAGCCTAAAGATTGAGGACCATTATTGGCCTTAAAATGCATGTCTGGGGAAAAACAACAAATCTCACACTGACCTGTAACAGTAATATTGAAGAAAACAGAGTCGCCACCTGCATCACACACAAACTCTCCTGTGTCCTGTACGCCAGCTGAGGCAATGACCAGCCGGTGGTGGGATCCTTCACTCTCTAGCCGAAGTCCCTCACTCTCTTCCACCTCTTCCCCATCTTTGTACCAGAGCACAGGGGCATCAGGACGGGACAACTCACAGGACAACGTCACACATTCCAAGATCTGATAGGTGTGATCTTCTTCCGCGTTGGAGCACACAACGTGCACAGGTGGCTCTGTGACAAAAAAGAAGTGTCACCTTCCTTGGAGGTTTATATGCAGTGGCTGGATGCTTTAGTTGATATTCCAGCATTGCTGGGGGATGGACTAGATGATCCCAGGGGTCCCTTCCAACTCTACAATTCTGTGATTCTATGATTCTAGGGAAGGGCCTTAGCTCTGTGGTAAAGCACATGCTTTGCATGCAGAAAGTGCCAAGCAGAGCTGGAGAAGAACCCAGCACTAAACTCTAAAGAGCAGCCACCAGCCAGATAGGCAAGCTCCTGTGAGAATCTCTAATAATAATAGCAACAGCGATAGCGATAGCGATAGTAATAATACCCCATCCATCTGGCTGGGTTTCCCCAGCCATTTTGGGTGGCTTCCAGCAAAATATACAAATGTAATAAAACATCAAATATTAAAACTTCCCAATACAGGGTTTCCTTCAGATGTCTTCTAAAAGTCAGATAGTTTTTTATTTCCTTGACAGCTGATGGGAGGGCGTTCCACAGGGTGGGTGCCACTACCGAGAAGGCCCTCTGCCTGGTTCCCTGTAACCTCACTGAACCTCAGTGTCCAGACTGAATGATGGGGGTAGAGATGTTCCTTCAGGTATACTGATGTCAGAGGTACAAAGGGGAAGCATGGGGAGGCTTGCAAGACCCTCTGCAATCCTCCTGCAACCCTCCTTTCCACCCACAATGTCAGAGGTACAAAGCATGGGGAGGATTGCGCAGGATGTTGCAAGTCTTTCTGAGGGGCTCCTTTTGCCCTCCTATGTCAGAGGTGGAAAGGAGCTGCACAGGGCACCTTGAAGGAGCAGTGCTGGGGGAGACTGGGTCTCCCTCAAATGGTAACCACTTCTCCCTCCCTGAGCAAGTACCCCTTGGCTGTCAAGAAGGCAATATATAAATAATGTACATATATAAAAAGTGGGGAAGGACAGGGGACAGCTCTCACCTGTGATTGTGATGTTGAAAAAGGCAGAGTCACCACCTACATCACATACAAACTCCCCTGTATCATGGATTTGTGCAGAGGCAATGACAAGGCGGCGGTGTGAGCCCTCACTCTCCAGGAGGAGGCGCTCACTTTCTTCCACCTCTTCCCCATCCTTGTACCAGCGCACGGGAGCATCAGGGCGGGACAGCTGGCAGGCCAGCACCACACATTCAGAGTTTCGGTAGGCATGGGTCTCCTCAGCGTTGGAGTGCAGGATCCTTACAGGAGGGTCTGGGGGAGGGGAGGGAGAACTGCACCATGAAAAGCCTATTACTGCCCCAGAGCCTGTTGCATCCCCACTCTAGAATTGGAAACGAACTCAAAAAACTGTGAGCTTTATGGAAACAAGAACCAGTGTTAGGGAGATGGTGCAGTTGTCAAAGTGTTACACTGGGACGTGGGAGAGCCATCACTGCCTCTCCGTTGCTGTGAGGATAAAGTGGGGAGAACTATGCATATCACCTTGGAGGAAAGGAAGGGTGCACAAGGAGGCCTGTTTTCAGTGATAGAACCTCGTGCCATCATATCTCCCTTTACTAAGAGGCCAGCTGGTTTAGAAGACAGAAAGATGAATTTGTATTTGGAATACTTGGATTTCAAACGTCACCTTTGCCACAGACTCTTTGTTTGGCCTTGAGCAAGCCACTGTTTGTCAACTTCAGTTCTCCCATCTACACACAACAGAGATAACAGTGACCAATCTTGCAGGGTTGCTATGGAATGGGAATTTGCTCACTTAGCTAACAGTTAAAGTAATTTAGAAATTATAAATGCCATTAATATGTAGGGCTTGGACACAGAATGGCCCACATACAGATTCTGACTTTGCCATGAAACTCAAACTGCCCAGCCATTGGGCAAGTCTCCCTCTCTCAACAAGGGAGGGTGGTTGAAAAAGTGTAAGAAGCTGCCGGCTCTGCAGGCAAACAGTGTAACATAAATGGGCTCCAGAAAGAATGTGGTTGGTAAAGGGAGTCATGGACTCAAAAAGGTTGAAATCCTCTGCTTTAGGTCATTCACAGCAGCTACTTCACTCAAGCTTCATTCCTAAGCTTTAGGGCCAACAATGCTGTTGAACAGGTTTCTTTTCTTTTTCTGGAATGGTGACACCAGCAACTTAGCTGAGAAACAACGAAAGGGGAGGGGTGTGTTTGAAATACCCTCTGAAAATCTAATTGTGTGTTTGGAACAATGAAGCACCAGTAGACAATTTCAGAAAAGGTCAGCATTTCAGGTTTATAGAACAGTGATGGAGTGGCTAATTCAAGAGTGTGAGTGCTCTTCATGATAACCCCACAGCTATGCCCCTTCTTAGACTATACATTTTAAAAATGTATTTCCCCCCTCATATAACATACGCCATCTGCTTTGCTTAACATTCAGCCTGATTAAGACTTCTTGTGGACTCAAAAGCTTGCTCACTATTTTGTAACATTTTGGTTAAAGGAACTTCAAGGTTTTTTTCAAAATAAAAGATCCACTTTCAGCCTTAGTCATGCACACTAATGTAGCCTACATCTTCCTTGGCTTAACTTATTTAGTGAGTTTCTCTTGGTGAGAGGCCTCATTTATTTGACATGAGAAGGACTGACGAATAGTGCCCCAAGAGATCACATTGTTATTAATATTAATATTTCTTACCCTCTTTTCACTATAAGGTTGTAGGGTAAATTAGAAAGCTATTTTAAAACACAGAATTAAAAATGGCTTTAAAAAAACAACAGTCACAATAATAGGGTGTGTCTCCTGAAAATATCTCTCTCTCAGGCCAGGACAATGAGGTGCATCTTCAGCATACAATGAAAACTACATGATGAAAGTGCCAGACACACCTCTGTGTGCTATTGTTCCTGGTCTGCTACATCACTGTTGTAAAATCTTCTGCAACTTAGGTGCCAGAGTCCAGATGGCTGAGAAGAATGCTCCTACTCCTCAGAAAAAGGAGCTATGTAGTCTGCTGTAGAAAAAAAATTAAAACCCTACCCCAAACTGAAACATGTGGCACCTTAAAGACAAGCTACTTAATTTTGTCATGAGATTTGATAGACAAGAGCCTATTTCATCAGAATCAGAATTAAAAATGGATATCCACCATTTTCATTGTCCATGCATTGGATGAAGCAGGCCTTTCCCTATGAATGCAGATATATATTCCTATATTGTTTTTAAGTGCCACAAGTCTACTTGTCATTTGTTCCCTTATCTGAGCCAGAAAAAAAGGTTGTTATCTATCTGATTCTTTGTACCAAGCTATCAAGGACTAAGCAGGAAGGGCATGTTCAGATTGTGGTGGCCCTTCATTTGGGGGAAATTACTGACCTGTAACAGTGACGTTGAAGAGCACAGAATCTCCACCTATGTCACACACAAATTCCCCTGCATCCTTCACCTGTGCTGCAGGAATCACCAGGTGGTGGTGTGGGCCCTCACTCTCCAGTAAGAAGCTGTCACTTTCTTTCACTGCCTCCCCATCCTTGTACCAGTGCACGGGAGCATCGGGATGGGACAGCTCACAGGTTAGCACCACACGCTCTGTGACCTGGTAGGTATGGGCCTCCTCAGCATTGGAGTGAACAACCCTCACAGGAGGTTCTGCAACAGCAAAGAGTTACTATAGTGGCAGAAAAGGTGGAGAATATTCAGGGGATGGAGTGCATTTTTTGAGTTGGGGTGGAAAAGACTGGGCTGCAGGACAAACTCCTGCTGGGCCTGGATGGCAGAAATCTCACAGGTGCCCCTTATTTTAAGGGACCCCTTTAATATAATAGGTTAGACCTTATTCTAAGACCTTATGCTAGCAAGGGTTGCATAACGTTTTTTTAGGCCCATAGGCACATTCGGGTTGTTGAGCAAATGTTGTGGTTGCCACCCATTCTGGTCTCTTCTCCCTCCTCTCCCCTGGACTATTCCTCCTCCTTGCCCTGAGACAGAAAGAGAGAAGGTGCGCGCGCGCACAGTTATGTTTTCAAAGGGACCTTGGTAAAAGTCTGACCCCGTACAATTAATCTGAGCCTTGATAAGAACATAGAGTTGAAAGAGGAAGTGGGAAAGAGTATCAGTCTTCCAATTTCCTCCTTCATCTCTATGTAACTTGCTTTTCAAGGAAGGAATAGTTAACTATCCTAACCCACCATGGCCAAGATGACAGTGTTTGGGTGGCCTCAGAGGATTCACAGGTGTCAGGGAAAGACCTCAATGACACCCTTTTGCCCACAGCAATGGCTCCATTGGTGACCCAAGTAGAACTTACACTAGCTGATTCTCAAAACTAGGCCAACTTCTTTTTCCTCCACTCACCATCCACGGTCACAGTGAAGCTGATAGCATCATCGCCTGCATCGCATGTATATGTCCCAGAGTCCAAAGAGCAGACAGAGGAAATCAACAACCTGTGGATACGGCCTTCGGTTTGGACACCAATGCGACTATCATCCAAAGCCACAGGATTCCCTTCTTTAAACCAATTGATGGGGGTGTCAGGCATAGAGGCTTCACACTCCAGGAGTAGAGGCATGCCAGCTGTGAGTGTTCGGAGTCGCCTGGCCTCAGGCACTGGGGTGATATGTACCTGTGCGGCTGGGGAGACACAAAATGAAACATTAACTTCACAGACAGAACAGGTGATGCCACTTGAAAACACCAGGTACACCTGTGAGAGAAAACCTCTGTCCAGTGTCACATGTGAAAAGCACAGTAGTGACTACCTTGTGGTAATAAGTTGTTATGATAACCACAAGAAATTGCTGGGATGGAAGAATCATCAGGATATCTGTATTTAAACACAACTCTGAGTGACAGATACGAGGCTTGTGTTGATTTGTTCCATCTTTCAACACAGTTGGTGCCAAGGCAATGGATCCATAGGCTTAATCCAACTGTTCATAATCTCCTTTACTCAGAAGAATATTGTGGCAGTTCCTGCTTTAGTAACAGTGATTCAGATTAAAAGCCTTCCTTAGGTAATCCTTGTAAATAACTGAAATGCAATGGAAAGATCCTTTAATCATGTCACGCCTCATACACATATTATACAACAGCAGGTATGTTTATATCTATTTATGCACAATGAATTGTAGCCTTCATAGTATAGAAAAAGCATTTTTAAATGGCAATAAAAATTAAAATGTACAGACAAGGCAAACAAGAAGACAAGCTTCCCATTTTTTTAAATTGCTTAAATTGTCACTACCCCTGTTTATCTGATTTTTTGTTTTGTTTTTTGGATTGCTGTTTTACTTGTTATGCAATTGCAACAGATGTATTTTATGTTCAGTTGTATTTATGCATGCATTTATGTATTTTAGCTGTGCTATATGTTTTTAATCATATAGGGGAGATGCCTTGGAGGGCACAGAGATCTTGGAAATTAAATAAATACATAAGACAACATAAGTTATGACTGAGATTTCAGATTGGCTGAAATGTATCATGTGCAGGAGGACATCTTATCTACTAGTTTCGGCAGAACTGGATTGTGCCAATTTGGCTTTAGTTTGTGCAAAGACTAGTGCAAATCACAGAAACTCAAAATAAACAAATGCAATTCAAAGTAAACTGTCAGAGGGGAGTTTCAAAGGGATCTGATGCAAATGCCTTGAAGCCAGTTGTTGTCATTTACAGCTATAAAGATTCCAGCTGCAAGGAATCCAAGCTGAATAACAGCTGGCAGCTTGGAGGGCTAGACCACATATGGCAGAGGAAATTCATGATCAGATCTCCTGCTATATTTTTTTGTTTTACTTGAAAATAATTGCAAATGGGGCTCTGGTTTTGACTAGAACAGCAACACCTACGGAAGAGGTTTTTATCTTTTTAAATATATATTTTATTAAAATTTTTAAACATAAATGCAAAAATAAAGAACAGTGTAACATATATCATAACATACTTTCTTAACTTCTTTGGACTCCCTCACATCTCCCGCTCCCACTTGCATCATTGTCAATTCTTTCCTGCAATTTATCATCTTGTTTAAAATCTTGTGTCCCATTCATTTAAATATAATCTATTAATTCTTCAATAGGTTTATAATTTTTCCTCAACTTACTTGTCATCTTAATTCCATCTAATTTAGTGGTGCACAATTATTTATAATCTAGCATCCTTTCTTAACATTCAACCAAATTACAATGTTTTTTTAAATAAGTCTTAAATCGGAAGAGGTTTTTAAACCTTAACCTCCATGCCGTTATTTCCATCTAAATTCCATCTAAACTATTATTCTCACAGCAGAACAATCCATAGGCCCAACCTCTGTTCTTCTGCCGTGGGTCCGTAGATGTTGTTGGACTATAATCCAAAGCAGGCCTCCCCAAGGGTCAGGGATAAAGTCCAACAACATCTGGGGATCCAAGGTTGAACACTGTTGTATGTTATGGGCAAAGCACTGCTCTTTTCATGGGATGGTTGCTTGCATGTAATCATTTTAGGTACAGTCAACTGATTCCTGGCCCGCTACCTAGATCCAACCAAAGCCTCACCTTGTACACATAATGCAGCGCATTCCTTCACACCATTAGCCTCAAATTGCACCTCAGACCCATTGGCTGCTAGCTGCACTCCTTTAATCCGCAAAGCATGGTCCAAGCCGCTGTGTGTGATTTGGTACTGCTGGCCTTCTTCCCCCTCCTCCTCTTCCAGCCTTTTCCCATTGAAGAACCAGCAACCGCTCTGAGAGGCTGAAAGCTGCACTGAAAAAGTAGCATCCTCTCCAGCATGAACCTTCACATCTTGCAGTCCTTTTTGTATACGAGCCCTGGGCACTACAAAGGCGGACAGAGATGAAGGAAGTCAGCTCAAAATGGGTGACGCATGCATGTATACACACACTCAACTGACACACACAAATGGGAAGGAAGGAGTTCAGATTGTGGAAGAAAATGATTGGGAGGCATTCAACTGTCTGAGGGTACTTCCAGATGGACAGTTATTGTGGAATTGGTGCTGCTCACATCTGAAGGTGGGGGTTTTTTTGGGAGGAAGCACCCATATGACGTCACCATCATCAAAATGATAGCTTGTATTTTTTATATATTTAATTTAGATTTCTGCACACTGTGAAAAATCCAATAAGTGAAAACAATCCATTATTGTGAAAGCTTGTTAGCGCATTTCTCACGGTGGATGGTTTGTCACATCTGTGGTGATGCTTCAGTAGGTGGCTTGTATTGCCAGATTCCACTACTGCAGTTTGCTCCTCGCCTGAGCACAACCTAGCCATTTTGTTTACAGAGGCACCAGTACCAGACAAAAGGCATCTACTGGAAGCAGGCCTGGTTTGAAGGAGATACTGTCACAAGATCGCCACACAGTATATTATGAATTGCCTAAGGTGGAGATAGTAATCACAGCACATACACTGAGCTTTAAAATAAAAAGGAATAGGGAGGTCTCAGACAAGACCAAAAAAAGAAAAAAGAAAAAAGGAAATGAGCATCCCCACCCCAAAAAAAGAAAGAAACAGAAAACCACAAGCTTCCAAAGCTGACTGCAGGAAGCTCATACCAATAACAAACTTAGTTGGTCTCTAAGGTGCTCCTGGAAGGAATTTTTCTATTTTTTTCGACTAAAGATACTGGCTAGTTAGTAAGAAATAGCCTAGCTAATTTAGGTGCCCTGCTGAGCAAATATAAGCAAAAGGTAGCTGGACAGAGTAGTGCTCCTTCCCTTTAAATGGTAAGGGTAGTCTAGCAGGCAGGTGGATCATCATGGCCCAGGAAAGCAAGGAAGTGACAACACTTATAGTGTTTCCACAGCTGCAGAGGCCAATGGCAAAGGACAGTGGAAGAGAGTGCCCAGTGGTTCAATAATAAAAGGTCATAGATCCTTGCAATGCCCATGCTTGAGTAAGGGACAGTGTCCAGTCACTATTAGGGGGCAGAGAGGCTTACCAAGGTGCACAGTGCCTGGGAATTCCACATGGCCACTACTTCCATACTGATTGGCAGAACACACACGGAAACGGTAGTCAGCCTCCTGAGGCACACCATCACCTGGAACTTCAACCATGCTGGCAACGTCAGTGGTGAGGCAAGGCACCCACTCAGCTTCTCCTACTGCCTGCCTCTCAAGAATGTAACTACTTGGTGGGCTGCGGTGAACATCAGGTGGTGGGCACCAAGTTAGGAGGGCAGCATTGTTGCGTGACATGCACATCCTTGCTGCCACAGGTGCACTTGGTGGGATCCTCTTGGCACCTAGAGAAAATAATTCAATTCTATCAATTTTCCATCTTATTAACCTGGGGCATAATCCAGAGAATAACTGATCAGCATCTGTCTGTCTGTCTGTCTGTCTGTCTGTCTGTCTGTCTGTCTATCTATCTATCTATCTATCTATCTATCTATCTAAGGCCACAGTTAGTGCACAAGCTTAAAATGATGCAAGGCACTCCTGTCAGATGACATTATACAACCAGCACATCCTGTTAGTGCAATAGGACCCCCTCTTCCTCCTGCACTCTCCCCGAATCTGCTCCAGGTTATTGGGGGAACCCCTAGAACAGAGTTAGGGAGGGCCTGGACGAAGAAGAGGGGAAGGGAGAGGAGAAGGGTACATGGTTCTCCAGTAACAAAGCTTGTGAGTTCGCCAAAACTACAAACTTGATCCTTAAGTTTAGAGGGGTCACAAGCCCATTCAGTACAAACTGAATACCATGAAGCCTCTTAGACAAATTATTTAACCTCCATCTTGTTAGGATTGAGTTTCAATTCTAGCCCCTATCTAGGCCATAACTGGTTCGTGGCAATGTGTGTGCATCAAATAGCAATAGTCTTCTACAGCTCTTCATCACACGTGCACATGGCAGAATAGACACTTCAATGTGATGTTGCCAACAGCATGTACGTTTACACAAATTCAGTTTACACTCTTAAAACCCAAAAAGTGGTGTCTTGGGAGGGAAGAAAATCCTCAATCTGCCTATCTGCTTGATAGACCTAGGGCCAAAATATACATTAAACAAAGCTGTGTGTCCTTTCCACAAAGTATGATTTTGTTAGTTTTTTTCTGTTTTAAACAGAAAAGCAGTTCTGAGGCTGCAATCAAGAGTGGAAGAGAGATAGGGTGGCTTATTTAACCCTTGTCCTCCCTCTCCCATTCCAGAGCATGGGAATGAAGCTTGAGGGAATGGGAGAAGAACAAACACCTAGATAAAATATTAAGCAGCCCTTGCCCATTCCAACTACTTTTGCATGATCAATTGCAACCTCTGAAACTGTTAGCAAAACAAACCATCAAGGCAAAAAAACACACAATTGGGGCATACGTCAGGGAGCAGGGAGCATCTTAGATTGTTGGACAGCAAGAAAAACAGAAAACAAAAACAGCTGCTGTCAGCAAAGCCTTCTATGTATGATTAATTTTGTTCCTGAGACGTTTCAAGTACAATAACTCTTTATCAAGGGTTATTCATAGATTTCAGCTGTAAAGTCTCACAAGTAGCTAGTTTGTAGCTTAGCTGCAATTTCTTTCTCTTGTGATTCTACAGCAATTTGATCCTCATTCTGGCATAGAGATGCTCAGGGCTCCTCTAGACAACTTATTTATTGAGCATTCATCCTGATTTGCTTGCACAAAGCTTACATGGAGGTTAGATCATATCTGGTCTTTATTTAACATTCATTCTAAAATGTTGGCAGGGTGGTTATACAACAATGATCATTGATCCTCCTATTCATCCTGATTTGCTTGCAGGGTGTTTACTACACAACTTTCCATTAATCATTCATTCATGCCACCTGCTTCAATGCAATTTACTGCCACTTTCCTAACACAAAAAGTACATTTTTTAAAAAAGCAGGTTTGTTGCACTCTGGTGACATAGCACTTTAACCTACTTTAATTGCACAAACCTAAATTTCACGATATGTGCTTGCATCCCTCCTGCAAAATATTGGCAGTCTGGTAACACCCTCTGAAAGGCAGAGTGTGACCTTTGAAGGGCTCTCATAGGAGAATGGATAAAAGGCAGCACAAAACCAGAACCTGAGGTCAAAAGAGGGGTTGAAATGTGTTAGTCATTATTAGAATATTGGTTTAAATTTCTGTGACAATTCAGTCATGACCCGACTCCACGTCATTCAGGGGAGTCTCAATCAGGCTGGATCCAGGCCTGGCCTACCAACTAGAAGACTACAGCATATTCCTGCATTGCAGGGGGTTGGACTAGATGATCCTCAGGGTCCCTTTCAGCTCTATAATTCTATGATTTTATTATTCGTTATGGGTGAATCTAGTTTGACTCTAGAGTGGGATATGTAAAACCTCTTTTCTGTGGGATATCAATTCCAATCCAGTCCAGGATGAAAGACAGGAAATAATAAACTTTTCCTTTAGTGAGGAAACTAACGATTGGAGTTTGTGTCAACGGCCAAATGTAATGGGTTTTGTGGCTAGCTGAATGCTCCTTCTCCTGCTGCAACTAGCCCCATCTCTCCTCTCCACTCACATTTGACACGGAGCTGAGCGGAGGTCTGCGACTCGCCCGCCGTGAAAGTGATGACACCAGCATCGTGCCGTGTTACGTGCACCAGGACCAGAAGATGGGTTTTGCCAAAGCTTCTGATGAGGGTATGGGGTGCCTCCACCAGTTCCTGACCATTACGGCCCCAACTCGGTGCCTCCACAGGTTCCCGCGTCTCCACATAGAAGGCGGCATTCTCCCCTTCCATCACATCCAGCTTCCGCGGCAACCGCTTCACAATCAGACCTGAAGAAAGAGTTTGGACAGTTAGCACAGGAAGAAGAGCCTCTATCATAGCCACACATGACTCCAAAACTCTCCTCACCTTGCACTGACAGCTCCCCAACGCTGCGGCCCTTGCCCTCCATCTCACACAGATAAATGCCATCGTCGTCAGCCCGGGCATCCCGCACTGTCAGCCGCCGCAACAGGCCCTGTTCCTCCATCAGGTACTTGGGGCTGGGCTGCAGGCGCTTGTCTTCAAGATACCACGCTGTAGGGATGGTCTCCAGAGGCACTTGGCACTCTAAGACTGCATCCTGGCGCTCCAGCACTTCCACATCCACCAACGGTGCCTGGAACCGCAGTCGGGGTTCTGTGAGAAAGAGATAAAGACGGACCTGAATGTATGTGGAAACCTGAACATAAGAAAAGGACCATCTCCACAGAGACAACTGAAATCTTCAGGGTCCCAGAGCTGAGGAAAAGAGTCAGGGTGCTGGGATCCAGAAAATAGCAAGCTTCTCCCTGACAAAGGTCCATTCCTTTGTTGTTGCCACAGCCCTCCTGCCTCAGCCCTCTGGCTTCCTTGTGTTTTGTTTCACAACCAACACAACTGATATTTTCTCCTCTCCATTTGGCTGGGCTCCTACTTCAACCATTAAGCACATTTGCAGCCCAGAAACCCCTATCTGGTTCTTCTTTCTAGAGCTTGGGAAGACCAAAGATCTGAGCACCACGTCACATTTTCTTGGTGTTGTGATACCCACTGACCCCCCCCCCATCCATCATGAGAAAGTGTCGGTAACTAGTTAATCTCTTTGGGGCTTTGCCACATGGAATAATCAGTAAGATGAACAGAGGCGTTAATGAATACTGAATCTCAACATTTACAAATGCACAAGGCAGTTTTAACAAACATGATAGTAATCTCCCCGGCCTATGTTCTTTCTAGAATATTTTGTCATCAAACCTTGAAAGGGAATATGAATGTGAGGGTTTAAACATAATTGTTTTAACAAGCACTAATGGTTATCTTCTGCCCACATTCTTTCTGGAATGTTTTGCCATCAAACTGAAAAAGGGACTAGATAAACATGAAAGGTTTAACTCAATTCTTTGTAAAGCTGCTGTGGGGCCCTGAGGAAAGGTACTGAGGAATATTCAGCTAGTACCTGCCCTTCCTTTGCCTGCAGAATTGGGAAGCAGAATTGGAATGTAGTATTGGGGGTTGGGCAGCCAGGTTCTCCTACCAAGGGTTATTCTGAGAAGTGGCAGAGTGCTAAGTGGGTGGCATGTGGTATCTATCACACTGAACCTCTTTGCTGTCAGCTATCCGGGTCCCAGTGCAAAGGGACACCTGCCACCCACACAGCAGCCCAAGGGAATGCAACACAGAGATGGAAATGTGGGAAACAGCAAGGGCAAATTGCTCTGGGAAGAACAGGCAGGGGTTGCTTTGATGGCACAGCTGAGCTCAGTGATTAATTTCAGGACAAAAAGACGCCAGCCTCAAGTCAGTCTGGAAATAATATCCTTTTGTCTGGAAGTCCTTCCCCTTAATCTCCAATGCATGGGGTTTCTATAAGGTTACTCAGTGATAAGATTAATATACTTTGCACCCAACTGGTAAGAAGTTTCATCTTTTCTCATAGCAGCACTGGATTTAGGGCGGTGTGGGTGGTTCTCTTGCACAGGGCGACAAGCTGAGGAGGCGCAAAATAATAATAATAATAATAATAATAATATATTGAGAATATCTATTTTAAAAGTAACTGTTGCAAAATGAATTATTGTGAAAAGATGAATTATTTGGGAGGGGGTGCCAAAATTTGTCCTTGCTCAGGGCACCATATTACCAAAGTCCACCCCTGCTCATAGCTCAGTGGAAAAGTATGTGCCTTGCATCCAGAAGGGCTCTGACTCAATCACCCGGAATCTCCATGGAGATACCCCTGTCCAGTGCTCTTTTTTTTAATAAAAAAGGTGCCAGAACTCACCATGAACGCCTCTCTTGTTCTCTTATAATGGCAAAGAAAGCTGGCATTTCAGCCACACCCAAAGAAAGCTGGCATTTCAGGGGAAATGCCAGGCTGTAACACTTTTCTATCGTGTCCCATTTTCTATGAGCAAAGAATGCTTTATATAGTCTTTATGGTTTTATTGTATGGTTTTATTGCTGTAAACTGCTTTCATTTTTTTAAATGATATAGCAGTATGCTATTTTAAATAATAATGATGATGATGATGATAAAATAAACATTTAATTCAATCTGAAGGGGTACAGTCAGGGAACAGTTGTACTGCCTCATCTACTATTTGCTTAATCTAGGCTTTAAACAATCTGTATTCTGTTTCCCTTCTGTTTACCAGAATGCCACAATAACTTATTCAATTTATTATTAATGGGCCACAGTTGGCCCACTCAGTTCCTCTGTACAACTAGCCATCTCTCTTTCTCTGCTTCTTCTGAGGGGATTTTTTCTTTCCATCCTTTATCCACTCAGGCTCCCGTCCTGACAGATGTTTCAACTATTTAAAAACAAAAAAACAACAACACGAATGCAGGCACTTCAAACTCTCTGGGTAACATGTTCCATTGAGTGGCTATTCTTATGGACAGGAAAATCTTCCTGGTATTCAATCTCTCACCCCTACTCCCACCCTCCGCCTTGTAAAGCCCATTTCTCATCTTGCCTGACCCTCAGTAGGTTCAGAGAACAGTTGGTTCATTTCTTATTAAGGGCAGCCTTTGACGTATAACTGAAGCCTGTTATCATGCATCCACCTCCCAGATTCTGCTCTCCAGGCTAAACAAAAGTGCACAACTCAGCAAAGCCTTTATCATCATCTCCCTTGATCTCCTTGGAACCCTCTTCAAAATTAAGGGCTTCAAGCCATCAAAGAATGGGCCCATCCATAAGTGCTGTCACACTTCGAAAAACTTTTTTTTTTAAGCACCCCCCCTTTCTCCCCCTTGTCACATTTTGCCCTCATTTTAGCCAATATGACATGCATTAGTATGAATTGTCCCATACCAGTCCACAAAGGTCCAGGGGTGGCCAGCAGCTTCTACAAGGAATTCTTACTTCTGCTGCGGCAGCACCATGAACTGTGGGCAGCCCAAGGCCAAACATAGCCCAATTTCCAGGTCTGACAAAGAGCGGGCTGTTATTGACCCTGGCATTGGCAGACCTTTCCCCTCAACATCCCTTCAGAGGCAGAGGTCTAGTTCAACAGCAGGGCAAAACAGTAAAAACCACTTCAAACCGCAGGTGGAAGATCACATGACTAAATGCTCACCGCACTGGATTAAACCCTGTGGAGGCCTCTAGGGCCTAGGCAGTTGAACGGGGGGGGGGGGCACAAATTGTGTCCTAATATGTTTTTGTAATTTCCTTTCAAAATCAAATCAATATTATTTTGATCTGTTTTCACAGGGCCCCTAAAAGGCATAGGGCCAATAGGCCAGTGCCTACTTGGTAATCCGGCACCGAATGCTCATCCATTTTTATTTTTTAAATGGATTTAGGAGCAAGCTGGACATTAATTTTTCAGCTTGACATCTTGGGTTGTATGTGCAATAGAGGAGGACTCAGTCCTGCAATCCCCACCCACAATCCAGGAGTATTTCCACCTCATCTGCCGTTGTGTAACTAGGCCTCACTATCCTGCTAGCCAGCAAACAAAATCTCCTTCAGTTCTCTGAGCCACCAAGAGCCTCCTTCACTCAAAAAATTGAGTAGAATCCATGGGTAAAAGAGGGGATTGTGCCCATTGCCTTCACACACACTCAACTTCTATGTGTTGATCAGTAATTCTGGAGAGAAATCCCACGGGCTTATAGCTTGTAGGCACATAACTCCGAAGATTTGTCAATGTGCAGTTGTTGCTAAAAAGGCTACAGTTCAAGTGAGCAGGCACAAAAGCTGCAGATATTATCCTACACCCCTGCCCCACCTACACACACCTCTTGATTACTTGAGTAATTTCTGCGCACATTCATTGTATATGTAAAAAAGGCCTATAGTTCTTCTTGCAAGATGGAAGAATATCCTGCCAAGTTATGTTCTAGGACCGCTATCTCACATGCCATGTCTCCTCCTTCCGGATGGGAAATATTTCATGTTCAGCCCTGCACTTGGCATTTGACCTGGTCTCTCTGGCTACTACCCAAACTACTCAGCACTTCATAGGCACTGTCAGTGGCGAGTGGCATACACTCCCCATTCCTGGCAAAGCTTCCAGGAATGTGCCAGAAGGGTCACCCAGACACCTCAGCATAAAAGCAGACAACAAGCAGGGAGCAGTACCCACCACGCTCACAGTGGCCTTTGAGTCTGCTACTGTCTCTCAGGCCCAAAAGAGAAGGCCATAGGAGTTCCACATGAGACCGCTTTGGCTCCAGGCTCCAGGCCTGTCCCCCCTCTGGCAAGTGAATTGCCAACTCTGGAGCTTGTACTCCTTTATTGCATCACGGTTCTTATTTTACATAATAAGCTGTCTGTACTCTCCCAGCCTGGAGCAATTGGCTGCTTGGTTCATCATTCTCGTTAGGGCAAGGGTGGAGCAGAGGTCATGCAGGCATAATGGGTTCCATAATCTAAGACCAGGCCCTCCAAGTGTCCCTGTTTTCCAGAGACATTCCCAGATTTACAGAAGCCGTCCCAGTTTCTAATTTGATCCCAGAATGTCCCACTTTTCTTTAGGATGCCCCTATTTTCATCAAAGAAATTTAGGAGGGTATGGAGATATGCAATCCCCATAGGCAGCCCTGTATAGGGAAGGGTTTTTTTTTAATGTTTTATGTTTTATTATGCTTTTATATATGTTGGAAGCTCCTCAGAGTGATAGGGGCAAACCAGTCAGATAGGCGGGGAATAATAATAATAATAATTAAAAAAAATAAATAGGACATCTCTATTTTCACCAGAGAAATGTTGAAGGGTGTGTAAGAGGAAGGGTTTACTTTTAACTCAAAACTCAGAATTTATGCTGTAACACCCACCACTCCACCCTGTCTCTGCTTTTCTACAACCTCATGGGGTTGTCCTACCTCTAATACTTTAATCCTGTTGAAAACAGGCTCCCCTGTTTTCAACTAGATCAACTCCTTCTTCTGTCGCTTAGAGGCGCCCATAATTGTTCAGGCTTTGCCCTCCCACATGCCAAGCGCCCTTCTCGTTCTGACTCCTGGATTCAGACACCCACCCCTCTGTCCCCCCTCCCCACAGTGTACGCACCTTTGACATGGAGGCTCACAGCGCTGAGTGTCTGGCCAGCAGTGTTGCAGGCTGTGCATACATAGAGGCCACAATCCCGAGCTGTGCAGTATAGCACCTTGAGGATAAAGTAGCCCTCCCTGTCCTCGTAGAGCAGGTGTCTCCTTCCAGGGGACAGGACCATCCCATCCTTCTGCCAGACGATCTCTGGCTTGGGCTTCCCGGTTACATAGCAGCGAAACTTGGCGTGCTTCCCTTCATTGACGGTAAAGGCCTTTGGCGTGGGTGGGCTAGGAAGCACTTCTCCGTTTTGCCTGGATTCTGACGACACCTTTTGCCCAGGATGATGCCCCCTCCACTTTTCATCTTGTGCCTCCAGCTGCTTCTTGAAATGGCTGTTCTGGGGTGTAAACGCGTCACTGTGGGGAACACATGCTACAGAATCCACCAGGAGCACAGCTGCAGCCATGGTTTCTCCAAAACTGTTCTGTGCCCGGCATACATAAACACCGGCATCTGGGAGACGGGTGTTATAGATGTGCAGAGAGTGCCAGTCACCAGTCTCTCTGCCCACTTTGTAATGGCTGCTCTCAAAGATGTCTGACAGTTTCCACCCATCCTTTTCCCACTCAAGCTCCCCCGAGACCCTGCAGGCAAAGGTCACATCCTCTCCCCTGGTCACACGTGCAGAGACCGGC
This sequence comes from Podarcis gaigeae, assembly GCF_964106915.1. Lineage (NCBI taxonomy): Eukaryota > Metazoa > Chordata > Lepidosauria > Squamata > Lacertidae > Podarcis > Podarcis gaigeae. The sequence goes on along the minus strand of NC_139678.1, from coordinate 84,784,004 downwards.
CTATTCAGGAAGACCGGAGGTTGAATGTCAAGCTCTCCTTTGGGTTTCAGCTCTGCTGCCTCCACTTTGAGAGTAGCAGCTGCGTAGGTTTCACCCACACTGTTCTTAGCTTTGCACACATAGCGCCCACTGTCTGCTGGACCAGCCTGATACACCAGCAGGCTGTACGCGTCCCCATCAGCCTCCACCAACATCCGCCCAGATGGCAGGTCCAGCACAGAGCCATCCTTCTCCCAGGCGACGCTGGGACGTGGCTCACCAGCTACCTGCCATTTCAGGACCGCATTGGTGCCACTCGGCACTGTAAAAGTACGGGGGTAGGTGAGAAATCGGGGAGCTCCCCCAAAGGCATCCATGATTGGCACACTCGGGATACAGCTGAGGCCAGGGACCTACAGAGATCAAGAAAGAACCATTGCTGGAGAAGCTGGGGTGAAGGATGGGGAAGGAGACCTTCCCTGCGATTCAGCTCACTCAACCCAATGGTGATGTTTAAGTGGATCAGAACTCAGTTTGGCAAGCAGGCAAGTGGCCATGCGATCACTTATCCTACCCATATTTTTATCACACTGTTATCCAACCTTTCTTCAGCAACCAGTGAAGCTATCACATGGCAGATGGAGGCCAGAGGCATTCAACCCACCCATGCTGCTCTCACCACCACTGGCTTCCTTTGGTTGTGCCTCCAGGCCAATCCCACCAGATAATCCCATTTTGTACCAACCTGCTTCAGTGATGCTGGCACTTTTGTGCCCTGTGCTAGGCCTGTATGGTTTAGGTTAGCCTGTAGGGAATTAATGAGCAAAAGGTTTCTGCTGTAAGTAGGACAGGGTACTGGACTACCTTCTGGCCCCTATGATCCTGTGGGCAGGTCCTCTGGACAAAATAAGATATCAACAAATGCTCTTTGGGCAGGCAGAGTCCATCAAATTCTCCCCTTGCCCTAATCTCAGCAGCTGCTCCATGCTGGCAGCAGGCCAAGGTCAGGGGCAGACACATGGTCTCGGTGTGCAATTCTACGCCTCCTGAAGAGGTGACCCTTTTTCCTTTCTGCAGTTGCACCCACCATGAAGTGCTGTCCTATCAGACTTTTATTCTGCTCTCTCTTTGGACATCTCAAGATAGCTCACACATACCGTATAATGTATATGTGTCAATCAGAGGGGAATGAATGGAGAGACAGGGCTACATTGCGCCTTCATTTTGTGGGTATTCATAGAAATCTGGGAAGAAGCATCATGTATGCATGCAACTCTATTCTGCCCCCCCCCCTTCATGACCCCAAGACACACGTCATGGGAGGGAAGACCCAGGATTCCCCACTCTGGTCCAGGATGGCTATGAGACAGTTCCAATGCCACCAGTCCATGAAGATGGGGATGATCATGTTAAATGAGACTGATTATTCCTTCATCCAATGTATCTCTAGTGTTTTTGCCATCCACCAACTATAAAGTAGGTCAGTATTATCATCCACACAGTGTGCGAGGGGAGGGGGTGGAACTGAGGCTAAGAGGATAGTGGATTCTCAAGGACCACTCAGAAAGAGCATAGAGTCTGAGGCGAGATTTGAACTGGGCACCTCACAGCTTGCTTTCTGTGCCCAAATGCCACGCCAGCCCCCAGAGGGCCCGTAATATGCATTCCTGCCCTATCCTGTTCTGTGTAATGTTTCACTGATAACAGGCTGACACCCCATGGAGGGAGGGAGAACATTCCAGAGAGCCTTCTCTTTTCCTCCAGCTCTCACTCAAAAGGCTCTGGTTTTCTGTGAACATCCTCTTCGTACAGAAGGAGCTGGGGGATGAGAAGAGAATGTCTGTGTGCTGTGTACTAGAGTCAGTGGCAGGGACAGGATGGAGAGAAAGGGTTTGCTTCAAAGCAAGGCTTTGGGTTATTATCATCACCTTGAGCATGTACACATACCACCACCATCTCCAGGCTTCAGGTTAGCCAGGCTCTTGGTGCTGTGGTTTCTGCTGGTATCCCAAAGCCAGCCCCAATACTTTCTCATCTGATTCATCCCTCAGTAACTAGGATCTTGGAGGAGCCATCACCACTCACAGCAGCTCCAGAGTACCACTGCCACCACCATAACTTTGCCCCCCTCCAGCTCCTTCCCCTTTATCCCCACCATGACACTTACCTCGTAAGGGGCTGTGAGGGGACCGGCCTGCCTTCCTTCCAGCATCCACTAACCTCAAGCCACCTTGTGCATCCACTTTACGACTGCCCCACTCTGTCAATCGATCAGCTCCTCCTCCTCCAGTCAGACGATTTCCACTTGCCCATCCATCCATCTATCCTCATGCCAGCTGCTCTCCTTTGTTCTTCTCTCTCTTTCTGTACCACGGCGCCCCAGACTGGGCATCCCTGCTGCCGGTCTGCCAATCCTGCACCACTTCCCCACACACCTACCCTCTGCCCCTCACATACTGTGGGTCCCTGGCCTCCTCCTCCTCTGCCCCGCTCACCAGGCGTCTGAGAGCAGCGACTCGACGTTACAAATGCCTGCAGCTGCTGTCCCCAAAAATACCCTCTGATGACATGGCTGGGCTGATAAGCGGGGGCTGGGGCTTGGCTAAGTATAGAGCCCAGCAGGGAGGAGCACAAAGGCATCCCTCAGCCCTGGAGCTGCCTCAGGCAGAACCCACCTCAGGGGACGGGGAGAAAAGGGTCACCATGGCCTCAAAGCAGGGTAAACCACCCCTCAGGGTAACCCTTCCCCCACAGGCTGCCTGAAATTTTGGTTTTTGTCACACCGCAAGAGTGACTGGCTTAAAACGCTGGGCAGGAGGTCTGGCATCAGCACCTGGTACTCCAGGGCAGCTGCTGGGACCCCAGAGCCCTTATAGGACCCACCAACATCAACACCTGTCCTCCACATGAGGCAACCAGCCTCCATCTTAATTTCCCCAATGCACCAAGGTGACACTATGTTGGGCATTCCAGGGCATTGTGGGAAATGGAAATTTAGAGGGCTGTAAGCCTGAAGGAGCCTATCAGCAAAAAGCGGGTGGGGGCACAAGAGGACACTTTGACTGGGGACCCCTTTAACCTGGAGCCGTCTCTGCTGCTGGATACTACGTTGGAAGTAAAATCAGAAATCAGACTACAGCACTGGAAAGTATTTTATCACTGAAGACTGGAATGGGGAGGTGACAAAGGATATGGCAACATCAGCCAAAAGAGAAGCAGAAGGTCACAGAAAAACTCAATATTCTCTCGCTGCCACCATTTCAGCAAGTACTGAGCTGTTAAGTTGTTTTTCTCCCCATAAACTGCATTCTTCATTTGCTTTCCATGTTACAAATATTATCAACAAACAATACTGGTGCCATTTAAACACACGCATCATTTTCAGGATAATTTGCAACTTTCCCCATTTCCCAAGAGATTGGCTTCCTTCTTTCCCAGGAGGGAACAACTGGCAGCTTGCTCTCAGCTGAGAGGTTAAAAAAGAAAAGAATGGAATCCAGGGTGGGGGCCTGAGAAGGAAGGAGCCATAGATCCTGCAATGAGGAACACATAGCGGTGATGGAGAGGTCAGTTTACAACAGCCTCTGCCAACCTGGTGCCCTTCAGATGTGCTGGCTAGGGCTGATGGGAGTTGTAGTCCAGAACATCTGGAAGACGTCAGGTTCGTAAAAGCTGGCTTATGCATTTGACAGAATTAAAGGGGGAACTCCCCCCCCCCAACTGTGCTATAAAAGGCTCAAGTTCAGAGCTTACATGTCGTAATGCAATTCAAAAAATAAACAAATCCCCATACTTAAAAAACAAAACAAAACCTGTCAGCATACTGCTGAACTGTAACAGAGATGGGGATGAATTCATTAGCTTGTTCAGAATGCCTTGGGATGTGGCAGACCCTCCTTCCTTAGAGGTTTTAAAGCATAGACTGGGAAAACAGCTGTCAGGGATGAGGCAGTGGCTTTCCTGGATTGGCTGAGGGTTGGACTAGATTATCGCTGAGGTCCCAGCTACATGATTCTAATACCACTATTTATTCTGCTTCATGTAAACTGGTCCAACTGATGCTGTTTTGTTGAGCACCGGGAAATTAGGCCTGTACAGGGCAGCAAGGGTCTTCCTGGATTTCTGAAGAAGGTAGGAGGGTTTTGTGATACAAATCCAAGATGACCCCTGGGCTGTTTGAACATGAATACTGCCAAGGGATTGAGCTACTTATTCTATAACACAGCAGGACACCCACACACCCATTTCAGTTGCCAACCTCTTTCATAGAGCCAGATGGGCATACATCACTGGAAACAAAGTCAGATGAGATGGCATTGGCAGCAGTTTCACCCCACCCCAGAAAATGTCCAGGCCAGACTTGCTTCCTTATCCTTTGGGTCCAGGAATCATCCCCACCAAATCCCTACTGCCAGTGTGAACTGGATCGCACCACAGTTTGAGAGTGCACTGAAATTTAACCTCAGCCAACAGATGCCGGAGCAGCAAGATGTTCTGAATTCTTTGATACGTGCTTGAAAAATTACATTCTTTGTAGTCTCTCCCTCAATCCATGAGCTCTTTGTCTGCGTTTGGATTCCGGTCACCACTTCACACATCCTGTGCCCCCAACCCTGGGATGTAGGGAAGGGGTTGTGTTTAGCACTATGAGCAGAAATCTGTGGTGTTGGTTCCCGATTCAGTCAGCTGACCAGCTCTAGCTGGGACAGGGCCATAGCTCAGCAGTAGAGCACATGCTTGGCATGCTGAAGGTCCCATGTTCAATCTCTGGCATCTCCAGTGAAAGGGATGCCTCTTCACCAAGCTGAAAAGGAGTTTGAGAGCTCCTGCCAGGCAGAGCAGATGGCACCAAGCGAGATAGACCAAGAGTCCGATTCATTGCAAAGGCAGCTTTGTATGGTTCACTGGGCTAGGAATTTTTTTCCCGGTCAGAAGGGGCAGGGGCAGCCATGGATTTAGTTTCTTTAGGATTGAAAGCCTTGTAACCAGGCAGGCGGGACACGGGTGGCGCTGTGGGTTAAACCACAGAGCCTAGGACTTGCCGATCAGTGGGTCGGCGGTTCGAATCCCTGCGGTGAGCTCCCGTTGCTTGGTCCCTGCTCCTGCCAACCTAGCAGTTCGAAAGCACTTAAAAGTGCAAGTAAATAGGTACTGCTCCGGCGGGAAGGTAAATGGCATTTCCGTGCGCTGCTCTGGTTTGCCAGAAGCGGCTTAGTCATGCTGGTCACATGACCTGGAAGCTGTACGCTGGCTCCCTCGGCCAATAAAGTGAGATGAGCGCCGCAACCCCAGAGTCGGCCACGACTGGATCTAATGGTCAGGGGTCCCTTTACCTTATTTTTAACCAGGCAGGCTGGTTTCTGGCAAGCCCATCTCCGAAATGCGATCCAGGACCAAGGAGCAGGGAGCAGTGGATGGGGCATCCTTCCAGGTGGGGACATTGTTTAATCATCCCACAGTACTCACAACTAAACAAAACACAATTAGTTACCCCTTCTCACCACCCAATATGTCTGTAATAAAAGGGTGTGACTTTTTAAAAACCTTTTTAATGCATGTTTAAAGGTCGTTTTAATCCACTCCAATAATTCTAACACATCCTTTTGGAGACCTCGATCCACTTCAGCACCTGTGAATACCAAACCAATGGGTTGCAAGGTGCCATGCGGTTGTGCTCTTTTGTGTGCGATATCCATGCAAGCTGCCTAGTGAGGACTTTAGGAATGCAAGATCCTGGGTTGCACGGCAATATTACAGTGCAATCCAATACCTGGTCACCCAGAAGTAAGTCCCACTGAGCTCAAGGGAGCTAAATCCCAGGCTAGTGGGTATCGGATTGTAGCCTGAATCTCCCTAATGATTCCTGGGATTGGTCAGATTGACTAGCTCTGATTTTAGTAACTCAAGAACCAACACGGATCCCCAGGCTGTTATTGAGGGGAGGGGGAGAATAACTAGGACGCATTTGCCTTCTTGGTCTCTGCTGTGCCCCATTGCTGCCACCCCAGCCCTCAATTGCCTCCCTCTCTCCCTCAGAGTACCCTGCCCTAAAGCCCTGTCCCCAGGGCAGCACTGTCCTTGCATTCCAGACGTCTCCTGTGTTTTGCTGCCCAGCAGATAATATTCATGGCTGGCAGACACTTGCGTCAGTGTCAGATACAGTCTCAATGCCATTCTACTCCAGCAAAGGAGTCAGGAGGCAGAAGGAGCCCGGCAAGTTAGATGCACAGGAGGAAACGGAGGAGCAAGATCACATCAGGGAACGCATAGGACCTCTGTGCATGCACAAACACACACGCATCCCTTGGACCACGAACCAGCTCCTGGCCACAGAGACTCAGCTCGCACCCTTACATCCACCCAGCAGCAATTTTGCACACCCTGCACATCCTTCTATTTGCACATGCTGGATCAGAGCTCTCTGCGCACACAGACCCTCATCAGCTCCATGCTGGTCCTGCTGCTGGCTCCGGGTGCCGTGGCTGGCTGCAGCAGCGGGGAGGTTGACAGGCAGCTCATCCTGGAGAAGGTCAGGGCACATTTCCTGGAGTCCCTGGGTCCTGCTTTTCAAGGGGAAAGGGTCCAGGTGGGACGAAGAGGGATCCGCCGGCGCCATGCCTCGGACACACCAGCTGCTCAGAGGTGGGAGGAAGAGGACACATCCCAGGTGATCGCCTTCCCCTCCAGAGGTAAGCAAACCCATTACTTGAGGGCTTACTATGGGAGTTCAGCCACACACAAATTAGCAGTTGTGTGGCGTCTTAAAAACTGACTGATTTCTCATGGAAGGAATTTCAATCACCTAGCACCCACTGCCTCAGATGCAGCCCTCCCCATTCCAGTGGCCCCCCCCCCGATGCTTCAGGGTACCAATTTCCATCTGCCCCAGTTAGCAGACTTTACACCTGACATATTTGCTTCCCCCAGCTAAAGCGTTCCTCTCCAGCTCTAGAAATCCAAAACCTCCCCCCAAAAAACCAGAGTCCTTTTTGTTGGGGATAACCCAGACTGAAATTCCCAGGTGCCAGAAAAGGTTATTTATGTATGCAACAACAACTGCGGTCTGTGTTTTGTTAGTCCCCAAATGGAAAGTGAGCAAGGTCCCAACTTAAGAGGATTGGCAACTGAAGTTGACAGAATATGCACAACTTGCAGATTTAACATATAGAATAAAAGAACAAGAAGAACAAACGTTTAAAGAAGATTGGAAAATGTTTATTGAATATATGGGAAATAACTGTATACAGCTGAAAACGCTGGCAGCATTAAGATAAATTCAACAGAGTAAATAATTTTTGATGGATGTAAAAGTGGAAAACTGATTTGAATGGTTATAATAAAATATGCAGGGATGTATTATATGTAAAATGAACCATGGAAAGAGAAGGGAAGTCACTGGATATTTTAAAGTTTGTAAAATGTTGATTTGAAATTGTAAAATTGTAAAATTAATACAAAAATTATATATATATACAATCTGCAAATGCTGCTGAGCCTTAAGTTCCTCTGTTACTCCAGTCCAAACTGGGACTCCCACTGAAGTTCAGTATCATCTGAACATCCTTTCCTTCTTGTAGCTGTGCAGCCCAGTTCTGAGTTTGGATATCCAACTGAGTTTAAAGAGACTTTGCAGTGCAAAATATGCAATATTTCCTGGAAGTAAGTGAATTCAACAGGACATACTTCTGTACAGGCACACCTAAGGCTGCAACCTTGCAGCCCAGCCTAGCACATATTAACTTAGAAAAAAGCCCAATTTTTTCCAGGGTGCTTCACTGGCATTGTGCATAGGACTGCAGTGCTTACTGAGCATTCTTTGAGACAGATACGGACTTTCCCCATTCAGGATTAGTTGACTGGGGAGTTTCCAGTTGTGCATGAAACGGGATGTACATAAGAAAAATGGGAAATTGGTAATTTAAATTCTATGAAAAATGGTAATTATTTACAGGAGGTGGGGAGGGGACTTAAATTATGTTGTTTTTTATGGCTTGACTAGCTCTTCTGCAGCAACCTAGTCTTCGCATACAAATGCTGGCATGTTAAGAGAAACAAAAATAAGTCTGCAGTCTTTTATTGGACCCAACTTCCGCTGGCGCAAGGACATGCAGACTCTCATGTGACACTGCCCATGAGTGTTTGCTTACCCTTATCCCAACCAAAGTTAATTGGTCTAATAAAAGAGAACACCTGACTGAATTTTGTACCACTTTCCCAAGTATGTCTGTATAAATATATGCACCTATGACTTTTGCCAGGATGTAGCGAGGCATGTGGAGACAGGATTGCATGCATACCTAGGGCAGGGTGGAAGCAGCCAACTGGATTTCAAAAGGAAGGGTCAGGAGGTAGCACACTGGGATGGCATTCAGTGTGTCCCATAAAGGAAAATCCAACCCAGCCACTAGGGGGTGCTGCTCAAGAGCCACACATTTGATATGCAAATATCAGCACATTTTGCTATGGCATGTAAGTGTAATCTTGACCCAGGTATACTCCAAGTCTCTAGCAACAGATGTGATAACGGCGATGAGATCTATCTCCAAGCTACATCACAGGCACATTTATTTTAGAACAGGAAAGTGGGCAAATTGTAGGCAGATTCAGTACAACAGATACAAACATTAAGGCTGGAATTAGGAAATGCAAGCCCAACATAAGCATGCTAATTCCTGCTCTTTCAAGTTCTTCAAAGCCAGTGTTCCATTTTAAAATCCTAACCCACGGTTGCAGGGTAAAGATTAAAATGAGGACCCCACACTTTTGTTGCTGGGAGGAGGAAAAGCAAACATTGTCTGGGGACCAAGATCTCATGCTTTTAAAAATCTGTTTAGAGCATGAAACAAGCAGAAAGTGTGTGTGTGTGTGTGTGTGTGTGAGAGAGAGAGAGAGAGAGAGAGAGAAACAAGCCAGATGCTGGGAGCTATTATGAAGATTCAAAAAATAACAACCAGAAGGGAGATCTGGAAACCAGCATTTAACTTTTCTGCCTATAGGTTTGCCTATATTAGGGGTGGGGAACATCTACTCCTCCCCCCAATGTTATCAGACTCCCGACTCCCATCATGGCCAATGATCAGTTACAATGGGCACCACTGGGGAGGCCACAAGTTCTCCATGGCTGGTCTATACTGTTTTCTGTTGCCTTTCCAAGTTTGGGCCCGCATGGCAAGCAAAGCCCCTGCTGACCTCTCTTGTCCTTTGCAGACGTGCCATGTGGGCCACCTCAGCCCGATGAGCTTCCGGAGGATGCGGGAGTTTTCACCTACATCTTCCAGTCCTCCAGCCACACCCTGAGTCGTGTGGTGACTTCGGCCCAGCTGTGGTTCTACACAGGCCCCGTGACCGTTCAGAGCAGCAACCTCTCAGCAGGAGCATTGAATGGCTCTGAGACACAGGTAGAGATCCTCAAGCTCTCTGACCAAGGCCGGGTCCCTGTGGCTACCATGGCAGTGCCAGCCCCCGAGGGCTGGACTGTCTTCCACTTTGGGGACTCCTTCCTGCCCTACATTTCCCAGAAGATATTTGTGCTGTTTGTCCGTTGCCCTGGCTGCCCTTGCGTGGCGGATGCCGAGAAGATACCCTTCCTCGTCACAGCAACCAAGCCAAGAGGACGTGACCGGGCCAGGCGTTCATCCGTGGTGCCCGGGACACCAGCCGCTTTCAAGTTACTTAACGAACCTTCAGGTGGCAACTGCCATCAGGCCTCCGTCAACATTTCCTTTGAAGAGCTGGGCTGGGACAAGTGGATCGTGCACCCCAGCAGCTTCGTATTCCACTACTGCCATGGGACCTGCTCCGATGCCCAAATGTTCACCCATAAGCCCAACTTGCAAATGTGCTGTGCCGCTTTGCCAGGCACCATGCGCTCCCTGCGGGTCCGCACTACTTCAGATGGTGGCTACTCTTTCAAGTATGAGACATTACCCAACATCCTCACCCAGGACTGTGCCTGCCTGTAGCAAGGACCTGTCTTCAGAAGGGGAAGAAGAGTTTGGATTTGCTATCCCGCTTTATCACTATCCTAGGGAGTCTCAAAGCGACTAACATTCTCCTTTCCCTTCTTCCCCCACAACAAACACTCTGTGAGGTGAGTGGGGCTGAGAGACTTCAGAGAAGTGTGACTAGCCCAAGGTCACCCAGCAGCTGCATGTGGAGGAGCGGAGACGCGAACCTGGTTCACCAGATTACGAGTCTACCGCTCTTAACCACTACACCACACTGGCTCTCAAAATAACTCCTCCACCCCCTCCACATGCACCTTAAGCTGTTGAGCAAGTTTCCTTTCTGGTTAGACCTGTGACTGAGCCCATCTGTCCAAACCCAAGCCGATTCCCTTTTAAGTGTTTTAATGTTGTTTAAATGTGTTTTGTTTTAATGTGTTTAATGCTGTTTATAATGTGTTGCAATGCTGGGACTGTAGAGTGATGGGAGGGTAAAATAGTAATAGTAATGATCATTACCTACCCACTGCAAAGGTTCTCCAGCCAGCCATTGGGTTGGCGGGGGGGGGCGGGGCGGGGGGGGTTTCAACAGATCTCATGCAGCTGAAGTTTTAGTTCCATGTTAATTTATTTTACTGAAGAACATCTTTTGATGTTACAACCGAGAATGGGAAAAGCAGATGTTGGGCAGAGATGCTGCTTAATAGTTTCCTTTCCTGCTTCCCTCCTGTCAAAAAGGCATCCCATCTAATTTCCCTCGCAGGAGGAAAAGCAAAGTTTTAGGGAGGAATTTAGAGCAGATAGGCAACAAGAAGGGGGAAATGATTAAACAAACCCTCGCCCTGCTCCTTGCGTTCTTTTGATTGTAGCCGCCAAGGCTGCTTTTCAGCAACCATGTAAATTAGATTCCTGTGGGGAAACAGATAGTTCTGGATCCATTTCTCTTGCTAGAGCCAGAAACCGAGCCGTTTCCCAATGCCAGAGCACTATTTAGGGCAGGGATGGAGAACCTGATGCTGCTGACCATTCGGCCCAGCTGGGTTAGCATTGCAAGTACAGACCACGTCTGTCACAAGAGGCAACAGGCTGGGACAGCTCTTTGGATCTGCAATAGCGTTCCCGCCTGAAAATATAAGCAGAGGCTTGTTTAGCCTGCCAAGCCTGCTCTTCCCTCACACAGGTGATCAATCTGGCCCTTGTAGCCAACTTGCCCAGCACGTTTTCTGGCCTCGCCCCAACAAAAACAATGTCAGGAGATCTTTTTAGTCCAGTCTGAGCGATCCAAGGTCTACCCATTTTTGTTAAAAGTCCTCAATCCCAATACAGTGGTACCTTGGCTTTAAGTACTTAATTCGTTCCGGAGGTCCGTTCTTAACCCGAAACTGTTCTTAACCTGAAGCACCACTTTAGCTAATGGGGCCTCCTGCTGCCGCCACGCCACCAGAGACCGATTTCTGTTCTTATCCTGAAGCAAAGTTCTTAACCTTAAGCACTATTTCTGGCTTAGTGGAGTGTGTAACCTGAAGCGTATGTAACCTGAAGTGTATGTAACCCGAGGTATAACTGTATGTTGCCCTCCTGCTACCCCAGCTCTTTCTAATCCAGTATCCTTCAAAATCTAGCCACATTGCAGAATCATAGCAACATAGAATTATAGAGATGGGAGGGTCCCCCAAGGATGATCTAGTCCAACCCCCTGTAATGCTGGCCCAGGGTGATCGAACCTGCAACCTTGGCCTTAGTAGTACCACATTCTAACCGAGTTGCCTTCTCTGCAGGGATCAGGAGGCATGGGCAGCCCAGTCCTTAACCTAAGCAATCCAAGTTCAGGGCCTTCCCTTTTAAGTGCTGAGATGTATACCTGGAAGCAGCACAGGGCGGAGGGGAAGGTGAGGGGAAGTGAGAAGGGTATACTGCACTGTGGGATCAGCAGGGTTTTCTACCCAGCCTCTACATTCCTTATAGCTCCTACCAAGAGGAATGCTCAAGGGAGCAGGAAAGTAGGACTTAGGAAACAAAAAAACTTATCCAAAACACAGCCCCCAACAGCAATAAGCATAGACCTGCCTGCTCCAGGATTGGGGATGCCCCTTGGCCTGACATCGACAACCAGTGTTTAAGCTCCACTATTAGAACTGCTGCAATAAGGGGAAAGCGACTTAGCTCCTTCTCTTGCTGGCCAGAGCATCTGGGGGTGGGAGCAGAAGGCAACCCAGAAGTTTCCAAGTCCTGCTGCCTGCAGCTGTTGGATGCTTGTAATCAGAACACTGCGTGGCAGCCAAAGTGTGGGAGTCTCCTTGCTTTGTTGAACTTTGTATTTTAACATCAGCAGTTGAGCTGCAAAAAAGGCTACATAGGTGTTTCTGAAACTGTGCAAGATAAATAAACTTATTTAAAAAATTCTGCCTGAAACCTCAGTGCTATCTTACACCTTTAAGAGATGTTTATCTTGGGATATTCTGGACTCACCCACTTTACTGAGCAGACTGAATAAACAGTATAGTGGGGAAGGGGAATGATTCACTCTTGGCTTCACATGTGCTTGTAAATAACTTTTTGCACGTGGTGTAAAGTACACAGCAGCTAGGTAGAGGACCAGGTTGGTCTCCAAGATAGCACAGTCAGGGTGAGAGCTAGCAGCTGTGTGAAAGCAATCTCTCTCCACACCACACAAACCACATACTGTAGTAATTTCTGGCTGCAACACAAGGTTTTGATCAGCAGAGGGCAGCAAAATACTCAAGGTAGCCAGCTGGCAGCACAAAGAACATGGGTCAGGGCTTGCTTACTTTCAGGCTGAGATTGACTTTCCTATTTAAACCAACTCACCTCTCCTTGAAGGACTTCAAGAAGAGAGGCAAGGCTGACTGCTTGCATTGAATTGTTCAGAAATGTTGAGGGAGGAGAAAGGAAAATTCTCTCCTTCCTCTTGTGTTTCCACATACTAGTCATTACACAGATTTGAAGAGGCCTCTGTGCATTCCTTAAAAGGGTAGCTGGGAGGCAAGGAGTGTTTCTATTCCATTTATCAAGGTGCAGGGGTCAGTATGAAGAAGGGGTTGGTCAGAGAAGCCCCGTGGCACAGTAGGCAAAGGCATCCCACCTCCCCCAAAACCAACCAAGCTCTTAGCCATCCTCATCACTGTCCACTCCAACCACCAGAGACTTTCTGCTGCATATGGTCAGAATGAGCTGCTCCTTTACCATGAGCACGAAGCAGCATCCAGAAGCCATTTCCTTTCAGCACCCTGGTTCAGCTCTATCCATGCCCAATGTGGGTCATTGCAACACAATTTTTATTAATTCAGGAAGTCTACCCCACACTTCATAGAAGCTTTTCTCAGGGATGCTTTACAAGATGGGGACAGCTCAGGGGTTCAGCATCTGCTTTGCATAAGGATTTGATCCTGGGCACACCTTCAAGAAGGGCTGGGAGACTCCCCTGAAAACCTTGGAGAGCTGCTGCCAATCAGTGTTTAACAATGAAACAATGAACAGAGTGGTGATACAATGACTACTGCAACTGACCCAAGATAATATCCTCCTGATGGAAACATGCAGGTAGGGATAGGTAAGTTTCTATAGAGATTATTTGTATTAACTATGTATGTGCAAAAAAACTACTTTTATTCTTGTAGATGTATCCCTGCTTTAAGTCATTTACATGCTTCTCTTGTATATTATTTACTGCAAAGATGTCTTAATTATGCATTCTCAACATATTTTTAATTTTCCTTATTCTACTTGTTAATTCAATGCAATTCTGTTACAATTGATTTTGACAGCTTGATGACTAAGCTCTGTAGCAGAACCATGTCTGAGCACTGAACCACTGGTATATCACAAGTGAACTCTTTATTTACTGCGTTTCCAATTAAGATAAAACCTATTTCGGAAGGAAACTACTTTTGCTATTTTGGGGGGCATTTATTGTTTGTTTACAGATAGCGGCCTTGGTGATATTATCTTGTGTCGATTGCGCAGACAGTCATTGTAGGCAATAGAGCTATAGTGCTGTTCCTAGAGTGGACCAAGCCTGCATCCTCTCACTCTTGCCTTGCCTGCACAACCCAAGTCCACCAACCCAACCCATTTCTGAGGATGTGAGGATAGACTGTTCAAACAACCCTTCACAGGAGAAGTCAGTGCTTATAGAACACGGCATGAATCAGAACAGTGTTAATCTCTTAGGCCTTGGCTGAGCTTACAAACCACGCAAGTACAACAGGATGTGTTACTGAAGAGGCAGGGGAGACAAAGAGGCCACAGTAATGTTGCAGAGCAGTCAAGATAGGAGTGGACGCTCTTCCATGTATACAGATCCCCAGTTCAGCTGAGGAACCCTTGGCCTTCCAGATGTTGCTGGACTAAACCATCCATCATCTCTTCCCATTGGCCATCCCGGCTGGGGCAAATGTGTAGGACAGTCTTCCATAACCAGGTGCCCTGCAAATGTTTGGACTACAGCTCCCACCAGCCCCAGCTAGCCAGCATGGCCAATGGGCAGGAATTATGGGAGATGCCATTCAAAAACATCTAGAGGGAATCTGGTTGGGGAAAGCTGGTGTACTGAATGTGTATCCAACATCTGAACCCTCCACCTTAAGCCTGAGGTGGTACAAACCAGCAGCAAATACCCCATCTGCTCACAGTGGGGGGCAAGGCTGGAAAGAAACTCATGTGATAGACTGGAGGTGTTGCTGCCTGTGGGGATTTGGTGAAAGGACTTCCTAGGGACTGCAGGTTTCAGCCTGGGCTTCCTGCTCAGAGGTCAGCTTGAGGGATTAAACAGTATCATTTTTCTCTTCCCCTCCTACCCAGCCTCAGCTTTCAGGGAAATTCTCCCTGTCTGGCCACCTCTAGCCTTTAATGCTTGCCTTTCAACCAACACCCACTTCCTGCTTCCTTCTCAGTCCCCTTGTTTTCACTACTGTTAACTTGCAGGACTATGGAACACCTCTCCCGTGCCTGGCAACTGGACCCGATGCCCCTGTGAGAAATTTCCTGTGATTGGCAGAAACACAAGTGAACACACCCATGGCTGTCATGCCAACAGGGCGACTGGCTCCTGCCTTTCCTTAATGGCCTGGTCTTTCCCTCCCTTGGCTCCAAGACCAGTCATCCAGCGAGACACCCAGAGTGCTAAATTGATCCCTTCCCATCCAACTCGCTCAGTCTTGGTTTCATGTGGTCAGTGAGGTTTTTAAGACTGCAGTGAAAGATTCATATGGGCACATCACTGTCCAAACCTCCCTCCCCTCCATGGACGCAAAAAAAAGAGACACAGGAACTCAGGATTCCTATAAAACAAATCTCCTGATTTATACCAAATATATATATATATTCATATAAAAGAGCAAAAAAACACAATTTCATTAACTATTTCCGCAAATTATAAAAAGACAAAAAATACAAACACAATTCATGTTGATCACTGAGATGATCAAAACGTGACTGGGGTCCCGATGCAATTCAGCGGGGAACCCAACACGGCACCCCATAGAGGGCAGGAAGGCAGATGCCGTTTAGAAACTGGCATCTTGGAATGTAGTACAATTATCTTTGGCCCAACCACCAACTGCTTGCAAAATCTGGTGTCGGGGGAGAGGGAAAGAGAAAGAGATGACCAGGTTTTGTGCGGCTGTGTAGAGAAGACAAGAAAGTTGTGGACATCTCATTCCTCTTTCTGCTCTCCCCCCTATACAGTAAACCCCAACAAAAACAGTGAATGCTGCTATATAGCTGCCTATCTCTGTCCCACTAGTGCAGCCTTCGTCACCTGAAGTCTTCCAGATGTTTTGGACTATCAATTTCCATGGCCATGCTGGCTGGGGGCTGATGGGAGCTGGTAGTCCAAAATACATGGAAAACTTCAGGTTGATGAAGGCTAGACTAGAGAAAACATGGAAATCCCTCCTAAGAGGAGACAATCAGCAGAGGAAGAGAACAAATTAGTACCTTTACCACATGTATAAAAGTAAAAAAAATAGTGTCCCTTTTAGAACCTTTTTAAAAAAAGACACTCGCACACTCACATACATACATACATACATACATACATGGAGCTAGACTTCCAAATGTGCCCCTCAGGAGGCATGGATGAGGAGGCTTTCATCATTTCCCTTCCTTGCCCTCAACCCAACAAAAATCAGAGAACATCCTTGTCCCTCCACCCACTCTGTCCGGGCGTTTCCAAACTTCAGGCTCGGAGCAGACATTCACACACTGCCAATTCTCCACAGACACTTCCTGTTGTCATCTGTGCAGCTGCCCAGTGAGGCCCAGTACTTCAGAGGCCTGGAAAAAGGAAGGAAAAACATGTTAGTTTCTCAGTCCAAACCTGCACTTCACAAATGTGTTTGTATCCCAAGAAGGGTGGCTGAGGTCCATCAGTGAAGAAAGCTGTGGGCTGCAGAATGGACAGTGAGCTTAGTTCAGTTCTAGCACTCAGGACCATTTCCCAGGCTCAGAATTCTTTAATACTGTGTGGATGTGTTTTGTACCTGCCTCCGGGTAGTGGATCTTGGAAGTTCTAGCAAAAAAAAAAGGTGTGGGTACAGTTTGTCTGTTTTAGGGAATTCCCCAATTGTTCCCCAAGCGTCAAATTTCCTCACTGTTGATGCTTGCTACATCTGGATGCTAATCATCAACTTTCACTTTAATCCAGCCTATTTTCTGGTTGTCTGTCTCAAACACATTGCCACAGGGCAGCATCCGTAACCATATTGCACTTTGATGTAATCCTTCACAAGGCTCACCGCAGAACCTACAGGTGGCAGAGGGAAACCCCAGCCCTCCATTCTGCACTAGCAGCTCTTTCAAGCTTAACCAGTCAGCACCAGTTAGACGGCATCATGATTCTGGCTCTTCCAGGCTGCAACAGACAGCCTTTGCTGGCATCCTAGGAAAGCCTAACCCAGGCTTCACTTACCAGTCGGTCGCTCACAGGCTGCGCCTTCCTTCTCATGTGCTGAGTTGAGGCGGTTCTGTTCTGCAGCCAGCCCGTTGGACTCGGGGCTGCTGCTACGAGAGGGGCTGGCCGTGTCCTCCGGCTGCAGGTGGAAGGCCATTTCTAGGTGCTCTTGTGCCATTCGGAGGTGTTTGCGCAGTCGCTCCAACTCATGGCTCGGGACGGTCGGTGCGACAGCATAGCGGTCAGCGGCCAGCCCAGCCAAGCTCTCTCCAGCGTAGCCCAACTTGTCCTTGGCTACCTGTCTCTTGGAGGTCTCCTTCTTGAGAGAATGGTAGTTCGGGGGTGCACTGGGATGCTTCTGGACATACTGGGACCTGGGGGGGTCACCACCGTCCTTACTATCAAGGCCGCGTAGGGCATCCCGAATCCCGCCGAAGCCCAGGTGAAACAGCTCACAGACGTTGAGCAGGAGACAAAGGCAGCTCACAGCATACATGATGAGGAGGAAGATGGTTTTCTCCGTAGGGCGGGAGACAAAGCAATCCACTGTGTGAGGGCAGGGGCTGCGGGTGCAGACGTACGAGGGCATCACCTCGAAGCGGTACAGCACGTACTGCCCCAGCAGGAAGCCCACCTCAAACACCGAGCGGCACAGCAGCTGTAGCACGTATGCTGTCATCAGCCCGTCCTTCTTGATGCGCCGGCGACCATCGTGCTTCTGGCTGTCGGGCTCCTTCACCTCCCTCTCGGGCTCCACCTCCTCAAAGATCATGGGGTCCTCCTCGCCATTGTCCTCAGCCTCCTCGTAGTCGCGGCCTGCGCCACGGTGCACCACGGGGGCGCGGCTTTTCCGAGGCGGCTGGCGCGAGAGGCGGTGCAACGCAAAGCCCAGGTACATCACCGAGGGCGTGGCTATCATGATGATCTGGAAGATCCAGAAGCGGACGTGCGAAAGCGGGGCAAAGGCGTCGTAGCAGACGTTTTCACAGCCCGGCTGCTGCGTGTTACACACAAACTTGCTCTGCTCATCATAGTAGATGGACTCGCCACCCACCGCCGTCAGGACAATGCGGAAGACAATCAGCACAGTCAGCCACACCTTCCCCACAAAGGTCGAGTGCTGGTTGATCTCCTCAAGGAGGCGGGTGAGGAAACTCCAGCTCATCTTGGCTCAGCACACGCCTGCAGACAACAAGCACAGTAGGCAGAAGGTTAAACTGAAGTAATTTCACCCGATTTCCCCACAAGCTTCCAAGTGAAGTCCCCAAGATCCCACAAGCAGGAACGCACAGTCTCCAGTCCCACAAGTTTTTTTGTTGTTGTTTTTTAAAGTGAAGTCATGGGAGGGAACCACAATTTCTGGTGGTGATGAGAATTAGAATTTTTTTGGGGAAACTAACAGACATTATTATAATTTCGTGTGTTAAAGTGTCCTGTTATATTTGGGAAACGTATGCACATGAAAACCACATCATGTCAATTAAACAATAAATAATACATCCTTGAAAACATTGCCATCTCAAAACAGATTTTCTAGTAAGGATCAGTTTCAGACAAATCTAAAGCTTCCTATTCTCAACTTTCATTTTTATCCCCATGGACTTCAGAAAGTTTGCATGGATTGGTGGGGGGGGGGACCTCTACTGTTTCACTTGTTAGCTTGTTTCTTACGTTTTTTAGTTTTTTTAAAAAAGAAAACAGCCATAGCCCTTTGTAAACACTCCACTCTTCATTCTAAAAGAGAAAAAATATTTTAAGGGTTTTTTGCGGGGTTATTGTCAATTTTTCCACTTAGAAATTGATAAAATCCTCAGGCAGGGGAGAAATGGGGGTTCCTTCCCATTTTCCCATGTAATTATGTAAGAATGAGCTCCACAAAAACCCTGGAGCAGGAGTGAATCATAGCTTAATTCCACTCACTTTCCACTCACTACAAAATGACTTGGCTTTTGCCATCATACCCATGGTGACCTCCAACTGATAATCGCATAGCACCTACAAAAAGCAACAACTGAGGACCACTTAAGAAACTGCACTTTTAAAGATGTAGATGCCAACTATTTTATGTATATACATACTCAGCATGTGTGCAACAAATACATACTTGTAAACACATGGATTATACAGGTAAACAGGCAAGAGAACTCAAGTTTGGAGATGGGTTCTTGCCACGTTTAAATACATACACTTCCTGCTTACTGTTAGAAAGCCAACTAGTGACTCACAGCCCAATCTTTCCATACCCAAAAAGCACAAGTTTCTAAGACACTTGATACTCCCCCTCCCATCTCCGGAGTCAACTCAGAGCCAAACTAGACTCATGTCCGAGAAGCGTGAACACATCTCCCAAACAATTTGTGTGTGTGTGTGCTTGGCCAAAAGCAGCCACAGGGGAGACTATTTAGATTTGAAATCCAACATAGGCAGAGGGATGGAATAAGCCTTTCCCTACACTGTGGTCTTGATCCAAACCACTCACCGCCAGAACCATTAGCTGAAAAAGTAAAATGCAGTGTCTGTATGTTCCACCATGGGGTGGGTGGGTGTGTACTCACAAAACTGCCCCCCCATTACTTTTTTAGCCCTACCTCATATAAAGTGATGAATTTTACAGCTTGCTGACGTCACATTTCCTTTGACCCTCCTCCTGAGAGGAAACCCAATTCTGCTTGACTCATCTCATACACATATTATAACAATGACGCGCGCACACACACAGTGACAAAGCTGAATGGAGATGAGGGCTGGCATGGGATCCGAAGCCAAGTATCTGCCTATACTACTCATGGGGAGGGTTGATTCTCCCCTGCCTCCTAGGAACACTCCCTGCTGTCAACTTAGCCCTGAGATCAGTGCAGGAGATTTGGCAGAGCAGCTGCTTCTGGGAGTCAACTCAAGAGGCTTGCCTCAACCTTTGGATGGATGCCACGTCCTGGTGCGCCTGGGGCGGGTGTGACGCCCCAATGCTCACATACAATAAGCATCCTGGAGTAAAGGAGGCACCCCAGCCAGCCCCAGGGTAGAAGTTTGTGCTATGCTCAGCTTCTACAGGGCAAAAGTTTAAGGGTGCTCAATCACCTCTGCTTCCTGTTCCCATCACCATGCCAGGGCTTAGCTAGCGAGGTCCTCCTCCCTCTCTTAGCTGTTTGAACAGTACATGCACAACACACCCAAAAGTGCTGAAGCTAAAGTCATGCAAAGAGAAGCAAAGTGTTTTATTTCTCCAGCATTCACACGCATGCTGTAAGCAGGGGAATAGACTATTGTTTTCCCTCCCAAGCAGAAGATTGCATCAGTGATGCCGACAAGGGAATGAAGATTCCCACCCACCCACTTTGCTCTGCTTCCCACACCTGCTATCTCCATTCAGAGGTGGGTATCACTGGAAGGAAAAAAGCAGAAGCTACTCCAATAGCCTTCTTCTAACATATGTGGCAGGCGTTTGTTGTGATCTAGGAAATAGCCTGCAATCCCCAACTTTGAGCTGTAAGGGTAACGCTTCTTAACTAAACCACCAGTACTTTAAAAGTTGTTAGAACTGCAACCTGCAGAACAGCCTTGTGGGGGCAGACATCCTTCTCAGTTATCCCCAAAGGTGTTCTCTGAACATAGTCAAGAGTTCAAAAACCATGACTGCCACAAGTAGCAATATGGGGAAGAAAAGTTTCCTTGGTTTTCTTTTTCTGCAGGAAATTTCCCATTCCCCAAGTTCATTAGTAGCAATAACTCAATGTGAACTGGAAATAAATATTAGGAAACCGTGGCAATTTCAAGGTTTATAACAGGTGTATACAAGGGAAACAAAACATGCTACATCAGATCACTTCCTAGCATATCAGAAAATTTTCCAAGCCAAATTGAAAATTTCCTAGTGCAAATTCCCCTAATTTCCATAGGTTTTCCCAGAACTTTTTCCAGCTCACAATTTTCACTGACCACAAGCATTAGTTTGTTTTCTACTCACATAAAGGAGAAAATGGTTATTGGCACACAAGCATCTTGTACTCAGTTGACTAAACTGACATAAAAAAGACATGAGAAACAGCCACTAGTGTGCACTGTAAAGCAGTTTTAGAGCACCAGTCAGGACAGTGTTACTTCAGTTTAACAACCTTACTCAATCTCCAACCTGCCTGACACACACACTTCAGAGCCTGATAAACTTTAAAGGAGACCTGTGCTCAAGGGAACACTGCCATCAAGTCAATTCTTTGCAGCTGAAAGGACTGAATACTTTGCAGGATCTGAAGGTCCACACTCTAGGGAAGGTGGTATGCAGTTATCACACAGGTGAAAGCAGCCTAGACCAGTCTTTTTCAACTTGGAGCCCTCCAGATCTTGGAGACTACAAATCCCATAAGCCCCAACCAGCTAGACAGTTTATGCAAGATTTTCACCCTTTTCTCTAAAACTACCTCTTTATTCGCATTCCCAGCTAACAGCAGAATGCCACAAGGGAGGGCACAGTACATTCACAACTTACATTTAACTTGTGCACATTCAGTTTTATGCGCGAAGCAAAAAACAAGCAAACAAAAAACCATTTTTTAAAAAGGAGTGGAAAGGGGGTGGATGCCTTGGAAAAAGAACTTGGCCAATCCCACCCATCACTGCACCTAATGTATTTTGACTATGCACAATTTTGACTGTAGGCACTATCCCAGGAAAATCCCCACTCCTTGAGGGCTTACTGTAGTAATCTTAAAACTGAATGGAAGCAGCCTAATCGTGTTTGTGTGTGTGTGTGTGTTTTGGAGGAGTGATGTAACAGTTGTACTAGCAGACAACCTCACCATACCCATTCAAAGGTTTGCAAATAAATTCACAAAAATTACTAATCCATATGCTCTTCTAGCCTTTCCCTCCCATGTAAGGATATTTCTAGCACAACATACTGAAATGGGGGTGGGGGTGGGGTGGAGGACAATTTTCTTCCAACTTACAAAGGCTCCCTTATCTGGTTTCAGAATGCCATAGGTGACAGAAATTTACAAGTCTGTATTCAAAGGGAGTGATAAGAGAAGTTAGAAGGCATGCTAGGAGAATGGGGGATTTACTTCATTCTTCTGGGTTGGTTCATTTCAATTCCATTCTGTAATGCAATGTGAGTAGCAATGCAACTGAGCACCCAGGAAAAAAGTTTTGCTACCTAATACCATAGTAGTTAGTTATTTCTAATATGCCATTTTTTACTTGTGTTATAAGAATTCTAAGGACTCAAATAGAGAATGGTCATAAATGTACAAGGCAAACACATACATAAGTATATAAACCACATGTCTGAAATAGTACAGGAGAGCAATCCTGAAGCCATGTTGACTCTCCCAAATTGACCTCAAATATTTCTCTGCTGTAAGGGAGGAAATGGGAAAAGCTTTCCGATTATCTTTGGACTGTAGGAGCTTACACATTCCTGCAAATACAGTCTGGCAAGTATCTGTTAAACTGAGCAAACTATCAATATGTGTAAGAGATTTAGGAAATAAAGTATTTACTATCTCAAAGAAATGGCCAGGCTACCCAGAAAATGCAATGAAGTAAGGCATTATCAGGTATCCTGGCAGACAGGAGAGAAGCAACACTCTCAAATTTCTGCTGGAGAACGCCTCCTTCTGTGATGTATGAATGTTGTTGTTTTTTTGAGGGGGGTCTTGCGGTACAGGGTGGGCAATTTCAAAAGTCTTTATAGGGGCTTCGGCACCATTTTTCTGGGTCTCTCCAACGACCTTGCAAAGGAGGGGAGCCAACTCTGTTGCAACAGAAAAATAAAGACCTGCCTTGCTTTCTATGGATCTTGCCTCCATCCATTCATCTCTGACCAGTCATGGACTTAGGGGACCATGACTCAGTTGGGCAACTCAGTTGGGTAGCAAAAGCCAAACTCCCTATTTTTTCTATAACACTTGTCAGAGAGATAACCACAAAGCTCAATTACACGCTAGTTTTGGCACCTCTACAAACAGTGTAAAAGTTGTAGAACTCCTTTGAATTGGAAACAAGACTACCCCCCTCATTACCTGCATTTTGCTGCCAAATAAACAAGTTTTTCTTCTAACAAGCACTGAGAGGGTAGATTAGCTAAGAACTGCTTATTCATTGTGGTTGTATACATTGAAGTTAGAATTTTTATGGCTATACAGTATATTTATTATATATTTATTAGTTGTATTATTAGTTGTACACTGCTTTTTTTAAAACCCTCAAAGCGGTTTACAAAAAGATAAGACAATAAAACAAAGGAAAATAAAACTCTACTTTGAAACATGAAATTTAAGATACTACACACACACACACACACACACACACACACACACTACTATATTTTACAGGTGATTGTACCCCACTCTGGGATCCTTTTGGGATGAAGGAAGCTTTATTATATAATACATAAATAATGATGGACTAATGCTACCAGAACTCCAGGCAAACAGGATTGCCTTTTGCTTACAGTTACAATTTTCAACACTGGCCATGTGCTTGGAGACCACATGCAGCACGAATCAGGGAGCCAAGCTGACTTTGATGCTACTCAAAGGAGAATGGACAATGGAGGAATTCACAGGAATTCCCTACCATAGGAGAGTCAAGCTAGACAAATCCCTTGTTGGGAGTTGGTTGTTTGGGTCTATGTCCACCCCTCCATGTTACACTCCAATACCAAGCCTGTTCTTTTCAAAGGACTACTGACCACAAGACTACTTGGCACAAATGTGTGTTTACCAGCAAAGGAGCATTTC
This sequence comes from Podarcis gaigeae, assembly GCF_964106915.1. NCBI lineage: Eukaryota > Metazoa > Chordata > Lepidosauria > Squamata > Lacertidae > Podarcis > Podarcis gaigeae. The sequence continues at coordinate 84,760,431 of NC_139678.1, read as the reverse complement.
CTGGGTAAATGGAACAAATATCAGCTGCCCAACGAGCACACCTGAATAAAGCATATGCTTGAACACATAGGGCACTTTAAAATATCATGGCCAGCCCTAGCCCCCAGGGTGTGTTATCCCTCCTTGAGTTAAGTACTGTACTTCTGTCCTTTTATTATGCCTCAAAACCAACTTTTGCCTCAAAGGGGGCAACTGGAACAAAAAATGCGAGTCACAAGCCCGCACGGCCATATGTAGATGCCCCCTTGGTTCAAAACTCTTATACTTCGCTAATCTGGGGCATATGCCCCAAATCACTCAACACGGTCCTCGCTATACACACAACCAGGGCGACCTGAAAATGTATCCCCTCTCCATTTTTTGTCTTGTTGGGGTGGAGGGGTGGGTTTCTAACCATTATTATGGGTATACCATATAAATCACGGCGCGGTTAATTAATCCGCAATCAAGACAGCGGGGAGCGCAGCGATAAGCTATCGGTGCCCGGAACAATGGGCAGCTCCGGGAGTAAAAAAGATAGCATTACCTATCACAAAGAAACCAAATTCCTCGAAATGCATAACGTGAGAATCTACTTTTTAGCTCTTCCTCCCTCGCCGGGGCTTGCCTGTAAAACGCTCACATTCAGAAGCTTAGGAATGGGAGGGAAGGCCATGAAGCGAGGATGCCTGCCCTCCTGGCCCTGCGAAACCCTTCGTGTGGCCCCCTCAAATTCCACCTGCCCCCCACCCCAAGTCAGTCACCCAATCACCGAGCCATTTCTCCATGAGCTTCAGAGGGTTTCCGAAGGCTCCACACGACCTGGCGGAGCTCGCCGGGGAAGACGCGCGCTCAAGGGGACAAGGCAAAGAGCCCCCAGCCCCCAGCAGCCTCCCCGCCACCCCAGTCCCTCCTCACTTACTGTACTCTCGTCCGGCGGAGCTCACAAAAGACTCCCGCCCCGCTGCACTCGCTCTTCTCCCGCCCATCCGAACAAAGGGGCCCCAGACCGTCGCCGCCCCCCGCCCCCTTCGGCCACGCCTTGGGAGGGACCCCCGCCCCTTTCCCCTCCTCCTCCTTCTCCCGCCTCCCTGCCGGGGGGGAAAACCCAACGCTGACTACTGTAACGAGAGACTGGGGATGGCGGGCAAAGAGCCCGCGTGTCCGAACGTGTGCATTACACGTCGACACCCATTCTCCTCCCCGGCTGGGGGCAAGGCTGCACACAGTCCGCCTGCCTGCCTTTCTTCTGCCAGTGGCGCGGAGGAAAACAAACTTTCAGCGCTAGGAGTAGGTCTTCCGAGTTTGGCGGAGCCGAGAGAGAAAGACACGGATCCGCGGCCCGATCCCAGGCACGTGTTTTCTCGGGAGAAAACTCCGCTTACTTCATATATTCGTGAATCCTTGCAGTGGAACTTAAGTTCCAAAGGAGCACGGAAACATTCAGAGATGGGATATCCCTGGATGTGAATCATACCAGCCGCTCGCCGGTACGGACTAAATGATTAAACTTGGGCGGGCGTCACAAGACGAGGAGTCATTGCAACAATCAGTGAAAGTCCTCCCGAGACATTAATCAGAGGAAATTCGTCTATCATCGTCGTCAAAATGCTTGTATGGTTTGGGCGTCTGTCGGGGGTTCCCCCCACGGCCCGCAAAGCCTTAGGAATCTCTTTCCACTTTTAAAAAAGAAAAAAGCACAGTAAAGTAGTGCGGCTCGGGGCCTCTTGCTCCCCACCCTCCCCGATTCATTGGTTTGCTTGCCGCCCATTACATTTCCTTACTGCTTAGGCAGAGGCGATCCCTTTTGGATTGCGCGCTGCCCTATCGATAGACGCGTCGCATCTTAATGGGTGGAACGTGCGCCAAGCTATTGCTTGGAATTTAGTGATGTGGTCGGGCCTTGAACCTCTTCGCCCGCTTGCTTCCCTGGCGCAGCGGGAAGGGAAAATGAGAGCACCCAAAACCTGGTCTGGGTTACTTGCAAGGGTTAATTTGAGGCGGGGTTCAGTCCCCACCCTATTCCAAATGCAAAGTTTGGTTCTGAAATGTATAACAATAAAAATGCCTCTCTCTGGCCACGTACAAAGTGCATCCTACCAGCACTGCATACCTGCAGCTGCTCAGATCCATGCATCTAGGATCAGAGGGCAAGCATTTCAAACAGATTTGAACTCCCAGACCTAACCCCCCCTCCACTTTGTAAATTGACCACTGGTTACTTAAGTGTTACCCCTCAGATAGCCTGGAAATTAAAAGTAATTTATCAACATTCCCTCAAATAAATCCATCTAACACCTTCCTCAAAGGGGCCACAGATTTATAAAGAAACATGAGGGAGCCTGAGGGTGTGACTCTTACATCTTAGTAACCCGCAAAACCTGATGCCCAAGGTCACAAGCAACTTCTGGGGACTCGTGGTGATACAATTATGTGGGCCCAAAGAAACAAGCCTGCGTGGTCAGGGCCTCATGTTATCTCCATAAACTCCAAAGGATACCAAGGCACTCCACTCAACTCACATAGAGGCCCCTGGGTGCAGTCCCCTAGCTTTCATTTGGTATAAGGCCTTGCACTTCTGCAAGCAAGGCCATCACATAAGGACAGTGAAATTGAGAAGTTAGGTCTAGAGCAAGTTCAGTTCTGCAAGATACTCCCTTTGAACAGCAGCACACAAGCAAAAACCATCTGTCAGCTGAAAAGGCATGCCTGCCTTGCATCAATGGTTAAACCATGTGCATGTTGACTCAGATGCACGTTACCCAAGTCCACTATAGCTGACTCCGAAATAAGTTTGCATGAGCATGCAATAACTTTGACTTATTTTTCTCCTCTGCCCCTGCAAGACCCTGAGAAAGTGTACTTTGCAATCTAGAACACTAAGTTGTTCACTGAGATTCTACAGTTTTCTTTTTTTTTTAAAAAAAAAGATATTTATTGAAATTTCAAAAAAGGTTACAAAAGAAAAAGGTAGAAAAAAAGCAAACAAAAAAATACAAAAAACAGAAAAAATAAAAACAATTAAAAAATAAATCCATCTTTCCATAATTTATCCTTCATTTACTTGCTTCCCTGACCTCCTCACCTCCTTTTTTTGTATTCCAGTTCAGTTGGTTAATTCAGCAAATCCTTTCCCTCTTTTTTTTATCTTAATCCTTTATCTTAATATATTATAACTTTACTTTTTCGCCTATTAACAATCCATTTTCACATGCTCCTTTATAGCATTACTGCTAAAAACCACTTAATTTCATTCCAACAACATTCTAACATTCTTTAATCTTACAATATTTCTGTAAGTAGTCTTTAAATTTCTTCCAATCTTCTTCCACCGACTCTTCTCCCTGGTCTCGGATTCTGCCAGAGATTCTACAGTTTTCATTACCGTGCCCCTTGCATGCATGTTCAAAGACTGCCTTCTCCCCTCCCCCAGTGCAAGCTGACATATTTCAAATTCAAAGCGCTGCGGACCAGTTTGTAAACATTAGCAATTTCCACATAAGTGTGTAAAACTGTTAAAACTATTGCCTCACAGTGGCTTGGAAAAGTACAGAGCTAAAAAAGAGACAAGATAAAACTGTAAAATTATGCTCAACTGAACTGCTTGACAGTGGGATGGACTCCCTCAGGATATTGTTGGCTCTCTTTCATTGGAGCTTTTTAAGTAGAGGTTGGATGGCCATCTGACATGGATGCTTTAGGTGAGATTCTTGCATTACAGGCGGTTGGACTAGATGACCCTTAGAGGCCCTTCTGACTACGATTCTATGAATATGTGAAGGTCCCCTTCATTCACACTTGAACACAACACTGACCTAGAACATGGCTATGGCAGTAACCACTGCAGTAAAAGCACTTGATTATTTAATGGGCTTATAACACCAAGGTTGACCCCACTTTTTGATGAAATTAGCTGAGAAGCAGGGGCAGAAACGGCTCTTTACATGCAGCAATCCTAAACACAGTGTAATGAGATTTATTCTACAATAAGAGTAGAGTTGCATAAAATTATGTATGGGATGAAAAAAACAGACAGATGTTGTTGTTTTTCTTCTTTTTCATGCTAGAACCCAAAGCCACCCAGTGAAGCTGAATGCTGTGAGATTCAGGGCAACCAAAAGAGCATACTTCTAATCAGACTTTCGAATTTGCTACCATGAGGGGATTAGACAAGTTACTGGAGGATAAGTATCAATGGCTATTAGGAATGAAAGGTATGTAGTTACCCTCAGTATCAGAAGTAAACCCCTCCACACCAAGCTGCTGGGGTTCAAGAGTGGAAGAGAGCTATTGCACTCAGGCCTTGCTTGCAAGAAGCATTTAGTTGGCCACTGTGAGAATAAGATACTGGACTAGATAGCCTTTGATGTGAAAACTGGGTGGTGTGTTTTGTTTTGTTTTGTTTAATCTTACAGAATTAAGCTGCCAATATAGAGATCTTTAATTTTATTTCCATGCATTGATTTATGATGTATTTTATTTGTTTTGTACTTGTGAACTTTTAGCTATATTTTCAGATGATTTGATTTGGGGTAGGGAGGACATTCAACAGTACAGTACTCCTTCCACTGTAATGGCGTGCTCTGGTCCATGGGGTCATGAAGAGTCAGACACGACTAAACAACAACTCCTTCCACAGTTGTTGTTGTTTAGTCGTTTAGTTCTGTCCGACTCTTCGTGACCCCATGGACCAGAGCACGCCAGGCACTCCTGTCTTCTACTGCCTCCCGCAGTTTGGTCAAACTCATGTTGGTAGCTTCGAGAACACTGTCCAACCATCTTGTCCTCTGTTGTCCCCTTCTCCTTGTTCCCTGAATCTTTCCCAACATCAGGGTCTTTTCCAGGGAGTCTTCTCTTCTCTTCTCATGAGGTGGCCAAAGTATTGGAGCCTCAGCTTCAGGATCTGTCCTTCCAGTGAGCACTCAGGGCTGATTTCCTTCCACAGTATCCTGGAGCTATTTGAGACAATAGGCCTGATTTCTTATTTGACACCAGATTATTCTCCTCCCTTCTCCTTTTTCCATCCATTTGTGTTTTGTTATTTAAATTGTTAGTTAAATTTATATTGTTATTTAAATTAAAACCCAGGAGCGGGTTTTAATGTTATCATTGCAAGGCTTCCTGCTCTCCTAGTTGCTAAGGAAAGCAAACAACAATAAAACAGTCACAGCTCAAGATAGGTTTTTTTTTTTTGTTTTTTTTTTTTTAAGACCATGATTGGTTTTTACTAAGTCGAAAGCAAAGTTGGGGATGGGGACGGCGGAACCGTCACTGGCCACACGGCGACAACCCAGGCGGCAGTTCAGCTCAAGATAGTTAAATGCCTGCAGCTATGCTTGCCACACCAAGGGACAGGTTACTACAAAAAAACCTTCTTGATATAATAGGCAATTGTCATTGCCTTTCCTATGAGATATTCAGAGCTTAAGTATTTGTAAGCTGTGGAAACAAAACAAGACCACTGTTGAATCTTTCTACCCTTTACAATCATTCTGTTGCCCCTGGGAAGATTTATGCATTACCTGCACCTATAATGAAAATTATAAACCAGACATTGGCTAGAATGCACATTCAATTCTAAAAAGGCTTTTTTTCTGTTTTCTACACTACATTCACATGTACACACAAATAGTACAGGCAAATCTGAAAGGAATCTTTCCAGCAATGTGCCACTTTCTATTTTGTTTTTATGCTAGAGACAAATTGCCCCTAAATTCTAAAAGGGTAATCAGGTCCAAACTGCAGACATAAAACAAACCCAGCATGGCTTATTATAACATTGTTTTCCTTTATTTGTGGCATGGAGTTATGGGTAACAGCCCTTCTTCATTAAGTCTCTCCCCCCCCCCTTGCTTCAATTTCCATTCTATTCAAATAACAGAAAATGTTCTATTTCTGACCTCTTTATTTGAGCATTAAAATAGGTAATGTAAACACCTTGTTAAAGGGTTAAGGTTTTTTTTTGATGAAGCCTTGTGCAGAGGTGCCGTCTAGCGCCCAAGATTTGGGGTGGGTGGGTGCATGACATCATACGTGCGGCTTGAGGGTGTCACTATTTGAATCCAATACATTTTGTATGCAAAACATATGCTCCACCAGAAGACTGTAATAGTACAAATAAAAATAAATAATACATTGAGCACTCCACACAGCTTTGGTTATATCATTGTTTGCAGGTAGCGACCAGAAATAGAAAAATGGAAAAACCGGTTGCTATCAGAAACTGGACACTGGGCTAACAGATCTTTTATCTAATCCCATTAGGTGACAACCAAGTACAGTGCTACCTCGGGTTAGCTAAAGTGATACTTCAGGTTAAGAACAGTTTCAGGTTAAGAACGGACCTCCGGAACAAATTAAGTTCTTAACCCAAGGTACCACTGTAAATCATGTTCAGAGTAGGCCCATTTAAATCAATAGGCATTTATTTTATTTATTTAAGTCTATGACAAATGTTGGCTATCACCTATTAACAGTTTATTTTTATTTTTTAAGTTAAATATAAAGCTTTTCTATATTAAAAAAGACCTTTGAAGATAGCCTTTTAAGAGCTTACAATTGTATCCTGAATTCTTCAGAATGGTTGCAAGGAACAATAACACAACAAATGCAGGGGAGGGATGAGGGTAGGAGAGATTTGCCAAGGTGTGGGTCGGGTAGGGTTGCCTGCATTTATTTTTATTGTCATCATTGAGACTGCACAGGACCAAATAGGATGCAAATGCACCCTGCAAAACAGGATAAGCACATACAAGAATTCCCCAAATAAGACATTATAATCTTACTACTGATAACTTAGCACACCCTGTGCTTATATTAAGCTTCTTAAGTTAAAGTAAGTGTGTGTGTTTGACATGAACTGGTAGGACTTGTGCTGTTTGCCAACAGTGCAGGCATTCATACTATGACATTCCAAATGACTTAAAAGTGCTATTTATGAGTCAGCCACAGTCAAACGTGTTTCCACATGTAGAGAGTGAGGAAGCCATTTAGGTGCTCCGGCACCAGATGTATGAACTGAAGGGAATACATTTGGCTCTCCACAACTTAACAGTAATAGAGCATTTCTGAAGAGGCCCAAATAGCATTTGAAATTCTGAAAGCAACCTAGTTCCCATCCACACACCGATCACGCCAGCATTTTAGTCATGGGTCTGTTGCCCAGTCATTCTGGCGAGTGTCAGTAAATAAATAAATAGGAGCTGTAACCTTAGGAGAAAGTGTGTCCATTCCTCATTTCCGACGGCTGCACTGTGGCAAACCCCTCACTGTTGTTCACAACAAAACGTCTGCTTCTTTAAGCTGCTTGACAGCTGCTTCCAGCTGTTTGACACTGAAAGCTGAGCCCCAAAAGTGTAGGCGCCATTTTGTCTGTAACCAACTTTGCCTCTGCCCTTTTAAGATCAAGGCTTGGATCAAAGAGCTTCACCTCTAGCCCAAATCAGTTCAGAATTGAAGCCCTAGGCAACCTGGCAATAAAGATTAGCTCTTGAAGATTTAAAAAGGATTGTGAATCTGGTCAGGCAAAGGGCTCTTCTCCTTTTTAGCATTAGAAAGCACCAGAGAAGCCCACAAGGACTTCAACAGCAGAGTCAAGGAAAGGCCAAATGGAAGCCTGTTCTCAGCCTGGTGTTGTTCTGAGGAAGCATTTAAAGGGCAGAGATGTTGTTCTCCAGTTGCTGTACACAAGGAAGAGAGGACATTTCCTACAAAAACTCAAGACTGACAAGGCCACAGTTTGCTTCTTGGTAAAAACTTGGCAGCTGCTGTGGTCAGATACAATGGCAACGCAAGTCTGTGATGCTGTGTAGGCAAGGCCTGAGGAAGGAAATGCTTTTCCACAAAACCTCTCCTGTGGGGCTGGATGAAAGGGAAGCAGCTTTTGGGGGTGGGGGTGGGGAATGGAAATTTTAAAAACAGGCATAGAAAGAATGATAGCTCTGTTCTGACAGAAGACAGATATACAATAAAGGAAAGGGAGAAGGGCAGGAGGGGAAAAACACCCTATGCTGAAAGGGGAAGTGGCTTCCTCATTGCTTATCTCCCAGAATCCTGCTCCCACAGGCACATTATATACAGTACAGTACTCAAATTCTGCCTGAATGGGGTGGTAGCAGAGCTGTGTGTTATCACAGGAGTGAAGTGGAGTGGTTTTTTTTTTGTTTTTGTTATAAGCCTAATAGCAATAGGGAGGAAAGAGGTGCCAGACTCTATTTGCCTGCCATATTTGACCTCTGCACACAGCTCCTCACCCTCAGCTTTGTTCTTTTTGCCGGGTTAGGTGGGAAATATGCCCCATACAGAGAAATGGGATGGGGTTGAGGCTGTTTCAGGACAAAAGTGGTGGGGCAAGGAAAGGATTCTCCTGCTTAGGCCTCTTTTGTTTTAAAATCACCCTACCTCCATCTCCTACTTTATCGCTGTGTGTGGAGTAAGCCATGTTCTAAGACACAGGTCATGCTTCAATTCTTGACTAGCCAGGACTTCACTCAGGGCAGAACTATTGTGTAGTAGTTCTGCAATGGATTCTTCCCTCATTGCCCCAGGGTTTCCATTATGTAAAGCAGCTGCAGATGGCTTTAGAGATTAAGGAGGGAAAGGCAGATACTGTGTAACCCCTTCATTCCCAACAGCTGCTTTTGTCTTCAGAGGTAACAAGAATAGTAATACAGATCCCAATACCTCATGATTTGCCTGAGCAGACCTGATGCCATCTGAGCAAAACATCACACTTGGGACAAAATATTGTATTAGTGGTTCATATAGTTGACTACCTGCCCTAAAGGTATTAGGTAGCAAAGTGCTTACTCAAATGCTCTATCCTGTTGAAATCCTTGGCGCTCTGATGTGAACTGGATTAAACTTTTGGAAACTAGAATAATTTTCTTCAGATTATACTCTCTACCATCAGGAATATTAGTAGCTCTTGGCACAGAATCAAGGTGGCCAACAATTAAGCGAAAAGCAGACTGCTCTCAGTTAAAAAAAAAAATTAATGCTATTTGGCATTGTCATGTACCGGGGTCGGCAAAGTTTTTGTGGCTTGGGCCAGTTCATGGTCCTGCAGACGCCACAGTGGGCCGGAGTGCATGCGCACGCACACATGCACAAACGCTATTTCCGGTGCTCCTTCCGGCGCGGAGAAGGCATGCGCAGCTTCCCATTGGCTGCAGGAGCTTCCTGCAGCCAATGGGAAGCTAGCCAGTGTCGCGGAAGGCGGTCCTCGCTCTTCTCTGCGCCAGTTTAGCATGGTGCATGGGAGCCAACTGAGCGGGTGGCGGGGGTCCATAGGCCGGTTAAACGACCCCTATGGGCCACTTGTGGCCCATGGGCCTTAGGTTGCCAACCCCTGTATAATGTACTGTTCTATATAATAATAATAATAATAATAATAATAATAATAATAATAATAATAATTTTTTATTTATACCCCGCCCTCCCCAGCCAAGGCCGGGCTCAGAGCGGCTTACAAGCAATAATAAAAACAAGATGAATGGTTACAACTTAAAAACAAAAATAAAATACATTAAAATAATGGAACATTAAAATATTAAAATGTAGCCTCATCGCAGGAGGAGAAGGAAAAGAAAGGAAAAAAAAGAGAGAGAGAGGGAGGGAATCAAATTGGCTCCAAGCCAAAGGCCAGGCGGAACAACTCTGTCTTACAGGGATTGGGTGATAAGCAACTCTTATATGAGATTGGGTGATAAGCAACTCTGGAAAGCAACTTTTCAATATGTTTTCAGACTATTATTATTTTCCAGAACTGAGCTCTGCTTTGACTTTGAATAAGTGTCAACTAAGGGATTGGCTCTTCTGGATAGAATCCAGAAGGCACCTACAACTAATTAGAAACACAAAAATTTCCCCTTAGTATCCAGTCTTGAGACGAGAGCATTTTAGAGCTAGTTATTTATTGAGCTGCATTTCCAAGTGATGCCCATTGCAACAAGGTCGCATATGTAGACGGATTTTGCATTTGTGCTCAGCCTCAGGTAGAAGATATCTTCTTTATCTATTAGCCTTCCCCCTATATAGAGATTGCTTTCTGAAACCTCCTGCACTCATCTCTCTCTTGCGCAATTAGGGTCTTTCATTTGTCTCTGTTTAATTTTCATTTGTGGCAGCTCCTGTTTGATGACATTTCTCCTCTGAAGTAGAGGTGGGTTTACCCAAGGTGTTGCTAGGCACTCACAAAACAATAAAAAGTTGATGTGGGCCCATGACAAATTGCCTTTGGGAAAATTAAGGAAGTGGTTGGCAGATGTCTCACCACCACTGCTTTGCAGTGCATCCAGCTGTTTTCTAAAAAACAACATAGTTAAGGTGGGAGAGGGGAGGGGACCGATGATGCAGGGTCCACTGCAAAACAAATAATTTGGGACTCGGGCCCCAGCAAGCCACCAGATCATCCCTGGAGTTTACCAAATGAGTGGAGAGGTGGCTCCACTAGCATTAAAAATGGGAACAAATGTAGATTTCATTCCATTGTGTTGCGTAAGATAACAGTGCAGAGGCACCATCCTCAGACAGGAGCCACCCTTGTTGCCTCATGAGATGGAAGCTGTGTGTCATCAACATCCAAGACCCCACTGTGTTCTCTTGAGTTTGAGTAATTTCCGGTCACAATTCTGATTATGTTTCCAAGCACAATTCAAAGAGCTGAATTCTCTTTAATTCTTTTTTTTAAAAAATAATATTTATTACTTTTAAACTTTACAAAAAAGAAGGAAAAAAGGGGGGGGGACAAAAAAAGAAAATACAATACAATATATAAACAATATATATAGTTTCCACAAAGCAAATTCCTCCTGATCAGAGGAATTCTGCCATTGTCCAGAGGCGCCAACCCGGATGTCCTGATTTCTCTTTAATTCAAAGAGTTAAAGCCCCAAACAATTTCAGCCCTGTATACCTGAAGGAGTTTCTTCACCCGCCTTGTCCAACCCAGACACTGAGGTTCTGCTCCAAGGGCCTTCTGGCAGTTCCCTCACTGCAAGAAGTTACAGGGAACCAGAACCAGGGAGAGGGACTTCTCGGCAGTGACGCCCTCCCTGTGGAACGCCCTCCTATCACATGTTAAGGTGATAAAGAACTATACAACTTTTAGAAGACATCAGGAAGTTTTTAGTGTTTGATATTTTACTGTGTTTGATGTTTAAATTTGTTGGAAGTTGCCTAGAGGGGCTGGGGCAACCCAGTCGGATGGGCTGCATATAAATAAATCATCATCCTCATCATCATCACTACAGACATAAAGCTTGATGAGGGAGAATGAGTTCAGCTCATTTGTTGAGGGAGAATGAGTTCAATTCATTTGTTTTGAGAAGGTATCAGGCAGGAAGGACCAAACTGAGATTTCTCTTCATTATGTGCAGTCCCTTGAATTGGTAATATTAATGTTCATTAGCCCACCCTACCTGTCCCCACATATACCAATATAATGCATGTCACACTTGTGGTAGATGAAACTTTTTTACACCTTTACATTTACCTTGGTTAGGATTAATTTTTCTGTTATAAACTTAGTATGCTATTCTCTCATAGGCTGGGTAGAAATAATAACTGAACCCCAAATAACATAAAAAACCACACACAAAACATACTCTCATCTTGAGGCAGCTCCAGCCATTCCTTCATGTGACAAGGAAGTAATAGTTGGCTGCCGTTTACCAGAAAATCCTGTGGTTAACTTTAACAGAACAAGACTACATGAACATAAGCTTATGAAAGCAGAACTACTGGACCACACTAATTCCGCTTTAGCTATCTTTCCAATTAAGCAATTATCTGGAAAAAATGCTGTCAATAGTAATTTATGCATGCATACTATACCAGTGGTTCTCAAACTTTTCCTCCCCACACACCATTTGAAAATTGCTGGGGTGGGGGGTTCTTGGAAGACAACTGATAAACATTCCCTTGTTTTAAACACACACACACACACACCATTTATGTGTGCAGCATGGAAAACTCAAAAGTGGTGGTGGGGGAGAGACCTGAAGAGCCTCAACAAAACCCTTCTGAACTTCTGACTCATGAGGAGACCCTCCCCAAAACCCTAAAGAGACATCATCTTCACGCTCCAGGGAAGGTCTCCTCACAAGCCAGAAGCTCAGCAGGGCTTTGCTGAGGCTCTTCAGCCACTGGGCTCAGGAAAGTGGCTGCTACTGCTGCACTTTCCCTTGTGTCAGCTGTTAGTCAGAAAGCCCTGGTGCACCTCCGGCTCACGAGCAGACGCTCCCTGGAGCCTGAAGAGGTTATCCTTCTTGGGTTCTGGAAAGGGTCTCCTCATGAGTTGGAGGCTTGTTGAGGTTTACTCAGCTGATGCATGGAAAAGCTTTTCTGTGTCAGCTGCATGGCTGAATGAAGTGTGGTGAAACTTTCTCACGCATTAGCTGAGCAGCCTCAAAAAGCCTCTGGCTCGTGAGGAGATTCTCCCCAGAGCCCAAAGAGTATGTCCCCTTTGGTCTCCGGGGAAGTTCTTCTCACAAGCTGGAGGCACAGTTGGGTGCTCCCCATTTACGCATATTTCACTTATGTGCTCAGGTGGGCAGAACGTAACCCCCATGTAAATGGGGAATTAGCAGTATAAGTTTCAGTAGGTTGAGAATGTGAGATAGCCAGGCTCATATATAAGCAACATGCTTGAATCTAATTAATGCATGAAGGGATTAAGACTATAGAGTAAGCTGTCCTGCCAGGCTTAACTCACCTTGGGAGGGACTAGGTAATCAAGCATTTGTTCCCTTTCAGTTTGCCTGAGTTCAATGTGTGAGGAGGTCTAAGCTGGTTGCCCCAAGCTCAGATCACATGGCTTTCAAAAGCCACTCTTGAGTTCTTTTACCAGTAATTTAGAAACGTTTACCACTTTGCAGCTAAGCCCAAGTTTTATTGCCTGTGCAACTTCTGAATGCTGTATGGAAAAGTACATGAATCTGATATTTGGAGAGGTTGTAAGTAAACCATTTTTAACTTACCAAATGTGTGGTCTTTTTCTATGCTAGGGGAAGTGGGGAACTTTGGGAGGAGCTCACAAGGGCTTATTTTAAAGGTCTAACAGCCCATATTTCCACACTTCACTTTGCCACATATTTTGTGATTTTTAAATATTTGCTGGGGTTCTTTCACCAAAGAGTACTTGCCCCAAACCTGGACTTTGGCTTCCAGTGAATCATCCTTTATGTTGTGATAGGAATTTTGAGGTCTTAGATATATTGTGATGTTCATAAGTGTACCAACCAAGCACATACATAGATCAGCACAGGAAGACCAACCTGAAACCATTTTGATTCCCAAACTGACCAAATGTTTTCCCCGCAAGGAGGGAGGGAGGGTCAGGGAGCCTTCCCATTGTCTCAGGAATTGAGTAATCAGCATTTTAATGGGTGACAGACTATCAGGAAAGGCAATCAGATAATGGGTGACGGACTATCAGGAAAGACAATCAGGAAAAGCAATCAGATAACCTGGCAAACAGGAAAAACAACATTCAAATTTCTGTTTTAGACCGCCTTTTCTGTGATGTAGGTATGATGTATCTGGGGGGTGGTCTTAGGTTACACCCCTTCTGCGATGTATGTATGATGTTTCTGGGGGTGGTCTTGATCTACAGGGGGGCAATTTCAAAAGTCTATATAAGGCCTTGCGCGCCATTGTTCTGGGTTCCTCCTCCATCCTGCGTTGTGGTGAGGACCCTGTTGCAACAGATTAATAAAGATCAGGCTTACTAGCTGCTTTGCTTCTCAATATTCTCTGGTTGGCCTCTGTTATTTTCCCTTACCAATAGGGAACCTATGTAAGGGCTCTATATGGGCTCTTGGATACCCCATAAGGGAAAAGGGTGATTTTTGTTTACAACACTGTATATTATATTTTTTTTTCTCCTGCACCAACAGAGAGGACCTCCACCCACAGTAGTACCATAAAACAAATGTACAAATATGCATGCCTTTTGTTTTGTTAAGAAAACAGAGCAATAAACCTGTTTTGTAACAGATGCTTTCCAAAAGAAGAGTTTGCTTCCTGCCCAGGAAAGTCTGTGCCACAAGAAAAGACTTCTTTAATTCCCAGACAAATCTCAATTGTTTGCCTTGGGTTTTTTAAAAAGTTATATCCTGTATCTATAAATTAGAGGGAAACAATTGGGACTTCTTATAAGCTTCTGAAGAAGGGGTAAGAGCGAATGTTGCCCAGAGCCTGAACTCTGCAACTTAATAGTTTTGGACAGCAAACTAATATGTCAAGACATCATAACAGGGAACAAGAAGAGTTAGATTTATTAAGGAAGCATTCTTACATAAGCAACCAAGGGGAGTCAGCCCAAAGTGGAGTTCAAGATAACCAATCAGGTTCTCTGGACAGAGAGATAGATGGACTCCAGATGTTGCAAGTAAATTCCATTTCTACTGAATTCCTTATTTTATTCCCTTCTTGGAGTCACAGATAGTTTGGAAAGACATGAGCCTTCTTGACTTCTGAGCATTTTCCTAAGCAATAAACACTAGGAGAAACTATCTTTAAATCCAAGCACAGTTCCAAAGTTAAAATAGAACCTTCTCCTGCAGACACTCTATCAATCTTCAGACACCTAAAAAAAGGGACTTTTTTGGAAGGCAGTAAAATCTTGTCTGTGTGATGCAGCTTCCAAGCAATATATTTTGATTTAATAATTAATTGACAAAAAACTGCATTTTCCTATAAATGGGAAAGCCCAAATGCTTCTGGCTTAGGACAGCCAGGTTAAAAGGGAGGAATCGCAAACATTTTATATCAAATACAATCCAGAGCCATACTCCTGCTTTCTCTGTTTAACCACTTTCTATTGCATATTTGAGCCAGACATCCTGGAGAGTGAAGTCAAATGGGCCTTAGAAAGCACTGCAAATAACAAGGCCAGTGGAAGTGATGGTATTCCAGCTGAACTATTTAAAATCTTAAAAGATGATGCTGTTAAGGTGCTACATTCAATATGCCAGCAAGTTTGGAAAACTCAGCATTGGCCAGAGGATTGGAGAAGATCAGTCTACATCCCAATCCCAAAGAAAGGCAGTGCCAAAGAATGCTCCAACTACCACACAATTGCACTCATTTCACACGCTAGCAAGGTTATGCTTAAAATTCTACAAGGAAGGCTCAAGCAGTATGTGGACCGAGAACTCTCAGAAGTGCAAGCTGGATTTAGAAGAGGCAGAGGAACCAGAGACCAAATTGCAAACATGCGCTGGATTATGGAGAAAGCTAGAGAGTTCCAGAAAGACATCTACTTCTGCTTCATTGACTATGCAAAAGCCTTTGACTGTGTCGACCACAGCAAACTATGGAAAGTTCTTAAAGAAATGGGAGTGCCTGATCAGCTCATCTGTCTCCTGAGAAATCTCTATGTGGGACAAGAAGCTACAGTTAGAACTGGATATGGAACAACTGATTGGTTCAAAATTGGGAAAGGAGTACGACAAGGCTGTATATTGTCTCCCTGCTTATTTAACTTATATGCAGAATTCATCATGCGAAAGGCTGGGCTGGATGAATCCGAAGCCGGAATTAAGATTGCCGGAAGAAATATCAACAACCTCAGATATGCAGATGACACAACCTTGATGGCAGAAAGTGAGGAGGAATTCAAGAACCTTTTATTGAGGGTAAAAGAAGAGAGCGCAAAATATGGTCTGAAGCTCAACATCAAAAAAACGAAGATCATGGCCACTGGTCCCATCACCTCCTGGCAAATAGAAGGGGAAGAAATGGAGGCAGTGAGAGATTTTACTTTCTTGGGCTCCATGATCACTGCAGATGGTGACAGCAGTCACGAAATTAAAAGACGCCTGCTTCTTGGGAGAAAAGCAATAACAAACCTAGACTGCATCTTAAAAAGTAGAGACATCACCTTGCCAACAAAGATCCATATAGTAAAAGCTATGGTTTTCCCAGTAGTGATGTATGGAAGTGAGAGCTGGACCATAAAGAAGGCTGATCGACGAAGAATTGATGCTTTTGAATTATGGTGCTGGAGGAGACTCTTGAGAGTCCCATGGACTGCAAGAAGATCAAACGTATCCATTCTTAAGGAAATCAGCCCTGAGTGCTCACTGGAAGGACAGATCGTGAAGCTGAGGCTCCAATACTTTGGCCACCTCATGAGAAGAGAAGACTCCCTGGAAAAGACCCTAATGTTGGGAAAGATGGAGGGCACAAGGAGAAGGGGACGACAGAGGATGAGATGGTTGGATGGTGTTCTTGAAGCTACCAGCATGAGTTTGATCAAACTGCGGGAGGCAGTGGAGGACAGAAGTGCCTGGCGTGCTCTGGTCCATGGGGTCACGAAGAGTCAGACACGACTAAACGACTAAACGACGACAACAACATTGCATATGTAACAGAACTGCGATAGTAATGTTATGAGTTTGTGAGTTCCAGACCCCTCTAATTAATCCCTGGATCCAGCAAGTGTTAAAATCTAATCAAGCCAAGCTAGCTTCCCATGAGGTGATATCCTTGGTTATGAGCTGCTAAGGGGCATTAAGGGGCTCATTTGCAAAACAGCAAATGGGTGGGAGGGGGACCCTCCCTCAACAGATAAAGCCAGAGTTTAGTGGTGTGACCTAGAAGCAAATTAGCAAGCAGAGGATCAGAGAGCAATGTTTGATTTCTGGTTCAGTACAAGGCTGCAGCTATGGGAGACGCACAACTCTTTTGCTCAGGTTGTATATATGTGTAAATAAACCATGTATCATAAAGACACCACAGTGTCTGCTGTGCCTCATGTCCAAGAACCTTGGGTAAGCGCCTGGAACCCTTGGAATCTCTCTCCACTCAGAGATTGGGGTGGCTTGCAACAGTAAGGTATCTACTAAGAGTGGGGTCCGCAAGCTTTCTAGGCCCAGGGGAACATTTGGAAAACTAAGAAATTCACAAGTACCATAAAAATACCCATTTCACAGAAGAAAAACAGGCAATGCTCTCTCTCTCTCTCTCTCTCTCTCTCTCTCTCTCTCACACACACACACACACACACACACACACACACACACACACCATAAGTAGGCAAAACATCTACATATACCCCAAAACAGACAAAAAGAAGTAGGCAACATCCTCTAAAAAACTGGCACCCAACCAGCCCACCCCACAAACAAACAAACAAACAACAATTGCAAGGGGCACCAAGGGTGTGTGTCAGAGAGCACTATAGTGCTCATATGTACCACATTGTGGACGCCAGCACTGAAGAGATCAGGAATATACTAGAACAGGGATTCTCAAACTTTTCTATCCTGTGAACCCATGTGAGAGGACTGAAAATTACTGAGACCCACAAAACTGTAATGAATGGACAAGGCTAGTCACAAAATGGTGGCACATGAGGCAGAATTTGGCATAGTCAGTTGGTAATTACAGTTATTTTCCAGTCATACTCCTCACTGCAGAATACTAAATTCTTTGCCACAGCACTTCACTTATGACAAGGAGTTCCATTGTTCAGCTTTTCTCAAGCTAAGTACCAGGCATCCCAGTTTTAGGCATAAGTTGGGATTTGAAAGATTTGAATAGATCTATTTTCCCTCCCACCATATTTCATATTGCTACCCAGTTGCTGTCATTTCTCTTACCCTATTCCCACCCCAATCTGTCAGCTTATTTCATCCATGCTACTTTTTTACATTCAGTTCTTCCTCCTATAACAGCTTTCCTCTCCATGACGTTTTAAATTTATTACATAATTATTATCCTATTGATATTTTTTCTCATTTTTTCCTTCAACGCTTCCTTTGGCCCTCTGACACCTCCAAGGCTGGAGACCTCTCTTCCTGAAATCCTGCCTCTTGAGCACCTTTAGCATGTGAGGAATTGCTGGTGCTGACTGGCATTCATTCAACCAAAAGGCTAGGCATAGCCAAGGAGTGGGGTGGGCGAGTGGAAGTGGTGCTGGGTGCGCTGTGGCACTGTAGTGCGCTGAGGCCATCCTTTGAGAAGCACTGCCCAAGAGAGAGTTTGGGCTAACTGTGCCTCATGTCTTAGTGGGGTGTTCATCATAAGTGCACATAAAAGCCACACCTATGTATGTCATTCATGCCAATTATAAAGCAGAGGTCAATGGTGTTGAAGTCTGTTCCTTTGTTAGCATGCTGATTCAGGAGGTATATGATCTTTGATACCAAAACATGGCATGTTAAAGTCCACTGCAGCTACTTGGCTGATTATTTCCAGAGAAAGCCTAGCATGGTACAAGCAGAATCCCCCCCCCCCCAAGAACTTGAGTCAGGAGGAGGAGGATCAGGACATCACCCCCAATCCGTGAAGTACAATACCAGGAAACAACTCTGCTTATCAGAGCAGACCGTAAAACTCTCCCAAGACATTCCGTTACCTTTGTATACAAATGTACCGTATGTATTTTTCCACCTTCCTTAGAAACACCAGTACTTCCTCTCACAAACAACTTCTGCATTTTATTTTCACTTAATATGGTAAACACATTATGAATACAGTTCAGAAAACTTCTAGAGGCCAGTTATAGCCTTTGAAATAAATGCCTGGTTTCAACTTCTCTGGCCCCACCTACTGAAAACAAGATACAGTATAAGATGCTCATCAGACCTGAACACAAAACCAATTTTAAAGTTCAACCTATTTTTTAAAATGCCATCCTAGAGCCCTCCAGATGTTTTGAACTACAACTCCCATCAGGTGTGCTGGCTAGGACTGTGTGATGTCCTGGTTGGGCATTTGACTATGCCTGGAGAGTGTCAGCTTGGAATCCCCACTTAGTCCGGCATTTCATTGGGTTGTCTTAGGCCAGTGGCTACCTCACAGGGTTGCTTTGATAAAAGTGGGGGGAGGGGAAAAGACCTCCATATACCATCCTGAGCTTATTAAAAGAAAGATTTTCCGCCCTGGGCTCATTTGAGAGGAAGGGCAAGATAAGCATTTAACTAATAATAATATATTTATTTACTAGTTGGAACATAACTGTTACATCATGGAATAATGTGGTTCAGGATTTATCTACTCCATTTCATTGTCCCTGTCCCTCCCCATTTTTTGCTCCAACGTCCAAAGTCAGCATTCTGTGTCCAGGTTCCAACTTTAGGCTCGTTGTTTGTACTTTTGCAAACTTTGGGGTAGCCCTCAGCTTGCCAGTACCTCACCTTTTGCACTGTGGGTAGTGTCATTTTGGATATATAAGCAATGGTACCCAAAGCCTGAACAACAGAAATTCATAGCATCATCTGTACGAGCCATAATGATGGCACAAGGGGGGCGTAGTAGGAGAGCAGCAAAGGGATGGCCAGTTTATCAGGTCCTGATGTCAGGTCCCACCTTCCATGCCACCACAAATCTACTATAGCAAAACAGCTTCTATAAGTAAATACACACCATAGAGCCAAGGTAGTCAGTATGACACCTTTTTGGTGTTGTTGGATTTCATCTCCCATCAGCCCCAACCAGTAGGCCAATTTTCAGGGAAGATGAGACCTGAGGTCTATCAGCATCTGGAGGGCACCATAATGGCTACTCCAGCTATATTGGAAATAAAGAGCCCATGACTATGAGTTATCTATAAGCTGCCTTGAGTCCTGTCAGGGAAAAGGTGGGGTATAAAACAGCAACAGTAGTTCCTAGGAGTTTAGTCTTGGCCACACTGAAAGACAGGAGATAGTAGATGTGGGGAACATGTGACCCTCTAAATGTTGCTGAACTTCAACTCCCATCTGCCCCAGTAAGCATGACCAATGCTCAGGGATCATTGGAGTTGTAGTCCAGCAACAACTGGACAGCCAAAGATTCCCTGCAGCTGGGATACAGACTTATTCAATAGACAACCCTTACCCAGATTCAGGAGTATAATCCACAGCAAGGAAGCAGTTTACATGTGAAGACCATTGACATGAGCTATTATCACTCTACCCCCATGTCTTTGGAGCAAGAAGCATTTGTGAGAGTTTGTACTAATAATCAGATGCTGCATCACCAAATGCCTCATTTGACTAAAGAGCCAACAGCTGGTGGAGGGGGTGGGGAAGAAGGCCAGATGAAGAATTGTCTTCTTAGGCCCTCTTACAGATTAATATTTTTTCACTGGAGGAAGTTTGTTTACAGACCAATGTACAGGCAATGAAACAGCATTTCCGTGGAGCTTGCAATGTCACACATAGCAGTTCCCAGAGTACAAGGTTACATAAAATAATAAAATAAAAAATGACATTTTAGATAAGTGGTGAAGGGTGGGGGTAAGAAGCAAGTTGTTTTCTAGGCTTGTTACTGTTGTTACTAGGACCAAAGTTGATAATTTGAATTTGTGACTGGAAAGCAGGGGTATGTCCCAGAATATTTCTGTGGGTGGTGGCTGCATATTCTCTGGAGGTATCTGAGCTGTCTGGATTCTCAGCACTCTCAGGTCTCCAATAGACCTTGGCATCCACCTGTGGGGAAACTCACTGGGCTTGTTGGCAGCATGGTATTGCCTCTGGCCCCAATAGCTTTGGAGGAAGGCCATGAAGCTGGGGTTTCCCACTCATGGAGGAGGAGGAGGGACCTGTTTGTGGCTCACCTGCTGTGAGTATAGTGGGGTGAGCCTGTGGTGGCTCCCCTCTTCTGGGTTAGGGGGGCAGACTGTTTATTCAGAGTCTTCATGGTTTCTCCCCACAGTGATTGTGGGGGATAAACTGTTTGTGGTTCCTCCCATTCTAGGGTTAGAGGGGCGAGCCAGCAACTCAGACCGATGGTGGCCTGTAACGTATATGTCTCAAAACAACCAGTTGGCGACCGACACCATCAACAGCTTGGTATAGTGTTTGCGCACATCACAAGCTGACAAAACAGGCTCCTTGTCAGGGTCCCAGTCTACAGGGTGTGGGAATGTTGAGGGTGGCAGGAGAGGATATATTGATTATTAATATCCTTCCTAACCTTATTGTTTCTATATTTGGACATTTAATCTTAAAATCAGCAATCTCATTTGGACACCTATTTGGATATATGGACTATTTATATTTATTAGAATTGGATGGGCTATTTTTATTAATGTGGGCGGATGTTGTTTCTTTTTCTTTCCAATATATTTGCTATATATTAAACCCAAAACCGAGGTTCACAGCAAAGAAATAGAGAGGAGAGGGGAAAGCTCTACTGAGAGTTCTACTGCAGCTTCCTGTATTGGATGGGTGAGTTTTGTCTTAATTACTACTGCATTCCCTTCATCAATAGATGTGTCACCCAATGCAGACTTCATGGAGAGCTGTCTGAAGCATGCACAATGGAAAAGAGGCCTCTCTCAAGTACTCATCCACCAGCCCCCTAACCTTAATGAGCGTCATGTCACCAGACTTATCAAGGTGCACCTGCTACCCCTCACTCATTATAAATCTCATCTTCCAAGATGTGCAGAGGCAAAGGTTTGCCACAATACCATACAGACTACAAGTAGGCCCTCCAGCAGCAATGACCAACGGCAGTTAGTGCTAGAGGGAGAGGTTGCCACCTTTATTTTTTGTTTCAGCAGGCAAGAAATTAAAATAAAAGTTCACTATGCACTGTTGCTCATAAATACACTCTTTAAATCCTGTCCTGTTCCCATAAAACCAGACCAGGAGAGGGCAAATAGGTGGTTGCTCCGGGCTACAATCAGATGCTTGCCCATAAAATGGTTTAGAAGTTGAGTGTATGCCAATAGCACATTAGAGGCAAGAATATAAGAGCACACCTTTAAAGGCACCTACACTCCACTTCTACGAGGCACAGGCTTTCCAAAACACATGCTTAGATTTCTGCTGCATATCGAGTTCTCTATATATACTATATTTTTGTATGAAAAATTGTCGTCATGCTGCAGTTCACATGGCTGCCAACAGACGGCCATGCCAGCTGCAACGTGACAACAGAGCAGTGTGCAGCATGGATGGCAGGCAGCCCAGGCGAGCTGCTGAGGAAGGAGCAATGTTCAAAGGAGGGTAGAAGGGGCTCCAGGGAGCAGTTTGCTCTCTGAGCCCCCCACTTGCATTAAACATTACTGGAGAAACATTTAAGGGAGTGTGGGGGCACTTCAGAAAGTGGTTTGGCAAACTGCTCTCTGAAGTGCCCAACTCTCTATTAAACAGTTTAATGGGGGGGGGGGGGTTGGCCAAGCTAGGATGGGGCAGGTGTAACGGGAAGAGGTTGCCAGCAGTGGGTGCAAGGGGGTGGGAGCATGGGCGCAATCAGGGTTTTTCTTAACGGGGGCTAGGCCTTTTGTTGGGGGAGGCAGAACCTCAGTTTGCTATTGATTTTTATTGATTTGTGGGGGCAGCTGCTCCTCCTGTCTCACCTGGGCTACGCCCATGGGTGGAGGATGGCAAGGGGAGCAAGAAGAGACAGGAGCCCCAAGCTTGATAAAAATTATGTACTGGTTGATTGTAATACAATCTCTAATTGGTTTGCGAAAACATAAAACATTGAACATGATTTTTTAAAAACAAACAAACAGATATAGAATAACCAATCTTTGCTAGAGTATAAATATGGAAAGTTTGGAAATCTATCTATCATATTTTTTGCTCTATAAGACGCACCTGACCATAAGATGCACCTAGTTTTAGAGGAGAACAAGAAAAAATATTCTCTCCCTCTCTGCGCAGCACCCTTTAGCGAAGCGGCAGGAGAAACGGAGCCCCTTCTGTTTCTCCTCCTGCTTCGCTGAAAGGGTGCTGCGCAGAGAGGGAAAGCTGTGCAGCGCCTCTCCAGTGAAGGGAAGCCAGGAGAGCAAGAGGAATCGGTGCGCACCGATCCCTCTTGCTCTCCTGGCTTCAGCGAAAGCAACGCGAAGCCATGGAGCCTGCATTCGCTCCATAAGACGCACACACATTTCCCTTACTTTTTAGGAGGGGAAAAGTGCGTCTTATAGAGTGAAAAATACGGTACATTGATATCTCACTTAGATAATGTAACTATACTTTCTTCTTCCAACTCTCTATTCTCACTTCTGCCATGTTCATTTATAAAATTCTCTGGTTCTTATGAATCATTCACCTAACACAGGCAAGCTCCTTGTCTCCGCTTGCTTTATTGTCAGCTTGAACTCTGGAGAGTTTCTGCCTTTACAACAGGGGTGGGGAACCTGTGACCTTCTGGCTGTTGCGACACTACAACTCCCATCAGCCCTAGCCAGCCACTGTGGCCAATGGTTGGCAGCGATGGGAGCTTTAGTCCCCCAAGAACAGACTCCCCACCCATTCCCGCGTTGCATATTCGCACCAACCATTTCAACAACGCACGTACCATTGTCACTCCAAGAAAGCTACTCCGAAAAGATGAGATGAGCAACCACTAGCTTCTTTCCCAGATCACAGTACAGTGGTACCTTGGGTTACAGACGCTTCAGGTTACAGACTCCGCTAACCCAGAAATAGTACCTCAGGTTAAGAACTTTGCTTCAGGATGAGAACAGAAATTGCGCAGCCACAGCGCGGCAGCAGCAGGACGCCCTATTAGCTAAAGTGGTGGCTCAGCTTAAGAACAGTTTCAGGTTAAGAACAGACCTCTGGAACAAATTAGGTTCCTAACCCGAGGTACCACTATATAGTAATTTACTGTGCGCTCTGACAACAGAGCGAATGCCTTGCTCTCCAATACCTAAAGGCCGTCACATTCCTGTTTCTGAACAGGTACTTGCATGCCCTTCGCGCAAAGTATTTGGCTGGAGCGTCCCTTTTCCGATTGTCTTAAAGAAGCCCTCTCTCAGTTGATTTAGTCCCAGAAGTGCCGCTTAAGGGAACCTAATTTCTCCCTAATCCAAACTCTCCAGACTGAAGTGGCAGATGGGCCCACAAAGGTCACACATACGCATGTGTCTAAAAGCTGGGGAGGGGGGAGGTCTTAAGCTAGAGGTTTCTTCTCTGCCAACAATGAATCAGCCCATTAATAGGCCAGGGAGGCAGCTTAGTCCTCTATTTTTTCCTTAGAGTAAATACTTTTCATTGTTTCCCCCCACCCCAACATAGCACCAACTATTCCACATGGTATGCAAGAGTCAGCTTGGCCACTGCCAAGACCTTCAAAGCTAGGAATGTGCTTACACAGAAGCACAGCACACATCCCAAGAATAGGGGAGGATTAAAAGAAAGGGAGCAGAGAGGTGTTCTCTGCACCCCTGTTGCCCTGCTCAGCACAAGGCTCCAACATACCATTTAATATGCCATTTTTAGAATGAAGTGCCCTTGGCTGATCATTGTTCTTTGAGGTTGAAAACTTCACTTGCTTTAATTGTTGCGGACTGGCCAGGTTTCAATTATCCCCCCCCCCAAGTATTTACATAAGACAGCATGCTGCTGCAGCACAGAACCACAACCCACAGAAAAATCTAAAGACAGAGTATTTGCTGTGCAGCGTGTGTGGAGTGGGGAAGAGACTTCCGTTTTTAAACTGTAGGGAATACAGATCCCCTGAAATAAGTGCTGCCTCCCTCCTGAACCTTCCAAGGCAGGGGTAGCCCAAGCACCATCTGGCAATCAATCCATGACTCTTTACACAGATTGTATGTACCTGAGGTTCTCTCTGCGTTCATCTGTAAAATAGATCGTGAGGTTAGTGCCTGATTGGGAGCCCCAAGAGTTAGCATAAGCTTAGAAGGGCAGGGGGACAGAGTTGAAAATGCTTTTGAAACAAATGGGGTATGGGGAGGAGAGATCGGGGAGAGGGAACTGGTGGCCCTCCAAATATTGCTGCTGAACCACAAACACCCAGCATCCCTGAGCATTGGCCATGCTGGCTGTGGATGGAGTTGAGTTTCAGGCTGTCAAGTTAATTACCGGTAATTAATTCATATTGTTATTGTATGGATCTGTTTCCTGTATCTATTGACATTATTATTCTTTTCAATTGTTCTTAATTTGTTTTTTGGATTTTTTTTGTTTTGTTATCGTTCATGTTGTGAGCTACTCTGAGCACCATTGTGGGTAAGTGACAGGCAACCAATGATGATGAACACCTAGAGGGGCATAGGTTCCTCATCGTCAGTTCAGATAATCAGTTTCCAGTGCATATTGCCACAATTACTATGGAAATTTTAGAAAGAACATGGGCTAAGGAAGGCAGCGTTGCTTTTCTGTGGTCGACAGAGCACCCAGTGTGGCAGGAAGGTCATAAACATTCAAGTTGGGTATTTGGTAAGCCCCAGACTTCTTGTAAGCTCTGAAGTTTACTGGATAGCTTTGAGAAAGCCACTCTAAATCTAACTTGCTTTAGATTCCACAGCCGGTATGAGTTTTAAAAAAGCTTTGCGCTTTTTGGTGGGAGGGCGGGATGCCAATATAGCAAACAAAGCAGACTCATTCATCACTCAAGTAGGAAGGAGCTTGTTTTTGCAGTGCTCCATTTGCTTTCCTCAAGCAGCCTCCTAGCAGAAGGCTTAGAATGAAGTTAACCAGAGCCATTGTAGAACAGTGGTAAGTGGGTATTGGGTGAGGAGGAATTAGCTTTGCACCCAGGGCAGCATTTAAGCCACTTTACTCAAGAGTCAGGTGGAGAACTTGAGGAATAGTAAAGGTTGAGTAAAAGGTCCGATCTCTTGCCCTCTATGGCAACTGAATGAGCCAGGTCTGTACTCCAATCAAAGCCTTGAATCAAAAAGGACAGGCTAGATTTGCGGCAGGAAATTTGAGAAATCCCACTGGGAATTTACACCAACGGTAGCCATTTTCACCTGCCCCCAGGGGTCATCTGCCATCTCCCCAGCTCTCAGAAAGGTGTCATCCTGGTAACCTGGCAAGCATGACGTGTGCTCCAATTGGCTGGAGGGTGGGGAAAGCCCGCTGTAACTTAACCCAATGTAGGCAGAAAACCCCTTAAAACTGGGCTGTGGATATGCAGTTTTCATCCCACACCAACCATCAGAAAACCACCTATGCTGGGTTGCTCATGAGATTAGAAGCCCATTTGTAAATAGCAAGGTTAGGTTAGATATATTGAACCTGTTGGTTCAAATCTATTTTCCATATCCTGCTTTGTCCATTTGCCTTCCTTTTCATTCTTCATAAAAATTCACATAATATGGCTGTGGGGTCTAATGGGTGTCTACATGAGTTTTTTGTAATCTCCCACATGCCTTGTTGCTGAGTGTATACGGGGTTGAAAATGGGGATTTCACAGGGGAAAGAAGGGATTGCACTGAACACCAATGTGGGGAAGGCAACTAGATGCCAGCCCTGCTGTTTCTGATGAATTGAGAGATATCTGAGAAATGAGGGTGTGCCGACTCAGACTACCTTTGGCAGCAATTGCTTTGACCTCCTAGACTACACTCCACAGAGTTGTCAAGGTTTAACAGGAAGTGTAGTGGTAGCAATTACTGGATAGTTTTGGCATTGGCACTGGCTTACTTTGCAAGGCCATTGTGAAAGGATGTAAAAAGCAGGGTCCTAGCCCCCCGCTTCTGTTAAACATAGTAAGGTGGTGGTGGTGTTTTTGGTGAAGAGATAAAAAGAGGTTCTGGCTCTCAAGGCACTGGGTGTGTCCCCCAAACAGATGCACACCACAGAGGCCTCCTCCCTAGCTGCTGGCCTTTTTGCAGTGCCGTCACAGAATCCACAAAAACCTCAATTATTGCGATATAACTGCCTCTGCTTCAGTCCCTTGTTAGTGTAGGACTGCTGATCAAGGCACGCTTTGTTCTCTGGAACGCAGGTCAGCTAACTGGTCATGCAACATACCCCAGTCATTTCTGTGCTCCAAGGCACCCTGGAAGAAGAACAGATCACACTCTTGCCAGGAATGTCCCTGGACTGATTCTGGAAGAAACTAGGCTCTCAGCTAGCTTGGCATGCATGGAAAGGAACAGAACCACCATGAAAAAAGAGGAACAAGGGGTGATGAAACTGGGGGTGGAGATTGCATAATTTCCCTGGTCTGCTCAGCACAGTGTCCCCTACACGTTTCCTCAGATTTCAGCCACCTAGTAGAAGGGAAGCCCCCAAAGAAGGGGGCAGCAAGCCTTGACAGCTTAACAGGCCTCTGTAGAAGGAGGTTTCATCAATGACTATGAAAATAGTTACTTGAGGTCTCCTGGGGACACAAAGATCACCACCAGGCTTGCTGCAACACTCCGTATGTTGTCACTGGAGTACCAGGCAAAAGTGTAAACCCTACATTTTAATCTCCCTGCACTCCGCAGAAGTCTGCAACTGAAGCACTTTTATTAGACCAGTGTTTCTCAAACTCGGGTCTCCACTTGTTGTTGGACTACAACTCCCATCATCCCTAGCTAGCAGGACCAGTGGTCAGGGACAGAAACTGAGTTATGAAAGCTAGGAGCTAAATGGCACCTTAAGCCTAGGTTATGGGTACAACAACAGAATGTCTAGATGTGCTTTTTTAAAACAAGAATACAAAGCTGAAAATAAATGAATTGCAGCTAAAATATTATCTTCGTTTTCAACATGGTCTAGTCATTCCCTGGCCCTTCCCCCTAATATTCTTAAGAGGGAGGGTCTCTTCTCCAGTCTTCAGAGAATAGCTGGAAGTGGAGAAGCAGATTAAGGTCCTCCTTTCTTTACACTCTGCAGTTTTAATCTGAAATCTTAGGCACAGTACTGTACCCAGAGCTCAAACTGCTCACACTAATGAAATTCCCTGTTGCAAAATGTGCCTAAAAGGCTGGGAGTTTTGAACACTGGTCAGGGATGATGGGATTTTTATTCCAGCAAAAGTGGAGAGCCAAGTTTGAGAACTCCTGTTAGACTGTGAAGCCACAGCCCATCTTAAAACTCAGTATTTTCCTATGCAGGGCAACTCTCTGAAGAACAGCAGCATCAGTTACTTGCAGAATCGAAGCCAGTTAGGAATTTGCATCATCTCAGCAAGGGGGAACCAAAAGAAGTTAAAAATCATTTTATTATTAAACACCAAAAAATAAAAGTTTCACAGTTAAAATTGTCCCAGGGAAGACAGTAGCTTCCAGTGTGTCATACCCTGAGTGCCCAAATATCTCCACATCCACAAAGTGTAGGAGAGAGTTCGCATATCCTTGTGCCCATAGCTAAGGCAACCCTTAGGAATGTTCAACCAGCACAGGGACAGATTTGCAGCATATGCACCTGGCCAGTCTGGAAAGTGAGGCCTACACAGCTAAGCAAAGAAGGTCAGACAATTTCCCAAGATCCGCAGTGAGAGTGCCAGGCCGCTACCTGGATCAGAACTGTCCAGTTTTGTGTAGAATCCAGGAGAGTTAGGATCTCCAGTAGCTGCTACCCAAGAGAAAGTGACGAGTGCACATGGAACTGCTGTGGAAAGCTTAGTCCTGGCTTTGGGGCCACCCTGAAGCTTCTTCCAGTCTAACAGGAAGTAATATGTGGTCAGACTGCGGCTGGCTCACCTCTTGGCCCTGCAGGAAGTGACCTACACAGCCACCAAGAGGTCTTGCAAATGGCCAGGATTCTGTACTGTCAAAACAGAAGACAGATACAAGCTTTCCAGTTACAGTTCCCAGATGCCGCTGCGATTTGCAACAGCCGCGAAGTTCAAAATGGTGTCATGCACCACATTCTAGGAAGTGGCTCAAAAAGAACTTGTCCTTCCAATCCGACAGGGACAGAAACATATCAGTCAGAGCTTCTTTGGTTCAGTCCAACACCTCAAGAACGGTCTTCTGGAGAGCAATGGAGAACATCTCTTCCCAGGGCACACGCAGCCATTCTACCAGATCAGCCAGCAGGTCTGGACATTCTGTTC
The DNA here is from genome assembly GCF_964106915.1 of Podarcis gaigeae. NCBI lineage: Eukaryota > Metazoa > Chordata > Lepidosauria > Squamata > Lacertidae > Podarcis > Podarcis gaigeae. The sequence goes on along the minus strand of NC_139678.1, from coordinate 84,731,754 downwards.
GCAAATGCCAAGTGCTCTCCACCTTCAGGACCTGCAGAGGAAGAAGGCGCAGTTCAGATGATCAGGGAATGGCCATACCGAGCAGTAAGCCCCTGGACTGAATTCAGCTTGCTAGGTCTGAGTTACACCTCCTGACCAAGCAGAACTGCCCTTCCTTACTCAGACCAGAGATGGTCACCTGCTTTTGCAAGGAACCAGTAGATTTAGCTACGAGCAAGAGAGCAGTCCTGCAATAATGCTCACCTTTCCCAAGGAAGCATTTACCCCCTTCCATACAAGCATTTTAGTATCCCGGAAAGAAGTTCTGATGCTGTGACTTGTACCTCATCGTAAAGTTGCAGCTTCATGTCACAAGGGGAGAAACGGTAAAGTATAACACCACAGATGCTGCTGATTGGTTCACTCCCTTTCAGCCGGGAGCACTTCTTTGCCTGCTTCTCAGCACCAGTGTCTGAGGCAGCAGAGGGTGGGATGTTTTGCCACTGGTGATCTTCTTCCACCAGGAAGATATTTTTATGGGTGCTGAGCACAGTCACAGGAAAGGCAGAAGCCCCTGGGGAAAAAGAGGTTGGACAGTCGGCTTATGCAACAGAGTTATATCAAGCCACACAAGGGTCTTGGTGAGGCTGAAAATGACTCCAGGAACAGCACATCTATACCTTGAATGAGGTATGCCAACAGGTAGAAGAAGGGTCTGGCCAAGCCACGTGCAGCTTCTTTTGCTAGGTCCTTTTCAATCAATGGCCTACAACACAGACACAACATGACTGAGGCAAGTCCTCCACCAAATTCACTTTCCGTTGTTGCTCCTATCCTAGCCAACCACTATTCCTCACCTGCATAACTTACAACTTCCCACTTTGTGTCCTTGTCACGACAGCACCACCTGTAGGCTAAAACCTCATTTACACTGTACAATGGCATCTTACCACAATGGATGCTGCGGATTCATTTCCTCCACAGTAACGTCTGGGATTTTCCTCCTGATTTTGGCCGGCAATTCATCTTTGAGATCTGGAGAGGATATTGAGGGAAGTTATGATGCAATTGTGATACTTGGGCGGTTTCAAGGTAAATTTCCAGGGGGAAGGTCTAAGCCAGCAAGGGCCAATTCTCAAGACAAAATTTTGCTGCGTCAGTGAAGAGAGCCCTCCTTCAAATAGGGCTTGGATGGGTGGGTGGGAAACCATAGCTCACACAGCAGCAAGCAGGGAGGAGTTGAGTAGCTAGAGTTGGCTCTCTAAGACCATCTGAGCAAAGGCTACAAGGCAGGTAAGCCAAACCAAAAATAAGAGGAATTCTATTGTACCACACTGCATTAGCCTCTAGTCAACAGGCTTAGCGGAACTGCACTGACCACAGCACTTGTTTGGGATTGTCACACAAGCCACCATTATTCTGGTTACTTTTCTTCCCTGTCAGCACAGAGACAAGATCAGGGAAGCGTGTACAAATGCACATACAGCCCCATACACCCTCTTACATGTCAGGCACTGGAGAAATCTTCTGCAGTGACTCTGGTTGCGAAGCAGCAGGTTATAGGAGGTGCAGGGATTCGCAAACTCCATATGCAAGCTTTGATGGCACAGCCCCACCTCCAGGCAAGACAGGTCAGACAGGCAGTGACTGTCCCCCTTCTTCAGCCAAGCAGACGGCTGTCCCCTGGTGCAGAAGAACCAAATATGTCAAGTCAATGCAAGGTAGGGCCCACCTTACCCAGCAAGCTCAAGAAGGGTTGCTTTTTGGCAGAGACTAACACCAAGAAGGGATAAGAGTTTTCTCAGTCAGGAGCACAGAGCTCAGGAGAGGAGCACGTGTTTTGTGTGAACGAATATCCCAGGTTAAATCCCAGGAATCTCTGGCTAAAGGTTTTCAGGAAGCAGGTCTGATGGGGGAAGTCCTCTGCCTGGGACCTCAAACACCCATTTACTAGTTAGGGTAGTAGACAATGCCGGGTAACATGGGTTGAAGGCATTATATGATTTTAATAGAGGTATTTCTTTATTCTGAAGGCGCTCTTTGCTCTAGCCATATCAAGTGGATGTCAAGACAGGAAACAGAACACAAATGAGAACTGCTCCAAGAATAGCCCTTCGCACCTAATCCGTCCTGTAATCTCCAGCACGTGGAAGTGGGTGTCTGAAGCCACCAGGAGGGCCAAGAATTCCCCAGGTCGGCCATTCTTCACAACAGCCACCTAGAACAAACATGGCAGAAGGCAGAGTCTTATGAGCCTCAGGAAAAAACACCAACCTACATGACTGTCAATGCCTAAGTTAAATCCAGATGTGTTCCCTCCCACCTTAAATGGGCAGTATTGTGGAGAGCTGCCTTTCTTACCTTCAGAAAGCACTTGAACTCCTCTGCCCTGTCAAAGACCTCCATGTCCAAATAAAGCTTGAGCCGATGATCCACAGAGGAGAAGTCCTGCATGTCCAGAGTACTGTGGGTGGCTGAGGGGGGAAACAGAGTTTTTAAAAAGAAAAAAAAGTGGGGTTGAGCAGTCAACTGCAGTATTTTAACTTTGCAACCTGGTAGTCATTGGTGCCTGTATCAAACTAGAGCTATTACTGCATCCAGACTGGGTTTATTTCAGTTACAAGGTCATACCTGAATTGGTCACAGAGTTTAGAATCCATCAAAATAGAGATTGTTAGGCCCATCTCTTTTGAAGGCAAGCCTCCCTCTGCTAGAGTATGCTTATCATCTGACTAGGTTCCAAGCTAGATAGATCAATGGAAATGTGGACCACATTCTGAAAGTTGCTAATGGGCTTCCCAATACCAGATCTATGCAGAATTCCCCTTCTGTGCCATGTAGCTTTCCCAGAATACATGTCCACTCACCCAGATAATATTATGGTCTATGAAACCCAGCTCTAATAGAAAGCCTCTCATGGCTCTTCTACAGCTGAAGTAGGGAAAAGGCACAGATTAGAACCAAGGTGGGAAACCTGTGCTGTTGGGAGCACAACCTCTGACCATTAGCCATACTGAGATATGATATCCAAATATCGAAAGGGCTGTCACATGGAAGATGGAGCAAGCTTGTTTTCTCCAGCACTGGAGGAGATGGATTCAAGTTACAAGAAAGGAGATTCTAACTAAACATCAGGAAGAACAGTGGAACAGACTGCTATGAGAGGTGGTCGACTCTCCTTCCTTGGAGGTTTATAAGCAGAGGTTGGATAGCCCTCTATCAAGGATGCTTTAGTTGAGATTCCTGCATTGCAGAGGGTTGGACTAGATGACCCTAGGGACCCTTTCCAACTCTATGATAGGTAACTACAGGATCACAGATGCTCCTACACAGAGATGGGAGTAAGCTGGCAACAATGGAGGTTGTTGGCAACCCCCCCCCCCAAAGAGCTCCATCCCCAGCCTGAATTAAAGCAATCTGCCTGCTGTCACCTTACTTTGGCACTACCAATCCAAATGCAGCCACCACCAAACCTTCAGCAGACATTTACACAGACATTAGCAAGTCACCTCCTCTTGGCTGCATTCAAAACGAAACAATTCAAATAAATAGCCACATAGTGCTCTTAACAATCAGCAGATGGAGCTCCTGCTTCATTTCTGCAGGAAAAAAACAACAATTCTATTTATAGGAATACCAGCCTGGGCAGTGGCAGTAGTTAAGGCAGTTTCAAAGATATTAACTAAGGTTAATACTGAGTCTTGGGGCAGAGGATGGCATTTCTTTTATTTCCCCTCTAACTGTGCAGAATTCAGTGCTCCCCTTGACTTTGCAGACCCACCCCTACCAGGTTGCCAGCACTCACGGGGACTCAGATTCCAGTGTTCCTCCTGCTCCATGCTCAGGGAGAGCTGGGGAGGGGTGGGCCCACGGGAAGGGCCATACTGATAGCTCCCCAACAGGCCCCCGCCATTGGTATCCGTTTGGCTGAGGAAGGAGTAGCGGCCCCTGGAGCTCAAGCCACTCTTGCTGCCACTGCCGTCCGCCCCTTCCGAACTGCGGGAGCTAGAGTGGGCAGCGCTGCCTTGGTCACTGCTCAGCTCTTGGATCCGGGGACTGGAGCCGGTTCCCGTTTCAGAGGTAGTCTCTTCGCCAGTGTAGAACTTTCCCGACTCGGCCTCCTGCTGGCTTTCCCCAGGAAGCAATGGAGTGCTGGAACGCCCCTCGCAGGGCAAGATGACCACATGGTCGCTGGAGCAGCTGGGGCAGATGGTGGGCTCACTGAGAGCAGTGGCACCTGAAGAGGAAGAAGAGGAACATAGCAGAACCTGGTCTGGCAGCCGCAGTCCTAGTTGCAAACTAATCAAGCACCGGGCTCTACTCTCAGGGACCCAAAGTCTAACATGTTAGTCCCTTGCCGCCCTGTCTTCTCCTTAAGGGAGTTTCCATGTGCATCCCTTGATGCTCTGGTCTCGCTGGCTAATTATGCAGCAAAGCACTGTATTCATCTCTCATAATCAACCTTGAAAAAATTAAGAAAAGGAAAAGTTGAATACTATGTCAATGCATTCCCCCACCCCAAAGGAATTCATCCAAATAGCCAAGACAATGACTTATGGTTAAATAACACAACACTCTCACAAAGACGGAAAGCTAACTAGAAAAAAACATATCAATATAATTCATAGCATTATAGAGAAATTTAACAGCTGGGCAGCAAAAGTCCTACCATAGAAACATGCAGATGTAGCAGAGGACTAAACACATCTAGGAAGACGGCAAAGTAGCTGCAGTAGCCAATTTACTCATTCAAAGGCTCCAAATCCCCTAGACACAGGTTCAGAAAGTCATGTGATGACCCAAAGTGATGTCCCAAAGAGAGCCCAGCCTACTAACCATTTTAGATCTCTCCTCTTCAAAGGAGAACAAATCAGATTATAAGTGGTCAACCACAGTGTTTTCACATTCCAATGAGTGCTTTGAACTTATAGGGCTTTAGCACAACCCAGTAGGTATGACCCCCATTTTGCAAAAATATACCCTGTTCATCCCATACCTTGTTCAGAGAAAGCTGAAGCATCTATAGTGAAGCCTGGATTCTGCTGTCCAAGTGACAAGAATCCAACAAATTCCTGTTTGCATTTTAGACACTGGAGCTTTGAACTTCCCTCGGCCTTCTTCTGGTTTTCCTCCAGGGTGGGTCCCAGCAGCCGGAGCAAGTCCTTTAAAAAAAGAAAAAAAGCAATAAGTGGGCAGAACAGCTGCAGAAGAATGCGAGGGCAGCTGAGATACCACTGCCTCCCTTTACACCAGAGTGAATATCACAACTAGCACCTTTCTTAGCCTTGGGCAGAGAGGGCGGGAGACTAGGAACACCGGAGGAAGCACTGCACTTCTCTCCAAGCTGACTAGCAGCTGATTTAGGACAGATAAGGTGAAATGCAAAATTTATAGAATTTGTTGCCACAAGATGCGGTGGCTCAGATGACTTAGACCTTTCGTCCCTGAATTTGTCCAACTCAAGTGCATATTCATCTTGGCAGCATTTTGAAACTCAAGGTTTGGAAGCCGTATGTCATGGAATGCCAGTACCTGGGGAGCAGGAAATGATCATCAACTTCCATGCCCTGCATTTGGGTTTTCCACACCAATCTGGTGGCAACTGAGGGAAACAGAATGGTAGACTAGATGGGACCATTGACCTGTTCAGACAGGGCTGCTCTTGTGTCCTCAGGAGTCAAGCTGGCCCCACCTCAGAGACAACATCCCCTCTCTAAATTTGGGAAGCTAAGGTTCTGCAGGGGCACCCTCCCTTTCCACTCCAATCTGAGCTGTGTACCAAGCACCTCCTCACCTACCTGCACACACTGCTCAGGGTGGTCATCCAACACTACGTATCGGCGCTTCCGGCGGTCCTTGCGGATGTAGCTGAAGTGCAGTGTGAGAACAGGAAACACCCGCTCCAGGTCCTGCCAGGAAGAGATAGGTTTCTGGTCAGAACAAGCTTCCCAAATGAAAAGAAACCTGCCCTGCTCACACTCTCTTCACAGGCACATTGCAATGGAGACCGCTTTGCCCAGCCCCTTTAACTTGGACCAACCGGCAACTGCAGCCACTTGCTGATCTTAGCACAGGTTGTGTGTCTCTGCATTAGGAGTTCCTTGAAAACCTCTCTGGCAAGGTAACCCAATAATGTGCATCCCCCCATTCTGTTAGCCATTGGGGTGGGGGGAAGAGCTACAGAGGACACTGAACTGCTCACCTGCTGCTACTAGCCATGACTATGATGTACCTCCACAGTTGGGAGGCAGAAATGCTTCTGAATACCAGTTGCTGGAAACCACCGGAGAGGAGAGAGATCTTATGCTCCTGTTCTGCTCACTAGTTTCCCACAGGCACCTGGTTGGTCACTGTGAGAACAGGACGTTGAACTACATGGGCCATGGGCCTGATCCAGCAGGCTGTTCTTATGTTCTGAGATTTCAGCAAACATCGCCCACATATTTCCAAGCTCATCTTCACACCTATAATGACTAGCAACTTGTTTGCTCCAGATGGGGAGGAGGAAGGTTTATCATGACACTGAATTCTGCAACCAATGTCAGACTATGCTTGCATGGCTGAAACCAATTATGGAATGTAAAACATCTGTAGTGAAGTGAATATAGGGAACCCACTACACCCCAGAGTGCCTCCTTTGAAGAAAATGATAGAGCAGACCCCAAATACACAGTGGGGCGGGAGTCATGGATAGAGCCCACCACAAGGCTCTCCTGGATATTTATATCCCAGTGCAATGCTGCTGTGAATAGGGTGGTTTTCTCCTCTCAGTGAGATTAGCTAAATATTGGGCAAAAGAGAACTTTCTCCTCCACGTACTGTTGAGGTGCCCTCTCTACATACACTACCAGGTACTGGTGCTCCGATTTCTGTATCATCTGAAGGCAACCAAGCAGGCTCAAGCTACCACAAAACCTTAGATGCTTAAAAACAAGGCTGACACTGTCGTTGTTGGGAAATAATAAGTTGTTGGGAAATAAGAAGAAAGCTGAACCCAAGGCCAGCAGCAAGTGAGATGAAGGACTGGTTTTGTCTGGGGCTTTCAAATTCCTGCAGCCATAAATGCAGAAACTGTGCAAAATGGTGCCAGCACCAGCTACCACTCACCCAGCTGGAATGTGATCATGTGCTTTATAGTAGCAGTAGTAGTGGAAAAAAGAAGTGGATTTGAAGCAGAAAGTATGGACTAGAGTAAGCAACTCTGTTTCAGGAAAAGAAAATAATGTACTGTACTAAGTTTCCTATTGACAAGAATTCTCACTTGCTTGGTAGATCTGCCCAGCCTGATCTACACGGTATGTGACACCCGAAATAATCTAACATACCTGTGCACTGCCTGAAGGAAAGCTCATTGGAAAGAGCCAGCCAATACTTGCACACAGTCATCAGACAATGCTATACTGGAGTTCATGGTGGTCAGTTTACTGGAAACCCTGTCCCCCACAAAAGCAACTGGAACTCACCATCCTTCTCCACTGCATCTCTGAGGTTTCTATTTTCCGAAGGCTTTTCAGCTCCAGCTTGCGCAAAACCTTGCCTTTTCTCAGCTCCACCTCCATTATGTGTCGGGAAGTGATCCGCAAAAAGATCCAGTCTGGTTCTGGGTCACAACCATCTTCTATCTGGCTTACCAGCACAGGCTGATAGAGCTCCACTGCCAAGATAAATGAGAACATTAGTCCCTACCTATTTCAGCATCCAGAGTCCCAGCAACAATGAAAGTCTGCAAATCCCCACATATTCAAAGACTGCCTATGGAAACTGCAGGGTTGCAAAGCCCACTGAAAGCAAGGGACAAGTTATGGCAATGCTTTAACTAAAGCAGATATGAAATTAAGGGCACTGCATGATACAAGCAAAGTAATTTTCTTGGAAGAATCTTGTCACATAATGTAGTCTGCCCTAGGGCTGGAACTGGGACATCATGTACCTAGCTTCAAATCCTGGCTCTATGGGCTTTCGCATGCCCATCATTCTCAGCCAATGATACCTCTCAGTCCAGGAGGACTTAATGTCACTCTGAACTCCTTTTGAAAAAGAAATGCTATGTGTCTTACTGTCAGGCACAGAGAGCGCTCGGATTCCCAATTTCTGTATGGTATGACGAGATTTGTCAACACTGAACAGGAAGTATTCCCCTTATGAAAGATCACAGATATGGCATCTGGTTGGTATTCAGTGATAGAAAGTAAACACAGAGTTGTGAATTGTTAACTATTAACAAGCAAATAGTTTTCAGCACCCCAATTCAAGGTGTTATTTCTTGGCAGCAGCGGGTGGGTGGGTAGGGAGATTCCGCCTCACAGAGAAAGAAAGGATTTGCTCCATAAAAGCTACCCAGAAGGTAAATAAAGGTCAAGCCCAAGCAATTTGGGATCTCCTTTTTCCATCAGTAACATGCCAAGGGCTTGCTAGCTTAGAATGGCATTACCTTTTTGCACTTTCTAGGAAGAAGAATCCTTTACTTAAATTGGGGGTGGGGAAACTTGTGGCCCTCCAGCTATTGTTGGCCTCCAGCACCCATCAGCCCCAGCCAGGATGGTCAACAGTCAGGGCTGATGGGAGTTGGAGGCCAACAGCATCTGCAAGGTCACACGTTCCCCACTGTTGATATGAACAAAGTGTACTTGTCAATGTGTATCCACACCACAAATACGGTTAAGGCAAGACGAACTTGCATGTTTTCTGGTCATTCAATTGGTTTTTAATTTTAGGTTTTTTGGCAACAATACAAATTCTACCACCACAGATTAGGGATGTAACAGAAGCTAGGACTGAGCACATTTAGTATTGATTAAGGGGCAGGGCCCACTTTGAGACAGACTTGATTTTTTATTGATTGATTGATTGATTGATTGATTGATTGATTGATTGATTGATGGGTGGATGGACTTTGCATGAAACATTATCAGACACTGTGATCTACTCACACCTATGCAGAGTCCAAGGCCATTCAGTAAGCTGCATATGAACAGGTTCTAGAATAGGGGCAGCCAACTTCCGTCCTATAGACCTAATTAGGCCCAGCAGGTCTCCCCATAGGGCAGTTTTATCAAAGCCACTGTCCTATATTATGTCAGATATGGGGCAGGTAAAAACACAAAAGAGGCTTGTAGGCAATGGACAGGTCTGATTCTCCTTCCCTGTACTGGAGGGTTCACTGAGTCCCCTGTTCCAACAGGAAAAGGACTACATGTGGGCATATTCGCAGCTTAAGGCCTTGCAGAACGAAATGCTTTCGCCAGGGATAGAATGCAGGCAAAGACACAGGCAAAGCGTATAAGACATGACAGAAGTCAGACAGGAGGGGGAAAAGAAAATATAAATACTATAGATGTCTTTCAACGTGGTGGCATCTTTTGAGATTTCAGCACTAACCGTATGCCAGCCGAAATGCCCACTGCCTCTCACCTTCCTATGGAAGTGGACAGTGAGCTAAGAGCAGAAGCATTTACCTTCTGGTTTTTCCTCCTGGTGTTTATCTTCTTTAACTGGCATCTTCTCAGTTTCCACTGCTGCCTGGGGGCCTTCTGCCAGGATTTCAGGCATAGGCAGCTCCGGTTCCTTTTCTTCTGTGGCCTCAGGAACTTTTTGCTCCTCCACGGTGTTCTTGCTTTGTTGGGAAGCCTCGCCTGAGCTGCCCAGATATTCTACTGTGGGGCTGCCAGAAGGGGTGATGGTTGCTGCCTGTCCATCCGCTTCTAGGTGTCGCCTATACTGGAGCCAGCGGGTACCAAAGCGATCCCGAAAACTGTCCATGCGCTCCATCTCTGCCTGGTGCTGCCGAACTATACCTGTGGGATGACAGACAGCCTCCCAGGTTTGCAACGGTGTCTTGCACACACCCAGCCCCTGGTCATAGCCCCGTTGCCATGTGTCTCACCTGCTGAGACGGGCAGGCTTCTGTACTCATGTTCAGTATCACTGGGCTCTGAAATGCTGGCCCTGCGCACTTTCACTTGCCCCTGAAGAAGAGATAAGCTGTTAAGTTTAGGCTGGAAATGGCTCTCTCACATTCCTTAATGGTAGCATTACAATACCTTAATATTATCATTAATTGCTTCACGCCTTTGGAAAGAAGGCTTTTTTAGAAGTGTCTAATTAAATGTGTTTTTGCTGAAAACCTTAAAGTGTTTTCTTGGCAATTATCCCCTGATTTCCACCACCTTTCAAACAACGCCAAAAAAGAGAGAGCTTGGGATGCTGCACAAAGTTACTAGATCAGTGTTTCTCAAACTTGAGTCTTCGGCTATTATTGGACTACAACTCCCATCATCTCTGACCACTGGTCCTGCTAGCTTGGGATGATGGGAGTTGTAGTTTAACAACAGATGGAAACCGAAGTTTGAGGAGCACTGTGGATGGATATTTGAGATCTTCTTCCATACTGGACTGGTTCAGACAATGCTGAAGGATGGGGAGCCTGCAGTTCTCCAAATGTTGGAATAGAGCTCCATCAGGCCCTGTCTGCATGGCCAATGGTTCGTGAGGATAGCTGTAGGAGTCCAACAGCATGTATAGGGCTACAGATTCCCTCATCCCTGTGCTAAAATATAGTTTATTGTTACAAGGATGAACCTAGCCTCCCCCTGCAAGCTGCTGCACTACCTCCTCCTCTGGCATGGTCATGAGTTCCATTTTGGATCAATAATGCTGCATCATCTAAACCTGGACAATCCATGTTTAATCTGAACTATAGCCAGTGGAAACAAGCCAACCACAAACCATGGTTAATGAAGCTGGCTTGTTTTCAATAGTCATAGTTAAGGTTATCCATAGTTTAGGGAATTAATGACACACTGAACTGCAGTTAATCTAAGAATGGAAGCAGAAGCTTATTACCTTTGTGTGGCTGCACTGGAAAAGGAGTGGGAGGGCATTCAAACCCTAGGGAGGCTAGCCTCATTCTCATAATGGTAAACCACATCCAAAGCATTGCTATTGTTTATGTTCCTGCAACTCCTCCTGAACAAGTTAATGTGAATGATCACATGGTACACAAACCACCAGTAGATGAACAGTCTCCTCTCTCCTCTCCTCCCACAATTCCTGAACACTCCAAGCAGCAAGAACACCTTATTTCTCTTCCGAGGAGGTAATAGGGGTGGTCTGCTCTCTGCAGGGGACTGGCTGTCACTTTGGTCTGCAGCACATGAACTTTCCAGGGCACTGCGGTCTGTCGGGGCCCTCTCTGAGACTGAGGTGCAGAGTGATTGGACAGCAGCCTGATCCAGCTTTGAGAGGTGCTGAAAGAGACAGAATGAACCCAAGAGAAGTAAGAAAGGCAGGTTTGAAGACTTCTCTGTTCTTTCACCCTCTACCCTCCTCTTTGAGAAGTGGCTAGCCTGTACTGTTTTAGTAGCCTTACATGACGATACATCCTTCAGGAGAGACTTCTGGATAAGCATTAGCATCTGAGCCAACAATACCATTATTGGCTTCCCATTATTCTGAAGGATCAATATATTCTAGATCACACAGAGGATGAGACAGTTTCCAGCAGCAAGAAGTTCTGCACCCCACTCCCTCTTTTTTCCACTACAATACCTAGAAAAGTAATACTTGTATACCCTACTCACCCTCAGGTCAAAAGCAGACAATGGCTCTTCATCAAGAAGGAACTGGTATTAGAACAAAACATGACAGTTAAGACACCAATAACCCCATTTCCTAGTCACTCACATAACCAAGAAATCAGAAAAGCCCCATGCCATAGCAAAGGAGCCACATAAAATACAGATATAGCTAGATGGTTGGCTATACAAAATACCTTCTAAGAATTACAATTAAACAAAGGAAAGAGTTAAAAACTGTCCTTGAACACAAATAAAACATATGAACGAATGGGCTTTCTTTACCAGGCATTAAACAGGTTAGTCAGATGGTAGATCTTATTCTAATTGCCCCAGCTAAAATTTTTGCCATGTTTGCTGCAGATGGACATGGAATTCTCAGGCTCATTCCAGGTATCTTTACCAATAGAGTGTGTGAAGTCAGGAACAGGAAACTGAGCTTCTGGGCTCAGCAAATGGCTAAATCAACATTACCCCTAGTTGGAGAGCATGAGATGGTTTCTCTTTGTACAACAGGCCCAAGTGATTGACACCTCTTATGCTGCCTCCCTGTGTTGGAAATGCAAGTCCTGCATCCTTTTATATGGGACTGAGTAGCCAGAGTAGCCAACAAGGAGTTCTGGAGCTACAGACCCCAACTTCAGTTCACAGATGGAGAAGAACATTTTGGCAAAAAGTGGGGAGCAATCTTTTTTGGTACACATTTTACACACTAGTGTGTAAACACACACAGGGTTTGCTTCCCATACAAAAGTATTTAAATAGGAGTAGACCACAGGAAAGTGTCTACAATGCTATGCCATCTTTGCATCTGAGTTGGGATGACCAAATATACTCACATTGCTGGAGATAGCTCTAGGAGACAAGTGACTTATGGTCGCAGGCCGATGGTGCTGATGGAACCCTAAAGGATTCCCCTCCAGGTGCAGCTGTGAGGGGTGGGGTGGGGAGAAAAAGAACAGTTATGTTTTATTTAACAAAACAACACTACTAATTGCCAGAACTTTGTCTACTTCACTATGGATGTAGCCAGGATTTATGGGGGCAGAACCTCAGTTAGTTAAGTATTTATTATTGATTTACTTGATGGGGGGCAGCTGCCCCCAGGATATGCCCATGTACCTCACTGCCTTTCCCCTGCACTCTTGCTAGGAAAATTTGAATTCTACTTTCCAGCTTCCTTCAAGGAGTTCCTTGACCTCTTTTATCTTATAAAACAACCCTATGGAGGTAGGTGAAGCCAAGAGGTGGGAAATGGCCTGAGATTGCTTAGCCCTGAAGAGTTCACTAGAATTTGTACTCAATTTTTTTTTAATCCTGTACCCTAACCATTATACCACACGGGTATTCAGAACAATTCCCTCCCTACAAGACAGGGAATCCATTGTAAGTTGGAGAGCTATATGTTAGGAGTGTCAAAGGCATCTACTGTCTACTATCCTTAAATAACAAGGCCTCCTTCCTCAAACATACAGTCCTATAATATGTTGACTTACTCAAATGCCCAAACCACTAAACAGACACTAATAAACTGACCAACAATCAGAACCAGTGAAGTGCAGTGGTTATAGCGTCGGGGGAGGCCTGAGACACCAGGGTCCAAATTTTCTCTCAGCCATGAAGCTCATTGAATGACCTTGGGCCAGTCACCCACAGTCAGCCTAGCCTACCTCAAAAGGCTGAGGATGGAATGGGGAAGGGGAGAAACACGTGCATTGCCTTGAGTTCCTTAGTGGAAAGTTAGGGTATAAATGCAATAAATAACCAATCAGGTTGGTTGCTCACTCTTCTCAGGTTGTGCAGTGATGACAGTGGTGCCAACGCAGTATGTTCCAGCAGCAGGTTATAGGCAATGTCCAAATGCTGAAGGCTGGGAAGCTTTTCCACACCTATGGAAAAAGAAGTAGAGTAATGTTGGAAGAGAACCCTTCTCCCCAATACTGTGCCACCCTGTGGGCCTCCTTTCTTCAGTCTGGTACAATGCGGCATGACCTAGTTTCCAGGCTACCCCTCATATCAGCAGCTCTACAATAGTCTTACCATTAATGCTATCAAGCTGGTTGTACCGCAGGATCAAGGTCACCAGTTTAGCCTGGCTGTGTAGCCCAAGTTCAGGCATCTTGGGCAAGAGGTTATAAGCCACATTTAAATATTCCAGCTCTGTCAGCACCTGCAAAGAAAATAAGGCAGTTCTCCACATTGCTCATCCATGTTCACCGCCTCCCTGCCACACTGAACAACCTTCAAAGTGAACCCCCAGCCCCGAGAACATATTGTTAACGTAAGGTACACATGGCAGATCAAAAGAGCAGAACCCAACACACTCAGGCTCATGACAGCAGAAAGATAAGAGAGTTCTTGGCAGAGGGCTTCTTTCGCTTAAAACTGTTCAGGAAATCTGCCATGGCTGCACATGATCTCTGCTCTAGCTCAGACAGCCACATGTGGCACTTGGGGGGGGGGGTAGGAGAGGCAGCAGCATCACAGGAGGAGGAGGAAGCCAGCACCCAAGGAGGACTGGCAGTTCTCCCAACACAGACACAGCTACCCATTTGAGAAGCACTTGCTGTTAATTGCTAATTTAGTTTGTATACCATTTGCATTTTTATGCTGAAGCCGCCTTCAGTTTCTAGTAGGAAGGCAGGATCCAGACTTCACGCAGAAACAAAATCAATCATGGAAAGAACACTTGGGAACTAGAAGGCATCTATTCCATCGCTGGCAGAGGGGAAGGCTCTGCCACATAAACAGCCCCTGAAAGACTAATAGTATGAAAAAAGAAAAAGAAAAAAGCCAGGGGGTGGTGGAATGAGTGCCCAGGGTCCAAGATTTCTACTGTAAGAAGAATTATGTAGTATAAATAAAGCAGCCTCACATTTAACTATACAATACACCGGAAAGATGAAGTCTCCTCTCAGGCTCACAAGAATGTTTGACTTCAAGGGGGGGGGATGCTACTCAAGTATGTGGTTTTGTTAAACACAAAGTAGGAAATCCCCCTTCCCCTTTCTACCACATCCACTGTTCTCCAATACATGTTACCAAGGCTTGAAAAGAGTCAACCCAGCAATAAAGGAAGAAGAAAGGATGTAGTTGCTAACTGCTCATAATGGATTTCAAAAGAGTGGTACTGAGCCCTCTGCCAGATACTTACTGTCAGGTAGCGCTCACAATCCTGGATGAGATTATGACTGAGATCCAGAGCTTTCAGGGCATTCAACAATTGCTTATCAGAAACAAGAAAGAAGGGATAAGAGGTTAGTGATGGCAACTGAGTCAACCCCATAGAGCAAGCAGCCTCAAGACTAGGTGGCCAGTTATGGCACAGCCATCCAGAAGCCCAAGTCCTATTTGACCTACTCAGAAGGACTAACACTAACAAGAGGACTGTCAGAATGAGAAACCCAAGCTGCCAGAAAACAATTGTACAATTGCCCTCTGTCTCAGTATTCCATTAAGGAAAATGCCATTCTCATCACCTACTACATCTCCCCCAATTCTCAGTTCTCCAGCATACCAGTGAATCATCCAAGGCTACAATGGAGTTATAGCTGAAGTTGACAGTCTGTAGTTCCAGCCATGGAAGGGCAGAACTGAGGTCCCCTCCACATGCAGAGATGATCTCCTGCAGGATAAAACACAAGTTGACAATGAAGAAGGAGCTCCTTTGCATCTAGCCTACCATCTTATGAACTAGCCCCTGGAGCAAGGTCTAGAATAGCATTTTGAGCTACAGCAACTAACAGATGTGTAAGCCCCCCTCAATGCTGTGAACAGCTTCACAAGCTAATTCCTGCACATCAAACAAAGGCTCAAGAGAAAGCCAGCTGGCAACTCTACCTGGCTAGCATACTCCACAGGAAATTTTGAGGTGCTAGTTTTAGTTAAATCACTCCTGACCTGAGATAGTTTTCAGGGTAAAGGGGACATAAAAATCTTTGGGAGCACATTCATGCAACTGAGCAGCATGCACAGTGTGAGTCTGTGACAGCCTCCCTTGAAAACAGCTCTAGCACCTTCCCTCCTAAGGTAGAAAGCAATCAAGTTAGGCATCTTCACTCACCTTCAGAGAGTTCACACATTTGGAACAGGTTAAAGCCTCCAACTGAGAATAGACACACCGCAGGCCCCGCAGATAGTGCAAAGGAACACACTTCAGCTAAGGTAAGCGAGAAAGCCGGGAGAAAGAAGAGGGCAAAACACATAAAAAGTCACATAGGCCTAAGGGCTCTTCTACAGAAAAGGGCACACATACTTTTAGGCCCTCATTATTTTCCCCTTGAGAAATTATTCCGTGCATTCCTTTCCTTAACCAAAGACTTCCCTCACCTCCATGTAACAGCATGGCTAAATTCAGTCTTGATTCCTATAAAGGCCATTTCTCCAAATCAAATATTTTGATTCTAGATTTAGAAAGTCTTACTTTAGTCCAAAGTGCGGGGGGGGGGGGGGAATTGCTCGGCTACTGTGAGAAACTATGGAACTCCCACTCTAGTCCCACCCACCATTCTGTGCATGCTATGGACAGCACAGATTCTCACCCCACAGCAGCCACCAGAAATAGGCCAAGCCACCATCTAGCCCCTATTCCAGAGGCTCCTCACCCCAGCATCTGGGACTCACCTCTAAACGTCGCAAAGACTTGAAGGGGAAAATCTTCACATCAATTGGCAGGGCATAATCAGGAACATGAACAAGCTAAAGCAGAAGGAGTAGGGAAGAGTGATAATGAAGAAAGGAACTATAGCAACAGGAGTCACCTCTACAAGTCCATTGCCCCACCCTTCAGTATGGTAAAAGGTAAAGGACCCCTGGACGGTAAGTCCAATCAAAGGCGACTATTGGGTGCGGCGCTCATCTCGCTTTTCAGGCCAAGGGAGCCAGCATTTGTCCACAGACAGCTTTCCGGGTCATGTGGCCAGCATGACTAAACCGCTTCTGGTGCAACGGAACACCGTGACAGAAACCAAAGCGCACAGAAACACTGTTTACCTTCCTGTTGCAGCAGTACCTGTTTATCTACTTGCACTGGTATGCTTTCAAACTGCTAGATTGGCAGAAGCTGGGATAGAGCAATGGGAGCTCACCCCGTCCTGCGGATTGGAACCGCCGACCTTCCAATCAACAAGCCCAAGAGGATCAGTGGCTTAGACCACAGCGCCACCTGTGTCCCTGCAGTATGGAGTGCCCATCCCACACCCCAAGATTCATGATTCCCAATCCACAAGTTCAGAATATAACATCTCCCCATGTTAATCCCCATGCTCTACAAAAGTTAATCCCCATGCTCTACAAAAGTGGCAAATGAAGCAGTGAACAGGCACCAGGGTAACATGTTCTATTATATATATATATCTTTGCACCCAACACAAAAAACTACCAAAGTTCAGATACTGAGTGGCCACAGCCTGACAGCATGCCACATGCCATTTAAGGGCATGAGAAAGCAAGTCTTGTAAGGAGATTGCTTTTCTCATAGAGATTAGGCTATCTCACAGAGAACAGTGCTTAGGTAAGCTATAGAACATAAACCAGACTCGTTCTATACTTTCGTGACACTCTAGATCGGTGATAGCTAAATGTGGTGCCCATCAGATGTTGTAGCATAACCAATCGTGATATCCTCCAGATATGATAAGAGTACAACTCCTGTCACCCTTGACAACCACAGACCATGCTGGCTGGAGCTAATGGGGACTGTTATCCACAGCATCTGCAGGACACTATATTGGCTGCTAGTGCTCTAGATTCACACCTATTCAGACCATAGACACAAACTCTCAAACAACAAGCCTTGGATATATGAAGCTCAGGAACAATGGTTTTAAGGAGCATTGTGTTTTATGTTTAGATTTATACCCTGTCTTTTATTATTTTTTTCTTTCCTTTATATACCAGGAAGACAAGAAAGAAATGGAAAGTTAGCATTCATCTACATTTCCTCCTGGATTCTCCAAACAGAAAAGTGCACCTAGCAGAAGATGTGCACTAACAACTATTCCCCAACACACACCAGCACAAAGCCCTCGCCATGCCCTCCCCACTCCTTGTTGCAGGGGCTTTGCTTGCTAGCACTTGCTGCTTCAGAAGGAGTTCCAGGAGTGTTGTCCCAGAAGCTTGATGGATGCACCTGTCTCTTCCCACCCCCACCCACAATTCAGTTAACCGAATTTAACAGGAGGATCAGAATCATCCTGGCAACAGTGCAATATAATAGATGAAGTGTCTGACTTGGAACAGGGAAGACTAGTTTTGAGTCCCTGCTGAGCTATGTGGCTCACTAAGGGCCAAACTGGATTATATGCCAGAGAGCTGCAATCAGATGGTACATCTCTTAAAACTTTTTGTTAAAAGCAACTGTAGAAGATTGGGATCTCAGTGCTGCAGGAATTAAATTAAATTAATTCCCAATTAAAATTGCCTCCAAAAGTCATTATTTGCCTATTAGAATCAAACAGAAGCAAGGTGGGTGGGTATCTCCCAGCAGCTGCTTTGTACAAAAAGAAAAAAAATCAAGACAACAGATTTGATCATGGATCTCTAATGTCTCTGCTTAACTATCCCCCAGAGTGGATGTAACAATAAAATGGGGGGTAAGGAACCATATGTTGCGCTCTGAGCAACCTGAAGGAAAATGATTGAAAAAATAAAACACACACTCTTATCAGCATGGTCAGAGTAAATGACAACTGATTCTCCCACATGGTCTCACCAATAGCAATCTCCCTGTTCCTCATCCCCCCACAAAGTAACTCGCTACTGTTCCCTTCACTGTAGAAGTACTATTATTAAACCAAATGCAACTGCATCTAATCCAATATAACAGTGAAATTCAAGAATTGGTATCAGCTAAGGATGTGGGCCTTTTGCCCAGATTGCTAACCAAAGCCACATTAAAAATAGAACAAAGCAGGCTATTGCACTAGTAGATCACATCATAGTAGCATGTGCGAAGATAGTGAGAATCTAACCAGTAACAACAGCCACAAGGCAGAAGCTAGAGAGGTTCAAAGTCACTCTGAAGTCAAACAAATGACAGTGCATGCTGTGCAAGGAACAAAGTGAAGCAGAAAACCACCTTTAAATACTAAGTTGATTTAAAGTTTCTCAACACAAAGGGCCCTATGGGTCACACATAAGGATGGACCTATACAATATAATAATCAAAATTTGTTATCTGGCAGTGTTGGGCAATTACAAACATCAGAGTTTACACTAGATTAGGGAGGAGGAAAAGGCATGCAGATCAGATACTGTAGTGATGATAGGCTGTCACGAGGGCTTCAGATACAAATAACAGATCTGTGGTTGTATCCAGTGCATAGGGCTATGTAAGCCTCCCATCACTGCAAGGATTTTCACTTGCACAAGAGGACCTCTCCTTTCCCAATATGCACCACATGCCTCTGTTCTGAGGCTTTCCCCTACCCTCTGGATCAGATGTGATGAGGGGGGAAGAGTCCTGTTGTGCGAGTGGAAATCCTGACACTGACAGGATGTGTTCATTGGATACTGCCCATGGCCCCCAATGGGAATTCTGTATCTGACAGATATCATTGACCCTTCTTGTTGGCTACCAACAAGCACAAATCTAAGACCCTGCTCAATATATACAGGCTTCATGTGTCCTCACAGAGCATCCGTTAGGAATGAGACTGCATCAGCAGCTTCCATGTAGATGCTTTAAAGAATTCTCATATCCCTTTTCATTTAAAAGGTTAATCTGGAACTCGGATTTTCCAAACTTCAAGACAAAATATCCATCCGGGTGAAGAGATTTAATTTATTGCACTAACTCATGCAAACACCAGAGGCCCACAGCATAGATAACGAAAGTGGCAAGCACATTTCAATCCGTATCTGTGTGTCATTGCTGCTCTGGCTAAAAACCTCATGACCAGCAGAGCAAACATACCCAATGGAAACAACCTGAACAATGACCCTAGAGATAAAACCCAATATACACAACTCACCTTGAAGGGTAAAAGTCACAAACTAATGAAGTTGGTTATTGAGTGATACAAATCTTATTTCACAGAAGGAAGATTCTACACAGCACCAAAGAGATTCTTATTAGCATCTATCATTGACACAAATCTGAATCTACCACATCCTTTGCCCTTCTTTCCTGCCGCAGATATCACTTGTTAACTATTACATTATGCATTTTTAAAATAATATTTATGACATTTCAATGATATATTGTAATTATGTTTCATTTTGATGTATATTTATATATTTTGATGTTTTGTACACAATTGATTTTTGTGATTCTTAGATGGTATACCTTATATATATTGTTTAGAGAGAGATTTAATTTGATGTTACTTACAATGTGAAATTGATGATTAGGAGGAAGAATATATGCAATTTGTTTGGTATTTCTTACATAGATTCCTTTCTGTAGGGATTTATAAACTGCTTAGAAAATTCTGTGGGCATTTGAAACAGTATGTAAATTAACTAAATAAAATAAATATATATAAACTGGGGTGCATACTGAGTGATTATATAGAAAAGTTAGTACTATCTCTCTCTCTCTCTCACACACACACACACACACACACACACACAGCGCTACACTGAAGGGATGTAGATGGTACCAAGTTTGGTTGAACTGTTTTCAGACTTCCTGCCTCCTTCCAAGTCTTTGCCCTTCAGAATGCCACATATTCTATCAGTGAACAAGGAGTATACAAAGATTTTGCCCCTTCCCTCCGCTCTGCCACTAACCCCTGTGAATAAGGAGAAAGGAGGGGAACAGGAATATCCTAGACTGCACCATCAGAATAAATCTGCAAGTCAGGAAATGGATACAAATATTCCTACTTAAATAACTGGTGCAAACAGACCTGAAATTTGTAAAGCAGATCAGCTGAAGACTTCCCGTCTCCACGCTTTAACTTCAGTTTATCAGCTAGATTACTTTTCATATTGCCTTACCTCTACCACTACGTATCTCCTCAGTTATTTTAAGACTAAATTACTGAGCATTCTTGAACAGCAACCACAGTTCATCCCAACTCCCTCAATCTGTTTTTTGTCTGCTTGAACAGACGGCATGAATATACGTTTACAGCCAAGAGGAAGCTAGTTCCTTTTCCAATCTTCCACCACCCCCTCAGCCTTATGCCAGTCAGTCCTGGCTCATTCTGCTGTTGCCTACACCCTAATCTCCAGACAAAGAGTAGAGAACACTCGGAGACATTATGTGATTTTTTAAAAATGGGAATATCAGCATCTTACATACTTTTTGTTCTGGTTGGTTAAACTCATCTGGAGGCAATATATAATATTTTTCTTATCAGATCTGTCCTGAATCATGTAAAACTTATTAAGCACACCATCAGACACAAAATGCTGGAGGGTACTGAAAGTATGTGCTGCTTCTGTACCAAATCACATGGCTGCTATTCGTAAAGAGGTAAGAATGCCAATTTAGTAAGGAACTAAGCCATAACTCAACTGGGTTTGGCATCAATTGAGAAAAACCAAGTTTCCCAATTAAGACAGACTCTGACCAAGGAATCATGTAAAACATTAACAGCATTGGGGGTTCAGCAGAGTAGTAGGGAGGGGCCATAGGTCAGCAGTCAAACTAATGTGTTGCATGTACGGTGGTACCTCGGGTTAAGAACTTAATTTGTTCCGGAGGTCCGTTCTTAACCTGAAACTGTTCTTAAGCTGAGGTACCACTTTAGCTAATGGGGCCTCCCGCTGCTGCCATGCCGCCACCGCATGATTTCTGTTCTCACCCTGAAGCAAAGTTCTTAACCCGAGGTACTAATTCTGGGTTAGCGGAGTCTGTAACCTGAAGTGTCTGTAACCTGAAGCATCTGTAACCTGAGGTACCACTGTACTAAGGTGCAGGTGTGATCCTGGGCATCTCCACTTAAAAGCATCTGAAACACCATGCTTTCTGGAGCTCTTGGGGAGCTAGTGCCAGTCAGTACTGGGCTACATGGACCAATGGGCCAACTCAGGCCAAGGACAGTGCATTTAAAAAACTAATGCCTTATAATCATATTTAATTAATTTATTTTTATTTCTAATACTTTTCTGCTACCTTTCAGAGTAAGTCCTCCCAATGTGACTGATGAAATAAAATACAACTAAAATAATTTTCAAAACTATCATCTGTATAAAAAAGTGAGAAATATAGCTACATCAACACCAGTATCCTCACTGCAAGATAAGGCAAGAAGCATAGACCCGCCGCTCACAGGCTCCTACTTTGGCACGTACCTTCAGAGAGAGTGTCTTTTGCAAGACATCAAAGAGAAACTGGGCTTGAAGGATGGCAGATGTTTCAGCAGGGTGTGATGAGAGTGCAATGAAGCCATGGTTCTGGTTTCGTGGTAATAGGTGCTGCTCAAAGATCTGAGTGAGAATCTGCAGTGTGGAGGTGAATAAGGTCAAGGTGCTAGTACCATCCAGAATCAAGTCTCCTGAAGAAAAAGAATAAGTAGCATTAATAAATCCATAATAAATCCACATGTACTCCCTCTACCATCACAAATCACAGAAAGAAAGGTTCATAAGAACATAAGAGCCCTGCTGAATGAGACCAAAGACCGATGTAATCCAGAGTCCTATTTTCTATACTGGTCAATGAGACACCTACAGGAAGACTACAAGGACTGGAATTTAGAGGTCTGCCTGTATGTGGCAGCAAATTCTGTAGTTTAACAATGTGAAGCAATACCTTGTTGATGCAGCCCTGAGTCTTCCACTGTTCAGTTTACCTGGATGACCCTGAGTTCCAGTATTATAAGAGAGGCAAAGAATAATTTTGTATATCTCTATTGTGTCCTCCCCAACTTGCCTTTTTTTCTAAACTAAAAAGCCCCAAATGTTATAACTTTTCCTCATAGGCAATTTGCTTCAGCCCCCTTATTGTACATCTGCCACCATAACTCCACAGTCTTGTCACACCTACTGAATGTGAATGAAGTACTACACGTTACAGTATAGTTATTTCTGATGCAGCAGTCTTAGTTCTGTGCTCATCGCATAATCTTTAAGTACTGGACATTCTTGACTTTCCTGAACCATCACTACCTCTCACACAGACAGAAAATTCCAGTTCAGTGGAACAATATGAAGGGCTTCCTACTCTCCTAGGCTACTCCACCCACACCCCAATGACTTGCAAATCTCTCAATACAGTTTACAATAAAAAGAAAGGACATCAATAAAGAGCTGGCTCCTAGATTGGAATTACAACCATCTTCCTTTACTTGGACAAGAGTCTTAGGACAGGCTGGAACCCTGCCCTACTAGAGTAATAACTTTATAACCAACCACAAGAATGGAAGCATGATTTCTCTGAAGAACTTCCCTCAGTGAATACAGGTTGAAGAACATCCAGCATTTATCCAAATAAAAGTGGCAACATCAATCACCATTTTGCATGTTACATTTTCACTGCATACACATGCTGTGTTTTATGCACACATGTTTAAGATATTAACATGGTGCTTTACTGTGTATGTTAAAGATATTAGCACATGCCAATGAATGCCTCCCATTTAACCTGATATATGCAACAGGAAGTTGGATTAGCTGCATTACCCACCATAAGCATGCACTGTGAGTAAATTGATGCAGACAAACAAGATGTGAAATGGCTCTAAGGCATTACTGAATAATGTCTGTTAATAAAACTGTGGCATATTGTTTTTTACTCCTTAAAAAAGATAACAATGTCTACTGCAGTTCATCCAAAGTAGTTCCTATATTCAGTCATTACCACCAACTCTGGCCCCAAAGCCAAAGTCACACCCACACCATACATTTAAACCATATGGCTTTCTCCAAAGAATCCTGGGAACCATAGCTGGAAATTCTAGCTCTGTGAGGTGTAAACTACAGTTCCAAGGATTCTTTGCAGGAAAGTCATGTGCTTTATGGTGTAGCTGTGACCCCAATGTATGGCCATTATATTACCACCTAAAACAAAGCAAAGAGCACACTTTAATGTGGAGGTGCTTCAAACCACCAGAACCTCACCAGACTCTTGCAGTAAATGGGCTAAGCTCTGGAGCATTATTTCCTTTGGTGTCCCAGGAGCCATCTGCAAACAAAAAGATGAGAATCATCACTTGGGAACCCAAGAGCCCATATCACAGTTACAAGTATCTCAAAACAAGGTGCTGTAAATAACTCACTAGTTCACCAGCCAACCAGAATTCCTGCTCAAGAAAGTGTCTGAGCCCACTGGGCATAGAGATTTTCACACTAACCTCTCAGGGCTGTGATTTTTTTAGAGCCACAAGTTCTCGGGCCAACCTAGTGCGGACACCAAAGTCAGCAGCTACGGTGCTCGCACACAGGCACGTGACAGTGACAAGAATTACCCTTATTTCAGAAAGAGGCTGCCCTTATTCCACACGACGCCGCCGACGCCGCCCCGCCTCAGACGGTCTCAGGGGCCTTCTCGGAAGCCCACTGGAGAGAGGAGAGGCGGGGGAGAGGGGAGGGATGACCTACCCCAAGCTGGTCTCCAAACCCCAGAGACTACCCTATGGGGCAGGAAAAAGCAAGTAGCGGGCACATGATACAGGGGAGCGGCTGCCTGGAAGGAAGGCAGTAACCATAGCAACGCCCACGCAGCCTCTCGTACCAGACAACCCCCACCCCACCCCCCGCGCACACACACCCTCCCTTACCTGGAATGCCGACGGCCGGTTTCTTACACAGCGTCCCGACCATAGACGCAAGACAAGCTCCCGAATCTTTTACTCACTTCCGCGTTACCATAGAGTATTTAAAGACATACGAGCTAGAGCGTCCTCGGCTGGCTTAATAAGCGAGCCGGCGCCGCTCCTTCAAAGCTCCGCCCTCTCTTTCTACGGCGTCGCGCTTCGCCATCTCCTTCACTGGGTTGCAGAAAGCCCTTCCTTTTAGGGAGTGCAGTGTGGCAGATCTCATGAACTGTTAGCAAGCAGGGCTCCCGAAAGCGGGGAGTTTTTGTCTACTATCCTACGCTTCGGAGTTGAGGAAACCTGTAGCTGCAGGTATCCTTGGACTCCAGCTCTCATCAGCCTCAGCCAGCATAGGCAATGGCCAGGAGTGGTGGGAATTATAATCAACAACATTTGGAGAGCCGCAAGTTCTCCTCCCCCTGCACTACGCTTTCTGGTCACGCCTGTCTTTCCATACAATTTCATATTGAATCAGACCTCCAGCTGCAGTGTCCACAGATTGAACTGGAGACCTGCTGTTGCACTTTTCCTACAGAGCCAACATAATGGTGGGAAATGATTATTTGCAGGAGTCGATGAGAAGCTGGAGAATATCGTACTTTACAATGTTTTGATGGTCAAGCTTGAGTCTTGAGGCTCTAGTGACTTGGGGTGGGGAAACTGGCTCTCCAGAAGTCGTTGGACAACAACTCCCATCATTTCTGACCATTGACTATGCTGGTTGATGGGAACATCCAGAGGGCCAGGATTCCCCATTCTTCTGTGGATCACTGTGCTTCAGGTCTTAATAATGAGTACTGTAAAGGTAAAGGTAGGGACTTGGGTGGCGCTGTGGGTTAAAGCCTCAGCGCCTAGGACTTGCCGATCAAAAGGTCGGCAGTTCGAATCCCTGCGGCGGGGTGCGCTCCCGTCGTTCGGTCCCAGCGCCTGCCAACCTAGCAGTTCGAAAGCACCCTCGGGTGCAAGTAGATAAATAGGGACCGCTTACCAGCGGGAAGGTAAACGGCGTTTCCGTGTGCGGCTCTGGCTCACCAGAGCAGCAATGTCACGCTGGCCACGTGACCCGGAAGTGTCTCCGAACAGCGCTGGCCCCATGCCTCTTGAGTGAGATGGGCGCACAACCCCAGAGTCTGGCAAGACTGGCCCGTACGGGCAGGGGTACCTTTACCTTTACCTTTAAAGGCCAGCGCTGTCCGAAGACACTTCCGGGTCACGTGGCCAGTGTGACATCGCTGCTCTGGCGAGCCAGAGCTGCACACGGAAACGCCGTTTACCTTCCCGCTAGAAAGCGGTCCCTATTTATCTACTTGCACCCGAGGGTGCTTTCAAACTGCTAGGTTGGCAGGCGCTGGGACCGAGCAACGGGAGCGCACCCCGCCGCGGGGATTCGAACCGCCGACCTTTCGATCGGCAAGCCCTAGGCGCTGAGGCTTTTACCCACAGCGCCACCCAAGTCCCAATGAGTACTGTACCGTGTAATAATTTATTTGAGGCAGGGCTTGTTGATACTCAGTACCTCCTTCGGTTTTCAGAAGGGCCTGAACCCTGGGGGTTTTGGATTAGGACAGAAATAAATGCACAGCCATGTTTCTTGGATCTTTTGCCAGTTTCCAGAGAAGTTTTACAGAAAACTTGTTCTGTCTTTTGTTTCTGACAATCTGTGCGGAGTAGCCAGGATAGCTCCATTTAGTGTGCCTTCGTAGAAGTCTGGTTCTCTGTCGAGCCCTGGCATTTCTCCCTCAGCATGCTGCACATGCACACATACACCTTAAAATAAAACAAGCCATGCTGCACACAGCATGGTCCTCCAATTGTATGGGAGTTCTTAGTATTAACCAAATGTTTGATGGGTGTTTACGGATTCCTTATTTGCAGAGCCATTAGTGAATGCAGGTCAAAGGGAAGACAGGAGTTCTCAGGTTTGTTATTGCTTTTCAAAGAACCCAGCCTTCCTATTTTTGTACAAGAAAGGCCCCTCATCAGATGTTCATGCCTAAAGCTTTGGTTAGAATTTATAGGAAGTCCAAGCCGTGTTCCTTCTGCTTTTCTGCTTCTATTTTTATTTTGTTTATATTCATAACGATTACAGCCAGTCATAATTCTAAAAAAAACCTATGCTTACATTAATCGGTTATTTGTGAGCCCAATTCTTTAATCCATTGCCATCACCTCTTGTCTACACATTATTTAAAGCAGGGGTGGGGAACCTGTGTGCCCCCACCCAGAAGTTGTTGGACTGACCACTGGCCATACTGGTTGGGGCTGATGGGAGTTGGAATCCAACAACATGGGGAAGGCCACAGGTTCTCCACACCTGCAAGGTATGGAATTCAAATCTGCATGTGCGCCAGCACAATAGATGTGGGAGATAATACAAAAACATCCCACCCAGAAACTTAGCTGTGACCAAGGGCTCGTCCACACTAACTGCTCAGACCCATGTTTTTTAGGCACAGCACAAGCAGAAGTGTGGATGAGCCCTTAGATATATTTCTTGATAAAATCCTTCCATTGCTCATTTGGGAATAACTCACTGCAAAGTACAAATGTTTGGTGGAACTAAGAGTTTTAGGTACTGTAGTCAATTGCAAGTCACTTAAAATCAGTTAACCCACTGAGGTCAGACTTAACTGCTCCTACTGCATTCTAAATACAGTAGTTTGTGAATTGTTCCAATAAGTGTGTATGCATGTATGTATGTATATATGTATGTATGTATAAATAAATGACTATCTTTGGGTGTGGGAACTCCTTCTTGGTCCATAGAACAATCAGAATATTTAACACACAAGCAAAAATTATTACTTGAACAGATCTGCTCTCTCCTCTCTGGGAAATAAATTCTCAGTTTTCATGTCAAAGCTTTCCCTTATGAAATAATTTTAATAGGGCACCAACAGTTGCTCCTGTCATTCATGTTAACACACTTTTGAGTAAATAGTTGAAGGTCAAATAATCAGGCCTAATTTGGGTGGGAGCAGAACTACTTTTTGTGTCCTATATTATAGCGCAGGAACAAGGAATACTTTTGATGTATGGTTTATTGAGTTGACAAGATTAGCAAGCAGCTGATTGTGCATAGATTTTAAACAAACAAATAAAAAATCCTAGCATGCACCTGTGAATATGTGATCTGTGGTAGTGTCTATAAAAAATACACTTTTAACATGGCTTCAGTTTCAGATGTAAGGCTGCTTTAAATTTACACACAGAGAGAGAAAGAGAGAATTTCCTGTTAATATTATATTTTTGTTTTGTTCACACAACATGTATGATATTTTATTTGTTTGCTTGGTTATTCACAGGGCACCTCTCAGCTAAAGCATGCAAGGTGACTTAAAACTGGCACAAAAATTTGCACAGGAATTATAATAGTTGAAATTTGTATAATATTTGCAAGTATTCAAAGCACTTTGCTTGCATTGTCAGAGTTGGCCCCATCATTAAGGAGAATGAGGCAGTCTGGGTATATTGGCAGGAAATATTTTTAAATTTGTTGTTAATGTGTTATTTAATTTTCAGAGAGTGGTGCTTGTGGAATTTTTTGTTTTAGACCCTATGCACCTTGACTTGGGAGGTGAGAGGCACTACGAAGTCTTGAGTCTGCTCTGCAGCACATTAACTAGCTGTAATCTCACAACAACCCTGTAAGGTACATCTGAGAAAGAGTGGCTTACCTAAGTGAGTTCATAACAGTGTTGAGATTCAAAGTGGGAGCTCTTTGATTATTTATTTATTATTATTGAACGGTATTACTATGCTGCCCCATAACTGAAATTCTCTGGGCAGCGTGCATTTTTTTAAAAAAGGTTAAAATTCATGATAAACAATTTTTAAAAATACAGCTGCAATATTAAACATGGATTAAGAATTCAGTCTTTAAAGTTTAAAAAGCCAAAACCTCAAAACTTATTAAGAATCCCCAGGAGGGCTGAGTCTCTTAGCCACTGGTATCATTCTCAATTTGGTATGTGCAACACTTTGGAATAACAATGCATCATGCAAGTTGGTATGTAGAGATGGCATAGGAGCCAACTCCTTGGGGCTGATGTCCCTTCGGTTTCCCCAATAAAATATTTGAGGGAGCTGGGGCCCCCAAAGTTGAAGGGCATTCCCGTTCAAATGGTGTGCGCGCTCTGCATCTTGTGATTATGTTGGGCAGGGCTTACCTCTCTCCACCCCAATATTTTATTTGTTGGCACCTCTGAGAGATGGAAGATGGTGTGCAGGCATCGAGTGGTGCCTGCACCACTGCGTTGCCTGACCATGCGGCTTTGCCCCAGTGCCATGCTCCTTGGGTGTGGAGATGCCAGTGAGGCTGTCTTAGCAAGGGAGGTGACTTGGCGTCCCTCCTTCCCTCCCACCATCCTCTGACTCTCCAGAATAGCCGCTCGGCTCAGCTGCTGCCTGCTTCGGTGAAAAGCAGCGAGTGACTCATAGCCTGAGCGGCTCGCCACACAGAATTTTAAATAAGGGAGCCAGAGCAGCCAATGTGCAGCTCGTCTCCAAGCAGAGCCAGTAACAGCGGATGGCTGCCTGCAGGAGGAGCAGGAAGCTGCTGCTGCTGCTGCTGCTGCTGCACTGAAAAGGAGGAGGCAGAGGTGGTGGAGGAGAAGAGGAGGTGTCTCAAACAGCCACCCTACCTGAGCCACTAGCGGGGAAATGGACACATGTTGAGTGATCTCCAGCAGCAGCAGCAGGAGGGAGGGCAAGAAGAGGCCAGTCAC
This sequence comes from Podarcis gaigeae, assembly GCF_964106915.1. Taxonomy (NCBI): domain Eukaryota; kingdom Metazoa; phylum Chordata; class Lepidosauria; order Squamata; family Lacertidae; genus Podarcis; species Podarcis gaigeae. The sequence goes on along the minus strand of NC_139678.1, from coordinate 84,702,768 downwards.
AGCAGCGTGAATTCGGTGGACCCCTGGCTGGAGGCAGGCAGCTCTCCTTCTCATCAGCAGCGAGGTACAGTATAGCCTCTTTCCCCACCCCCACTCCTGCCTTCATCCCATCCTGGTCCAGCATCCTCATGTCCCTGACATTGCCAGGTGCAGGGCAGAGAGAGAGAGAGAGAGAGAGAGAGAGAGAGAGAGAGAGAGAGAGAGCCGCAGGGAGCAAAGCTGTGGATCTCATAGCAGGACCCTTTTACATGGGCTTGCCTTCGCCTCTCTTGTGCTTGGCACACAGGTTTGGGGCTTTCTTTCTCCGGAGTGTCAAGTCCTTGCTGCAAAAAAATTAAATAAAAGGAAATAAAAGGGTGTGAGGGCCCCCTAAGCATCTGCCAGGGCAGCAGAGGAGACTGCAAGGTATGTGCATGCTTTGTGAGTTGTTCTGAGAGCAGAAGAAGGAAAAGGGGGAGGGGGGACATTTCAGAACAGGCCGTGTATGTGTCTGCATTCTCACCGCCCAGCATGCCCACATTTGGGCATGCCCACAAAAGATGTCAGTGATGTGTCCTGCTTGGGAAATCTGGAGCCTCCTGAACATGATAAGTGACAATGCAAACCCCCTCCCCCAGTGCAAAATCAAGTGCAATAAATCAGCAATCCTTTGATGAGAGAGAGAGAGTAGTAATATGAGCTGAGACTCAGCTTTAGGGAACAGGTCTCAGTTTGGGAAAATTTGAAGCAATGCAGATGAGAATGCCTCTGAGCATGTGTAGAGTACTTTTCCTCACCAAACTCTGTGCTTGTGGGATCAGTGGCCAGGGCTCCCAGGTCAGAGGGTGTGGCTGTCAGGTGCAAGCTCCAGCACTGCTCACACACGGAAATTAACCACCACTGCGATCTCCCCAAAATATGCATATGCGACAGTACTCCTGGCAGAGACACCCTCATTTGTGTGTGTGTGCTTTTGTACATGTCATGCCTTCAGTTCAGTCCCATCTACTGCACATTATTATCTCAGTGTGTGCTCCATGTCTCCAGTTTCTCATCATATTCAAGGGTCCCTTCCTCCTCAGGCAGGGGTTTGAACTTTGGGCATGTGCTAAGTGAGATTTTGAGCCCTTATCTCCTGCTCTGTTGCACAGGACACTGCATCTTGTCCCTCTCTTGGTCTTCCTTTGGCGCCAACAGCCTATCATTTGGGAGTGACGTGCGTATCTCTAATCAAATCTGTCCTTTTCTTCCTCCTCTTGCTTCTCTTGTTTATTGCCATGGATCTAACAAGCTTCAGGTATGAGCCGTGCCCTGACCACGCTCAGCAGTGTATAAATACATGGTCTCAAAGCCCCCATAGTTTGAATGTAAAAGTGGGGACAGCTAGGCAGATAGACAAGGGAGTCCAAGTAAAATGATACTGGCTTGTATGAGAGAAAGATACATTATTGGCAAGGCTATAAAAGGTCGTAAGAATTAAGAGCTGCTTTAATCGTCAGCACCAGTGGCCCATCTGGCCTTATTAACAGCAGCCTTTAAAGGAAGTGTCCACAGCACATGGCTTTAATAGATTAATGTCCTTGTCAATCACTCTCAGTAAGACTTGCTGACTCTTTAACAGCTGTTTGAGCAGCAGAAATGCAGTAGGAGCAGGACTAGCGTGCAGGTACAGTGGTGGGAGGAGCTCCACTTTCTTCCAGCTTCTGGTAAAGAGCAGACAAAAGTTTCCTTGCCAACAGAGAGCATCATGCAAAAATCTGTGACATCGACATCGTAGCCTCTGTCACTGCTTTCCTTCCTCCCCCACTTCTCTCCTTCTTCCAGCTGTTCCTAGCCATGCAGCTGCCCCTACCCTGCCTCCTCCGCTCTGGGCCGCAGTCCCACGGAATGTCTGTTTTGGGCTTTCCACAGAGCCATGTGCTGCTACTGTTACTGACATCTACTTTTCTCAAGTTCCCTCCTCCGCCTTACCCTCTCGAGCACTCCCAGTCCTAGTATGTAACCAACAGAATGGAGTGGGCGAGGGCAAATGTCAAATGCAAATGATCCCATTCTTGCATTGCTGCAGTCTTGAACTGCCACCCTTTTGTCTGAGTATGGTCTCGGCGGGGGGAAACCCTTGTGAAGAGGATGTATAACACACTGACCATAATGGAAAGGGAGTGCATGCTCAGGCTCAATCCCTGGCATTTCCAGTTAGAAGAATCAGGTAGCAGATAATGAGAAAGTCCTCTGCTGCAAACCCGTGGAGAACTACTTGCCAGTCAGCATAAAAAATACTGGGCTGAATGGGACCGATGATCTGTCAAGTATAAGGCAACTTCTGTGATAACAGAAATGTATACCGCACCTAATTACATGGTGTGTGTCCCCTTTTATCCTCACAACAACCATTTGAAGCAGGTTGGGCTGAGAGAGAGGGAAAGTGATTCAGTCACCCAATGAGCTTCATGGCTGGATGGAAAGTCAAACTCAGATGTCACAGGTCATTGTTGAAAACTCAACCCCACAAACTATGTTTCTACAGTGGTACCTCAGGTGAAGTACTTAATTCGTTCTGGAGGTCTGTTCTTAACCTGAAACTGTTCTTAACCTGAAGCACCACTTTAGCTAATGGGGCCTCCTGCTGCTGTGGTGTTGGCAGAGCCCAATTTCTGTTCTCATCCTGAAGCAAAGTTCTTAACCCGAGGTACTATTTCTGGGTTAGCGGAGTCTGTAACCTGAAGCGTATGTAACCTGAAGCATATGTAACCTGAGGTACCACTGTATTTTGGAGTCGGCCCACTTTCTCAGTCCCTTCTCATGGTGTTCTATACATTTTGAAAGGGGGAATTCTTTCATTTTTACATTCTAAATAAATGAGTATTGAGACTGCATGGAAAGTAATACTCTCCAACCCAGAGGTCCCCCAAGCATCCCTTATTCATGGCATCATAGACACATACATTAATGAATGGACCAACCCAAGCTCAGTGTTAGATAAGAGAAGGAAGATGTTTCATATGCAGAAAGCCCCCAGTTCAATTTCTGGCAACTCTGGTTAAAAGCAAAGCAAAACAAAAATAAGATGGTATGCGGGTGTTATAGACAGATATACTTGGCACTGCATGTGTATGTAACTGTAACTAGAATCATCTACAATACATGCATAGGAGACCCTAATTCATTTTTAGACAATACCAGCAGCAGTCTTAACAAGCTGCTTGTTCTGGAGGCACTACATTTAAGTTTACAAAACTTCTTTTGGGAATATTCAGGAGGAAATGGTTTGTCAAGATCAGCCCAAGCCAACACAAAAACAATGAGTTGAAAGTTACAGAGGCAAATTAAAACAAGAAATAAAGTGCATGTTTATAATTGAAATTAGCAAAAGCGGTAGATGCACTATTACAGGGCAGGGTGTTGGTCATCTAAGCTATACAATAGCTATTATCGCTCAAGGAGCAGTATTTTGACATTCAGGGATAATTAGATGTTGAAGCAACAGCAGGCAGCTTAGTGATTGCAGGGGCATTCCTTGTCTCAGAAATCTATTGCTGTCTTAATTATGGTTGGGTTTAGTCAAATTCTTAGCCCAACATTTCCTAGAATTTCTGCAAGCCTGCACCAGTATGTTTCTGACACCCTTCTGTGCTGAAATGTTGTTTTCAAGAAAGCTGTTTGCAATGTTTTTCCAGGAGCTCTAACAATGTATGAGTGAGGTTTATTTATTTCATGTCATTATTTCCTCAATTTGTACACTAAGAGCAATCCTATGCACGTCTGCTCAGAAGTAAGTCCTATTAAGCTCAATGGGACTTACTCCCAGGTAAATGTGTATAGGATTGCAGCCTAGATCCACAAAAGCAGTTTAATGTTACCTACAACCCTTTTGCTTAGAGACTTTTGCAATTCCTGTCCCAGAGGAGGGTTTACTTCCTCTCCCAGACAAAACAACCATTTGTATGCTTTAATGTATGGAGACATACACATATTGAAAGCTGACCAGCACCTAAAACTCAAATGAAGCTCTTTTTAAAAAACCTAGCCAGGTGGGAGGGGGGACCCTCTCATGAGTCCTATTTAAATCCAGCAAGGAAGCAATGCTATCCACAGTCTACTTTGTCCAACTATTTTGAAGAGAAGACAGAAAATCCCCAGAGGGCTATTAAGAGACCAAGTCTCTGCTCAGTGAAACCCAGTAGCTACGTAGGGCTTACGCAAACAGAGGGATTACTCAGCTATGCTTCCTTGATTAGCTATAAATTACTGCCTTTTAACCCTTGCAATCATCTCAAGCTGTTTGCCTGTGCTCTCAAAGTCCTCTTCCTATCCCCATAAAGAGGCTTTCCCTCCACATAACCCTGTACACAGCACCCCCCACCCACCCCATTTCTTTATTAGATTGGTGACTGGAATGGCACATGACTCTCCAGAGGAGGACATCATTAGACTATCATTATTATTATGCCACACACCATTCCTTTTACATCCTGACACTTAGCGGCATGCAATCTGAGCCAAGCAAGTTGTTGAGCTGTCCATAGCAATATCCAGGTCACTTTTCTAAGTGCTTATAATTAATTTAGAACTCAGTGTCTTGTGTAAGGTTGTCGCATGATTCTGAGCTGTGGCTCTTAACTTTCCATTAGTTCTTATTCATCACAAATATAGCTACACACCCTTGCCATTTCTCTGGTCCAGATGTCCATGTGTTCTATCCTTTCTCCACAGGTTATGCCACGCCTCAGACTTACTGGTTGCCTGCTAATGAAAGAGAAGGGTTGATATTTGCCCAAACGTTGCATGACGGTCCATAGATCTTAAACCAAGATGGCAGATGGAAAAAATGCTCCTTTGGGAGGCATCTTCACTACAGTGCAGCAGGTGATTTAAATATATATATAATAGCTTTGCTTATCAAGCACTGGTAAAACGTTTTTGCTGTGGAAAATGAGATTTGTGTACAAATTACTTCAGTTCTTTTGACTGAAGTTCTTTGACTATGAGCCCTGCTCAGAGTCTTCTCAGTTCACACGTTATGTGGGAAAATCTATACCCTAACTAGTTCACTGCTCTCAAGAGGAAAAAAGCATAACAGATTTGCACAACCAGTAAAAACAAGTCTTACAGCACTTAAGACTAACCAAATTTATTTATTTGATTCCATTTATGAATTGCTACCCATATATATCTCCAAGCAACTTTACCGCAAAAACAAAGACAATAAAAACAACTTTAAACAATTCCGTCTCTAAAAACAAAAACAATTCCGCATAAAAAAACATCTCAGATCCTATACAGATTGGGATAAATTGTGACATAAGCTAGAGCTCTTTAAATATTTAAGGTGTCACAAGACTTTTTCTGCAGCAGGCTAACATGACTACTCTTCTGAAGACACTGCAGCAGTGTTTATTCTTTGAAGTTTGGTATTCAAGAAGTGACAGCTCAAAGCATTTCCCCTCTTTAATACCCAGAAATGAGTTTTAAAAGACATTGGCTTTGATCCTAGGATAAGTTAACTCAAGGAAGGTCATGGAATAAAAGTGCCCAGTTCCCTTACTTCTTCCTGAACTCAACTTCACGTCACAAAAGCCTCTTCAGAGGGTGAAGGCCCATATGAATAATGTGCAATGGGGCACACGGGGTTTCTGGGAAAGGGAAGAACTGACCAAAAGTCGGCAGGCCTCCACCTAATTTTGGGCAATTCCCCAATATGTTTCTCAGTGGGTGGCGGGAGTTGCAGGGGCAGCAACAGGAAACTTTAATTCCATAGCTTTTAAAAACTTAACTTCTCTTGGGATCCAAGCTCTCCTGTTTTTAATATCTATTTGTGGACTGGGCTTTGCTAGTTATGTTCAAGAGAACAGAAAACCTCTGTTTACAGATGGTTGCATAGGATCAACTTTTTCTATATGGATCAGTGATACTAATCAGCCAGTCATTTTCCAATATTATATATCAATATAGCACTAGTTATGCATGTTACAAAAGAATATTTACAAAGAATGAGAGGGCAATGTGACATAGATTTGTTGCTGATATGACATAATAACCTATAGCCTTTATCAGGCTAGTGAAAGCTGGAGTTATCTGATAGGAATCTAGAAATACTGAATGTAAGATTTTGGAGGTGGAGTCACTCATTCTGCAACTATTGTTTGAAGGTTGCCCCAGGTGATCAAGTACTCTCTATACCAATGGTATTCACTCTATCACCTGTGGATCAAAAGATAGTTGCTATAAATTTTTGGCACATGAAGCAAATAATTGTGGATTTGAGCAACTGACTTGTGTGATTTTGTGATATTATGAAATATTCATGTCTGTAAGAAATAACCAATCTTTACTTTGTTTTCATTCTCTATGTGAAGTCCTCTGAATAAAGCCATTTTAAAATTATTATTTTTTTTACATTTGGAGTGTCTATATCACAATATGTCTGCAACTTTGATTCCCTATATGGAGGGAATCTAGTAATATATTCTCTGCCCTTAGACCAGGCTCCTTCAACATCCACCAGAAATGATGCTTCAAAGTAATCCTTGATGTCTAAAATGATAGGTGCAGGGCTTCAGGCCTTAAAAATCCTTTATCTGCTGTGTAAGTTCAGCTGTGATCATTCCATGTTGAGTGAAATGTGCTTCCTTCACAACTTTGCAGGTACTCTTTAAATGCATCAGGAAGTAGTCCTGTAGCTGAAAGCAAATTCCAGGGCTGAGCCCTGTCTCAAATTAAGCCCTTGTGCAGGGGGACCCTGCCTTTCCAGGAGCAATGGCAACACTGTACCTACACACCTGTATGTGTATGTACAGATGCACAGTAGCACAGATATTGTAGCTTTTCTTGACTGTTTATCTAGGGGTGGGTTTTGGGAGCTGTTCAGCGGTTTTACTTCCTATTCTGGTTCAGCAAGGACCTGTCACTGCTGGGCCTACTGTGTTGCCATGGTAACCGAGGAGTCCACAACAGCTTGGCACCAGCATTTCAGGCTAAATTGACAGGAATTCTTCTTCTTTTAACCAGTGTCTGCAGCTGAGGATTGGTAAGGGGTAAAACTGACAGAGCTCATAGCTGCAGGATTGAACTGTGGTGCTTGGAAAAGGCACAGGGAGGACTGAAATGGATCCAGAAAGAAAGGGCTGTATCCAGAGCTGTACAGTAAAGTGGCCATTAGCAGATATTCCAAAGTGGAAGATTGTAATGGAGAGCATGGGATGGGGTCAGGGCCTGTGGTAAAGACTCAGGATAGAAGAAGGCAAGATGGAAGAAAAAGACTAGAGGATCAAATGCGGGGGGGGGGGGGGAGAGACTGGGATTACACAGGTGTGCTCTGCAGGCAACCAATAGGAAACATCAGACAACTGTGACATGGGCTAGCCAACATTGGATCTCGCGATCCAAGCCTATGTCCTATATTTCCTGTTCTACCTGTCTCCTGAGGTGAATCGCCATTTATCCAATCTCTTTTTGGCTTTGCTCCTCCCGCCCCTCAAATAAGCTGGAGACCAAGGGATCTTCTCCTTTCTGGAATGCAGGAAGGGATGAGAAAGAACTTGACAGTTAAAATATCAGATTGTGAGAGACACTGATCATAGAGGAGTGGAGAGAGAACAAGAGGAGAGAGGGTAAAGGAGGGTCTTGAACGGATGGATTTGGACACAGTCTGTTGTTCACCTTCTGGATATCTAAAATTGTACAGTGCACACGACAGTAAACTTCACAGTCCCAATCTGGGGAAGAAGGCAGACAAGATTAGGAAGGCAAGTTCGATTTAAATGAATATCGGGGTGGACAACCCTGCCAAGCATTTTACTCTCTATTGTTTTGAGGGCTCTTGTGACCCCATCATTGTGAAATGTGAATGTGGGTACTATTGGGGAAGGAGACTGGGAACAGGGAAAAGGGGTTAGCGTTTTTCTATGCCTCTCTGTATTAAGGGACTGTTTTCAGGCACTGTGTGATTTATCAGTTCTGCGGATTGGTGTGCAGGATGGTGAGGATGCTGAGACGGCCTTTCCTGGCACGGAGGATGAGGAGGATTTGGACAAGACCTTGGCTATCGAACGGTTCGGAGACTTGATCAGCAAGTCTGTGCTAAGAGACCAGGAGAAGCTAGGTCGCAGCTACAGCGAGAGCGACTTTGAATGTACGTATGTCTTATAAACAAACAACCCAGCTTATAATCAGAGCACAGACCAAGCACAGCCTTCAGGTAGGAACCATATTTAATTGGTATGGAAGGCCTGCTTACAATAGCCTATTTTTGGGTTGCCGTATTTCAAAAAGTGAAAATCTGGACACAAGTTGTTGATATTTTTAGTGGGAAAAAATCTGGGTTTTCCCAGGAATTTTAACCGATTTCTGAAAATTCCGCCTGGATGCTATTTTCAGCAGATGAAACCTGGGTATATTCGGGAAATTCTGGACGTATGCCAGCCCTATTTATATATCTCCTGCAGAACAAATTAAACCCTAGCTTAGCCCAGTGTGTGTAAAAAAATTATGGTCTTTCCACACCATCAAGCTGGAAAGTACTAGAGTTTACCCAATCCAACTAGATCTGAAACAAATGAAAATGATATTTTAAGAAGCGAACTTTAGATTCTGCGTTTCAAAAACTTATACGTACTCAAGTTTTGCAACACTGTTTGGAGAATTTGGTGAAACGGGTTTGTATATGTCAGTAGCAACATTTCAGTGACATAACTCAACATTTTCAAACTGAAATTTGATATCTAGGGGGAAAAGGATTCACAAATACAAGTTTCAATTATTTGACTTCAAATATTGTCATTAATTCCAAATATAGACAATATGTAATATTGATCAGTTACTGTACAAATTATCCATTTGTCTCTCTGACTGGTGGCAATTGATTTTGAGTAGCTAATATCTGATTTCATTCTCCCCTTAAAGTTTATTGTAAAGCTGTTCCACTATGAAACCTTATTGGAAGTTGCTTGATGGAAGCCAAACTGGCTATAGACAGGCAGGTTTTTCTGTTGCTGCCTAGGATTTATTAAAGAAATTAGTTTCACATATTCGTCCAGCTGGAGTCCCAGATATCAGGCTTCAACCAAATTATTAACTTTGTTTATTTCTGTACTGTTAGGAAAAATAGAGGGAGGGCAGTGGGAGGTGCCAAGAGTTTCTTTGTGCTTGCAGGTGAGGCATATTTTCCTTGTTCATCTATCCTGAGAGAGAAAGAAAGCAGCGGCAGCTGTTTCTTCTTGTGTAGAGTGTACAGTGAATACACATATAATATTTTTAGAGCAAGCAGGCTGACTTGGAAGCACTCTCACTGGTTTCATTCTGAATGTAACTTTCCATTCCATGGCTGACTTTTTTAAAAAAAAATTTGCAAGCTTGAGGTGGAAGTTTGTCAGTGCTGATTTGCTACTAGATACATGCAATATCATCAAGAACCCCCACCCCCAAAGTAGTTTTGTACTTAAAAATATAAGTACCGGTAATAAGGCAGACAGTGAATTGATAAATGCTCATGTGGTACTTTTGAAAAATTAACAAAAAGGTGGACAGTTTTCATGAACTATAGGGGAGGAACAAGTGACAGGACAGCTAACTTTTTTTCTATCTAGATTTCCCCCCAATCTGGCTGCTGGTTGAGGTTGATGAGAAATGTAGTTCAAAACTACTGGAGGGCACCAAGTTGGGGAAAACTGTCATTTCTGTTGTGAAGCTTAGAGAAATCCCTGAAAAATAGACAGTGAGTTCTGTTTTTATATTATTTCTGTTTTCACCCTGATTGTAATATTTAAATAATTAAGTATGAAATGAATCACTGTTAGTGAACATGCTTGGATTCTAGCAAGCCACTGATTTAAAATACAAGGCCCGTTTTCAACTGCTGCATGATAGCCACCAGTAACAAGCAAAGACAGCATGTGTGGCTGGTGGTGCATGCAGGACTCTGGGGTCTAGGCACACAGCCCAAATGTCTTGCTGGCAGTGACAAGCTAAAATTTGGTGCGTGAATAATCCACTATTGTGTTAAGCAACTGCTCCCCTACCAAGAATTGATTGTGAACATGGGCACTTGGATCCACTTCCATCTAGATTTAGGCCTGCTTTGGGGACTAAACCAGCTTTGATTGCCTTGATGGATGACCTTATCAGGAGAGGGACAGAGGGATTGTGACCTTGTTACTCTTACTTGTTCTCTCAGTGGCCTTTGATACCATTGACCATGGTATCCTCCTGGATTGACTGAGTGGGGTGGACACTGGAGGCACTGTACTACAGTTGTGCTGTTCCTACCTGTGTGGTTGAGTCCAAAGAGTAACACTGGGGGGTGCACTTCAAGCTCCTGACACTTGTGCTGCGGTGTTCCACAGGACACTATTTTGTCTCCAATGTTATTTAACATCTACATGAAGCCGCTAGGAAGCTTAGGGCAAAAAATTCAACTGCAAAGGGGACTTGGAGATTTGTACATTTTGTATGAGAACTACCTTTTATTTATATAACAAAGAATTTTAGTTGATTTGACTATGGTTTTACTGTATATATCAGGGTAGGCAAACTAAGGCCCATGGGCCACAAGCGGCCCACAGGGGTCATTTAACCGGCCCACAAGCCGTCCCCAAACCAAGCCGCTCACTTGGTGAGTCCCTGCACGCTGCGCTAAACTGGTGCAGCACAATGCAGGGACTCACTTCCATGGCACTGGAAATCGCGTCTGCGCAGATGCAGATGCCACAAATCGCATCTGTAGAGAGGCAGACATCAGAAATTGCAGGTGCACACGCTCACATGCACGCACAATCCAGCCCATGGAGGGCTCTCCACTGGAGTGAACCGGCCCAGGCGAGGTAAACCTTGCCGATCCCTGGTATATATAGTGACTGTTGATGTTTTTGGATAATGCCATGGCCTTTGGCTAGTGCAATAAAAGTTTGTGAAATTTATATGAAGCTGTTGGGAGCAGTCATTAGGAGTTTTGGAGCATGCTGCCATCAGTACCCTGATGACACAGCTCTTTCTCCATCGTATCTGAAACAGGAGAGGGCGTGCAAGCCGTGGTAGACTGGGATGATGGTCAGTGAAATGCGTTTGAATCCTGGGAAGTTAGAGGCTATGTGGGTGGGTGGTTCCTCCTGTGTGTGGAAGATAAGCCAGTGATTTTTACAGTACATATCATTCCTTCCTCATTTCCCACCAATTAAACATTTCTGACCAACATTTATTCTGCTTGCCCCCAAGCGCTGGCTGTTGCAGTTCATGGTTTTCTGTTTCCAGAGACATGCTCTGGTTTGTTTACAAGCAAATGACAGCCCTTGCACATGCTAACATGTTTAACTGCATGTGCAGTTTTGGTGCTGATGGGGACTAATTCTATGTTTCGTTGCTAAGCTGCACAGAGCATTCTTCAGCTTCATTGCTAAATTCCAAATTAAAATGATGTCAAACTCCATCAGATCTTTGACCTCAGACATGCAGGGATGCCTGGTAACATCCCCCAAACCAGAGTGCTCTGAGCTGTGAACTCAAAGCACTTCATTTCTATTTTAACACCAGTGTCCCTACCCTCCACAAACGACTATAATATGCTATATTAAGTAGAGAGGAATGTGGTGTAGACAAACCTATTTTAGAATAAACCCTGAGCAAAGCTTTGATTGGCCTCACCCAAAAGGAATATTTATTTCAGAAGAACACAATGGTCAAATACTTGTTGTTGTTGTTGTTTAAATTGCCTTATGTCATAATAATTGCCACACTTCTAGATCCATTTCCAGGATGACTTACTCTCTTGGCCTAGACAGTAAAACACCAGTCTGAGCCTATGTTTAGTAGGCAGTATCTAGTTGTAGTAACAATGGTGCAGGTTAATGCTAAAGCTAAAAGAATATAGCTTAGGACACGCCTTTTGTATAAGCCATGGTATAATTTGGTATGATGGTCATAATCAAATCCATGTCATTCTAGGCCAATTGTATTGCAGTTCCCATGGAGACAGTGCTTGAGCTAATTTCCTTCAACATCAAAGCTATAATAAACTAGCAAATAAGTAAAACATTGAAAGCAAAAACACAAAACACAATGAAAAAACCACAGGAATATTGATGGAATCTGATCCGTCAAGTTATGATCCATCAACTTATTTGGGGGCTTTGCTTGGCAACATGTAGAAACTTGTAAATGTTATGGCACTTCTTTTCCATGTATGATGATGGTAGTTTAAGATGTTTTATACATGCTGGATCCTTCATGTTGTCTTGTCACTTTTTGATGGAGGATATTAGTCAGGAGTATAGATATGACACATAATATAATTTTTATATGATATCTGCATGTAGATTATATTGATGAAAATTACAAGTATGCATTTTCACATAGCCTTTGAGAAGTTGTTGTTGTTGTTGTTTGGCTGTAAGAAGTTCAAGCTTCCTACTTGTGGACACACCGTTGTTTAGACCAGATAGCCTGAGTAATAACCACTACTGATTCAGATCCAGAGACTATGGCTTACTGACAAAAGGGAGGCAAAGTGAATGCTAAAAAGGACCGGTAAAATTCAGGGTTGTTTCTTACTTACAGGATTAGACTGATGGAAGCAAGATGGCAGCTTTGGATGGTGAACAGAGTGGTATGGTGCACTGCTGTTTTGAGGGAAACATCAATATTGTTTCTTGGATTGTTTCACTGACATCTGATGATTTCTTTGTATTTGGGGCTACTCAGCAGTGCTCATTCATGTGGATGCTTCCACTATTACAGTCATGAACTCTACTGGAATATCTTACAAGGCAGGTCTGACTTTGGACAACTAACTACATCAGGGAGACTAGTACTCCAGAGAGTAATGCACAGGCAAAGCCACAGCTGAGCCCAGGAACAAGAACAATCAAGATTCTTCTTTCACAAAGCATCTCTTCTTTATAAGCATAGCTTCACTCTGAAGCAGCCCCCTCATCCTCATCAGACCACGTCTAAGGGGAAAACAACATATTACACACAAATATGGGCAATGACACAATGGAGTCATTTTTAAAAAAATGAAAAACAAGTTTTTTAAAAATGAAAAAGAAGCTGTAGATTTGATAGAACTGGTGAGGAGGAAAGGGTATTTTTTTAACTTTTCCCCTCCTGCTGTTTTTCCCTGATTCATTTATCTTTTTTCCCCATGGGGGGGGGAGCAGCTTGATTGGAAAATGGCTAGTGGGAAAGATTAAGCACCTCTTTCTCATCACTCCTCCAGTCAAATTTGTGGCTTCCTGGGAATGGTTTTACATTAATAATAAAATGATTATGACTTTGTGATTTGTATTTGTGTGTAAAGTGTAATTTGCCTGGTAGAAGGTTGAGCATCCTAGACAAAATATTAAAGCTATCGCCTATTGGTTCCTTAAAAGATATTCTGGAACTCTTCTGAGCCTTGCAGCCATTTCTCATGCATTTTGCTTTGGTTTGATAGGACTACTGTGGCCACAAGCCCTACTTTACAGAGAAGAGTTCTCTATTTGAAGGGCTATCCAGTCAAACTCCAGTTTAAGGATAAAGTACTATAGGAATGGAGAGCAGGGGCCTTGAAGTTGCCCATCACCAGTTAACACCTGCTCAGTAGACTGCAAGCATGCAGTTCACCTTGCCCACGTCTTCCCACTATGGTGAAATCCATTGTACTTCTGTTTAAATGACAGTCGTTCTATGCCTCCCCACAAATAATTTGTCTCTACGTATAAATCTCTGCCCTCTTCTCTTTTTGGTGATATGTTTCCTCTTTTTTGACAATGTGTAAGTGGCCCCTAGATGAAGCAGTGAAATCCTCACATCCAGGACTAGTTGGAGTCCCTGCCTCTTCACTGTGCTAGTAAGCTGTAGTTTCTAGATTCCATTGGGCTGCTGCTGTTACTTACTCAGTGAAGTGAAATTCGTTATTTTTGCCCCTTTATATAGCATTCATCTGTTGCTTTAACAAAAGTCTTGCCCTAGGCTGCCACCTACAGCCATGTTGTGGTAAAGCTGATCCTGACTCAGTTTTGTTCTTTTTCTTAAAATAGATCCTGGTAATGCTTAATGGTTGAGATAGAGTTACAGAGTTTTGCAAAGTTAGATTGAGGGGAAATACTGAATCCAAGCAGGATGGAGTGGCTTTCTGATAATTGCAGTTTACTGATTTATGGCTGATTTCATTTTCAAATCACTTTCCATGTTAAAAACTGAGAATGGCTAATCTGTGAGGTCCACTGCTTAGAGAGGATATTATATTTGCTGGGAAGACACACACACACACACAGAGAGAGAGAGAGAACTGTGGAAATGCTGTATCATGGAGGCAACAGGAACTGAGTATTGGCCTCAGGACAGATAAAATATGCAATTCTGAGATATTTTTGGTGCCTTAGGGGTTGTTAGACTTCTCTTAGAAAGGGACACGGGAACGCTGTGGTCTAAACCACTGAGCCTCTTGGGCTTGCCAATTGGAAGGTCAGCGGTTTGAATCTGTGTGACGGTGGTGAGTTCCCATTGCTCTGTCCCAGCTTCTGCCAACCTTGCAGTTCGAAAGCACACTAGTGTAAGCAGATAAATAGGTACTGCTGTGGTGGTAAACAGCGGTTTCTGTGTGCTCTGGCACTCATCACGGTGTCCTGTGCACTAGCAGCGGTTTAGTCATGCTGGCCACATGACCCGGAAAGCTTTCTGTGGACAAATGCCAAGGGGGGCAGCTGTCTCCCCTAGATCAAGTAAAACAATCAAAATATTTAGCTAACTGACCAATCACATTGGTTCTGCCCCCACTAACAAAATCCTGCACCCCTAACAGAGTCCTGTCCTCCCTAACAAAAATCCTCTCTACGCCCATCATTGCCAGTTCTCTTCAGCCTGAAAAGCGAGATTAGTGCCGCACCCCATAGTCACCTTTGACTGGACTTAACCATCCAGGGGTCCTTTACCTCTTAGAAAGTTTAAAGCCATATGAAGCAGATGCTGTAGTTTCTTTCTTACAGTGACTGAGAAAGAAATGGCTGTGCTGCTGGAGGGGGGCATTGCTCAGTGGTAAAGCACGTGCTTTGCATACACTAGGTCCCATATTCAATCCTCAGCATCTCCAGCTAGATCTGCAGAGTCACTGCCAGTCAATATAGACAGTACTGAGCTAGATGGACCAGTGGTCTGACTCAGCTTCCTGAGTTCTTTGGGTGTGTTGCAGTGGGAATCCTAGCAGGGACAAGAAAAGCTTGCTAAAATAGAGTGTAGGTGTTTTCTGCCTTTTCTTCCCCAATCCCTGTTTGCCATTCCCTGCAGGATGCTTTCCTGCCCTCTCTCCATGATGCAATCCCTCCCTCTGTTTCTTTTCCACAGTCCATCGCCAGACATCCCACCACATCCATCACCCCCTCTCCACCCACCTGCCTCTCCCCTACAAGAAGAGACTTCCCCACTCTGACAGAAAGAAGAAGAAAAAGAAAAAACCAAGAAAGACCTCTGTACCTCCCTCTGATGTCACCCCCACCATCCAGGAGGTGGAGGAAGAGGAAGAAGAGGAGGAGGAAGAAGAGGAAGCAGAATCTGAAGGGGAGGAGGTTCTAGAGAAGGATGCCTCGGCAGAGTCTGACCTTGAAGCCTCTCCCAAAGGAGAGTCTCATGGCAAACCAAAAGCAGGGCTGGCAGAAGGAAGCATTGAGGTGAGAGATTTCCTGCTCACACAGCAACAAGGGCCATGGGCTTGGAGATGCATATACAAGAATTAGGTACGGTGGAAACAAGGTTGAAAGATTTCCAGTACCCCCTGTGTTACGATGAGGCAGTGCAGATATTTTGTAGTGCTGGCTGACCCGACCATTAGTCAGAGTGTGGGTGTTACCTCAGGCAGATTTTTAGCATCATGAAAAGATAGCAAAGTGTTAGTTATTTTATGTATTGTTGTGTATTTATTTCTAGAGTGAGGTGCTTTTGACCTTTTCTGTTTCAGACGCCAAAAGAACTTGGCCAGCCTCGACTTGGGTATGTGTGTGTGCCATTTGTTGTTCTGCCATAGGCAGCAAAATCTTTTGGGCCAGACCTGATTATATGTGATTGTGTGCATGTGCATTATCTGTTGAAGACTGGTGGAATAATCACATACAGTGGTACCTTGGTTTAAGAACAGCTTAGTTTATGAACAACTTGGATCAAGAACGCTGCAAACCTGGAAGTAGTTGTTTTGGTTTGTGAACTTTGCCTCGGAATAAGAACATGTTTTGCTTCCCATTGAGTGTGTTCTATTTGTAAATTGAGTCCCCTGCTGCTATGGGAAAGCACGCCTTGGTTTAAGAACGCTTTGGTTTAAGAACAGACTTCCGGAACGGATTAAGTTCATATACCAAGGTACCACTGTAGTATGAAACAGCTGGATAGTATGAAGCATATGGGGGGGGGGAATGGGTGGATGGCAGTTTTCCAAATGATAAAGACTCACAGCCTTCCTTCTTTTTGTCAGTCTTAGCCAGGGCAATAGGAGTGGCATTTCCCAGGCTTCCTGACTGCTGTGCCAGATATGCTCTTTCCTTTGCTTCATTACAGTTTATCATTGGGAGTGATGAGGAGGAAGAGGAGGAGGAGGTGGAGGAGAAAGCCTGTGGCAGCCCATGCCCTTTGCCATTTCATGTGGCAGAGGAATGCAGTCACCTCTCTCCACTCCCTTATCTCTCCGATCTGCTGCCAGAGAAGGGACCTATTTCTTCCAAAAGGTAAGAGGGCTCAGCTCTTTACATGGTTTGGGCTTCAGATGGGATGCAGATGTTGTGGGTAGTGAAAGAAAGGTGCTTTTATGTACCCAATTCATGACCAAAATATTATTCTGAAGACCCAAACGCAGGTGGGACTGGGCTTAATTTGAGTCACATGTAATCCAAGTTTAGTTCTAGAACCTATTTCCAATTTCCAAGTTCAGTCCTGGAATTTGTAAATAGCTAGGGAGTGTGGATCTTTCTTTTCATAACTGAGAAACATGTGTGATGCCATCAGTGTGCTATATGCTTCTGGGCTTGAATTAGGGAGATATAAGCTCAAATCTCTGCTTTGCCTTGAAGCCCTCTGGGTGACCTTGGCCCAGTCACTATCTCAGATTGTCCTATCACTGAGGGTATGTTGTGAGGATATTATGGAATAACCCCCATGTACAGTGCCCTGAGCTCTTTGAAGAACATGATACAAATGTGATTGTTAACAATAATCACAACAGGCCCTCATGCACCTGAGATTAGGGGTCAGTTTTCCCAGACAGAAGACCTGCTTTGCAAGCAAGCTTTGAGCAGCTTTGGTTTTTAGAAGTGCAATTCTAAAAAAGGAATATCAGAGCTACCAGCTCTGATGTAACAAGATACTCCATCAATTGGATGGAGACGGTTCGTTTGCAGGGTTCATCCTTCCCACTAGGAAATAGCTTGTTTCTGCTGAGGCAACATTTTCCCTTGCTTCCAAGATTGTTTAGGAGAGATCAAAAGTACGTAGCCAGTCTCGTTCCCTGGCTTGTCTCCTTTTATAGGAACAACTTTTCCTATTGCACTGCCTGTGCCAACATCACACCCTCTGTTGCTGGTCTCCACAGTTTCCCTGGATATAAAGATAACAGAGTTTGGGACAAGCGCAAACTTTGGAGTCAGGTGCCAAGTGGGCAACGGGCAAGCTACGACCTGAAGGAGAGGGTGTGTATCGGCAGCATGACCGCCATGGAGAGTGCCACCTACCAGCGAATTCCCACAGATGAAGCTGAGGCTCAGATGCTGGCTTCTGCTGACCTTGATGATATGAAAAGTGAGGTTCCAATTGGGTCCCTGGTGATGGGGGTGGGGGTGATAGTGATGGTATCTATCTGCCAAGATTCTCTCCTAGTGCAGCACTGAATGAATATGGGAGGCTTATAAATGCATAAATATTGCTATGCTGCATAGAACAATAGCCCTTTGTACTAAGAGTGGGCAAGTAGATTGCGCAGTGAAGACACAATGAAGGTATATGAACCTTTTGTTTATCCCTCATATATTAAGTACTTAGATGGATACCGCCTCTAAAAGAGGTTGTGTTTTTGGCTATTACTGCATGCTCATTTATATTAATAGCTATTATAATATCTTCTAGCAACGGCTTCCATAGGTTAATTATGCATTGTGTGAAGAACTGGTTCTTTGTTTGTCTTTAAGCCTACTGTTTCTCTGTATTGATCAGTAACCACAAGCTTTTGTATTTGCGAAGATTTATGATCCAATCCTCCACATATTTACTCAGAAATAAGCCTCTGAGTTCAATGGGACTTAAGCAACACTTAAGTAAATAAACTACTCTAGTGTCAAATTGTTTACCCAAGCCACACAAAAATAATTCCTCTTGAGCTGTCGTCAGAACTGCCTCCATCTTCCAGGCAGAAATAGGCACACTTTAAGCCAGGCATAGGTAACCTTGGCCCTCCAGATGTTTTGGGACTACAATTCCCACCATCCCTCACCACTGGTCCTGTTAGCTAGGGATCATGGGAGTTGTAGTCCCAAAACATCTGGAGGGCTAAGGTTGCCTATGCCTGCTTTAAGCCCAGGTCCTACGAACAAAATAGCAGCCCTGTTGGATCAGATCAAAGGCCTATGTTGTCTAGCATCCTGTTTTTCACAGGGATGAATGTCTATGGAAAACCCACAAAAGCCCTTTCCCACTGTTCTCCAGTAACTGATATTCAGAGGCATGCTGCCTTTGCTTCAGAAGGTAGTATGTGTAGCCATCATGACTAGCAGCCTCTGATAGCCTTGCCCTCCATGAATTTGTCTAAATAATTTTTAAAGCTTGTCCAAATTGGTGGCCATTCCCACATCTTGTGGTAGCAAATTCCATATGTGATGTGTGAATAAGTAATTCATTTTGTCTGTCTGGAATCCCCCACTATTCAGTTTCCTTGGACGATCTCTAGGCAATAGTAGTCAGTGTGGTTGGGCAGTGATGCTCACCTGACCTCCAAACAGCTGAGTTGCTGCTGCTAAATGGGAAAGGAGGGGAGTGGGGGAGCAGTAGGAAATTCAGCACAGTGCAAACATACTGGCAGGAGTGGCAGATTAGCTCCATCAGTAGATTTGTGCTTTGCTGGACTTCCCACTGCTTCTCCCCCTCTCCTTCCTGGTAAGCAGTAGGGACTCAGCTATTGGGAAGTCAGGCAAGTGCTGCCACCCTGCCATGCCTTCCACTACTGCCCTCAAGTTCAAGTATTATAGGAAAGGAAGAAAAAGTCTCTCTATTCAGGCCCTCCTGAATATGTCAAAAATATCCTAAATGTTGCTGTAAGTCATTAGATAGTCTCAGTGCATAAACACTGCCTTAAAGGTTTATTTAAAATGTGCAATGACTTTACTGAAAGGAATATAAGGTGTGCAAGTCTGGAACAGAGGTAAGAAAAAGAACTGCGCTGAAATAAAATAATGGGAACTTAGCTTATATTTTGAAATTAACTCGTAGGATACCCTTACTTGTGAGGCTTAAATAAATTTGTGCTGAAAATGTATGGTATGAATGTAAAACCTAGTTTTTCTTCAGTGATGTATCTCATGTTAACAACATTCATATGTAACACAAATGCCACAAGGAATGAGTAAATGGCAGGGAAGCAGGAGAACAAGATCTGGTAAAGACTCTTGTCAAATTATTCAGGCACGGAGGGGTCAAACTAGAACTTGCAAGGGAAACACAGAATTCTCAAAATAACACTAATGTGGGGAGTGGGGGGCGTTTGTGGGGGGAGGATCAGCAGGCAGGATGGGAGTGTGTAGCCTTCCACCTGCTGAATCTCCCCTGGAAGTGTCCTTCCCTTGGACTGATTAATTCCCTTCCCTGGAGCTAGAAACTGGAAACTGGAAACTAGTCTAATTGGGGGGTGGGGGTAGCTACCTAGGGGCATTTTCAGAGGATAATCAGCAGGCAAGGGATGGTTTGAACACTGCTTTCTTCCACCCACAGATCCTTCTCTGTGAGTGCCAAGCACTGCCATTACCTCTCCAAAGGTGAAGTTGGGTGCTTGCTTTTGACAAGTGTGGCCCAAAGCCAGGAAGGAAGCAGACTGAAATAGGTTGTGTGGGGAGATTGATGGATATGAATCATCTGAATTAAGCCAACTAGGCATCTATCTGTGACTGCTCGTAAATGATGCAAATAGCATTTTTAGAAAAGGACTTTTTCTCAGGACCACAGCAGGGAAGAAAATGGTTAAATTTCCTCCCAGGGCTGGATGAGATAATCATTACATGTTAAATGCAAAGACACATTTAGCATTATGTGTAGTTTGGCCCTTACACAGATAGTGCAGTGTGTCAGGCTCCCACCTTTATCCCCCCAAAATCAAGTGTTTAGAACCCCTTCCACATTTCCTCTCCACTCTGGGAATATTTTCCCCTCCCTTCCCCCTCCTCTCCTGTCCCCATATTAAACATGGTTTTGCATTATTGTGTGCTGACACAAATCATAGTTAAATCAAACAAGGTTCCCTTATAACTCTAGTTTACAAATCCACTTCCTTTTCAGGGTTTGATTCCTGCATAATATCCTGTTCATACCAGGGTGAGGTGGGTCAATGGTCAATGGCAATAGTTCTGTAATATCTGCTGTATCCTCTTGCCAGCCCAAAACTACCAGGGCAAATAATTTCTGAGTTGTTTCTTCCAGCAATACTTTAAGGAAACACCACTCAGTGGCGTAGCATGGGGGGTGCAGGGGGGGCCGGCCGCACCGGGCGCAACATCTGGGGGTTAGGGTTAGGGGCGCAAATCCACGGGTTAGGGGGCGCAAATCCACATGTTAGGGGGCGCAAATTACTTGCCTTGCCCCGGGTGCTGACAACCCACGCTACGCCACTGACACCACTGTAATCGCTAGGGCCAGAAAAATGCATGTTCAGTGTCTACATGGAATTTTGCCATTCATTCTTCAGCTTAGTTCACACCTACACTCCCAACACTGTATTCAGAATCCACTGGTGAGGATTCTCTAGGTCTTAGTGCTTAGAGAAAAAAAACTTGAAATACTTAACTGCCTTTCTAGCTCTGGCCAGTGACCCACAGTCTAGATGTGGTCTTCTGTTGCCAAGGGCTCAGTTTTGATTTATAAGTTTATGTCTTAAGATGCTGTCCATCCATAATTGACTGGATGGAATTCTGAGATGGTCAGGCAGGCCCTGTATCTTCCCAGGAGTTTTATTTTCCCTACTGACTTTCTTGGCTCAGAGTTATCAGCAACCTTTTGTCTTCTGAGAGATCTATGTATTTTATCTCCTGAAGGGAGTGGCCACATTAGATCCAGTTTCCTGCTCAGAGGGTCTAGTGTTGTTGCAATTGCTGATAAGTTTCAAAGGCATTAGGATTCAGTTTATGTACATGTGCATGTATGGGCTGTGCTCTATGCCATGTCCCTCCCCATATGCTGGTTCACAGAAGAGACGTCATGGAAATGCCAGCTCTGAGCCCCAGGACACAGAAAAGCCAATAGGCTGCTTTCCAGGCTTCAGTGGGAGGAGACACCCAAAGAGTGTGGGGGGACACAACAGGCAGTGCCACAAGCCAAGAAACCTCTTCCAGCAGCACATGTATTGGATCTCCTACAGCAAACGTCCTACTGAGCTGTGGCAGCGAGCAAGGATACATATATGCTCCCTTGGACTCCAAGCAAGCAGGGGAAGTCTTTACACTTTTCACTTGCCTAGATGACGTATGCTGGCATTTCCTCTCAAATCCTGTCAGAAGAAATCCTGAATACTGAACCTAGCAGCTTCCCGGATTGTGTGCTGCCTGAAGAGCTTCAGTCAGAAAAAGGGTCCACCTGCTAAATCCTGCTCCTTGCCAATGTTGTGATTGTTACATGCCCCTCGACTCCCACCTGCTTAAGGACATAGCAATGGCTGTTCCAGACAGAGAGGATGCAGTGAAGGAGACAGGAGTAGGAGACAGCTCAGAAGTAGGGATAGCCATCTGTGTCGGTAACTCTTTTGGCTATGAGGACTTTGAGGAGTTTGCGCTCAACTTTGAAGACTATGACCTATGGGAGGCCATCCAGAACCACTTGGGCTATCCTAACTTGGACCCCACCCGTAAGTACCTGCTGAGACTTATACGCGCACATATGCACATTCCTTCACACAACCTGATCTCAACTATGCTTAGAGTCTAGTCTTGATTGGGTGACCAGGTTCAAAAGAGGTCAGGACCTTTAATAGTTGTGCAGACAACCTCATCCCTGTGTGACAATTAGCAAAAAAAAAGAATTCCTTCTACAGAATTATTAAAGGTACAGGACTGTTGTCCTTCTTTGCATCTGGTCATCCTGTCTACCCCTGGGTAGATACAGAACACAGGGAAGTTATACCTTGCCCTATCCCATAAACATACTTTCAGGCATTTGTGTTATTTTGGCATGGAGTCTATCTGTACAAATCTACAAAGGGTGGGAGGCTGAAGACACTCAATGGCAGTGTATACTTCCTCATTCATACACAAATAGTTGCGCTCATGATTTTGCAGTTTGGTTCTAGGTTGTAATTTGTATTTTCTAGAAATACGGCTTTTGGTTACAGTTACACGAGCGTCGTGTTGTTCTCTTTTTTTTGAAACTATTTTTGTTGATTTTTATCCATATAACCCAAGTAACAAAATAAACTGTCACGAGACAAGCACATAAAAACTAAACCAAACCAAATCAGGGTTGGCATGGGATGTTACATTCACAAGAAGAAATCATAAAGCTGTTTATCCTGATATATGAGCATAATGTTATAACATGTGTTATAAAGTGCAACGTATGCTGGTTCTACTGAAGACACACTCACAGTGAAACACACATCTTGTAATCCTACTCATATGCACTAAAACCATATTGCGGCACAGAAAACTCTGGGTCTTAATTTATCACCTAGGAGTTCCTATTATCAGTGCTGGACAGAACCACATAGTGTACTTGCTAGAACTGAGTCAACCCAGGCTGAGAAGCAGAGTTGGGGCTTGCAGTGTTTATTTATCCAAAGACTTTCCTTTGGGGCCCACAGCCTCCCAGGTCAATTTCCATCATGAATACATAGTGAGAGAAATAAGTGAGCAGCTCTGATCTTGGGACGTATAGAAGGAATGTTTTCTATGCTGCTCATTGGAGTTCTGGCTGATTTAGAGCATATCTAAATCCTACAATTTAAAGCTGCTATCGGCCCTTTTGAGGGGGTGGAATATGGGCACCATACAGATACATGTACTTTCCCTGTGTGGTGCTAAGGGCAGAAGGGTTTTACATCAATAAAACAGCACTGGGGGAAGAGAGTTAAATCTCCTTTCCCAAAAAACTGCTGCAATCAGAATTACAGCTACCAGATGCCATTTAATATTTTTTTTAAGAAGGCAGGAGATCTTATTATGGACCTCCCACATCAGATCTGTTTGTTCTTGAAGCACCAAACTCGACTTCTGTCTGCACTGCTCAATCCCTCTCCAAGGGGATGTCAGGCATGGGAGGGGGACACAGATGTATGTGACTGACATGTGAGTAGGCTAATATTATTCTCTATGTTTATAATAGTCAAACAATTCCACCTGACATGCTTTATACATTTTACACAAGTACACGAGTTATACACCTGTATCACACATATATTTGCCCTCAGATGTTATTTCTGTCTCCAGATGAACTGTACAACTTGCCTATAGAAATTATGAGCACTACATATAATATGACCCCAGAATAGCAGCTCCAAGCAGCAAGAGTGCATTAGTATTGATGAGCACTTATTGGTTTTTGTCACTCTTATGTAGCTGTAAATGGGATGGTGTGGTATCCAGCTGTCAACAGGCCTCAAATCAGGCGCACAGCCAGTGGGAGGAAAATCCCTCCGGCAATGTATAGATTTTGTTTATATTTAATTTACAGTGCAATTTGTATATGTCTACTCAGAAGCAAGCTTCATTGAGTTCAATGGAACTTACACTGAGGTAAGCATGCATAGAATTGCAGTGTTAGTGACCCAGATTCCCAAGGTGTCAGGCTGTAAAATGGTCCTTCCCATGAGAATGTGGAACAGGGGAGTGAATCCTAGCATTGCAGAGGAGACATGGTGACCATCTTCAAAAATCTAAAGGACTGTCACGTGGAACAAGCTTGCTTTCTCCTGCTCCAGAGGCTGGGACCTGAACCAATCAATTCAAATTACAAGAAAGGAGACACAACATCAGGAAGAGCTTTCTGATAGTAAGCTGTCTGACAGTGGAACAGACTCTCATGAGAGGTGGAGGACTCTTCTTCATTGGAAGTTTTTATACAGAGGTTGGATGACCATCTGTCATGGATGCTTTAGCTGAGATTCTTGTATTGCAAGCTGTTGGGACTACATGACCCTTGGGGTCCCTTCCAACTCTATGATTCTATGATTCTACTGCATTTCATACTCCCAAGATTTATTAAAAGTAGATGAAGAATAGAAAGAGGGCATGGATAGCTGAACTATCTTGAGAACACTTGGGCAATTCTGTCCAGAAGTGCTGTATTGCTCATAATTTATGCTACCTTTCAGTAATTCCACTGCTGTTGGGGAAAAATGAGAACCCCTGAACAGTTGCCCTTGGCATGAACCATTAACTTAATCAACCCCTCTCAACTGTTTACTGAGATAGACCACACCACAGCTCCCATTTTAGGTCAGAGAAGCCCTCAACTATAGCATTTGAACTGATGGCATGAGAATGTCTGCTCTAGCGTTAGCTCCCAAGGCCTTTGGCAGACACTACCTTAAACACTGCCTGCTTTTTGATGTGGGAGAACAGAAAGGCAGAAAAAAGTTGCTTTTAAACTTGTTCATGAATGATCTGGTATGAAGAGTGTGGTGACATCAAATTGTCCAGGGTGGTAAAAGCAAAAAGGAGTTGTGAGGAGCTCCAAAAGCTCCACACTGGACATGATTAAAATAGCAAATGAGGCTTAATTTCAGCAAGCATCAAGTGATGCACATTAGGCTATTTCCTCCACCCTAACTTCTAGGGTCTGAACTGACAGTGACTAACCAGAAAAGAGATCCTGAGGTCACGGTGCAGAGCTTAATTAAAATGGCAACCCAATGTGCAGCAGCTGGAAAAAAGGCAATTCCATGTTTGAGATCATTAGGAAAGAGATTGAAAACGAAACTACCAGTTTGATAATGCTGTTACAATACTCTGGTGCAACTGCACCTGGAGTACTGTATACTCTAGTCACCTCACCTCAAAAAAGGTTGTTATAGAGCTGCAAAAAGAGCAGAAAAAGATAACCAAATGATCAAGGAGGGGGGAGTGGTGATGAAGAACTCCCTTTGGAGGAGAGGTTACATTTGAGGCTTTTTAGCTGGGGAAAAGGTAAGTAATAGGGAATATGATAGAGGTATAGTCATGGTGAGGAGAAGGTGGATGCAGAATTTTTTTTCTCTCCATCTCAAAGTACTGCAAATGAGGCTAAATATGGGGAGGTTCTTCACATAGCTATCCTGCGGAATTTGCTGCCATCCAATATAAAGTCAGCCACCAACTTGGACAGGGGTTTAGGCAAATTAATGATGAGGTTATCAGTGGCTACTAGTTATGATCACTGTGTGCTGTCTTCAGTATCGGCGTGCCTTTTAGTACCATTTGCTGGGGGACATGTATGGTGAGAGAGCCCATGTTGTACTTGTGGGTTTCCCATAGGCATCTGGCAGGCCCCTGAGAGCAGGATGCTGGATTTCATCTCATCCTGCAGGGCTTTTGCATTCTTAACCTTTGATAGATTACACCCTAGGTATTTTATTTATTTATGTGAGGGAACCACAAAGCAAAACAGAATAAAGTTTGCTCTGTAACATCTCATCTTGTGAAACCAAGTTCAGCCTTGTGTATTCTAAACTATGCAGTTATATGAATGATCTTGTCACTATGTGATAATATGCAAACAGCACACATATGTATATGAATATTTAGTTCTTCTAAAATGTGGACTGTTTTCCAAAAACATGCTGATCAGAAGGGGCAAAAGCATGACAATCAGATGTCAAGATGTTTGCTGTGGGGAGAGTCAGCCTGATACAGTGTTGGGCTAGGACTAGGACGATCCAGGTTCAAATGCCAACTCAGCTACAAAGCTCACAAGGTGACCATGGGGCAGTCACTCACTGCCTAATCTGCCTCACAAGGTTGTGGTGAGGATAAAATGGGAGCAGGAGAATACTGTGTACTGCCAGAGCTTCTTGGAGAAGATGTTGATAAAAGATGCAATAGATAAAATAATAAAGGGTGTGCCTGTATACCTGTGATACAATAAAATTCCCTTCCTATACTGTCACTTACAAAGCCCTGAAAACCCTTCTCCCCACTCCCTGGCAGCCACAGATAAGCACATTATGTGCCCCCACTGCCTTGGCATTGTTCCTGCAGCTTCCAGAAAACAAACAGCAACAGCAAATTGTGGTTGAGCAGAGGTTTTGCCATGCTTCATGGAGTATATCACAGTAGTCATCTGTGCCTCTCTTGAGATAGAGATCTATTGCATAAGCACCTGCACCTGCTCAAGAAGAGTGTTCAGGGACAAATGTGTGGGAATAAAGCCTCTGTTTCCTGGCTGTGTTGCAAACTTCTTCACAGTCAGAATGTAGAGTAAGACAAGGACAGAGAGGGGCCATTGCTCAGTGGTAGAGCATTTGTTTTGCATGCAGAAAACCCCAGGCTCAGCATCCAGCATCTCCTGTTAGAAGCATCTTAGGTAGAAGGGCTGGAGAGCTGCTGTCTTTTGGAGTAAACAGTACTGATCAAGATAGATCAGTGGCCTGGCTCCTTGTTGGACATTTTCATAGCTACTTTGAGACGACAGAATCCTGAAAAGAGGGGCTGTGTATGCTCTACTTTAAAAAGGAAACATAACACCCCTAGTCCATGCCCATGTTATCCAAGCTGTGTACTGAGAAAAGCTTAATTCTGTGTTTTGTGTTAAGCAAATTAAAATGAATAGGCTCATTTTTCATTCTGTTTCTTATAGACATGCTGAGGAAGGAAGGAGCTATGCAGAATGCTGCCTCCATGCCCCAGCTTGAGCTAGCAGAAATTTTGCTCATCCCTCTTCTGACTGCTAAGTTTTCACCTAGTATTGCTTACCCATCTCTTAGGGCTAGAAACATGGGGCTGAAAGCTGAGCTGCTCAGATTTCTGACTATGCTCCCATGGCTGTAGTCATGGCATACAGACAACCTTGGCTACAGAAGGACAAGTTGCTTTTCCCTTCATTCTTCTGCTTGCCCTTGTTCCTGCCCTGCCTTTTTTCTAGGCCACCGTTTTGAAGATAATCCAGGAGTAAGAAGACATCTGGTTAAGAAACCCTCCCGGAGCCAGACTACCAGAAGCAGCAAAAAGTCTTTGACTTCACAGTCTGTCAAGAAAAAGAAGAAGAAGAAGAAGCTTGACAGGAAACCCCACGAGGTAATGGCGCTGCCTTGTGGAGACCTCACAATCTACAGGCAAAATTGGTAGTTTCAGTCAGGTGCTGGCCATGTTGCCTGTTGGTGAATTGCTTCCCACAGAGGCAGTAATTATAGTCATTATAAGACTGTGTGACCCAAACGTGAGGCTGAAGCAGTGTCTACAGAGTTCATGGCAAGTAGGTAAGTATAGGTAAGTAGTCTTATCCTAATCTGTGTTCTTTGGGTCTCCCTTGATACAAGATGCCCTATTTCAAGAGGAGAAATGGCTGGCCTGGAAGGGGAAACTAAGGGTTCATTCACATTTTCTGCTTGTGCCATGCCTAGAAAGCACAGGTCCAAGTAATTTTCCCTGAGGGAAAGCAGAAGTGTGGATGAGCCCTAAATCTTTAGAGACAGTTGAGATAATATGAATCTAGACCTCCTCCAGTTATATTCTTTGTGTACTCTTGGCCCATAGGCTGTATCAGATCCACAGGATGAAGGCAGGCACATATTTCCTCTGAAGTTATCTCTATTCTCTCATAGCAGGTCTTAAGCATTCTGTCATCAGCAGGGATTTCTGGTGCTAAGAGGACAGAGCTAAAGAGCACCACCCCATGACAGCAATAGGTGCTAGGTAGGCTATTCTCATGAAAGAACTTGGATAGAGGAAGCAGCTGCAGTTCAGTTCCCTTTCTTTCCTCTGACAGGTATTTGTGGAGTTGAATGAATTAGTGGTGGAGAAGAACCAGGACATGCACTGGAAGGAGACAGCGCGCTGGATCAAATTTGAGGAGGATGTGGAGGAGGACACAGCACGATGGGGGAAGCCTCATGTGGCTTCACTGTCCTTTCGCAGCCTTCTGGAGCTCAGGAAGACTATTGCCCATGGTGAGTAACCAAGGTGGGGCTGGGCTTTTGTCCTGAGATGTATGTTGACAAGACCTTGATAAAAGCCATATCCCAACCTGCAAACAAAAGACACAAATCAACAAGATCTCTCATGATTCAGACTCTCTCAAGGGAAAGAGAGAGAATGGTAGACAATTGTGGGTTGTCTTCTGATTGCCAGGATATCTTTTCCATCATTCATGGCAGCCTGGTCCTGCAGCTGAATGTGCAACACTGAAGTCTTGGGCTAAGAAGGAGGCCACCAAAAAGGTTTGCTTTTTCTCACAAGAGGTTCAGATCCAATTGAAGATTTAGGGCAGGATTCAACTAAGTTATTGCGTGCAAAGAATGAGGTCCACCCGCACAATGGGACTTCCCTCCTCCTCCTCCTCCTGTGCACTCCCTATGCCCCCTAAATCTGCTCTGGATGGTTGAGGGAGCCCCTAGAACAGGTTTAGGATGTGGGGTGGGAAGGTGAGGGGGAAAGTCCTGTTGAGGGAGAAATACTCCATGGGAGATTCTGGGGAGATTAAGTGATGTGTGAAATCCCATGCAGTGGGGTACAGATACATTTTTGTGAGTGAGCAACATAATGCCCTAAGTCATTGAGATAAAGTACTGTTATTGCTGTCAGAAGCAAAGTGGTATGAGCTAAAATTTCCTTTGCACAGGAAAAATGATAGGAGACAACAGTCTGAGATACTTTGTGCCTGAGAAATCTCTTCAATGATCTTACATGACCTAAACCTATTGGTCTTCCTGATCCCAGGAGCTGTTCTGTTGGACCTGGAGCAAACAACATTACCTGGCATTGCTCACCTGGTGGTAGAAACCATGATAATATCAGACCAGATCAAGGCCGAAGACAGAGCCAATGTGCTCAGGGCCCTGCTGCTCAAGCACAGGTAAGTAATGTGCTGGCATTAGAAAGACAGCAGGTTGGGCTTTGAGTGGCAGGGTCACATGTGGAAGAGCTGCTGAATGTTAAGGAAGAGTGAACAGTGGTATAAATACATAAAAGACTGCACAAAAAGACCAGGAATGGCAAGAGGGAGGTGGGTGAGAACAAGATAATTTTTTGGTGTGGAGCTGATGAGGTTCCTGAAGTCCTCTTAGGAACTAGAGATACATAAAGATGTTGGCTGTCTTAGGGTAGTGAAATGGATATCTCTAAGTGAAGTTGTGGTGATGAAAGAAGCTCATAGCTTAAGATATATATGGGCAGGGAGACCAGGACTTTGGGGTATATAAAGGTCAGGAAAATGTTGCTGTGGAGACAACAGGAATAAATGATGTGAAAGGCATATTTTCATTTTGGTCAAGCTCTGAGCTGCAATAAACTTTAGTGAAAGAAAGCTGGCCACTGTCCTGTAGTTCCTTTAACATCCACATTATTTCTTCAGCCACCCTAATGATGAAAAGGAGGTATTCTTTCCCCGGAACCAATCCAACTCCAGCATGAACTCTATGGTAGGAAACCACCATCACCACCACAACCATGCAGTTGACACATGCATGCCATTGATGGGGGAAGAGCGCATTGAGATGACAGAGCCCAGAATCCATGACCCTGATTATAGAGAGGTGAGTGAGGAACAGGCATGGAGAGCTGAATTGTTCTGAAGAGTACCGTATTTTTCCGTGTATAACACCCCCCCCCCATGTATAAGACACTCCCTATTTTGGGGGACTTAAAATTAAGAAAATGGGGGAGAGATTGCCCCCGTGTATAAGACTACCCCCCTTGTAAACATTTTTTTAGTAAAAAAAAAACCCTAGTCTTATACACAGAAAAGTATGATAAGTAGAGTGAAATCTCTGTGTGAGCTAAAGAAAACACTGAGACCGTCATTACTAACTGGGCCTTGCTAATAATGAATTCAAAGCAAGGTGCAGAGATTTCAATGTTTTCCACAGCTTACTTTATTTCTGCTGGTCACAGGGAAGGAACAAGGAAAAGTAAGAGAAGTGGCATTGGTCAAGAGGTGGGGGGAAATACTTGTGGGAGTCATTGGCCTAAAGGCTTAGGAACTCTCTGAATTTTCTTCATTTTTATTACGATGTATATATATCACTTGATTGTAAAAAACAACAACTTCAAAGCAAGCAAGCAAGCAAGCGAGTGAATGAATGTTA
The DNA here is from genome assembly GCF_964106915.1 of Podarcis gaigeae. Classification (NCBI taxonomy): domain Eukaryota; kingdom Metazoa; phylum Chordata; class Lepidosauria; order Squamata; family Lacertidae; genus Podarcis; species Podarcis gaigeae. Next base: position 84,672,380 of record NC_139678.1, on the reverse strand, counting down.
TAGCATACGTATGCCAAAACAATCAATTTCTAAATTTGCCTTAAATGAGCATTTAGAATCACAGAGAGCAGCAGGAAAACTATTGGACTTCAGTAACCAGAATGCAGCCTGTCTTTTTATGGCCCTTTCATTTAGAGAGCCAAGTGGCACTCCAACAGTGTGGGGTGGGGGGGAAATGTTTTCATAGGCAGCCCTGGCTAATGAGAACCTTTGTTGTTGAGACAGAAAAACATGCACCTTCACAGCTCTGAGGGACATCGTCACAAATATCTCAAGCTGATGGAGAAGATTCCCGATGATGCAGAGGCTACTGTAGTGCTTGTTGGTAAGGAGCCCTGAGCCAAAATCTAGTACTGAGGCCTTGAGCAGGCTTTCATCAGGAGACCTGTGGTTTTAACAACAGTAACATTCTTCCTTTTGCTGGCATTATCTCATGGGGAGTTCAGGGGTTCGGTGCTGCTGCTACACTGGCGGAGCAGCCATCTTAACCTATACTCTCTCAGCCCAGGTGGGGAGGGGTTCAAACCCCACCATGGGGTAGGAGAAATACCAGTAATATGGCTCCACTCACCTTTCATATGCCTGGCTGAAAACTGTCTTGGCAAAGGCAAAAAAATGTATTGGCCAGCATATTTGAAGTTATCTGCTGCTGTGCTTGTCGTGACAGCAGCATCTTTTGCATTTTGCCAGTGTAATCGAGCTTCTGTCAGCTACTATAGCCCCTCAGTTACAGCTACTCAAGTATAGGATTGCTTGTAAACGTGCTCAGAATTTCTAGGTCAGTCAGAGAGAGCCAGTGTGGTGTAGTGGTTAAAAGCGGTAGTCTCGTAATCCTGGGTAACCGGGTTCGTGTCTCCGCTCCTCCACATGCAGCTGCTGGGTGACCTTGGGCCAGTCACACTTCCTTGAAGTCTCTCAGCCCCACTCACCTCACAGAGTGTTTGTTGTGGGGGAGGAAGGGAAAGGAGAATGTTAGCCGCTTTGAGACTCCTTAAAGGGAGTGAAAGGCGGGATATCAAATCCAAACTCTTCTTCTTCTTCTTCAGAGGTTCTTGATAGTGAAAAGACAATTCTCTAGTAGGTTCTGCTTAGCTGTGGTATGGATGGAGGGAACTCCAGAGAAGCTTCTGAATTTGGCCCACGGCTTTGTTGAGGTGGCTTCAGAATTAGATCAAGATCACCTCATTAATGGAGATGTCATTTTTCAGCTGCAGTCTTCCCCACTTCTGCAAAAATAGGGAATGGGGCAGTAACCTCAAACTCTGCATACTCAGATGTTGCATCCTGTGTTACTCACACTCCCACTGTTAGCAGGTGTTGTAGAGAGGGCACTGCCAGGTGGTACTTGCAGCTAAGGGCTCACCCACATCTCTGTTTGCCCCACCACTTTCTCCTGGGAAAACCCACAGCTTACCTCCGAATTGGACCAAAAGGAAATCGGGTTTTTTGCAGACTGCTGTTTGTTCCAGTTCAGCCGTAAAAAGCATATTTTCCAGGGGAAAGCTGTGGGGCAAATGCAAAACCACTTGCAACCATGCCTAGAAAGCACGGGGCAAGGGGAAGTGTCGACATGCCCTAAGTGTGTTCATATGTGTCATTTTGCCAAATCTCCCTAAACCTGGAGCATGCTTCCTGATCTCAGAAGCTTGTTGCTTCCACACTGATCATCATGGTCTTATGCTTCCCTTCCTGATAGGTTGTGTTCAGTTCCTTGAGCAACCAACAATGGCTTTTGTCCGTTTGAATGAGGCTGTGTTCTTGGAGTCAGTCCTGGAAGTCCCAATCCCTGTTCGCTTCATCTTTGTCTTGCTGGGGCCAAGCCAGTCCAACATGGACTACCATGAGATCGGACGTTCCATCTCCACTCTCATGTCAGACAAGGTGAGGAGGAGCTGAGTGTTGGTTCAGGCTGGAGAAGACACGAGAAGGGTAGCAGCAAAGGTGCTGAAAGATGCATTAGAAAGGGAACAGCATGAAGACGCAGCACAATGCCAAGGGAGCACAAGTCAGGAAGGGTTTGTAGACTTGTTCCATGCCTATTAAGCACAGGTCTGAGTGGTTTTCTGCTTGATACGCTCCTTTCCCAGGGAAAGCCCACTCTTTAGTGCTAAACTGGAGCAAATGTCAATCAGGAAAACACCCAAATTGCTATTTGCTCTGATTGAGTAGTTTTCTGGAGGACAGGGAGGGCGGGGAAGCAGCAGGACAAAAGGAAGCATGGATAAGCATGGTGGGGGCAGGCTGGGAGGCAGGGGATGTTTGCTCCCCTCTGGCATCACCTTTGTCAGCCAATTGATCCAGTATTTCTGCACCACAGACTGCTCTGTGTATGAACCCTCTTCCCTTTGCCTCCAGCCATTTTCCTCCTTTGGTTGAATACTCTACTAATGATTTATGCATGCCCACACGCCCCCTGACTTGCCAGCATGGGGGATGTGGGGAACTGTAAATATGCATGGGCTGTGCAGTCTGCACAGAGGAAGAAATGCTCCCTTGGAAGGACTTCTAATGCACATTAAAGCATAGAACCCAGGGAAGAGGAATGTGTTGGGTGGACATGCCCTTTCAGATGCCCCAAATAGCTCAACTGGTGCATTCTTTTACCATCCTGTCCAAACACACTCCTCTAAATATCAAACATTTTTCTGAAGACTCTTCCCCACTTGCTAGAAGTTGTTTTTATTTGCTTTGAAATACTCTGTCCTGAACTGGCTTCTGAAGAAGGTATGCTAGCAAACTGACCATAGCAACTTCCTTAAAAAAACACGTTATTGCAATTTTTAATCTTACAGTGCATCCCACTGTTCATAGGATAGAATAGGTGCAAGTCAAACACATTCAACAATATTTCACACTTGGATAAATTGTTAGTGAGAGAATAGAAGGGAAATTATATACTTTTGTGCATAGACAACCAAGAAAAAAATACATGGATATCCACTGAATAAAAATTTCATTAGATTTAGTGAGCTCATGCTCACAGTAACAATGCCATATATATACATATACATATACATATACATATACATATACATATACATATACATATACATATACATATACATATACATATACATATATATGGGATGCGGGTGGCTCTGTGGGTTAAACCACAGAGCCTAGGGCTTGCCGATCAGAAGGTTGGCAGTTCGAATCCCCGTGACGGGGTGAGCTCCCATTGCTCAGTCCCTGCTCCTGCCAACCTAGCAGCTTAAAAGCATGAAGTACAAGTAGATAAATAGGTACAGCTCTGGCGGGAAGGTAAACGGCATTTCCGTGCACCGCTCTGGTTCGCCAGAAGCAGCTTGGTCATGCTGGCCACATGACCCGGAAGCTGTATGCCAGCTTCCTTGGCCAGTAAAATGAGATGAGCGCTGCAACCCCAGAGTCACCCACGACTGGACCCAACGGTCAGGGGTCCCTTTACCATATATATATATATATATATATATATATATATATATATATATCACCCCAACAATCTCCCCCAAAAGGCAAAATAGTGATGGTGATATGCCAGGACAGGAATCAATTGAACAGGGATAGGTGGATTATATGCTGTTGCCATGACACTGAATTAATACAGCTGTCATTCTGAACTGAGAAGAGAGTTACAGGGTCCTTTGATGACACTGAGATAATATTGGCTTTGAAAGTAGATTGATGAGCTCGTCTTGGGTCAGAGACAGCATCACCAGGCAATGTTATACTGGAGGACAGAGGATAAGTGATGGGCTGCTCTCTGCCTAACTGACCATCTTCCCTTGTTGGCTGACAGCATTTCCATGAAGCTGCTTACATGGCAGATGACCGCCAGGACCTGCTCAATGCCATCAATGAGTTCCTTGACTGTAGCATTGTCATCCCTCCATCAGAAGTGGAGGGGAAGGATTTGCTCAAGTCAATTGCCACCTTCCAGAAAGAGCTGCTGAGGAAGAGGAAAGAGCGGGACCAGAAGAAGTCCATCAAAGAAGGGAATGTTCAGGAAGCCAAAGGTCTCTTCTCTCCTTGCCTTTTGTACCTTGCCATTCTGCTTCATGGCCAGGGTAGGGTGGGTGAGGAAGGATTAGCACAGTCCATGTCTTGCCTCTGCATCAGCTCTAAAGAGACACAGCACAATTTCGTTGATGCTGAGGGAGGGGGCACTTTCTGAAAGTTGGAGTAGGCAGGGATGAGGAACCTGCATCCGCCCTGTCTAGGGATGCTGGCGGCTGGCACTGGGTGTGAAGGTATCTTGCGTCTACTTCCCTCTCCCTTCCCCTCACCCCCCACCATGCTGTTCATGTCTTTCCAGAGATCTGTGAGGTAAAAGCTGAGGAGGAGGAAGAAGGCGAGGAGGAGGATGACCCTCTGAAGCGCACTGGAATTGTCTTTGGTGGTTTGGTGCGGGACATAAAGCGCAGGTACCCCAAGTATCTGAGTGACCTCAAAGATGCCCTGCACAGCCAGTGCCTCGCAGCTGTGCTATTCATCTACTTCGCTGCTCTCTCCCCCGCCATCACCTTTGGGGGACTGCTAGGTAATGAGTCCACCCTCCTCTTCCTTCCTCACCTCCCCTGCCCCACCCTAGTTCCTTGCTCAAGCTGGTTCCTGTTCAGCTAGGCTGCCCAAGAGATTGAGCACATTAGTTTAATTTTTGCCTGTGCTTATACTGGCTAAGTGGCTGGGATTGGTTCATCTGTGCCTGTGCCCTTGCTGGGCAAGTGGGTGGGCTCAGTTGGCTCTTCCTATGTTCAGATGGGTTTGGCTCTGTCCCATTGCACTCTTGCCTGGCTCTGGGGCTTTCCAGTCTATGCATGTTCCTTTCCTGTTCTCTATGGTAACAATAAAAGCATTTTACTACTCTTAATAGTCACTCCCCAATATTGCTAATTTGCACACAACCCAGAGTCCTAAATTGGATGGGCAGAGGCCAGTGTAGGACAGGAGAGGGTCTCAACAAATCTCTGCAGAGAAACATCAATAAGGATCAAAATGGCCTCATGTAACCCAGCAAAATGCTGGGGGCCAAGGCTTGCATGTGGACATTGTGCTCATATCCCTGAAAGCAAAAAACAGTGCCCTTAACCATCTGGGATTAGGAGAAAGAATTTGTTTAATGGTGAGAAGAATTGTCCCTTTGTTATTGAACAAATTGGGGGTATTTTAAGCCCAATTACCCACAATCCATTCTTCTATACGTGTTCATGGGCACCAATGTATTTATTACTTCTTAAGCACTTGATGCAACAATATTGCTAAAGCAAAGTAGGTCTGATTTTGATCAGTTCCTGGATGGGGGACTCTGCTTGCGAATCCTATGTATCTTGCCTTAAGTTCCATTATGGAAGAAAGGTGGGATATAAATGTAAAGAAATAAATGATTTTTTAAAGATGTCATATAATATAAAAATAATAATAACTGTAACAGCATCATATATCCATTGACTTACATTCTGCACTTTTCTCTCATATTAGAGGTAGATCCAGACATCAGTTTACCCTGCTCCAACAGGGTGGGTACCATTCTCCCTAGGACACTTACTCTTCAGAAAACTCAGTTCCTTTCCCCCCATGTTTATGGGTAGGGACCAGTACAAACACTTCCAAGAAGGTAACTGAAATAAGCAGAGGATTCAAAATCTCTGCAGCTAGAATATATCTCTTATCACTTGCTGGACTCTCTAACAAGGGTGTATTTCTGCACAGGAATGCATTCTGTGATGGAAATTATCTGTTAGAATTTAATATGAGGGAATTTGCTCATGCTGAGGTTCCTTGGCCTAACTGTTCCACAAAATTATCCAACAGTAGCGTATCTGTGCATGGAGGGACTCGTTGGCAGTGGCAATTGAGAGAAAAGGCTATGAGTTTTCTCCTGTGGTGAGCCCCACCCACCAGGGGGATCTGGGCACATGTTTCTGTCTGCCACTCTGCAGTTTGTCCCAGAGACATTGCTCTTTCTCTACAGGTGAGAAGACAGACGGTCTCATGGGCGTTTCGGAGTTGATCATCTCCACCTCAGTGCTGGGCATGCTCTTTTCTCTGCTGAGTGCCCAGCCTCTCCTTGTCATTGGCTTCTCAGGGCCTCTGCTGGTCTTTGAAGAAGCTTTTTACAAGGTATCTGTAAACTGGTGTCTTCCTTGGTTCTACATTGCCACTTTTACATGCAGATGTCCCACATACTGCAAGCTGCTGTGCACTGCTTATGAAGTGCCCATATAGGACACTATAAGGCTTAAATCTGGCCTAATTCACACATTACTTGAGTGGTGAGGGTGTCACCAAAATTCCAAATGACACGGGGGCAGAACTGTGTGGGAAACTGTTTTTGTTAACTTATTTTCACCTATATGGATGGGGTTTTAACTACCGCAGTGGAATCACCTAAAAATGAGAGGTTTGTGTTCCCACGTACATGGGAGTCGCTGTACACAAATGGATTTATTTCCTGCTTACATGCTGATCCCACACTGCTTAGGTAATAACATAATTTAGTGACTTCAAGGCTGGAATTGACTCCATGCTGAGAGGTGACTCCTCTCAAATAATCCCCATCATCTTCTGCACCCTCTCAAATCATCACAATAATTTTCTGCAGCCTGTGAATAGGGCTATTTGGTTTATTAAACAATGTGCCTACATTATCCTTGTTGAGGGAATGCTATGCCCGTACCAGAGAGCGCCACTGCACAGGGTAGGAGCATGTGCTCTCAGTTTAATGATACAGGATGCATGCATTGCTTTAACCAAGGAGGCCCAACTGCCTCAATCTTTTCATGGTGGGCTGAAAGAGTAGTTATTGGCCAACACTGCTGCTATTTCTGTTGCTTTGGGCATTTCTGATCTTTGCTTGCATGGGAATTTGCCCACAGAGTGTCCCTAAGTTACCTCAAGAGGGTTTGGCAATTATGGTGGGGCAAGACTCGAGCACAAATTTCAAAAGTGTTTGGTGATGGGTATGCAGTACAGTGTTTATGGTGGATAATACTCAAATGTGCCTCAAAATAGCCTGCTAACGATTTGGTAGCGCAAGACACTGGATGCTGATGACCATGTAACTGAACAGAGGATGAAGCCTGATGATTTCCTTTTCTTGCTGGGTTGTTTGGCACCTCCCCTCCATCAAACCAGGAGGGGTTTATAATGCCTCAACTGCAGGCTTGCATACTTCCCAGAGAGGTTGCGCTAAAACTCTATTTGTGTTGCCCTCCTGGGGCTGCAAACACAGTGAGCTTGTCCAATACATAACAGTCTGCAAAGTTTAGCAGACCACATGTTGTGCAGACTTGCTCTTCAAAATGAGCCAAGGTGCAAAGAATGGAAGGGAAACATGCTCAAGCCAGTTCCCTTATTTCTGTCACCTCTGTTTCCTTTTTTGGCAGTTCTGCCAGAGCCAGGGCATCGAGTATCTGACAGGCCGGGTATGGATTGGCCTCTGGCTTATTGTCTTCATTTTCATCATTGTGGCCGCTGAGGGCAGCTTCCTGGTGCGATACATCTCCCCCTTTACCCAGGAGATCTTTGCCTTCCTTATCTCCCTCATCTTTATTTATGAAACATTCTACAAACTTTACAAGGTGAGCTTTGGATCTGGATCTGCCTGGCTGGCCTGCTGGTATCAACTCTGTGCCAGCATTATGAGACAAACTGTGGGTTATTGATGACTTCTCGCACACCACCCTTAAGTAGGAAGATTAACAACTCTTCCGTCTTTCATGGCTGTCTGCAAGTGTCCTCTTTTCTGACACTATATTCCCAGGTATTTACAGAGCACCCACTACTGAGGTTCTACCCGCCAAATCTTCCAAGAGATCTAAATGACAGCACATTGCCTCCTGATTCCATGGCTCTTGACGCTCAGATGCAGCCCAACACTGCCCTGCTGTCCCTCATCCTCATGTTGGGAACCTTCTTCATTGCCTTCTTCATGCGCAAGTTTAAGAACAGCCGTTTCCTAGGAGGAAAGGTGAGGCTAAGGCCTAAATAGCAAGAAGTGTGGTGGCATTTCCCCATACAAACATCTAGCCTTTCCATTCTACATGTTCACTGAAGCAGGGTTTCCCCCCCTGTACTAAGAGCAATAATAGGTGGAGATATTGTTCTGATCCCCTTCCATGCATAGCTTTTTATGAAGAGAGCCTGGCTCTAGTCAATACCACGGAGGCCAAAGGTACATCACTTCCCCCAGGATGCTGAAGTTCAACCACAGAAATGCAGAGGCTCAGCCGGGTACTCCACAGGGTACCTTTCCTCAACAAAGTGCTCTTCAGATGTTTTGGACTCCAACTCTTACCAGCCTTGGGCTCCATGGCAAATAGTAAATGATGTTGGTAGTTCTAGCCCAAAACATATGGAGGGCACCAAGTTGGGGAAGGCTGCTCTGGGGCATGCCCAAATGTTATCAAGATACCATTTTGAATCAGGCTGGCATCCCCATATGATTGACGTATAAGGTGGCCAGGGACTGGCAGCGTAGTGGTGAAGGGTCAGACATCTTAGCATCACCTTTAGGAACTTTATTCTACTATACCAAACCTCATCACAAAGCATTTGCAGGCAGAGTCATATGGTGAGAAATTCTTCAGTGGATGAAAGACCAGATAGGGTTTTTGGGCTCAGCGCCCAACAGCATCTCCAGCATGCCCTGTGCTTACTTTCATCTCCTGTGCTTGGTCTGTAGGCCCGACGAATCATTGGAGATTTTGGAATCCCTATCTCTATCCTTGTCATGGTTCTGGTGGACTATACTATCACTGATACATATACCCAGGTAGGTACTGCCTGTTCCAACTTTTCACCACCCAGTGGGTATGAGGACATGTGTTTTTCAAGGAGTTTGGACTTTAATCTGAGACTTGCATTGTCTATGTGGGTGCCAGCATCTGTGTCTTCTCGATCAGTGTAAATTTCACATGAAAGCAAGACTTCTAAACAGGAAACAAATCCAGTTCAGGCCATTCCGTGAGTTACATTGTTGAATGTGTCCCTGTTACCTCTAGCTGGATTGTCTGTGGAATGTATAGTCACCTAAGGACAGAATGCATGTCTGGCTGGGCTTCCAAATAGTGTCAGATGCTATATTGGCCTAGGGTGTTCAAGTTGGCTGTGGTGGCTGTGCTGAGAGAGGCATAGATGCCTTTAGTGTGCATACAGGCTGTAGTTTGGAATTGCTATCTACAACTGGTAGTTTTATCATGTTAGGCTGGGATTCCTTCTAATCTGCAGTAACTTCAAAATGGGGCTGTGTTTAGGACCATCATTCTTTGTTGAGGACCACCAAGAAAAGATGCAAAATCTGTCATGTGAAAACTTCTGTGATCCCTGATCAGTATTCTAAACTAGAAGTGGAGCAAGGGAAGTGGGATACAGTGGTACCTCGGGTTACAGATGCTTCAGGTTACAGACTCTGCTAACCCAGAAATAGTACCTCGGGTTAAGAACTTTGCTTCAGGATGAGAACAGAAATCATGCGGTGGCGGCACGGCGGCAGTGGGAGGCCCCATTAGCTAAAGTGGTGCCTCAGGTTAAGAACAGATTCGGGTTAAGAACGGACCTCCAGAACGAATGTAAGTTCTTAACCCGAGGTACCACTGTATTACAAAGCAATGTGGATGTTCTGCATCCCAGCCACATTTCCCCTGTGTGACTGCACAACCCATCATTATATACATATAGAGAAGCAGAGCCCACTGCAGACAGTGCACAGGTGTACTACAGCAGCTATGGGAATTGAGCAAGCTCAGTGAATGCATCTGAGACCCATTAAGACATACACCCATACGCCAGTACAGGCATGTCCAATTAACATGACTTTGACATAGATGCCAAAATAGAACAGCACATTCCAAGCTTTCTGTGGCATTCCTAATGGAACTGGGACCTACTGGTGAAGGGTGGGTAATAAAGTTCTTGTTGATTATGATATCTATTCCATGCAGAAAACAAGACTGATGTCTTTTCCTCCATGTTGTCACCACAGAAGCTGAATGTTCCCTCAGTACTGTCAGTCACAACCCCCAACAAGCGAGGCTGGTTCATCCATCCCTTAGGAAGCAACCAGGTGTTTCCCATGTGGATGATGTTTGCTTCTGCCATCCCTGCACTTCTGGTCTTCATCCTTATCTTTATGGAAACCCAGATCACCACGTAAGTGCCAGGCCTCCACACTGGGGCCAGCTCATTCTGTACCTATCACCCTGTAGAAATGCTAAGTAAAATTAAATAATTGCAGCAGCTATAATTGGAATTGGTGTTGGGTGGGAAGAGAAGTCAGAATCAAGGGGATAGACAGAGTGACCCCTTCTGAGGGGATGTGACAGCAGGCTCCTAACTTCATTTGTCCTTGCTGTCTACATTGAACAATAAGGGACTGCTGTTTCCATAGCTCCCAGGAGGTCTTTTCTATAGTAGGATGCATATTATTTGTCTTGTATGCTCCCTTTGCTGACCACATGCCTTGATTCTTCCAAGTCTCCCAATTAGAAAGAGCTGCTGCAAAAAATAATAACATTAAATTCAAAATACTGTGTGCCACTGCTCCCCTTGCTACAGCTAAAATCTGTTATGTTGGTCACTGAAACTCATGTTTATTCTGCTCCCCTCCCTTCCTATCTCCTTTGCAGCCTGATTGTCAGCAAGAAGGAGCGGAAGTTGATAAAGGGATCGGGCTTCCACCTTGATTTGCTGCTCATTGGTACAATGGGAGGGCTCTGTGCCCTTTTTGGGCTGCCTTGGCTCACGGCTGCCACAGTCCGCTCAGTCACCCACGTCAACGCCCTCACAGTCATGAGCAAGGCCATTGCACCTGGTGAGAAGCCAAAGATTGAGGAAGTGAAGGAGCAGCGTGTGACAGGAGTGCTCATCGCTGGCCTTGTTGGTGAGGTCCACACAGAGGAGCTTGTTCTCTGAGGTGGTTGTGTGCATCTTAGCTCATTTCAGCAACCTGAATTTGTTCGGCATTCATTCCCCTGTGGTGTAGTGACACTCTTTACTTGTGGCACACTGTGGTGGTGGTGGGGTGGAGCTTATGGGAACATGGCTCCATGAAACTAGTGGACACATACAGTAAAACAGTGAGCCTGCAAATCTCCTTGTTCTTTCTAACCATAGTTCTGTGTCTCTATATTAAAGCATCGGGCCTATTCAGTATATATCCAGGGGTGTACATGTGTGTCAATGTCAGGCATTGTCCCATGTTCTGATCGTGAAGTATGGGTGTACCTGTGTGTAGAAAGAGAATTCAACACTGTATCCTGCTCTTCAGGCCTGTCCATCGTGATGGGGAATGTACTACGCCAGATCCCATTGGCTGTGCTGTTTGGGATTTTCCTATATATGGGTGTGACGTCACTGACTGGCATTCAGCTCTATGAGCGGCTCCTCCTTATCTTCATGCCATCTAAGCACCACCCTGATCACGTCTATGTTGTCAAGGTAGGTGCACTGGGGGAGTGGGGAGTGATGAATGGGGTGGCAAGTTCAGTGGGTGGCAAGTTGAGATGGGCCTGAAAATAAAGATGGGGAAGGACAGGGGAAAGGTATGCAGTGGCGGGCTTGACTGGCATGGGGAGGAAACCACTCACTGAGTGGTACCAGCACAGCTTTATGAGAGATAACCCTTCCATAGAAGGGAATGGAGTATTACACTGAAGGTCTGGTACTTTGTCAAGTGCTAAAAAATAGAGCTGCCCAAAGAAGGGTGCATCATCTGGCTGGCTTACCTTTAGGTGAAGACCTGGAGAATGAACCTGTTCACATGCATCCAGCTAGCCTGCATTGTGCTGCTGTGGGTGGTGAAATCCACTGTGGCATCGCTGGCTTTCCCATTTGTCCTGATCATGACAGTCCCCCTGCGACGATTCCTGCTGCCACGATTCTTCCATGAGAGAGAACTCAAAGCGGTAAGCAAACACCATTGCCTGATGTCTTAAACTGTTATGGGAGTCCCAGTCCTTATTCAGCCATTGGTCTAAAGTGGTATGCATCAGATTTGGTTAAATGGTCAATATCATAACTAAAAAACTTGGCATCGTGATATAATGTTTGAAGCTGGAGAGCAAGAGACTCTGTTGTCACCTTCTTTACTGTCCTGCAGTACTGTATTGGAGAACCAGTTTGGGGGGCGCACATTGTGAATTTTCCCAGAGACCACCCAAACCTGCCTGTAGACTCATTGTGCTCTGAGGTCTCTGCTCTGAAAAAGAGATGGCCTTGTACCACCTTGTATTTGAGTGGCTGCTTAACTCTTTTCTTCTGTCCTTTCCTCCCGCTTGCAGCTGGATTCCGAGGATGCAGAACCAAACTTTGATGAAGATGGGCAGGATGAGTACAATGAGCTTCACATGCCTGTGTGAGAAGTTGGCATGTGTCTACTGGCCCTGGTACTCCCTAGGCTTCATGGGATAAGCCTTCTTTCCTTGTGCTTTCCTTGAACAACCACCAACCTGAAGTGGCTTTGAAATTATTGTGGGCCTGGACCAACTGGCAGCTGTGTCATAGCCCTTCAAGCAAGCTCCAGGCCACAATGGAAGCTTGGGCCAAGCAGCGCAAGAGATGCTGCCTTCTGGACAGACAGAGAGTATGGGGCCAGCACCACACCCCCCATTTTCCCCAAGCAGAGCTTGCTGGTGTTGGTGCTGTGCCATGCGTAGGCCAGAGTAGGTACCTTAGCCAGCTCTCATTAGCCTCCTCCCCTAAGAAGATAAGTAGACTGCACTGTTTTGCTAAGGGGAGAAAAGCAGCAGGCCAGCAAAGGAAAAGAGCAGCTGGGTCCTGCCAGAAATGCCAAGCCTGATAGCATTCAGGCAGAGCCAACAGATTCCTGGGGTGGGAGATTTCACATGCACCAACTGGTCTCTTCATGCTGAACCATTGCCATTCAGTCCCATGACTGTGCCCATGAACATTCAACAGTCTGTGGTCCACCTGCCATTCTGAATGATGTCCTTAGCTAAGATTTCCTGCCCACAGAAGACTCTGAACCTCTTCCATTTGAGGAATGGCAGTGATGATTGCTAAAGCCAGTAAACTGCTGGGTGAGTTAGCACCAATTTGCTCTCAAGTATAATGCAGGTACTTGTGCAATATCCATGTGCACATGCGTCTGCTTGTGCACAGTGCTGTGCCTGTTCTCACCATCTCTCAGGACAGCTGTAAAGGTTGTCCAAAGAGTAGACAGTGATTTGTGAAGTAGATCTCCACCCCCCAGACAGGAAAAGGAAGTGCAGGTAAAACTTGCCAACAAAACCTGGAGACCAGGAAACAGCTAACCTAATGACTGAATGAAGACTATGATCATCTCACGGTCAGGAAATCATCACACAGATTTGACACCACTCTTGTGGCTCACTGCCCTCTTCAGGCCCAGTGGAAAACAGGAACTCCCAACATCAGTGTAGTAGGCAAGCTGCAAAAAGCCACACCAGGTACAAACACTGGCACCTTGGCCTTTGGTATTTGCCTGATCACATAACAGAACCTCTTACCTATTGTACTAGACTTTGTGCTTCAGACTACAACTCCTCCTTCAGTATTTCCAGCTTCATCTTGTTTCTTGCTGTAGCCTCTTCCTCACAGCTCCTGCTCTATTCTCCATCCTCTGTGCGGCTATGGCATTTCTCACCTTGTTCTTGCCTTGTAGTGGCCCCAGCTTGAGCAAGATTCACTACCAGATCCAAGTCTCCAGGAGGCTACCCCCAAGCCTGGCCTTGGTGACTGGAAAGGGGATGGCTCTGAGGAGGGCTGAAGTTCTCTGCCACTGTGGCATTGAGCCATTGCACTGGATGAGCCCTCTGTAGCACTTGGGGCTTCTCTTCATTCATCCCTTGACATTTCCAAGTTGATGGCCTCCCATTCCTGGCTCCTCCTCAGTCCTTCACAACCACTCCCCCAACACCACCATCAGCTGCCTTCTTGTACTCTTAAACCCTGCTATTTTCATATTTCCCTTCAACTGCCATATAAAGAAAATTCAGATTTTTGTGATAGGACTAAATTTCACAGAAATATACATTTGTTTCAGTCACCGAATCTGATTTTTAGAAACAGAATACTGTGCTCCCTCGTACTTCATTGGTGAATGTCATGTATCTAGTCCTGGGCACTGCACAGGTGGTGTGTTCCATGCGGTTGAGCACATGCACAAACACCATCAGTGCAAGGTTTCGAAGAGCTGCTCTCCCACTGGGCCATCACATGGGGACTCTACACTGTGATGTCCTGTTGCTAAATCTGTTCTGTTAGATTACGTATATAGAATAATGGGGTGTGCAAATGTGCCAGCTGTGACTCCTGCCGTAGCCAGGCATAAAACCATGTGGCTTAAGAGTTTGGCTCATGGAACTACTCCGGGTCATTGCTTGTTCCCTGTCTATAAAATGGAGGCTGTCCCTCCCCACCTACCTCAGGGGCTGCCTGCTGATGGCTGGGTAGTTATGAGGCCAAATGTTTTCCTCTACTCATTCCCAGCTGGCTGCCAGCCTGCCCCACCCATAGACAGTGACCTCCATTGTGCCCTGCATAGCCAGGATTAGGAAACTTGAACTGTTGGGGGCAAAGTCCCTGGTACTCTGCCTGTGCATTACGACTCCTCTGAATGTAATAGAAATGGATATGCACCAATAAACCCTTCACTGGAGCATTGCGCCTGGGTTCTTGTTCTGCGCACCAGAAACAGACAACTCAGGAAGGAATAGCCACTCAAGTAGGATCATAGGAACAAACTGGAGTATGGTAGGCCCTTCCTAGCATGACATGGATACATGTATTCTTAATGTAAGGCAACATGAGAGATTCCAGCAATAAGGCCGTGTGGAGGCATAGCTTGCTAACTAGGTCTGTTTCTAGAAAATGCACATCCCTGAGCACACATCCCTGTTGCTGGAATCTCTCATGTTTCTGAAGCCTCAGTTCAGCATATTAACAAATTGATGTCTGGCTGACAGTGTCTCTTCAGGGTCTCACTATCAAGGCAAAAAGGTCTCACTATTGAGGCAAAAACTAACATCAAATCATCCCTCCACTTAAATTGCACATTTAAAGCTGGATTTCCCCCCTTTACATTGCATAGAGATGCATGTAACAAAGCAAAACAGGCTGCTTGTAAGGAAAGAGAGGGGAAGCACACATCTGGAACCCTGCAAGTGTGTTTGTGGAGTAACATGAAGGCAGGAGGTCCAGCAGAAAAGAAGTGGGCAAGGGAAAGGTAAAGAGCCCCTCCTCTCCACTCCAAATCATCCTTTCTCAAAGCTGCTTTTCCCTAACAGAAGTAGCCACCCTAGCTTTGTTAAATATGGTTGTCAAGTGCAGTTCCACTCTAAACAAGTAGCTTTTCGCAGCCTTCATGAATGCCTGCAGGAATAACATTCTGTAGGCAATTTCCCTCCAAACACCTGGGCTGTGCTAGGAATGGCCCTTCTCTGATCCCTTCTCAGAAGGAATGAATTCTGGTGAAAATCAGGGCTTTCTCAGATGCCCTTGGTGGCAGAGACTGGTCAAACAGCTCTCAGGCTATCATCAAGGGCAAATTTAATAACATACAGTTTTACCTCGGCTCCCGAACGCCTTGGGAGTCGAACGTTCCGGCTCCCAAACAATCGAAAACTGGAAGTGAGTGTCCCAGTTTTCGAGCATTCTTTGGGAAGCTGAACGTCTGACGGGGCTTCCGATTGGCTGCAGGAGCTTCCTGCAGCCAATCAGAAGGTATGCTTTGGAAGTCAAACGTTTCAGAAGTCAAATGGACTTCTGCAATGGATTCTGTTCGACTTCTGAGGTACGACTGTATTTGTTTCGAAGTTATAACACCACTTTGCATGTATATAGTGCTTTTCAAGTGATCAAAGCCTTTCCCATACATTACATTGTTATGCCTTTTAACAGCCTTGTAAGATGTCAATAGGGTGGCGCTGTGGTCTAAACCACAGAGCCTAGGGCTTGCTGATTCCCTGCGAGGGGATGAGCTCCCGTTGTTCGGTCCCAGCTCCTGCCCACCTAGCAGTTCGAAAGCACATCAAATGCAAGTAGATAAATAGGTACCACTCCAGCGGGAAGGTAAACAGCGTTTCCATGCGCTGCTCTGGTTTGCCAGAAGCGGCTTAGTCATGCTGGCCACATGATGTAGAAGCTGTCTGCATACAAACGCCGGCTCCCTCGGCCTATAGAGCAAGATGAGCGCACAACTCCAGAGTCATCCGTGACTGGACCTAATGGTCAAGGGTACTTTTGCCTTTACTTTAAGATGTCAATAATACCACCTCCATAGTATAGACTGGAAGCTATAGGGAAGCTGTGGCTCTCCAGAGCACTAATGAGGAACCTGTGGCCTTCTACAACTACAACTTCCACTATACTTAACCACTGGCCACGCTGGCTGGGGTTAATGAGATTTGGAGTCCAACAACATCTGGAGAGCCAGCCACTTGTTCCCCATCCCTGGACTTGCCTGAAGCTACATACTGTTACTTGGATGGAATTTGAACCAGGGTTTTCTCTGGTCAAATTCTCAGCTACTACGCATCAAAACTTTCATTGATTGAACAGTAATGGCAAGGTCTAATTGCAACAGAAAGGGTGGTAGCCTTCTCAGGGTAGTAAAAAGTACTTCTGGCCTCTACCACACTCTTAGAGTTCAAGATGCAGCAGTAGCTGCAGGAGCACCCCAGGTCATAAACTTGAGTAGCCAGCGGTGGCTGAACTCATCAGCAACATGTGTCCCTGTTTCCCCCCATCATGCAGTCCACTGATTATCATGACTTCAAGTCATGATTGATTTCATCACCACCACAAACTGGTTCTCATTTGGAATTTGGTCAGCTTCCCCATCCAGATTCTGGTTCCTGTTTTGCTTCCCTTTACTTTATTGGAAAACTTCTTGGTGGCTGATACTCTGTCCCTGGGGAAATACTGACTTGTCACCAAGTTCCAGTTCTGCTTTAAAAACAGCTGCATGCGCCGAGCGTATGGAAACCGGAACAAGTGAACAAGGAATACTCCATGTCTAGCTACTAACAGTGTGTGCACGTGTGTGTGTGTGTGTGTGTGTGTGTGTTAAAAGCAGCATCTCAGCAAAAAAAAAAGGTTGGTGACCACAACTGAATGAACCACAGCTCCCCTACTACACTATAGTGGAACAAGGTCCTGTGCTGTGCAAGCAAGAGCTATCCAAACCCCTACAGAAGCTAGCAATTTTCACTTGCATCCTAACTTGCACAACTGTAGCTACTACTAGAACTGGAATTAAAGCCGCTGCTACTAGATGCTAGACTAGAGGATGGGTTTGGGAAGGGTGTTCTTTGCAGGCTATGGACATTCCAGGGACAACAACGGATCTACCTGAACAGTTTTCACCAACAAGAGAGACATCATGCCAAATTGTTTTATTTAGCAATCAATATATATAACCTACCCCATCCCAAACTAGAACACCAACTGAAGTGTAAAAAAAAATGTTAAAAATCCAAACTCTCTACCACATGTTGTTGGATTCCCAACTCTGACTCCCATACCCAATGGTTAGTAATGATGGGTGTTGGAGTCTTCTGGAGGGCTGCAGATTTCCCATCCTTGCTTTACCAGCTTAAATCATGCCTCCCCAAGCTACCTCATTCAAAAAGGCTTTACAATGCTTCCAAACAACTGTTCAAACTTTGGTTTCACTGACTTTACAGTAAGACAGAGTTCCATAAATGTTGTGCAACCTTTAGGTATGTTAGCCCCAAGTCATTTAGAACTTTACAGGTTAAAACTAACACCCCAGATTGTGCCCAGAGGATCACAGGAAGCCATTGTCAATGCTGGAGCAGTGGTTTAAAATGCTCCCTGTGACAGGAGATGGATCACTGTGTCTCACACTGAATGGAGCTTCTGGATAGTCATGAATGGCAGCCCAAAGTAAAATACATTGCAGCGATCAACCTAATGGAAGCTACGCTTGAGGTGGTATATATTAAGTGATGCACCCAGAAGCAAGTCGACCTTCATTTGAGAGGCAGGCAACCAAGCAGAAGGGAGAGTCTATGTTTCACTGGCGAGCTGAAGATCCAGGGGAACCTCTTCCCTACCCTGCAATAGCTGTGCAAGCCCCTGGTAACGTTCCTGCAGCTGGAAGAAAGATAAAAAGACACACATTTCATCTTTCAAAGGGGACTGAATTTTTCCATCCTTTGTCTCAAGATTGCTATTCTCCCTTTTGAATCCCTGTGTTCATCACTTTTTGGTTCCACCCAAGACCCAGTTCCATGCAGCCATAGGCCCACCACCTTCCAGCTGCAAGGGATCTAGCCCGCTCTGTTTCTGGGCTGGCAGCATACTGCCCACCTTGGGTCCCACAGTCGGTTAACTTCCTAGCTTCTTACTGTATTTATTGGTCGCATAAGGACTGGCCTGACCTCCAACTCTAGCAGCCAGTCACCTTGCAGGATGTTTTTGCGGTATTCTTCCAGCCTCAGCTGCCTCCCCAAGGCATCCAGCTCACAGAGAACAGCCTGGCGCTGTGGGCAGGGCACACTCAAATGGTCTTTCTCCAGTTGCTGCTCAAGGGCTTCCAGTTCCCTTTCCTTAGCCACCCGGTGATGCCGCAGGTTGGAAATGCTCTGGTTTACCTCCTGAATCTCTGCTTCCAAGCTCAGAGAACGTTCCTCCCGCCACAGCAGGGACATGAGTTCCCCATGGATCTCGTGCAGCTCGTTCCTTCCTTGGCTGGCACTTCTCATGCAGGTGCCCCTCTCATTGCTGCACCTGCTGCTGGTGGCTTGCGGCGGCGGCCAAACCTCCAAGCAATCATGTTGGGCTTGCGGTAGTCCAGGCTGGCAAAGGGAACTGTTGTATCCATGGTGTTCCAAGCTGCCCGCAGCCAGTCCTTTGCCTCTCTTGGTTGAGCCTAGATCTGAGGGCACTGGGTGGGTGCCATGGTTGCTGGCATGGCGCTCCACCCACAGCCTGGCAAGCTGGGCAGTAGCCAAGCCCTTGTGAAAGAGGTCAGGAACCAACCTCAAGACCTTCCCAAAGGGACAGGCACTGCCAAAGCCCTGCACATCAAGCCAGCTTTGGGGGCTGAAAAACTGTGCATCAATTGTGTCCCCTTTCAGGAGCAAAGCCCATTTCCTCCTGACAGAGAACAACTGCTTGGCTGTGCGTGCAACGGATGCTGGGGCACAAAGGCCATGTCCTCTTCTGTGTCCAAAGGTCAATGCATCAAGCGAGTCATCATTAACGTACAGGTTTTCACACAATGGAAACACAACCTTGGTGTCAAATGACCCTTTCAAGGAGCCCAGGTACCGCACATAGGTGACAAACCAGGAGATGTAGCTGGCAATGTCACAGCCAGCTGTGATCCTCACTCTATCCTGTCCATCCTGTTCTCTGGACTCAACAAGCTTTTCCAGCTGCTGGAGGCTCTGGATATCTGCAGCAGGGGACAGCAGCAGCAACACATTGTAAAGGGTGTCAATGTCAAAAGCTTGCTGGCAGCTTCTTATGTGTCCCTCAAAGGACTGGATCTGATCTTGCAGAGCAGTATACAAGGCTTCCATCGATGCCATCAGCAGCCTGAGAAAGTAGAATGGGGAAAGGTTAGGTAAGTTGTGAAAAGCAACTCAGCAGGCAAAGCTTTCCCTGTCACTGCAGTTGTTAAATACACAGGATTGTAAGCAGAACAAGGCAACCCTCAAAATAAAGAGGTGTGTACACAGTGGAGTCAAACGGCAATGAAATGCAAAAAATAGCAGCCTGTGACAATTCACTATTTACAAAAGCTCTTTATACCTTTGTGTAGACCCACTTAATACCAACTGAGGATAACACCTCAAGCATCAAAATTCAGTACTTCTGTTGCTCTTGTTCTCCACTGGAAGCTATAACCCTCATGTCAGTGATAATGCAACCAGAGTAAGTATAGAGACACAAAGGTGTCTGTGGTCCAAAGAGGTGCCATTTCCCCACCCCTCCCCCTCTGTATGAAAAGTACATCCAGTTCCTCCTTATCTCAAACTTCCTCCATGGCCCCCAACACTCTCTGCAGTTGGGAACTTACCACCTCCGGGAACAGCAGTCACCTGAAGAGAAGAACCAGGTTATGTCTCACTGCACAGAGGGACAAATAAACACCCTTTGCCATGGACACAGCATGTTGGGACACGCTTTCAGCACTGAAACAGGGGAACTCAGTCCTTACAACTTTAGCTGTAATCAGTGGGGCAAAGCTTGCAGTTGGCATAAGCCAGCCACGCTAGCAAGGGAGTACTCGTAAAAAGGGAGATTCCTGTGCCAGAACTAACAGGGTCAAAGGACCGGATGCCAAGGAAGACAATGCTCCTTTAGTATTAAAAGTGAGCTTTTCCTCATCCCTGTGGAACAAGCCGAACTTGCAAAAATGTACTCCTAAGGCAGCAGTGGCACACAGAAACTTCTTTTCTTTACCTTGTGACCTTGTTGCCAAGGTCTGCTTTGCCTGGTCAGAATGGATGTAAAAATAAAAAAGGCAAAGAAGCCCTGGACAGTTCCCCCCCCTTCCTCCCCCACAACAAACACTCTGTGAGGTGAGTGGGGCTGAGAGACTTCAAAGAAGTGTGACTGGCCCAAGGTCACCCAGCAGCTGCATGTGGAGGAGCGGAGACGCGAACCCAGTTCCCCAGATTATGAGACTACCGCTCTTAACCACTACACCACACTGGCTCTCAGAAGCCCTGGACAGTTAAGTGCAGTCAAAGGCGACTATGGGGTGTAGCGCTCATCTCGCTTCAGGCTGAGGGAGCTGGCCTTTGTCCACAGACAGCTTTCCGGGTCATGTGGCCAGCATGACTAAACCGCTTCTGGTACAATGAGACATCGTGACAAGTACCAGAGCACATGGAGCTGCAGCGGTACTTATTTAATTACTTGCACTGGTGTGCTTTCAAACTGCTAGGTTGGCAGGAGCTGGGACAGAGCAACAGGAGCTCACCCATTGAACCTCCGGCCTTCCGACTGGCAAGCCCAAGAGGCTCAGAGGTTTAGATCACAGCGCCACCCACTGGGAGGGAGAATGGATGATAATATACTGTAATTGTATGGAGCTTCTCAGTCTGTAGCCCCCAAAATTGAGAAATCTGCGGGGATCGCCTATCTTCTTGGCTGAAGAGGATATCTTCAAAATCTTACGGAAATTTCCTAAACTGGAATCTTTTCTCCACAACACGCACCTGGTCCTTTTCTCATTTCCCTTCCACTGACCCCCCACCTCCCTGCTGCCTTGGACCACACATCAACTTCCTTTTGCCTAGTGCTTAACAAAGAGTCACCTGGGGAGGGGTAAATGTTCAGGTTTAGAAAACAGACATGCAAATGAATAAATGTTCCCCTGGCGGTTGGTAACAGGGAAGTGATCAGATGCCTGGAGTTCTGAAAAAAGAGGAACTTCTCTCTGTGTTTGAGAATCAACATCCTAGCACAGCAAAGGCATTGTGGAATGAGGATTTGTTACCTTCTTGGAGAAACAAGGGGGAAGGCAGGGGACTTAGCCAGGAAGAACCACCAGAGCAGGCTCTCTGGCAAAATATGCACAGAGTGCGTTCTTTGGGAGAGACACTGTCCAGGGACAGTGAAGGGTCTTGTGGTGATTAGTGCTTATAGCAGGGGTGGGGAAACCTTTCCAACCCAAGGGACACATTACTTCACACGCAACCATCTGGTGTGTGTGTGTGTGTGTGTGTGTGTGTGTGTGTGTGTGTGCATGTGCATGTGCCAGCAGTAGGCTTGGACAAGAAGCAAACATGGGCAAAGTAAGGGATGTGGCTCATCTTTCTACAGTAGGCTTTATTCCAGCTGCACAAATGTTAGAGGGCTCAACACACACACACACACACACACACACACACCCCAGGCACAGCTCACCATCCTGCATCCATGCAAGCAAGAGGTTCTGCCACATGCCAGCCTGGCAAAAGCATATGGGGGGGGTGGCATGGTATAGGGGAGGGGTGAGCAGGGTGGCCTGGGAAAAGTTCCAAGAGCTTGAAGGTATGCGTTAGACTCCTGGGCCTGAGTTTCTTCACCCTTACTCTTTTTAGGTGGGCCTCATAAAAGTTGTGGTAAGAATTCCTGTTTCTCTAGCATAAACACTGGATCCCTGCTTGAGAACCAGGGTCCTTTTTCAGCCCTTCATTTTTATTTTTTAAAAACCATTTTGCTTCTTTGCCCCATTCTTGGGTAACCTTAAGTATGGTTTCCAGAGGGGTCACTGTCTGTTGCAGCATAAACAGCAAAGAGCTTTGTGCTTACCTCACTTAAGGTAAGCACATCTTAAAGGCTGGCAAATTTATTATGGCACATGCTTTTGTGAACCAGAGTGCACTTCGTCTGATACAGCTACAAGGCTTGCTGACTACGCATGTATTCTTCTCATATCAGGAGAAGAAGGCAGAAAACTGATAGCAGCAAAGGTGCTCTGATATCCAGGTGTCTGCTCTTACATCTGCGGGATGCAGCATGAATAGGGAGCAGCTCTCTCCAACAGCTGGCTTTAAAGGCAGAACAGGCCATGAAGATTTGCTTTATACTATGGCCCGTAACAACTTCTTGCCTTACTCTGCTACGAAACTCTATGTCAGTTACAGAACTGTATTCAGTCTGCGACCCCAATCTTAGAACTGAATCTACAGAGCTGACCTCATGGCTATAGGCTACAACATCCAGCCTAATTTTGGCACCTTTATCTTTTCTCCCCCACCCCAATTTGTGTAACATCTTTCCTGATTAAGAGTTCTAGAGACCTCAAAACTTGCCATGATTTTCTGGCCTTTGGGTTGGTCCCCCAAAAAGGAACTGTCCAGCTGTGGATTTTGGATTGTGCTTATGGACCAAAACAGCTACGTTTATTTTTATGTACTTCTTGTGAATTTCCCTAGGAGGCAGCAGAGTGCCAGAGCTGGCTCTAGTAGCACAGTCTTGGGAAAAGATGCAGGCCAGGGCAAGGGGCAGGGGGAGTGTTTAGGTAACATGCAATTAGAAGAAGAAGAAGAGTTTGGATTTGATATCCCGCCTTTCACTCCCTTTAAGGAGTCTCAAAGCGGCTAACATTCTCCTTCCCCTTCCTCCCCCACAACAAACACTCTGTGAGGTGAGTGGGGCTGAGAGACTTCAGAGAAGTGTGACTGGCCCAAGGTCACCCAGCAGTTGCATGTGGAGGAGCGGAGACTCGAACCCGGTTCCCCAGATTACGAGACTACCAGTCTTAACCCCTACACATGCACTGATGATGCTTATTTCACTTTGGTGGTTCTTAAGTGTCACAAGGAACCACATTATCTCTTACCTTTAGTGACTGGAAAATCCTCTTTTTAGCACAGTGCTGCCAATTTATAAAGCATGGTGCAGGGCCAGGCAATAACTAGTTAATTCCACACCATGATTTCAAGAAGGCGAATGGGCACTTTACTATCTAGTATAAATAATGGGCAATCTCCACGCAGGCAGTATGAGGCTTCAAAAGCAGATTTGCCCATTGGAAGGGAGGCCTATTGATCCTTGCGCCCTAGGGCTTACTGTGCTTCAGAGCTGCTGTTAGTGGGGGGAGTGGTAAACAGCAACTACAATGCAGGGAAGCCAATGAAGGAGGTGGTTGTGAGTGAGCCAGTCCCAGGTATCAAAAGGTTTGCAACATTTTCTTCCCTCACACTTTTTTTTGGGGGGGAGGGGGTGTACTTTTACCAACTGCATTACAGTGAGAAGGGCAGTAGACTCGACCTGGTGCCTTCCATGTTTTGAAATACAACCCGCATCAGACCCAATCTGTGTGGTCAATGGCCAGGATGCTATCAATTGTTGATCAAACAATCTGGAAGGCAAAGGCTACAGTAGAGGAAGGCTCTTCCATCATTGCCTCCTCCATGATCAGAAAGGCTTGATCTGATGAATCTGTTGAACGTGCACAGAAGCATCAAAAAACCTGAACTGGTCAGTGGGCAGGGAAAGTCAATGTGATGACTTCCAGAAGTTGCTGTAAAACAACTCCCATCAGTCCCACCCAGCTTGGCCAGTGGTCAAAGGTGATGACATCTTGTTGGCTTTGACTCAGGGGCACCAACTTCTCTGTGCAGATGGACACTTCCTGCTAGACAAGACTCCAGTTGCTAGAAAAAGCTGAGCAGGCTGCTGGAAGGGGAACAGCAGGCAAGCCATGAAATGAAGATGTTGCAGAAGCACAAAAGATGTCTAGCCCTGGCCAGGAAAGGCACTACAAATGACTGAAAGGGTGGCGGTGATTTCAACTGGGTGTCCTGCCTAACCTTCTGCAGTGAAAGTGTGTTCTGACAGCCCAGGAATGGAAAACATGTGGCCCTCCAGATGTTGTTGAACTCTCAACTCACTTCAGATCTGCTGTAGTCCAGGGGTGGGGAACCTGAGGCCTGCGAGATACCGCTGGACTACAACTCCCATCATTCCTGGCCATTGACCATTGTTCAACAACATTTGTAGGGCCACAGGTTCCTCATCCCTGTGCCAGCACAAAGCCACCGCTAATTGCAGAAATGTTTCCTAGATCAACCCAAACTACTCTATTTATTCTGCAACTGCAATTGCAACAAAAATATGGTATCTACTCCATGCACAAACACACACACACTATGCATGACCCAAACCAGCCATTACATCATCAGCTCATTTCTGCTTGCCGTTCTGAGTATGAACTTATGCAGCCAAACAATAATGCCAAGCCAGGAAGAGGTAATATCAAAGCTTCTAACTGTACCAGAGACAGACACATTTCATCCGAGCTGGACTGAAGAGGTAGAAAATATGCCAGACTTTGGGAGATACATTGCTTCATAAAGAATACAATTTCAGCAGTGCCTTTTTATTATTACGGTGGTATCTCGGGTAAGTACTTAATTCGTTCCAGAGGTCCGTTCTTAACCTGAAACTGTTCTTAACCTGAAGCACCACTTTAGCTAATGGGGCCTCCTGCTGCCACTGTGCCGCAGGAGCATGATTTCTGTTCTTATCCTGAAGCAAAGTTCTTAACCTGAGGTACTATTTCTGGGTTAGCGGAGTCTGTAACCTGAAGTGTATGTAACCTGAAGCGTATGTAACCCGAGGTACCACTGTATTTTATTTTTTTGCCACTTGTTAACCTGGTTCCTCTCTATGCACCCTTAGTCACATATTAGTGTATGGTGAAGCTGAAGAATCTTTTCCAATAGACCTTCTGCACACTGAGTTTACAGGGACACAAACAGATGTTCAGCTCCACTAGGTAAAAGCAAGGATATTAGCTCATTAGTGAGATACAGTCATACCTTGGCTCTCAAATGCCTTGACTTCCGAACGATCAAAACACGGAAGTGAGTGTTCTGGTTTTTGAACGATTTTCAGAAGCCAAACGTCCAGCGCGGCTTCCAATCGGCTGCAG
This sequence comes from Podarcis gaigeae, assembly GCF_964106915.1. NCBI lineage: Eukaryota > Metazoa > Chordata > Lepidosauria > Squamata > Lacertidae > Podarcis > Podarcis gaigeae. Next base: position 84,647,014 of record NC_139678.1, on the reverse strand, counting down.
GATGTTGGTTTCTGAACATTTTGGAAGTAGAACGGACTTTGGGAACAGATTCCGTTCAGCTTCCAAGGTACGACTGTATATTTAAAATAATATTAGGAATGAGCTGAAGTATATCACCTCATAATGAAGGGTTCTCCCCAAAGCTCATCAGCCATCACCAAAGCTCATCAGCCATCACAAATGGAAACTGGAAGACACAAAATCCCATCACCCGGTCCTACACCCAAACCAAAAGAGCAAAGGCTTAGCATTCAACACAACCGAGGAGACCACACTTTCTTCCACACCCCTTCTCCAATAAGGGGAAGTGTGTGCAAGATATTTCCTCAAACAGTCTTATGGTTAGTAAAACTTCTCATAAAAATGGGGTGTGGAGAAGTAATTAATAATCCTGGGCGAATGAAGCACGTTTGCAGCTCGTACATTGCTGAGTGAAATGCTTGTGAACCGAAGATGGTCTGGAATAGGGGATCAAATCCCCATTTTGTTTGGACCATTTTGGATGGGACAAGCTTATAACTATGGAGACAGGTGATGGCATTATGCAGTTTATCTTCCCAATAAAGTTAACATTTAATAATAAACAAGCAAACCATGGTCTAACGTCATCATTAACATTGCTGCTGCTGCTACTGCTGTTTTTATTGTTGTGGTTGAAGTTAGAGCTCCTTAAGAGTTAGGAGGATCCCAGAGATACCAGGGTCTAAATGATATCCACTTAGAGCAGACCACATCTACTACAAAGTCAGCAGCCACTGCCCAAGCTATTGGGAGAGGCAGCTATTGCATTGCATTGTCCTTGCCTGTTCTCGGCTTGCAGTCAGAAACATTTTACATTAGGAATGCCAGCTAGTGGGCAGCTTTGACTGGGATAGCAATGCCCTTTAGGCAATCCCCTTCTCTTCTGGTGGGAGCAGGTGTCACAGGTCCCCAGTGTGATCCTGTGAAAGCCTCTCACACCCCCTTAATCTCATTCCACCGGAGCAAGGGCACAGCTGGTGTGAACACGATCCTATCTCAAGGGAGCCAGGCCTAATTCCTACAAAAGCAACACGGAGAGAGGGTGGAAACAAGTCCAGAAAAGGTCACTGATTGAAAATGCAGAAGACCAGAGCCGAGCAATGCCCAAGCCCCTCTCTCTTCCAGCACTGTCAGAGCAACGCAGCACACGTTTGTAGCCAGACGATGCGTCCAGTAATGTTGACATGTGTTTTAATCTGGTTTTTAGCAGACTTTTAAGTTTATTATTTTTGAATGTTTTTAAAGTAGTTGTATCTAACTGGGTTTTTTAAAAAAAACAAACCAAAAACAACCACACACAACCTGATTATTTTATTATTTTATTTTTATTTTTGGAAATCTCTTTGAGGTTATATTGCAATGAAGCGGTATAGAAATCCTGTGAAATAAAAATATAATAGTTGCAAACTGATTTTTGCTTTTGTTTAAATAAGAACCCAACACATTTTTATTGCTTTTATTCATATGAAGAGCACTACAAAAGTAAACCAGCAAATCACAGAAGCCTCTAGCATAAAGTAACAGTTGTTACAGGAACATCAGTAGAGGACTGAAACTGTTCAAGTTGTGAAATTATTTCTTTCCTGCACAGGCATTCTTTCAAATTCATTTCCACCACAAACACATGCTCCTGGGGCAGATAAGAAAGATTTTCAGGATCTGTTTATCCTGAGGTCCAAATCTGAAGATTGGCTGGAGCCTATCTCATGACACACATTCAGGTAGACGTCCTTTGAGCAAGCAGAGTGCACATTCACAACCCACCATGAAGAGAGTGGATACCGTACATTGCAACAAGTAGCAACAGCTAAATAAAACCTCTCTTGCACAACAAATCCACTCCCTCCTGCCTGCCCTGGCAAAGAAAAAAGGCAAACTGTTGAGGGGTAAGAAAAGCGACAGAAAACTACAGTGGAAAAGCAAAAGATAGCAGCACCTTGACGGCAACATCGTATAACCTTCACACAACTCTTACGGAAACAAATCAGGCAGATTGCCCAATGTACGCTTGGTCTGGAAGAAACCAGAACCCATCCTCACATTGGAGATTCATGAACTGACACATTTTAATAGCCATGTAAGCTGATCAACGTGAATACAGTAAGCCTGCAACCTGCATGCATTTACCAGTAACTTGTGTGCATTCAGCTTTACATGCATGGAGGGAAAGTTAAATAAATAAGATAGGGGAACAGAAAAGGTAGGCGTTCTGGAAAAAATGTATTTGGCAATCCCATCCATCATTGAACCATATGGGTTTTGACTATACATGATTCTGGCTTTAGGCCTGATCCCCAGAATGTAACACTTGTGTAAGTTGTGGGCCTATCGTAAGATTGTTGTTGTTTAGTCGTTTCCGACTCTTCGTGACTCCATGGACCAGAGAACGCCAGGCACCTCTGTCCTCCACTGCCTCCCGCAGTTTGGTCAAACTCATGCTGGTAACCTCGAAAACACTATCCAACCAATCGTAAGATATTAACCTCCAAAAACTTCCTTTCCCTGCATTAGTTTCCACACACGGATCTTGAGGGAAACAACTGAGAGGGCTGGGTTCATATCAACCCATTTCTCATCACAAGAAATATGTTGGGCGATGAACTGAGATTATGGCAGGGGTGGGGAACTAGATGTTGGTGGATTTCAACTCTCATGTCCTCAGCTAGCATTGCTGAACGCCAGAAATGATGAGAAATGTGGCCTAGCAGCATCTGCAGTGTTGTAAGTTCCTTGTCTCTGGATTGTGAGATGACTCAGATAAGTTGGATTCCTTTGCCTACAGCTCTGCACAAATAAGGTAGATATTTGCGTGCAGAGCTCTAGAGCAACAGCTGCAAAGCAAAACTATACGCCGCAGATGTTAACCATCCAGAGGACAATTCTCAGTTTTGAGGAGCAACTCAACTAATGCAACCACAATTCCATGCATTGCTAAGCGCTAAAAGATCAAAACCTAAACCCAAAGGAAATGCAATCCACTCATGCATCATTACCATGAAAGCTAGACAACCTCCTGATTTGCTGAGACAGGCGAGAAACCGTCACACACACAAAAATGAGTTCCCCACCACAGCTAACTAAGGCAGATTCATCAAAGCATACATTCCAGAGGGGTATCCCTGTTAAGTCTTATGGCAGCAAAAACAGCAAAGAGTTTTGTGTCACCTTAACGCCTTCTCGTGGCATAAGATTTCATGGGTTAGAGAGTTCACATCTGATGTTGTGGGCTTTAGTCCAAAAAAAGCTTATGCCGTGATAAATCTACAATCTTCTAGATGCCACAAGTCTCTTGGTTGTTCTTTCATAACAGTACAGATTTGGACTGTTGGAGTTACTATTGGAAATCATTAGAAAAACTGGAAGAATTGTGGTCGGAAACGGATTTGTAAATATGGCTATGGGCGTGGAAAGAGTTGGTATTTTTCATTTATCTCAGACTTCATATACATTTTGCAAAGTCTGAGTGAAACAGTACTGTACTTAGTAACATAAAAATATTATCACTATGCTCAGGATGTCAGACTGCAGAGGTCTTGGGTTCAAATCCCCACTCAACCATGAAGCTTACTGGATGGCCTTATGCCAAACCTACCTGTTAGGGTTCTTGTGAGGATAAAATGGAAACAGGGGGAACTATGTAAGCCACTTGGAATTCCTTGGAAGAAATCTGGGAAATATATGCAAGAAATCAACAAAACAAACCATAGGAGAAAGTTCCAGTTACAGATAGGTAGCCGTGTTGGTCTGCCATAGTCAAAACAAAAAAAATTCCTTCCAGTAGCACCTTAAAGACCAACTAAGTTAGTTCTTGGTATGAGCTTTCGTGTGCATGCACACTTCTTCAGATACACTGAAACAGAAGTTACCAGACCCTTCTATATAGTGAGAAGGTGGGGAGGGGTATTACTCAGAAGGGTGGTGGGAATGGGTGATTGGCAGATATCCCACCACCCTTCTGAGTAATACCCCTCCCCACCTTCTCACTATATAGAAGGGTCTGGAAACTTCTGTTTCAGTGTATCTGAAGAAGTGTGCATGCACACGAAAGCTCATACCAAGAACTAACTTAGTTGGTCTTTAAGGTGCTACTGGAAGGAATTTTTTTTGTTTTGACATAGGAGAAAGTGTATGGCTTGGTTAGTGTGCCAAAAAGAAAGAAATAGGCAGAGGGATCAATCTTTTGTTCTAAGATCTCCAAAATTAGGAATTTCAAGATTGGACAACATCTCCCAAGGACCAGAAAAGGAGGTCTGCAGTTCAAAGGGCACAGCACCTCCCATGGATGCAAAAGGTCCCAGGTTCAGTCACCAGCACCTCCAGATAGGACTGGGGACAGCTCGGCTGAAATCCCGGAAAGCTGCTGCTTGTTGGTGCAGACAACATTGAAGTAGATGGAATAATGGCACGACTCGCTACAAAATCATTCCCTATGCTCTGATCAAAAGGAGATAAGGGAGAGCTATCAAAAATAGGAGAGAGCGCTTCATGCAAAATGATCCCAGACTGGGAAAAGGATGAGCAATCAACCTAGAGGCAATCATAGAATCGTAGAATTGTGCATCTGGGGAGATCCCACCCCAAATATGGCGCATGAAGCCATCATGAGTAAGGTAGGTGTTGCCCTCAGGCAGAAGCTCCTGTCTATTTATATTTTGATAAAGCAGGTCTGACTCATATGGAGCTAGTGACATCATTGAATCGAAGTTGTTCATTCAGGGCATGTCTCATCTACTGGCAAGCTTACACACCTTGAGATATGGGTGGGTTATGCACAGACATAGCACACATTTCCTGCTGCGCTTCCTGCAGCCCCCAGCAGAATGAGAAATTCCCTCTCGGCTGCTTCCTGCTAAGGGGGGGGGGGGAGCATAGGTGCTGTCCTATGGTGGGGGATTGCGGGGGGGGGGGGGATGCATTTGGACTGAGATGCAAGAAGTCCATGAGTGCCTCTCCAGTTCAGGCGAATCCCTCTTCTCTCCTCTCCTCTCCCTTGCCTCCCCCTCCCCTTCTTGAATGACCTCATCCAAGGAGCTGCAGGAGGAAGGCAGGAAATGGGTGCTCACCAGACCCTCCTTTGATGTGCTGATCGGTCTGTGTCAGTGACCAGGCACATCTCCAGGCAGACAGGATGGCTCCCTCCCTGCAACAGGAGAGCATCCTAGATAGGGATCACCTACTTGTCGTTCAAAATGCTTGATAAGGAGGGGGGCTCCCAGAAGGAAGAAAAAGCTAACCTAGGCAGGAATTGGGAAATAATGACACAGGATCCAACAGAGTCCTGGATGATACTGCTCTTGCCCAAAGCTCTCCCTGCTTTGTCAGTTCTTCAGTCTCCTCTGCATCCAATTTCTACTCTCTGAGGCTTAGGTTTCCCATCCCTGGCTCTTGATGGTGCATCTAGCCACTCCCCTCCCCTCCCTGCCATGCCATCCCTGAGCTCTTTCCCCCATCTTCATCCCTCCCTCCAATTTAAGCACTTCAAATGTCTCCTCAAAACCCACCTATTTATTAGAACTCTGGCAGAACCATGCGGGGACGCAGGTGGCGCTGTGGGTTAAAGCCTCAGCGCCTAGGACTTGCCGATCGAAAGGTCGGCGGTTCGAATCCCTGCGGCGGGGTGCGCTCCCGCTGCTCGGTCCCAGCGCCTGCCAACCTAGCAGTTCGAAAGCACCTCCGGGTGCAAGTAGATAAATAGGGACCGCTTACCAGCGGGAAGGTAAACGGCGTTTCCGTGTGCGGCTCTGGCTCGCCAGATGCAGCTTTGTCACGCTGGCCACGTGACCCGGAAGTGTCTCCGGACAGCGCTGGCCCCTGGCCTCTTGAGTGAGATGGGCGCACAACCCCAGAGTCTGTCAAGACTGGCCCGTACGGGCAGGGGTACCTTTACCTTTACCTTACCTGGCAGAACCATGGGCAGTACTGGGGGGGGGGGAGCACCCCCCCAAAAGGAGCTCCCCCCCCCCCAATTGTAGACTGTTATTTTTCTTTCAGAGTTCTTAATATGTGGAACACAACTCATAGACATAGAAATATATTTTACCCCTTCTATACCCACCCACCCTTTTTTTCTGGTGCCACCACAAGGCGCAACTCCTTCGCTGGCATACCCTATCTCTATAACTCTGTAATTTAAGCCTAAACACATCTAACTGAAACAGTCACTTATTGCTTTCCTAATCACTGTGCCCCTTTCCCAGCTTTCCCTTCCTTGGTCATTTCCTTGCTTCCTAGCAGATCCACAGCACACATTCAAAGCACATTCAATACACATGAGGTCCTGCAAAGAATCTTAGGAGCTGTAGTTTCCTCTGCACAATTCCCAGTACCCTTAATTTTTAGACTGCAAGTCCCTGAAAGCAGGGACCTTCCCTCTTATGCTCAGTAAGGCATCACACACCCTGGTGTGCTGCGTGTCTGATTTCCACAATGATTCAGTGATAAAAGTCCCAGCCACAGGAAAAGAGTCAAGAGAAACAGAATGAGTTTCAGTGTTTCAGGTTACAGTGGAAATGGCCTTGGATGGGAGCCACTATTTTGCCACCAGGCACTTAGACTGAGGTCCTCTTGGCTACCTCCAGTTGTGGCTTTGTGGAGGAAATGGGAATGGCCTGATCAATGACTGTAACATTCCAGTTCTTTCACTATGGTGTGCCCTACCCTCTCATTCATGGGCATTTGGCGGGGGGGGGGGGCATTTTTCTCTTTACAGACCAGAAGAGAGATAAAGAGAGGGGGGGGGGAATCATGTTTCCCTTTTTGGGTTTTGTAGCTTGTCGTTATCCATCTAAAGCCGCAATCTGACATACTACTAGCCTCTGCACCTAGCAGATTCCAGATAGAAGTCTCAGCTCTGGGGAATGTGGGACAAAGGGAACAGAATGTTTCTGTTCTTTTCCAGAGCTGGCAAAGCAAGTGACAGGAATCCCAGCAGCAGTGTTTTCTGTTCACTCCTTTGGCACACAGACATCTCCATACCTGCTGAAAGACATCTGTGCCAGAGCCTCATTCCTGGCATTCTGAGGAACTGCACCACAGTCTGGAGGGTTTTTCTGGAAGCAAAACTCCTGAGATATAACTAGAATCATGTGCCAAATTTTGCAGCCAGATCCTAAACTAGCTATGCTCTCAATCTATGGGACCCAATATAAATTTACACCTCTCAAAGACCTTAATGATTTCTTATCACTGTAGACATAGAGAGATATTTGAAGAATTGGTGTTCAAAAGGGTGTGGCACTTATGTAGCTCTTTCTGAAGAACTGACCCACTAGGCTCAGAGTGCTCAGGGGTGCTGCCAGACAAGACTAATTCTATGAGACTTCCTAGCATTCATCACGCATCACCATGAGTGTTAACTGGTGGAATCTCCAGTAATCTCATGCACCTTTTTGGAAAGACACTCTCATCTGATTGCACAAAGCTACTCTGTTCTCATCTACACACACACACACACACACACACACACACACATATATATATATATAGCCTGGAGTCTGTATTGCTCTAATATACCATTTGTTCTCCTATTTTGTTGTATTCTAGGGATGGGAAACATGTGGCTCTCCGGATGTTGTTGGACAGCAACTTTCATCACCTCTGCCACTGCCTGTGCAATTGGTATTCAGAAGCATAGTACTTCTGACCATGGAGGTGGAATGAGGAATCAGACTTAGTAGCCATTGACAGCTTTATCATCTTAAGAATTCATCTAACCCTCATTTATACCCATCCAAGGCTGTGGTGATCACTGACTCTTATTGGAGCAAATTCCATCATTTAGCTATACGCTGTTTGGAGAAGTACTTTATTTTGGATGTCCGGAATCTTCCAACATTCAGCTTCACTGGAAGCCCCCAAACACCAGTTGGTGAGTGCATGGTGCTGATAATGCCAAGGCTGCGGGTTTGACCCCTGTATGGGACAGTGCATATTCATTCCTGCAATGCAAGGGGTTGGGCTAGATGATCCTTAGGGTCGCTTCCAACTCGACAATTCTATGATTATATTGTTATGAGAGATGGAGAAAAACTATCTCCACACTAGGCATAATTCTATACACTTCTCTCATGCTGCTTTTCATGTGGCGTGTGGGTGTCATGTAGAGTGTTGAGTTGTACTTGTTGCTCACAAACATTACCTTGAGGAAGCATCCATCCATCTTCATCTCATATACAGTGGTACCTCAGGTTAAGTACTTAATTCATTCCAGAGGTCTGTACTTAACCTGAAACTGTTCTTAACCTGAAGCACCACTATAGCTAATGAGGCCTCCTGCTGCTGTCGCGCCGCCGGAGCCCGATTTCTGTTCTCATCCTGAAGCAAAGTTCTTAACCTGAAGCACTATTTCTGGGTTAGCGGAGTCTGTAACCTGAAGTGTATGTAACCTGAAGCATATGTAACCCAAGGTACCACTGTCCAAAGAACAAATGAGACATATAAGGGATGAAATAAGTAAGACAGAGGTTGCAGAAAGGGAAACATTACCATTTCCAACTGGGTATTGTGAATGTCTCCTTTTAGGTCACTAGCCTTGAACTGCAGGACTCCTGCCGCAATTTTCCCGCAGAGACCCTAAAACCCCATTAATGGGTTTGCCACATGACTAGTGGCTACGGACAATCACTTCTGGCTCTGATACAGACACCGAGCAGCAAGCTTTGCACCTCATTTCATCCTTTCTTTCACCAGAACAAAAAGGAGTTCTTGTGGCAGACGCATTTTGGCAGGCGCTTTTCATGGACTTGCAACCCACTCATCAGGTACACGAAGCACCCATCTTGTTCAGCATAACCACACAAACATGAGTTGCAACACTGAGTCGATTAATTGGTTTAAAATATTTCAATCAATGAATTGGGCAGAAGATTTGTAAATGTTTCCAAACAGCCAGTATTTTAAAAAGGATTGTGGTGTACATGCCTGCTGAGAATAGATGTCCCCTCCTACGAGTAGGGAGGCTGTATTTTTGAAGAGGATGTCCCACATAGGTAGCAACTACAAACAATGGGTGCCTTGCAAAAATCAGAATGTTCTTCTTCTTATAGGCAAACCTATTCAGTTTAAATTGATGAATGTATTGCTTAACTAAACAAAACTCAAAATGATTAATCAAATGAGTCTCCTTTAACATGCAACAGCTACAATATAGATGCAAACTTCTCTCTGAGTTATGGCATATTGTTGGTGTTTCAACGTCTACAGAAAACTCTTTTATTCTCCCAAACCTTTGTTGGCAATTATTATACATCTGTTTTTAATCTTTTTGCATTGGATTAACTATTGTTGTTGTTATTACAATATAGGTTGTCGTTTTGTGGTAGTTTTTATATTCTGCTGTACACTGCTTTATGATTTTTAAATAAAAAGTGGTATAAAAACATTTTTTAATAAATACATACTAATGCACACACACTAGTGTGAGCTAACTGCCTTATAATAAATAATAACAACAATAACAACAACAATTTATTACTTATACCCCACCCATCTGGCCGGGCCCCCCTGTCACTCTGGGCCTTTCCCATTTTTAATTGTTCCACTTCTTCCCTTGCTGACTTCCAGATAATTTTGGACTACAACTCCCAGCATCCCTGATCACTGGCCACACTGGCAGGAACTAATTGGAGTTTTAGTACAAAAATAAAAAATAAATCAGGCAGGTGGGGAAAAGTGTCCCAAGGCCTCTATTCCATTTCTGAGTGGGTGGGTGACTGTTTCTTGTTTTCTAAGAGCACATGCATGCACTTGAACACTATGGCGCCATGCGGTGCACAGCCTGTCATTTCACACACTACATCTGCTGGTGGATATTTTAAATGCTGAAAACATACTGAAGGGCTATTAACACACATACCCCACATATATTTAACCAAAATATTAGAATCCTCTTGTATTGAAATCAGTGGAGAGACAAGCTGTTGCAGAATAAAGAAATACAACAGGCACATACCCTCCAACATTTCTCCAGTGAAAATAGGGACACCCTAAGGAAAAGTGGTGGGACGCAGGTGGCGCTGTGGGTAAAAGCCTCAGTGCCTAGGGCTTGCCGATCGAAAGGTCGGCGGTTCGAATCCCCGCGGCGGAGTGCGCTCCCGTTGCTCGGTCCCAGCGCCTGCCAACCTAGCAGTTCGAAAGCACCTCCGGGTGCAAGTAGATAAATAGGGAGCGCTTTCTAGCGGGAAGGTAAACGGCGTTTCCGTGTGCAGCTCTGGCTCGCCAGAGCAGCGATGTCACACTGGCCACGTGACCCGGAAGTGTCTTCGGACAGCGCTGGCCCCTGGCCTCTTGAGTGAAATGGGCGCACAACCCCAGAGTCTGGCAAGACTGGCCCGTACGGGCAGGGGTACCTTTACCTTTACCTTTAAGGAAAAGTGGTACATTGCAAGAACAAATCAAGAACCGGGACAGCTTCTCTAAATCAGGGATGTTCCTTGAAAATAGGGGCACTTGGAGGGTCTGCAGATCCCACGACAGTGTGTAACAGGTACAGAGAACCTGTGGCCTTCCAGGTATTTTTGGATACCACAACTCCCATAATCCCTGATCTTTGGCTAGGCTGACAAATGTGAAAATAAAGAAAATTACCAGCCTGCGCGTCGCTATGTCCAACTTAGCACTTCAGAATCTCCAGGTCTCAAGCCGTGGAACATATACTCGGCGCTAAGCACGAACAAGAGAGCTTCTGAGCAAGTGCAGAGTGCTTTCCCGCTACGCACAAACGGGATCACAGGGGGCAGGACTTCCAGACCAGCGTTCCTGGGAGTGACCTTCCTGATCCCTCCGCGCCTCGAGGCGGGCGGAGGCGAAGGTGGGGCAACAGGCCGGCGCTGGCGCGAAGCAGGCGCCACCCAAGGCGCTCTCGGGCTCCAATCAGGCGTCGGGGCGGAGCCGAGGCTGGAGCCGGCCACTGGGCTCGCTCTGCCTGCGGGATGCTCGTGCTGCGGCTCTTGCTACCGAGCGCGCCGGGGAGGCGCTGAAGATTTGGAGCGAGGGTGCCGCCGCCGCCGCCTCACCAGGCCAGGTGGACGCCTATGAAGGAGAAGCCTTCGGAGCAGATGGACCCCCAGCTGCAGGAGGTGAGAGCGCGGCGTGGACGAGCCCGAGGGCACAGTCCCGCCCCCTCCAAGCTGCTAGTCCCTCGACACTAGGACTCCTCTTCTTCCCTTGCCTTCAAGCGCGGCGGAGGGCGCGCGGAATCCCTTTCCACCCGGCCAGGAGCCGGCAGGCCAAAGAGGAGGGGTCGCCCCCAGGCGCCCCTGCTAGGCTCGGCTGGGCGAGACTGCCCGGGCGGGGGGTGGGCGTGTCGGGGGTCGGGTCTCGTTTTGATCCAAGGGTCTCTGGCGGAGGGTCGAGGCTGAGGCCAAGGGCTTCTCCCCCTTTAGATCCAAGGAGCAAAGTGGGGCTTCTCTGCCCATGAAAGGTGAAGGAGGGGCACCATCCTCACACTTAACCCTGGCATTGGGAAGAAGAGGGAGGGGGAAAGCTGCAGGGTCTCCAGCGGAAAACAGAACCGGGTCCGGTGGGGACCTTTTGGGAGCAAGGGGTGATGATCTGTTTGCTAGACCGGGGCTATGCTTGTCAAGCTTCGCTGGAGCAGGAGTTTCCTTCTGGGAGGGGAAGGCGGGCGTGAGACAGTCTGGTTGCTGTGGGTGACCCTTAAAACTGGCCCCGAGAATCTCCCACCCTTCAGCCGGTCTGTACAGTCTATTGGTGTGATGACAAGGGAGGCTTTGAACCTTGACTTGTTGGGATGCAGGGGGCAGATTTGGCACATCTGATTTCCTCCTTGGCTTCTGCGAGGATGGGTGCATCCTCCTGTGTGAATGAGTAATATACCCCAACAGACGCGTTAAACCCAGAACTCGTTTTGAAATGGATGAGCCATTTGGGGATTTTATGTCTGTCTGTGTTACTAATTCACACGCTGGATTTTTGCTACGCTCATGTAGCATCTACTCCTCTGTTTCTCTGGGGAGAGGAGATGACAGGGTGCTCCCTTGATTGAAAGTGGCACTCAGCTGCTGCTGTGTGTGGTTTTTTTGGTTTTTTTAAAAGTGAAAACAGTCACCTTACCCTCCTCCAAATGAGCAAATTCGGGCTCTGTGCCCAAGGAATTCCCGTCAATACAGTTGAAGAGGGCTGGTGTGTGTGCGCATGCGCATGCGCACATGCATATTTCCACATATCCTTATTCAGGATGCTGGACACAGGCAGCAAAAGAAAAGAATACTGGGGAGAGGAGGGGGAAGGGGAGGGCAAAGCAGAAAAAAAAGTCATGAATAGTCTTGCCTGTTGATTCCTGAAAGAGAAATAACTGTACATTTCACATTAACCGTCTCCAATATTTCCTCCGAAGTCAGTCTTGTTGACTTTGATGGAGTAAACTTTCAAGTTGTAGGAATCCATACTTATTTCATGTGCCAGTTTGTTATTCAATTATAATTTATACAGTACTGCAGGTGAAAGGACCTTTTCTTTAAGTAACCACCAGGGGTCCAGCAACAGTTTGTGTGTTATAGATGAGGGGGGTGAAGCAATTTGCCTGGAAAACACTTGCTGCCTCACTTGGCCTCTACTATTGCCTATGTGTGTTTGGGCTTGGTCTTTGTAACCCAGAACACTTACTCCAAGCGCCATGGGTGGCTGCTGCTAAGTCCCCTTCATACCAGGGGCAACTTGGCCTGTTGCAGCCTGCCTTCAGGAGATGGAGCCCAAAGCCCTAGTTTCCCTCTGACCATTGTAACCTGTATACCCCTCTCTTCCCAAGAGCTACAGCTGTACAGACATCTGGCAGGTGTCTTATTAATGTAGCAATGGGCTACTGCTGTGCAAGCAAGAATGCCTCCTTACTCTGGCTTAGAAGTGCCAAAGAAAACTAAGGGCTGACAGTGGCCTTGATGTGAGCAGTGATGCTGCGTGCTGCACGGTCTGCTTGTCGCTGCCCTTTTCTGAAGCAGCACCAGATGACTGAGCAGTAAATGGCTAGCCATGGCAGTCCTAATTCTGTTTTCCGGGACCATAGTGCAGAAGAGTTGTGTGGGAGCACAGCTAAGCTGTGACTTGGACTGGGGGGTTGATGGTCTTTGGGCCACTTTGGCCTTTGGCTTTCCCCTTGACTGATGCTTGAGGTTTTCCCACCCTCTGTTAGTTTCTGGGCCATTAAGCTCAGTGTCTGAGCTGTCCAGGCACTAAGGGAGCAGGAGCAGATAATGGGTTTAAGGGGCTCCATCATGCCCCCACCCTCTCTTTGTGTTCTTTATCTGAACAGATGTTTTTATGGATTCCACCCTCCTCTCCCCTCTTCACACAGCAGGCCGTGTCTGCTGTTCCCTCCCCCAATTCTCCTTGCACAGAATGTGGCCGGGAGCTGCTGTTGCACCCTTTAACTGATTAACCTAATGCTGCGCAGAGCGTCTGGTGCCTGGCTGTAATTGTAGGGAGCCCCATTAGCTCGCAAAGGAGCATCTTGCCCCTTCAACCCTTTGCTCCCCAGCCAGTATGGAAAGGACTTGAAATGCAGGCAGAACAAAGTATCACCCCTCCTTTTACATCCATGACAGTTCTTTGCAGCCCTTCACACACACACACACACACACACACACACACACACTGCTCTATAGGGCAGACACTGCAGGGACCAGGGCTTTTCTCAGTAGTCTTCAAGCATAGTTGCAGGTACCTCCAGTGGATAGTCAAGTAGCCAAAAAGGATCTGCAAAGGAAGATAGAAATCTGTCTTATTCTGAGTCAGACCATTGGTCCATCTAGCTCAGCAATGTCTCCAATGACTAGCAATTGGTCTCCAGGATTTCAGGTGGGAGGACATTGCCAGTCCTCCCTGGTGAACTGGGATCTTCTACATGCAAAGCAGCATGTAGCTGCCCTTGGCTGGAATGCCTAAGGTTGTGATTCTTTAAAAAAAAAATACTGAAGGGCACTCTAGACCTGGTTAGAGGCACTTTCCATATTATTTATTTATGCATCTATTTTTACATTATCCAAGAGCTACGCTTGTTACTGGAACAGATTCTGGCAGCCCAGCACAAATGCAAAACACTACAACCAACAGGCTAGGTTTGCTCCTTTGCTTTTAAATACTTTTCTGTTGAACAACTTTCCCTGCATGTCTGTGGGCAGGAAGTGGGTGACAACACAGAGGATGTGATTCTCTGTCATGTCTGCCTTTGGGGACTGTGGCTCTTTGGGATGAGCAGGGAGGTCTGGGTCAAGCTCTGAGAAGCTGCTTCTCTTTCCACATCCATTTCTGGTTTGAGCGGCTCATCTAAAGCTGTGAGTAAAATCAAACCTAAATACAGCCATCTGAAATTTTAAAAATATAACTAAACAGAAGGGGGGGGGGGAGAAGAGCAGAAACAGAAATGAGGCATAGCAGACCAAACAACAACAACTAACCCTCTTCTGAAGTCTTCTAAAACATAAGAGTTTTCTCCTCCCACAGTGATGGAAGGTCAGGAAGGAGGTGGGCATCTCCCCCTCCCCACCTCCACTGGGGAAGAGGGCCCCCAAGGCCTGTTGCGTGTGCAGTGGCTGAAAAGGTGTCATGTTATCTACCTAACCTTCAAAGGTGCCCCTCAGCAGTGAGAGCAGATAGTCTTATATGGAGGAAGATTAGAGAGCGATACAAATCCCAAAGCAAATGCTTTATTTGCTGGGGGAGTGGGAGGAGGAGAACATGTACAAAGTCAAGACTGAGAAAAGCATATGGGTGGATGGATGGATGGAGGCTGAGATGAGGAAGCCGACTGTGGCAGGAGGGACAGAGTGTGAGCACGGGACTGCTTATATTTGCTTGCCCTCTTGCCCAGCTGGCTGCCACTTCTGTGCTTGGCATGATTTGCTGGCTGGATAACCTGGCTTCAAGCAGTAGCTCCGTGCTGTGTCTTGAGTATAGGAAACAAAACCAAACCACACAGCAACACTCAGAATGGGCTCCATGGCTTGAAGGGCATCCCCTGTGGTGTTGTGGAAGTCCTGGGTGGCACAGAGCCCATTGTGCCTTTTAGTGCCTCTGCATGTACGGTGGGCAGGCTGCCTTGCTCTCAGGCGCGGGCACTTCCCTTTGCAGGCTGAAAACCAGAGCAAACGGTTGAATGGTTGCCTTGCTCTCCCTTCCCCCTCCGATCTCAGAGAAGCCAAATCTTCCACAGTGGCCTAGTCATCCTGGCCTGCTTCTTCCCTGGACATATAACCAGAAGCAGCTCAGCAAGGGAGAGGGAGAGGTGGAATGGGGGGAGGAAGATGACTGCAGCTCTGTGCCAGGAGGAAAGTGGCTTGCAATCGCAATGAAAACTCCTGCACAGCTGGATGTGTGTGTGAGAGAGAGAGAACCGGGTGGTCGGGGAGAGAAAATGGTGGCAAGGGGTGTCCAAAGGGAGTTGTGACTATGACAGTGTTTTCCCTGTATATCTGTGGGCAGGAAGTGGACGACCACAGAGGATGTGGTCCTTGTGTTTGGCTGCCTCTTGCTCTCTGCCTTTTTTGTGCCAGGGCTTTTTTGGGATGAATGGCGGGGAGGCCTGGGTCAAGCTCTGAGAAGTTGCTCCTCTGATCTCGTCATCCTTTTCTGGTCTGGATGGTTTGTCTGCATGTTCCAAAACTTTGTGCTTCGCTTAGCTCTCTGAGGAGTTAGGTGGCTGCGTTTTTCCTTACGCCACCATCTTCCCAAGTGACTTTTCTTTGGTTGAGAAGATGGTGGAGCCACAGAGCATGGAACAACCTGTGTCTAAAACCCCTTTGTTGACTCTTTTGGCTCCCGAACAAGTAGCTTGTCACCATAGAAGGCAATAAAGTATGTTCAGCATAAGTGAAGGTTGGAGTATTGTACATGGGGCATGTTTGGCCAGGGAGATGGTTGCCTCACTGCTCTCTTCCTGAGAGACAGGGGTGATTGATGGGGTGTGTTAGGGGTAGGAGATGTAGTGCCCTCCAGATGTTTTGGTCTATGACTCTCATCAGCCTCAGCCAGCATGGTCAAGGATGATGGGAATTGTAGTCTAGCAACATTTTGAGGGCACCACACGACCCCGCTGAACTCAGGAGGCGAGTGTGGCACTGATTGTCTTTATCTGAATGCCCATTTTTTGATGTAAGAGTGCTGAACCAGATGTTGGTTTGATCTCACAAGACTACTTATTATTTGTTCGCTTATTACAACCCAGTCCTTTCCTCCAGAGAGTATAGGGTTTTCCATTTTATACTAAAAACAACCCTGGAAGGTGAACTAGACTAAAAGTCACAGATAGGTAGCCGTGTCAACAGAGCCAGACTGATACCCAGAGAGAACTTGCTGCAAGACAGACCCAAAAAAGAAAATAACAGAACACCTCTAGTCATCACATACAGCTCCCAAGTTAAAACAGTACAACGCATCATCAGAGATCTACAACCTCTCCTGGACAATGACCGTTCTCTTTCTCAAGCTCTGGGAGGAAGACCTTTCATTGCCTACAGACAGCCACCCAGTCTTAAACAACTCCTAACCCACAATAATACTACAATCAGACCTAACACGGACACTGGCACCAGAGCCTGCAATAAACCCAGATGCCAACTTTGCTGCCACATACACCCGGACAACACCATTACTGGCCCCAACAACATCACACATACCATCTCGGGACTATTTAATTGCTCATCGTCTAACATTGTGTATGCCATCAAATGCCAACAGTGTCCTTCAGCTCTCTATATTGGACAAACTGGCCAGACCTTACGCCAAAGAATAAACGGACATAAATCGGACATCAGGAATCACAAGACAGAGAAACCAGTAGGAGAACACTTCAATCTCCCAGGACATTCTATACAAGATCTCAAAGTAGCTGTTTTACTACAAAGGAATTTCAGAAATAGACTGGAAAGAGAAGCTGCTGAATTGCAACTTATCACCAAACTTAAAACCATGGAGAGACCTGGTCTGAACAAAGACATTGGATTCTTATCTCATTATACATGACAAAGCCATTTTTCACCTTCTCACCCCTTGCTTTTTCCTGTAAGACTATTGCAGTCGTTAAGAGTCGTCAACAGGCTCATCACAGCTGTCTGCCAATCACCCATTCCCACCACCTTTCTGAGTAATACCCCTCCCCACCTTCTCACTATATAGAAGGGTCTGGAAACTTCTGTTTCAGTGTATCTGAAGAAGTGTGCATGCACACGAAAGCTCATACCAAGAACTAACTTAGTTGGTCTTTAAGGTGCTACTGGAAGGAATTTTTTTTGTTTAGACTAAAAGAGAGAGAGAGAGAAATAGGTCCAAGGTCACCCAGTGCAATTCATGGCTGAGAACCTCCTTGGTCTTAGCCAGGACTAACCAGTATATCTCACTAGAATGGAATTGTTATGTTCAGACACACACCTTTTTAGATATATGGCAGGGAAGATAACATGGGCCAGAAACAAAGCCTCAGGAGTGGTGATCAAAGATGTTCCTTATGGGCACTTGAAGGATACTAAATGTGATATGGAGGCATACAGTGTGATTGGCTGAGCAGTTGCACTTGCATTCAGAAGTTGGTGATCTAAGGGACAATCTAAGGCTGAGTGCTATTTCTCTCAGGTCCTGCTTTCAGGCTTCCCATGGGCATCTAGCTGGCCGCTATATATGCAGGATATATGGAGTAGATAGGCCAGTGGCCTAATCCTGCAAGGATCTTCTTATGTTCTCATTTCACATGTGTGTGTTTTCACTTGTGTGCAACATCAAGATTTTCCTGTGTAAAACGCCCATTGTGGTTCATATTGCCAGACACCAGCTCAATACACAAATTTGGTGGCAAGTTAATGAGTGTTGAGTATTTGGCTGAGGAGAGGACAGAGAAGTGAATCAGCTCCTAAGAATTTCTAACTCCTTCCCCACCCCCTTTTAAAAATACCAATGCGTCATTCATTGTAAGGCTACTTAACCATTCTGAAAAATTAAGTTTCCAATTATATAAGAAATATCACTTCAAGAACACAGGGTAGGTGTTTGGGAATGCTTTATTATTATTATTGAAGTAAGGTGTTGTTGCATTGCATTTCTTTCTGTGCCACCTCTGTCTATTAACACTTGGGTTAATTGCAAGGTGGGGTAGTACGGTTAGTTATTACACTGTGAATTCAGCAGCGTCACATTAGCAATAAACAATTAGCAAATATAGTGGACCATAGTTTTTGTTAGGAAGAAACAACTGGCAGCATCCCCCATGGCCTCCGATCCCTGGGATGTGCTCCCATTATGATGCACCTTCTGAGCTCCTCTTTCTGAGGCAAACCAACTGGAGTCTTGTCCAAAACTTGCATTTTCTCACCTTCAGAGGCTCTTCCAGAGCTCGTGCAAACACAACTGAGATGCTGAGTTGCACGAGAATTTGAGTAGAGTCTCTGTGGCTGTTCATGACAAAGAGGGATATAAATAATGAGCCCTTTGCTAGTGACTTGGACCAAGATGCTAAAATTCATCAGTAGGAGAAACGATAAGATCATAAGTAAAGCTTGCTTGCTGGATCAGGCCAATGGCCCATCTCACAGTGGCTAACCAGGCTGCCTGAGAGCTTTACCAGAGCCTGCTCTCCCTGGCAAGGAGAGGGTTAATAAACCTTTGTCTGTGTTTTGACATGTAAGTGGACCCCTGTTTAAAAAAGCAATAGCTGATCATGAATCTAGGTCCCTTGGTTTGTTCCTATCCCCTACCTAATTACCCACACACCCATGTACATCTGGATTTTTTAAAACCTTGGAGGCTGGAATGGGTAGGTTTGTGTCCAACATCTACTGCTTTCATTTCCTTTGGATTTCTCTTTCCCCATTATAGAGAGCTCCAGTGCTTGAATTTTGCCAAGGTCATTCTTGAATTTCATTTGTGTCCTCTTCCAGCGTTTGCGATTCCCTGGGGGACAAGAGGGGGAATGAACCTTGCATCTATTCTTAGGCAAGGGAGAAAGGAGAATCCAACAAATCATGAACCTGTTAGCTTGACTTTGGTCCCAGCCTTTTTGCTAGAACGAATCGTAAAACCATCCGTCTTGAGGACGGAGCTGATGTCACCCTGGAGGGGTAGCGTTGTGGTGTTTAAAACAACAGCAGCCAGCACAGCTCTGACGAGGATGCTTCGTGCCAACCGGCCAACGGGCGTGCGCTCCCTCCTCTTTCGAAAATGTGTCTGGCCTGATCTATGCGAGGAGATGGGGGAGGGATGCAGTTTGCAAATGCACCTTGTCTTTCAGTAAAGCACTTTGGCACAGCTCCATACAATGTGCTCATGCAGAAGCTCAGAAGTGTGTGGCTGCCTCGCAGCAGCTCCACCAAGCCCACGTTTACCTATAAACGAGCTCCCTGCTAATGCTTATCATTCTAATAGCTTCTTATGAAAATAACAGCTGGAACATTCACCCAGATCTTATTTTGTTGTGCCCAGAGCATCCAAGCTTGTGATGGTGCTCAGCTCAGATGCTGAATGCAGATGTGTCTCTGCTCAGATCTTCCTAGTATGGCACAAGAGAGAGAGAGAGAGAGAACTCTTGGAATGATGAACGTCCCATAAGATCAAAGTCAAAATGCTACTCTTTGATTGTAACAGAAATGGAGGAAAGTGTGTAGTGCATGACTGGTTCATAGTCACAAAGAAAGAGAGTGGAACGGAGCCCTGGGTGGGATTTAAAGAACACTTGCCATTTTTAACCAGACATGTGGGTTCATCGAAAGCTCCTTTGACATGCCAGTGTTGTAAAGTAGGTGTTCAGCCTCTTCATCAGAAGGCGAAGACTCTAGAAACACAAACAATATAACATTAATTAATAAAAGTCCAGAGAGCTGTATTTTGAGAGTTTGATAGTTTTCCATAGAAACACATGTCATTTTTGGATCCAGATATCTGGTTGCACTTCAACCAGTGCAATGCCAGTGACACACACTGTTCTGCTTTTTCTTATTTTGCCCCACTCTTCTATTCTACTAGCTGTTTGTATGGCTGAGAAAGGTTCAGATACAATTCTTTTTGGCAAGCGTGGAAAAAAGAAGCAGCAGCAGCTTAAGCTGAACGAAATTGGAATAAAAGACCTATAAGTCTGAAGTGGACAAAAATAATTCTGTCACATCTGCAATGGGATCTGAGTATGACCCAAATCTGAGAAACATTCATTTAAAAAGGGGGGGAAAGGAGGGGGGCACTGAACAGACTATTGATTAAACTGCTGGCCTCCTTTCACTTGTGTGTTAACAAAGGAAATCAGTAGTGAATAGATGTTTTAAGAAATATAAAGCTAGGAAGCCATGTAGTTCAAATACTCTATTGGCTTTGAAGCAAAAAAGCAGCTGTTAAACATTTCCAGCGTTTAGAATTTTAAAATATTTTTTATTTTAACCCTCATCCTTCAGACATGGCCAGGTGAGCTGGTTAGCGCAAAACTCTGATGTTGGCAATGTGTTCAATGGATTGCCCAAAGACATGAATGCACCTGCCGCAGATCAGCAGATGCAGCAGCCTTCCCCACTCAGGCAGTGCCTTATGGTGACTTGCTATGCATAGTTCTAGGAAAAGGCTGTGGCAGATGGTGCCATTGACTCCAGCACCAAACCTGTCGGGTAGTCTGGAAGCAACAGAGTGTCACGTCCCATTTCTCTCTCTGTTGGCCACCACCCACATATGCACCATTTATTTTATTTATTACATTTATATACCACTTTTATCTTCCAAGGAGCTGAAGGTGGTGTACATAGTTCTCCTCCTCCCCCATTTCACCCTCGTAACCACCCTGTGAGGGGGGTTAGGCTAAGAGATGGTGACTGGCCCAAAGTCACCATGGCTGAGTAGGGATTCGAACTCTGGACCCCAGTGAGTTCTGACTGACAAGATGCCTTTGTCCAGCCAACAGGAGGAGTGGGGCACAGCCAGGAAAATGGCCAGGGGTCTAGAGGATGAAGCAAGCGAGGTGGCTACAGGAAGGCTGTCAAGGTGGGAGTGACCCAAACCTTTCCACCAGGAGGATGCTGGGCAGTATGTCTTTGCCTTCATCCTGGATTGTCTCTTCCAGGCAATGTTGTTCTACTGAACAGGACATCCATCAAATATCCAGTTTCAGACGACTCCCTATATTGAATGACATTTCTGCAAGAGCTTGCAGGATGAGGTGTATGAACAAAATGGAAGGAGTTTGGGTCACAAAATACAAATTTAACGGGTGTCTATATAATGACCCAAGTTCACACATGCATGCCATTCTAGTCACTTGATTATTTAATGCTTGTAGTACCGTTCATTTGACCAGCCTGTGAAGTTTGAGTTTGTGTGTTAGGGAATTTGTAACTGCAAACCCCTCCCATTCAGTTGGTTGCAGGACTACATTATTTGTACACATGTAGGGTTTATGTGCATGATGAGGGATCCCATAAAAAAGCAACCAATCAAATGCATTCAGGTGAGGGAGGGATTCCCCCCCCATCCTATTCTCTCTCCCCATTCTCCCCAATTTATTCTATCCTGATTGGTCACGTGGATAGTCCTATTGGTTTAAACTGGTTTGTGATTCAAGTGGTATATACATTCTGCCTGTACTATTTGATGCCTGTAACAACTTACTGAATTTTTCGTCCCATAGGACGCACCTAGTTTTTTGGGGGGGAAATAAAGAAAAAAAAATTCCCTTTATTTCCCCCCCAAAAAAAACCAGGTCGGGGAAACCGAACCAGGTCGAGGAACAGCGGGATGGCAGCGCTGCGCCTCCCTGCTGTCCCCCGAGTTTGTGGGGCTGGCCGATGTTTGCCTGGCGCGCGGGGCGCTCTGCTTCAGCGTGCCCTGCCCGCCGGGCGGCAGGCTGCTATCCGCAGCGAGGGGAGCTCTGCGGGGAACTCCTGCAGGGCTCCCCACGCTGCGAACGTCTGCCCAGCGCGAGGGGCACTCTGCCTCAGGGTACTCCTCGCGCCAGGCGGCAGGCTGCTATCCGCAGCGTGGGGAGCCCTGCGGGGAACTCCTGCAGGGCTCCCCACGCTGCGGATGTCTGCCCGGCGCGAGGAGTGCTCTGCTTCAGGGCGTTCCTTGCGCCGGGCGGCAGGCTGCTATCCGCAGCCTAGACAGCCCTGCGGGAACTCCCACAGGGCTGCCTACGCTGTGGACGTGTTCCCGAAGTGCCGGGCGCTCTGCTTTCAGCGCCCCCGGCGCTCTGGGAAGCAGGCTGCGGATGTCTTCCTGAAGCCTGGAGAGCGAGAGAGGTTGTTGCGCACCGACCCCTCTCGCTCTCCAAGCTTCAGCGAAAGCCTGCATTCGCCCTATAGGACGCACCCAGATTTCCCCTTCATTTTTGGAGGGGGAAAAGTGCGTCCTATAGGGCGAAAAATACGGTATTCATGCATGCAGACACAACAAATATTCATGTGTCAACTATCCTTAAAACAGACATGGTTCTATATTGACACACTTCAGTATCCAAAGGCACCATCAACAGTTGGGAGAGCGTCTGGTGGGCCAGGAGAGAGCTGTCATTTGTGTCCATGTAGATGGAAGCAAATATCTGTCCATTCTCCTCATTTTCAGTGATGGAACAACTGCTTGGTGTAGCTCAGTGTACGAATTAGAATAAATTATATATATTAGAATTCTACCAAAGGGCCTTTGAAAGTAGCATCAAGCACCAGGCATCTTAATACCATGCTATTGAGTAGTCTCCACTGTCATGGTCATCAAGGAAGTCTGGATTGTGGAAGGAATTTTAACTTGCTTTACCAGACCTTTGAGTACAGTACAGTAAGCTGAATTCTCACCTCTTCTAGATTGTGGAGAGGTAATGTGGAAGAAAAGTTCAGGGGGAGTCATCAGTGTGGAGACGAGAGCTCCACTCATCAGAATTTGTGTGTATGTAAGAAGATGGCAATAGTTTTACTTTGATTTTGTTGATGCTGACCCCATGCGACATGCTGTCGCTGTAGATAACAGTGAGGAGTGCATTTGCACGTTAATTGCCGTGAGGTGACTGAATAGATGTTCCTCTGTGTTTTCTTTTTTTGAGAGACAGAGAGCAAAGCAATTGCAGAGTTTGTGTGGAAGCAGAGTGGAATTGAATGTCAAAGGGAACCCTGAATGCCCACTCTTCAGCAAAAAACTCCCCAGTTTCGTTGCTCCAGCAAACCTTGTTGCCTTGATACACAATGAACATTCAGTGTTGCTCAGGAAGGTGCAAACACCTGGTGGATCTGGGCAGAAGGGTGACACGGGAGCTCACCCGCAGCGCTTTAAGATCCCAGTAAGGGGGATACTAAGCAATTCCCCATATTGCCGTTTGTGGGAAGAGTAGACGCAGCTGCTACTACAGCTGAGGACACTTTTGAACCAGTAGATCAGGGAGCTGGAAATTAGATTAGTCTAAAGGCATTGCTTGATTTCTGTTCCCTGGGGCGGTGAGTCTCCAGCCAGATCTCGCTGCCTGTGACCTTGCCTGGATTTGCAAGCTAAGCACAGCTGAGGAGGGTGGGTGGGTCTCTGCTGCAGGGAAGACCTCCAAGAAAGGAAGGGCGGTGTCAGCTGGTTCGCCCTGACCTGCAGCCACTGATGGCGCAGCCTGAGTTTCTCATCTCCCTTGTTATTTCCTTGCTGCTTGCTGACAGGGCAGCCTCCCTTTTTTCATATCAATTGCTCTTTTAGGCAGGTATGTTGTCTCATTCTTGAAAGAAGGTATATCATCTCATGATTTGTTGGTCTTCCAAACTGGGAATTGCTGCAGTCCCCTGCAACCCACCTTTCTCTACCATGAAAAAAATGACACTGACACAGAGAGGAGCAGGATAATTTGTACTTGGTTTCCCTGCTGTCCCATAAACCTAGTTTATGCATGGCAGTATCACATATATAATTACAATTGGGTGTATATAATGTGAGCAGAACTAGTAGGTTCCACTTAAAAGATGTAAAGGGATAAAGTCTAGCTGGAAAATGCTGGAAAAAGAATATCTGAGCATGTCAAGCTAACAGATGGTGCTAACTTTTTTAAAAATACAGAAAATAAAAATGAATGTGAAACTGAAGATAATCATGAATAAGCATGGAGGTATTGACTATTGCTCTGCCATCATCATGAATTCAGTCTCTCTTATGAATGCCAACTTAGTACCTGTTTCAGCACAAATCTTATTCCTAGGCTAAAAACAAGTAGATGTCACCCACACACAAAAAATAGTGCTGTCATTGACCATGAGTCAGTTCTAACTATTATACACTCTTGTATCCCCCTCTCTCAAAGCAACTCTAGAGAGCCATAGCAGAAGATTTTTCCACGCAATAAAACATTGCAGTGGTTATGAAATGCAGTATTCACGCAATAGAAAAGAAGTGCCAAACAAATGGATAAAACCTGTATACTGTATTCATTACTGCTTTTCCTTCTGCAGGGTTCTAAACATGTTTGCAAGGGCATCCCATTATTGCAAAACTGACCACCTAAGAAGTCTCCTAAGTGTTATTGCCTTGAAGCTTATATGAAATTTCTAGTTAGCCCTTACTTTTGGAGCGCTTCATCTCCTGCTGATTTGCCTCCTTCCCATTTTGCAAAAGCTCATCATCCTGGCCCATTCACCAAGCTACTTCCTCTGGTCAACTCCTGATTGGTAGTTCATGCTCTCTTGTCACACTATTAACTGTTTTGAATGGTGCGGCTGAGCCAGTTCCGAGGCGGGACAGTAGGGAGCATGTAAAGGCTGAAGACAGGCTCTGTTTGGTGTGGAGAGAGTCAACAGGTATCCAGCCTAAGAGGGAAGGCATGCTTGTTGAGGTTTAGGGGAAGACCAGAAGGCAAGATGATGATGGTGATGATGATGATGATGGGTGTGAGATCAGGCTGTGGAAGCGCAATGCTGTTCGAGATGTATAAATGAAAGTCCCCATCTACGACCCATGTGGTGTGGCCTCCCTTTCTGAAAGCCATTATTGATTCCCTCCTCTCCAAACCTTCCTTGGGGACTGATCAGATAACCCTTTTTTCTCTTGTGGGTATAGTGGATGCTCTTCCCACTGGCAGTGCTCTTACTCCTGCTTCCATTAGCTAATTTCTGTTTATATGTATCCATCACTTATTCATGATCCATTGGATCAATCAGAAGATGCATTTGTTGAAACCTGATTCAAGCCTTATGTGGAGACTGTAGGCCTCCCCCAATGCTGAGGCCAGGAGGATAGGTTAGCAATTTTGATAAAAGTCTTGTAACGTGGCCATCAAACCACAGGGCAGGAACTTGGTTCTCGGCTCTTTGTTGGCACATGCCAACTGTAGTGGTTCAAAAAATTCTTTCTCCCCAAGAGATGCACCATAATGCCCAGGGTGTTGGACTTCTGCTACCAAATACAGCAGGACAGGGATCTATCTCCTGCTTTAGATAGTGTACCCCCAGGTGAGTCTTTCACTGTACATCTTCTACATGGGTAGACTCTGTACATAGGTGAACCAGAGTCGAGAGAAGAACCATCATTCACTTGTAAAGCACACAGAAGGTCCCACATTTAATTCTTGGTGTTTCTGGTTAAAAGAATTAAGCAGTGGATAATGGGTTCTGCCTGAGCTCTGGAGAGCCTCTGCTAGCCATGTTAGCCAAGAATGAGTGACTTCACACTGTATCCTGATTTGTATTGTTGTGACTTAACACATCTCAACAAATAAAAAAGTACAGTGCTTACCATTGAAATGTGATACAGAAAAGCACGCAGAGAGTAGCCTTTCCCATCACCTCTCAAGTCACAGGCCAGACACCAATTTAAATGAAAAATCCCAACATTCCCCACCCTTTTCATCTTCTGGTGTTTGAGCTTTTCAAGTACACTGTGCATCACGGGCATAAGCTGACACATTTTTAGCTCTTGAGTCAGGATCCCATGAAACTCCGGAATTTTGCAAGACCCTGAGGTGTCTTCAGGAGAAAGCTTCCTCTGGTACATCTAGTCATGCAGCTCATCTGCAACCAAGAGCAAACATGAGCTAAATCACCATGGAGAGGCATAAAGGAAGCAGGCTCCCTGCATTCATTGCCATCGCTTGCATTGTAGCATCCTGGCTCTCGACCAGCCCCCCACCTAGGCTGCCCTTCTGATGATAACAGCAGTGGCTTTGCAATCAATCCTTCCTCTGTAGGTTTCCCATAAACTAGGCTGGCTCTTCTTGCCTCATGTTGAAATCTCTTTTGAGGTGGTGCAGAGCTAGACATGATTTGAATGTTGATATTCATCAAGCTGGATATTAAATCTCTTTTGCTAGACTTTTTTTAAAAGAGAAAAATGCTGTAAAGATATTCATATGTAGGTCATACTCTCTCCCTATAACATTTCTGTGAAGCCACACAATTTGGTAGTGATGTGGAGTGGAAAAATGGAGGGGTTGCCTAACCTCTTCACTGATTTGCTGCATCTGTGCTCCAAGCTGCCCTCGTGAGTTGCATTTTCTCCCGCAGGGTTGCAGAACATATTGCTCAGTACTTTTTTTCTTTTAAAAAAAATGTTTATGGGTACTCTCATTTTCCTACTCATATTGAAATACTGTCCCTCAGTGAGACCAAACTTAGATTCACAAAATGTTTAGGGGTATGCGTACCCTTGCGTCCGTCCCCCCCGCCCGAAAAAACACTGATATTGCTGCATTGTATTATTGCAAAGCTGTTAAAACTCATTAAATACCGTTTAGAAGTAAGAATTTGCTTTTTCTGGTTTTGCACACTGGGTTTAAATCAATATTTCCTGCTACTGTAACTCTAGTCATGTCTGACCTCTGAGGGAAGAGCAAAAGTCCCATCTCCGATGCGTGACCTGTTTGCAGAGAGGGACATTTGCTGCTTTTATTAGCAGCAAATTAGGAAACACGTTTCTGAGTGTGTATATTGAATGGTATCTTTTGGAGGTCAGGGGAAGCCCCCAATTTGGTTTCATCCCCCCCCCCGCCCCGGTTTGGCCTTGTTTCCCATTTCTGCTCAATTTCCTCATTTTGAGAAGATAGTAAAATATATGCCATTTAAACGGAGAATCTGGAACAAGTATTTAGAAGAGACCATCTGTGTGAGGACCTTTTCACAGAGCTCTTCCCTCCTAAACCTGGTCAATCCTCACCTGTCCTTGGCCAAGCAGGGTCCTGTGTTTCCTGTGGGAAGGTGTATTGAACTGGTGGTGCTCAGCTGCAAACAGCAGCCATTTCTACAATTGTCACAGCACCTTCTCCAGTCACTGTGTGACCGTAAGAATCGTTGCTGACTACCTACACACTGCCAGTTTATGTTATCTGTTTCTCCACACAAATGTCTGCCTGAGGATCATCAAAGCTGCATGTAGGAAGATGGTGGTGAGAGAAGTGTTTTTTAAATATTGCAGTTGCATCCCACCTCCTGCCAAGGACGTAGTTCAGTGGTACCTCGGGTTAAGTACTTAATTCATTCCAGAGGTCCGTACTTAACCTGAAACTGTTCTTAACCTGAAGCACCACTTTAGCTAATGGGGCCTTCTGTCGCCGGAGCATGATTTCTGTTCTCATCCTGAAGCAAAGTTCTTAACCTGAGGTACTATTTCTGAGTTAGCGGAGTCTGTAACCTGAAGCGTATGTAACGTGAGGCGTATGTAACCCGAGGTACCACTGTAGTGGCATTTTTAGCCTCACATGAGACCCTGTGAGGTACATTGGGAGGGAAACAATGTAGGGGCAGTTGTGTAAGAGATGTGATTGGGAGAGAGGAAGGGCTGCATCGGGGGATGCGAGAGGTCTCATGTAGGTCTCATTTAAAGCCAAATCTGTCAAATCTGCACTTTATGGAATGATACGCAAACTGAAGCACAGCTAGCCTTTGAAATTCACACTTATCCAAATGTTGCTATGCAGTTTCCCAACTGAGCAATGTTTACAAAAATGCAGGTATGAAGGGAATGTGTATGTGGGTAGGTTCTCCTATCATTTCATTGGCGGTGTGGGAGGTTGGTGGCCCCTGGGAAGACCTGGTATATGTAGACTGCAGCAATGGGAGGAACTTAAGCCCTGTTTACTGACTAGATCTCAGCATTCATGGCATGTGTGGGCCTGTCTGCAGTGTGCCTGCAGGTGTATGATTGAAGGTGCATTGAAGGCATGTGTAATGGGTGGGGTACAGGGCCTGGCCCCCAAATCCCGCCCCCATTGTGCACACTTCTTGCATTAATTGAACACGGGAGCTACACTTCTGGCCATTACAGTCAGCCAGTAAAATCTCACACTCCACATTTTCACAGCTTGCTACAAAAATGTAAACAAAACAAAACAAAAACCCACCACAAGACACCATGTTCCCTGTGATGGTGCAGTTGGAGCCTGTGTAGGCATGCATGTTTCCTGATTTCTCACCATTTCAGGACTTGGTACCATCTGATGACAGAATATGTGAACAGACGCTGTTGAACAGCTTTGTTCTAAAGGTGACACCTGGGCTATGGACAGTCCCACTCTGGTGGCTCCTCCACACCAGTCATGGCTAACTGCTGCAGTCATTCAGAGATGCCCATGTGTGAACCAGGCCACAGGCTTCATTTATGGAAGTGAGGTTGCTTCCGCTGATGGTTGAGGGCAATTGCAGGAAGCATCATTAGGGGTAGATAAGTGCACAGGGGTAGAGTGCACAGATAAGTGTGGTCAGGTGTGGAGCGTATGGTTTGAATCCTGCTATGATTGGTTGCAGGGAACACGTGTGTGGCTGCAGGAGCAGGACCGGCTGCAGCCCTGCACGGTTGGCTCTTGTGTTGATGGATCCGTGCTCTTCACTTCAGACTATGGTGAGGTAAGTGAAATGGAAACACAGCATTTTCATGAGCCGCCAAAGGACACCCTTCCAGGTCATTCCCTTGCACATCTGGACTAAATAAAAGCTGATAGCTCAGGAGACTCTTTCCCCCCTTTCCTGTGGCCATAATATGCAGCATCTTTAAGGTTGCCAAGTTACAAAGAAAAAACCTTCTTTGCATTCTTCCCTAGGTGGCTTTGGCAGGTTTTCTTAAGGCTTTGTCCTCCTTTTCTTAAGGCTTGCAAATTGGTTTTTCCTTGAATTACTGCTGCGTGTTGACATTGCCACAAAGCACTTAGATGCTCAGGAGAGGCGTCTGAAAAGCCAGACAGACTGAAGGCTTTGGAAGCAGCTGTATGCAAGCAATTCACACCTCTTAGCATTTCTAAAAGTGGCTGCCTCTGAAATTGGTGATAATCCCTGTAGGGATGCGGGAGTCAGTCCACTTCCACCTCCCTTTCTCCTATAATTTCTTTGCTTTATGTAAGGAACGGAGATTGGCATCTTTCTCAGACCCTCCCATAGCATATAAGACAAAATGACTTCATGAAGATCAGTTATTTTTATAGTGTTACTTCCAACTATTGGGGCCTGTTAACAGAGTGGCAGAAGGGTAGGGTTTCTTCCAAGCCATTAGCTATCAAACTTTCCAGGCGCAGAAAATTTGTATTCTGATTCCCCTTCTGATATAGGTAACTATCGATATAGATAATTGGTATACACCTAAAAGTGCAAAGTGTGGAGGTAAGCTCATCTGTACAAACATGTTTCTGCTTGTAAAACACAATGAGTCACTTCAGTTCACTATTGGGTGAACTCACCCAGTGGTGAGTCCAGATGTGTTCACTGAGAGGACTCCTTCATCGAAGCCTGCTCAATGTGTATAAGTCATGTGAGATGTCATTCAGCTTAAGTTTTACTCAAGAGTAGACTTGTTGAAATGAAAGGGCCAAACTTAGTCATGCCTAGTAATTTCAGTGGCACTACTCTTGAGTAAAACTTGGTTGAATACCACCCATGGTTTTAATTTATTTCTTACTGTAGAAAAAAAATAGATGCGAAAGGACAAGGTAAATACAGAAGGTGGGTTGACCCCTCCCGTTTCCTGTTACTTACATCTCTACACCCTTGCACTCCTTTTACTGTTGAGCCCACCCACTTCATAAATAAACAGGGCAAGAAACCTGCCGACCATGATTGTATTTTGTTAGAAGAGAGTCAACTGATCAACTGCCAGGAGTTACAGCCCCCCGCAGAATCCTGCATCTCTACATGTACCATCTTTTTCCTTCCCTCTAGGTGTTCTGCTACCCGTGGGCCTCTGTGTCCAGAGAGAAAGTCTTGCCGATGCATCGGTCGAGTATGGAGGGGGTGGAGGACATGTCCATGCTGGGGGACCTGCACGAGGCGGCCATTTTGCTCAATCTGCACCAGCGCTACCAGCAGGACCACATCTATGTGAGTGACCAAAGCAGACAGATTCTTTGCTAGCCCACCAACAGGTTGCCAGAGCAGAAGTGGCCTGAAAAGAAAGCTTAGCTGCACGGCTGTCCTTTACCCCATCTCACCCGATTTGGAGACCTCTTAATCATGGCTTGGACAGGAGTCTGTGTCTCCTCCTGGTTGTGCTTTGGCTGAATCAAGTTAGTATTCCTGGGTCACTCTGCACACATTTGGAACACAGCATCACTAGCGGATTTTATGCTGAGTATAAGGCACAGCTAAGGCCCTGTCTACATTCAGATTGTGTGTGTGTGTGTGTGTGTGTGTGTGTGTAAGTGTAAGTGTAAGTGTAAGTGTAAGTGTAAGTGTAATAGACATACCATTTTAGATTGCAGGTGGGGAGTGATACACACACACACACACACACACACGTATATAAATATGGAAGTGCTGTTTTTAATGCTTCCCTATAGTAAAAGGAAAAACCTGTAAGTTGGGGAAAAGACCCACCCAAAATTAGCACACCAGAGAAAGAGTTTTTGCCCTAGCCTGTTCTGTAGGCACTAGTTTTCTACTTGCAAGGGGCATTTTTACAAAAGGGAGAATTAAAAAATGCTATCCCATCATCTGCATTCCATAGCGATATACTCTATTTTGCCATTTTGGAAACTACCTCGTTCTCCTGAATGCCTAGTCTAGGCTTGAGTGTCCAGGAGTAGCTACTGGGTTGCTGCAGATGAGAAATGCAGTAATGTTTGCCATGCCATCAGTGGTTGGTTCTCTTTGCAAGAGGATTCTCAGCAGCTGGCATTGAAGATGCTCCAGGTGTTTCTTCCTGGAGCAGGTTTCCTAGGTTGAATTACAGACATGTGCACCAGAGGCAGTAAACATCCTCTTTCATCCCACTTCAGGAGCTGTGTACGGGAGGCAGAGAGATGCAGGGGGTTCGGTGCCATTTATGGTGTATGCAAGATTACCTGGGACTGCGAGAAGGGCCATGAGGCATGCTCCTCCTTCTTTCTTACCTGTGTGCAAGCCCGTTCAAATTCTGATATTGAAATGTGGATCTTAGGCTGTGTTGCATAGCAACAGTTACTAAGGCAACAGGACTGTATGCATCTTGTATTCCAGTAAATGATCAATTAAGTGACCCGATTTCTGGGAAGCATCTTCTCCATTTTGGGCAGGCAAGGAAGTTGCAAAGTCTGTATTGCATGGTAATGAATCTTTGCTGTCTTGTGATGGACATGCCTTCTCTTTTTGCTCTCTTGACCCAGGTCTGTCTCCATCCTGCAACCTCTCAAGTGTTCCCTGTGCAAGCAGCTCTTTACTGCCCAGACCTTTACAATCGGATCTTACCCTCTTGAACATCCCTTTGACAACTGCCTACCCTAATTTCCTCAGTTTGCTACTTCTTCCCTCCCCCATCTCTCTTTTTGCTGTAGGGAAATAGAATAATAATTAGCATTTGCATACCAGTATATGTTTAAATGATCAGAGAGTATTTTGCAGACACTGTATTGAGGCCATCCTAGAACTTATATGAGACGCGGCACCATGGCTGCTCCTGTTCTCTGTTTCTTGTAATATCTAATACAGATAGTATGTGACACGATGTCATTGCACTGTACATTCCCCCATCCCTGCCAAGCAGCGATGCAAGGTACAGGCAGCACACACACACATACACACACACACAGAGTGCAATGATACCCCCACCATATGTGGTTTACGTTGGATTTTTCCAAGGAGGGGAGAGTGTGAAGACACTCAGAAGCAGTAGCTCAGAGTCTCTTGTAAAATCTGGTTTCAGTAATCCAGTGACATCCCTGTACATTCAGTGTTATTATCCCCATTTTGTAGATGCTGGGCTGAGAGAAGATTTAGGCAGGAGGATGTATGCCTGTGGATATTTTTTAAAAATCCCAGGAGGCGCTTAAAGATTTATTGTGAGAGACAGTAAGTCCTGACACATTTCAGACCCATAGCTCTACCTTGGGGCAAAAGAGATTATAGAAAATTTAACTGATCTTTTCTTTAAAAAAACCCAAAAACAACAATGAAAAAAAACTTCATTCTGCTATAATTCATTTTCCCTCAGAGATGGGTCTACTACACTCTGAAATGTGAAAGACTTACTGGTTGCCAGAGTAAACCAGAGCTTTCAGTATGTTCACTCCCCCTCCCTAGCATAGCCAGGAGGAGGGAATTAGTTTAGCTTTAGCTTCTGTTTTCAGTTAGCCACAGTTTTAGTGTGTCATCTAAATCCCATGGTTAACTATGGTTTGTTGAAACAAGCCAGCTTAGTAAACTATGGTTTGAAATTGGGTTTCAAACAAAGCATATTTAAAATTAAGCACACTTTGCTAAGTTCAGATGTCATAGCAAGATGCAGTTTAATCAAGAATTGAAAGCTTCTCTTGATGGCCTCTTGTGACTGTGCCAGAGGAGGAAGAGAGGGGTGCACAAGAAGGAAACTAGCCTTGTTTCCACAATGCTAAAGTATATTTTTTGACATCAGAACCAGGCCTGCTCCTGCCATGCTACCGAAAAACAAGACACCATATGCCTTTAGTGTTATGTCATGGTTTGCCTCCTTCAAGCAAACCACGAGCCAAGAACAAACCTTGGTTACAGTTCATGGTTTATTTGGAGTGAGGCAAATCACAAGCGTGGATTTGGATGTAACATTGGCTTAGCTCTGAGCAGCATTGCAGCAGGAGGAGATGAAGTAGATTTTCTCATTGTGCTCCAGCGTGGTTGCTTGTTCAGTGAACCAGGCCGAGTGACTTAAAGACTACTGAGCAGTCCCCACCACCACCATGAAACATAACCACCAGCTCCCCAGCTTGCTTGCTTTTTTCAAGAAGAGTACATCTCTAGCATCTTGGAGAACCTGACACATGAGGCAACATGTACAGGCACCGTTCTTTTTGTCTGAGAAACTATCCTGCTTCCCCCTTTCAGTGTTTTTCTTTGTCCACCCCACTCCCAGAAACATCCCGGCCTACTCCCATTCAGCCAAGCCTACACAGTGGTGTCCTGCTTCTTCTAAGCATGGCCAAGGAGTAATACAGGGAAAGAAAGGAACGGGAGAGAGGCCAGGCAAGGATGATTTCCTGCCCAATCCTTACAGAGATGCGGCTTCCCCTCAGCCCAAGGCCATGACTTGTCAAGAAACCCTAAGTATCCCATAGAGGCTTCCTTGCCACTTGAGCACGATAGTACTGTCCATCTAATGTCCCATCTCCAGTTGTGGTCATCTCTACCTCTGAAGAAGGATTTGGAGGGGGGGCAATAAATAGGAGGGAACATTCTTGCTCCACCCTGGGTAGGCTCCAGTGAAACTTCAGGTACATCATTTAGTATCCCTGAAATGTACTTGGCTCCATTAAAGAAAACCTAATAAAAAAAAATCTTCATCGCTGAAGGTCCCCTAGGGAGATTCTTCCCAAATATGAATTCTTCTGACCATTAGAATGCATCCTGCATTTTGTTGAATGGGCAGCTTATATAATAGTTTCTTCTTGTTCTCAGTAATGTCCTGTACCCTAAATTAGCATGTCTCCCTCTACATTAATAGCTACCTCCCTCCAATTATTTTTAGAGAGCTGTAATGTACCCTCTTAGCTTCCCTTTTTTATTTTCTTTTTTCGGCTGGGCTGAAGAAGTTCAGTCCTTTTAAACCTTCTTTCAAGACCTGGCCTCCACTTAAAATCATTGATTTCTGTCCTGAGAATGATGGATCCCTTCCACCCTCAGGTATATAATAGCCTTTGATGTTCCTTATCCTCTCCAGAAGGATATCAGTGAGCCCAAAGTAGGTCTGAGGGCCAAACTGTGCGATAGGTGGGAGATTTGTGATTGTTGATCTTACAAGATCTGTGCTTGCGTCTCTTTTTGGAAGGCCTGCGGCTGGCCTGAACACAAACAAAACCATCTGTAATAATATGGCGATTCATGTTGATATTTGCAAGAAGGTGACTGAAACAAATCACCCTGTATGGAGCTTATTAGCATTTGAGCACTGTCAGATTTTATAGGTTCAAAGTGCCCGGAGGGAGGTAGAATATTGCCCTCTTGTGGCAAGCGGTGAGTGGCATGTGTACAAATGTATGGAGTTGGTCCCCAGCAGCTCACTAAAACCACTTGTTTATTTTGCTGTTCTTTCCACTTTCTCCTCCAGACAAACATTGGCTCCATCTTGGTCTCTGTGAATCCCTACAAGCCCATTGCTGGATTGTATGATGCTGATGCCATTGACCTGTACCGCCAGCACTGTCTGGGTGAGCTGCCACCCCACATCTTTGCCACAGCCAGCGAGTGCTACAGCTGCCTGTGGAGGCGCCATGACAGCCAATGCGTCCTCATCAGGTGAGGGAGGCCCTTTGGATCAGGAGGGCAGATGAACCGAAGCAAACCCCCCCCCCCATAGCATATAGTTAAACAATGGAGGATGTAGCGATGGCTGCCATCTTTAAAAGGGATTGGGCAAATTCACAGAGGATAAGGGTCTCAGTGTCATACCTCCATTCTTGAAGGCCGTAATTGTTGAACCAGGGTAGACAGCTGGTCTGCTGCACCAGGGCTCCCCTTATCTTTTTATGCTCATTGCAGCAAACATCTCCCCAACCATTAGTCGGGATTTTTGGGGGAGTGCTGCACGTACATTCTGGAGCCATTCTTTCTGACTTGCCATTGAG
Source organism: Podarcis gaigeae (assembly GCF_964106915.1). Taxonomy (NCBI): domain Eukaryota; kingdom Metazoa; phylum Chordata; class Lepidosauria; order Squamata; family Lacertidae; genus Podarcis; species Podarcis gaigeae. Next base: position 84,612,087 of record NC_139678.1, on the reverse strand, counting down.
GCTGGCATTCCCTTTGGTTGGTGCTGTCCTGAGCAGGTTGTTTTGGCTGTCCATTTAACAGTGGCGAAAGTGGAGCCGGAAAGACAGAGAGCACCAAGTTGCTGCTGAAGTTTCTATCAGCCATGAGCCAGACCTCACTGGGCGGCCCTGCGTCAGAGAAGAGCACACATGTGGAGGAGGCCATCATGGAGAGCAGGTACAGCCCACGCAGCACAGGGTTGGTGTGAGTGTGTGGTGTGTGGTTTGGAGGTGTCTCCTCTCAGGGGAGCCACGTCATGGACAAGGGGTAGGACTGGCACTGGAGCTTCCCAACTATCTGCCTTCTAGTTATGGCCCGCAAACTTCCTTTTTCAGCTAGAGGGCTGTAAATGCATAGAGAGTGTCCAGCAAAAGTCCTTATTCCTTGGAATATTTCTGCACTTGATATGGAGAATCCATCTGCCTGATTTTTTCCAGGTACCCTTCAGAGGTCAGCGGTCTGTGCTGTTTTGAACCAGGGGAGCAAAGCCTGCCATGCTCATTCCTGGTGGCTGTTTCCACGTCCATTTCCTCAGGTGTCCGACATGTTTAAGTGGGACTGCTTGGTGCACTAAGAAAAGCGGGGCTGTGCAGCATGTATAAGCTACATTAATTGAAAATGTTCACATATATTTGGTTGATTCTGCTTCTGCTGGTCAAGGGGCAGGAGGAAGTTGCGGTAAACACAGACTTTGGAGATATCAAGTCTGTCATTGCAGACATGAGGGCTAGAAACTTGGAAGGTTGTGTTTTTTGGAGGGAGTTGTTGTTTTTGTTAAGAGAGAGCTCAGTTCCTCAAAATTTGAAAGGTCTCCACAGTAAACATGCCTAGAGTTAAAGAAAGTGCAATCTACCCTTATTATATACCCCAAACATCACTACTAATCTCCTTCCTTCCTTCCTTCCTTCCTTCCTTCCTTCCTTTTAGCCCAGTACTGGAGGCTTTTGGAAATGCCAAGACAGTCTACAACAACAATTCTAGTCGCTTTGGCAAGTTCATCCAGCTGCACTTTTCCCAGCATGGGCATATCCAGGGTGGGAGAGTCACTGACTGTATCCTTCTTTTTGGTGGTTTTATCCCTGATTACCTTAGCTCACACCCAAGGCCAAGCAGAGCTGGTGAGCTGGTTGTGTCTCCACTGCTGACTTAGCAGGGTATAATCATGTCAGGCAAGGGGACCTTCCTCCCCATTTTCCAGCTCATTTCCGATTCTGTGTTGTTGAGTTTTCCTTTGCAAAAGAGGGTAGCTCTCTAACCGTTTAGAATCCAGGAGTGAAACAATCCTGGCTTATATAAGTTGGGGACAGAGTTCTTTGCAGCCAGATTCCTATGTCGTTGAAAGATTCTTTGGCAGACACTGGGACGTCTTTCTAGGAGCCATCGTACCATTACTTCCTCCTTAACTCATTGCTCAGATTTATTGGAGAAGGTGAGTAAAGTTTATTTTGATCGTGCCCCTCTTCTTTGCCCCTTCACAATGTCCAGATGATATGGAGATGCTATGATGGCTACTCCTGGGTAGGGTACTGTCTCGACACCCCTAAAAGTTCTGCACAGTAGAAACTCTGGTGTGTCCACACTACATTAAGCTATATTCCCTTTTTTGTTGTTGTTTCATTTCACTATAAACCTTCACCATCTCAGAAAGAACCATGAGTTTCCCATAATGCATATGCTTCCTCATCCTTGAACATCTATGTTATTAATAAATGTCCTGTTTTGCGCAATTGCATCTGTGCAGTTGCACTAATGGAGCCACACACAAGACAGTACTGAAAAGGGAGGAGTGAGGCTGATTTGCTTTGCTAGGGAAAAGGGAGTAGTCAGATTCTGAAACTGTGAAGTAGGCAAGTGAGCAACGTATCCCGGTGGGAAAGTGCATGGATGAAATGGTGCTAAATTAATCAATGGGAGAGAGGCTCCAGTAGTGGTGAAGGAGCAGCAACAAGAAAATGGCAGTGAAGGAAGACAGCACTAGACCTCACTCCTCCCACTCAAGGAGGGATATAATTTGGCACATGGAAACGGAGATTAAACGGTGACTGGTTATGGGTTTTGGTGTGGACTTCCCTCATTCTTGCATAGACCCCAGGACATATTGCATGTAAAACCGTATGCGGTGATGCGCACCTACCTGGATTCATTTCATGCTGTTGATGTAGCAGAAACAGGGCTAAGCACAGTGGCTGTCCCTCCTATGTCGAGCACACATTTCATTGCCAGGAGCTCTGCTAGTTTGTGTGTGCCTTTGGGGTCACACACACCCTTCATTCTTCTTGTTTCAGAACAGAGTTGTTCACCAGAACCCGGAGGAACGTAATTATCATATCTTCTATGCCTTGTTAGCGGGCGTCAGCGAGGAACACAAAGGTAATGAGGATTCACAAAGTTGCATTCTCTCATTCAATGAGAAGAGCAATCTCCTGCAGTCAGGCTGGCATGGGGAACCTTTTTGGGCCAGATCCTTATTAGGGTTCCTGACGAGCCAAACTTGACAGGTGGGCGGGGCCATTCACCAGTCAAAATCCTTTCGGCACTGAACTTCCACCAAGGGAGGGAGGCTTGCAAAGGATTGGAACTCTGTGCACTTCTCCTGGGGGCAGTGGCAGCAGCCAAGCAAAGGACACCTCCCCACCTCCCCCTTGTTGCCACCCTCCTGCTCATGGGAGAAGCAGCTCCCATAGTCTCATTTCAGCTGAAGCTGAACCAGGGGTTTCTCTTAATGCACTTCTCAGAAGTGCTGCTTCTCCTGTTAGCTGGTGCTTGGTGGCAGAGGGGAGGGCGGGGTAGATTCTTCTCCCCCTCCTCTCGCTTCTGCTGCTAACTGGAGAAGCACAGGAGCTGCAATTTTGAGAAGGCTTTAATTTCCGCCCATCAGCTGATAAGTGGAGATTAAATCTTGCTGCCTTTTGCTGTGTGATAGTGTTCCCTGCTGGAAAGGGGACATGTGGGCAGGCAGTGCAGGATTAAACCTTGTCCTCCCCCTCATCTGCTCATGTCACCACTGATGTCAGCTGATGGATGAGTGGGTGTGGTTTGGCCTTGCAGACCAAACTGAAGCCCCTGGAGGGCCAAGATAAAATCTACACCAGGGTGGGAAACTTTTGTCAGCCCGAGGGCCACATTCCTTTCCAGTCAATGCTCTGAGGGCCACATGCCAGTGGTGGGTGGAGCCAGAGGCGAAAGCAAGTCGAACAGCAGGTGTAAATTATACCTTTATACAGCAGGCCAGTTTTCACACAAATACCCTTCTGTCTTCCATCCAGGCAAGTGAGAGGCGCTGTCAGGACTCATTCTAGACAGAAACACTTGAGGGACCAGTGAGGGGCAGCGTATGGTCTGGGGAGAGTGCGAAAGAGTAGACAGAGAGGCCTAGAGGGCTGGATTTGGCCCCTGACGCACCCTTGCTCTGTACAAATTAATGGTGGAGTCCTGAACTCAGAATTCTAGTTTGTGAATGGCACTTCTACAACTTCAAGAAGGGATATCTATCTCAAGTCCACTCTGAGACTATGTATTTAAATGATGGCTTGTATTTCCTGTTTAGGGCCTACTCGTCCCTCTTGCAGAAGGGAGCAGGGAGACACCTGCATTGCCCACAGAATCAATAGCCCAATTTCTGTACTTAACCATGTCCTCGGACAGTTAACAGAGGCATGTTTTCCACGAGGGCTGGTCAGAGCATTGCTCTCTTCATTCCACCAGCCCTTTCTAAATCTCCCAGCCCACCATGCTTTTTGCTGCTCCCTGTGCCTTGCCGCTGATCAGATTCAACTTCCCCTCCCTCCTGCCACAGGAAGACTTGCATATTTTCCCCAGAACCCTCTTCTTCCTTTGAGGTATTGTCCGTGACCTAAATCAGTTGAATTAGCAATGGCTAGTTTTCCATGTTACATACCACCACGTTAACTGTGGCCACAAATTCAAAGCTGGGGGTGGGGAATCTTACACTACAAGCAAGAAAACTTTGGTTGAATTGTTTGAGGAAAATGCCTCAGGGGTTTATGTCCCAGAAATCCCACGATGAATGTGGGGCACTACAAAAAGCAAGGCTGAAATTGGAATTAGCCATGAAAAATTTGCATTGGAGACGCATCTCAGACTTCCTCGGGCCATTCTCTGCTTGGGTTGTTTTGGAGGGAGTAGCCTTTATTTCTGATGCAGCCGGCCTAGTTTAAGAGGGAAAGGGTGTAGCTTCTGATACTGAGACAAAGCTTTGCTACCCACTTAAATAATACTTTTATCAGGATCCTAGTGAGCCTGGGAATGGAGCTGGAAACCCCTGACCTCAGATTCCAGTGAGTGGAATTTGTGGTATTTCCTCTGTGGTGTGTCTGCAACTGGGCCAAACTCTGCTTCCTAAAAAAAGTTCAACAACTTCCGGGGTGTCCTGGTTTTTACTTTTGAAATATGGCAACCCTAGATCTCAGATTGGAATTTGCAGTGGCATCCAGGAATGTCCCTAGCAGAGTAATATGGTATCTTCACACACTTTAGCAGTCCCTGGGCTGGAGAAGGGGGAATTTCTGCCGGCAACCACAGGAAGGTATATCTGTTTGGCAGAATTGCTGCTGTACTTACTGATGCAGCAATAAGTGGGTTTAGAAGTCTTCTGCAATTAGATGCCTGCGAATTGGTTGTTTAGTTCTCAGTATTTTGAGCATTGAGGCAAACTAGACATTACAAGTTACTTCCTAGCAAGTTTATTTGAAAAGAAAAGAAGAGTAAAACAGCATTGGGTGTCTCTAATTTTGAGCAGAGGAGCAGCAAAAGGAGGGTATACTTAATCCACTTGCTCTTTTCCAACTCTAAACCACCCATCCAGGCTGCTTTCACCACAGGTTGGCCACTGTGGGAAGCAGAATGCTGGACTAGATAGGCCTTTAATCTGATCCAGCAGGATCCTTCTTATGTTTTTACCTCATGAATTAAGTACCCCTCTCACTTGCCATTCAAAACTGCAAGTTGCCAAGGCTGCTTACAATTTTATAATGCTGTATTTCCGCTGTGGACAAGGCAGTTACAGGCTAGTGTTGGCTCCCCACAACTTATTCCACAATATATTATCCTTGAGTTGTTGTTGTTTTGGGGGGAGACTCTGCCATGCTGTGGTTTGGTCCTATGATGTTGAACTGGGACTGCTGTATAGACAACCCCAGAGAAAGGAGCAAGTGGAAGAAGAGTTGGTTGCTTTCTGGATGTCCCTGGCTCATCTCTCCCTGTTTGTTTGCCTCTTCTCTCCCCCACTCTCCTACCCCAACCTCCAATATGTTTGCTTCTCCTTTGGGGAGCTGCCTCCCTACAGAAGCCCTGGTCCTGCTGGAGCCCAAGAGCTACCGTTACTTAAACCAGTCTGGCTGTGTAACCAATGAGAACTTGGATGACAAAGAGATGTTCAGCAAGGTCATGGTGAGTCTTCCTTTTGACTCCAGGCAAGACTTTAGGCTAGGTGTGGGTAAGCTGTGGCCTTCCAGATGTTGCGGAACTACAACTCCCATCAGCCCTAGCAAGCATGGCCAATGGCCAGGGATGATGCATGTTGTAGTTCAGCAACAACTGGGGGATACAAAGGTTTCACACACCTGCATTAGGTAATGCTGCGAGGGCAGGGGGTTCTCTCTCTCTCTCTCTGCATGTGTGTTTAAAGGGAAAGATGTGCCTGTTCCTTCAATGAAGACTAAATTGCAAAATAACTGAATGCAAGAGGATCATTTTTTACTCTTGATGGCCTGTCTGTACGTGGTGCCTGCTAATTGGGTGCTTTGTTTGATAGCAATTTAGAGACGCTGCTTAGACTAAAGTAATGGTAGCTTGATGACACTTCTCATTGTCTGGCCACTAGCGTATTTCCCCCCATTGTTTCTTGCAGTTCTGCACTACTACATTTGTTCCCATCACTTAACAAAAAAGGAGCTGGGGGAGGATTTAGCCTGCAAAAATATAGGCACTGATTTGTAATGTAGAAGGAGGGAAAAGATGTGAGGGTGCTATAGGAATCATATTTATTATTTATAAAGCACTTTTGATGCAGAGTGCTGTATAGGAGATAAAATTGAAAGGTAGACTGTAAAATAAGGGTAAGGAAAGGGCATGCTAGGAAGAGAGAGCAGAAGAGGATTCACTTAAGAAAAAGCCTGGAAGTACAAGAGGGTCTTCTTGTAGCTCAGGGATAGAGATCCTGTGGCCCTCCAGATTTTTCTGGACAGTGTCAGCCAATGCGGACACTGCTGAGGGATCATGGGAGCTGTAGTCCAGCAACAGCTGGAAGGTCACAGGATCCCTGCCCCTGTTGTGGATCCTCTTGCATATAAGGTGCAAGGCTAATTGAAACCAGGCTCAACATTCTTGGCTCTGTGTTCATTGTGGCAAAAATCACAGCTGGAATCAAGGAAACAGGTAAGTCTATGAAACAGTCTCTCTAAAGGACTGAACTAGGATGATCCCAGCAGGTTTACTCAGAAGTAAGTTCCATGAACCTCAGTACAGCTGCTTCATAGTGAGTGTGTTCAGGGTGCTAGCCTTAGAAAGCAAAATCTCACAGAGGTATGTGTTAACTGGTTTGTGTGTGTAAGGATTGCTTTATAGCAAGTCTAAGATTGGCCCGATGTGTTTTGAGCAGACTGCCCTCGAAGTGATGGGATTCGGTTCTGAAGAGATCAGAGACATTTTCAAACTCCTGTCTGGCATCCTGCAACTTGGAAACATTGAATTTATGACGGCCGGAGGAGCTCAGATTACAACCAAAACTGGTAAGCGACACCCTTCTGTGAAGGGCATCCCCACCTGGAATCTGCTTCTCCTCCCTCATCGTTTTGGTGATCATGCTGATCCTCTGGGCAGGCCTTGCTGCCTTTCTGCTACTGTTCACAGGACAAAATGGACGCCCAGGAACTGTAGGAGTTGGGGGACAATTCCAAGTCTAGTTCTTCCCAATATGAGACACTGTTAAATTCACAGTACATTTTTAACCCCCCAATTCAAGTTAGGTTTTGAGTGTGCGAATGGGCTCGAACTTCACCATGTTGTGAAACTATGGCTTACAAATCCTCTACCCTAGTTGTCATGCTGGCTTGCCAGAGATAGCTTTGTCCCTTTTTGGAATGTCACGGTTACTGTGTTTCTGTTATTTTCCCGTCTCCCCCCTGGGCCTATCAGTGGAGTCTTGGGGTATCAAGAGTTGCCAGCAAGGTCTCTCCAAACGTCTATCCCGCCTCTTGATTGTATTGGCTTCCTGTCGCTTTTTGAGGAGAGGCCCCCTCCCTCATCAATCACTTCCACATAATAAGAACACATTATCGCAAGCATTACTGCCATCTCTCTTTTATCATCCTCTCTTCTAGTACTGAATAATGTCAGCGAGCTGCTTGGCTTGGATGCCTTCCAGTTGTCTGAGGTGCTCACCCAGAGATCCATGTTCCTACGGGGAGAGGAGATCAGCTCTCCCCTCACTGTGGAGCAGGTGAGTGAGTAGCCAATGGGCTTTGCACTAAGCATGGTGGTGACGCCTGGCTATGATGGGCACCTGCCTCTAGGTGGCAGCACTCACATAGTTGTCAAGGGGAAATGGCAGTTGAGGGATGCCTCGGATTTGAACATGACATACTCCCCCCGCCCTCCAACCCTTGAGGAGGGCTTCCCAGAATGTGCACTGTGGCTCAGGAATTTGAGTAAGCTGGGATGTAGGGAAGCCATTGGCAAGGCAGGAAGAGAGGGTAAATCAGCCTTGTTAATAACTTTACCACTGTAGAGCTGGGTTGGGGAATCTTTTTCATCTGCCTTCTGAGGGCTGCACACTGGTGCCAAGTGGGACCAAAAGTAAATGGGGGCAGAGTGATGAATGTGACTCTTGTACAGTAGCGTAGCTTCTGCATGGAGCCTCAAACTTTTCTGTATCTTCCACCCAGATGAGCAAGAGGCATTCTCAGAGTTCAGGGACACATTCCAGCCAGGCAAAACTCTCAAGGAGGGTGCAGACTGGGGGCCAGTAAGGTGTGTGGTCTAGGTAGAAACCTGTGGGTAAGGTAGAGTGGGTTAGAGGGCTGCATTTGGCCCCCAGGCCTTAGTCCTCCCCTCCCCCCCCCGATATCTCTGTTGCAGATGTTGCATAATGTGAGCTGGGTGTCTCTGGAGAAGCAACAAGCAAATAAATGGATTCTCCTGTAGATAAGTGCAGCAAGCACTCAGCAGAGGATACAGCCCTGTTGCATCAGGCCAAAGGCCCACTCAGTCCAGCACTCTCTTCCCACAGTGGCAAATCAGATGCCTATTGGAAACCCGCAAGCAGAACATGAGGCACACTCCTCAATAGCCCTTCCTCACTAGTTAGACTTCCTGCTGCCCAATGCCCACTTTCCCCATCCCAGCCTTCCAGGAATGCCAGCCAACTATTGCCAGATGCATGAGAGAATGTGATGCCAGTCAGTTTGCAGTGTACGCAGAGCTAATTAGAATGCCAAGCATTGGCATTTTCCAGTGTGTTAGACAGAAGGAGCTGAGGCCAGTCAATGGGGCCTTTGACAGAACGCACGTGTCTGTGTGCCGCCCACTCCTGCTTTTGTCCTAGTCCCGGGTGTGTTGAGTCAAGCACCCATTCCTAGAAGATGTTGCAGAGATGTTGAATTACCAGGCAGTCTGGCCGCTTGAGTTCTGCTCCTCCCTGTCTGTGCTTCGCTAAGTGCAGTTGGCTCCGGCCCAAACTATACAATACAGGGAATGTGTAGCTGTTGCCCACCTGCATCTTTCCACCATGTCTTTTTGGCCCTGTTTAGTTAAAGACCATTTGAGAGGGCATCATTGTGCCCAGAGTTTCCTTTCCCCCTGCAAGCAGCAGCCAGTGATGCAGAGCAGGGGCAGGGAAAGTCTTAATGTGCTGGCATCTTGACTAAACATTACTGAGGAGATGCAACGAGGCAGCCACCAAGTATTCCTTGTAACATGTGGTTTAGGCCTCAGGCTTCCTAAAGGACAGTGGTGGTCACCGAGCCAAAGGAGAGACCTTATGGCTCTCCTGCCTTCTGATCTATGATTTTCTGTGAGCAGCACTGTCTTAGCATATGCGCCGCCGGGGTGCAAAGATCCGCCCAGCTCCCCCAAATTTAGTTTAACCCACAAATTAACTTTTATTATGCTTATGTCAGACACCACGCTTATGCCTTATCTCTTGTTTACGAAAGAAGGGAGGAAAAAGAAACAAACTTTTTTATTTGCTCATTTATTTAAAATACATTTAAGTATACAACGCCACCACACTTAAACTTGTGAGTATTGTTTAGGCACCTACTTAGGAGAAACATCAGTCGTGTCAAAGTTGCCGCTGACCCCACTGCTGCATAGTAGCTCAATACAATAAGTAACATTATATTTTGATGTAAGAGTTAATTTCGCGTGCATGGCACCGTTGTGAATTACAAGCGCTGTCATTGAGTCTGACAAGCGCCGCTGGTGCGGTGTGTCTTTGGTAAATGAGCACACAAAGTCGAAAGTCCTTTAGTGAAACAGTAGGTATACATTTCGGTAATACCTAGGTATATACAGTGGTACCTCGGATTAAGTACTTAATTCGTTCCGGAGGTCTGTACTTAACCTGAAACTGTTCTTAACCTGAAGCACCACTTTAGCTAATGGGGCCTCCTGCTGCTGCCGTGCCGCCGGAGCATGATTTATATTCTCATCCTGAAGCACTATTTCTGGGTTAGTGGAGTCTGTAACCTGAAGCGTATGTAACCTGAAGCATATGTAACCCGAGGTACCACTGTATGTATTTTGTTTTTCTAGCTTGATCAGAATTCTTTATTATTTCATAACAGGTAGATAGTTAAGAGCTTCAGCAGTGGGTGCTGGGCACCCCCCCCCCCCAAATTCAGCACCCAGGTGCCCCGCACCCCTTGCATCCCCGGGTAAATCCCCCACTTGCAGTCCAGACCCAGGTTTATACCTCATTTTCTCATGGTGAGAACAAGGCCTAGTTTGGCACAGATGGAGTTGGGAGGCATGTTTGATAGCAGTCACCCCATCCTTGGCAATTCAGGCATCTGAGTTTCAGCTGCAGTTTCTCTGCTGTTCTATACTTAAAATTAGTTTCCCAGGGATAATGTTCATTTGCCAGGCCTTTGCTGCCTCGAACTCCCCATAGTTTGCTGTGTTGCTCTCTGGCATATAGAGTGATGTTTGGTATCTCCCCCCCCCCCCCCCCGCCACTTCATTGCTTACTGACAAGCATTGTCTTCCTCCCTGTTTGCCCCTAGGCTGCTGACTCTAGAGACTCTCTCGCCATGGCTCTTTATTCACAGTGCTTCTCATGGATCATTGGCAAGATTAACTCAAAGATAAAAGGGAAGGAAAACTTTAAGTCTGTTGGAATCCTGGATATCTTCGGGTTTGAGAATTTTCAGGTTAGAAATTAAACTATTGGGGATTGTTGCGTGGACCAAAGAAAGTTCCAGTGCATGCAGAAAACAGGCTGAGCTGATTACCTGGAGGCAAGGCAGAGGCCTTCCAGGGTAATTTCAGTACATTGGAACATAAATTGCTCAATACCAAGCCAGTTAGGCAGGGGATGGTATGGTCATTGCCCCTTGAACCTCATTCTTCAAATTGGAAACAAAGGCAGCTGCCATACACCAAGTCAAAGTCACACACACAAAAATTGCTTGTATATCACTACACCCTGTATATTGTTTGTTGAAATACACCAAGTCAGGCATCTACTTCAGTATTGTCTACACAGACTGCCAGTGACTTTCCAGGGCTCCAGACAGTGGGCATTCCCAGTCATACCTGGAGAACCCAGGGATTGAACCTGGGACCTTCTGCATGCAAAGCATATGCGCTACCACTGAGCTACAACCCTTCCCCAAACTCTGACAATGTCCTGTGAAAATTACTTTGGTAAGGCATTTAGTCAAACTCTCTTGGCACGTATGTTACATGGGCATGCACTCCCTTGTGTTTCCCCCACTTTCATTATTACATTTATATCCCACCTTTTCTCCAAAGAGCTTAAGGTGGCACTGCATATTATTATTATTATTATTATTATTATTATTATTATTATTATACCCAGCTTCCTTCCCTGAAGGGTCTCAACCACACAAAAACTTATCCATGCCACAACCCTGTGAGGTAGATTAGGATGAGAGACTGCGACTGACCCAAGGTCACCCAGTGAGCTTCATTCACTAATCTTTTTCTTGATGTGCCCTGTTTTCACCCTGAATGGGCAGTCTTGTCATTTGCAGTCTCTGTGGTTTCTGTGCCACTGCATGCCCAGACTGGCAGCAGCCGGCAGGAGAGGCAATAACAAGCTGACCACCGGCACTTCCGCTGATCCTCCCCTGCTTCCCACATGCACTTCCTCTTCCTTGCAGCCCTCAAGGGAAAAAAGATTCCCCCCCCAGACCAAGAACATGGGTGCTAATATTGGTTTCTCTTGTCACACGCACAGGTGAATCGTTTTGAGCAGTTTAACATTAACTATGCAAATGAGAAGCTCCAGGAGTACTTCAACAAGCACATATTCTCCCTGGAGCAGCTTGAGTACAACAGGTAGTTAAAAGTGGCCTTTTCAGGAGACAGTGGCTATTGCTTATTGGTAGTGGCCTCTGGCAACCAAGAGAGCCCACTGCTCTCAGGTGGAGGAGGAAAAACTGCTAGCAGAAAAGCCGCTTTGGATTTCATCACTGACAATCCATGTGGGGGTCAAGGAAATCCTTGGAAAGCTTGATAAAAGCAAGAGTCGCCCACTATTCTCCTTTTCATGTACTTCTGTCCTGTCCAAACCATCTTGCTGTTTCTTAACTTGTGCTCTCTGCAAATATGAGTGCCTGACTTGTGTATCCCCTCTCTTTTTGGCAGAGAGGGGATAAGCTGGGAAGCCATTGATTGGATGGACAATGCAGAATGCCTGGATCTTATTGAGAAGGTAGGCCTCTCTCCTGTGTGATGGGTTAGCATGCAGTCAAGAGTATGCTTTCTCTGTAGACTGGGCTTTTCTCTCCGACCTTGATCCCAAGTAGCAAGCCTTGTTTCTGTGCCTTAATTTATAGCTGGCATTTTGCCTCTCCCCACCTTGGCCTCTGTTACTTTTACGGAAATGGGCAGGCTTCATTCAGAAGTTAGAAGAGTTCATTGTGAAGAAAAAGGGGGGGAAAGAGTGTAAGGAAAAAGAAGGGGGGGAGGTGTGAGTGGAAATCGTGGCTAGCTCAAGGTGTGTGGGTGGGGGTGGATGTATGTGTTTGCTGTCCTTACAATTTTTACACCCCCTCCAACCTTACTTTAGGCTGAGCAAGATAACATTACCTTAAATGATCACTGCAAGTCTTTTTCTTCTTTGGCTACAGAAACTTGGTTTGCTGGCCTTGGTTAATGAAGAGAGTAGATTCCCCAAAGGCACAGACAGTACCCTTTTGGAAAAGCTGCACAACCAGCATGGGGTAAGTGAAGATGCATATATACACAACACTTGCATGGATTTATCTATGCATTTCTAAAATGTATATCATAGGCTAATAATAATAATATAGAAACCAATGTAAAATATTACAATCCCAATACAGTAAGCCTGCTTTTAACTTGTGTGTATTCAGTTTTTTAAATAATAATAATAATAATTAATAGGGGGCCAAAAGCAGACAGGCACCTGGGAAAAAAGACTTTGGCAATCCCTCCCACCACTGAACCCAATGTATTTTGACTATGTGCAATCTCCAGTAAGTAACACCTGCATAAATTGCAGGATTGCTGTATTAACAAACCAGAAATTGGAAGACAAACTAAATAAAGCCAACATCAGTTGCCTCCCAGCAACCAAAACACCTTTGAGGAAAAATGATTTTTAAGCATCCTTCTAAGAATCAGGAGCGAGTAGGCAGACCTTCTTAGACAAGGAGTTTGAAAGATAAGGTATCATTGCAGACACAGTCCCAAATCTCATAGCTCCCAACAAGGGGGTAGGGAGTGGGAACAAAACAGAACCTTACCTGATGACCACAAAGCAGAAAAGGGGAACATTTAGGGAGGAGGCATTCCTTCAAGGAACTGAAACACAAACCACTTAAGGATTTAAAAGTCAAAACCAGGACTTTGAACTGGACCTGGAAACAAATGAATTAGCATCTATTCTAAATAATTACAGTGGTATTTGATCTGCTTGGTTGGCACTTGTTGGCAGCCTACCCTCTGCATTCTGGACCAGCTGCAGCTTCCACACAGTATTGAGGGGCAGCCCTGTGTAGAATGTGTATATTGCAGTGGGTGGTGATATATAGTTTTGATTCATATATCTGACACACCAAAGGGATAGGAGGAAAGAAAAAGAGAAAAGAAACCTGTATGGAACCATAGTTTGATGCCCCTCAGGAATTTGTTCCATGCTCTTTTCTCCCCGCCCCACCACCCCACATTAACACACAGGATATGTTCCCACAAACTACACTTTACATAATCTTGGTATTTTAAATTTCCTCTCATCTATGAACAAAGTAGGTGGTGCTCTGTTTGTTGTATGAAATGGGAACTACTTCCACTGTGGATTTTTAAAAGAAGGCCACAAAGTGAGCAAGAGGAACACAGTCCACAAAGAACCAGTTATCGGCACTTCATCTATTGGAACTTCTTTGGCTGAGCCTCTGCTTCAGCCTTGGAAGGCTCCCTTGGTGTCTTCTGATAGAAAAGGCAATCAAACTGTGAGGCCAAATTAACCCTCTTCAAAGCAAAGCAAACAGAATTGCATAATGTGTCTCTTAAGCAGATGACCCTAAGTCTCTTACCAAATGAATAGCTGCTAAGATTCAGCGGGTGGAGGTTTAAAATTAGGTTAACAATTCAGGGTAGAATAGCTTTCCTTGTTCAGTTTACTGGATAATGGCTAAAAGCTAACAGACACAATCAGTACTCTGTGAAGAACATTGTATTTTAGCAGTTCTGGGAATTCCAGTAGGCAGACTGATCCTAGTGGCTTGTGACATAGCTGGGATGCTTCAGTCCGAGGCAGGGAATCTTCCAGAAGGATAATTACTGGCTCATCATAATGTCTGAGTTGTAGCACTGACCTAGAAGTTTGCCAGGATAGTTCCCTGTTTTTGGCTCCACCAAAATACTCTTAACTGACTGTTGTGGTTACTGTGCGGCCATTTTGGGACCGACAGTTTATGAAGTACAATAGTATTGCACCAGAGTGCGGTCCTGGGCCTCACTGTTTGGCTTGGTTATGTGCAAAAAATTACTACCACTCATGATATTTAAAAACAGCTGCTGATGTGTTGCTTCAGGTGCTAGTGTAGTAAAAACAGTGCTTCGCTCACTTCTGTTTCAGAACAACCAGTACTATATGAAGCCTCGAGTAACAGATTTTCAGTTTGGAATCCAGCACTATGCCGGAGAGGTAAGTGCATTTTAGCCTGACAGCTGAGCAGCTGGCTGAGTTTGGGGCCTACAAGCCAGTGAACAGTTAGGTCACAGCTGGAGGCTGACAAAAAAGACCTAAAGTGCAGAATTTTATTTCTGGAATGGGCATGGGATTGAGCAACAGCCTCTACCAAGTTTTAAAACTCTTTTAAGCTGCCAATTTGAGGTTTAGGCCTATCTCATATTATTTTGTTGAACCCTCACAGATGATAGACTTGTTTGGGACCAGAACACACATTACAATTGCTGTGGTTTAGAACAGCCTATCAGTCTTGGCCCACCAGAGTTTCAGATCTGGTCTGCAAGGCCATTTCCCCTCAAATCACGCCCCCCACCATCAGATGATAACACTGCTGAAACCAGCTGATGGGCAGGAGGGCAGGGTTTAATCCTGCATTAACTGCATGCCCTGTTCCCAGGAGGGAACAGGATGGCTTAGCCAAGGCAGCAGGATTTAATTCCTGCTCTGGCTACTGGGTTGCTGTTGAAGGGAGGTTGAATTAAACTCTCTTGTTGAGAGGCAGTGGGCTGCAGAATTTATTTATCTTTGACACTTTTATCTACCCTTCTTCCAAGGAGCTCATGGTGGCATGTCTGATCCCACTTGCTTTGCATTATCATAACAACCCCTTGAGGTAGTCTAGGCTGAAAGGTATTGATTGGTTGAAGATCACCTGGTGAGATTAATGGCCAAGAGGGGATGTTTGGACTTGTCTTCCTAGTTGTTGTCCAAGACTCTGGTGGCTACTACAGTACATTGTTCCTGTAACATAGCAGAACAGGGCTCTACATATCGCCTCTGGGCTAGTTCCCCCTGCCCTTAATCAATAAAGGGCTTGAGAGATGCACAAGGTATTTGGCAGTTTGGGGTGTGTGAGTTCAAGAGCTTTTCCTCCTTGTTCAATGCATCTGTGTTGTGCATTATCATGATGGCACATTTTAATGCTTGTGTTGCAACCTGTCGCCTGCAGGTCTTCTATGATGTGAGGGGCTTTCTGGAGAAAAACAGAGACACCTTTAGAGATGATATTTTAAACATGCTGAAAGACAGCAGGTAAGCAACTGTATTTGAATGAAGCCCAAACTAGTTGGGAGCTACAGGTGGGCATGGAACAGAGTTGCAGAGCGTACATAACATCTGAACACTTTGATTTGGGGCAGGGAAGCTGTTTCTTGGACATTCAGTACTGTAGACAGAAGGATGGGGAACTTGTATGGAGTCCTAGCACATGCTTTGGACCATTTTGCAAGCCCCCAGAGGCAATTCATGGCTGTTGGAGCTTTAGCTGTCAATCAGCTCTTTGCCACGGGACTTCAGGTACCCAACCTTTCCATAAGATCTAGCATAATGCAGCACTTTCCAAGATTGCTCTGGACTACTGTAGTTCATCAAAAGGAAGAATGAATGCAGCATGCAGTTTCAGAAAGAGATAGGCAGCACCAGCCTGTGCGTTTCTGCCTTTGTAATTTGGCAGTACAGCATGATTGCATCTTGCGTGCAGTTAACTTGCGTGATTTCAGCTTTACATGGTTGAAAGCCAGCCAGTTGAAATCTTACAAGCTAATTGCACATAAGGCAGAGAGCTCAAAAGCTCCTTTTGTGATGGGTTTTTCTGGCGTGGAAAGAGCTTTTAAGTTCTTAGAATTGCTTACCGGACTCTGGAATGCTCTTGCACTTGGGCAGCCCTGCAAGATCTTGCGAGAGCACCCCAGTCTGAAAACTTAAAAGCTCTCTGCCTTGCTTGGAAGGTAAAGATGGTCATGTGGGCCCACTTCCAAGGTGGTGATCTGGCTATATGTGATTTTGCGTATATGCAGCACCCCCAGAACTTAACCCCCACGCAAGATGTGATCAAATAAATGTTTTCTCTGCTGTATGCTCCTCTTTGTCTGCAGGCTGGATTTCATCTATGATCTCTTTGAAAGAGTTGCTGGCTGCAGCAGTGAAGACACACTGAAGATGGGAACTCAGAGGCGCAGGCCGACTGTCAGCTCACAGTTCAGGGTAGGAGCAGCAGGCCCAATGAAAGGGCAGGCAGACATTCAGACATAACAGCAGAAGCCCCAATAGGGTTTTTCTTGCCTGGGATGAGCTCAGCTTCCACACTGAATTGTGCTGCGAAGTGTTGTTTAGACCTTAGGCTTGCTACTCTCTATGCTTCACACAGACTCTCTGCCTTTTCTTTAGTTTTTAAAGTGCCCTGTGTACATTTATTCATCAAAACATTCATTTTCCCCAATCTCTTTTTCTTTTTCAAAAAGCCATTAGTGGGTTTTTTTTTAAGGTTATAAAACAACTCCAGGGATTGCAGGGAGCATTAACCAGTCAATGCTGTGCATTGCCACCAGCCACTGTAAACTAGCAAAACTGCGTTCCACTAAGCCCAACCTGGTCAGAAAGTTGTGTGTGTGATGAGAATGTGGTGATTGTTTGCCTTCACCACAGGTTCTGTGCGCATGTACACAACCTTTAAGAAATGTTGGGCCACACGAAATCCACTGTTCAGAGGTTCCTGTTTCCCTATCCTATTCACAAAGTTTTTGTATGACTGGCTGGTGGCGGGGTGGGGCAAGAGAGAGGTCAGAATCTTAATTTTCCAAAAAAGTGACTCCTTTTCAGTGTTCTTTTCTTCTTCTTTTTAGGACTCCCTACACTCTTTGATGGCCACGCTCAGCACTTGCAACCCTCTATTCATTCGCTGCATTAAGCCCAACCAGGAAAAGGTGACTTTCTAGAGCTGCAACAGACAGTTGGACAAGGCGGGTGGAGAGCCACTAGACCTTAAATGATATTTAGGCTAGACTGGAAAGTGGTGTTGGTGTTTGGGCACTTTCTACCCTTTTCTTCAAAAGATGATGAGCTTATAACCCACCAAAGCTGCAGGCAGAAAAAAACAGGGCCTATTGTGGTAATAGGGGAATGTTTTGTGACTCTGGTCTGGCCACTTACAGGGTCCTCTCCTCTTTTGACCAGAGCTAGCACAGAAAGGAGTGGGACAAAGCATGCTGATGTCTGAGCGAGGATTGGATCTCTTCCAGTGGATTCTTAATGCAAGGGGTGGTGCTGTCTGTGCCATATAAGTCCACAGAGTGCCTTTCCTCTTAACACAGGGTTAGGGAGCTTGTGGTACTCCCTATGTTCTTTGCCTACGTCTCCCATCCACCCCAGGCAACATGATTAATGCTCAGGAGTGATGTGCGTTGTAGTCCAGCAACATTAGGAAGGCCACAGGTTCCCTACCCCTTCCCTAACACATCTGAAGATGCATCCTACATAGCAACAATTCTCTCAGTCCTATAGAATTTTTTTTCTGTATGTGTGTGTATTCACAAGTGTCTGCACACTCATGTAAGTGGGGCTCGTTATACGAGATTCTGAGGTTGCCCTTCACAATGCTCAGGCCAATATAATACTTTTTATACAAGGAAATCATTTCTTTCTTGTCTCCTATCCTTGGCTTGCCTGCACTCCTTGCTTTGCATAGTCTCCAAATCTCTTCAATCCAGAAGTGGTGCTGAAACAACTGCGATACTCAGGCATGCTGGAGACAGTGAAGGTCCGAAGAGCTGGCTTTCCTGTACGGTGGATCTTTCAAGATTTCCTCCTCAGGTAAAAGTGGCAGTGCAAGCAAGAGGGTGGAATTTTGCTGTCAAATGTGGCCTTCAATGAATTGGGACTTTGTGGAGGGGTGTGTGTGTGAAATAAATGACTCAATGTGGATGTTTTGCTTGTGGATAAGAGGAAAGCTAGGAGACCTGCTTTTGAGCAAAAAGCGCAAGGTGAGTCTGGGCAGGTTGTCTCTTTGTCTCCTATAAAATTTAACAATCATTGCAGGCTACTGCTTTCATTTTTGTTGTCTGAACAAAAAGACTTGCACGTCCATAACCATTTGAGATGGCTGGTTGGAAGGGAAAGGACAAAAAATAAACATTTCCCAAGCGAAGTATATTTCACTTGTTAAGCTGCAGTTCAGGACCTGGGTTAAACTACATTTTCTAAGTTTTAATGTTTGGGGCATTTGATTACTCTTTAGAGTTATTGCACTTCTGTAGTTGGATGCCAGTTGCTTGTGCTTTCAGACTGGCTGGAAAAGACAGTGAAGGGCAGCCAGTTACCAGCTGTTAAGAGCTTATAACCTGTCAGCACTCAGAAGCAAAAGGAGAGAGCGGAATAGCCCCTCACAGGGGCAGGAAGCTTTGCTGAGGGAAAGAAATTGCTTTGTACCTTAACTCCTGGTCAAGAGCATTCATTTGGTTCTCTCAGGTACAAGATGCTCTTGAAGAACTGGGGCAATCCTGACGGTGCAAAAGCCACTTGTGCCTCCTTTCTGCAGACATATGACAGCACCCAGAGAGAATGGAAGCTGGGGAAAACCAAGGTATGCCCTTTGTGTGCAAAAGAGCATGTGGAGCAATGCTCTGTGCTAAGGAATCTTTCTAGAGGTAGCCTGGGTACAAGATTGATGTGGCTTCTAGAAGTTTCTGTGCCCACTATGACTAGGCATACTGAAACACACCCACCCCACCCTACTCCCAGCAACTCCATTCAGAAGTATAGTACACCCCTCATTGCTAAGCCAAAGGCCGTGTCTTCTCAGGAGGTTCCTGTGTCACTGCTTAGGCATTTTGACACTGAAAAGAGAACCCAAGAAAACGTCTCAGAAGATGCTGTGAAAATGTTACCTGGTTTTTGGGGGGAGGAGGGAATCTGTGTTGATACGCCGCTCCTTTATTCTTGCATACTGTATCTTCCTCTCCTCCCACCCCATCCTGCAGTGCAAATGAGGAAGGGACTCACGGGTTAGATGTAGACACAGTTGAACTGAGTGGGGTCAAGTGTGCATCAAACGCTCCACCCCCCAAAGGTCCATGCTGATTTGTTCTCCCAAGATTGGAAGAAGAGTTTGGGGTGCATGCTGTGTGCCATTGGGAATGATGGAGTCCCCAGTGAGGGCTGCACTATAAAATCTCGGTGGAAGCTTGCATGCTTTGCATTTAAAAGGTCCCAGCTCCGCAGAATTGGAAGGGATCTGAATGTCCAGTTTAATATATGGCACCTGCAGTTAAAAGAATCTACAGATAAAGAAATTGGGGAAAGACCCTTCCTTGAGACCTTGAGGAGCTGGTGCCACAGCACAGAGCTGGAGTGGATGTTTCTAGGATCTGGTTCGCTACAAAGCGGCTCCTTGTGTGTGCTGGTCTCATGCCAGCGTTTCTTAAGCAACAAGGCAGATATTAGTGTTGCAGTCTTCTGGGGTACAGATGGGCGCAGGGTAGCTTCAGATGCATAACTAGCTTGCAAATATGTGCTTATGCAAACCCAGCTGAATGAAACAGAAGCAGCTTGGGGGTTTGTTTTTGTTTTGTTCTTAAAAGAAAAAGGACCCACGATTCCTCCACCCCGGCCCCTTTCCAAATGTCCAAATCAACAGACTGTAATTACAGGCCTGATGTAATTTCATTGCTAGGCACGCAGCCAACAAGGAACTTTGACAATGAGCATGCCTGTATGTATCTATAGCAATGTGTAGAAGATAATGGATATTAACATCACTATAGTGCATATCAAATGGGTAAAATCTGTTTCACTGATAAGAAATTTGGGTGCTACATTTGGGGTGATTGTAATTCTGCAAACTGAGCAAACGTGAAATTTGGCATTGGATGTGTCATGTTTAGAATCTAGTCCAAAAATTCAAATCTGTTACTTATTTATATCAAAGCAAGTTTTAACTCTTAAGGCTGGACAGATAGGCTTTAAAGCAAATGAGTGGTGCTTGGTGAATTCCCATGTTTGTTGCCATCTGCCACAGTAAATTGGGACTAAATGTAAACAAATACATGCTCTTTGCAAATTCACAGTAGTGGTGCTTCTCTGTATGCTTTTCTGCTTCTATAATGCAGGAGAACAAGAACAGTGTCTATGTAGATTTGGAGAAGGGACCTATTATATTTATTTTATTTAGAAAATATATAGACCTTTTAATCAAGAAAACCAAAAACTACTCAAGTGATGTACAAATAAAATTGAAGGTTAAATGCAGCAGAAATCCACAAAAACAAAAATATGTAAAAACAAATACATATACATATAAAAAAGTATGTAAAACCATAATAATTAGAAATAAAGATAAAACCAATAATGTTTTTAAAACAGATATACAGGTGACTAGGTTACATATCTGGGTAGGCTTCCTGAAATAAAAAAAGTTTCCAGCAAGCATCTAAAGCAATACAGTGAGAGGGCACCCTGCCATTAAGGTGTAGCCACCAGCATTGCTGTCTCTTCTTCACCCAAGGGGTCTGCACCAGATTTGCTTTGTGTCTTTGTTAGGAATAAATTAGATGTTCTGAGTTAATAAGGCCGCTAGGGAGCACAGTTGCTTGGGACAGCAATTCAAGAAGTAGTCTGGCAGGTCACAAATGTGCCTTCCTTAAAAGGCATGTGGGGGGGATAGGGGGAGCCATAGACTCTTACTGATTAGGCAAGGGCAACCAGTCGCAATTGCCAGCTGCATTTAGAGCCCCTGCATTTAGAGCATGCCAAATTCAGGGTGAAGTAACTGGGCCCAGCCAGGACGTTTTAGGCTGCTGTGTGATTCTTTTCTGCAGCTTATCTTTCATTTCCCAGTGACACGATGTACAGTCTATGCATTATATTAATGTTCTGCAGCTTGTGCTGCCTTAAACGGAACTGGGGAGGGAGGAAAGCTCAGGCATCAGTCCTCGAGCAAGGGAGACCAAAGGCGGCTTGCCACTAGCAAGAGAGGAGAAAGGAAACTGCTGTCTCTCTGCATACCAAGCACTTGGAGTTAATAAATCAACCTTGGAGCCATTAAAGAGAACAGGCTCCAAGTGACTGGTGCGGCAGACAACTGACCTTTGACCCCACCAAGAACAATAGAACTTTCCCTCTCTGGCTCACTCTCAGAGTTCCTGGTCCATCTGAGAAGGGACCGGCTGCCTGGCTGCCCTTTGCAGGGAAGCAGGGCCACTTGGGGCAGGGCTCGAGCTCTTTGAAGTCTTCGCTTCTCAGGATGAGCAAGGAAGAGGGGCAATAGGGTGGGTTGAAGAGGCTCTGACACCTATCCAGATGGGATTGATTTCAGTGGCAGGAGATAAGGGAGGATGGCCAACTTTATGAAAGACATTGAGGAGCAAGGAAAGAGAGTTACATCCCTGATAAGTGGCAAAGCAGATGAAAATTGTTGGGGCCCACAGACCACTTTTAAAAATTACTGTGAGCCACAAGGTGGAACACTCCAGTATCCCTGCCAAGAAAACTCCATGGACAAAGACAACAGGCATATAAAAGATATGACGCTGGAAGATGAGCCCCTCAGGTCGGAAGGCGTCCAACATGCTACTGGGGAAGAGCGGAGGGCAAGTACAAGTAGATCCAGAGCTGATGAAGCGGCTGGGCCAAAGCCGAAAGGACGCTCAGTTGCGGATATGCCTGGAAGTGAAAGGAAAGTCCAATGCTGTAAAGAAAAATATTGCATAGGAACCTGGAATGTAAGAACCATGAACCTGGGTAAGTTGGAGGTGGTCAAAAATGAGATGGCAAGAATAAATATTGACATCCTGGGCATCAGTGAACTAAAATGGACGGGAATGGGTGAATTCAGTTCGGATGACCATCATATCTACTACTGTGGGCAAGGAACCCGTAAAAGAAATGGAGTGGCCCTCATAGTCAACAAAAGAGTGGCGAAAGCTGTACTGGGATGCAATCTCAAAAATGATAGAATGATCTCGATACGAATCCAAGGCAGACCTTTTAACATCACAGTAATCCAAGTTTATGCACCAACTACTTGTGCTGAAGAAACTGAAATTGACCAATTCTATGAAGACTTACAAGACCTTATAGAAGTGACACCAAAGAAGGATGTTCTTCTCATTATAGGGGATTGGAATGCTAAAGTAGGGAGTCAAGAGATAAAAGGAACAACTGGCAAGTTTGGCCTTGGAGATCAAAACGAAGCAGGGCAAAGGCTAATAGAGTTCTGTCAAGAGAACAAGCTGGTCATCACAAACACGCTTTTCCAACAACACAAGAGACGACTCTACACATGGACATCACCAGATGGGCAGCATCGAAATCAGATTGATTATATTCTCTGCAGCCAAAGATGGAGAAGCTCTATACAGTCAGCAAAAACAAGACCTGGAGCTGACTGTGGCTCAGATCATCAGCTTCTTACAGCAAAATTCAAGCTTAAACTGAAGAAAGTAGGAAAAACCACTGGGCCGGTAAGATACAATCTAACTCAAATCCCTTATGAATACACAGTGGAAGTGAGGAACAGGTTTAAGGATTTAGATTTGGTGGACAGAATGCCTGAAGAACTATGGATGGAGGCTCGTAGCATTATACAGGAGGCAGCAACGAAAACCATCCCAATGAAAAGGAAATGCAAGAAAGCAAAGTGGCTGTCCAATGAGGCCTTACAAATAGCGGGGGAGAGAAGGCAAGCAAAATGCGAGGGAGATGGTGAAAGATACAGGAAATTGAATGCAGATTTCCAAAGAATAGCAAGGAGAGACAAGAAGACCTTCTTAAACGAGCAATGCAAAGAAATAGAGGAAAGCAATAGAGTGGGAAGAACCAGAGATCTGTTCAAGAAAATTGGAGATATGAAAGGAACATTTCGTACAAAGATTTCCATAATAAAGGACAAAAGTGGAAAGGACCTAACAGAAGCAGAAGACATCAAGAAGAGGTGGCAAGAATACACAGAGGAATTATACCAGAAAGAAATGGATGTCTCGTATACCCCAGGTAGTGTGGTTGCTGACCTTGAGCCAGACATCCTGGAAAGTGAAGTCAAATGGGCCTTAGAAAGCACTGCAAATAACAAGGCCAGTGGAAGTGATGGTATTCCAGCTGAACTATTTAAAATTTTAAAAGATGATGCTGTTAAGGTGCTACACTCAATATGCCAGCAAGTTTGGAAAACTCAGCAGTGGCCAGAAGATTGGAGAAGATCAGTCTACATCCCAATCCCAAAGAAGGGCAGTGCTAAATAATGCTCCAACTACCGCACAATTGCACTCATTTCACACGCTAGCAAGGTTATGCTTAAAATTCTACAAGGAAGGCTCAAGGAGTATGTGGACCGAGAACTCCCAGAAGTGCAAGCTGGATTTAGAAGAGGCAGAGGAACCAGAGACCAAATTGCAAACATGCGCTGGATTATGGAGAAAGCTAGAGAGTTCCAGAAAGACATCTACTTCTGCTTCATTGACTATGCAAAAGCCTTTGACTGTGTCGACCACGGCAAACTATGGCAAGTTCTTAAAGAAATGGGAGTGCCAGATCACCTCATCTGTCTCCTGAGAAATCTCTATGTGGGACAAGAAGCTACAGTTAGAACTGGATATGGAACAACTGATTGGTTCAAAATTGGGAAAGGAGTACGACAAGGCTGTATTTTGTCTCCCTGCTTATTTAACTTATATGCAGAATTCATCATGCGAAAGGCTGGGCTGGATGAATCCGAAGCCGGAATTAAGATTGCCGGAAGAAATATCAACAACCTCAGATATGCAGATGACACAACCTTGATGGCAGAAAGTGAGGAGGAATTAAAGAACCTTTTATTGAGGGTAAAAGAAGAGAGCGCAAAATATGGTCTGAAGCTCAACATCAAAAAAACGAAGATCATGGCCACTGGTCCCATCACCTCCTGGCAAATAGAAGGGGAAGAAATGGAGGTAGTGAGAGATTTTACTTTCTTGGGCTCAATGATCACTGCAGATGGTGACAGCAGCCACGAAATTAAAAGACGCCTGCTTCTTGGGAGAAGGGCAATGACAGGCCTAGACAGCATCTTGAGAAGTAGAGACATCACCTTGCCAACAAAGGTTCGTATAGTTAAAGCTATGGTTTTCCCAGTAGTGATGTATGGAAGTGAGAGCTGGACCATAAAGAAGGCTGATCGCCGAAGAATTGATGCTTTTGAATTATGGTGCTGGAGGAGACTCTTGAGAGTCCCATGGACTGCAAGAAGATCAAACCTCTCCATACTGAAGGAAATCAACCCTGAGTGCTCACTGGAAGGACAGATTGTGAAGCTGAGGCTCCAGTACTTTGGCCACCTCATGAGAAGAGAAGACTCCCTGGAGAAGACCCTGATGTTGGGAAAGATGGAGGGCACAAGGAGAAGGGGACGGCAGAGGACGAGATGGTTGGATAGTGTTTTCGAGGTTACCAGCATGAGTTTGACCAAACTGCGGAAGGCAGTGGAGGACAGAGGTGCCTGGCGTGCTCTGGTCCATGGGGTCACGAAGAGTCGGACACGACTAAACGACTAAACAACAACAAGGTGGAAATGACAAGGAAGGAGAGAAACCGTTGGAAGTAGGAGGTGGGTCAAATTTAAGCTACAAAATTGGTTTTCTGGCATCCAAATAAAATGGTGGGTTTTTTACCTTGGTTATTAATGTGGTAGTTTGGGGCCATTTGGGTAGCAATAGGGGGATGCCTGGCATTTACAGAGATCGGTATGTTCAGTGTCAGCGGTGCTCTGTCAAATGTTCAAAAGCCCTCTAGAAACTGGCCAAAGCTTAATACATTGTTAGCCAGCATCACGGTGTGACGGATGGTGCATTGTTAAAATGCTGCTATAATGGCCAAGGAAACCCTAGCGTCTGCTCCAATGTGGAGACCCAGCCTAGATTAAAGCTGATGCAGAGGATGGAGCCCTGTTTATATGTAAGGATTACAATAACGACTGTCTGCTAATGTCCAATGCATTACAGATGGAGAAGTCAGTTGCCGGGTTTGAGCAGTGGGCGCATTCTGTGGAAGGGCAGGAGCAACATTTGCACAGGGTTCTCTATTGGGGGTTTCATTGCATATAAGCTTGCAGAAGCTAAAGTTCGGGGTTTAGTGAAGAGGTACAGTTCATGGAGGAGAGGGCTACTAGCCATAATGGCAAGTTCCCAGTCAAGGCAAGGCAATGCAAGATTCGGAGTCATACAAAAAAGTTCTTAGAACCATTCCACACATTGCACGGCAGTGAGCTAAGATTTGTCACCAAGTGTAAAGACAACATGTTGCTGCGGACTATCCTGGCTCCCTAAGAAGTGTGCATGTATACATGTGTCCAAACATGTGTTTCCATCATTCTTTCATTTTTAGGTACATACCCTTAAAAAAATAA
The DNA here is from genome assembly GCF_964106915.1 of Podarcis gaigeae. NCBI lineage: Eukaryota > Metazoa > Chordata > Lepidosauria > Squamata > Lacertidae > Podarcis > Podarcis gaigeae. The sequence goes on along the minus strand of NC_139678.1, from coordinate 84,586,494 downwards.
ATGTTGAAGTGGTAGGAGGAATCTATACTTTTGTAGGAGCACCACAAAGGTGTTAAAGAATGATAAATTTTCTAGCCTTCACCTAGAATGCCGTAATATGATATTCTTGCACCAAGGATAGAGCTGCCTTATTTCAGTGGCCTTGCCTCTATTCTTTTAACAGTGGCCTCACCCACAAATTAAGCTGGTGGTAATAATAATAATAATAATAATAATAATAATAATAATAATAATAATATACCCTGCCCATCTGGCTGAGTTTCCCCAGCCACTCTTGGTGGCTTCCAATGGAATATTAAAAACACGATAAAACATCAAACATTATAAACTTCCCTAAACAGGGCTGCCTTCAGATGTCTTCTGAAAGTCAGCTTTTCCTGGCTAAGTAGTGTCTCAGTCTGCTGTTACATGCACAGGAGCAGAGTGAGCAAAAAGGTTGTTAATCCTAGCCCTTGGCAGAGCAGACTTTCCAGTTCTGATCACTTAAAACTCTTGCTCTATAGTGGTGCAGCATCTGTAGCTATTGCTGGCAATTAGGAGCGTGGGAAGTTGTGTTTCTATTGAGTCAAGCACCTTGGTCCACCTAGCTTTGTACTGTTCACACTGACCTACAGTGACTCCTCCAGTGTTTTCCAGCCCTGTCTGGAGATGCCAGGGACTGGATCTGGAACCTTCTTGCATGCAAAGCATGCGCCCCACCGCACAGCCACAGCTCTCCTTTTCCTTTGCTGCCTAGAAAACAAATAGGTCTTAAAAGAGTCATGAGTTTGCCTTGTGAGCCCAGTCCCTTTGTGCCTGTCAGAGGCCCTGCCTCTGCGTTGAAGCATAGGGCCCCTCTTTGTCTCTGGAGGTGAGGCCGAGGTTGAGGGTTAGCGACATGTCCCTGCCCAGTGAGCCTCTTTGGCCTGTTCTGCTCCTCCAGGGTGCTGCTGAGGGCTTTATGAGCAACCTGGGCAGGCGAGGCTGGGCAGGAGTCCCTGCGTGGGCTTGCACATGTGCTGGGCAGGATGGGGGAAGGAGTGGGAAGTGCTTCCTGTGCAGTATATTTCAAGGGGGGATTTCTATACTGAGCAATTGTTTGGTGGAGGAAGGAAAAGGGCTAGTATAAGGAATTGTAGAGCACAGGAAAGGAAGGGGAAAGCAGGATGGTCTTTGTGTTTCTCATTAGGGACAGAGGGGAGCAGCTGCTGATTGTCCACTGTGGCAGCCTGGACTTTGTTTGGATTCTAGTAGCACAAGTTTGGGCAGGGAACAACTAGGCAGAGAGGCACTGTGCTATACTTTTCCCTTGCCAGCTTTGCCCTTCACACCAGTTTCCGCAAGGCTCCAGCTTCCTGCCTCAAGCTAGGGAGTTCTGAAAGGCATCTGTGATTTCTATTTGATTTCTGCAAATGCTGCTCTACCAATTTTGAGCAAGGCCATGTGTCCAACACTTGGGGCTTTAGAAGTGTGCATGTCTGCACAGGTTGCGTCCAAATGGTCTCCCCTGCCCCCCCTTGAGGGCTGCTCATTCACATCCCCTAAGCCACACAGCACCCACATGCTGATGATCCCCTTGCCCTCCTTATAGCTTTCTCTGCAAATATTCATGTGATCAAGAGCTTTTTGTACTCCTGCTTTAGAACTTCAGTGCAAAAAGGAGACTTTAATGCATTGGCAGCCTAAGCCTTTGGTTGCATTGCCTTCACCTCAGGCAAATGTGGGAGGCTAGCCATGAATGCAGGTGATGAAAACAGATTTTCTTGGGGATGTTAATGCAATCTTCAACCACTCAAGTCTTCCAGAAGAATGCTGCATTCAAAATACCAAAGGCATTTGCTATCCCAAATATCTGTGCCACATAATCCAGGGATTGTGCCCCAGAGTCTTTGCAGCATTACAATGCATCCTCGGAGTCACCTTTTGGATTGTGTGTCACTTTATTGGAGTACCAATGATTTTGGTCCACCGACAGCCACACAGGTGGACCAGGCCTGACCTTCCATCTTTCTGGAACCTCGCAGACAGGAATGAGTAACAGACCAGGCCCATGGATGTTTTCCAGACCCCACTGTTGGAATTCCAAGACCTCATCATGGGGCCGCTGAAATATCTAATGGGATTGATGCAGTTTCCCTGGCCCACCAGAGCCACAAGTGTAGCCTGTTCTGAAAGCAGGCTTCATGCCTCCTGGTTTCAGGAATAGCACCCAGGTGTGTCTTTTAATAAAAAAGCAAAAGAAGAATGACCACTTGTTCTTGTGTGCATTCAGGGTGAGCCACACCTCTTGGGAAGGTTTGATTGCAGAGAAGGCAATGAAAGTGAGAAGGAATCTTCCAGCCAGCAAGACAGCTTGGAGACAGGCTGGCACTGAGGCAGTGATGCAAAGAAGCAGCCAGAGGGAAAATATGTGTGGATTATCTGCAGTGCAGGAAATGATATTTGGAAAGATTCTTCCTCTCCCTCCCCCCCCCCCCGCCGTTCCTCCCCCCCCCCCCGCTTCTTTTCTTGGAATGGGTATCTTGTCATAGTTTGGCCAGTTTTTCTTCTGCATTTTGCATGCTGTGCCTGGAATGTTGACACACATACCCAGAGCCTCATTAGGAGGACTCCAGCAGCAGGCCCAGAGAGCCTTAAAAGATGTCACTGAGCCAAAGAAAGGGTTAATAGTTAAAAGCAGTGCAGCCTCCTCCCCCCTTTTTCTCTCCCCCTTAATCCTTGAGCCTGCAGTGTGGAAGAGAGAGAGAGAGTGCGGGGGCTGGGCTGAGTTTGGCTCCTCTCCCTGCACAACTTTCTCCCTTGTCCATCAGCGACAGCACCCAAAGGGGAAGGGCTGGCAGAGCAGGGACTGGCTCTGGCGCAGGAGCATAAAAGGAGCCCTGTGTGCCTTGTTAGGCAGGCAGGCAGGCAGGCAGGCAGGCAGGCAGGCATGGGACCTGCTGGTGCTGCCTGGGACTTGCTGTTTCCTCTCTTTGTGTTTGATGAAACTCCTCCCCGGGGTACCAGGTTTTCCTGAAGGAGGCTCTGGAGCAAAAACTGGAGAAGGCCCGGGAAGAGGAGCTGAGGAAGGCGGCAACCATCATCCGAGCCCACGTCCTGGGCTACATGGCAAGGTCAGTGCTTGAATCGCCTTCTTTGCCCAGCTGCTGGAATGCTCCTTGCTGCCAGGTCTCTCTCCTTTCCAGCTTGCTGCTTCTGGCTGGGCTTCCACTGCTTTCCCCCTTCTCTGCTCCCTCTTGAAATCCCCATGCATTCCCAATGCAGGCCACTGACTGCGAAGTTGCTTACTTGCCTGGGTCTCTGTCCCCTGCCTCTTTCCTGTTGCATCTGTAATCCTCCTATGAAGCTGCCCTGCAGAGAAACTCCCCAGCTCTCCCTCTCTTGCTCTGCACTGAAGACCCTCAGCCCAATCTCTGTCTTTATTTGCCAGACCCAGGCCAGTCTTCCTCACTTATAGCCCCTCTCTCCAGATTCTGCTTCCCTGGTGGGCTCTTCTGGGTGCAGGGAAGAGGGTGGGGGTAGCTGTAAGCTGGCCGGCTCTGCATCCCCACCATCTATCTGTCTCTGCCTTTCATCTTGCTGTTAATTGTTGTTGTCTTGTTCTGGCAAATTGCTATGTGTGCCCATTCGGACGGTCACCTGTGCTCTGCAAGGACACTGGTGTTGCTTTGAGGAATTATTGCATGGGCTGCCTGTATTCCAGGATCATGCCATTAGCAGTGCAGGGGTTGCTACTAGACAAGGAACTCAGCACCCTGGCAATTCAGCTTCATTTTTTAAAAAAAATTCTAGCCTTTAAGGTTGCAAAGAGGCCTGAAAATGTGGGAGCAGCCCCTGGTGACATCTCAAACGCCATTGGCTAGGGAAAGTGGAGGATGGGAGCTGAGCTGAACTGCTAGGAGGTGGGGGGAGGGGCTCCATGTGCTTTTTTTCTCTTTCCTGTAACTATCTGAATAAGACTAAATATTGCATAGGAAATACTGTCTATGCAAACTCACATAGTAAAATATGCAAATAAAACTGGCATCTACCTTTCCTTAAAATAAAAAAAAATGTAAAGTAGTTTAGAAAAAAATGCTGTAGTTTAAATTTGGGCCTACCAAACTAGAATGTTGATTGGTGAACAGAATAACAGCAATCTGTCTAGTCCCCCCCCCATAATATCCAAGGGGGAGGCAGGCTCCTGTTGTTCAGGCAAGGAAGTCAAAGCTGCATCTGCTGTCTACAGCAAGACTTGGCTGGGCTCCAGCTGCAAACATGGATTTCCCAGGCTGTGAAAACCATCTGCATTTGGAGGGTATAATCATGAGCCAGGCTCATGGGATATTGTTGCTAATGGCATTGTTGCCACTGCCAGTGCTGCTATCACCAGAATTCTGCACCAAAATAACCTTCTGGAATTCTGCAAACTAAGAACCTTGGCAGACAGATTGTTTTATTTTGCACAACCTATTCTGCTTCTGTTAGTTGTATAAAAGAGCAAGAGCCATGCAGGACACTGGAACAGGACTAGCCCTACAATCAGGCAAGGTGCGTCATTGGCATGCAGCAAATTGGCAGTTGTTTTGTTTATTATAATTTAGCTTGCCATTGAGGAGTGGGTGCTATTTTGATCTCCTGTCTTAGGCCATAGGAATATTACTGGATTCCTAACGCCACCTAACCACTGGAAACCTTGTTGCGTCACTATGCCGGCTTCTGAAGCCTAAGAGGATATGATGGCAGCACAAACTGTGTGCTAGACGATTGGTTCTACAGAACCGGCAGAACAGTTTTGAAGCAAACATGCAGTGCGCTGGAAGGGGTGATGAACATGCTTTCCCTGCTGAAAATGCCTCTCGACCACTTTTCTCCTGGCAGGGCTTCTGTATCAGAGCTCAGGTGGGAGAAAAGGACAGGGGTGGGTGGGTGGAATACTGGGGAACAGCATGAGCAGGGAGGCTCCTTCCACTTTACATTCCTTTGCATGCAATTGTCCCCTTCCATTCCCCACAGATTCTGGATGAGTCTCCTGGTGTGTTCTTGTTAGACCTTGAGGTTTCACCAGGGTTTGCACACAGATTATGGGTCTTATCAGCTTTAAGCATGTGAGAAACTTGTTTGTTTGGGTATTTTAAAAAATAAGTTTTAACTTAAGCTTTGATTCTCAGGGTGCTGAACTCAGTGTCAATATCCATTTCAATTCTTGTGCAATGTAGCCACAGGCTTGCAGAGCACACACATTCCCTGTTCTTTAGCAGGAGACACCTCATAGTGCCACATGGAGTGTCAAACATAGCAACTGCCTGACTCTTGTAAGTATATTTCCTAGATAATGCTTCTATTCCACAGAAATAATCTACTAGTTCTTCATATTGGTCCTCAAAAAGAAAAAAAAAGCATATAATACATATTGGATTCAAGTGGACTGGCCTTAATTGCACTAATAAAAGAACCAGACCCTCAATTCAGGCCAGGAATGTTAGGACTTAGAATTTGAGTTTTTTCTACGCCTGCAGATTAACTACAGAGAAGGAAGATTCTGAACATGTACAGAGTGCATAGTCTCATTACTAAATAAAAGGCATTCCCCAACTCTCTCTCTCTCTCTCTCTCTCTCTCTCTCTCTCTCTCTCTCTCCCCTCTCTCTCTTTTCTCTCTCTCTCTTTGTTACGGGGACCTTAGCTTCTATATGTGGGTGGGTGGGTGTAAAAACTACCCATTCCTCTGTTTTAGGAGAGCAGTGTATGGCTGTCTATGTGGGAGCATCTGGAAAAAAGACTGATATGCTGGGAGGAGGTCATGACAGGAACCATCCCTTTATTGTTTGGAGGGATGGGGGAATCTGCCATTTTGCCTTGGGTTGGGAGGTTCCGTGCCATTACACCACTCAAAGTGCTTAGCAAAGACAGAGCTGGTGTAGAAACAGGAAATGAGTGGCCCCAAGAGGGAGATGCCTAAAGCATTCTCCAGAAACCAGGTGGATGACAGATGGAGGAGAAAGGAAAGCATGGAAGGAGTGGCTTCCTGGGGAAATGCTTTTTGGAGAAAGCGGCTGTGGTTGTGCTGATTCATTGAATCTGGCATCTTGGTACCCCTGGGTCAGATGGTTTCTGAGGCAGATGCTGAGGAGAACCTAGTGAGCAATGGCCGTTGATTGACAGTAACCCCCACCTTGCTTTTGTTGACACAGGAAGAGGTATCGAAGGGTGCTAGCCAGTGTCGTGACTATCCAAAAGAACTACCGTGCTCACTTCTGGAAGAAGTCCCTCCTGCGCCTGAAGGCCTCTGCCATTGTCCTGCAGAAGCACTGGCGTGGGCAGCTGGCTCGCAGCCTCTACCGGCACCTGCTAGAGGAGGAACAGCAGCGGAAACGGGAAGCTGAGGAGCAGAGGCGTCAAGAGGAAGAGCGGATTAGAAAGGAGGAAGAGGAAAGACAATGGCAAGAAGAGAGGGAGCGTAGGAGGAAGCAGGAGGAGGAAGAGGAGAAGAAAAGGTACAAGGCAGTCTTGGTTCTGTCTCCCTGGCCCCGCTTTCACAAAACTGCAACTGAAGAGGCAGACCTGTGCCAGGACTGTACCACTTCAGACTGCGGGAGTGAGAGGGATGTACATGATTTAATGTTCCTCCATGTAAACGATTCCCTGCGTATAGAAAATTAGGTGTCAGGGATAAGGATTTTGGCTTAACTACCTCTGGTGTTTTAGTTTTCTGTGTGGAGGACTGTGGGGTGTTTTTTATCCCTCTTGCCATTTGATCAGCCCCCTGTAGCCTGAAGTGGAACAATCCAAACAGGACACTGCCTTTGATGTGTTGCTCGTGGTAGGCAGAGTTTTGTATATTCACCACTTTAAAAGAGCAGCAACACAGTACCAAACTTCTGTATCCAGGCGAGCCAAATTGTGCTCAGACGGACTTGACCTTTTAAAAAATGAATTATGGGAAGTAAGTCTGCATATATATGTTTCTAGTAGGGGAGGAGCCATGCATGGCCCTGAAGCCCTGCCTCCTGACCATTGGAAACATTACCCAACACCCTCTCTGCCTTTGCAGATTTCACCAGTTACTTCCTGCATTCTTTTTTGAGCCCAACCTCACTCCTTTATAGCTGCAAGCTGATACTAAGCATGGAATTTATGGATGATACCACTAAGCTGGGACTTTTTCCTTTTGGGCATTCTTATACTCAGCACAAGAGACTAGCTATGGAGGTTGCACAACTTCCTCTGGTCAAGTGCTGGTCCCTGTGACCCAGGTAGGCCAAGGTGGTCTGAAGCTTCCTGAATATCTGGACTCTGCAGAATTTAGAAGCCCCAAAGCAGCGCACCTGGGCATGTCTTTTAGTCTCTGGGCTGAAAGGACGACTAAGCGCTAGGCTGTGAGGTTGTCGCAGGACATCATTGCAGGTGGCTGGTTCAGGACTACAAGGGTGAGCTCCACAGGTTGCAATGCAGTGGTAGTAACTGCTCCCTTCTAACACTATGGTCCTACTTTCTATAAACATAAATTTTATGAAATAAACAAATAAGGGTGTATGGTTTCTAAACTACTTTTTATTTGAAGACAAAACCTCCAAGTAGCACAACAATAAAATAACACAGCAGCAGTAGCATGTCAATATAACCTTCTGGGAAAAATCACCTCATTAAAACATCAGTACCATGTTTTTAATATTTTCTTGTTTGTAGGTCACCCAGGGAATATTGATTGATCAATTGCTACAGAAATTTAATTTATTATTAATAATAATGTGTACAGTTTCTCTGTCCTTGACACACACCCATTTGCAGTGAGCTTTTTAAAAAAAATATATTATATAGGTAATGGTTTTTTTTAATTGTGTATGCGCCTAACACTGTTCCATATATGTTACCACAGTCAACAGCTCTAATAATAATGAAGTGATGATTACCAACCAAGTTATTACTTTTACCCTTGGAAAATGATATGTGACTTTAGGAAGTTGTGTATTTTTAGAAGGCTTCTTCATGAGGGAAACTACTGCATAATACTTTTCTTTAAAAACACAGTTTTGGAGCCCACATTATTTATTTATTCTAGAAGTCCAGCCTCCAATTCCCTTTTCTTGGCTTTGTGGTCAATCAGGAGTCTTCAGTGTGACCTTGCCTCTATTCCACTCTGTCCAGTTTCTTAGCTTGTTCCTCAGTCACAAGAGGGGAGAGCCGGGGAAGTATTGACACAGCTGCACACCTCAAATTAAGCCAAGCCTGAGATAATCTGGCTGTCCTATGGGAAGAGGGTGCCTTCAGCTACCTTAAAGGTAAAGGGATCCCTGACTGTTAGGTCCAGTCACGGACAACTCTGGGGTTGCAACTCTCATCTTGCTTTACTGGCTGAGAGAGCTGGCATACAGCTTCCGGGTCATGTAGCCAGCATGACTAAGCTGCTTCTGGCAAACCAGAGCAGCGCACGGAAACACCGTTTACCTTCCCGCCGAAGCGGTACCTATTTATTTACTTGCACTTTGATGTGCTTTTGAACTGCTAGGTTGGCAGGAGCAGGGACCGAGCAATGGGAGCTCACCCCATCACAGGGATTCAAACCGCCGACGTTCTGACTAAAGAGTATGTTCATATGACATTTTTTACCCACTGTGAGGCAGCCTCCATTTCCCTCCACATGCATACTGCAGTTTGAATTGTTGTTCCATGTGTGTTCAATAGCAGTCAGCATCTGTTCTGAAGCCTTACCAAAAAAACAAACAAACCCCAACCAGCCTTCTGAAAACCCAAGCCTTTCATTAATATAATAATTTCCCTTGGTTTAACTTTAAAGGCTTTGTTACAGCTCACAAAATTTTTGATCTGAATGCAAATGACTGAGGCAGCAGTGTTATTTAAAACGTCATTGATTTCAGCAAATTTTCATGACAAGCTGGACTGTAGATTTTATTGATGAGTTTGTTCTTTGTTTTTGAACAGAGAAAAAGAGCAGCTTGAAGCAGCACTGCAGATGGCTCAGGTGTGTTCCATTATGACTCCCATCATATGCCTCTCATTTCAGAATACTAAGCAGAATATGAAGACATGCTGGTGATCTTTGTTGCTTGACCTTTCTCTCTTTACAAGCTAATCCAAGGTACTGTTTGCAGAATGCAGTGCTATGCTGTTAGGGTGACTCCGTCCTCAGTCTAGATGACGATTCAACCCCTATAAAGTAATAAATAAACACCTAGGATTGCATGCCAATAGGCATCAACTTGCACAACAGAACTTCCCTCTCCTCTCCTCTTTCTTGAAGCTCACCGCACATCCTCAAAATCTTCTCCAAAAGGTTGGCGGACCCTCTGGAGCAGATTTAGGGGTGTGCAAGGAGCAGATGGGGAAGTCCAATTGCACAAGCGAAGGTTTGTTGCATGAGCAGAAGAAAAATGTTGGATATGTCCCTAGATGTTGAGTGTTACATGTAGCTTGATCCTAGGCATGGCGGTACAGTGTCATCTAGCTTGAGGACAGTTTCAAAGTACTGTAATAAACAGAACTGCATTCTGCAAACACCGGATACAACCCATAGTTGTACAAATATAGTGGAATGTGTAAATGTCAGCTGCTGTGGAATCCTGATGAGGGTTAGCAATGTGGCATGTGGGACGGTGGGTTACCTCTTTCTTTTGTGCCACAGTCCTATTGAAAAATACTTGGGGGGGCAGCTGCTATTCAGCTCTGAATGAAAGCTTGCATTGGTGCCAGTGGAAATTTCTCCCTTGAACCAGATAGAGGCTCAAGGGGCACATTTTTTAAAAATGGTGAGGGGATTGCAGCTGAGAGGTGGAATCTGCAAAAAAAAATTCCCTACTGACCCCTGTTCATTAATGAGATCTTCTGGTGGATCAAAGACACTTCCATCCAAGGCACATTTGAATCCAGCCAATTGTCACTTGGCTTGGCGATAGACCATAGCCTTTTAAGAGAGTTGGAAGTGCCTGTGAGAACCTTTGCTTCCCATGGTGTACAGTACAGATGTATGCCTCTGAATACCAGTTGCTAGGATCACAAGGAGTGAGAGAGTGCTGTTGCACTCAGGTCCTGCTTGGAGGCTTGACATGGGCATTTGGTTGGTCACTTTTGAGAGAACAAGATGTTGGATTAGATGGGCCATTGGCCTGATGCAGCCCTGATACAGGGCTCTTCTTAGGTTCTCATGCCTTAGAACAATTAGAAGAAATGTTGCACATGCAGGGAGCAGAGGGAAGTGTCACTTGGCCGCCATGCAAACTCCTGCTTTCTCAGATCTGTTACTGTGACTTCATTAAGACTGATCTTTCTTTCAGATGGAGGCGCTAAGGACCCAAGAGGAAGACCAGCCTTTACAGGAAGAGGAGCAGCGTCAGATGGAAGAGATCCTGCGACTGGAGAGGGAAATTGAGAAGCTGCAGTGGCAGCAGAAGACTGACCACATCACCTGTGAGAACACCAAAAACGAGATAAAGCGGCAGAGGGAAGAGGAGATCCAGAGGCTAGAGAAGGAGGCGTCCAGGGTCGCGCAGGAGTTCCTGGAGCTACTGGATTTTGGGAATTTGGATGAGAGCGTGCAAGGCTTCGAGCACTCTCTGTCCAACGAAGGGACCCTCAACATTGAATGCAGCCTTGTAGCTCCCCTGGCTGAGGAAGAAGAAGACGAGGGCTTTCCTGCAGATGAAGAGGGACCACCAGTTCCCAGCCCAAATCTCCTGAACCAGGACAGCAGCACCAGAACCAGTGACAACTATTACTCCGAGGAAGATGCTTCTCCAAATATGCCAGTGCCTAGGAAGGGAGAGAACGAGGAGAGCAACTCTCTGTGTCTTTCCACAGAGAGATCTGCAAGCCCCCAGAAGGAGCAGCCTATGGAAAGCATCTACCAATCAGCCTCGGAAATCCTGCAGAGCGACAATGGGGACTCGGAAGAGCCAATTTACAGCTTGCCTCCAGATGTGGAGTCTGACTATGACCACGAGGAGTTTGATGGCAGCGGAGAGGCTGGCAGCACGTCCGCTGAGCCCCTGAATGGGGAGGAGGCCTCGCGCAATTCCCACAGCAACGGCATGGACTCCAACCGCGGCAGCTTAGACTCGGTAAGGGCTGCTTGCCTTGAAGCAAAAAATAGATCCTGCTCTGAAGCAGGAAGTGTGTTTTTCTTTTTATCTTTCCTGTGCACGTTTGGCACCTCAGTGCTCTCTTGTGTTACTTAATTATGTGCTCCTTGGGGTTAAAAGGCACTTTGTTTTCTTCAGTCTACATTCACAGCCATTGCATTTCATCATGATGCTTGTGAACACATTTCTACTCCCTCCCATCCATTGGATTGCCTAGTTTCATCTTGCATAACTGTCCAGGCCTTGTGGTCTCTCACAGGCATCTCCCAGCTTGGTTTCATTGGAAAATTCAATCCACACTCTTCCTGTTTGCAATCAAAGTTGCAAACAAAAAAGAAAGGGGGAAATGTAGTGAATAAAATAAGTCCCAAGACTAGATCCTAGAGAACTCCACTTCTTCTTGCAAGCTGACCTTGGAACTTTTTCAGTCTTCCCCTGTCTCAGGATGTGGTCTTGAAGGTACAGGATGCAATAGCTTGGATGAAGCCAAGAAGTTCTGGGCTTGGGCAATGCCTGGATGGGAGACTTCCAGGGAACTGTGTGTGTTGCCTTGAGTTCCATCATAGAAGAAAGGCAGGATATAAATATAATAGAAGAAAGGCAGGATATAAATAATAAAATATAGGCACAGGATTTTGTTTTGTTCTTAAGTGTTAAAATCCATTGTGTTGTGTTTCCTTTAACCCAGGGGTAGCCTTTGGCCTCCAGCTCCCATTAGCCTCAGCCAGCGTGGCTCAATGGTCAGGGATGCTGGAAGTTGTAGTACAACATTCGGAGGAAATCACATTGACTGCCTTAACCTATTGGTTACTTTACCCAATTTCTGCCATGTTTGTATTTTTCTGTGTGATACTAAAAGCTTACTTGCACAACTGGTGTGTCTGTGCGCACATGTTTGCATATGCATCCCATATATGCACATTTCCCATTTGTTCTTCACATCTTCATGCACATTTTTATGTTTTTTATATATGTTGGAATATGGATTTTGTGCCTGGTATTGGTGCATTACTTGCAGCTACAATTACTGTATGGGTATTTGTGTCTGCCAGATTTACAAGGGCACTTACTGGATTTTGTTTGACCCGATTAATCATGCACACAACAGCCACTGTCCCCGAGAACACACTCATTGTATGAACCTTTTGGGGGTGATCTTAAAAAGGGAGCTCATATGCTTTAGAAGCTATCCCATGTAGAATGACAGTTCACCCGCTTAATCTATTTAACGCCTTTGTGTTGCCCATACGGACATATATATTGTGTGTGTGTGCGTGTGTTAGGTTGTGTGTAAAGTTGTAGCTTTTCACATGATCTGCTGCAGAAGGGGGTTAGACTCTCCCACCCCCAGAAGGGGGATAATGAGAGATGGCCAGAATGCATTTGGCTGAACATCAGAGAACTATTGCAATAGAAAATTGGAGGTTCTTAAAGCAGATAGTTCCAAAATGGAAATAGAGACCAAAGTCCACATGTTGGCAACTGAGTATGGCAGGTTTTGGCCTTTGCCTTGAAATCACTCACCCACTTTAGATCATTCCTGCTTCTGTATGGTTACCATACTGCCTGGCCAGCTCAGCACTCAGATCTGCAGTGGAAGTGCGATAGGACTTGGCAGGTTGTGCTGCTTTGTTTCTGGAGCGTAACTATTCTTTTTGCCTCCAGTTTCTAGACAGTGAGGATGAAGGGGATGCTTATATGGACACGGATGAAGAATTCTGCAGCAGCCGGGTCACTGTGCTCAATGGATCGGGGCCAGCCTATTTTCACAGCTATCTCTACATGAAAGGTAAGCAGCTTGGTCAGTCCCCTAAGCTGAGCCGTTTTCCCCTGCTCCCTAATCCCCTCTCATCTCCCCTCAGTATTTGCTCCCTGTTTTGCTGTTTTGTTCTTCTTCATTTCCAAGATAAAGTCAGTAAGGCTTTTTGTCAAGGAGGGATTAGAAGGGACCTTGGTTGCTTTGCATTGGCATCCACATAAAGGCTGTGATATGCAGTCCCAAGTGTTGGGTCTTAATGGGCATGTACAGATGATAACAGTTTTTAGAGATGGCAGAGGCCCTGTTGTGGAACATGCTTGAAGTGATCTGGCAGCACTGTGAAGCAGTATTTGGGGTGGTAGTAAGGGCGTGGATAAATGAAATTAACGCTTCATGCTACAAAATTTGCATTTATAAAAAAATGGTCTTAGTGGGGAGGGAGGAGGCACCATTTGGGCCTCACTTCAGGTAACAAAATATCTCATGCCAGTTTTGTGTGGGCTTGTGCAAGTACACACATTTACCTCCCCACTCCCAATTTTACTTTGGTAACTGGCAGACCAGGGTGTTGTTTTTTTAGGGTTGTAGGGGGAGATAGTAATACAAAAAGTCAACCGCTGCCTCGCTGTACGTTGCAGCTAATGCCACTGTGATAAACTTGTGCATGCTTTTGCATGTTAGCATTCTGTCTCTACAGGAGGCCCCACATTTTTCAGGGAACTGTTATGGCCAAGGGCAGGAAGATACACATGCCACTGTCTTTGTCAGGTGCTTGTGGAGTGCAGGATGGGGACATTCTGGTGGTGCAGTAACTTTGACTGTGTCTCTTTTCTCTTCCTTGCAAGGGGGCCTGATGAACCCCTGGCGACGGCGCTGGTGTGTCCTCAAGAACGAGGCCTTTATGTGGTTTCGAGCCAAGCAAGAGGCCTTGAAGTCAGGCTGGCTTTACAAGAAGGGAGGAGGCATGTCCACGCTGTCTCGCCGGAATTGGAAACGGCGCTGGTTTGTGCTGAGAGAGGCCAAGCTGATGTACTTTGAGAACGACAGTGAAGAGAAGCTGAAAGGGACGATTGACATCAGGAAAGCCAAGTATGGGACACTATTATGTCTGTAAGCCCTAGGGATAAATCAGTATCAATATTGATTGGTAACAGGAGATGTTTGGGGAATCCTTAACAACCTGGGCCTGAGGGGAAATTGTTTGACTCCTTAAGTCCTGTGGGACATGTTTAGGCCTGAGGCTGTTAGAGAGGGTGGGGCCTTAGAGCCCCTTACCTGAGTGTAAGGGCTATTTTTAAAGCTTCAGTGTCAGTCCTGCATGCATAATGACGTTCTAGGACCAGGCCCATGCAGAGCTTGTTTGAGGCCTGGGGCGGGAGTCTTGTTCTTGGCATGATAGCTTAAGTCTGGCAGGCCCCTAGTGGTATCCACCAGCCTGTTTATCCCTCTGAGGCCTGTGAAAAGTTCAACTGACTGCCCCCCCCCCCCACATGCATGGGCCTATTTAGGCCTGATTTGAGAATTTTCTTGTAGCAAATTTTGCCCCACATTCTTGTGCACTCCCCCTGGCCTCTCTTGTCAGTACCCTTCAACCTGAATTGGTTTAGCTGTCTCTTTGCCCACATTAAAAGTCTTTTCAGTGATGTTGTCCTTGCAGTGGTTCCTTATCAACACAGCCCCCAAAGGTGGTCTCTAGGTGCAGTAGGCAGTACCCTCATTCCCACACCAGCCTGTCACCTTACTTCATCTTTGGTTGCTGTTGCTTCCTTGTTCTCAAGTATTTTCAAGAGATCGGGGAAGCGTTGAGCCTCCTTGAGACCAGGCAGTCCAATGGAGATGGATGCCAAACACAGACAAACTGCTTTTTCATCCTGGCTCTTCACACTTGTTGTTTTTCAGGGAGATTGTGGATATTCACGAGAAAGAGAATGCCCTTGATATTGTGACAAGTGATCGAGTTTACCACATAGTGGCAGAATCACCAGAGGATGCCAGGTAGGGGATGCAGGGATAGGTGTGTGTTTTTCTTTAAAAGTTTCTGCTTTTCCCCAAGGCGAGGGGTGGGAGAGCTGGAAGCAACACCCCTCCCATGATGTTGTGCTCTAAATAGAAAAGCAGTTATAAAAATAGGGAAAGGCAGGAGAGTGGAAGATGAATCATGATATGCGTGTTATCAAATCATTGTTTCAGTCTTTGTATGATGTTATCGGTATTAGTCAATATATTTAATTACTTCTATGATGCTTTGTATACAACTGCATATTAATTATAGTATTCTAGACTATTAAAAATTAACCATTTCAGTAATAAATATATACGGGTTGTTTTTTTTAAAGTGTCTTCTGCTTCTGTCTTTCTTACAGTGACTGGTTTAATGTCCTGAGCCGTGTGCACAGTGCTACAGAGCAACAGCTGAGAGAGATGCAGGATGAACAAGCCAACCCAAAGAATGCTGTGGTGAGTGGGGGGTCAAGTGGACCCCTGAAACTGTCACTCTTCTGGCTGATGAAGGATGTTCCTAGGCATTTGGTTGTCCACTGAGAACGAGATGCAGGACTAGATGGGCCGTTGGCCTGATCCAGCAGCTGGGCTCTTCTTATGTTCATCAGTAAACGGCAGGAGAGTTCTTCATGGGCACCCTTTAACAGGACTGAGTTTGAAATAAAAGGGAGGCTGTCTGAAGGATTTAACACCCTCAGCTAGTTTGATGGCAGGTATGGTGGGCAAAGGACGTATCTGAAGCAGGATTTGGGCAAAGGGATCATGATCAATGCCAGGAAGATCTTGGTGGGGAGCAGTGTGTACACCAAGTGTCATTTGGAGAGGTGACCAACCCTCCAGGACTGTCATCCTCAAAGAATTGTTCAGGGGGAAGGGATATGGAAGCCCTATTTTGTTAATAAAGCGAGAGCAAATATGTCCTCATTTAGGGCCTGACACCAAACCAAGAATACCGTCAAAGGTGGACTGTGCCCAGGAACTGTAGCTTGCAAATGGAATTGAAATTCCACTCTTGATAGCAGAATACTTGAAGTTGTTAGGGTGCATTTCAGGGTGCTTCCAGACAGAAGGTGTTACGTTACAGATAACTGAATCATAGAATCATAGAGTTGGAAGAGACCACAAGGACCATCGAGTCCAACCCCCTGCCAAGCAGGAAACACCATCAGAGCACTCCTGACATATGGTTGTCAAGCCTCTGCTTAAAGACCTCCAAAGAAGGAAACTCAACCACACTCCTTGGCAGCAAATTCCACTGTCGAACAGCTCTTACTGTCAGGAAGTTCTTCCTAATGTTTAGGTGGAATCTTCTTTCTTGTAGTTTGGATCCATTGCTCCGTGGATCAGCATATCTGACCTTGCATGCCGTGTTGGGGCTGTACTGATCACTTCTAATCAGAACAGCAGATTGGGATCTAGCAAGACATGTGTGGGAGACGCAGTCTAAATCTGCAACGGGAAACTAACCCCATGCTAGCTGGTACTTTTCCCCTTGGAGGTATCTTCCCCAATGCTTCTTCGATTTTACAGTGTGTGTGTATGTCTAGATAAGATAAATGTATGCACACATATATACATACATACATACATACATACATAGCTCATTCACACACATAAGGACTTATGGGGAGGGGTAGTGCCATGTCTCACCCCTGGCACACATTGGAACCTGGTCATCCATAGAGGTCAGAGGTTTTTGATCCACGCAGTCATTCATTCCTACAGGAGCTCCAGATGTTGGGATTACAGTCCCATCATCTCTCATCATTGACCATGCTGTTTCAGGCTAGCGGGAGTTGTAGTCCAAAGCATCTGGAGGGCAACAGGTTGAGGAAAGTTGCCCTCTAGGAGAAAGTAAAGGGGTGCACTTAGGGACTCAACATGTTCACTGCCTCCTGGTGACACCAACAATTACAAATGCGGCCTACTTCTAATTACGGAGCCACATTGTGTATTGTTGTTGCTGCTGTCTTCCACAAACGTCCCAGTGTGATGTACAAAAGATAATAAAAACAGCTAAAAATCAGTTTAAAACAGCAGGGGGGAAAGCAAGATGAATTTAAAAGCAATAAAAGGTGGGTGCCTATGTGTGGATCACACTGGAATGGAACAGAATGGTAGGAACTGGATCTTGCATATATCTAGAAGTTTGTTCTATTTTTTGTTGTTTTAAAGGGAACCCTGGACGTGGGGCTCATAGACTCAGTCTGTGCTTCTGACAATCCTGACAGGTAAGCTACAGCTGAGTTCCTATTTGTGTGTGCTTTTTTGTTTTGTGATTTTCAAATATTTTTGGTGCAGCAACAATTGTGTAACGGGAAAATATTTAAATCCATCTACTGCATATTTGAGTAAATATAAATGCAACAGATAAGGAGCTACTTAAAATGCCTCCAGCCAGTATAAATATCTCCCAAATGGCTGTGTTTATTTTTAGTGACTGGCCATTGGCTCCAGAAGCTCCTTGAAGCATTTGCTTTCCTCTTAATAAAGTCTAGTTGCTGTGGGTTTGGGTTCTTGAGCTCTGGGTGTTTCATACTTCAGGAAAGTGTGTGCAACTACACACCACCTGCCCTATGAGCTAAAGTTGTGTATGCTCCGCAGAGAGATGGCTGCTTTTATGGCACAGTACCATCCAGTGGGGTGCTTTCCCTTTTATATTACCATCGTTTTTGTTGTTATTATTATTTATTTATACCCTGCTTTTCTCCCTGCTGGGACTCAAGGCAGCTTTCAGATAGAAACAAGAACCACTAAAAACATTTTTTTAAAAAATCAATAATGAAAACTATATACGTATATAAAATCTGTTTAAGGCATACCAATAATTAGACTCAAAAACAGCATGGCACCAGCCCTTTAATTTAATTAAAAGCAGTCAGTTCCCAAAAGCCTGTTGGGACAAGAAAGCCTTTACCTGCCTGTGCAAAGGCAACAAGGAGCCAGTCTAGCTTCTCTAGGGAGGGAGTTCCAGAGACTGGGAGCAGCCACCAAGAAGGCCCTCTCCCATGTCCCCAGCAAGCATGCCTGTGAGTGTGGTGGGACCAGGAGAAGGACCTCACCTCAAGACCCAGGCAGGTTTGTATTGGTCAATAAGGTCCTTCAGACAGCCTGGGCATATAAGCCATGTGGTGCTATATAGGTAATAACCCACACTTTGAATTGCACCCGGAAACAGACCTGTAGCCAGTGGAGCTGTTCTAGCAAGGGAGTCATCTGCTACATATAACCAGCCCCTGTCAACTATCTGGCTGCAGCTTTTAGAGCCAGTTGAAGTTTCGGAGTACTGTTCAAAGGCAGCCACACGTAGAGTGTGTTAGAGTAATCCAAACTGGATGTAACTAATATATCTGTCACTGTGGGCAAATCAGACATCTCATATACTTCCCCCTCTTCCCCACGACACATGCCCATTTCTTCCAGAATAGTAGTTTTTCTGGACGTGGCAAACATTAAGTGCTTCCACAGTTTAAAAGTTGCATCTGAAGCAGTAATCTGACTTGCATCCTTGAAAAGGAGAGCAAAATTAATGTTTCTGTGTGTGGCCTAATCTTCTTGAGTTTTCTTGCTCAGCTTGAGTCTGGGCAAAAAACAAACAGATTTGTGTTGTGGCTTTGGAAAAATATTAATATTGATGTTGACGACGAGATACTAATTTTGATGATGGTGCTTTTTCAGGCCAAACTCCTTTGTGATCATCACAGCAAATAGAGTCATTCACTGCAACAGTGACATCCCTGAAGAGATGCACCACTGGATCTCCCTGTTGCAGAAGCCCAAAGGCGAATCCCGGGTCGATGGGCAGGAATTTCTTGTGAGAGGTATGAAGGCAAGATGAAAGAGCTGGCTAAATATATTGTGCCTGAGGCAGAACACCTAAACAGTACCCTCCTTGCCCCAGTGGTGTTAATAATACAAATAAGCCATTTGCTGGCCTTTGAGGCAGCCTATCTCACCATAGCACTAGTTGCTACAGTCATGGCACAGATCACTCTTCCAAAGTGATAATGGGATTTTCCACTTTATAAATGGGATACGAAGCTGATGATGACCATGAGAACTGATGCAACAGAGTGGCTCATAACATGCAGTGGTGAGAAAGCCTCCAGTTCAAATCTCCCCTCATCCAGGAATTCTCTAGGTGGCCATGGGCAAGTTTGCTGCTTTCTTTGCCTCGACCCCACCTGTTCATATTGGCATTGCAGGATGCTTGTAAGGATTTACTAAGATGAAGCCACTATAGTCTTCATGTTTTAACAGCAGTGTATAAGTGTTAAGAACTGAGGTATGTATTCACACCCTTTAAGTGTGGGTTTCACTGACAAGATACCCAGGGTTAGCAGCAGAGTATTTACTGTATTTTTCGCCCTATAGGACGCACTTTTTCCCCTCCAAAAATGAAGGGGAAATGTGTGTGCATCCTATGGGGAAAATGCAGGCTTTCGCTGAAGCCTGGAGAGCGAGGGGGGTCAGTGCGCACCAACCCCTCTCGCTCTCCAGGCTTCAGGAAGCTATCTGCTAGCAGTGGGAGATGCAGCTCTCCCACGGCTAGCGGAGAGCTTGCCTGCACCCAGAAGCTTGGGGCGCGCTGAGCTCAGCACACCCCAAGCTTCAGGCTTCGCGCAGTGCTCCGCTAGCCATGGGAGAGCCATGCGAAGTCGCGCGCGTCTCCCACAGCTAGCTGAGAGCTTGCCGGCACCCAGAAGCTTGGGGCGCGCTGAGTTCAGCATGCCCCAAGCTTTGGGCTTCGCGGAGCGCTCCACTAGCCGTGGGAGAGCCGCACAAAGTCGTGCGGCTCTCCCACGGATAGCGGATAGCAGCCTGTTCTGGGGGCTGGGGTCGGGGGCAAGCTCGGGCTTCCCCCGCCCCAGCCCTGCATAATTTTTTATTTCCCCCCAAAAAAACCAGGTGCGTCCTATGGGGCAAAAAATACGGTAATCTGAGGAACGATGTAAACAGAGTGAAGTTTGAGGTGACTGTGATTCATCCCAGTAATTAAATGCTGATCCCATCATCGCTCTCTCAACTGTCAAAATTCCCACCCACCACCCCGACCGTCATTCAGCACACGCTTCAGCTGCCATCTCCCACTTGCCTTAACATTCTGTACCCCAAGCAGTCTCCTCCCGCCCCCTCACTTCCCTCCAAACACCAAACATGGTTCATTAAAAGCTCTTTGGGTGGTTGAAGTGTTACCTAAACTCACTCTTTCTTTCTTTCTTTCTTTCTTTCTTTCTTTCTTTCTTTCTTTCTTTCTTTCTTTCTTTGCAATGCATGCTCTGATAGTGAAGTCAGGAAGTCAGCTTGGGGAGATGAAGGTTTAGACTGAATTGTGCCTCCTCCTTCCTCTGTTCTTTAAAAGAAAGGAACAGGAATTTGAAAGTCTCCAGCAGCATCCCGTTAGCAGGGGAGCAAACTCGATTTCTTGAATTTCAGTTCCATTGGGCCCTGTTGTCCCTCTGTCCCATCAGGCTGGCTTCATAAGGAGGTCCAGAGCAGTAGCAAGACCTCTTCCCTGAAGGTGAAGAAACGCTGGTTTGTGCTGACCAACACTGCCCTTGATTACTACAAATCGTCCGAGCGCACAGCCACCAAGCTCGGGACACTGGTGCTGAACAGCCTCTGCTCAGTGGTCCAGCCTGATGAAAGGGTCTTCAAAGAAACAGGTAAGGAAGGGGGAAAGGTGTTCTTTGTGTGCCACTGTGTCCTTCTCTGAGTGTTCGTTGCCATTCTTTACCATTTTGTGCATGGCTATAAATGTGTGGAATATCATTTTGGTCATTTGTAATAGGACACAGTCCTGGCAGACTATAGGGGGTCCTATAGAGGGTCCCAGCTTCAATCCTCATTTCAAAGGATCCAGCATCAGCGCTTGGGAGAATCTGCCTGAGAGACCAGCTGCTAGTATTGGGATAGATGGGACCATGGTTGGACTTTGTATGATGCAGATCACTTCTTCATATGCCTGTGTCTGTTCTGCATTCATTATTGGAAAGGCCCGAAGAGAATTTCTGGACTGACTCTGTTCATCTTATAAACCATAACATTTAATTTGCTGGTTTCTTTGGAGTGAAATAGCATTTGTGTCATGGGAATGATGGCACAGAGTGAGTCCTGTGGGCTTAAGTTGGTCTCCATGGGCCAAGGCAATCAAGTGCACAAAGGAATATCAGGGGCTTTCTGTAGATCCCTTTGGGTGCCATTGGCCAGTTTAGATCACACGGCAACTGCATCATGTCATGAGCAGCTGATAGAGCGCAGTCAACATTGCCACCAGGATCTGGCCTCTGCCAGCTCACACTTTTCTCTCTCGCTGTATCATTTGCCATCTCAATTACTCCAAGATTGGGCAGTTGTTGCCTGTTTCTGTTTGTGCCTTCAGGCTACTGGAATATCACTGTGCATGGCAGAAAGCACTCGTACCGGCTCTACACAAAGCTGTTGAATGAAGCCATGCGCTGGGTCTCTGCCATCCAAGGAGTCATTGACAGCAAGGTTCCCATTGAAACACCCACACAGCAGCTGATTCGGGACATTAGAGTAAGTGCCTCTAATTCTTAATTGCACATGAGTATGAGGGCTATGGTCTAAACCACTGAGCCTCTGGGGCTTGCCTATCGGAAGGTTGGCGGTTCAAATCCCCATGACGGGGCCAGCTTCTGTTGCTCAGTCCCTGCTCCTGCCCACCTAGCAGTTTGAAAGCACATCAAAGTGCAAGTAGATAAATAGGTACCACTCCGGTGGGAAGGTAAACAGCGTTTCCGTGCACAGCTCTGGTTTCGCCAGAAGCAGCTTAGTCATGCTGGCCACATGACTCGGAAGCTGTACGCCGGCTCCCTTGGCCAATAAAGGGAGATGAGCGCCGCAACACCAGAGTAAAGGGGTCCTTTACCTTTTTATAAGTTTTATATCCAGATTACTAGGATCTCTTTATACTCACAGGTTTAAGATATTAAGGCAAATGAGTTTTCCTTGCTCTCTTCATATACAACCTTTTAGGATTTGCTCATGTCTGTGTAAATACCCAGGTATTTGAGCTTCCCTCCCATTATTTGCATCATTCTGCTCAGTTCAAAAGTGGAGATGCCCCTTAGCACTTTCCCTTTCTTCCTGCCCCTCTTCTAGGTATACAATTTCTCTCTGCACACACGTTGGAATAATCAAAAGCAAGAATGGAACATACACAAAGGACAGGGTCTATTAATTCTTAAGTAGTAGGTCTGGATTCTGCAAAGGATTCTGGTAGAATCCCTCTTTCAGCGGGAATAGTGTGTTAAGGCACATTCATATGTGCAGGACAATCCAAAGGCTGCACATTTTTATGGGAGAGTCATAGCTCAGTGGCGGATCACATTGTTTGCATACAGAAGGTCCCTGGTACAATACCCGACATCTCCCATGAAAGAAGGATATCCAGTATCAGGGTTGAGGAAAACCTCTCAGACCTTGGAGGGCAGCTGCCGGTCAGAATAAAGAACACTGGCTGAACCAGTAGTTTGACTGTACAGAATGCAGCTTCATGTGTTTGTATCGTAGGAATCCCTCCACTGAGCTACAAGGAAGCACCTCTTGTAATTTTCTCTCTGAAGTTTGCCGTTTGGCCCCCCCTTTTCAGGTAGACAGATGGAAATACATATTGTCAGGACTGCCGCTAGGTCCCAGCTCACAGAGGACCAACGCCCAGTGGATATTATATACAAAAGTCTTTATTGAAGTTTAGTTTCCATTTCCAAGCTCTGGGCGCGCAGGCCCACGTCTTAACGCTAGACCGGCTAAGTCCCCTCTGACTCACTGCTCCACCCACACCAGTTTAAGATTCTAGCCCGGCTCCACCTCTTGCGCTGCTCTTTCCTGCGTTGGGTCCTTCTGCCCTCTGGGGTTCCCTCCTTCCTGGACTCCTCTGACGCGGAGCCTCCTGAGTCTTGCCCCTCCCTCCGGCGGGCTTTAGGACCTGGCTCCCTTCCCGGGCTCCCCGCTGTGCCGCGCTCCTGTACATTTGAACTTGGCGCGCGCGCCCAGCCGGTGACTTTCCTTCTGACCGTTTCCCCGCTTCCTGATGTGGGTGTTGCCAAACCTGACTCCTCTCCTCCCTCTGGTGGTGAGGACACTGGTCCCGACTCCTGGGACTCCCCCTCCTCACTGCGCTCTGGTGGAGACGCTGGCCCTGATCTCCAGCTGCTGTTCAGGGACTCCCCGCTGGCCCCTCCCTCTTGAGGTTTCTCCCTTGGAATCTCCCTTGCTCTGGCCACCGGCGCTCCCTTCTGTGAGTCCTCCGATTCGCTAGAGAGGCTTGTGGAATAACTCTGGCCACTGTCACTGCCTGCGCCCCCCTCGTACTCCTCCTCCTCACTCTCCATTTGCTCCCCCTCCTGTGTCTCTCCTTCTGAACCCCTGACACATATACACTTGGTTAGTTCCCTTACACACACACACACACACACACACACGATTAAAATCGGCAGAAGGGTGTAGATGCACATTTTATTCAACAACAACTAAAAGCAATATTATGATCTGTCAGAACATGGCGTGTTTCTAAATATTTAGAATTCCTTTTGATGAGAGGGCTGTTGTTGGCCTGACATACTCTGGATATTTTGTGATATAAAGTGATCTCCAAATCCTTCTATGGACTTGGTTTGGCAGTTTCCCCTGTTTCTGACCACTTTGCCATTTTTGCAGTACAAGGCCTTTAACTGTTGTTTTATCTCTTCTGTAATGGACTGGGAGCACTTCCATTTAATAGTGCAATTAGATAGTTGGAGGGAAAGAGAGAAGCCCTGTAAAGGTAACCTCTATTTGCCCACCCCTTCCTTTCAGGAGAACAGCATGAACCCTGAAGTGGTAGAACAGACCTACCGGAGGAATCCTATCCTGAGATACACCCAGCACCCCTTGCACTCGCCGCTTCTACCACTGCCATATGGGGACGTTGGGGTCAACTGTGAGTGACTTGGTGGCTTTTGAGGATGCTATGTCAAGGGTTCAAAAGGAATATTTTTTAGAGGATGGGATGGGACTGAGGCAGAATCTTGCCAGGATGAAGGTTATCCAGCTTTACAGTGCAACCCAGTATACACATTTCCTCAAAAGTAGGTTCAACTTCAGTGCAACTTACTTCTTAGCTGAGTGTGCACAAGAATTCTGTGTACACTGGCTCAGAAGTAAGTCTCAGTGGGTCCTACACCCTAATAAACATGCATAGAATTGCACTGTAAATCAGAGTTATTGTGTTGACTCCTGCTGAACTCTGATGTTTAAAAAAACACTGTAGAAGTGGGAAGATGCAGTGAACTTACCAGTGAAATGGAATTAACTAGCTGATATACGAAGAAAGGAGCAGAATCATAGCCCTATCATGTAACCATTTCTAATGCGGGGAACTGGATTGTCTCTCAAGTGACCATTGGGTAGTGATAATTGTCAGAGGAGTTTCCTTTCTCCTCTGGGTTGTGGGCATGAGCAAATGTGTTTCCTGGAATGATGAACTACCAGCTGGCCAGTCCGTAGTTGGAGGACATACTGACTGCCTTCTCCCTGCCTTGTTGTTTGTGCCGCCTCCTCCCACTGCAGTGCAGCAAGAGAAAGGCTACAGCAGCCTCCAGGACGAAGCAATGAAGATCTTTAACTCCCTTCAGGAGATTGAGACAGTCTCGGACCCCATCCCCATTATCCAGGGCATTCTGCAGACCTGCCATGATCTCAGGCCCCTCCGGGACGAGGTGTACTGTCAGCTGATCAAGCAGACAAACCACGTGCCACAGCCCAACAGACCGGGGAACCTTCACCACTGGCAGCTGATGACCTGCATGAGCTGCACCTTCCTGCCCAGCAGAGGAATCCTCCGTTACCTCAAGTTCCACCTCAGAAGGTAAGAACCATCCTGGAGGAATTTCTCTGCAATTGTAGCTAGCTCCCTGACTCCAGAGCACTGAGGAATGCATTACATAGCACCGGTCGCTGCAGACATACAGAAACATAGGAAGGCTGCTTCATATTGAGTCAGCCCATCAGTCCGACCATCTCAGTATTATCTCCACTGAAGGGCAACAGCTCTCCAAGATTCAGTCCTAGCCAGAGATAGAACCAGGAACCTTCTGCATGCAAAACAGGAGGCCCTTTGCCTAATATTTGCATCCTTAGAGATCATTGCAGAGACCACCCACCCCCAATTTACCTCCACCTTGCTTTGTGAAAACTCCAGTGCTTCCTGTACTACTTTCCCTCATATCTGCTTTCTACTCAGCAGCAGTGCCAAGCTGGTCCTGATATTTTTAGATAGACAAAGGTGTAAATATTGGTCTCAGAGGCAGAAAACAGTAAATAACCTCTGTCCAAATGAATGAAATTTGCTTATATTAAGTGATATAACATCTTCATAGGCTGTAGGTAGCCCACAGCCTTTTGAGTTGGCTTGGCCTCGCTATACAAATGACACGGTTCTAGGTCAAAGTTTGTTTCATGACAGAATGGCAATATGTTATTTATCTCTTCTCTCTCCTCACCCTCCCTCAACCAGAGTAAAAGATCTCTTCCCAGGCACTGAAATAGATCGATATTCTCAGTTCATCACTGATTCACTGAAAAGAACCAAGAGCAGGGAGTTTGTCCCCTCCCAGGAGGAAATACAGGCCCTCATCACCCGGGAGGAAATGACCACCACCGTCTACTGCCACGGAGGAGGTTCCTGTCAAATTACCATCAATTCTCATACCAGTGCCGGAGAGGTAAGAACGAAGGCAGAATTTTCAAGGCAAAGATGTCCAGGGAAGAAGGGGCATTCAGCTTGCTTCAGATGGCCTCTACTAGCGGAAGTGGAGGGAATATATGTCTCTCTCTCTTAGTCCAGCCTGTTTGCATCTGTCTGAGAGGTTCCTTGTGCAACCAAATCCTTTGTGGAGTAATGTGGTCTCCCTCCTCCCTTTGTAGGTGGTAGAGAAGCTGATCCGGGGGTTGGCCATGGAAGATAGTCGGAACATGTTTGCCCTCTTTGAACGCAACAAGCATGTGGACAAGGCCATTGAGAGTCGGGTGATTGTAGCCGATGTTCTGGCCAAGTTTGAGAGGTAGGTGTTTCACAGGAATAATCCTCCTGTTTAGCATTGGGGGATCTGATACTTTCTAAACAAGAAGGCCTTCTGCCATGTTGTTAGTACTCTGAGACCTTATGGCAGGGTGCTATGGAGATGCTGTTTTCAGAGACAGATGCTACGTGTAGACCAGCTCTTCTTTACCAATGAACCTGATGGTAACCAGCTTCTTCCTCATCTTTCAGACTTGCTGGGTCCGTGGAAGAGGAGGATGAGGATGGGCACTGGCAGCTCTACTTTAAACTGTATTGTTTCTTGGATGTTGAAAACGTTCCCAAGGAAGGGGTGGAATTTGCTTTCATGTTTGAGCAGGTAAGTCTTCGCATGGGAGAGAATAAGCAGGTGGGTGGCTGGGTCAAGCCAGGGTAGTGGAGAATTTGCCTGCAACAGCCCATTGCTATTAGGACACTGAGTTGTTCATCTTGACTTATAAGGCAATATACATAACTTAATTATAATTCCAAAGGGGTAAGCATAGGCATTGGGATGGTCTCTTGAAGCAAACAGCCTTTGGGGGAAAACATATTTTAGTTAGCTAGTTATTTGCCTGCTTTTTAGTGTATCTACCTCCCAAGCTTGGTTACACCATACCAATGTACAGTATTACAATTCCAAAGTTTCAAAGAACAATAAAATAGCAAGTAACAACATTTATAGACCCACGAATAAAATTGCTCCTTCTGCTATTCACAGGCTCATGAAAGTCTCATTGATGGCCATTTCCCTGGTCCAGAGGAGACACTGCAGCACTTGGCTGCTCTGAGGCTGCAGTACCTCTATGGGGATATTTCCAAAATCTCCTGGTCCCTGGACAACATCTATCCAGTGAAGAGGCTGAAGTCCAAAATCCTGCAGTCCATGAAGAGTAGCGGTCCCAGCAGCCATGCCCTGGAGAAAAGGCGGACCAGCTTCCTGGAGGGCACTCTGAAGCGTAGCTTTAAGGCGGGCTCAGTGAAGAAGCAAAAGGTGGAAGAGGAGCAGATGATGGAGATGTGGGTGAAAGAGGAGCTGTCGGCAGCTCGGGCCAGCATAACAGAAAAGTGGTGCAAACTGCAGGGGCTGCTCCAGCAGCAAGCCATGGTGGCCTACATGAACATCATGAAGGAATGGTCGGGCTACGGCTCCACTGTCTTTGATGTGGAGGTGAGAGACACACAAGAAGCCTCAGTATTAATCCTTCTTCTTTTGAAAGATGCTACAGGAGGATTATGTTTATTATCTCAGTTACACTTCATAAGAATCTTCAAAGATGGTTCCATTTTATTACCCCCACTATTAGAGATTGAGGGTTGTGGGGGAGGGAATTGAGGTGCAAGCTAATCGACGAATTGCTGAAGAGCCAATGTGGGTGTTGCTAAGAGCATTTGGCTAGGAGGGAGGACACCCAGGTTCAAATCCTGGCTCAGTCACAGCTAAATTACCTCACAGCATTGTTTGGAGAATAAAACAGGAAAGCAGGAGAACAGAGTAGTCAGACCTGAACTGTCTGGAAAGGCAGGATGTAAACACAATAAATAAATATTAGCTACCAAGCCTGTTCACGGCTGAGCTAAGATTTGGCAGATCCCATTAAAGAATGAAGTCGAAATCAAAATAAATAAATTAAATATTTTGGGTCTTACTTTGACACCATTTTTTATTATTTGCTTTTGAGGTGGGAACCTTTACTAATTACTCGGGGGGTTCATTGGATGGGGCGGGGGGGCAGGGAGAGGATTGGTTTTTGACCAGGGGCTTTCAGTCTTCGGTTCAGTCATCCACTGCATGCTTTTCCCCCCAAGCAACACCTTCCCTTTGCTAACTCTTCTTGTTTCTTTCCTGCAGTGTAAGGAAGGTGGCTTTCCCAACGACCTCTGGTTAAGTGTCAGTACAGAGAATGTGTCAGTGTACAAACGGGGAGACCCCAAACCCCTAGAAACGTTCCAGTATGAGCACATTGTCTTCTTTGGGGCTCCCCAGCCCAATACCTTCAAGCTGACAGTGGATGAGAGAGAGATGTACTTTGAAACCCCCCAGGTATGCTTCATGGAACACTAAGTTAGCCTGTTTTGTGAGTGACCACAAGCACTTTTGTGCTGAGGCAGGACTGGGTGGGCAAAAAGCATAAGCCGAAAGGCTTCCTTTTTAAAGTATGTTGCAGGGGTGGGGAACAATTTTAGCTCCCCAGATTGGCCACATGGGTCAGATTTGAGAGGTGGGTGGGGCTTAGGAATCACCAGTCACAAAGCTGGCAAAGCATTTCTCCCTCCCGTTCCCTGAGCAAAGGAGGGTGGGGGGAGCAAGGAAGAAGCCTGCATTTGACAGATTTTTTGGGCTGCCTGTGCCTGTTCCTTGAGCGGAATTTAAACCCCCCACGTACAAGCGGGGGTTGAATTCTGCTCAGGGAACAGGTATGCACAGCCAAAGAAATGCAGGCTTCTTTCTTGCGTTTCCCAAAGTGATAGTAGCAGTAGGGGTTGGGAGAAAGCAAGGGGATACAGAAGACCCTTCGCAAGTCCCCATTCCAGTTATATTCCATTGGCTTCTGGCCACCATCAGAATTTGCTGCTATATAACTGCTCAGTGCGTTAAGTGATCCTGACCGTCCCCTCTTATCTTATTAGGTGGGAGAGATCATTAAAATCATGAAAGCCTACATCAACATGATTGTGAAGAAATGTTGTAGCATCAAATCGGCCACCAGCCTGGACAGTCGTGCGAGTATCTGGACGAGGTGATGAGGCCCGTGGCACTGCACTGAGCCCTTGAGGAAAGATACACACTGTGTTCCAGCCAGATTTGTAGCAAAAATCCTTTTTTGTAAGAAGGAGAAAACATCTCCCTTTTTTCCTTTGCTTTGAGAGAAGGAAAAAGGGACTGATGCTGAGCACCCACAGCTGCAGGGCTTGCTCTTTAACCAAAACCACAACCCCGACTACTCTGGCTAGCTACTCAAGGCAGCTGGAGGCCAGGCTCCCTCTGGCCTCACTCTTGGAGCAAAGACCTTACTGCAGATGCAAAGTGAGACCACCAGAAGCAAATGTGGCTACCTTTCTTGAAGAGATTGAGGCGCGGAAATATTTTGTGCAATAAAAGCAGCAGGTGGGTGGGTGGGGAGTCTCAATGTTGTGGTGTGATGCAAGATTCCCGCATGCGCAAGAGATAGAGGCTCCAGTTAATTTGGCAGCCAAGCTCTCCAATGGTAAAGACTAAACTAACCCTTTGGGGGGCTGATGTTCGCTCAGGGATGAGCTGCTACTACTGAATATAGTATTGGAAGCCTCTCTGCTGCGTGGACGGGCGGGTTGTGTTGTGTTATCAGTATTACCATCCCCAGAGGTTTAAGGTTTAATTACTTCCAAATCACAGAGTTTTCAAAGCTACAATTTATTAAAAGGCCACCACTCTGTTTGATGTTAGCGGAGATCCTCACAGAGGCTTGTGACTCTCGAAGCAGGATCCTTATGGAAACCACCAGCTGTGTGTAAAACGACACATATTTCTTTTGGTGCTGTTCTTCCAAGCCCTTTGGAGAGGAGCTATTTCTCATGGTGCATGTTTGGAGAGTTTGCCACTTGGTAGTATAAAAAACCCATTTCTCTGATGAGTCCAGGGGGTGAGATTTGTGGATAGATCTACGTGTATCCAGTTGCAAGGAGAACAGTCCCTTTTCCCTAATCACTTTGATGCTGCTTTCCCTTCCTTCCTGGAGTTTGGGCTGCTTTTATTCCTTATCCTTTTCCATAGGCTAGTTTTTATGCCACACAAAGCCTTGGGAGGCTACAGATAGTAAAACAGACTAAATGAATGGATTTTGAGAAGGTAAGAGGAGGGAGCTGGCTGCGAAGGCGGCAGAGAGAAAAACCAGCTAGAGTCAAGGTAACTGAGAACACAGAAGGCTGAAGGAATCATCTGTGCTTGATGAGGTAGGGAAGGAACGGGGCACAGGGAGGAGTCAGATGAGGTGGCTGTACATCTCTGAATCCCCACCTGTCGGAGGACTTGCTCCATTCTCTCCTGAAACCCTCCAGCATGCCAGCCTGGGAAGAATGGGTTTATCCTGTAAGCTGCTGAAGCCCTAGGGCAGGGATGGGGAATCTGTGGCCCTCCAGATATTCGTGGGCTACACTTTCCTTCATCCCTGTCCATGGGCTGTTCTAGCGGGAGCTTATGGAAGGGTTATGGAGACCAACAAGTTCCACTAGGCTAAGTGCCACATTGGTCCATTGTGGTTGCTTAGAAAGGCCATGTACATAAGCCCTCCAAAGTTAATAGCTTGCCGTGGGTTGGCAGATGACAGATGAAAGGCAGTTAATGCAAAATATCTCTCTTTATCCTGCTTCTGCTAGCAGTAGGAAAGGGGTAAAGAGGTGGATAAAGTATTGCAATCCAGTCCCCAAAGGGTTCAAATCTTACTCTGCCCACCTCCTGCCTTCTGAGACATCTTTGGCCATTACCCAGGTATTTGTAAGCATCTTTTCATAGCCTATGGGGCTAGGGACTTAATTTTTTTAAAAGAAAAATACAGCCAAGATTCTCAGGATCCGGAATTCTTTGTCTACTATCAATTTGTGTAATATGAGGGGAATTATATTCAACTATGCCTTCCTCTCTAAGCACAAAGGCAGCATTTTTCCCTATTCCAGGCTATTTTGGGGGTTTCCACTTTCTTTTTCAGCTAGGTAAATCAAGCTGCCAATCTGCTCTGGTTGAAATTCAACCAAGGTTGAATTTCAAATCTCTTGTCCAGTCCACTCAGTAAAACCCAAAGAATCTGGAACTTTTCCTCTACAAAGGATTGTCCAATCAGGGATCTCGTTTCCACACTCCCATCCCTTTGTCCCGGGGAATGCAAATAAAGTAAGTCACACCTGCCTGAAGAAGCCATCCAGTGACGTAATTATAATTGCTTTCTTTTTTATTGAAGCGAAAACACAAAAGCCACAGTTCAGGGTTTAGCAGCCACCTCTTTTCTCCTGTAAGGTGCCCACCCAAATATCCTGTGCATGTTATGTAGTTACATCAGCAAGGCTGGACAGACTGTCTCACCATTCTGTAGTTTTGAAAGAGAAACAATTGCCTTAAGACACCAGACTGAGTCACATTAAGAGTTCTTACCTCTTTGTTTTGGCCCTCACCAGGTTGCAGAGTGGAACAAAGACGACTAGTGAACTTGATATTCCCTGTTTGGTCTGATACATACTAGAACCTTCTTAGTACACCTTCCTGCTCCCCAGTCCTTAGCCCTGAACTACTGCTCTGTCCTGGCTCATGGGTTGCTGCAGGCAGCTTAAACCCAATTAGAAGTATAACTTCCATTAATTCTATTGCATATTTCCTTCTGCTCTTTTTGTTGGTTTAATTTGTAACTGGCTTTACAAGATGGAAGTTTAATAAATTATTGGATTGGAATTGTTTTTCTTTGTTTCAGTACCTCACTCACAGGCTCACAAGACATTTTTTTGTAGAATTCTTTCCCATTTTTTATTTTTTTTAAATTCCTTTTTTTCAAATTGTTTGTAACAGTCCATGCACGGGTGGAATGAACTTGCATAGCGGAACTCCATCTTCATCTCCTTCCCCCTGCAGTCTTCCCACAGTTTTAGAAACCATAGGGGCTGCAGAGGTGAGGAAAATAAGGTGGAAGTCCTGTTGTGCAAGCAGATGTAAACTTTCACAACAGTGAGTTCTGTCAATTATTAGTAACAGACGACCAAAAAATAATAATAATTGAGCAGAAAAACCTGCTTATGGGTATCCAGCCCATGGGCTAAAGCTTTTCATATTTCAGAAGTGCTCTATTCTTTCCTGGGCTGCTTTATAAAATTGCTATCCCATCACTGAGGGGAGGGATTAGGCTACAGAAAGTCAACTGAACAGGGTACAATAATTTTACTTACAAGGCTGTGCCTGGGTTGATTTCCTGCGCCAACTCCTTGTTCAAGCCACTGAACAGGAGAGTAGGTATACAGATGTTTCAACTTTCCTTTATACCAAATTACTTGTTTTCATTCTTGGAAGAAAAAGTTGCAATTTTCCTTACTGACGGCAATTCAGAGGTAAACGGGGGTCTAGACTAAGCACACCAGTTTTCAATCCTCTGGCTTCTTTTCTAGTTTCCACCAGGACCCAAAGATGCCAGAACTGTCACCAAATTGCTTTTGAATATGTTTTTTATATAAACAAATACCATACACTTGAACCTGCAATATAGAAACACAATGATTTTTAAAAATTATTTCCCAAAGATTCTGTGTTAGCCAGGCTTGTCTTCTGCGACTGATTTGCACTAGCAGTACAGAGATTTTGATAGGTGTAGCATGAGACTCAAAGCTGACCAACGAAGCCCTACCTCCTCCAAATATAGATATGGTCTAGAAAAAAGCAGTACAACCTTTGTAGCTCAAAGACAGGCAACATACATAATCTAACCATTAAAAAACATAAGCAAAAACATTTTCTTGCAGTACTTTGTGGTAGAGAGGAAACTTTATTGTACAACTCTGAATTCTACTGGTGGTTATTTAGATGACCATTACTGAGCACAACCTACTGCCAAGTTCCCCAGTGTAAGAGCCGCTGAACTGAATGGGAGCTGCACAGAAATAATAGATTGTGCCAACTGTGGCGTTCGATCCCACATTCTCTGTTCACCCACTTTATCCCTAGGGCATGTGCTAGGCTAAATATACACTGGGTAGCAAATTTTAAAACCACAGAAGGATGAACAAAGTGTTCCTTTCTGCTTGGTTCATGACATTTCAATTTTGATTTGGTATGGTGTTTGGATGATATCCCATTTTCTCTGAAAGTGCATGTAATATCAGAACAATGGGCTGCCCTCTGGAGTAGAAGTTGGAGTGTACAGGCACACAGTACTTTGAAAAAGCAAGGTGCCTTTTCCCTATGGGACACCTTGACAGCTACAGGTTTTAATCCAGCTATACAGACCGTGCTATGCACACTGGTGCTGAAAACAGTCTGGAGGGGGGTCTGCACTGTGTACGGATGTATACTGAAGAGAGACAGCACAGACCAACAAAACAGAATAAACTGATTTGAAAGGAAAGGTAACTGGGAAGATGTAAAAAAATTTAAATCATACATTCTTATTGGCTCTGTAGATGTATTTGGTAGGAACACAAGTAATCCAATTTGAACTGGGTAGGTGAATGGTATCTCCCACTTTTAGGGCCAGTTTCACAGTCCAGGCAAAGACTGCAATCACACTCACCATACAACAGGGATTCAAGGCATTATAAGAGCCCATTGTCCTGACATTGCTCAGGTATGAACTCCACCGATTCTGTATCCAAGATTGGCAATCCAAGCACAAAACCCATTCTAACAAGCAAATAACCTTGGTGGGTTGGGGCAAAGATCCTTCCTCACGGAAGAACGCCCTGGGTGCTCTTTGCATCCCAAGTCTTTCAGTGAATCTGACTGTCTTTGATTCAGTTTCTGAAATAATTAAAGGGAAATAGCTGCTTATGACGGCATGTCCACCCATCATCTTTTCCTACACAGAAGGAAGGGAAAAACACTCTCTGAGCCTTTGACATGATCCCCCTACTGTTGGCTGCTGTACTCACAGGGAAAGTTGGTGCTTATGAGGCACTGCCCTCCTGGTGTGCCCTTGGCCTTAGGTAAGTCACTGGTGCCAACAATTACCTGTACTACTTGATGTGGCTTAGACGTTTCAGAAGGTGGCAACAGTCACCCTTAATCAAAGTCACCCTTGGAGTTTCAGAATATGCTGCACAGTATATTGCTCGAATCTATACATTCTAGCAGGGGCTGGTTGGCTGGCCTCACCTTTTGCTATTTGCTCCCAAGCCCTACCTCTCAGAGAAGGGAGGAAGGACTGAGGCCTGTTGCTTTGCTGCATCAGTTTGGAATATTTGCTATTGGAGGCATCAAGAAACAACATGCACAAGACTCCTCTCTCTCAGTCATGTACTAAAGGCCCAAAGAAATGAAGAGTTCTTCATTTTAGCAGATTTTTTTTTTAAAGTGCCTCTTCCTCCAACCAGCTACAAAGCACCAGGAACAAGAAGGAATGTTGACAGCAGCCATTACATCAAGTAACAGGGAAGCTGGCATTCGGCAGAGCCTCCTAGATTGCAAAGCAGCACAGGGCACCACATGTCTATGGTTGACCTATCACACCACAACACACTTTAACTAAAGAAGCCAAGGGTTTCCAGCACAACAACCACAATGCAGTAGGTGCAGTGTCTCTTTTTCCTTTAAAAAGACCTGCTGGATGGAGTATCCAACAGTTTGGTTCCTTCTTACTCAGCAGTACACCACTTAAGGTTCCCTCGCAAAGGGAGATGTATTTGGATCCTGGGGCATCATCCCACACAGCCAGAAAAGGGCAACCTCACCTGCACACTAGCAAGGATGGACTGAGTACAAGCGCAAACACATGCACTACTGCACACAGAGGGCATGGCAAGGAGGAATGGCACTCAAAGGGAGAACTGATCACCTTCATGCAACTCTCATCATAAATGGCCCATTCAGCCTTGGCTCACAACCCAAAGCATACCTCACAGTATCTCCTGGCAGCTCTCACACAAGCTAAGTTTCTCTCTTCATGAGCAACACAGGAAAAGGCACTGTGTGCAATGGAACAGGGTAAAGGGTCACTTGGAGGGATAACATAAGAGGCTCACACCTAATCTGGCAGACACATTCCTCTTTGGCCTGGGAAATCAGAAAGCCTTCCCTTCTCTCTCCCTCTTCCCTTTGGCAAATACTGCTATTTGCACAGAGGCAACATACTTTGCTGACAAGAAAGGGCGACTTCCCCAATATGTGTGCAAAGGGGAGGGCCGCACTAGCCCTGAGCCAAGGAGTCTCATGGTCCATTGGCGCTGCCTGGCCCTAGAGCGCCGACAGCAAAGCCTCAGCTGTCCCAAGTGGGACAGCAGCAGGCGACATGGTGGCTACTGGGAGAATATGCCTTTGAAACGGATCTTGTCCTCGTCTTCTTTCTGACGTAAGCGGGTCTCCAGGCTACGCAGCTCCCGGGCAACCACAGGGCCCAACGACGGATCCAGCTGCAAGACCTTGGCAAAGTCAGCCTGCGCTTCGGTTGCATTCCAAACAGCAGCATGGGCCTTGGCTCGCTTGAAGTAGGCTTTGACGTTATCTGCGGGGAGAGCCAGCACCTGAGTAATGCAGGCAGGCTCCGTACACTCTGACCAGGCCCACCCAGTGGTCTATTCCACTTTCAACCAGGGCACAATACGAAGCTCCCTCCTCAACCCCAGTTACATGCAAGGACTCTCTTATT
The DNA here is from genome assembly GCF_964106915.1 of Podarcis gaigeae. Lineage (NCBI taxonomy): Eukaryota > Metazoa > Chordata > Lepidosauria > Squamata > Lacertidae > Podarcis > Podarcis gaigeae. The sequence continues at coordinate 84,551,308 of NC_139678.1, read as the reverse complement.
TATTTAAAATGACACATATCACACCTATTCCCCTAGGTGGTGCACCAGGGTTCTCCCCTTCTCATTTTATCTTCACAACCCTGTGAGGTTGGATAGGCTAGGACAGGGGTCTGCAACCTTTAAGACAAAAAGAGCCACTTGGACCTGTTTCCAAAGGGAAAAAAACTGGGAGCCGCAAAACTCGTCATTATAAAAATAACTTTTTTGTCACTTTTTTATTATTTCTTTGTTTGACCCCTCAGAATTATTCCTCTTCATAGAAATAAACGTTAAATTAACAAGTTACCATTTTGTGTGTGTGTGTTCTTCACTCCCCTTCAAAACAGTGACCAGCGTACATGCCCCTTACAATGTAGCGGGCAGGCGGGCGGGAAAGTGACGTCGGGACGGTGCATGACTAACGCACGCACCGCCCCCATGCGACGTCACAGCCAGTACAGCGCCCGCCACAGTGGGGAATGTCAGGGCGCACAATGCACCTCCTCCCCTCGCTAGTATCCGCCCTGGAACCACGGCAAAGGTGTAAAAGAGCCACATGCGGCTCCGGAGCCGCGGGTTGCAGACCCCTGGGCTAGGAGACAGTGACTAGCATAGCACAAGGTCACCCAGTGAGCTTCATGTCTGGGAGATTTGCACCCTGGTCTCCCAGGTCCTAGTCCAATACGTTAACCACTATACCACGCTAGCTCTCTAAAACCACAGTAGGTCGCCTCTGCCCCACATGCAGTCTCTCGCAACACAAAGTTAGATTGATCAAATCCCACAACTCCCTATTTTCAGAGCTGCTTCCCAGACCCCACTAGGGCATGATGTGGCCAGCAAAATGCCTTACCTTCATACTTGTTGAGAATAGAGGAGCAGTGATCCAGCACCTCGTAATACTCCTCGTTCAACAGCTTACACTGGCAGTAATTCAGCAGCAAAGGGGTGATTTGTTGGTCCAGCTGGATCCAGTCTGGGGATCCGGGCTGCTCCTGGGGTACAGGACAAGGAAAGGAGTGTGAGGCACAGCTGGAGGATTTCAAAGGTTCCCCTACATATAAGAACAGAGGTGCTATGATGGCTGGGCAGCACAACCAAGGGCCCTGTTGACTGAAAAGGAGTGGCCTCCTGGAAGCTCTGCCATCAGAGCAGACCTTATGGAGTGAAAGACAGGGGAGGAACTGCGCAGGAAGCAGGGCTGCCCTTTATGCGGTGCCAACCCTGCTTATCAATCCACAACTCACATCTGCCTCTGCAGCATGATGCAAGGGAGGTGGGATCCCTGCTACATCCGGAGCTGACACACCCACCCTCTTAACACAAATGTGGAGACAAAAGTGAAGCTGCACTAGGGTGTGAGGAAGACGCGCCTTCAGTCACCTTCATCTGCAGGTTCTTGAGGCAAGCGATGGCATCATAGTACTTGGCAGCTGCCTCCTGCACTTTGCCTTCCTTGTAGAGCTCATTGCCTTCCTGGTGGATCAGGGGCACGGCCTTCACTTTCTCGTCATCTGACATGGCCCAAGGATCTTGCCGGTATGTGCCAGGAACTTCCACCTAAGCAAGGCACAAAGGCAGCAGGCTGGGTTAGATAGCGGGGGCAATCTGAGCACTGTAAGAGCCCATCTGACTGTGTGCCTTCTGCATCCCAGGGCACAGGTAAGAAAAAAACACGTCTTTGATGAGATTTATGAATGGGGGGAAGTGAAATAATAGGAGGGTTCTCAGTAGGCAGCTGCTGCTTCATCCCTGTGTGGTACCTTTAAAAAGCTAGCAAAATCATCTCATGTACTTAGCCAAGAAAATAAAAGCAGACACCAAGACAGATCTGTTGGGAATCAGCTTTCTCCTCCCTTCTTGCACATCCATACACCCACATACAGGAGAAACTCCCAAATACACAAGAGAGCCATCACTCTCCTGATTCTGACTCTCCCAGAGGACCTCACCTTTCCTTCCCCTCACCTTGAGCATCTCAATGGCAAAGATGAGGGGCTGGGGGTTCTGCTGCAGCTCATCGAGGTCTGGGTAACCCAGGGAGTGATGCTCATGCATCTGAGCAATGCCACAGCAATGCCGTTGTCCCTCCAGTGGATCCTTCCCAGCCGCAATGTTCCTCAAGCTCTTTGACACCATTGGGTACAAGACCACATGCTGGAGAGAAAGAAAAGATCAGGCATAGTCCTTCTTGCTAGGAGAGAAGAACCTCTCTCAGGGAATACCATCAGCCCCAAAGATATGAGATAAAATTTTGTGCACGTGCTGAAATGGTGTATTGTCTCTCCAAAAAGAACAAATCTGGCATTCCATCACCTGTGCCAGATCCAAATACTTAGTTGTGAGTTGTGGAAGGAGAATCCTGAAAGCTGCAGCCAAGGAAACTCCAATTCTGCACCAAGAAAGCATAAGGATGTGTTAGGGAAACTACAGATGCCAGGGCTAGGGAAGAGACCTCTCCTTGCCTGGTATGCCTAAGCCACTTCCCACACTAGACCAAGCTAGCTTGCTGCAGAAGTGGGGGTTCTGGGTTCAATTTAAAAACAGGTATATAGAAAGAGGAGTACCTGGATACCAAGATCCAAGTCTGAGGCAAGTACTGTTTAGTGAGAGAACCCCAGCAGATTTAAAATAGCAAAATATACAGCAAAATAAAGTGTGGAAATATAAGTTGTTAGACCTTCATAATACACCCTTCCAAGCTCCTTCCAAAGTTTTCCTCCTCCCCTAACACAGAAAAAGACCACACATTGGGTAAGTTAAAAATGGTTTACTGACTTCGAATGGCTTCATAAAGTTGCACAGGCACTAAAAGTTGGCTAAGTTACAAAGTGGTTAAAGTTTCTAAATGATTGGTCTAGGAACTCAAAAGAGTGTTTGTGAGAGCCATGCTGAGCTTCTCAGGTAGATGTGCGTGGAGGTTAGTACAATAGGATTGATGACCTAAGGGGAAGTGACCTAACTAAGCCTGGCAGGACAGCTTATTCTGTGGCATTAACCCCTTCATGCATTAATTAAGACTTAAGAATGTTGGTTCTATGATAGCTCAGTTGGTAGAGCAGGAGACTCTTAATCTCAAGGTCATGGGTTTGAGCCCCACTTCCTGCATTGCAGGGGATTGGACTAGATGACCCTCGTGGTCCCTTCCAACTCAACAATTCTATGAGGCTGATCATCCCACAAGGATTACCTTTGTGTCACACAAGAACTCAGCCATCTCTCCCTCTCTCATGGTGTGCAGGATAGTCTCCCAAACGGGCAGCTTGAATTTCTTGCCAATGATGAGCTCCATGGGCTTCCCTCGGGTACGGCTGTCATCCAAGACTCGCTGGTCCGGACTGCAAAGCAGTGTGCGGTAGTGGAAGGTCACCTGAAGAGAAGGGGAAGCAGAGTGGTTGGATCAAGGGACTGGCGTGGTATTACACCAACTTCTAATATGATGAATAAAGCTAATAGCCCAGTACATTGCCCTCACTGTATACAAGTGAAAGAGTTAGAGCAATCAAGCTCAGAACAGAGTCTGTAGAAATTTCAGCTTATTAGCTGACCCATTCCATGCACTGTAGGAACTGGACCTTTAACATGGTGGTACCTACCCTATGAAGCTCCATTTCATGGCATCAAGCAGGCACCAACTCTTTCATCTTTTCGGTGCCTATCAAATAACCTTCATTTTCTACAATAAGCTTTTCAAGTGGTGTTCCACCACACCCCCCACACCCCGGTCTGTATCTGTCCTTGACATGTGCACACACACACACATATGGATGTTGCTAAATCACTTTGGGATTTTATATGGGAAGCATTAAATAAATACAAATTTGATTCTCAACATCCATTTAAATAACTGGTCAAATCAACCAGCAAATAGATATAGAAAGTCCTAGCCCAGGGTTTTAAATAAGCCCAGAAAAGTTACCTAGCCTACAAAAATGTTTAGCAGCCAGCTGGGAGCTGGCAAAGAAAGACTGGAGAGTTGTAGTACCAAGCTGGATGCAGAGGATCAAAGCACTCCATTCCCTCCTCTGCTAGCCCATTCACTCACCTACATGCAAGTCCTGGCCACCCATGGCTACGACTTAAACGCAAGCCTGTACCAGCCCACTAACCATACCATACTGCTATGCGGGTGGATTGAGCAGCAGGTCTCACAAGCTACTGGGCCAGAAGAAACTGTTATTCATGAAGCTGTAGGAAATTATACGGCAAATAAAAATAACTTTATAAATGTCTCTGTCCCCCAATTTCTCAGGCAGAGAATAAAGGGGGGGGGGTTACTGCATTAGGAAGTGTAAATGCAGGAAGGGGCTTCAGCATCTTATAAACACAGACCTGCTACTAGCTGAAGGTGGCTTAGGTGACTTTTATCCCAGGAAGCTACTTTATAGCAGATCAGACTATTTGCCCCCTAGTTGAGGGTTGCGTGCTCTGACTAGCAGCAGCTGCTCAACAGGGTCTCGGGAAGAGGAGGCCCTTTCCTCTCCCTTCCTATCTGTTCCTTTTAATTGGAGATGCCTGGTGCAGAACCTGCATACAAAGCACCTGATCTGCTACTCACCTATGGCCCTTCTTAAACGAATAAAGGTTTCTCTCACACATACTACGACTGGGAGAAGCAACACATGTCAAGTGTCTTCACTATCCAATTATGCAGATTAATCTGTAAACTGTTTACTGATAGCACAGATGTGGCTTTATCCTATTTTAATGCACATATTCAGTTTACAAGCACCAAGTCTGTTCTCACTGCAAATATGATCCTGTTTTGAAGGTTGAGGCAGGGTCTCTTGTATCAATTGATGCTTTGGGGAACCGCCGACCTTCTGATCGGCAAGCCCTAGGCTCTGCGGTTTAGACCACAGCGCCACCCGCGTCCCCCAAGCAGTGTATACATTTTATTAAATAAATAAGAGGGCCCCCCCCCACATACTTCCTTCCCCCCCTCGGGATTAACCCGTCACATATTCGAAGTGGACTTGGAAGCACAGCTTGCAAAATGCACATTTATGGGCGGGGTGGGGGAAGAATCCCTCCATCTCGAAAGCAGGCACGAATCAGCCTCGAGTTAGCAAAATTCTGGATGTATAAAGCGTGGGTAACAAACTCAACTCGCAAACCCCGCACCCCACTATCTTCACCGCGCACGCGTATTTTAGCCTCCTCGTGCGTCATCGCCGCTCGCTTGCGCATGCGTGTTCCTCGGCCTCGTTCCGTTATTTGCCTCAGCCCTGAGAAACCGTCCTCTCTCACCTTGGTACCATCTTGGTAATCTGGTTGGGGCCCTCGGCCTTCCTGCACCAACCGCTTCTGGATGCCATCCGCCCGGAGCTGCTCGACCTGGTCCGCCATGATGGCTCCTCGCCCGAGTTTTGCTTCGAGGCAACCTTCGTGCGTCTCCGTAGCCTACGGATGAGCCGCCGAAGCCCCCTTCGGCGGATGCCGGATGTCGTCGGTTATTTCCGTATCCGGCTTCGGACGCGGCTGGCGGCAGCCGAAATCTTTCGGAAGGACTCGGGCTCAGCCTCGGTCGGCTACACTTATTGTAAACAAAGGGGCGGGCGGCGCTGCTGCCTTGCGCGGATCTGGGCTCTCAACTCCTGTCCCAAGTAGCGTCCTGAGCCCAGTCTGCGCCTGCGCGTTTTTCTTTGCGCGCCTGTTGCGTCTCCCTAGTCTGCGGGGGAGCTCCTTGCCTTAGTACAGGAGCTACTGAGTCTGCATATAACGTAGTAGTTACTGCATACTGCTAATCATGTCACCAACATGAAAAGTTTGGAAAGCTCTGCCCTAGTAATTGCACTTCGTATTGCATCTTTACAATGCAATCCTATATGCTCCATTGAGTTCAATGGAAATGACTCCCAGGTACGTGTGCCTAGGCTTTGTCAATTTCCTCATGATAGCTAGATTGCAAATAAAAGGGTGGTGATTAAATTATGAGTGTCTGAGTGATTACAAAAACATGGGAAGTGAGTGAACTAAAGACAAAATGTAATTATGTAAGAATTTTGCATATTTACATTTTACATACTATAGTAGGATTGTGTATAAAATTTATCTTTTTAGTTTTATATATCCACACACGGCTGATATTTTCACTAGATAAATAGATATAGTTCAAATATATTGTTGTGCACTTTTTAAAGTAAATAAGGGTCCTTCTGAGGCCTTGCTAAACATGTGTGACCTGTGGAGAACACCCCCCCCCACCTACATTGCATCATTTGCAGGCTTTGTTCTCATTTTGATTTTGTCCTAGTCCTCGTTTGTGCTAGCTGGCTGCTGGCCACAAATTTCCCATTTCTCCAGCTTCAGTTTTTTTCTGCTTTGTCATTTACATTCTTCTTCACCTTCTTAACTAGGATGTTAGGGATGTGTGTTTTTTAATAATTAACCAATAAATAAATAAAAATACATGTTTGACAGGGACAGGATAACTGTTTCCAAGCTAGGTTGAACCATTTTCCCTGTGGGCTCAGAAAATGTGGGAATGAATCATTTGTCTGCTGCATGAGAACAATCTGGCAGAGGACTCTCCGCCTTCTCGCTTCGCCCCTAACCGCCTCTGATGAATGTGTAATAGACTGACAAGAGGACTCTAGCCCTTTCCATTGTACCTGGCAGGTAAGAGGCCCTGCTGAAGAGAATATTTCCTTTCCCTTTTGCAAGGTCCCGAGAACGGGATCCAGAAACATCCTCATATCATTTTGCAGACAGTAAGTGCCCAATTAAGGAGGAGATGGGAGCACTACAGAGCTCCACACACCACAGTTAGGTATTTTGGTGTTTTTAGTTCAGATCTAAGCTGCCTTTCTAGCACTGACAGCTGCTGCTTCTCCTGCTAGGTTTTAATATGATAAGTTATACTTTTGCTTTTGGATATATTCAACAAGGTTGATTTCTGCATATCTGGGTCTTGCTTCGCCATTAACAAAGAAATCAGATTGTGCCAAGGGTCCACACTGGAGCTAGAATCTTTTATTGACTGGTGTAGGGTTGTCAGACACACAGGACAAGCACCTTGTACCTTTAACAGCTGAGTAAGAGAGAATTGGGACAGATGCCGTTCGTTATGGAGAGATAAGCAGAAGACGCATTGGCTGATGCACACATGCCCCAACCATGTGCAAATAGTAAAGGCCCAGGACCCTAGCTCTAAGGGCATTCCAAGTCCTGTGCTTGGCATTTGGGAAACACTGAACACTGCTGTCAATGCTAGCGCATCTGCAAAAAGGTTATTCCTGCATGAATGTTGTGTGACAGATGCCAGTGTAAATTAACATGAAAGGCAATCGATGAAAGACTTGAATTCTGAAATTTCTCCAGAGTGATCTGGTGATTCCTTCCTCCACTTAATACATTGTGCTCCTTTCTTCTGTTTGAGAGCACTTGGGAGAGTTTAGAAAAATAAGATGCCATTTGATTTACTCTCTATTCCAAAATCCAGGAAAGTTGGATGCAGGGTGCTACCAGCAGAGTGTGTTGCAGAAAGGTGGGTTAATATAGAAGCAGGGGCATAGGAAGGGGGTGCAATCCGCCCCGTGTGTCATCCCTGAGGGGGTGACAAAATGGCACACCGTGGGGGGCATCACTTACTGCGGGGCCTAGCCTGCAGTGCGCCTGAGCCACACGTCTCTCCTGGGAGTGACGCGGTGGCTTGGGAGCCCGCACTGCCTGAAACAGCAGCATGGGGTTTGTGTCTGCCAGGCGGACTCCATGGGCAGCTTGCCAGCCACCCCCCTGGGTAGATTGCTGTGGCGCCCCCGTCCCTCCAGGTGTCAGAGCACCTAGCTGCGCCCCTGCGTTGAAGTAGCCCCAGGTGATTCTCTTAAACAAATGAAGGGGAAGGCCTCAGGAACAAGCTAGCTTGCTAGATGATGTCCCAAGATGACTTAGTCAAAAGTTATTTTGCCTTGGACTTTGAATTCATCAGAAACTCCTGACTCTGTTGAGACAGAACCCTGTTACTGATCAAGCTGTTACTAACCTTGAATGCACTTACTCCAATTTCCAAGTGCCCAGGTGTGAAAGGAGGCACAGCAGTGCCATTTTGTACAGCTCATTGTCTGTGTTCTGTGGCATTTACCCAGTCATATGACCCTAGTAAATCTGAGACTGGCAAACTTCTACATCCCAGCATCATTAAAATGTGTGTTGCTTTTTCTGCCATGGCAGATTTTTGCTGAAAGGGAAGTTTAGATCCTTTCACCCCAAGCACCATTGGTCTTTGTCTTCATTTCTGGAGCATCTGCAGGCCCAGCCTACTCTGAAGATGCTGGTGTTAGTCAACAAGGATGAGCTTCGAGTGCTGAAGAAAGAGCTGAGGAGCTGCTTCCCCGAATCTCTAAAGGTGAGATGGCATCCTCCTCTGCTCTTTGCCAGGCAGATGCAGAACCTCTGCTTGGGCGATGATTCCAACCCAAAGCTTAATGTGAACACCACCAGGAGCCCAGTCTTTGACAGATACCTCTTCAAGAATCTGAGGGAAGGGAGTAGTGGTTTCTTTCTTATCCTTTAGAGCTGGAAATGTCAGGGGATCAAGGAGCTGTACTCTGGGCACAAGGGCTTTCCAGAAAATGGCAGATAAGGTTGGGCTGGCAATGTCATGACTCACTGTTGGCTTCATGCATCAAGTGACCACTGACAAGGTTAATGGCAAGGCTGGCCACAAAACTGACAGGCGACATTTGAAAGAAACCAGGAACACATCTGAATTCTTTTAATGCTCCTGTTTCTGTTACATCAAGATAGCTGAAATGGCCCTGCCGGGCCTCCTCCCTCTTGTCCCATCAGGTCCATGGGGCTGTGCTGAACGTGTGCCAGGGAAACGCTTTCCATCAGGAGATACTGGTAGATTCCTGGCCCAGCTTCCAAGTGGTCATTGCACGGCTCCAGAGAGAGGTATTGCTGAGATGGGACACCTAAGAGAGGGATGTTTGTCTTGGTTCTGTGAGTAGCATCAGCAAAGGGCTTGAATTGTGAGGACGAAGAAAGCACTATCAGTGGGAACAATCATTTTGCATGTTAGCCTTAACCTCAATTTAGTGCCGATAGCTTGGTAACTTGTACTTATGCTCTCATAGTGTAGGGGTGTGGTGCATTGTTGCTGGGGCAGCAACATGTCTGCCCCATTATTTTTAAAGGGGGATGATGCACACTTTTACCCAAGAGAGAGTACAGCCACATACAAAGAGTCATAGTGGGGAAGATAGGATTGGGAGGTGGAGCATTCCTGGTGCAGGAAATTATCTCTTGCCAGGGTGCCAACAACACCACAACAGGTGCCTAACTCCTTTGCACAAGTACTTTCCACAGCACACTCATAAATGAGGTACAAGCTGGGGCATATTTTCCTGGCAATGAAATATTGTCAGCTGAATGCTAGGGAAATGCTGTTCTCTACATCAGATATGCTAGTGGGGGGAGTCATTTGAGCCCCCTAAAACAGAAAAACTGCACATATTTTGCATAGTAACACTTAATTAGTTTAAAACAAGGGTGGCAAACCCCCAACCCAGAGGCCTGATCAGATCAAAGACCTCCCCGATATTGGGAGCAGGAGCAAAAAGAGGGGAGAAATTTTAAAAATGATGAGATTGATCATCTGAGGCTGGATGCAAATTGCACCTCCATCATCTGAAGAGGGGCATTTGTCACTGATCAGATGAGCAATCTGATGTGTGCTTTCTGTGGTTGCCTATGTCTTGCAGAGGGTTTGCTATGATAAAAATCTTATCCACCTGTTTTAAAGCTTTTTATGCCTGCTCCTTAGATGAAGACTCCTAGGTGGGCTAGTGTGTGCAAAGGAATGACCTCATCCCATCTTTCCTGCTTGTATTTGCCTAGAAAGTGCCTTCAGAAAGGAACTATTTTACCCAATCTTGTGCAGTTTTCTATAAGGACCTAGATGCCTATGAGAAATTGGTGAAAGATTCTGATGCCATTGATTGGAAACAAGAATTCTTACTTCAGGGTAAGACACCTCAACACCCAAAGTTCTGTGCATGTGCCAGTGTTACTAATTTAGAATTCTTAAAAAAGGAATATTGTATGCACAAGTTTTAAGAGTGTGTGTGTACTAAACTGTTTCAACATTGGCATATGCATTTAGAGAAGTGTTATTGTCACTTGTTCTGCATCTGTGGAAGAAAATCTTAGTTTTGGTGCTGCTGAAATCCTCTTCACTAGTCAGAGCAAGGCTTCCTTAAGGTGATCACCATTTTACTTTTCCCATAATAGAGTTGTAGTCTATGCTTCTGTGACTTCTGCCCCTCTCCTCTGAGCACCTCAATAATCCCCTCACCATTTTCTACACCCAGGTCTGCAGGATGGTGTGTATCAGACATCTCAAAACCTAGCAGCTGCCAAGCATTTCTCCGCAAAGCTGGTGACTCGGACCCAGGTTTTTGTTCTGCAGAAACCCTTGAATTTGTCTTCTTCCACACCCACGTATGTCACACTCTATGACTCAGGGGTTGCAGGTAGCAAGCAATACAAGGAAGGCAGGAGACATTTGCCAGTGCACTAGTAATTTAGAGCATGGTGCCCACTCACTGGAGGCCTGTAACAGGGGGAAATATGTGCAAGAGGAAATAAACTCAAAGCCAAGAGGTGACTCTTATGCTAGGCAGAGTTATCTTTTCAGAAAGAAAGGACAAGGACCTTGGCAGTTGTAACTGCAGAAAGACTCCTCAATGTTTCTGATTTTTTCCCATAATTCAAATGAGAGATGATCCGTTTCTTACCCAGGTACTCTGCACATGCCCAAGAACACAAGCAAGGTGATTAGGAGGAAGCACAAACAATGGCTGGCTAGTAAGCCAATGTTTGTGTATCTCTGTAAATCATATTTGTAGGCTTTACAAAAGGCAGATACTTAGTAATGTTCATCAGGGCCACCGGATAAGTTCTCTGTAAAATGGGAAGGGGAGGGGAGGACATTCAACTGGGCAGGCAGTACTGTTGATAAATATTACAATAAAGGATTGTGCTTTCATAGGATTAATATTCCTGAAACATTTCATCTGTAGAGTGGGATCAACTTACCAAAAGCATAGCTGTAGTTTATACTACTATGAGTCCACTGGGCTAATAGCATCTACACAAGGTAATGAGCTCCTCTGTACTAAATCTTTGCTGGTACTAAATCAGGCTTCCTCAAACTCGGCCCTCCAGATGCTTTTTGCCTACAACTCCCATGATCCCTAGCTAGCAGGACCAGTGGTCAGGGATGATGGGAATTGTAGTCTCAAACCATCTGGAGGGCCAAGTTTGAGGAAGCCTGTATTAAATATTCAAGATTTAACTCTGTTGCAGCAAGTACAGGAACAAACAACATTAGTGGCATTTAATAAGTCTCATAACAATGCCACTCATCATTCCCTCTTGATTAATTCTGGAAAAATGTAGCCCAAGTAAGGAAGTCAGCATAAAAACTGGGTCCCTCACTAATAACGGTAGGGAATAAATTTAATAAATAATAAACTAGCTAGGGCCTCCCCTTCTCCATGACTAGAGATCAAACAAGCACCACCATGTGCTCGTAGATCTAGGAAACCCACAGAGGGCTCAGTTACACCCTTTGTCATGTTAACCTTCAGGTGGTTGCAGGGCACCCCAGCTCCATCTGCAGACTTCAAGCTTGACACTTGGGTGCTGTAGCTGGCTGGTTCATCGTGCCTTAATTGTTACTTCTGAAGGTAGGCCTTAACCTTTCTTTCATTCTTCAGGTCAGGATCAGAGCTGAAACTCTCATCTCTCAACACCACTCATGCTGCCCTGCTGAATGAGACCTGGAGTGTAGGTGGCAATGAGCAGAGTCTCTGCTATCTGACTCGGCTAATCGACTGCTTCCCTAGTAGTTGCCTTCTGGATGCTGGAGGATGTCCTATCTCTTGGGTCCTGCTGGATCAATTTGGGTGCCTGACCCATGCTTACACCATGCCAGCGCACCGTGGCAAAGGCCACATTCAGCTGGTGATAGCAGCACTAGGCAGGAAGCTACAAAGCCTCAATTACCCAGTCTATGGTGATGTCCTGGAAAACAACACATCAATGCAGAGAGCCCTACAATGCCTTGAAGCCAACTTTACTAGTTGCTTTTTGTCCTATGACCTGCATACACCCATTTCTCTGCTGTGACAGGCTATTCAAAAGCTCTGACAGTAAAAAATAAACCAGTGGTAGCAAAAACAGATGGTTTAAATGAGAAAATTCATATATATATATGTATATGTATATGTATATGTATATATATATATATATATATATATGCTTTCGTAGATTTTCACGGGTACAGGAATGCAGGTTTTGGTGTCCTCGGGTGTCTTCCCGTGTAAAAGTTGGGGTGTCTAGGCGACGTTTCGACGAGGTCTCACTCGTCATCTTCAGGCTGGTGCTTTCGGCTTCTTGTTACTGGAACAGAGCGGGATCTCAATGTTTGAGTTCCTATAAATACTGTAGAGGGGGTGTGGTGTCTAGCCTCCAATGTTCTGGGCAGAGAGGAAGTTCCCAGGCTAGTGTGCCTTTTCTTCTTTTGTTCCTTAATTACTTGAGAGATACCTTGAGTGATTTCTTGAGTGATATCCTGAGTACCACTTAGGTGGGTCATTAGGTGTGGATTAGTTGCTAAAGTCTTTGTGTCTTGACCTCTTGAACTTTGTGAAGAGTTTTCCTGAGAAGATGGCTGTATTGCACTTAGTTGTGCTTTGGCTTGGCTTCGTGTATAGGGGCGAGCTGTGGTTTTGTGGCTTGTGTCAGCCAGATCTGTGTAGGGATTGCAGGGGGGTGCAGCATCCGGAGGTGCCACCATGGATTGGCTACTGGATGGTGTCAGTAATTCATCTGTCTCCACAGATGAATTACTGACACCATCCAGTAGCCAATCCATGGTGGCACCTCCGGATGCTGCACCCCCCTGCAATCCCTACACAGATCTGGCTGACACAAGCCACAAAACCACAGCTCGCCCCTATACACGAAGCCAAGCCAAAGCACAACTAAGTGCAATACAGCCATCTTCTCAGGAAAACTCTTCACAAAGTTCAAGAGGTCAAGACACAAAGACTTTAGCAACTAATCCACACCTAATGACCCACCTAAGTGGTACTCAGGATATCACTCAAGAAATCACTCAAGGTATCTCTCAAGTAATTAAGGAACAAAAGAAGAAAAGGCACACTAGCCTGGGAACTTCCTCTCTGCCCAGAACATTGGAGGCTAGACACCACACCCCCTCTACAGTATTTATAGGAACTCAAACATTGAGATCCCGCTCTGTTCCAGTAACAAGAAGCCGAAAGCACCAGCCTGAAGATGACGAGTGAGACCTCGTCGAAACGTCGCCTAGACACCCCAACTTTTACACGGGAAGACACCCGAGGACACCAAAACCTGCATATATATATATATATATATAAAGTTGTATGAAGTTTCAAGAACTAGGTTCACACTTAATAATCTGGACACAAGCACATTGGCCCTACAGTTGACATCTAAGCTGAATCAATACCTTTCCAGCTAAAACCGATTTGATCCAGACCTCAAACAAATAGCCAGCAGATGAAGGATAGATTTGATTTTCACCGATTCCATCTGTGCTCCTGGAAGAGTTTTATCTGACGGTTGCTGGGCCACCCAGAAGGATACAAACTCCCAGGCTTCAGAACTGTATCATGATGAATCAAAATGACTGAAGGAAGTCTACTGAGAATTTTTGACAGGTTTGAAGCCTCCAGTTGGCTAACCTAATAGTGCTGCTCCCTGTTTATGCCCTGACAAAACATTACTGTAGACCTCTTGTAGAAGCTCAGTAATCGAAATGATAATGTCTGTAAACAGAACCTTAAATGAAGTATTGGGAGAAGCTATGTGCAATCGCTGCAGATAACTGTTAAGGCATGTGCTATATAATATTTTACTTTAACACCAGAAAATTCCAATTAAAGTATATCACATTTGTAAAATGCACACTGTTTGGCCTGAGGACCAGTAGATGATACATAGGGCCAGAGTCAACGAACTGGTCCCCCATCAGAAGCCCACACAGGAGTTCTGCTAACACAATAGGGCTTTCTCCTTGTGCCATGTGTCCCCTGAAATTGGCTCACAGGGTGGGAGGTGTTGAGAGAACCCCAAGAACAGAATGTGGTGGGAGGAGAGGAGAGATTGGTCTGTCTGGCAAGCAGAAAGAGTGACAGAAGAGTGTGAAGCTTAATTCTTCCCATAGTTTCTAGTATTCAACGCAAGAGGGCACTTCCAGCAGTATACCACAAGGGCTACTGTTGGGAGCCCATTTCTCATGCCTGTTCATCATTGCTGAACGACAGCTTCAAATAACAACTCAAACTTTACTGATACCAAGGAATAAAATAGCTACATTTGAGCAAGTACAAAGTACTTTAAAAAACCCCCCACAAACCCACCCAACAACCCTGTAATAATGAATTTAGCTGTTCTAGGAGCCAAGAACAAGAGGTCCTACCTAAGCTTGGGGGAACACACACATTGTCTGGTACAATGTTAATAGTTTACTGGAAAATTGCACAGGTGTGTGTGCGTACCCTTAGTACTTGTGGGCAATTCTCTGCATCATCTTCACTCCCATCCTCTTTATCCATTTAGACAAGATGTTTCTTATTCTAGCTACAAAAACATCTGAAGGGCATAACTCCCATCCATCCCAGCTAGAATGACTAATAATCAGTGATGATGTGAGTTGTAGTCCAAAATATCTGGTGGGTACCATACTGATGAAGGCCAGTTTAGGCTCTTAGAAATGTAAGTATCTTACCTGTACTACTGGCCCCACCAGCATAGTAGATATGCAGCTGCTTTTGCATTTCATGACATTACGTTCACCTATGTTCATCACCCTAATTCATATTCATTATTATCTATTTGGTCACATACTAGTGCAGTTTGATCCATTCATCCTCCAAGAAATGGCGGCCTTGCTCCAATCCACAAACCAACCAGCCCCTAAATGCCATCTAGAGTGAGTGTAAGATGAGAGCCAAGAAGAAAAATATGACTGGAAATGTAACTGCCTTTTATAATTTGCAAAGGAGTGTACAAAATTCCCCCATCTAAAAGCTTATCTTTAGGCAGTAGACAAATATGGCAAACCGCCACCTCCGTCCCTCACAAACCTAGCATTTCTTTTTGGAGATGGTAATGTGACGTGAGTAGCAGCAACCGTGCTTTTTTTGTGAAATCATAGAAGGTCCAAGAGCGAGTAGCACAGATCGTACAGGAATGAGGACGGGGGGCTAACCTCACCTTAGCTGGCTGGTTTGTACGAGAACAAAAGCCTACAGGAATTATGCCTTCTGGTTACACTGTCTACAACTTTATTAACAAAGAATGCTAATAGAGACTTTCCTAGTAGCATACTGAGTTAACACGTCACATTCCGCACTGCCAGTGGTTTCACGGTCATGCTTTCAAAGAGCAATTTTGCTAGGCACAGACACATAAGAATTCACCTCTTCTAGAAACTCTTATGGCCAATAGACTGCATTTGACACATTTCAATCCTCTTGGAAAAACACTTTCAGAAGACAGTAGCTTTCTATTCCCACCCCCACCCCCAGTTTGTTCAGAACCCCTGAAACAGTAGCAGATGAGATGCAGGGACTTGTTCCTCAGAGTGCCCCAACACTTCGGCTGTGGAGGCCCAATTCACAAATTACTGTGACCAGAGAGAGGCCAATTTGGATCACAATATGGCAGCTGTCACTGTGTGGGAGCCTTGTGCACACCACCTCTTAATGGCCGGACCGGGTCATTTCCACCACAAATCTGACTGCTTGCAGTGGCTTGATTGGGTAAGGGGAGGAAGCCTGCACACAGTGAGCATCTGCCCTGAAACACGCCCCCCCCCCAATGCAATGGCAGTGTGGAACCATTTCAAGCAACATTCTCCATGGTGGCTATCACAAGAGTGTTGCCAAGGAAATTTAGAGGCACACTCCAGATCTGCTTGGTGACAGCATACATGCTTGATTTGCCCACCACAGCTTCCATAATGCTTAACTCCCTGCACAGCCAAGCAGGGCTAGCAATTTGCCAGCAATCTTTTCATGCCTGAATATAACAAAATGTTTGAAGGGGAGAAGGCTAAGAGCTGTACTGTCTGGGGACAGGAGGGAAAAAATATTGGTCCACTTTCCCCCAGCAACCCACAGTAGTCCTGGGATGGTACCATCAGAAGGTAGGAGCTGGGGAGAAAGATAGCATTCCCATCAACACAAGACATCAGTGCTCTCGGGAAAAGGAAAAGAACTTTCCACATTCCCAACAGTGTAAGCCGTCTTTTTTTTCTTCTTCCTCTGACAGGGGTAGCTTTCCTGTCATCCTTGCCCCTGCTGCCTTCCACCGATCTGAGAGACAGAAATGAAACTTCCCCCATCACACTTGTCATTAAGTCATGCTCACAGCCAGGTCCATTGCCCAAGATTAATTTGATTATTTTTCTTTTTTAAAAAACTGTATAGAAATCAACACACTGCCATCATTCTGTGCATCTGGAGCGGCTGCAAGAGGCCCCGGGCTCAGTGAAATCTCTTCTCTTCCCACACATACCGCTTCCCTGCAGGCACCTTCCGGAAAAACAGGCTGTTCCCTCTGCTCATGTTACCCTGAAAACACGAGGAAAAAGGAGGCATGAGAGAGAATGTGAATAGAGACTGAGACTTTGGGGACAGAGGTCCAGCATCTTTCCAGCAACAAATACAGAGGGGTTTTTCCCCCCTATTGAGGGTCAAATTCTGTCAGGGGTAATCTGTTTTAACTGGAGTGGGGGCAGAGTCTCTCTCTCTCTCTTCTTTCCTGAAGAAAGAAAGAGCTTGGAGAGGGCTCCCTATTTCAAGGCTCTCCCAACCATAAAACTAAGCCCCATGATGATGAAGCTTGCCCACCGTGGAACATCAACACGGTGTGGCAGCTGGAATGCACCCAGAAGAGGTGAGGGCACCCCAAGCCACACAGTGACATCTTGGTCTGGCATCCTTGCCTGGGAGGCTGGTATACCCAACGGCCAAAACCCCTGGAAGAATTGGAGAGGGGGACTCTGTATTGCCAATTATTCCTCTCCCACCCACATCAAGGGCAATATGCTATGGTCCTCTAATGAAAGGGCAGACAAGACAGACATACCTCCCCCTGTAGCTGGCTCCAGCAGTGTAACCAGGACGAGTAGGCTGGGGCATAAGGAGGGAGGCCACCAGCGAGCCTGAAAAACAGTAAGAGACCAGGGTAATTTACCAAAATGGCTCACCAACAATATCCCATGTGCAGAACATCCATTTCTAGTTTCATAGTCACTTGGGAAACAGTAGCCCAGATGCAACTTCTAGACTAGAGCAATTACTTCGAAGAACATTCAGGCTGAGCTTTTATATTAAAAAAAGGAGAGTGACACAGGTCTGAATCAATGAGCAAAGTAAAAGGTCTGTTCCTTCTAGATAGAAATGCATTTGTACACCAGCAGTTCAGGCTTGCAGCCAGCTTTTTGCTGTGCTGTACAAGGCAAGGCACCCAGATAACCAAAGCCCATCTTTACTACCATGATGAGTCAGCTCTGGTGTAAAGCAAAGCAAAATTATTTGTCCAGAGAGTGTAAAACAAAAACAAAAACACGAGTTCGGAGGAGAATGCAAGAGGTTTATAAAATCTTGAATAATGTAGAGATAAGTGAAGAAAAATACAAACATTTCCCCCCTTCTCATAGAATCAACACCCATAAACCATGTACTGTAGTAAGATAAAAATGAATAATAAAAAAGCTTGACAACGGGCAGAAACAGGACAGATCCCTTATTTTCTCTTGAGATTGGAAATCTATTGAATAGACCTGTAGTGTCCACATGAATTTAAAAATATTTACTGGATTTGCAGATGACCACAAGATTGAAAGCCAGGTTCAAATTTTTAGAAGTCCTTAGCTGCATCTCCAGCCACAACTATTTTGAACATAGGCAGGGCGCAGTGAAGGAGATGGCTCTGTGACCACTGAACTTTTAAATTAAACCCTTAAGAGCTATTCTAGGAGACTTTCCATGTCAGATGCTTTATTTTCAAGCTCTGTGGGTTGTGGTACCTAAACACTGAAAAGCAGCTGCTGAAAATATGAAGAGAACAGATGCGAGATGCAGCACATTGCTAAAACTCTCATTGCTTCATGAAGGAAAGGGACCTGACAAACCAAGAATAAATGAGACTGAACTGCTTGTATTATACATTTGAAAACACACAATCAAAAGCCAAGTTAGAGAAATCAGACTCTGCACTCACCCACAACTATTAATGGCCATCAGGTTTGAGACGAGTACAAAGGGGTAAGTCAGCATACTGGCAAAGAACTGTAGATACAATACAGCAAAATACACCAGTGAAAACAGCCCTCAGTTTTCCTTCACAAGCCCCACCCAGCTGATGGCCTGTTAATGGCAGAACCTTCTTAGAGCTACAGCAAATCGAACAGTCACCCTGTAGTTGCAGGGAGTATGTCTTAGGCTAGAGAGAAGGAGCTCCACAGGGCAGTGAAGCGTTATTGCAGTCGCAATTCTGTTTCAGGACAGGAGTTCACAGCAATCACGAAGCAGATAAAATGAAATGGCTGGTAATTGTTCAGCTTAAGCCGAACAGTAGTTTGAGCCAAGCAACAGCACCTACTTAAGAGCTCAGCACTAGAGATCAGACGGATCTCAAAGGTATTGAACAGAGATCCTGAGGTGTACAGCTTGCAAGGCTTCTTGCACAGGACATCACCAGCATCACCCCCAGCTTCAGGATGAAGTGCTCAAGCCTACGCTCACATCCTCAGGACACAACCCACCCCCTCTTCCCACAGGAAAGAGAAATGAACTGTGCACTCACTCCAGTGACAGCCTGAGAATAGCTTTTCATCTCAGTCATGGTGGAGACCTAGAAAGAAGAGAAATAAAGTAACTGACCCCTGTTCCTCAATTAAGAGTAGTCACTCCCAAGTCCATCATAATCCCTGCATTGGAGCAAAATCTGAAGGAGCTGCCTGAAATTACTAGATGTAATGGAGGTAGCAACATACAACCACATTCAGAGGTTGAGGACAAAAAGGATATACAGTGGTACCTCTGGTTGTGAACGGGATCCGTTCAGGAGGTCCAGCCATATCCCAAAGTTTTCGCAACCGGAGAGACCACTTCTGCACATGTGCGCGCAGCGAAACACTTCCAGGTTTGCCGCTTTTGCAACCCGAAGTTTACATTACCTGAGGATAACATAACCTGAGGTTCCACTGTATTGCTCAGGAGGATGTGCAGCAGGACCATGATAGGGACCTTTCAAGCTGACCAAGGCTAGGGGAGGAAACCTTTCATTGTCCTCCTGCCTCCATTGTCCACACCCCATACATCACACTACTTACCCCATTCTCCAGTGCATAGGTATTGATGAGGTAGGCCAGCATGTTACAGAGCCACAAGGACAGGATGTCCCCAAGCAGGCGGGGAATAAGGCCCCTGGAAAAGGAAAAAAACTGATAAGTGAGGCCACATACTGCCTGGAAAAAACATCTTACATACATATGCACGCTACCCTCCAGTGTGTGAGGCAGAAAGCCTGGCTGTATTTCCATGATGGGAGGCTGATCAACTTTAGTGCAAAGAACAATGTTACACATTATCCCAAGAAAGATAACAATCTGCTTAAGAAAATCTCGGCTGAATTAGACCAAAGTTTCAACTAGTCAAACATTCTGCCTCCCACAAGCTCTGGCCATAATTGGACTCGCCCTCTGTCCCTCCCTGTTCCCCATGTCCCCCATGAACCAACAACCATGGCAGGTACAAAAGGAAGTTCACCCCCCCCCACACACACAAGGAAGTACTCACGCAAAAAATCCCAAGATGCCCTCTTCCCGGTAAATGGTGACAAAGGAGCTCAATACCCCACTGAAAATTAAGAAAGAAATTCATTTACTCTCAGAAATCAAGAAACAAGTGGCTCTCCCTGACCCCCTCCCCGTTTTCAACTTCAACAATGACAGGAAACCTCTGTGCTCACACACTAATTGCTCCCTGGCCTCTTTTAAACTTCTCCTACAAAAAAGGCATTGGCCTTGTGGGCTAAAGTCCAAAGGAAGCCGCCTGGTCACAAATATGCACATACCTGTACTTGGTCTCTCTGCCAATGAACTGCACCATACACCTCAACGTGATCACTGAAGGACAAGGACGGAGGGAAAAGGGAAATTACATCAGCAAGGATCCTCCCCACTCTCTTTCGCCTACTCAGGCCAACACAGGAACACACTACTTCGCCACTCTCCTAATTGAAGCTTAACTCAGGACAGATATGCCCCTGGTTCAGGAACAGGGGTTCAACCACAGTTAAATGGGATAGAATGCCCCTTGAAAATTCAGGCTCATGGAAAGGAGCTATGACCTTGGATGCCCAAGTGACAGCTGTGGCCAGAATGCCTTTGCCTAGCTGACACCAGTGTGCCCACTATGCCCATTCTTGGTCACGACAACACTTGCCTCATAGACATCACATTTGGATTACTGCAATGCTCTCTGCATTGGGCTGCTTTTGAAAGCTACAATTGGCAGAATGCTGCAGCCAGCCTGCTAACAGGGGCTGCGTACAGGGACCATGTGACCCCCTTACTGAAACAGCTGCAGTGGCTTCCAGTGTGTTTTGACTCATTTTGTTAGGCACCTTCAGCTGATTAGGAAAAACGGAGTATAAATGTCATCAGGAAATAATTACATATCAGACAATTGATCAAAGCCAGCACTGTGCAAGATGGATACCCGAAGCACAAAAAACAATGACCATGAAGGGACCTGAATGTAACAAGGAAAGGCTGGTGAATGACTTTCCTCTTTCTTGTTGCCAGGGAGGTAAATGTGTGCTGGCAGTGACCAAAGGGCTACTGGCCCCTACTTACCATGAAAAGGGTGGGTGACTAGCGTAGCAGCAGAACGTGCAATCATCTCTTGAGAAGTCTATGACCAAAAGGAATGGCAAAAACATCAGCAAAAAGCTAGCCAAGGAAATGGCAAGATTTCAGGTGACAGAACGCTCCCCATCTGACAAGGTTCCACTAAAGCACCTAATGGCTGTCACTTAGTGTGAGTTACAACTCGAAGCATTTGTGTTAAGGAGCTGCACTTTGAGGTTAAAACTGAGTTTATAATTCCTCTACCAATCAAAGCCAATTTCAGCCGAGCCACAGGTTTCAGCTCATTTAGAGACAGGGCTTTGCTCTATTATCACGCTAGGCACAGACTTTCCAAGTGCATCCTATTGCCCACTATAGCACACTGGAAGGGCTCTTTCTAGGTGCCTCATCTCTCTAGTTTTAGGACTTCTGTGCCTGGATGTACACTCCCCTTTAAACAGCTTGTAGACATCCTGTCATACTGGGTGGGATTCACCTAACAAACTCACCAGCAGAAGCCCTGCCCAAGGTACAATGTGCTTTCCCCCCCAGTCCCCCCCATAGAAGCCAATGCAAGGATTTCCACTCAAGTAACAGGACTTGCCCTCCCTCTCCTCCTGTCACATCCTCCTAAAATCTGCTCTGGAGGATTGAGAGAACCCCCAGGACAGTGCACAATGGGAGGAGAGAATAAATTGCTCCTTCGGGCAAGGAGAACCCTGGGCTAATTACAACCTAATATTGCATGCTTAAAGTCAGTTCTCCTGGCCTCTGTTCACTGATATGGAACAAAACTGGCAGGCTGCAATGTGGGACACTTCTGCACCATTGCCAGGCACCAACCAAGGGCCCCATAGGCTCTAAAGCAGCCTTTCTCAACCTGTGGGTCCCCAGATGTTGTTGAACTACAACACCCATCACCCCTAGCTAGCAAGGCCAGAGCTCAGGGATGATGGGAGTTGTAGTTCAACATCTGGGGACCCACAGCTTGAGAACCGCTGCTCTAAAGGGTTCCCCACTGCCTGACTTGTCTTTGCCACCCAGTCATTCACCTCACACACCCTGCTGCTCCCCCAGCATCTTTTAGAAGTGGGTAGGTGGCAGTGCCTCTTTTGAAGGTGAGCCAAACTTGGCTCCTATTCCTGGAGGCTGCCCATGTTAATTTAACCAAAATGCAATGCTTGATCAGTTCTGTCAGTGAACAGATTGTCACCATTCAACCCTGGCACCTGTGCATGTGAAATCCTAATACATCCCAGCTTAGCCCATGACAAATGAATCCATCTCTTACCTCCTTAACAACTTGCTCTAAGGAGGACGAGGATTCCTTGGGGCTGATCCCTGGGTCCTGGAGAGAAAAATGAGCATCAGAAGTCACGGGGTGACGGCATTTCCAGTGCTGTCTGTAGAAGGCATCTTGTTGTGCTGTCTAATTCTGGATGGAAGATATTCTGGAGAACCCCCGAACTCCCAGAGAATGCACTGCTCTACATACCATCTGATACAGGCAGCAGCCACCTCCCAATACCCATGAGCTCAGGGAAGGGAAATAGAGGAGCAATCACTTGGGTGGGAAAGGGAGAAGCAACTCATGCAAACAAATAAAAGCTAAGAACCTACTTACCTCAACTTGATCAGCTTCCTGGCAGCGCTAGAAGTAGGAAAACAGAGAAAAATGAGCCCATGGCTTATCTTCTCATTCTCAGCATTTTAAGCATACCTAATTGTCTTTGCATTCACTTTCCCATTCCCACAATTGGATTGCAAGAAAAGGTATCTAATAAATTTAATTAATAAGAATAAGAATATTCCATGCTTCTAGATTCAGGTATGTAGCCGTGTTGGTCTGACGCTGTCAAAATATAAAAAAAATAATAATAAATGTCCAGCAGCACCTTAGAGACCAACTACCGTATTTTTCGCCCTATAGGATGCACTTTTTCCCCTCCAAAAATGAAGGGGAAATGTTTGTGCGTCCTATGGGGCGAATGCAGGCTTTCGCTGAAGCCTGGAGAGCGAGACGGGTCAGTGCGCACTCCCGCTGCTTGCGGAGATTTGCCTGCATGCCGAAGCCTGCGCGCGTTGAGATCAGCGCGTCCAGGCTTCGCGGACCTCTCCGCTAGCAGCGGGAGCGCTCCCGCTGCTTGCAAAGGGTTGCCTGAAGCCTGTGCATGCTGAGATCAGCGCGTCCAGGCTTCGCGGACCTCTCAGCAAGCAGCGGGAGCCAGCGCTGGGCTCCCACGGCTTGCAGAGAGCTGCCTGTTTTGGGGCTGGGGTCGGGGGAAGCTAGGGCCTCCCCCGCCCCAGCCCCACGCCTGGGGGGGAAATAATTTTTTTCCTTTATTTCCCCCCAAAAAAACTAGGTGTGCCTTATGGGACGGTGCGTCCTATAGGGCGAAAAATACGGTAGGTTTGTTCCTGGTATAAGCATTTGTGTGCATGCACACTTCTTCAGATACAGTGTATCTCAAGAAGTGTGCATGCACATGAAAGCTTATACTAAGAACAAACTTAGTTGGTCTCTAAGGTGCTACTGGACAATTTTTTAATTTTTTAAATATATTTCAATTTTCCATGCCCTCTGTCTCAAAAATGTCCTCAAGATTGTTACTTGAATTATTCCCAATGAAAAGAAAGTACATGTTACTTCTTGTACTCTTATTGCAAGCCAGCTGAGTTTTTGGGGAAAAGTAATACATACTATATTTTTCCATGTATAAGACTATATTTTCCCCCAAATTTTTAAAGTTTAAAATTGGGGGTCGTCTTATACACAGAAAGTTTAAAATATTTATTTCTTAATTTTGGGCTGAAAAAATAGGGGTCCTCTTATACATGGGGGCATCTTATAGATGGAAAAATACGGTACTTCTGAAGGATTTTCATATACCTATAAAAACCTGCATGTTACTCTGCAACTATTATTCCACAATATGTTCAGTGATTTCTCCAAGATGTATTCTAAGTCAACAACACTACTTATATATCTATGAGTTATATAGGATTCTTCACAGATTAATTATTGAAAGCAATGTGCATTTAAGTCATCTGCCAATCTAGTTCTTCTGTGTAACTAAAAGCAGAGAAACAGCCTTAGAAACTGAAACTGCTACTTACAGGTTGACACAACCAAGTGGCCACAGTAGCAATCCAGGCAGTCCACAGAAAACAAGGCTAAACTAAATTTAGATCAAAATGGTGCATCCTATAAATAAACAGTTTTGATGCTCAGAGACCTGATTGTATGGTCAAAACCATGGGTCGTATCCAAAACAGTAGTTCTGTTAGTGCAACAGAACTTCATCTCCCTCTCCTCACCCGTGCACCCTCCCAAAATCTGCTTCAGAGGATTGGGGTAACCCCTGGAACACATTTAGAGGATGCATGGGGAGAGGAGATGGAAGGGAAGTTCTGCTGCACAGCCAGAAGCCCTTGCACTAATAAAATACTTTGCTGGAAACCACCCCATGAAACTGTCAAGTATCTTCCCATTCACTCTCAGCATCAATCACAATAACTATTGGCAGCAACCAAAAAGTATAACTTGCAAATACCTTTATTTGGAACTGTTGTTGGCTTGGGCCATAAAATGCCAAGCTATGCTTTGGTGCTCTAAGGACAAATTTTGTCTGCCAAGGCTTTAAGCTAGTTTACAACCCCTGTGTGAATGCTGAGTACATACCATACCCGGATTATTTGAAGACAACTGGAAATTTGGCCTTACACTGAAGAGGATGCAATTTAATGAATGGGAGCACACAAGAGAAGGAGGGGAGCAGATAAAACTCATTCAAGTGATAAATTCCATGTGGAAACAGCCCACTGTGTTTACTAAGGATTAATCCTAGACAACTACAAACACCCTCCTCATATTAGCCATAGCAAGCATTCCTTCCAATCTCTGACAAGCCACAGAACGCAACATGAGTCTAGGGAAGGTGGGAATAATACCTGAAGTTGCACACTGTTCTATAGGTGTTCCAAATAACGACTTTCACTGCCTTAAAAAGGCAACTAACACCTTATTGGCAGGGCTTAGCTGACTTTATCAGATTGTGAAATGTTTAGCATACTAATGTTGCTATAGAATAAAATTATATAGTACCTGTAAAACCTTACTGTGCACTATAGTGCCGATAGCTCCTGAGCAGAGTCTAGGAGTCAAACCTTTGAAGAGTCCAGCCCTTCCATCAATCTTCATAATGTGTTTAGCTAAAAACAGAAGTCAATACAGATTAAAAGATAATACTCAACATTGACTGCTCACCCCATTCACCCACCTGCCTAGAGGAGATTCCAGCACTCAAAAATGTGTTTAAAAAAAAGAAGTTAGGGATGCAAAACTATTTAAAACTCGGCCTATCCTATGCTAGAGAAGACTGGGCCTGATGCCAAGTTAGAAACTTCAGTACAAAGGTCACGATACACAGCTGCAGGCATAATCTCCTGCACAGCAAAGCATGCTCATGTCCTATTTATTTCAGCATGCTTAACTGAACATTGGACTACACTTAAAATAATGTCAGCATGCACCAGAACCCAGCTTGCCCTTCCCAAACTCTGCCATCCTCTACAACAAGGAGGGAAAGTCACAGGTTTCCCAGATGTTGCCAACTGGTTAGGAAGTTGAACAACATCTAGAGGGTCACAGCTCCCCCATCTCTGGGTTGCAGTAACAAGTTACTTGTTAATGATCCTAAGTTTGAGTAACAGTGTGCAAGAAAGCAAGCAAGCTCAGAGCCAATAATATACAAGTCGGGGCATGAAGTGTGGCATTGCTGGGACATGCACATGCATGCACAGGCTAAATCATATGAAGGATACTTGAAGGGCAATAGGCTACAGGAAGAGAGAGGCTCAGATGCCCAAACATTGTACTTTCCTGTTATTCTAACTCTGTCTCACTGCATGAAGTCAAAAGCCAATGATCATGGCTGTAGCACTGAAGCTTCTTGAGAGTTGAGACTCACCACTTTACCTTTATAAACTACCACTATTCCAACAGTTGCAGGATCTCTAGCTAATTCTTGTACACATGAGAAGCTCTGCTTCAAAGGCGTAGGGCACCGCCAAGTGCAGTGCAGCAATTACAGCAATCCAATCCTGCTTTAAGTCTTTCTGGCTCATTCACAAATCTTATACATTATGCACTCACCATAAGCAAAGAGACCAGGCAGCTGATAGACCTGTCGCCCAAAGATATTTCTTCCCAGAGTTGGAGGGAGGGGTTCATATCCCACCTTCAAAATAAAGAAACAGCCTGCAGCAAGCTCTACAGTGTGAACAGCACCCCAAGGAATAACCCCAACATTCCCTAGCAGTGAACAACTATGGCTGTTCCACTCACTGGACATTTGAAAACTGAACCATAAGAGAAAATATGATCAATTTTTTGTTCTTAGAATTCTATGGCTGTGCTACTAACTGCAAGTTTAAAGTTCTAAAACCACTATATTCAGAAAATGGTAATAGTTCGTAGCTCACATTAAATGTCTGGGTGGTCTGCAGCTCAGCAGAAAGTCTGGCAGAGTATTACTTGTTAATGATCCTAAGTTTGAGTAACAGTGTGCAAGAAAGCAAGCAAGCTCAGAGCCAATAATATACCAGGTGCCATCTCTTAGTGCTATACATATATATGTCTTACTAGTGATTGTCGTAGGATGTTCTGGGAATCTTTTTGGCTAAAGAACAGGAAATAAATACTTTAAATAAAATTTGTAGCTACAGACCAAACATATATCTCCACAGACACCACACTATATTCCCCCACTTCTTTGCTCCAAAGTGATTCCCCCTTGCATTTTTTCCAACCAGGTAAAGTTATTTTAAAATGTTTGTCCTTGATGTGATCTAGGTGACTCTGAAGATACGTTTGCTGTGATTAAATGTTAAACAACTAGTTGAGAACATGGAGCTATTTTGCTTTTTATGCTGTGAATAGCCACTTGATTTGTCACAATATATCATACTAGGCAACATGTTTTCCATAGTTTATAACTCACATTATCAAGGTCTGCAATTTAGCAAAAAGTTTTACGGACAAATTGGATACTGTGTTTGACAAGTCCAATTTACCAAAGAAGACAATGTGCTTTCTTGGCAGAGGTAGGCGGTATTTATTTTTGAGATAGATATCCCACTACATAGCTCCACATATCCTCTGTGTAGTGAATCATATGAGAACCACTGTGAGGTTAATAACAGGAAGCCTCACAATTGTCTTTTGTCCTTAAATTCTGAACCTTATATTATAGGAATTTGTGTATCCAAACTCAGAAATGCTAATGTGCTTCCCGTTCCTGCATTTTTTATTAGAAGGTGGATATGCAGGCTGTTAAATATTTTAACAGACAGGGCTGTTGTACCTGGGGCAGCTATGCTTTTCAGCCAATGATGATACAAGTACAAAGCCACAGCTGGCCAAAAGCAGCATGCAGCCAAATATACTAAATAAAGAAGTTCTTGAGGCTGGAACTACTGGGAGTGTCCGAAATGCTACCAATAAAAATGAGAAGAGGACAAATTTGAATACGAGGCACACATAAAACCAGTGCAGAAAACTGATCCAGATTCAGAAATCAGCCAGGCTCACAAAAACATTTGAGTGAGGTATGCCAGTCTGAAACTGGCTAAAATTAAACATTGGCTTCTGCAATGAGGATTGTTCTGTGGCTAGCACTGGCAATTTTGTTCTCTCAGGAATGCGGACACAGCAAAGGCAGCAAGCGAGAGAAACGCAGTGTCTTGGATCTGATTTTGACCCTCTGGTGTTACCGGCACCGGTTGCAAATCCCCCTGCTAGGACTCAATCTATATGGCTGCTACTGTGGAACTGGTGGTTCTGGAAGCCCTGTGGATGCAGTGGATCAGTGCTGTTTCATTCATGACTGCTGTTACCGCCACGCCAGGGTCTCCTTAAAGTGTCACCGCAGGGTAAAGTGGCAGCGTTACAAACTCTCGTGCAACGGATCAGAGACGGAATGCCAGTCCACGAGTATCTGCGGCAGGATGGCATGCGAGTGTGACAAGCAGCTGGCGGAGTGCTTGACAGCAGCAAAACCCCGCAGGAAGCATTCTTTCTACAACAGGGAGGCTCTCTGCAAAGGACCCAGGGACCCTT
The DNA here is from genome assembly GCF_964106915.1 of Podarcis gaigeae. Taxonomy (NCBI): domain Eukaryota; kingdom Metazoa; phylum Chordata; class Lepidosauria; order Squamata; family Lacertidae; genus Podarcis; species Podarcis gaigeae. The sequence goes on along the minus strand of NC_139678.1, from coordinate 84,523,283 downwards.
GCCCAGCCGTTCACCGCAACTGGACTGAAATTCTACCCTGGGGAAGTCTTTCCCCTCGACCAGTCTCGAGGGGGGCCTCGTAAGTAACCAAGCAACTCTGGAAGAGAACAGGCGGAGGCTGCTGATTCCTAAGGGCTCCCCTCGCCGGACCCACCTCAACACCTGCGGTTCTAGGCAGCGCAATAAAGAAAGACTCAAAAGCGAAGTTGCACTGCAAATGACGGCGCCTGCTGCCTGGATGATGCGAAAGTGAGGAAGCGCTTCCCGCGGCCCTACGAGCGGCTTTCTTTTTCCTCCGCCGGGGCGGCGGCGCTGCTGCTGCTGCTACGCCTCGGGGCAGGGAGGCGAGCAGCCGCCGCCCTGTGAAAAGGAAGTCTGAAGCAAAGCAAGGCCCGGATACGACCAAAGGCGAAGGGCGACTCGGCTACTTTGAGGGGCTGCTGGCTACGCGGGGAGGGGGGGGCGCTGCTATGGAAACGCGTTTGGGAGCGAGGAGGCAACTTCTTCCCCAGTGAGCGAGGGCGGGAGGCGACCTGGGGCTTCTTTGACCTCCTCCCACCCACTCAGTGCCGCCCCCTTCGTCGCCCTCACGAGCAAGGAAAACCTGCCAGGACTGAAGGCCTCACCTGCACGAGCACCTTCACGTACATGAGCGGCTGCGAGAGCACCGTGAGGCCGGAGCCCAGCAGCATCTGAGAGGCCGTGTCCGCCATGCTGCAGCCGCGCCGGGCTCCGCCGAGGGGGTGGGGGGGAGGTGGAAGCAGAGGCTACCGCGCCACCTCCACGTGACCTGCGGTAGAGGAAGATACGGCTCGAGCCGCTGCCTCCACGTCCTTTCCCTCCCCTCCCACTCCAACTACTTCCGGTTCCAGCTAGTCCCTGTTTCCGCCACTTCTAGAGCGCGATAGGCCTAGCCTATGGGAGGGGAGCAATATTGACAGTGACCTGCAGCCTGAACTTCCGGTAAAAACCAACCAACCCGAAAGCTATGATTCTCTATGGTCGCCGCTCTATAGATTGCAGCTCGGTGGTAAAAAGGGTCTAGAACTGAAGTGTCAGCGAGGACTACGGTTGTACACAACTCTACACCCTCCCCGCCCCATTGAATTTCTCTTGGCATTTCTCGTCGTGCTTCTTAGATCTGTTTCTGATAGCCAATAAGAGTAAAAAATAGGCTTTTCTGTCACACGGTAGGTGGGCTAAGAATCTTCTGACCTAGAGGTAGGAAATTGTAGATTTTGAATCGGAGTAGCCACTACAGAGAGAGAGGCAGGGAAGAAGCTGTCGCGAGAAGAGTACACTATCTGCGCCCACTTTTAGCTACATAAGTAAGTCATTGGAAGGCGCCAGATGTGTAGTAGAGGGCATTGAAGTCGGGACAGTCAACAAGTGTTTAATATAGTTAGTTTATTCGCCAATACGTCAGGTTTTCAGCAATCGTTAGGTTTTCTTCGCTCTATGTACCATTAGAGGCTTACTAGTTAAAATGTTCATGGATAATGAAAACTCAGGGTTGTTGTTTTTCTTCTACTTCCATGCCTTCCTGGCAGAACTGTAGTACAGTTGATATTGACTACAAAGGACTTCTTCAGTAAGAATTCGCAGGATCACTTTCCTAGCAGAAAGTCAAACTAACTAACAAAGCAAGCGCTGCCGCTGCCGCCGCTCTATTTAGTTTGCAATTCAAGTCTCATCTTACTTTGGACATCCTTGCTCTCAGGGAAGCTGCCTAGACCAAAATCAAGCATTCATTTTAAAGTGCTTTAATTATTACCCAGGAATTTTCCACATTCGGTTAATATGCAATACTACCAAAGCAAGTAATGCTTCTAGCATTTCAAAACTTCCAGCTTGTGTTAAGAGAAGAGCGTATGCATTGTTGCTCAGCACCTAGACTCTTGTGTGGTCTCAAAATGTAATATCCTTTAAGTCCATCCCACTGTAATTTTCCCTTCATCATCTCTCCCTTTCCCACTTTCCAGAGAAAACCAAGCATTGACTGTTTAATTTTTAAAATGTTGCTGGTGCACATGCCTGCCCTTTTACAGAAAAAAACTAGTTCCCTCTCATTCTCAGAACAGCAGCAGCAATAGCAACAAGGAAAATGGAGTGGACAGGTGAAGTATTCCCAATGTTTTGAAACCAACACATCTCTCCCATTATTTGGACACTGAAGGAAATTTCCAAGGCACTTACACATAGGGAAGAAAGGCAGGAGGTGACAGTGAACAAGGTAAAATTATAGCTGCATATAAGGTGCATTTTAGTTCAAATACGCTTTCCTGCCAGAATAACTGATTAAAAAATATATGAAATTGTACTTTTCCTAGATTTTTTTGTGTATTTTGGGACAAAAATAGGTAGTGAAAGAGTTACTTGACAGAAACAAATTGTAGTAGATGCTAGTTTAATACTAAAGAGAGGAAGAGGAAAATGCATGTAGATTTGCCAGTCTGTTTCTCATTTGCAGTTCAGACACATATTTAATGTGAGATTTCTTCGTTCCTTCCTGGATTATAATCCAAAATCTTCATAGTGAGAATAAATTATATCTTAATGGTAACACAACTGACTTGTTTATAACAGGTCATCAAAGTTTACACCCGAGTGGATGGATTCTTCACAGAAATAGTTTTTAGCTACATTATGCAAAATGAAATATCATTCAATAGATTTCTACATAAATATGTTCTGTTTGGATGTGTTTTAGAACACTAACAATTATTTTATGACAACTGAAAACTTAAAAAAATAGAATTGCACCTTCAGTACCTTTACTATGCCGTTTAATGTTCAACAATACATACTTTTCACTCACAAAGAGTAACAGTACCACTTTAGAGGTAAAAACACAACAAAACTTGTACCTGAGTATTGCATTTTTTCCTTGTGTGGTTCCAACATTACAGCAACAGAATTGTTTCTGTTATTATTGTGCCCACTCCTACACAATCATCTATTATTAATTCAACGTAATAGTTTTCAGATATTCACCCTTCATCATTAAAATAATAATTCATGTACACATTTGATAGGAAACTTTGGGGGGGGGGTTACAAAAAGAAAAAAATGGTGGAATGACATGCAACCTCAGTAAATGTGAATTTGGGAAGTAATGGTGGAGGGTTGGGGAATGTGTGTCTGATGGTGGAAGTGGAATTTATAGAGAATTAGCATGAGGGAAAGGCTGTTTAACCCCTCACACTCACTGAGTCATCCTATGCCCACTGGATCTTTCCCCTCTTCTGATTTTCAACCCTGACTTGGTGGGGAATAATTAAAAATAGCCATGTGAGGCATCTGCAGAAGCTGCGGGCAAGGAGGTTCAGCACCTCCTACCTGCCAATACTTCCTTGCAAGTACTTCCTACATATTCACCTTATGAATAAAATATAGAGGTGGAAATTATGTGTTCTTCCTGAAATGCATTGTACTAACCAAAGGTCTTAACAGGGGGGAAAGCTTTGCCCTTTCATATTAGTTAATCTCAGCTACAAACCTATAAAAATAAGACAACTGAAATCTCCCATCCTCTTTATCAACACTCCAAATTCTCTCTCATCATCAAAATGCAGTAGACTTTGTGCTAAACATTTGTAATAGGCCTGCAACAGGAGAGTGCCAGCTTTCCTTCTAACAAGTTAACTCTTTGTGAGTTATTAAACGTCTATGGCTTCATAGGAGGGCACAAGATGTTCCTTGTGCACAAACTTTGCCTTTGGATTAGCCTCTCTGTTCTTCAGTAATGCATATTTTTGTCCAATCGTGTTTGGAGTTCCCCTGACTTTGGCATGATGTTCATTTTCAGACTTCAGAACCATGTAGTCAATTTTGAGTGGTTTCCATTTGTATTCTCGGTAGGGAATAATCTGTGACCTGCTTTGGTTCAGATTCCACAGGTTTTTGTTGTCAATAATGCTATGAGATTTCAAAGAAAGACTTCGACGCAGCATTAAAGTCACAGAAGGCACTTCAGGATTCCACCACATGGACCTAAAAAAAGGGTTGGGGGAGAAAAATAGTTCTTTTAAATAATTAAATTTCAAATACTGTATTGTAGATAAAAAGTGGTATACAAGCACTTGTAATTAATTAATAAATTGAGAGTGAAAGAAATTCATTTCACAAAGACATAGTAGGGACCAAGACTTAACCACAACCTAAAGGTATTAGCATTTCATGCAGTTCAAAGCAGGAAAATGTCAGTTATCAGGGTTAGACTCTTAACTTGAGCAATTGTATTTAACATGTCTGGGCGGCATTGTTTGTTAAATAACAGTTGCAAGGACCCCTGAATAGAAACAGGACCACAGTATACAGGGAGGGGAGGGGAGGGGAGGAGCTTCTCCCTAACAACAGAAGCAGTTTCCAGGAGCAAATTTCATTTAGACTGCAACACAGTAGAAAATGGGCCCTACCATGGTCCTAATCCCAAAAAGTTTCCAGCGGCCATTTAACAAAAATCCTGAAACATATGCAATAAAGCATAATAAAGCATGTAGTTTGGCCTTGATTTCTGATTTTCATTCATGTTCTAAAAGGTGAGAGAATACAATACAGTGGTGGTTGTTTTACCAAGCAGGATTAGCAATCGCTGGAATGCTGACAAAGATTACCGGTACTTTTGTGTGTCTCAACCGAGTAGCCTTTTATTTGTTGAATTATCATATAGCTCAAAGATAAATGAAGAGCAACTAGCCAAGGCTACTTTCCAAGTTTCACCTTGCATGAAATAGAAACTACATCACACCACACATTAGCCACCCAGCCTCAATTCACCTAGTTCAACCTGATTATAATACACACACACCAGGCAACAGTCAGTGAGTACAGAACATGCCCTTTACACAGCCTCAGCATGTAAAGAGCATTCACATCACACTACACACATAACTGTAAACCTAACACCATAAGCGTCTTGTGGCCTCTTAAACACTAAACAATTCCTTATGGGAACAATGCATACACATGGTTTTCTTGGGGTGGGAGGGGGGTTGTATACATGATGAGGGTGGCTGTAAATGAGGTCCAAAAACACAGATGAAATACTTATTTGCAGTATACTGTATTCCACAAAAGCTTATGCCACAATAAATGTATTTGCCTTTAAGGTGCCACAAGACACTTGTTGTTTTTGATGCAAAAGACTAATCCACCTTGCTTCCTGGAAGTACATGTAATGTTTTCCTGCACATGTATCATCATGTAAGTAAATTGTAAGTGAAAAGGCCTAAAGTTAAGACAATTAAATCAATGCCATTTCAGGAGGCTGTCATGGTGCCCAGGAGGAGTTCTGACCCGGTAGTACCTGTGTCGTTTGACTCCAAGACCACGAGGACATTCGGATGAAACACAAGTGCCTGTAAAGAAGTAAAAGGAAACACAAATGCCAAATCAAAACGAAACAGGAGTAGTGCATTTCTGGCTGGACTAAAGTCAGCAATGATGTGAATTTTTCTCAATGTCTTGTTTCACTTAATACAATGGTTTAGATTTGGTGTCCGACAGACATTCCAATTAAAGAGAACAAGTACCCATCTTGTCCAGATTCACACCTAAATTTGTCTTCTTCATCTGGCAGAATTTTCTTATTAGGATCATTCACTCCTAAATGCTCATTCTGTCCCTTAACCTCACAGGTAAATTTGTCTGCTTAACTACCCCAGTCCTGTACCTGCATTCTGTTTCTCATGAAGTTCTTCATCAGGCTGTAAATGGAAGGAAAATGGGTGCTGTTTGATGGGTGACTTTGTGAGGCTCCGTCGCTGTTCTATTGATGGAATCATAGCTACGAGGAGCGGCTGGGGACCCTTGATCTTGATCTCAGGTTCAATTATTGGGATGTTCTGCTTACCCAAAGTGAGTTCTACACAGTGGAAAGACAGAGGTAAGATGAAGGAACGTAAAATGTCTTCAAAATATCCTCTGCAACCAGAAAGCCTATATTCTGCTATGAATTCAGTACATTGCAAGATAAATGTCTGTGACAAATACTCTGATATAGCTCAATATTGCCCCCTAGAGTGTCTGCAAAGAAAGATATGGGCAAAATCCAATTGTGGCATCCTGCTTCCACAACTGCCCAGTGGAGCTGAATAGCCCTGCTTTTTCAGTCACAATTTTAATTGCGATTCCATACCAACGGGTAGAGCTTGGTAGAATGCATCTGGGCTGCCTGAGTTTTATGCCCCTCCCTATGCTCACTCCTCCCATACATTCCACTACCTTTTTCTTTTCTGGGCATGGGGTGGTGGTGGTCTGCTTACTTTAAAAAAAGAAAAAACCCAGAAAGTGTGCAAAAGCACAACAGCGGATATTGCCAGCCTTATTTATCAAGTGGATGCCAAATCCCATTTTCTTTTTTGAATTTTTAAAATACAACTATCTTGCAAAATTGGTAAATGGGTCCTGAAAGTGCTGTACTGGTTATAAGTGAATGATGGCACCTTGAGACCCATGTACCTAAAAGAGCACCTCTCCTACTATCAACCATCTTAGTCCCTACAACCAGTAGTAAAAACTCTGTTGGTGGTTACACCTCTGGCTAGTGCCCAGTTGGTGTTGACCCATGTTAGAGCCTTGGTGGCAGTTCAGTATTTGTGAAATGCCCTTCTGAGTGGGGTGCATCTGTCTCCCTCCCAGTACTGTACATTTCCAAGCACAATTCAAAGTGATGTTACTGACATTTAAAGCCCTAAACAGCCTCAGCCCAGTATACCTGAAGGAGCGTCTCCACCCCCATCATTCAGCCCGGACCAAGGCCCTTCTGGCGGTTCCTTCACTGCGAGAAGTTACAGGGAACCAGGCAGTGGCGCCCTTCCTGTGGAACGCCCTCCCATCAGATGTCAAGGAGATAAAAAACTACACAACTTTTAGAAGACATCTGAAGGCAGCCCTGTTTAGGGAAGTTTTTAATGTTTGATTGTGTTTTTAATATTCAGTTGGGAGCCACACAGAGTTGCTGGGGAAAATCAGTCAGACAGGTGGGGTATTATTAATTAATTAATTATTAACTTTCAGATGGAACTTTTAAAAGTTTCTGTATATCCAGGTATTTGATGGCTGAAAGACACTTTTTGCTAACCTTGAAATTATTAACTGAAAAGCAGCAACATGGTCACATCCACACTATACGTTTCAAGGCACATTCAACACACATTTAAGGCACATAACATCCTCCAAAGAATTCTGGAAACTGTAGTTGACCCCTCAAAGAGCTACAAATCCCAGTACCCTTAACAAACTACAGATGCCACTCTCCTGTCAGAAATATATGCCATCCTCTGCCTTGTACTTAGAAGTATACAAAAACTGTTTTAAAATTCCTGTTTATATATACAGTACAGTACAGGCAATCCTCATTTTGCACAGAGGTTATTCAGGATACCATGCATGTTAGTGGGGCCTTCATAAAGTTTTTCACCCCACCCCTATTCCACTATGTTAGTGATATTTTAGTGGCATTTTGGGGTCACTTTTGGGTTTGGAACTGTGTGCGCGTGTGCAATCACACGTCAGTTGGCCGTTGCCTGTACAGTGGTATCTCGGGTTACATACGCTTTAGGTTACATATGCTTCAGGTTACAGACTCCGCTAACCCAGAAATAGTACCTCGGGTTAAGAACTTTGCTTCAGGATGAGAACAGAAATCGTGCAGCGGCAGCATGGCAGTAGCGGGAGGCCCCATTAGCTAAAGTGGTGCTTCAGGTTAAGAACAGTTTCAGGTTAAGAACGGACCTCTGGAACGAATTAAGTACATAACTAGAGGTACCACTGTACATGAAAAAGCAGATGCATATCCATATATTTGCTCATGTACACCACTGTAAAAAAGGGCAGTGGACACTTAGTTTCCCTTAGATGAGAATTGGACTAGACTTTGATTATAATGTAATCCAGAGAAATTTATCACTTGATTTACATGGGCCTAGCTACAAGTGCAATTTGGAAATTAGGGAAAAGGAGTAAACTTTTGCCTTCTGTCCCCATCATGTCTGTGTATTTATAAAGCAATGATAGTTAATCATGGTGGCATGGTAGTGGCTCCTGTCTGCCACAACTTTCTTTTCACCATAACACAGACATGTATACACCCCCCCCCCCAAAAAGCCATTTTCTGCAATGTGTGTAAGGATAGATTCCTCACCTTGATACTTCTTATCTACATTTTCTTCTTGCACAAATGTAGAGTGTGAATTTTCTAGATTTCGGTTCTGTATAAAAGAAATGTAGAGAATAAATCAGTATCTGACTTTCTTATTTTTATATATGCCTCATAATGAATATTAAAGTGCACCCTATGTCTTTTTTTTTCACCATGTAGGCACATTCATTGCCCATGTGTGTCCAGGTGTTGCTCACCAAAACATTTCCATACCCTATTTTACCTTTCCTGTAGATAAACAGACTTTCTTCTCTTCAATCAACCAGGAAGATTGCCTTTGTCCTTTTGCAAGGGTCTGTTTTCTGCTTTTGATCACGTATTTGTTTTATTCAATTCAAAAACTAAGCTAAGCAATGCTGAAAAGGCTACCTTTCAGTATGGACTGATACTTACCTCAAAGCCTCCAACACCACTTTATTTTAGATGTACCTCATAGGCAGCATTTTTCTTACATTGGTTTGCATAAGTATAGGAAAGAGTATAGTACACTTGTGGACATCAATCATGTGAAGAGCACACATATGCCTGTTTTGCTGCATGTTGGGAAGCGGTGATCCCTTCTTTATCCTTTTCTCAGTGTTTTCATATTAGAAGTATGCACTCAAACCCAAGGGACTTCCTTTGTAAGTGTTCCTACCCCATTATTTCCCTCCACACATATTTTCCAGTAAATGCCCACTAACTATATTAGGTGCTAAGGTTTCTAGTACCATTGACAGTAAAGTTTGGTTATTTTTATATCTTCTCATCTCTCTTTGGTGTGTCCAAAGTGTACTGTAGGATTTCTCCAAAGCATTTTATCAGCCCTCTATTCTTGTTAAATTTCCTTGGCAATTTTAAAAGAGCTCTTGGTTCAAGCATCTCTCTTTGTAGTTTCTTATATGCTGTGATGTCAGTCATCTTTGTGATACCCTATATCAGTTGTTTTCAACCTGAGTCCACGGCTCCCTTGACCAACCATGTTCTTTTTGCTGCTCCTCCGTGGAAGTCACTTACACTGGGGTTCCATTAAAGGACATGCATAAGTGGGGGTTTCCCCGTTCCGCCCCCACTCCATTCCGCCATGCCCCTTTTCGGTGCCCTTTTTGGGGCACGTGTAAGTGGGAACGCATGTGTCGACGGGAACCCAAGTAATGCCACTGCTCTGCAGGACCGAGCTGATGCATCCCGCAAGGCATCCCCAGCATGCCTTTTCCTAAATTACTGGTAATGTGCAAATGGGGAGAGGGAGGGCAAAACAAGATTAACATCAGAAGGAGAAATATTTTGTTATTATTCCGGGAATCCTTGTCACTTTTTAAGTTCTTTCGTCTGACACCGGCATACAACTGTATTTTGCAAAGGCACATGTTAAGATCTTTCGTATCCTTTGTCTGATACCTGCATACAGCAGCTGCATACAACAACCATACTTTGCAAAGGCAGATGTGGAACATTACAAAGAAAAGTTCATTTTTTGCAAGCCTGCTCCTTAAAGTTGTTGCATTTGACACTTGTATTCGCTAAGACATACGTGGAACACAAAAAGCTTTTATTTGGACATTATGCTTAAAAAAATTGATTCATTTGTACATACGTGGAACACAAAAGCTTCTATTTGGACATTACACATATAAGAACTGATCTATTTTTATTTCCTGTTCTAAATGTTGGTCCTTAATTTCTTCTACTCTATTAGATAATGTGAAAAGAGTTATGTTTATATGATGTATAAGGAATTTATATAGTTAAACACAGCTAGTTACGTTGTGGGTATATTTGTTAGTTGAATTTACGTAACTATCAGTTTGACAGTGTTGTGTAAGTTGACACTGTCCTTTTCTGCAACATTCTCCCTGTCCTGATAAAGTTTGGTGACTGTTAAGGAAGAGGGGAGTGCCTGTGGCGAGATGTAGAGAAGAGGAGGGAGGGAGGGATGTTGGAGGTAGGAGAGGGAAACACAGACACTTTCAAGGTTATTTTAAATCCCTTCTTATAGAGCACACACACATCTTGGCACACACACCATAAAGCTACTTTGCTATTTTCTTGCATTTCTCAAGCCCTCTGTGTAAAACTAAGGAACTGTTACTTAGTGAAGCTGAGAGGAGGATTTTTGTTGGGGGGAAGATTTTAAGAAGATAAACAGTTTTGCTGTTGTTTTATTTTGGGAAGATAATGGGCTGCAAGTTAAAGCTGCCAGCTCCCCTGAATGATCCTAAGAAGGAAAGAGAGAGATAATGAAGGAAGATATGAGCTATAAGTTAATGAAAGGACAGCTCCCCTGTCTCTCCTGAACGTTTCTCAAGTCACTCCAGAGTGCCACGGCACACTGGTTGAAAACCAAAGCCCTATATTAAATTCTTGTTATAGCTCTCTAAATGTATGGTCGCCAAATAACCACTGAAATGGTCCACCGCTCACATGTTATTTTAGTAATTAAGATAAAACGTTATGCGTAGTGTGGCAATATGTTTTGTGCAGCCACCTACAACATATGCACTCAAAAGGGAACAAGTTTATGCTTCAACACTATATCCAATCTAACATTTCCTTAAAGTATTTTTCAAATATTTATTTCAAGCACATTCCTTTATTATTCATATCATGGGTCAGTCTCCAAGATGAATTGTGTAATGCAGTTCTTTAGTGTACTAATACACTTATAAATTTCATCTGAAAGGCACTGAGCATACGGTGAATTGTAACAGAAAATTAGATTCCACAAACCAACCTGACACACACAGAGTACTTGATTCATTTGCTTGTTCTTCTGTTCTGAACTGTTGTCTCTCCATGATCTCTTGGAAAGGCTATGATTTTTTTCAACACTTGGAGAAATTGTGCTTTCCTAAAGGAATTTAATAGAGAGATGGTATCTTGGCTCACTCTGAAATCACAGTGAAAGGATTCAATGGGATGCTGTCCAAGGTCTCTTAACAGAGACTCCTTATTCCACTCAAACAGGAAAAGCAGAGGAGAGTCGAGAAATTCAGAGGAGGAAACGGTCACACAGAGAGAGTCCCATTCAGCACAAGATACTTCACACATGGTTGAAGGTTGAATAGTCTCTGCAGTTACAGAAGTGAACATTTATCAATTTAATATTGTACATATAGGCAAATATGTATGCCTGCCATCTGATCAATATAATAAACATGAGTTCTGGAACATCATGCATTCCAAATCAATTCAAATAGGTGGATATGGGTGGTCTATTGATATGATGTGCCTTGACAATTAGAGTTCTGCAAACACAATCCTTGCTAATGGTCTTAAAATGCAAAATAATGAAAATGTCCTTTCACCAATATCTTTTTTATAAAGTCATTTCATTGATTACTCATCCATTAATCAGATCAGGATGACCAACCAGCAGTTGGTAAAGAACATCGGCATGGTTTTGTCTGGGCCTCAGAACCTGCTACTAATGCTAACAGATTTGGAGTACAGGACAGGGTGACACAATGGTAAAAGTTCATTGGCTTCCTCTTTCACAAGCAGAGATACAATAAAATAAGTCAGTTATCTAATGCCATTGATGCTATTGCAGCAAGAAGCTAGTACCCTCCACTTTTTGCCCCCTCAGTGGAACTTATTTGAATCCAGAAACTACTTGTAGGTCACATCCACTCAAAACAACTCTTTCACACCTGCAGCGAAGGTTTGCCCCTTCCCACCATCTGACAAGAAAGCCAAAGAAATTGATTTACACCTGTGGTCCCATCTCCCTGTGCCATTGGCAAATGCTAATGATCAAATTGTCTCTGTATATGTGATGAATCTTAGCCATGCCAAGCTGAGCTGGCTACAGAACAGGCAGATTGCCTTCCTATCTAATTACACCCTCCCACAATCTTCAGGAAATAAGAAAGTAGATGCCTCTTTTTGATGACCTACAATGTGCCATTTAGTTGCCTTTTTCAGTAGCCTATTTAGGGAGGGGTACAGGGGGCAGGCCACCCCAGGCAGTGCTTGGCTGGTGGGGTGGATGTGTGCTCCTTCCGTCATCCTCCCTCGCTGCGCCTCCTCTCACCTGGCAACTAACTCTAGCCGCACTTTGCTGGCAGGATGGTGCCTGGTGCCCCGTAGCGATTCTGCTTCCCCTTTCCTTTGCAGATCCTCCTTCCCCTTTCCCCGTGAAGCAGAAGATGGGCTGCTGCCCAGTCTGGTTTTGCAACTGTGTGAGAGAGAAAACCTGGAGAGAGGAAGGGTTGGGGGAAGGCTTCCCTCCAAGCAAAGCTGGAGTAAGCAATAATGTGCACACAGCCCAGCCGACCCCCTTATTATTTTCCTCCCCTCAACGTCTCAGAGATCAATTAAAAGTGGTGAAAAGATCAGACTACCATCTCCTGTCCTTTTTGGAAACAGGATCTTTTATCAGGATTAAAGCATTTAAATGGCAAGTTTAGAAGATAAGCACTTTGGAGTATTGCTTGCTTATAATATGTGTGTGTGTGTGTGTGTGTGTGTGTGTGTGTGTGTGTGTGTGTTTGGATCCAGAGGGCAACTTGCATGTTTATGCCATGTGTATACAACCAACTACAAAAGCAGAGTCTCATTTACACTGAAAATAAATTACCATTGACCATTGGATAAGCTGAGAAATAGTGACTGGCCCAAGGTCAGATGGTCAATTTGTGGCTGATTGAATATCTGAAATTACATCTCTCCAGTCCTACAGAACAATGCTAACTGTGCCCTGAAGGGTGATGAGAGTGAGAGATCCACTGTCAGTTTGAATTCCTTCTGGTTCCTGCAGTGAAGGGTGGATGGTGGGAAGGGCTATTTTCTTGAGGTTTTGCTGCACCAAACTGGAACAGTAGAGAAACACAAATTAGATCTCTAATCTTAGTGTGCTTGTGTAGGATCCAATGGATCCTTTGGTTGCCCAGTTCAGCCTCCACTGGGCCCCATTCTGGGACTCTTAATGTGGTCTGCTGATGGTCTTAAGTGGAAGTCGGGCTTCAGCCGCACTGAAGCTGATGGTGGAGAGGAGTCAGCACTTCATCTTAACCCTCTACCCCTGCATCATAAGGGACTGCCCCACAGGCTGCCAGGCTCTGTAGCTGATGGAGGTGGGGCTCACAGATGATGAACAGTGAGAGAGGCAGCAAACTCAGTGACTGCCCTGGGCAGCAAAAGCCCTAGCTACACCACTGCCTTGTTTTGCGTTCTTTCTGTATTGTCTTTTAAGAAAATGTATGTCATTGAGTTTATCATTTGTGTATGATATATTCTTAATTTAAAATAATTACTGCCTGCCCTTCTGATTCTTATAAAAGGACAGGCTGCAACAGAAAATAAACTATAATAACCATATCAATAAAACAATGAACAAACTCATAAAAAATGCACATAGGTAGCCAAACAAACAAACAAAGCAGAGAAAGAAATTAAAACAAAACAAAAAATTAAAATGCCTGAGCAAACAAATATATCTTGGCTTGGTGCCAAAATGATAGTAGTATCAGTGCCTGTCATACTTATGAACAGTGTGAAAGCGTGTGAATGAAGGCACACACAACAGAAACATGGGAACAGTGCCCCATATATATATTGACACCCTAGTGTAGACACAACTATAAATGGAACACTTTGTGAAAGAATACTCCTGTTTTTTGTTTGACTTATGTCTTTATTTTATTTGGTGTATCTAGTTGAACATATGAACCTTCTTAAACTGAGTCAGGCCTGTTTACTCTGATTGGCAGCAACTTTTCCTGGTCTCAGGCAGATCTTTTTTTCAGCCTTGCTATGAGATTATTTTTCTGAAAATAATCAGGGATTAAATATGGAACTCTTCACATCCAAAGTAGATCGTAGTGAATTTCAGTCTACAAAATGCAATTACCCCCCATGCTTTTCTGTAAAGAGGGGGGATTATGACAGAATCTTAGGGTCATATCCAACTGTGTCACTCCTGCTGAGGGAAAGCTCTTTGATTCAGTGGCTACTTCTGTCAATGGAATGAGGATAGAACCAATTTGTGCTGATTCCACCTTCTTCCTGCAGACCCCTACATGCCTCCAAAATCTGTTCCAGTGGATTGGATGACCCTTTCAAACACTATGTGCAGGTGGCATGGGTACTGTAGTGAAGGAATTGACAAAAATCCCCCCCTAACTTGGCTAAAGCAAGCCTCCAATGGATTAAATAATCTTCTGTTATTATAAAATATACCATTGAATGCAACCCTTAGGTATGCATTGGATGGCATTGCTATATGTGCAACTAAACTATCTCCTGTCTAGGAAAAGAGTAGGCAGCCACTTATTGACAGTTGAAGAAAAACAGCATACCCACTAACCATTTTGAAATATGGCAACCCTTGCTACTATTATCATTACTACCACTACTAATGAATCACAATCTAGTTAATTAGACCACAGCATATAAGAAATGTTAAAAACTGTGTGCTGGACAGATGAATGTTAAGGAACTATAATTAACCTGCAAGAGTATAGTGGATAGTGCCCATAATGATGACAAGGAACAACTACCTTCATCCCCACTCTGCTTTGTAATCTTTAAAAATGTCACATTTATAATCATGGAGTTTTTTTTTTTTAAAAAAAAATAGGTTTAAGGTCTCCTACTGTACCCTTTAGGTACAGATCATTCATATGACCCCTTAAAAATAAAAAAAAAAATTATGTGTTTGACACTAACAAGGCTACCTGCTTCCTCATAGCAATCCTGTGCCATTAATAAACTTTTCTATTTCATACAGTTGAACTTTAAACAGTATTTGCTGTTGAAAAATGGGGGAGGCACAGATGCTCTCTGGGGTCACCTTGCCCGAGGTGCTTTACAATAAGGAAGGACATTCCAGAATAACTCAGCACTGCAGTGGAAAAGCAGTGGTGTTCCTAAAATGCTAGGTAGTGGGTGCCACTGGCTGCTGCACAGTAGACAGCAGGAGGGTAGCTGGAAGCTGGGCAGGCTGGTGGCAACAGGCAAAATGGTGGTGGGTGGGTGGCCAGGCCAGAGGGAGCATGTAGATTCTCTACTCCCAATCCACCACCTGAGATAAAGGGCTCAGTGTGGCTAATAGGTGGGCTGCCTTAGAAGTCACGAACAAATTATAACAAAACAGTGATTGTTTCTGCAGAATACTGATGCCGTGCCCAATACATTTTGCTACCTGAGGCAGAGCAGTAAATGGTGCCTCTGCCACATTCAGGATGCTCTCACACACCTCTCATTCATAAACAGAGAGAGATTAGCCATCACTCCTACACACTGCTTAATTTCCAACATAATCTAGTGTCCTGCCCCCATATTCTCCCGCAAACACTAGAAGGTTAACAAAAAAAAAGATAAAGGAACCCTGGACGGTTAAGTCCAGTCAAAGGCAACTATGGGGTTGCGGCGCTCATCTCGCTTTCCAGTCGAGGGAGCTGGCATTTGTCCACAGACAGCTTTCCAGGTCATGTG
This sequence comes from Podarcis gaigeae, assembly GCF_964106915.1. NCBI lineage: Eukaryota > Metazoa > Chordata > Lepidosauria > Squamata > Lacertidae > Podarcis > Podarcis gaigeae. The sequence goes on along the minus strand of NC_139678.1, from coordinate 84,507,700 downwards.
GCCAGCATGACTAAACTGCTTCTAGCACAATGGAACACCATGATGGAAACCAGAGTGCACAGAAACACCGTTTTCCTTTCTGCCACAGTGGTACTTATTTATCTACTTGCACTGGCATGCTTTCAAACTGCTAGGTTGGCAGGAGCTGGAACTGAGCAACAGGAGCTCACCCTGTGATGAGGATTCAAACAGCTGACCTCCTAATCAGCAAGCCCAAGAGGCTCAGTGGTACCCCTCTACAGCTGGGTTATGCATGCCCCATTGTTGACAGATACAATGTGAAAGACATAGAGCATGGCATATTCATTGTCATACCCACACTCACTGACTTATGTTTACCACTGCCAAAGTTCTTCATGGTATTGTTTGACAACAGCAGCTCTCTCACTCTTGCTCTCTATTATTCCTCATACACTAAATTTTCCAGAGGGGGAGTCTTGTGGCACCTTCAAGACTGCATCTGATGAAGTTGACTATGATCTATGAAAGCTCTACTCTGGTGCACAACAAGATTGAAGCTGGTCTGTAGGAACTGGCTGAGTGTGTGATTATATATAGTCTGCTATTGGGATAGCACAGCTATGAAACATCATTGTCTGGATTCTGGCACACACTCGTCCTCTCTTTTTCCCTTCTTCCCTTTCACATGTCAGAAGTTTTCTTATTTGGACAATGTTGCAAGGTCAATGGCTTCAAGAAGAGAAGGAGTACAGGTAGGAAAGAAGAAAAGGTGTAAGGAATAAGAAAGAAGCGTTCTCTCTCAGTCTCCTTCTGCCACTAGGTCAGACTGGGGTAGGTAGGTATATAGGCATGGGAACACACACTTCCCTCCACTGCTGCTATGGACTTGCACAAAACACAGCAATAAACCTGCTCATTCACTCTCCCTTCTGCTGCTCAGTTGAACTAGCACTCTCTACCTGGAGGAGTGAATTGCAGGAAAACCAAAGGCACAGAAAGAGGCAGGATGCTGCCAGCACCTCCACTTTTTTCTCACTGGCACTCCCTCCCAGCCAGCAGAAAGTGGGAAAGGAGTGTGGAGACTTAATGTTCAAAGCAGGAAGCAAGCTGGCTGCAGAGCCAAAAAGTGACAGAGTGAGGTAGCTGGCTGAACAGCCAGATTTGGGGACATGTAGGACCTCAAAAATCTTCCACTCTAAAAAGTGCACCTCCTAAACCACTACATGTCTTGCCCAGGCTAGTTAGTGCAGTCATGTCAATGATGAAGGACTGAGGAAGATGAGAAGCTTCTGCTTGTCTTTCTAACAATGAAGCTCTACTACATTATGTCAGTAGACAGTATCAGACAGCCAACCCAACAAGCACTGGCAACCCCTGTTGCCACCTGACAGCCCAAGAAAGCCAGACCTTTCCATGAGACAATGAGTGACCCACCTAGATTTCTCAAGAAATAGCAGCACTGATCAGGCTTGCTGCAGGACAGTAGTGTGGTAAGTGACCAGTCAGTCAGTAGAGGCCTGGCTATGGCCAGTAACAGAGGAGTAGGAGGAGTTGCACCAAACTTAAAAGACATATGGAGGCAGCGCACCATCAATTTACTGTGTAGGACAATAAACAAAAAATGAGGATGATGTGAGCAAAACTGGGGAGGTAAGAGTAATCACTTGTGGGGATGGGGTGGGACTGTGAGGGGGGAGAAAAGGGACTGATCTGTCACCCATGGCCTGAGGCTTCAGGCAAGTGTCTCATTCAGCCCCATAAAAGTGTCAGTCATGAGAATAACCTAGACCACTTCAACAATACAGGAATTAAAAAAAAAAAAAGCAACACTCACTAGACAGAAAACTAGTGAAATATCCAAACAGTTGAACTGCATTCCATTGGGAAACATTTCTAGCTGGCTGTCCTCCTCCAGCAAAGGCACTTATCTGGTCTGTTTTAATTTGCCTCTTACCAGGATATCTTTCTTATGTTTTGGTGTTTGACTCAGAGTAAGTTTCTGATGCAACTCATTCCTTTCCTTCCTTGTTCTGAGTTGTTTCTTTTTCTTCTTTTTCTTCTTCTCATTAAAATCCTTCAGAGAATAAAAACATAACAACACAATTGTGAAAGTGTTCCCAGTTACCACCTAAATGCAGTCAAACACTGGTTTTGTTTGCATGCTAAACTAAACTAAACAAGCATAAAGATTCCGAGAGGAGATTTCAGCAACCTTGCTTCACCCTAGTCATTCTGTGATCTGCAATCCTGAGCTAAGCCGTGGCTTGGCATAACATTTTGCCAAATCCAGGCTTGTGGTTTAGTTTTCTCCAGTGAAAATAAGGGCATCCCATTCCATAATGATAATTTTACTATTTATACCTCACACATCTTACTGGGTTGCCCCAGCCTCTCTGGGCTGCTTCCAACATATATAAAAACATAGTAAACATTAAACATTAAACAACCTTCCCTATACAGGATTGCCTTCAGATGGCTGGGGGATCAGATAACTCCATACCCTCCAACATTTCTCCACTGAAAATAGGGACATCCTAAGGAAAAGTGGGACATTCCGGGATCAAATCAGAACCCAGGATGGTTTCTCTAAATCAGGGACGTCCCTGGAAAATAGGGACACTTGGAGAGTCTGCTAATCACAAGCTGCAACTGATTGTCTTATGGCTTGTCTGAGAGAGCTAAGGCATGAGCCTGGGTTCAGACAGCATGCTAAACCAAACCGTAGCTTAGCACAGCAGCAGAATGACCAGGGAGCAGCAAAGTAGCCATGGTTTCCCCTCAAACAGCTTGTACACCTGCATGTTCATGCTAAACTATGGTATGGTTTAGTGTGACATGCAAACCAGGCCTTAAAGTCCATTTCTATTTCCTTCAGCAACCAAAGTATTCCTAGATTCCAAATAAATAATAATTTAGAAATTATTGAGATTGCTCTGTGGCATTTAGGCTGTAATCTTGTGCACACTTACATTTGAGTAAGTTCTGTTGAACACAGTTGTATTTACTTCTGAGTCAACAAGCATAGGAAATACAGCTTATCTCCCAGTGTTTGTAGTACTTTTCTGCTCAGTTCTTAAGTCCCACCCACAGTATAATTCTTGTTCTTTTCCACAGCACAGTCCTAATAAGTTACCTATCCAGGCTCCAATAGCAACCAGTAGCATAGTTTTCTTAGGACTTGTACAAATTGTCATCTTCCGAAAGACAGAAGTGCCTGCTTTACTTATTTGTTGCAGGCAGTCCAGTTATCTTCATTCAAAATATAAATTTTGTGGCTGCATTTTCCCAGCACTAAAACCACACTACATTATTGGCAGGAAAATGCAATTCTCCTTCCAGTTCATGCATGTTTTACTCTAGCAACTGCTATGTGGAAACAGGTCTCAAAGGCATCTCACAGAAAACAACTGACAAAATCAACTCAACTATGGGGTGTGTGTAGATTTTTCAAATATTTAGAGACTGAGCACTCCTTGCTATTTCACTGAAGAACTAGGATATTAATTGTGTCCTTTAAACAGAAAAAGGCAAATGGAAAGCTCCTCCTTCTCTTGCAGAAATGCCTAGCCTTTTAAGGCATGTTTAAAAGAACTTGCTGAAATGAGTTTTCCAAAAACAGCCAGTGTGAGTATACAATGTAGAATTTCAATTGCTAGTATCAAAACAAGCTTAGTATTGAAAAAAAACATCTTTGCATAGATTACAATACCACTAGCATACTTTTCATTGACAATAAATTAGTACAAAAAGCATGAAGAAAATAAACTATAGAAAACAGATACAGCAACAAAATAAAAAAGCCTCATCAATTAATTTTTTCCACTTTTCATTAAATCCTTTGAAATATGTGCATTTTTCCCCCCGTAACAGAATGCACATCTCCTGTAATTGTCTCTTTCTGAGCCACTAACATCAATAGCAACCCAATCTGCAGTAAGGTTAGTGTCCCCATTCCATTACAAGGGACCAGGATATTGAAGTTTTTATATTTTTCCAGGTAGATTTGTTCACCAAAAAATGAATAACTCTCACCTTCTCATCCATGTTGAGCAAATGTGCAGGGGGGCCATCTGACTGGGAACTGTCTGAGCCACTTGTGCTAATTAAAGGAAAAGGAAACCATTGGTGTGATGCAGGGCAACATAAGAACATAAGGACCCCCAGGATTAGGCCAATGGCTCATCTAGTCCAATATCTTGTTTTCACAGTGGCTGAACAGTGGCTGGAAAACATGCAAGCAGGATTCAAGCACAAGAGCACTTTTTACTCCTGTGGTTTCCAGCAACTGCTATTCTGCCTCCTGTGCAATATATGTGAAACAGAGATGATCCAGTTGACATTGTGTACAGTGGTGCCTCGCAAGACGAAATTAATCCGTTCCGCAAGTCTCTTTGTCTTGCGGTTTTTTCGTCTTGCAAAGCACGGCTATTAGCGGCTTAGCAGCTATTAACGGCTTAGCGGCTTTAAGAAAAAGGAAACAAACTCGCAAGAACTCGCAAGACGTTTCATCTTGCGAATCAAGCCCATGGGAAAATCGTCTAGCGAAGCGACGCAAAAACCGAAAAACCCTTTCGTCTTGCGCGTTTTGCGAGGCATTCGTCTTGCGGGGCACCACTGTACTTAGAATTTGAAAAAGCTTTTCATAAAATTCTAGACCAATGTTTCCTGGGTAAACTTAGCAGGCATGGAATAAGAGGAGAGATCCTCTTATGAGTCAGTAATTAGTTAAGAAACAGGAAGCAGAGAGTAGGAATCAATTATCAGTACTGGAACAGATGGTAAGCTAACTGGTCTGTAATATCCCAAATCATCTCTGATCCTTTAAAAAAAAACTGGTATTACATCTGATCCCTGGGTATGGGGACTGATCTTAGGGACAAATTACATATTTTTTAAGAAGATTAGCAATTTCACATTTAAGTTCTTTAAGAACTTTTTAGTAGATGCCATTTGGACTGGGTGATATGTCAGGTTTTAATTTGTCAATAAAGCCTGGAACGTCACCTGTTGTCAGCACTATTTTCTTGTCATTTCTCTAAGGTTCGAGTCAGTAAAAGCTTGCAGACTTGAGTTACCTGGATTCAACATCTGATAGAGAGATGTCACTCCAAGTACCATCTATGTTTTGTACATGGCCCAGCTCTGAGAGCTTTCTCTGGATTTTTTGCTTCAGTAGTTCCTTAAGTTCAGATAGGCATTGCTGAAACTAAGAGAAAGGGTAGAAAGCATGGACGAACTGCCGATTAAAAACTTACATAATGCAGTTTTTTGGTTAGCAAATATCTCATCTGAGCAGAATTGAAGCACTCAGGGTAGAATAGATTTGCTAACCATTTCAAGGTTTTTTTAAACCACTTTCGGGGGGTTTTCTTACAATCAAGCAGTATATAAATTTATGAAATAAATAATAACTACTTGAAGATTTTTGCACATCTCAGATATATGAGCAGCCGAGAGGAAACTAGGAGCTTTGCTAAATGCATGTCTCAGATTTGTATCCGACCATGCTTCCATTACAAATCCAAATATCTCTGGCTTTCAATAGACACCTTTTCAAAATGTGAAAAGTAAAAAAGGCAGTATCAGAGGCTGGTCTCAGAAAAACAGGAAATAGTTAAAGACACTGGCTGGTCCATCATTGTCCTTTGACCCTGCTTAGCAGTAACAGGAAACTCTTACCTTAGAACGGTCAGGGTCACAAAAGTCCAATAAGGTGTCACAGACATGGTAGCCCAGAGATTTGAGATCCTCATAGGTAAAATGAGAGTTATTATTATTGCCTGAGAAAGACAAACAGACAAGTAGTTCTTCAGTCTTTAGCAAATTACACTCCAGTACACAACATCCAGCATGGAAAAATTATATGCTGAATGTCTTTTAAAACTATTAAATACATTGATGATTGAAACAGAGGTTATAACTTAACCTCTTTCTTTTCTTTCTTCCTACCTTTCTATCCAGTGTTATGACAAGCCAGAAATTACAGAGCATGATAATGGAAAAATAGATGTGATGGAGGTGATAATGGATCAGCTGAGGGGAAAGGCTCTGCGTGCCTCTGTGTGTATTCTGCATGCATGTGCATGTATGTGTCCTGTGGTTGCAATAATGTGGGGCAGCTACACTCACAGCTGCTATGTGATCCCTGGAAGGCTGGCCAAAAGTGAATGTCGCCCCCCCCCCCAAGTCAGTCAGTCCTTTGCTACATCCCACTACTGTACTGCGGTATACCACCAGCTTTTCATTGACAGATAATGTCTGCTTTGGTCTTGGACAAAAATGTACACTTACCCAGAGTTGTCCCACTGAATGTAGATTCCATAGTATAGCTATTCACTATCCCCATTCGCCACATCACAACCCGTCCTGTTCCTTCTTTGCACTTTTGGACTTGAAACTTACAGCTGTTGAAAGAAAACTAAACATCCAGATTGGTAAAATTAGATTGTATTTTAAAAACTAATTTATTATCTCTCTTTAGAACAGAAGACAAGCCCTGGTGGATCAACCAAGGGTCCATCTAACCCGCAGTGGCCAAGCAGACACCTCTTGAAATACTAGAACATCTTCTCTATTTACATTACTATATAGAACCATTCTTAGTATTTTAAAAATTCCTGTATATTCAACATATATTATTTCTCAGTCAATTCCTAAATTATCATCACCCAAGACCATTTTATGTATACATTAACTAATCTGGACATCTAATGTTAGTCATTGAACAGACAAACTAACATCAATGGACTTTAGCCCATTGATTTTAGTGAGTCTATTCCGAGTATGACTTAGCTGGACATCACCCAATGTTTTACTAATCTCATATTGGAACCAAATGAAGAGTTTGTTTGAAATTATATTTTAGCTCAGAGCAGGAAAAAACAACCTAGATTCAATATGCATCATCTGCTGTCATATCACTTCAAGTGTGGAATGACTGAATCTAAAAAATATAAGCCAGAATGTTTACTTCAGCTAAGTGATGAAAAATCTGGGCATTATAATGTAAATTGTTAGGAAGATAAAAGTATCTTCCTATCATGATAAGAGTAGTAGGCCAGATATAATAGCCAGCTTTAAGGTAATTTATAGACACTCTCATTAAAAAACCCAGGAGATAAGGAAATGTGGAGACATGCTTTACTCAGAACTGAGTGAAGAAACTGAAACAGGAAAACACATTGCAACAAAAGGTAATTTCCAACACATAATTGATAATGAACTAAGATCTTCCTATAAACTATACCTCACCTTGTCAGGAATATTCTTGCTTAACATAAGAGGAAAGATTCGTTCATGGAATAATCGCTCTTGTGCATATTTGTTATTACAGCCATACATGAATATATTATTCTTCCGGCTGTGTCCATGGAAGTCACAGTACAACAGAACTTCACGATCCTCAAGGACCCTTGCAAATAAATCAAACCCAATTAAACATATAAATGGCTAGCTGGCTGCACACTAATAACCATACTGTTCTATTTCTTTCCCACCGATGTGGAAGAATTAAGTAGTTGGAACAAGTTCTAGAAGCATTCCTGAATGAATGAAATCCCTTAAGCTAGGCCTCTATTCGATGCTTCATTATTTAAGGTAAAAAGGCAACCTGATCCTATGTTCCCAGTTAATGCTGTATTAATGTAGTTGCAATACCATGGAGTTGCAACAACTAAGCAGAAAGCACAGTAACAGCTGTAGGAACAAAAGAAACCACAGCAACACTGGCAGACATTCCCACAGCTTTCTGGGTAACTCTATCACCATTCATCAGTCACAATGTTGCCCACCAGTGCCATTCACACATTAGCCATGCATGAAAAGCACCAAACAGCATGTGGTACTGGCACAAATGGCAAAATAACATCATTTCCCTTCATTTCCCCACCCATCTTTCCATATGTGAATATTACATCCTCTTGTGCATACTGTATGTGCTATGACATTCTTTCCTCCTCCAACAGCAGAAAGCTGTGTCCTACACACAGGAGGTACTCAGCCCCATACACAGGTAAACTCTCTTTTGGCAAAGGCCAGGCACTGCATTGCAGCCATTGCCACTGTTGGCCAAACACTCATGAGGATCACAGATACACAAGGAAGATCAGCCACTGCATCCACAGAGCTCCCATGGGACCCCCCAAGAGAAAAGGGGTAAATATAATCACAGTTACTGCAGTCTCCACCTCTCTCCCATGTTCAGGGAGAAGGGACTGAAGCATGAACACTACTGTGCAGGTTTAGAGACCATGTGCTTCAATCTGATTATTGCTCTCCTTAGTTATAATGGAAGTATAGGAATGCTCTGTTGCGACTATAGTTGCATACACTACACAAAACTGCCATGGAAATTGTCTATGGACAGATCTCTGTTCATGCACAGCATTCCCCCTCATGTTCACAGTAACTATCTTTTTATGTTTCCCAGGAAAGACAAGTATTCAATTTTTAAAGTTGTCTCAAGAACTATTTCTTTTCCTTCCTGATCTGCATTTGCAAACATTCCCAAATCAAGAGCAACAAACCATGATAAAACAATAAAAACAGATTAAAACACAATTCCAGTGCAGACTCTTAAACCAATGTACATAATATTTTCAATTTGAAAAATATATATAGATTACTAAAAATGCACAGTCACAAAGGCTCTATAATGGTTTCCTTTGTGTGGTTCTGAATTTCACCCACTCTGCTCCCAGGTATTCAGATCCAGTTCATAAAATGGTTTGTCACGCACCTTTTGATCATGGCTCGAGTGTGCCAAATGCAAGGAAAGGATTCCTTCAGTACTGTTCTGTAGTTCCTGTTCAAGTCCCTTCCTGCCAGTGAGCAGCGGTAATTTCCAACAATTACTCCATCTGGGTTTAGCATGGGCACAACCTTGAATATGAAGAGATCTCGAAGGAGTCGAGCATCAGGGGAATCACTTAAGATGAAATCAAGGAAGCCTCTCATCACCCACGAACTGTTTGTTTCCCCAGGATGAACTCTGGCACTTAGTACAATAGCTTTCTTTGCAGCAGCAGCAATGGCACTTTTGGATGGATTGGTAATAGTGAGGAGGTAGACTGTGTTCCCAGCTAGACTGCGGCATAGAGGGCGAAGTTTGCAATACTGAGAACAGAGTGGATTATTTACTAAAGTCATGAGGTAGTGCTGCAGATCTGTATAGGTGTAAGGATAGAAGTGAGCAAAATAACATGTATCATGGCTATGTGGAAAATGAAATGTCCAGGTGAGGCAATATAGGGTCTGACCATCTTCTGTGTTGTATTTATAATATTTAATGTTACTGCCCTCTCTCCTCCAGCCAATACCATGAGACTCGGCATCCTTTTCAGAGTACAGGAGAGGCTTCATCCCTACACTGTAGAGACTCTTAGCTTTCATCAGATTAACAATAGTGAAGCGATAGGTGACATCCTTTCTAGTATTTTGTACTCTGAAATAGTACCATTGCGTGTACTTGCTGGTATAAAGATCTGTCCGCAATGTGAGTTCATATTCATACTTGCCTCTGAAATGCAGTAATCAAGAAAAAATGCATAAGAAGCCATCAGAAACTTTCCAGTCCATGGAGGGAAATGTTACATATCATCAAAATTCTACAGACTAAGGGTGATTCCAGACTATCACTATTTTCAGGTGGGATTCAATAACATACAAAAAAAATTCAGGTTGCACAATTACAATTGATTGGGTGGTCTTGAGCAACAAACCCACTTCCTCATGACTGGACTTTTTGTAATAAGGAAAGTGACAGGAAAATACACTGGAAAACATGAGATAACACTTCCTTGATGCAATATTATATAACCTCAATCAAAAATTGTATAACAATCAAATCAGGATGAATGCTCACTAAATAGCCAACAGCATCTAGCCTCCCTGCAAACAGATTGGGATGACTGCTCAATAAATAGAGCATCTGAAAGTCCCCTTACTTCACTTAATTTAATTGAATCAAATCAACTGGGTTGGTGTGGTTATAGCTATTGGCCAACAATTCCTTAGGGAAATGAAGTGATGATTGCTTGCTAATAACCCTGAATAGTTGGTTGATAGGAGATACAGAAAGCAAAGAAGCCCTGTTGATCTATGAGAAGAATTCCAAAATGCACATTAGCTTCCTTAGAACCAACAAAATAATGAGGAACTTTTGAGTTCTACAGAAGCTTCATCAGGCTTAATGGAAGTTAAGCAAAATGGAAGTAGAGAGAGAGAGAGAAGAAAAACACTTGGCTTGATGTTGAAGCCCCAATTCAGATCTAAATTAGACATGAATTTTGGCATATAGTTTTTCAAAAAAAATTAAATAGCTACTAGTGTTCAAGGGTCAGGTAGGGACTAAGGCATGGATTTAAGCCCAAGCCATTGTGTGTACACATATTAATAATTGCCTTAACTTCATGAGCTGATTGCTTTGACAATGAATTGGGCATTAGCTAATAACCATTAATGGACAAGATTGGAATAGAACCCCACACTTTGAGCTTAAATCGGTTTAGAGTTGGTGTGAAAACTGCTGAACTGAAAGCTCAACAGAAAAATTGCATGCAGTTGGGAAAGTGGCTGCTCTACCAAAACTACAAAGAACTGATAAGCTAAGTGCAGTATATATTTTAAATATTATTTCAATGCACTCACACAAGCTCACTGGTGAGGAAATGCTTACCTAATAATTTGGTGCTGTTTAGCAAATTCTGTTAATATTAAATATCCTCAGAACACAGCATGCGCAATATGTTTCTTATTCAGCTTCAACATTTATTTTATTGATTATTTGGAACATAAGATGCTGCCTTATACTGAGTCACACCATTGGTCCATCTTGTTCAGCAATGTCTTTATTTGCTTGAAGTGGCTCTCTAGGGCAGAGCTTCCCAAGCTTTCCATGTTGGTGCCACACTTTTTAGACATGCATCATTTCGTGACACAGTTTTACTAGCAAACCAGAGGTTAAACTAACCCCTTCCCAGCCCTGGGAGGAGTGCAAGACATCTACACACAGCAGCCGACACACTAATGTGTCAGGACACACAGTTTGAAAATCTCTGTTCTAGGGTTTCATGTAGACATTTTCATACACACACATTTTCAAAGCACTGGAAACCTCAGCAAACTAGTATTCATACTTTAGTGATGTTGAGCATAAGATAAAATGCCAAATTCACAAAGGCCATTTCAGAGGAGACTTTGCTGTAACAGAATTATACAAGAATTTATTGTGGCAACTTAAAGACTACCAGAAATTATATGCCACAAAAAATCTGTTAGTCTTTAAGGTACCATAAGACTTTTTAGGGAGTATTGAGGGAGCTGGTCAGGTTGCCCACATATGTCCACAGAATTGCAATAATTAAAGGTATTTGGAATAATTTAACATAATAAATGCAAGCTACCCATAATATCTGCCAACCTAGCAGTTCAAAAGCACGTACAAGTAGATAAATAGGTACCGCTCCGGCGGGAAGGTAAACGGCATTTCCGTGCGCTGCTCTGATTCGCCAGAAGTGGCTTAGTCATGCTGGCCACATGACCCAGAAGCTGTACGCCAGCTCCCTCGGCCAATAAAGTTAGATGAGCGCCACAACCCCAGAGTCGGTCACAACTGGACCTAATGGTCAGGGGTCCCTTTATTTTTACCTATAATATATTCAATAAATTTCTGGTCATAAGATACTCAATATCAAAAACTGTTTGACCTGTTTAGGATTGCATCAGATGGATAAGCAGCACTTGAAGATCTAGGCATGTATGATGGGCATGCTAGTACTTAAAGAAAGTCTCAAAAAGTGATGACCCAGACCCAGGGTGGGGAATCTTTTCAGCCTAAGAGTAGGCAAGTCTAGAGGCAAAAATAGGCAAAACAAAAAATGTGACTCTTACCTTTGTACAATACAGTGATACCTTGGTTCTCAAACTTAATCCATTCCGGAAGTCCGTTCAACTCCTGAAACAGTTCAAAAACTAAGGCACGGCTTCTGATTGGCTGCAGGAGCTTCCTGCACTCAAGTGGAAGCTGCATAGGATGTTCAGCTTCCACAAAACGTTCGCAAACCAGAACACTTACTTCTGGGTTTGCGGGGTTTGGGAGCCGATTTGTTTGGCAACTAAACCATTCAAGAACCAAGGTATCTCTGTATGCTACATTCCACCTGTGGAAACGTTTCTACACCCCCTCCCCATCTCTCTCCAGCCAAGCAAGCAAGACAAATAATCAAAGTCCAAGGACACAGTTCAAACAAAAGCACTTGAGGAGGAAGCAGTGCAGGACCAGTGAGGGGTGGGCCGAGGAAGAGTGCCAGGGCCAGTTAGAGGTATGGAGGGCTGTATGTGGCTCCAGGTTTGAGGTTCCACACCCATTATAACCATAATATTAAAAAGTTTTTCCCTCTTTTAGTTCCAGATAGTTCCTCTTACTCACACCCTGACGGCTTTCTGGAGATTCCCACTCTCAAAGCGTGATTCAAACAACAGCGTGGTGTCTTCTGGATCTTTTAAGCTGACTGCAGCTGATTTGATGGGCTCTTTCGACCCTCCAACTCGGGAACCAGTGAAACAGGTACCCTTGGTTGCTACAGAAGAGGAAGCATGGCTATCACTGACTTAGCATTGCAGTTTTGTCTTAATTAGCAGCTATGTGTGCCAATTCTGCAAAACCAATTACTCAGTCCTGAGCAACCATGAACAAATAGCACTGAAAACTGGCTGCAAATAAAAATATGACTTCAATTTGGCTTCTATTACTATATTCTAAGAACAGGGCAAAGAACTAAAGATGCTGTAGTTTCACAGGTGCTTTCCCCCATAATGGCTACCAATGGAGCTGTTAGAAACTTTACAAATTTGAGGCAGCTACTATTTTTAGGATTAAATTGTTCAATATTTATAATAATTTCAGGCTGTTTAAAAAAATCAGACTTCCGAGTTTACATTTTTCATGCCTACAATCTTGTTTACTGGAATGGTCACTATATGTACTATATCTTTTATTACAGTTTATTGTCAGTGTATGTACGCAAATACCTGGATCTATGACATAGACAACAGTTCCATGATCCTCTCCCATTACTTCTGGAGCCATTTCATTTTCTGTTGGCTGATAGAAAGGTTCAGGTTCAGGAGGAACCCACTCTAACAAAATACATAAAGACATTTATTTCTATTGTGGCCTTATTTGTACTTTTAGAAGGAAAAAAATTAGACATTAAATAAGAATTGAAGTATTTCCCCTCAATCTCTAGTTGTATGACAAGGAAAACAAATAAGTAGGAAGAATGGAATACAAATAAAATTACTTAAACTGAAAACTATATGTGCTGTAACATGAATTAGAGTAGTGATAGGAAAACTTTGGCCTACAAGCCAAATTAGGTCCAGCAGTGGTCCTAATTTGGTCTGTGTGGTCTGTCACCTGATGCCATGGTAAGTCATGGGGTTAACAGATGGGTGGCCCTGCCCACCTATTAAAGTAGCCATGGGAGATGTCAGGATTTGGCCCACCAGCTGGATCAAGTTCTCCAGCCCTGGAACTCCGGAGAAAGGAAAGCACACAAAATAAAAGCCAAATCAATGAAGGTTCTAAGAGATCGGACTCTTGGGGCTTATTTTAGAAACATTTTCATTAGAGACCATAGTAATGATAAATTTCCTGATAATGCCAAGTTATGAGTCACAGCTAACACATAGATTTCCCCCCACAATATTAATTTTATGACCTCATTAACTGATCTTATTAAATAAAAAGTGAGTGACAGTCAATATTAAACTTACACTTGTCCATCTGGTGACAAACACTGAAATGGCAATGCATTTGGCTTCTCAAATACACTGATACCACTATTCACACATTATATTTTACATATTTTCCTAACCAAAGTATTGATTTCTTTGCTATAACAAGGGAATGTGAGAAATGGTCTTAATTAAATCCTGCCACCATAATGGTTATTTAATCCACAATACATTTATAACAAAATTGGGAATCTCATCTCCATAGAGCCAACTGAAATAATGGTTTGTTTCTTTTAGTATGGAAGCACTATGAAAAGTGATTGGGTATTATATATTCACATATTTTAAAACGGCCCAAGAGAATCTTAAACTTACATTGTTCATTTTTGAGTTGTTTATCTGGATTTGTGCAAATGAAAAAGTATTCAGTCACAGTCCTTGTATAGCCATAAAGCTTTAAAGCAAAACATTATCAACCATGTAAAACATTGATTTCAATCCAAGAAATTACCAATGTGGTGGATATAATCCTTGATCACTTCACATTCTACTGGCCAGAGTGGAGCCAACAGTGAATCATTGGGAACAGAAAAAAGATTCCGAGGTTCTCTCAAGCGTGGAATACCAGGCCCCTCTGGATGGTCAAACGTAAGTTGGTTGCTTTTAAGAAGTGCAGTCTCCATCATAAGTGAACCTGAAAAGGGAAAAGAAATAATACAAAAGAAATTTATTTACAGATACCCAGGAGCCTTGCAGATATGAGACCACAATCATACAGTTCATTCACAGCAACTCAATCAATATATTTCTCATATCAGGCTTACATCTTACTTACAGAATGTGTTCTTGCTTGAATTATTTTCTGCTCTACTTTTCTTGTGGAAGTTACCCGGCTTCGACACAGGACAAGAACTCTTCCAACTTTCAAGAGGCAAACTGGGGCTCTGAGGAACATTTTCATCTGGGGGGGGGGGGGGAAATGCTACTATTAATGTGAAAAACTAGCCCAAACTAATATAGGCAAAATCAATTTATTTCTGAGCTTATCGTTATTGTAGTGAGCTACTATACTGGCATGAAAAACCCACTGATTAAAAATTTAAAACTAACATTATAGTACTAGGGCTACTTTTTATATGCCAGTAGCATAGCTTGTATGCATAGCTATCAGTGTCATCCAAATAATAAGGAGGGACTATGTCAATCTACAGTGCAATCCTATATATGTCTACTCAGAAATAGGTCTCACTGAATTCACTGAAGCCTTACAGAGATCTAACATAACAGATATTAGGTAGACAAATAAAGTAAGATATTGCATACACATATTCTGAAGTAAATTCCACTAAAGTCAACAAGTATTGCTAGTTATAACTTGGGTATAAGGGGGAAATTACAATGAGGGGTCTTTTGGCACCTTAAGGACTATTCATTTATTACATTTCTATGCTACACTTCCTCTCAAAGGAGTCCAGGGCAGCAAACAGCAAAACAATTAAAAACATTTAGAAATGTCTGAAAATGTTTTATAGCAATCAGTTACAGAGCCTGATAATGGTAGATAAAATAAAACAAACCGATCTGTATGGGACCCAATCCCAGATTGGGATCAGATTCTTACCTTTGAAATAGCCATAGTATTGAAGATGCTGATGTATGAACCTTTCATATGGCTCTCTAAACTGCTAAGGAAGGGAAAATGAGGAATGAGCACAATGAGCCTCATTTACCAAAACCACGGCATCCATTGCTATTTATTTACTACATTTACATCCCACCTTTCCTCCAAGGAGCTCGAGGCAGCACACATGGTTCTCACCTCTCCCATTTTATCCTCACAACCTTTGAGGTTTAGGCTGAGAAAGTGCCTGGCCCAAGCTCACTCAGCAAGTTGCATGGCTGAGTTGGGATTCGAACCCTGATCTCACAGGTCCTAGTCCGACACTCTCTAACCACTAAGCTACCCTGTAAGTTACAATGCTGAGATAAAGAATAAATTCTCTGAGTGCGCAGTATCTCAAAACGAACCAAACACAATCAAAGCGTATCATTCTAATCTCCGCTGAAGAGATCTGAAAGATTTTCTAGCATCCCACCAGTACTTAAAACCAGTTGAGAACCAGGAGGTGACTGACCCCATCTAGCCCCGTACATTTTTGGACTGACTTTTGTACTGACCTCAGATGCTGGATCTGCCGGACACATGTCATTCAGCACAACTATCTGATGATGCCTCCTGCAGAGAAGCGGAGAAAAGGCGTTAATAAGAAAAGAAAGCCTATATGAAGTAGCCTCGTCTTCCACTTGGCAAGAACAGCAAAGGCTGATTATTCTGCCAGTCTCCACCCATGAGATTCCCCGCGAAGTCGGTGTGGCGTTGTGTGTGTGTGAGAGAGAAGGTTAATTGTGACAAAGGGACGGGGATATTATGGATAAATGAAAGATACGGAAGAAGAGGCTTCAAAGCAGGCTTTTAAAAAGGTGACCTGCGCTTCCTCTGACTCAGGCCAAAAGAAAGTTATTCTACCTCAAGCGCCTGGCAACCCTTTCCGCCGACCCATACGAAGCTGAAAGGCTTCTATGGCGACACTGCTTTGGTCACTCACAACAAAACGCCCGCAGACGCACACGGGACCGGCGCGCGCGCCTGCTTTTCATAACCGTCGACTGGAGGCCGCTCGCTCGCACGCGGGCTGAGCCAATAACATTCGCCCAATCTCGGGACGGGGGGCAGGGAGTGGCAGGACCAGATATGTGACTCTCGTGCCCGCCCCCTGCCCGCCCCTCAGTGCTCTCAGGAGCGCTCCCCCCGCCCCGGCCGCCTTCTTCCCCTCTTAGCTACCACTACTCAGAGGAGTGGGGGGCAGAGTATCCTAGTTACCAGCCACGCCAGAACTAGACAGGATGGGGGTGGGACTAGCCGTTCATTGGTCCGTCAGTGCGAGTGGCAGCGGTACAAGCCATTGCTTGAACTAGGATAGCTTCTCGCCTGGTGGGGTTTGGGGCTTTTTTCGTGCAGGTGGGGAGGGACCTCTTGCTTCTGTCCGAACATTGTCGTTTCACAGTCTTATGTCTCAGTCCGGGGTAGGCTGGGGCCATTTTGGAGGGTGGGGGGCATCTGTTTGTCTCGAGACACAATGGAGCAGGTGTGTCAACTTGAATACCTGAGACCTCCGGATATAGAGCAGTATATTAATTTAATTTAATTTATTTAATTATAATAATATATGGGGGGATAGTTAAGCCCCGCTCCACATAATCAATCACAATAGCACACACACACCATTTGAATGGCAATGCCCATCAACTTTTTTGTGGGGGGAGCTGGCCCCCTCAAATATTTTATTGCGGGGCCTGAAGGGACCCTCAGCCCCTAGGAGCTGGCTCCAATGCAATGGTGTGCATTGCTGGGGATGAAGTCATACCGTTAGAGAATCAAAGCCTTAGCAGCACCGAAGTGACTTTCCCCCCGGGGGAAGGAAGCCTGGGCAGTGTGTATGGAGGTCCTGGTCTGCCCAGACGACAAGACTTCGCTGCTGTAGTCCAGTGGAAAGTAGATCAATATGTTTGGTTGCAAGGTGTACAAGGCACCATACTACTGCCTTGAAGACTCCACTCCGGATAGAAACACTAGAACTGCAGATTTGGAATGGACCTAGACGGTCATCTAGTTCAACCCCCTGCAATGCAGGAATCTCAACAAAAACACCCACGGGAGAGAAGCTGGTTTTTTTACTGATTGTGGGGGGGGGGGGAGGGACTGCTTCCCTGTCCACACTTGGATACACCCATGCACTGAGCAAAATAAAGGCAATTACTAAGCTACATAAAAAGGAAATTTGCAGAGAATCATTTAAAAATAGATGCAGGAAATATTTAAACACTGTAATTTTATTCTGAGTGCTGTTTATTTACATTTCACTTGTAATTACCCTGCAATTATGGAAACTTCCAGCAGAGTGTAGATTAAAGTGAGGAGCAGTAATTATGGTTAGATTGTATTTCTAATTGTAAAAAGACTACCTTCCCATGAGACAGAATCATCCAGGTTTGAACTGCTGTATTACAGAAAAGAGCATTCGGACAGCATGAACGAAAAAGTTAGGACTTTTTGACAAAACCTTGGTAGTTCTTTCTTCCTATGGGTTAGCATCTAGGGAAAAGTTTATTTCCTTCCTTTAAAAAATGAACTTGTAAGAAATTAGTTGTTAGATGACAATAGTAGTAGAAATTTTAAATCAATTTCTTTGTATACTTGTACACTATGCTTTTCGTTAAAAGAGGAAAATACTTTAAGTGATTAAAATCACAACAGTTAAGCACCATGCTATCATAACTACAGTTTTAAGTGGAAAAATAGGAAGAGATGGGATCCAGGGAATGGGGAGTCAGTTACTTGGTATGCCACTGTCCTCCAGTTCCTACTTTCCTGCCAACAAAAGCTAGTGGAAGCTCTAGAAATGATGGACCTTAGACAAGCCACTCTCTTTCAGCCTCAGCTCTCAATCTGAAAAATGGGGTTAACATTAATCTACCTTACAGGACTGTCTGTAAGTTTAGACTATACTAAGTTTAGGCATATGTAAAAACTAAGTATTGTTTAGCTAGATTTTCAGGAAGCATGTTTTTCTAGGAAACCAATAAGATCAGATTTCTTTTTCTTCAGTCAGTGATGAGAGGCACTATTTAAGGATAAAAGTAACCAAAACAAGCCTCCAAAAAGTCTTCCATCAGATAACTTTAAATCCCTCTGTATAGCTTCTGTTTACTACTGCCCTCCCTTTCAAAAATATTATTGGAAGCAGGGAATATAATTTCTATAATTCTATGGTTTTACTGAGCAGAGCAGTAGCATGTTTTTGGTATCAACTACTCCCCAACTACCTCTGTGGTATAAAACATCACATTCCCAAGCATAAGTCATTGAACTTTACAATTAATACTGCCAATAGAGTCAAAGAAAAATAAGGAAGGTTCTGAAGTATAAAAAGTGATTTTATTAATGTATATGTACAAATTTACAAAGCCAGAAACTGGAGAAATACAAACAGCGTTCAACCATAAACTGCCTTTTCTTTCATTTACAGAAAATCAATACCACTTGATTCCATTTTTTAAAAAGTAAACAAGGGAAAAGACGCAATACATTGACAGGTTGGATAAATATTCAGCCTGGCTTTAAATGTAGACAAAGACCCTAATTTTGCTGGAACCTGACAAGTGGGGCTCAGAACTGAGTAACAGAGAAATGCTAATTTTCCCTCTCCTCACTGCTAATGGCTTCTAGTACACACCCACCAAGCAGCAGCTACTGAGATGGGGAACAGTGCTGGATAGTGAGCAAGGGAGAACATATCCACCCCATGCTTTCACCAGTGAGCATTCAGAGACAGGAGCAGCTGATACAGCAATGTGCAGGCACACAGCTGCTAACTGGCTCGTGCTGACTTAAGTGCTGAGCCAGCTACCCCTACCTCTCTTTGCCCACCAATGAAGGCATTAGGAACAACCCACCAGTCAGTGCTCAAGTGCTCAGTGGAGGAGGCTGAAAATTGCTTTCTGTCCCACCTCACTATAGCCACACCAATGAAACTATTAGCATGTTACAGCACCAAAAGTATATTCTAGGGTAACATTACAGGAAAAATAGCTAGTCTGATACAGGTTCTAGGACAGAAACAAGAACTGATTCTATGAAATCTAGCAAGAAGAGCAATGCTACCAAAACCAAGGTGCTGGCAAACATTAGGAATGGAACAAGGGGTTCAAATCATGCAGAACTGTGTCTGTTGTGAAAAGAATGTGCATCTTTAATTTGCATGTTCTGTAACACCCAATTGCAAATGGTCATCATCTTGTAGAAATATTTCCAGGAAGTGGAAGAACACTTTTGGGCTTAGCAAGGAAGAGTCAAAACGGCAGGTTCCATTTCCAACTCCACAAAGTGCATTAATAAATTCTGGTACCAGCTCTACCCAGGAACTGGACATAATGGTATTCCACCTTTGTGTGAACTGGGATTAGGAGGAGTTTAAGACAGGAGTGGTCAAGCCTATTCATTATTTCATAAGCCTATTTGCCAAATACACCTCTAAAAGGATTCACAAGTCCACGCAATTTCTCTGTCAGGTCGTTCAACTGAAAAATATGTATCCTCAAAAAGTTACATTTATCCAACAGTAAAAGTTTCTGAACTGTACATGTGTGGTTAAAAAACAAAATAACAACAAAGTTGACTCATGTGCTTGAAGTAGCTTTCCGCCTCTTGAGTCGAGATCGCCAGTCATCAGGCAAAGCCTCAAAATTTGCATTTCTCTCTGCCATACCACTGTGAAGAACAAAACATTAGGATTGTCAGTCAGCAATGGGAGAACTAAAGAAATCAAGATTTCTGATATTTTCCAGACTGTGCCCATTTGTGAAGGCAACCGATCCCCCAAAGAACCTGCTTTCATGTTTACACAATACCTACTTACAAAGCATGTATCCAACTAGCGTGTCCTGCCAGTGCAAAGATTTATGCTTGTACAATGGAAATGTTTCCTACTCTCCTCCCCTGTTCCTGTCCTCCCCAAATCTTTCTGGAGGGTGAAGTGAACCATAGAACAGATTTAGCACGCACAGGGGGGGAGGAAGAGGGGAGTTCTGTTGTGCAAACATAAATCCTTGCAATGATGGGATGTGTTACGTACCACCCACATTCACTATTATATCAATACATAGTATGATATAGCACATTAAATCCATTCTGTATATAAGGAATGTCACAGAATTAATAAATCACTTCATATGCAAGAGGAAACTAACTCTTTAAACGAATGCTGCAAGTACATAACATTTCTTTCTCTTCTGCCTCACATACAAGGTTTCCCCCAAGGTTGTGCTGTGACTTCTGGAAATTAGGCCTACAAGCTTGTCTACTGAAACTCCCATATCCACTTCTGTTCTGCATGTATTACATTCCCCATCTTCAATTTTTTCCAATGCCCCTGAAAACATGACAAGACTCTCCAATCTTCCTTTAAAAAAAGAACAGCTACAATTAGACCAACCTAAATCCTGCAGTGGCACAAGTCACTTAAACCAGCAACCATGGGCTGACAGTTCACACTGCACTAATTTACCTAAAGCAAATCACACTGGGCGATGCAAGGAGAGGGGTGCTATCAGACCGTATCTTGCTGTCTCTCTCATACCTGATTAACTGCTGCTGTTTCCATTCCTCAATTCTCTTCTGTGAGATCACGTCCCGATCCTCATCACTTGAGCTGGAGTTTTCTTCCTCATCCAGTTCCCGCTGAATGCTCTGCCACTTCTTTACAAGAGAGGGCATCTTCGTCTTGGTTTTTTTTCTCTGCGGGGAAATATTTAGCATGTTACCCTGATGAGTAGAATTAGGCCTCCGTGAACTCTTCATTCTCACTCTCATTAGGGATAAGGTAGGCAAGACAGGAAGGAAAACAATGATTTTACCCATTCTTTTTGCTTAATCTCACATTAGAGTAGATCATAAAAAGTGTTCTGGCTAGCAGAGCACACATCCCAGCACAAAAGCCACAATGGCCCCCAAACAAGAAAACAAACAGAACCAGCTTGGTATCTCTAAGGTGATTAGGCCTCAGGGGAGTTGGTGGACTCAAAGACCTAAAAAGAGCACCTCCTTCTGTAATGTGTTTCTAAAATCCCAACAGCTTCCAGTTTTGAAGCTGCCAAGTTGCTCATTCCGGACCTACTGTCATACAAGATGTATCAGTTCTAAAGTCTAGCAGAGTAAAATAATACACATTTCAACCTATATGAAGCTTGTCCAATTTCTGGCATGTACAACGACAGGAAGTACAAATTTAAGTACTCACCTTGCCAGCTCTCCTAAGCTTCTTTGACTTCTCTGGAGGTAGTGTTTTGGGTGGCGGTGGGGACAGTGGAGGAGGTGGTGGAGGCGGCGACAGCTGTTCTGTAGTGCTAGTGGCAGGAGCGGCTCCTTGTGTAGGAACTGGCTGTGTGGTGCTGGCAGAAAGACCAACAGGCACACTACACTCAGAATAGTTCATGAGTGCCGGCTGCGTTACTCCAAGGAAACTCTGTTGCAAACTCACCCCTGGGGTCTGAGGGCCTGTATACACAAAGTGGGGGAAATGAGAATTATTTCCAAACTTTTCCAGGGATATCAAGCAGCTAAGCAGAAGGATGTGGATGTTACTCACCAACACCTATGACTGACTGCCCGTAAAGCACTGGACAGCTTCCAATGGTTGCTGCTCGTTGCACCAGTCCAGCACTGATTTCAGAAGCTTTTCTCTTAAGAGATTTAGTGGAGAGAGGTGCAGATACGTTGGCCTCAGAGTTGGCCTGGAAGCAGACAGATGTCAATTAGTTTGGTTCTTTTAAATGGTCTCTGTACATTTTTGGAACATGCATGTCTTATAAAATTCCATGTTGTTTCAGGGAAATTGTCTTGGATGTGTAGGAGTTTTTACACTAAAAAATCAAATCACTGCAGATTATCTGATGGGCAATTTTAGTTCTTGTGAAAAAGCAACATTCATTTACTCTATCTGAAATCATTCTGTTGGCTTCTCACTTTGCAACATCACTATCACAGCATGTATTTCCATATTGTATATGGGTCACACAAATCCGTTTTCTGACACACGTTTTACAAGGCACAAAACTTGAATGGCAGAAACAAACTACTTTTCATTTACTGACTGCTATAGAAGATTGTAGTAGAAAGTTTATGCTACAGGCGGCAAAGAGGGCAAGACGGTTTTACAATATAAAATGCAAGAATGCAGAAGATTCACAGGTCAAAGCTGTGGCCACATTCACAGGTCAATCCACGCCTGATACTAGCTTTTATAGAACGGCTAGAGGGTCCATATGCACTAACTTACTTGGCTGTTGGCAACTGCTGGTCGGAGAAGAGGTTTCAGTACAGCATCTTCCTCTGTTCCTGGTGCTGGTGGTTCCTCATCTCCATCATCCTCCATCTCTACTTCCTGTATTTCCCCATCTTCCCCTGGTGGGGGTGGGGGCGGCGGTGGGGGTGGGGGAGGGGGTGACTCTGGAGGGGGTGGTGGCGGTGGTGGCATTTCCAAAGGTAAAGGGGGCTGAAGTACAGGGACAGAGGGCTGGAGCACAGTCCAAAATGGACTGAGAGGCACAAGAGAGGTAGCTGCATTTTGACTAGAAAGAGGCTCTTTAAGAAGAGACCCTAAAAATGAAAAAAAATGAAAGAACATCATGTAGGTTTTTTAAATTACCCCATACCTGCAAGAACTATCCACCCATCTTACAACTTTCCTTCCACTGTTATGCTGCTTCTTTTCAGAGAAGAAAAACTTCATTGGGAAAGTATTATAATGATCCCACTAACCAGCCCCCAATTTTAAAAACCAAATTGGAAAAACAATACAAGCAGAAAGAAATTATACTTCCCATGTCAATATGGCATAGCGGGTATGCTATATGAACCACATGCATAACAATTGGCAGTGATATCTCTAAAGGTGGGTAAAGATGAGAGTGAGGAAATTGTGGCACTATGGATATTGCTAAACACAGGACCACAGGCCCTAACACAGGACCACAGGGCTTGTTAGCTGTGGCTGATGGGCACTCAACACCTGGAGGCCAGCAGGTTCCCCATCCTAGTACAGAAAACTGTTTTGCAAGTAATGCACTAATTTCAATTCATCTCCACCTGGCTGAATACTGCAATACAAAAAAGGATTTCTGAGCAACTGCCTTTGGTCATTGAATATACTTACAAGAAGTAATAACAAGGAGCCTACCTTCTTAAAAACATTATTCCAAACTGGGTTAACTTTCTTTTAGCAAACCCTCAAGGTCCAGTACCTGTAGTATTATCAGACGATTCTGCACCAGACTCCATTTTCTCCTTTAGTCCTTGTTTAGGAAGAGCTTCCATTTTATTCTCTACGATTTGCCCCTCCTCTTCCTCCTCCCCATCTGGGAACTCCCATTGGGATTCGCCTGATTGTTCGTTAACATAGAAATAGCGTCTATGATCCCTAAATCACAAGAAAGAAAACAAGGTTTTATGCTCTCGCCCCTGCACTGACACAATGATATAGTCCTCTCCCGCGACAGCGGAGTGCTCTCACAGGAAGAACCTCTTACAGTAGGACTGCTGTTCACAAAGGCAACAAACAGCTTTGAGGAAGGATTTGCAAGATGGGCTTACTCCAAACTGTTTGCGCTGCTGGCTCTGTGATCACAGCCCTGACCCTCCACTCTAAAAGTAGAGGGTTATAGAAGCAGCTTGTGGCTGGTGTGCAATTAAAGGTTCAAGGATGCATTAGGAAATAGACTTTTTAGGTAGTCTCAGGATTCATTTCCTTCCAGAATAGCAAAAAGAGAAACAGCCCAATTTATGAAAGATGGCTGCTCCCCCATGGACTGCTGCAGTCACATTTATGATACTCTTGGTGTCAGACATAGTGAATTGCTACTGAGAGGGAGAGGATCTGGGAGCTGAAAAACAAAAGAGCAAAGATTTCAAATAAACAAAAAGAATCAAGAAAGGCAAATATAAGAAGAAATAGTTTGGTCTGACCTGCTGGCAGGAGACAGTTATCTTGTTCTTCGTTGAGATCCTCAGTGAGGGAGCTTTCCATAAGGACACAGGCGTTACTTGGGAGCGGAGTTCCTGAGATCCTGCAATGTGCACAGAGCTCTCGCATGCGCGACCCCCCAAGCCCGCCCTCCTTAGCGCATTTACACTCAAGAGTAAACACCAGCTCTGTCCAATCGCGGAATCAAATCCATTTCAACACACTTAACACAGACTTTATATTTCTCCAATTTTTGTGGCTGGCTGAAACTCTGTATGTGCCAGAGGCTCTCTGCCCGCTCAGCACCGCTAAGTGCAGCTGCTCTCAGTCTCCAGACAGATGACGGCACGTCGGCAGGTGGTGATGGTCACAAATCATGTCTGAGATGTCAAAGGTGAAAGGTGAAAAGGGGAGAAGAGTGCGTACCTGTCCCAGTGGCAGGACCAGCCTTTAGGGGCGGCGTTTATTTCATACTGTTTTAGCTGTTCAGCTGCATCTTGCAATTTGCGTTTGAGGTAGTTTCCTTGGAGAGCTCCTTCCCGCCAGTCTGCAATACGGGTCTATACCAAGCAGGCAAGGAAAAATAATGAAAAACCTGTAGAGACAATTGGTCTCATGTACATCATTTTCCACTTAACTTTGCAGTTCTACACAGTGGGTGGAATTCAACGTCAGTTGTTGTGTTTGCACACACATGACAGCTTGCCAGACAGAACCATCTCTTCCTCTCCTATCCCAATGTATGCTGTTCTGTGGGTTCTACTGACCCCCCTGTGCCAATTTTGGAGGGCACAGGGGGCATGCAAGGGAGAGGGCTGGGAAGCCCAGTTGCACAAGGAAAAATCAGACTGGTTAGATGAATCTCACCCAATGTTAGTAGCACTAATACAAGAGTCAGCACTAATGACAGAGAACATGATGAGAACTACATATAGATCAAGAAAACCTCAGATACGTTACTGGACTAAAGCATTCTGCTTGAGGGCCAAGTGGGAGGGAGCGAGAAGGAACGAGGGAGAGGAAGCCTGTTATCCATGCCATAATACTTAAAACTTCCTAGATTCCTATCACACTGCAATGCTGCCAGTTGTTTGGCTCCCTATGGTTAATTTTCAATAAAAGGTAAACTTTCGTTACCTCAGTCTGCAACAGTAGCATGTGGAAGTTAGAGATGGATTGTCTACTGATGCCCAAGAACTCCAGCTTGCTTATCAACATGTTGGCCAGCTCTCCAATCTGAAACTGCCAGAAGTAAAGCAAGCAAGGGGTCAATAATTTTGTGCTAGTCACAATGCACAAGGCAATTGCAATGCTGAAGTGTACAAGACACCATCTGTTTTAACAAAAAGAGGTGTGATCTGACCAGTAACTTACAATTGGCAAAAAA
The DNA here is from genome assembly GCF_964106915.1 of Podarcis gaigeae. Lineage (NCBI taxonomy): Eukaryota > Metazoa > Chordata > Lepidosauria > Squamata > Lacertidae > Podarcis > Podarcis gaigeae. The sequence continues at coordinate 84,482,038 of NC_139678.1, read as the reverse complement.
TTGTGCCAAATTCTGAAAGTATGCTCTGCCCACAGCATTAGCAGCCATTTCGCAGGAATACGTTGAGGCTATCTAATATTTTCTCTACTTTTAACTCGAGTGTTACACATGGATAATCCATATGGCTAATGCAACTATTTTCAATTTATTCTCACACAAGAAGAGACTGTCCCATTTCCCAGTGCCAACATCTTCTAAACAGCAACACTTAATACAGGGATAATAGGTATAGGGAACACACAAAGAACATAATGGCTGAATGTTATTTCCAATTAAGTATTTCTGACAGACATTAACAACTGCATTTAAGTGCCACACCTTCCTAATTCCCATCAAGAAATACATTATTTGCTACTAATACCTGACACACGTCACTAAAAAGCAGTATCAGAAGCACCCCTACAGAATAATAACCTAGAAGAATTTCAAAACTACTCTGCACAATAAAGCTACACAGCTTTGAAGTCTCCTAGCCAAGGTTAAGTACTGATAGGGATCTAAAGGCCAATATAACCCACAAGAAGGGTGGCAGTTTCAAACTGAGTTGAACTACAAACTTCATGTGTACACATTCATTGTGTGCTCAGATTCCAGACAGTCAATAATCAATTGCATACTTTAGGTATCTCCAATCAGTATAGCAGCACCTAATCATGCCATGAAAAGGACTGATACCTGTGTGGCAATTTCAACTGACTGAAGAAAAGAAAGTAGAAAGGAGAAAAAAGCCAACTCAATTTGAAGACATTTGGAAATGTGTGAACTGCCTCAAGTAATATTGCTTAGGTTTCGCAGCAGAACCATAAACCCGCATACCTTTAAGTCCTGCTCCTCATCTTCTGCTTTGAAAGTCCCTTGTGTTTTCACTTTGTCTTGCAATTCCTCTGTGTCTGGCTCATTGTCCGAGTTCTGCTCAGCCACTTCTGGTTCTTCTTTCACCGCTGAACAGAAAACAAGAGGGGGTGGGGAGTGTTTGTAAGTCATTCCCCATTTAGTGCCCAGTATATCTTCCCTTTTACAATGGACTGGCATAGGTAAGAAGAATGATAGGCAACTTACTAGGGGAAGGGTGGGGAGGAGAATCCTGCCTTTTCAACCTACTATGTTGTATTATGTTTTTCTTTAACACAAGAGACCATTTCAGACACTGGATTGGAATTATTGGCGTGACCAGTATCTTCCTACCTCAATCTTGGGGAGACACACCTAATACCCACTTTAAAAACTTAAGGGTGAGATTCACCTAAGGAGCCCATCAGCAGAAGTTTCCCCCCGTCCCCTGTCCTTTCAAATTGGCTCAGGGGTGGAGGTCTGGAGAACGTGCCAAACAGCACACAGGGGGAGGAGAGGAGGGATTGTTCCATCTGATATGCTGAAATGGTTGCACAGACAGAATGTTCATAATAGTGCAATGCTAAATTCCACCAATAGTTTCCCTCCTTAGTAGCACTAGATATAACTGAAGAACCAAAAAGGATCCTAAGCAGGAGACTCTTACCTGCTTGTCCAGGTTCAGGACTCTCTTGACCTGTCTTGCTAGACCCTCGGCTGGTGGATTCTGGGCTGGCAACCCCAAAGAGCTTCCATTTTCCTTGCTTGGGTAGCAACCGTCGTGCTAACTCTGACTGACTTCCATCAGAAAGTGGACTGGAACCCGAAATACTCCCATCACCTTCTTCTAAAGCACGTAGCTCTGCCTATAAGGCAAAACATTACTTCAGTGCTGGGGAACAACTTATTTGTTTCTCTTCCTATTCCTCTACATTTGTCTACATGTCCATTCTCCCCTAGTACAGCTTCTCTGGACAGAGATTACTTCAGAGGCAGTAGGCTTCAACACTGCAGAAAAATAAGACATTTATCTTTTCCATGAAGTTATCCTGTTAAATGCGAAGGTTCCGCCTGCACCTGATTAGAGACAAACTCAGGCTGCTTGTATAGTTTTAAGAGGTTTCAGATGCAGGATTGCTACTTGTGCACCCTTCTTAAACCGTCATATATTGAAAAGGAAGAATCAAGTTGAGGAGGCAGGCAAGCAAAGATAGGATCAGGGCCTACTCAAGTTGAGCTGTGCACTCTCCACAACAGGACCAACTTTACATTTTATATAATTCATTTGTTTAAGTATTTTAAAGCTATAAACCTCTTTGAATACTTTGGCAGAAAGGTGGTATATAACTGAAATTGATCAATCAAAATTAAAGACCAATGGCAGGCCAGCCACAACCTTGGAAAGGGGGGAAGGGACACAATATTTAAAAAAGTCTTCTCAAAGAGTTACACTACTCAAACCACAGTACAGTACTTTGTGACTAGAAAAAGCAACACCCCCTTGAGACAGCTAATGACTGTTGTTTGCAACATAACGAGGAATGAAGGAAACAACTTGACTTGCCCTCTGCTGTTCTCAAAATTTCTGCATCAATTCAGTGATTTGTTTAAAAAAATCATGCATAACCCTCAGTGAAGTTTCAGTGGTGGACCATTTATCAAATAGACAGCAGAGAGAGACAAATGGCTCATAGAAAAGTTCCCACAACTTCACTGCAAATGACTTACCTTCTTCCTCTCCAATACCATCTCTAGCTCAAGAGTATCCTGCTCCTCTTCCTCCTCTGCACTCTCCCCTGATTGCACCACACTACACAGGTCCTCCTGAGAAGGGTCTTCCCCAATATCTCGGCTGCCTTCCAGCTGCTGATCAGCAACAGTTGCTACTTGCTCTGGTGCCACATCATCTTCCACCAATGGATCCACCTCCTCCTTACAGATAACCTTCCGCCTCCAGCGCTCCTCTTCCTCCTTCACCACCTCAGGAAGTAGTGGAGCCAGCAGTGATGCAGCCACTCCCTTTTTCTCTTCTTCATTACTTGAAAGGGCCTGAATACCTTCATTCACTTCCTGTGAAGGCAATATGATTTTGCACCAAATCATTAGCTTCCTGCAATCAGTCACAGAGAACATGAATAACCTACTTAAAGAAAAACAAGTTTCTAGTTCTCATTCTGCAAAGTTTGCTAGTGTGTGCGCCCAGCATTTAACAAAGGCCCTGGAATCAGGGCTTCCAACAAAATGATGAAAATTGCTCAGAGCATAAAAGTCCTATTTTCCAGACTTAGTAATTGAAATCCTTTTAAACAGAAATGCCAGAAACTAATCGAGGAACTTATACATGTAAACGCTGTGCTCTTCCACTGAGCTATCCAATCCCTCCCATCCTTTTATGACTCTCTTGAATTATCCATATGCAACAAGACAGATATGTCTATAATTTATTTATAAAACCCTGATAATATGACTTATGCGGTGAACATGCTCTGCACGGGAGTTCTTGCTCTAAAGTGCATGCAGTTCATTCTTGCCATCTGGAAAAATAAATCAGATGCCTACACAGTGCAAAACAAATATAATAGAGAAAAGTGGGGTTGCTGTTTTTTCTTCTCTTAAATTTCCATTAAAAAACAACTATTTTAAGCCAGTCAGGCAAATACTAACCTTCTTCAATTCTCGCTTCACAAGAGTTGCCCTACGTCCAGCACTGCTGGCAGCTGTAGCACCACCACCTTTTCCCTGGGAGCTTAGGTCTGCAACCACTTGGCAGTTTTCTTCAGCATCTGTCACAGAACTAAGAGAAAAGCAAATTCAGCAAGGGAAACTAAAAAAGTACCAATTCACTCTCCTCTTCTGTGCCATTCTTACCTGGGCTGGTAATGCTGGATGCCCTGAACTTGTGTTGCAAGGTATTGGGGCAGCTCCCAGGTAACCTCATTAGTCTGAGTATTCCAGTAATAATAGCAGCCTGTGTTTTCATCCCAAACTTCTTGCCAGTCCCCCATCTCCACTCCAACTATAGGAAGAAAGCAAGACTTCAGTGAGCATCCTCTCCAATCTGAGTATCCTCAGATTTGCTCTATATACCTAGAGAAGATTGCAATTATATCCTCTCTCATCATTCTCAATTGTTATTCCACCCAACATTCATCAGCTGCCTTTAATAATCCTTTGAAGTCACAGACCTCGGCAGATTAGCCAAAAAAGGCTCCCAACTTTCATCTTCACACCACAACCAAATTGCTTTCAGTTAGAAAAGACATGGTAATTCATGGGTTATCAACCCTTGCAATGCCTCTAGTATACAAGCTTGTGTAGTAGCACAAGCTATTACATGGAGCTCACCTCCTGACAGGGAGCACTGAGTGTCATATTGCCACTCAGCCACCTGGTCTGTTCCATTTGCAGTTGCCAAAACTAGACTGGAAGCAGACTCCTTGGGTTCTGGGCGTGGAGGAGTTGGAGGTGGAGCAGTGGAGGGAACAGTGTTCTCAGCAGGCTGTGAAGGTGCTGTAATTGCATCTATTTCCTTTAAAAATACAAGTAAGATAAAACAGGACATCATTTGACTCAAAAGATTAAGAGCATTTAAATATTTGGTAATAACGAAGAAAGAGAAATTGCTCAACCCATACATCAAAGATTTAAAACATCTATCCATCAGTCTAAGGTTGTACACCTTTTCATAGAAACTGTTATGTATTGCTGTGAATATCTGTATGTTCTACCCAAGTTGAAGCAACAGGATTAATTATTTAATGAACCAAAACACAATTCCTACTAACCGCTAGGAAGTTGGCAAGGGTACTGTCAATGTCTGTTGAATTATTGCCATTTGCATCTGTAGACTGCACTGGTTTCTCAGACATCTCACTGTCTTCTTCATCACTGTCTTCATAAGCGCCAAGTAAACATAAGCCACCTAGAACAGAAAGTCAATGTTGACCATAACTGAGATAAGCTACACTTGATCTTAGCCAAAAGGCCAAGAAGCCCTGAAAATTTGCTCCAGAGAGTCCTCCAGTTTTTGAGGATGTCCAGGGGGGTGCAGGGGATAGGAGGAGAAAGTTTCATTGTGCAAGTGGAAGTCAGCTGTGCTACTGAAACAGCAACGTTGGATACAACCAGTCTTCCAGACACTGGCACTAATGTTGCTTTCCCAAGCCTCACCTCACTGCACAGAATAAATTATGTCAGCGACATCAGAGTGCCTTGCACTAATGTCAAAATTCTTTTTTTATCCACAAAAGACAGTCCTGTTGTCTTTGCTTTATCACTAGTATGTGAAATAAACACTGGAAAGATGCTTTCCAGGTTTTTCCTGTAAGAATAAACAGCTCATCTGCCCTAATTTTCAAGGAATGGTTGCATGGAAAAATCTGAAAAAGTAGGCAGTAGTCCCATAGTCCTGAAATGACGAGTTCAGTCAAACATAAATAGACTGAGGTGTTTTTTTTTCATATTAAAGATGACATTAAGACCAAAATTCTTAATGTTTACAACCTTCTATAATCTCTAAATCCAATCAGCCCCCTCTAAAAATGAGCAACAAGCCACAGTAAAGTACCCCTGATATTTCTACGGTAAAACACAAGACAAAACGTCTGTTAATAAACAACACTAAAGGCATCTGTCAGGAGCTGGAGTCAGGCAGAGGTCAACAATAAAACAATACAGCAAATGATGTGAGTGAATATAGCAAATGATGTCAGTGAAGTCAACTCTATTCAAAGAAACAAAACAATTCAGTCCTGGTGGCCACAGCTATCCTTCCCAGTAGGTCTTGCCCCAATGAAGCAGTTCCAAGGATTGAGGATCTGTCTTCCCACCGCTCTCTAAGGTTTCCCCCACCCTTCCTTCCCCAGCAGCCTAAAGCTTCATCATCTTGTCTCTCGTTGCTCTGCTCTCTTAATTTCTCTGCATGTTCTGGGAGACCAAGGGGCAAGGGAGCTACTTACAGCAGGTGGGGGAAACTGCCTGCATTCTTCAGCAGCCTGCCTCATCTCTATCTCCTGGTCCCCCTCCTCTTCTATCTGAGTCTGAACTGCGCTCTGCCACAGCCTCTTCTTGCTCACTAAACCCTGCTGCCTCTTCATCTTCTGACACCTCCTCCTCTCAGTCTGCTCCCTCTTCTCACTCGGACCACTCATCATCGTCCCACCACCAAGAAGGCTCTGGGCCTTCTTCCCTTGGGGGTTCCCCAGCTGGTGCCTCTGACTACTCCTCTGCATCCAGCCAGTCCATGACAGCATCCTTCTCTCACAAGGATTTGTTTGTTGCTTTCACATTGTTCTTAAGATTGGTACATATCCACTGTATACCAATAACTTGACGTTTGCAACTGCAGATTAAGTTAGTACTAAAAGGGAAATTGAGAAAGGTGGTACCTGTTGGTTTGACAGCTACAGGCCCAAGAGGCATGCTAGCTTGAGGCGGGTTTGGGGCTGTCCTTGGAGCCTCTTCAGTCACTTCAAATTCGTCTGGAAAAATCAAATGCAAAGAAACAGATGAAACTGGAAACTATAGTTGATGCCCTCTTGGTTTGCTCATACCATGAAGAGAGGAGAAAAAGGGTCACATGAGTAGGCAAAAGCTCTCTTCATATCTCAGCTCACTAAATTAAGATATGATCACCTGAATACAACCATTCTTAGAAAGGCCATCCTTAACACTTTATTTTTAATTTTCTATTACTATAACATTTGTGAATTAAAAAAGCTCCAAAAATGAACACCTACTTTTAACTCACAGGTCCAGCAATTAAAGTTCCCCCCAACAAAGCTTTAAACCAGCAATTTGTTTATTGAACTGAATAAAGCATTACACTAGTTGCTGTGGGTCTCCACTTGTATTTTTCAATTCAAAACAAACCCCTAAAAGTGGCTAACAGCATTAAATTGATAAAATAAGCATCAAATACAAAATTACATAAACTAAAACAAAGGTAACACAAGTTCAGAAATTCAGTTCTACAGCAGAAACATATGACATAAATACATCATTAGAATTTGCCATAATTTGAGGAAATAGCAAAACTTCTACCATAACAAGAACAAAAGCAACATTTAAAGAGAGTAAAACGTTATATAATTTAATTAGCATACATATTTAACTAGCAATCCCAGGGGATAGGGGAAAAAATACTTAAGACACACTGGAATGAGATATAGATATAGGGAAACTCTTTATTTAGGACACAAGCCCCTATGCTAATTAGCTTTTTATTGTTTTTAATCAGTTTTAGAGACAGCAGCGTGCTGCTAGAAAAAGCAAAACTAACTATATCTTCAGTTTTGGCCAATTACAATCATAACATCATTTTTGGTAAAGGCCTCTTTACACCATTCTAATAATTTCTTAGCATCTTGCCAGAAGATTCATTTTACTGTGCAATATATAAACAGCTGCATGACATCTAGTCACCTTCTCTGATTTTCATAGCACTTGCGTCATAACACTTTGTTGTGGGAAAGCACAATCTTTGCCCTCAGTTAGAGTAATCATTGTTACTGAACGCTATGTAGAATGTGGTTGCCTGAGTGTTAAGACCTTCCACCTGGGTAATTCCTGTGCTGTTGCAAGTGAGAAGAGACAAATTCCACACAGTGTTTTAATTATTGTGCCTGACCTTAAATGTGCTACTACAGCACAAAATCACTCATCTGATTCTATTCATCTCTAATCCATCTCTTTACCATCACCCTACAAAACAGCACGTCCTTCCTCTTGGACCCCATTAGCTGGGAATAGCCTGTAACACAATCAACTTGACATTTTTCTTATGAGTTACTAGTTTATAAATACCCTTAAAAAAAGGTAAAGTAAAGGGACCCCTGACCATTAGGTCCAGTCGTGACCGACTCTGGGGTTGCGGTGCTCATCTCGCTTTATTGGCTGAGGGAGCCGGCGTACAGCTTCCGGGTCATGTGCTAGTATGACCAAGCCACTTCTGGCGAACCAGGGCAGCACACGGAAACACCGTTTACCTTCCCGCCGGAGCAGTACCTATTTATCTACTTGCACTTTGACATGCTTTCGAACTGCTAGGCTGGCAATACCCTTACAGATTGATAAATAAATCAGTATCAGAGAAAGGCTACCGCAAATAAATCAGCAAGAATTTACAAGGCCTTTTCAGCTCAACACAATCATTTGGAATTCCCACCTCAGGAAAACCAATGAGAGGCAGTGACCTAGGCTTTGACAGTAAAGGTATATTGTTTTGCGGCACTCTCCTCTTATGGTGAATCTAAACTGTTTTGGTTGGGTTTCCTGTTCTATGTTTTATAACCATAAACATTTTACTTGGTATTAATAACTATATGATTATATTGTTGTAACCACCCATGGGTGTTTCTAGTGACGGGTTGGTAAGAAAACTTATAAATGTGTACATGCACGCACAAATCAGTGTACATTGTGCTTTACAAAACAACACCCCCAACAGAAACAAATAGAGCTTGCAGTCTAAATAACAATGGGGTGCATAACAATGGAAATTTTAACAAATAAATAAATAAGCTAAAAGATGCAGATTTAATTATACACTGATGTTTCTATACATGCCTACAACATCCATATTCTGAAGCTACAGGGAACATACTAAAGCACATCTGGGTCTGGTTAGTGCTTGGCTGGAATGCCACCTGGGAAGCTGGCAAGATATAAATACAATATATATTACATAAATAAAAATGAGAACACCCAAGAATAAGGGGATGTACATAATATGAACTATACTATACTACACAGTACTGGTACTAGGATTGCTGGAGAGCACAAATAGAAAATGCATCCAGTCACCTGTCCAGATCATTCTCTCTCCTACCCACCCCACAGGCCAAGTTTGACAGGTGGGTGGGGCTGTCTACCTATCAATCACCAGGCATCACAATTACATCAGATGACCCATTTTTGCCTACATGGTTTAGTGATGATTAGCTGATCACTGAGTCTTGTGGAGCACTATGCGTGACAGCTGATTGTATACAACCTGTGCACAGAATTTCCCAAGCTCTGACAATCCATTGATAGCCAGTGCTTGGGCAGCCCTCTGCAAGGAATATCATAGAAAAAGCTCCTTTAATCCAAGCTCTTGTCTGTAATAGACAGCAGATGTAGGGCAGGTGGGTGGCTTGGCTGAAAGGATCTGGTGGGCCTAACTGAGCCTGTGGAACAAAGATTCCCCACTAATGTCGTAGAGTAACATGGAGTCAGCATCCTCCTCCATCATACACCAATACTCCTCACAATATACCTGCTATACGAATATGCACAAGAGCACTACACTAATCCCTATTGAAATGGCAGCATCAGCCCAAGCTAAAGTTGCACAGGAACCAAGTAGTCTAGGTAGAACAAGAGACTGAACAGGAACTCAGAAACATTGTGTCTCCTGTTCGGTAGGCTAATCCCACAGGCACAGGTTGGATCAAGAGAAAAAAAGGAAGCATCTATACGTCTATTTTGTGTACAGAATAGAGCAATCACCACCTTGGAGAATGAGAGGGTCATGACTAGAAAGGCAGCACAATCCTATTGGAATTTACCTGGAAATTTAATTCCATTGTGCTCAATGATGCTAACTCCCAAGTAAGCCCGCACAGGATTTCAGCTTTATTTCTTTACACTGCTTTTGCTAACTAGATTAAAGGGACAATAGAATTAAGCTAAACATATCGAAGAACAAGAGTCCGGGAAAGGGGGGCGGGCTGTGAGGAAGCACAGCGAGTACCAACAAACCCAGGCAAACTGACTAGGAGGCCTGGAAGAAGTTAGGATCTCCCAGCCTCAGGCTTCCCGTCTGCAAAATGGGCAAAAGCAACGGCCCAGGTCATCCAGTAGTGGGAAGGGCGACCGAGATTATGAATTTGAAAGAGCCCTTGGGAACCTCGTAAGATAACAACGAGGACTAGGATAATGGTGTTGACATAGTGGAAACGATGCGCCAGTGCAAGGAACGGGGCCAGAAGCCGGACACACCCGGGTGACACGATCAACCACAGGGACCAAACTACTGCGGCGAAGGCGCCGGAGGTGGGAGGGGGGCTGAGAGGCGGCCTTATAAACAAACCCTTAAACGCCCCCCACAAAAAACCCCTGTGCTCTCGCGGTGGGGAAGCGCCCCATTGAGCGTCACAAGACCAGGTATCTCTTTCAGCGGAAGCCCCGAAGGGACACGAAGCCCCCCGCCAAGCGCCTAGGCCGCGCGGCCTGCCTGCCTGCGCCCTCACCCGCTTCCGACGCCGAGTCCCCCTCGCCCGGTGCCGCTTCTTCCCGGCCTCCGCGAGGCCCAGGCGGCGACAGCTGGAGGATAGGCCTGCGCCCCGCTGGCGCCGCCCGCGACTTCTTCCCCATGGGAGCTGCTCCGAGCCTCACTCCGCCCGCGCGAAGGAGACGCCGCCGGAGAAGGCAGAGGGAAGAGGCCGGACGAGGCGGAGACAAGCGAGCGGCGCCTGGGCCTGCCTGTCCGCCGAGGGTGGGGCGGGGCGCAAAGGGTGTCGGGATGCCGGGGCGGGGCCTGCGCCGGTTTCCCTGACAAGGGCCCGGAGCGAGGGCAGGCGCGCGAACGCGCGGACGGCGCTCGCCGCTGAGACATTTCTTAGCGCATCCTTCTTCCAAAGCAACTACTCTAATCATAGCTGTCAACGTTCAGATTTGAAAATAAGGGATCAACAGCCTCGAAAATAAGGGATCGGCAGCCTCACCTGTCCCGGGGACAGTCTGCGGGATATCTAACAATCCGGGATAGCAGCGGGAAACGGCTCTGAAATAAGGGAATTTCCCGCAAAAAAAAGGAAAGGTTGACAGCTATGACTCTAATCCGAACTTAAAAATGGAAAGCGTAATGCTGGTGGTCAACAAAAGAGGTTTAAAGGCTGTCATAAGAGAAATATTTTACAATGTAGTATAAACACCAACAATTGGGAAACACTTGCCTGCGGGCGCTCCAATTGAAGAACAGCCTTTACCAAAGGTGTCAGGAGCTTTGAAGATACTCGAACTCAGGACACAAGGGAGAAACGTGCTAAGAGGAAGGCACGCTTGGCAAATCCACACCGTGATCAACTCCCGCCCGGAAACCAATGTCCCCACTGTGGAAGGATGTGTGGGTCCAGAATTGGCCTCCACAGTCACTTACGGACTCATTGTTAAAACTGTGTTTATGGAAGACAACCTTACTTGGCTACGAGTGATCGCCCAAGCAGCAACTTGCAAGGCAGCCCCGGATGCACCCTCTCCTCATGGGACTCATAATGTGACTTAGCGACAAAAGGTACCAACTGTTCTAAGAATGTAGAAGGAATATAAAGAATAACTCAATAATGATAGATATATTCATTATAGAATATGGCTATGATAGGAGGTCCAACTACACCTTTTTCTTTTTTTCTGATTTTTTTCTTTCTTTAATTCATGTTAATAAATAGATATGACAACAAAAGATAGTAAAAATACAAATCAATTTAATTTATGTAAGTAAACAAAATACTTGTATATGGTTTTTGCTTACACGGATTATATATATGTTTACTCAAGAAGATGTACAATATATATGTATATGTATATGTTATAAAAGATATGCTATATGAAATGTGTCATATAAGAGATTGTTAATGAAGCAAAAAACAACAACAAAACATAATGTGACTTAGCGAAGGGCCACAATTACAGCCCCGGACATTGCTTAACAGTCAAAAAGTGTTAGAACTTCATTTTCAGGGTTCATCACATGCAAGCTTGAGCGAAATTGAGTGCACAAGAAGACGGTATGGGCAATGGCGATTCAAAACAGGACAAGAATCACCCCTTTAAAATATATATACGTGTCAGTGATGGGACCTGGAGATGTTGGGCTATTATTACTGGGGCTGTCACTTACACAGGGTGAGACTGATGGGAGGAGGAACCCAACGTTTGGATGCCTACAGGTTCCTTCCCGCTCTGATTTATATACTTCCTTTTCTCCAAGTAGCATAGGAAGGAATAGAGGATGCCACCACTCTCATTTTGTCCTCTCATTGAAGTAGTGACTGCCCCAGGTCACCCAATGAGCCTCATGGTTTTTTTGAGAGAGGTGAGGGTTGAACCTAGGCAACACAGCCCAACTCTCTTAAGCCTCTACAGCGCTCAGCAACATTGCCATTGTCTGTTTGCATTTGTAAAAATTAGCTACTTTTCAGGTTAAAATACAATTGCATTTAGATGTTTGAGACTATGCATTGACATATGCATTATTTTGCTGGGATTGCTATACAATTAACAGAACAGATAAAGGAAGGGAAAACTTTATTTAAGTAGCAAACTTTTTAAAAAAGCGTTTGGAGAAAATGGAAGGTGATACTTCCGAGTGACTGACCTAAATACACATATTTTATTTCCATGGAAAAAAGCTCTGTGATAAGGATGTATTATTGTGTCAAGCCTCGCCCACTACTGCAGCATGGCATTCTATAGCAGGGTGGTTAACATTGTGCCCTCCAGATGTTGCGGAAGTGGTATACTGGCTAGGGCTGATGGGAGGTGTAGCTGAGCACAGGTAATCCACCCCTGCTCTACAGCTTTGCCCCAGGGTAATGTAGCCCTTGGTCTGAAAACAGTTCTTCATCTTATACACTTTGTATTCCAGTCTAGTTTTTACTGGTAAGAAACCAGCTAGAAAACTAGGCCCACATCTATGCTCAAACACTATCTCAGTTGCGCAGGAGTCTAACTGCTTTCTGAGCTGGACAAGCATATTGACAAGGGAGTTCCAGCAATGGTTCGCCTCTCCCAAAAGTATGTGTATATGTAATTCTTAACATATTAGTGCTTTGCAAACAAGTCATGACAACTGCTTGGTGTCCATTCAGTCTGTAAAAGCAGCAGGGCTCTGCTGGCTGTGATGCAAGATCACTTTTCTTTAATAAAGCACTGGAAGTGGCCATTTTCACATTTTTTACATCCTCCTTTGGTATCTCTTCATCAAGCCACTCGCACAGGCACTCCTTTGGGCCTGCAGATCAGGACACTGGCCTCAATGTCACTTGAGAGAATGTGGTCATAACCCATACCAACCATCAACAAAATGACATCTTAACATTTGAGACTCAGATAATGCTAGCACCTAGTTTTTGTGTTGTTGATGATATCATTTACACTCAAAGTTGCAAAAGAAATATTGCACAAGTATGAAGCATTGACATTACTTCAGTAAATTTTCCACTGGAACAAAATTGTCAGTACAGTCTGGAATAGAAACTACCAATGAGAACTAGTAAATAACTGATCATTATCTGTTCCCATTTCCTCCTTCAATGGAAAGATCAGATCACACTTTTTATTTGTCTCCTTCAAAATACATCTTTCCCTTTGGAAAGATGCACTGCAATAAGCTTTTGTGAAAAACGACTCTGGATTTTTAAACAAAGTTTTCATTTTATTAAAGATAATTCAAAAACTGTCACAATAAATAAGACCAACATTAGCTCCCATATATAGTACAGTATAAGGAATAATTCAGTAGAAAGATGGTAGGAACATGCAATGTACAACAAGGGTTTTTCATTGCTGGAAATGATTTAGCACCCAGTTCGGCACAGGCTTAAAAGCTTAAATTTAATTCAGCGTCCCCAACATACTTATTTTAAAAAGTCTATCATTCCCTGGTAGGGAATGTTTGGTTCATTGTGAAAAAATAGAATTTGTAATAATAGCACCACCAGCAGCGCACAGGGTTCCCTATGACTCCAGCCAATCCATGCAAAGCAAATGCTTCACACATACTTCATGCCAGTTATGCACATTAGCACAGTCTTTCTTTGTAGCTTTGTCTGAAGGGCCACCAGGCACAAGGTGATTAAGTAAAGTCACACAATCCAGGTCCATCTGCTAGTTCCGACGATACAGAAGATCCCGAGTTGCCTTATCAACCTGGTTTTGGTAGACCTCTAATTTGTCATGCACCTTCTGATATAGCTGGAAAGGAACAGAAGTACAATCATTTTCTGTTAATAGGTATAGTTGAGGGATTGAGGATACAAGAGATACAACTGCCCTTTATTGCCTTATACCAAATTTTGCAGCCTGTACTGACTCCCAAAGAGTTGATAACAATTTAATTTCAACAGAAAATGCGAAAGATTCCTGCAGTATTTCCTGAGTTGATTACAGAGTTCAGGTTTCAACCTCTTCCCTTCAGAAAGCATTAGGGCAGCAGATGGAACTGAGGTCCAGCTCATGATATACACATAAGCTTTATAAACTCCCTTAGTCATGAAACTGGGGGGGGGGGGGGAGGACCTGCGGCAGGTAAGTTTTATTATAGTATTTTGCATTTTCCCAAGTGAAACTTAATTTGCTGGAGGATAGACATTTCTCTATGCTGGTTCTTATACCTTTTTCAGGAGACTGAGTGTACAAACTGTTGTAATAATCAATAATCAAAACGGCATGGAGACAGATATAATTGATTTATATATGAAAACATTTTACCACATTCTGGTTCAACAATAATCTTCATATGCCTCTTGACCAAAGCACAATATTTGTAATCATATCCTATATATTAATATCAAACACATTCAGTATCAAGAAAGCTTGTAGTTGCCCCACTTTAACCTTATCCACCACGTTTTCTAAGAAGAGTGCATTTGCAGCTGCTTGGTAGCTAGTCAAAGCAATGGGTCCAGGCCTGGTTTCTTGAGAAGTATCCACACCACAGCATTTTCATGATGGCAGGGACCATCCATTACACCATGAAGTCACACCCTGGACCTAATCTGTCAGCCCAACCCCCCTAGGTTATATTTAATAAGCCAAGGATCAAAAGGCATATGGTCAAGCACAGAGCTGAAAGCACCTTGTGCACATCACCAGGTTACATACATTCAAAGTGATACAGTAAGATATGACAATCCACAGCACTGGACACATTGATTTCTATTTTCCTTCAGACATACTTACCACTGTGTTATGGTGATTGGTTGCATTTTCTCCTAGCACTTGAAGAAGCTGGTCAATTGCAGAATATGGAAGCCAAACCATTGGAGTTGTAGCTGATAATGGGAACTAAAAAGAAAATAAAACCTTTAATATAGCTGAATGAGACATTAGCTGAATGAGAAACATCCCAAGTGCAAAGAATGTAAACCATTGTACATGGGAGAGGTGGGGAAGCTGGATACAGCATACAGTGGTACTCCAGTCTGGAGTAACTAGGGCATGAGTCACTTTGGCCAGGTCTCTAGGCTGCAACATGGTCATCCAGGAGTACTCCTTGTCTGTGAACCTGTTTTTTTTCTTAGTTTTTCCATAATTCTTCAAGCTAGGTGCATTCCATCACTTTTTCTCATTTGTAAAAACTATATATGGTGGAATGAACTGAGTACCCAATTGTACCTCAATGCCAAAGTAATGAGGTCCTTTCCCAAGTAAGGCATCCACATATTCCAGCACCAAATCCACAGCTTCTTCCAAGAGGTCATAATTCAAATAGAGGCGGAGAAGTTCAGCAGCATCTACCATCTGTAGAGAAACAAATGAAACTGAGCAGACACTTACTGGAAAGTCTTTTTATATTTAAGAAGCTTAGTGGATAGCCCTCATTACTGGTGAGATTTATAAGAACCCAACACAAGACACACAAAGCATCCTGAAAAATAACCCATTGCAGAGACTCTTGTAAAATTCTGGACTGATTTGTTCTGGTGAAGCCCAACTCTTTTATTTCTTGCACTCAAGGCCATGGCTAGCTTGCTTCCCTGTCTTTCAGATCCCTGTGTTGCTTCCAATTTCTACCCCCTTAAACATTTGCAAATTATTTCCTTTATTTAACAAAGGCTTAAAATGAAAAATCCAAATTGTTTACTGGGGTTGAAATGACTTTGGGTACCATGGTGGATGACCTACACCAGACAGGGTGTGTTGCTGTTGATTCTGCCAGATCTCTCAGAGGCTTTTGTTATCATCTGAAATGTTTGGTTGATATTTATGTTATTATACAAATTCATAAACTACTTCACAGCCTGTGGGCATCAAAGCAGTGTACAATGCTATAAAATAAAAATAAGGTAAAATGCAAAAGTCACAAGTTGTAACATCAAAGTTCCCATTTCATTTACAACATTAAAAAAGTAAAGATAAAGGACCCCTGACAGTTAAGTCCAGTCGCAGACGACTCTAGGGTTGCAGCGCTCATCTCGCTTTACAGGCCAAGGGAGCCAGCATTTGTCTGCAGAGTTTTTCCAGGTCATGTGGCCAGCATGACTAAGCCACTTCTGGCGCAACGGAACACCAAAACCAGAGCCAGAGCACGGAAATGCTGTTTATCTTCCCGCTGGAGCGGTACCTATTTATCTACTTGCACTTTTTGGTGTGCTTTTGAACTGCTAGGTTGGCAGGAGCTGGGGCTTAGCAACAGGAGCTCACCCTGTCGCGGGGTTTGAACCGCCAACGTTCTGATCGGCAAGCCCAGGCTCAGTGGTTTAGACCACAGCTCCACCCGCGTCCATTTACAACATTAAGAACATGCAATTTACTCACCACAGTGCAGATTTTAGCTCCTGAATTACTATTATTTGACAATTACTCAAGCTACAAACAAGTGTCACTGAAACTCATTTATCACACTTTTAAAGCAGTCAACAGGGAAGTAATGAGCCAGCATTGTACATTTATCCTCCACTGAACACCAGCTTAATTGTGCACAGATCAGGTATTTACTTTGTAACTGTTGATAAGCCAGTTAGGCAAGGGCACTCCATGAGACAGCAACTTGTTGATTACACAGCGATGGTATGAACAGTTCTGAGACTTATATCTGTCCAGGTAGGAGGACAAAAGACGCCATGCTTCATCTGTTGCACTGCAACACAATTGGAATACCATTAACAGATGGATGGATACATGCATGTTTCTGGCTACCAGTGAAAATCTCCATTCCTGAATCTTTTGATGGTTCACAGGGGAGTCTACACATCCCCTTTCCACAATCTCTTGCTCAACTTTTTATATGTGAACTTGTTTTCTTCTGTTCTTAATTCAGTTAAGCCAAAGTTTGTGGACCCCTAGAAAGTGTTGCCATGTGGTTTTATCTGAAGTACAAGAGCCACTACAGGATGTCCTTAACATTTGCACTTAAACCATCCTTCAAAATATACAAAGCAAAAAAGAAAGCATGAATGAACACTTTACGACTGCTGCCTCAAGATGGTTTGTTGAGGACTAAATGAAGCAGGACAACCACAATCCTGAAGTGCAATTTCTGGTATTTTATTAGCAAGAAATATTTATTTCCATGCAGATTTCTTGGACCACAAAGTACTTGCTTTCTTTTCCTGCAAAATATATCACAGTACCTGGTCTCCTTGGTTGTGATGACTGATGACAACTGATTTGCAGCTAGCCAATCCCATGCTTCTGTTAATGCTGTTTCCCCTCCAAACTGGAGTTTAATACATCTGGAATACAAATAACCAGGTACACTCAGATACTGTATGTACAATAGTAATTCTAACCCTTTTTATTTATTTTTTTAAAAAACTGGTTGAATTCTTCCCACCCACCCCATATGGAGTTATCCCTGCTTTGTTCTAACAACTTTATTAGATTCTCTGGCTGAGAAACAATCAAGTTCACCTGAGCAGGAAATTGAACTTTTCCAAACATTCCATCATACAATTGCTCTTTGCTTCAGTTACAGATGCTGAAGTAATGGCTGTGCTCTAGAACCCTACATATGCACCTGGCTGTGCTTGATAAGGAGATCAGTGAGCTTACTGAATGCTTCTACTATTCATGGAACATCTTTGCTTATTCAGGACTGTATCAGTGACTGTCACCCATCTTTAAAACATCCTGCCACAATTTTAGCCGCCAGCACAAGTGTCACTGGTTTAGTTGCTACCAAGGTAGTTGAAATCAGACTGGTACCTATGAAAATGGTAACATCAACAGAACAGGAAATGATTGAGAGGTTGTACAAACCAACCACAGAAGTTTAAGTGAAAGTGAAAACGTGTATTGGTGATAGTTTCAGGGCTTGATTACCCAGCAATTTGTTCCAAGGATATTTGAGACTCTCAAATGAGAGTTGGCCAAGGCAAAATGTAAGCTTATGAGCAAGAATACATCAAATGCTCTAGACTCAATGCTGCCATAATCACTCCCACTTCATATCACATTCTCATATTACTCGGGCTTAGACATAGTTTTAAAGCAAGAGTACACTTAAAAAGTACGTACTTTCAAATCCGAATATACTTTTTCCAAAACATCAACAGATATTTCACTACTCACATTATGTACTTAAGTCCAATAATATGTTACATACTTGAAAGTAAGTCCCTCAAACACAGGTGTTAAGGGAAAGTTGTAGGTCTGGCAGAGAGAAATGGCAGTGTCAAAACGACCAGCCTGCACCAACAGGGTTACCAGCTCCTTGGGGGATGAGTTTCCTGGGTAGATAACATAACAGAATTACATCATCTCAACCGCACACATATGTATATAAGTTGGCGATATTCAAATAACTTTTTGTACTAGCACAAGGATTAGCACAAGTACAAGGGGATTTCCCCTTCTCCTCCCCCACGTGTGTGCTGCCACCCCCAAATCCGCTCTGGGGTGCTGAGTGAACCCACAGAACAGATTAAGGGGCACTTATGGAACTTTAACATTAGCGCTCTATTTAATACAACTCTCTCTATCTGCCACGATTGTATACAGAGTAATTGCAGCATTCAGTTCTTATAGATGCAAAGCCACACACCCTCTCTCTCATAATTGAGTAGACCATGCCTACTGTGGATATGAGATCACAGAACACTATTTAGCAGAATCTCCTCTTGCTGCAAATGTAGCAGCAGCATAGTAACGGTAGTGAGTGTTTCACAAATTAAGATTGGATTCCACATCTCACAAACAGCAACAGGAGGATGTGGAAATACATTTCTTGTGGGTTACTGATCTCCCACACAGAGATTAAATTGCTCACCCTCTGTACAGTTATTAAGCCAAGTAGTATGAACGTAATTCCTGAGCTTACCTGTAATAGCAGTTGTTGTTGAATCATGTTGTGCTAAAGTTAGCCGTATGCGAGCCAGCACACATTCCTTTTCCAAATCCTGCAGCTCCAAGATTTCAATCCGGCTTCCCGCTGTACCAAAATAATCATTTATTTACAATGTGGCAACTTCAAGAGTCTACTATTGAGAATTCAAAGTTAAACCAGGCAATAAAAAGGCAAAATTCTGCTCTTGAGTGATGAACAGCTACTATACTAGCTTTCTTTTAGTCAACCCCAACTTTTTACACATAAAAGGTTTCCCACTAATCATTAACTTTATAAGGGGGCAGCTGATTAGCTGGATGTATTGAAGTCATCTGCAAATTAATATTTATATTTATCCTGATTTCCTATTTGAACAAGGACAACAGAATTTTCTTTGGTATTATCATAAATAGGAATGTTGGGCCCTTACCATGAATGTTCTAACTAGGGCAAGACATCAAATATGCTGGATTATATCCACCAATAACCCTAGTAGGCAATGAAACATATGATAGTCCTTTGGGCCAGCCATGTGACCCAAGGCTCTTCCTTTAATTATGTTAGATGAAAGTATAAGACAGATGCTGAAGGCATTCCAAAACTAACACCAATGGCAGCTGTGAAATTGAAGAATAATGCACACAGATCCAAAGTTAAGAGTTACAGTGGTGCCCCGCAAGACGGAAAACTCGCTAGACGAAAGAGTTTTCCGTTTTGGAGGTGCTTCGCAAAACGAATTTCCTATGGGCTTGCTTCGCAAGACGAAAATGTCTTGCGAGTTCCTGCGGGGTTCCCCCCTCCCCTTTTTCTAAGCCGCTAAGCTGCTTATCCGCTAAGCCGCTAAAACGCTAATCCGCTAAGCTGTCAATGGGCTTGCTTCGCAAGACGAAAAAACCGCTAGACGAAGAGAATCGCGGAAAGGATTCTTTTCGTCTTGCGAGGCACCACTGTACATCCGGAGGAGGCTGAAGGGAGCTGGAAGAAAAAGGTTAAGTCCAGGGTGAAAACAGGGAACGAACTGAAGGAGGAATCTAGGGTCACATGGCTGACCCAAAAGACTATCATATGTTTCCCTGCCTTCCTGTGTTAAGAAATGCCATTAAGATCATAGGCTGTAAAGTTCCCATATCCTTTCTTCCTGTAGTGCTGCAGTGATGAGAAAAATGTTCCCCTCAGCACTAATGAAAATACAGAAGTCTTCTTAACTTGCCAATCCTGTGCCCTTTTGGCCCTCCAGAATAGTGGTTGTATTTTCATAGCTCATACCTATTCTGCCCCCAACAACAGCTCAGACAACACTGTCTACTGCACAGTTACTGCGATCAATTCAAAATACTGAGCTATGTGGGTAAGAAACCAGTGCACCTGACTCTCACATCTCAAGGAGACATCCCAGATAACTAGCATAACACAGATAAAAATATGTAGACAAGATATGGGAGGGTATGGGAGATATGGGAGGACAGGAAGGACAAGACTAAAGGCAAATGCCCTGCAAACATGAATCAAAACTACCCAAACATAAGCTGGAAAGCGAGTAAGTCAGAAAAATTAAGCTGGTTGATCGGAATTTAAGGGTAGACATTTGGAATTATCTGCATTTGAGAAAGTGGAACAGCAGAAGACTCACTTGGGGCAGCAGCACACTCTCCATCATGACTTCTCTTGGGGGATGCTCCTGGACGTTCATACTAGTGTGAGATAGGATAAGCACTCTAAACAACTGGATATACAAATCTTCAGTCTCTACAACAACATCTTCACTAGTGTTTAAGCACCACCAGGATTCTGTCTATGTTTCCCAAGATTTCAGTGCAGAAACATGCAAAGTGACATCCTCAGTTTGACTTGCAAGAAAATGGCAAATTCTGTAGCCGGAATCAATTAAGCAAAGGAAGCAAACTTGCATATCTACTTATTCTGCATATTTTTATTCAGTGAACATTACTATGGGCAGAATAGTTGTGCTAGTGCAAAGGTTAGTGCTAGTGCAATGTGATTCCCCTCTCTTCATGACCCCATATCTGCTCTAGAAGGTTTGGGGAAACCTCAGAACAGATCTAGGGGGCATGTGGAGGAGGGCGATGGGGGGATTAAGTTCAGTTGCACAAGGAGAAATCCTTGAGCTGATGGAACATTTTGTTGCATGCTACATAGAATATAACCCTATGAATATTTATAATAGCTGTTATTGGGACTCCAGCACAAGAACAAGTGGTTACACAGCTATTATAAATATTCATAGGGTTATATTCTATGTATGCAGCTTATTCACATTAAACAGTTATTAAACTTAAATTGGTTTAACATAATGTGCAAACACAGCCAGTATGTCTACTGCTAATTCTTGTTCCGGAAGTCTGTTCAACTTCCAGAATGTTCAACTTCCAAGGCGTGGCTTCTGATTGGGTGCAGGAGTGTCCTGCAGCCAATCAGAAGCTGCAGAAGCCGTGCCGGACGTTCAATTTCCAAAATCATTCAAAAACCAGAACAATCACTTCTGGTTTTCGATTGTTCGGGAGCCAAACATTCGAGTTTACAGGCGTTCGGCTTCCAAGGTTCCACTGTACAAGACAAGCTACTTTATTTCTAATTATTTGTTATTGGGACGCCAGCACAAGAATTAGCAGTAGACATACTGGCTGTGTTTGCACATTATGTTAAACCAATTTATGTTTAATAACTGTTTAATGTGAATAAGCTGCATTGTAGTGAACACCGCTTTAAAATCGCCACCGCTCCTCCCCCACCAGACTGGGTGGGAGCAAAAAAGCAAAGAAAATATTTTATATATATATATATATATATATATATATATATGCGCGCTACTGCTTGTGGTTTGTTTAGAGCCGCCTTTCTCAATTGTGGGTCCACAACTCACATCCCTAGCTAGCTCGTCAGAGATGATAGGAGTTGTAGTTCAACATCATCTGGGAATCAAAGGCTGAGAAAGGCTGGTTTTGGGAGAATCAGATCATGGGCCTGGGTTTGGATGACATGACAAGTCAAAGTTTTCACTTTGTTGCTCCCAGGGCACAATGACTAGGAGTGTGGGAGAAGCAAAGCAGGAATTTCTGAGTACTTCTGTATGAGGACATTGCAAATCTGTGTCAAACTAGAGTTAAACATGATTTAATGTGATCTGTGAACCAGGCAGTGTGACAGAGGTTGCTGCCATCTTAAACATACTTGCAAACAGCAGCCAAGGTCTTCATGAAAAAGAGACTGCTAATAATCAAAGTGAGATCAAATCTTGAAAAAGGGGATGTTTCATACCACTGCACCAGAAGCTGGCTGAACTATCCATGCATATTCAGGGCGAATGAGCCGCAAACAATTAAGAGCTGCAAGGTAACAGTTTGCTTGCTTCTGCAGTCCAGAGCGGGTACGGACTTCTCTGCCAAGGCGCATTCCATATTCAAACATGACTGTTCCGGCTGAGGAAAGAAATAAGACAATACAACAGTCACCTCTTCCCCAACTGAAATATAACAGCTTCAGGTTAGAACAGGCTGTAGTAGGAACTTAAAGTAGAAACAACTTGAAAATCACCTATGATCTAGTGGAGAGGAGGAAAAACTAACCAAAAGAGAAATTAAAATTTGTAAAACTTCAGAGCTGGACACTAAAACAGGAGATATTCCTAATTTTAAAGGTTGTCAGTATTGAGGAAATAAATGGATGAAGTCAGGGTACAGCAGCTTTATATTAGTTTAACTGCCCTGCCTTCCCTCAAAGTAATCTGGGTTTTGCTGTTTAGCGTGGATGCGTATATAGCCTACACCGTGGTGTTCAGCTTTCAAAAACACCCGACACTTTTCTATTATATACTTTTTCCATTCAACTAAGAACATATTCAGTAAATATATAGTTCCAATCATACACCTGGAGCATATATGCAGTAGAGAATTAGTGGGCAGCAAAAGTGTTGAGCATCCTCTCACATACCATTCTCCCCTGCAAATACTCCCCCCTTCATGGCCCTCTCATTAGTGTTTATCACAGAAACATGGGGTTTAGGACTTGGCTTTTCTAATCCTCTAGCACAGGGGTTTGCAAGGTTTACCTCGCCTGGGCCAGTTCACTCCAGTGGAGATCTCACTGTGGGCCGGATTGTGTGTGCGTGCCCACAATTTCTGGTATCTGCGCATGTGCAGACACAATTTCCAGCGTCGCAGAAGTGAGTCCCCGCGCCACACTGGTTTAGCGCAGTGCACGGGGTCTTGCCGAGCAGGCAGCTCGGTTCGGGGGCGGCTTGTGGGCCAGTTAAACAACCCCCGTGGGCCGCTTGTGGCCCATGGGCCTCAGGTTGCCAACCCCTGCTCTAGCACAGATTAGCTATCATGGCTGCACTCTTTCACCACATGCACAGACTGCTCATTAATGGGAAACAAATCATCATCTGATTCAATGCCACAAGAATTGACATTTTAACAGGTGGGGCAATTTTCTCTTTTATATAATCTGTCATACCTTTCCGGTAATTATGGCGATAAACGTGGAAAGCATATAGCAGCTCATAGTAATTATGTGTCATCAGATCTACTGCCCGAGCACGGTATTCAATTATTCCCACAACCTATAATACAAACAACAGTTAGACATAGCTGAAGATTTCCTTATACCACTACCTTACTGCTAACAAAAGCAGACCATTTACCTCATTGTGGAGATTCACATAGGGGAACTCCACAAGATCCTGGAGCTGGGAGCGTTCACAGAGAACTACCACCAACTGCCGTAAACAATCCAGCTGCCTAGAAGGGAGAAAGAAAGAGGTAACTCTTTGCTATCATGGACTGTGAATTCTGTGGACTGGTTTTTCACATTTTAAAGCAGTGTACACATTTGAACAGTATATAAATGTCTTAAATTAGAAAAACACAGCTCTTTAGAACCTATGCAATATTTTCAGGGTTTTTTAAAGAGCCAAAAACAAAACAAAAACAACCCCAACCACCTGTAGTTGGCACTTGATTCATAAAAATAAGGTATATCAATGCCTAAAATATATGAAGTATTACCTGCTAGAATCTGGGTTATGGGTCATGGCTTCATATGCTTGACTGTTATGTCCTAAATCCAAATGGTGTTTGAAAATGCATGTCCTCAGGGTAGCCTACAATACAAATACGGCAGTTAAGCCATCTATAACCAGCTGGAAAATTTGTGTGGTGGCACAAACAAATGCTGGATGAGAAGGGCACGCATCCCATAACAGCAAAACTTAATTCCTTACTTGGCTTCTCCAATCATCAGCTGCTTCTGTGATTGCTAAGGTAGCCAACTGAATGATCAGTTCAGGTAGACCCATGGTATCCAGAAGACGCAGAACCTAGGGAGGGGAATATTCAGCCAAGAATTTTTTACCTGAACTATTTGTGAAAATGTTAAGTACATGTTATGCCACACCTTCTACAAGAAAGGTTAAAAGATTGGAAACAAAAATACCTTGTCATAGTACTGTAGCCGTGGGGTTGAAGCCATTTCAACATCCTCCGATCTAATTAGTCTATCCAAAAACTCCTCTTTTCCAACTTCTGAGGCTGCTTCACAGAAACAGTCCAGAGCCTGAAAGAAAAAAAGAACTTAAACCAAGGCTTGGGACAAAGTTAGTCCGAAGCACAGAATAAACTGGGATCACTTCCATATTGTTTTGCTACAGTTATCAATTCCATACTGTATGTCAGAGGTTGCCAAACTTTTTAGGGCAGTGGTTACATCTGGAATTCTGAGGAACTGTCAATAGCATCAGTCACAAAATGGCATGCAGGTGCATGCTATGGTTATCAAATCACTACACATTATAACTCAACATGGATACCACTAAAAACTATTACTAGGAACAGTCCATGCACACACACACCCACCCCCACCCGAAGCTGCCACTTAAGGCCGGAAATGAACAGCAAAACATCTGACTCTAGGAAAGCAGTAGACAGATTCATCTGAATAAAGCCTAGATTGGTAACACAATTGACACTTATTTTATATTTTGCTCCTTTTTAGAACAAAGCTGTCAAATCTACAGCACTCTGCAGACATCAAAATCCTCAAAAGTAGCTGAGAATCTCTCACTCCTAGCTATGACTACTGCTAACCAACTTCTCTCCTTTTGTTTCTCAACTCAAACAATAAAATGTTTATCTGTTTTAGAGAAATAAGAATTTACCTTGTGCCCTTCTCCCATAACAAGGTAGCAGCGTCCCATCATAAAACAGCATGACCCCATATTCACATGGCACCAAGGTCCCAGAAAACGAATATATTCCTAATATACAAACATCCACTAATCAGACAAATCAATGTTATGTCTTACTTCCCACTGTACTCAGACAGACATTGTTTAACGCACACCAATTAAAAAACATGAACAGGCAAGCAGCTAGGCTGGATTCCGATCTAGACATTTAGGCTTGGAGCCTCTGTTCCTGTGAGATTAACTCTGTTCACAGGATACTCCCAGTGGTATAGTGGGGAGAGAAGAGAGGCATTTTCAAACACCCCTGCCCCCCAAAACACCTCTGCTCCATACCTTTGGGGGACCCTACAGAAAAGCATGGGAGTTTGTGCTGTAACTGTAGGTGAGGGGGGGTCGGTAAAAATGGCCTCCCCAATTCAGCCAGTGGGAGCCTCTACTGGATTGAGAATCCCTTCCATAATATCCAGTTTTGATCCATTTGCCTGATTTACCTGGGCTACCTTTGAGTGAATATTATTATTATTATTATTGGGCAGCATGCACATAGCATCGTTCCCCGCATTTAATCCATTGCTTTGAACCAGTGCTAGCTTTCTTTTTGCCAATTATTTTTATAGATTTTCAAATTTATTATAAATCTTGCCAAATTAGTTCAATTTAATACAATTTCCCAAAACCAGCTTCCCACTCTCCTTATAAGACATGCCCAAGATGAACCCCAGTTGCTGCTCCTATTTTCAGTTAATCTCTAGATAACATCCCACCATATGTACCAATGATCCATCAGCTGCCCCTATACTTTCCTGCATACAAAACCAGGGCTGGCTTTCAACCAGGCTCCTACCTGATCTACTTAAGTATTTTCCTTCTATCCTTTAAATATTAATGTAAAGGATTTCACAAATAAAGATCTCACCTGCAGTTGAGCATACTGACAAGCCCCCATCAAACATTCTGGAAAGAGGAAGTTAGGATTGCTTGGCCACCTGAAGACTGCATAAGGAATATAGGTTCTTGAATGGATGGGATGACAAGACCATGGCTTAATTTTATGAACTTCTATCATATCACGTTTTCCTCGCCTTTTCTCTTCTAACCAAAAAGTCCCAAACACCGCAATCTTTCTTCCTAGGGGAGTCACTCCACCCCCTTGATCATTTTGGTTGTCCCTTGACTGTGTTGTAGTCTTTTGAATGAATCAATACAGCAGCTCCTCACATGTACAATCATAGGGATGCATGGGAGCAGGAACTGGTTGGAGAGCGAGGCAGTAGCATGCAAAGTTGGAGAGCAGGAACAGAAAGGAAGAAGAGGAAATAGAGAAGAGATGGGCAGTGCAGCAGGCTTAGTGTGAGGGAAGGAAGAGGAAGAACAGGAAGACAGAGGGAGAAGTGCTTGGGGCTTCTTTTGTGCCTTCTGGTCCCTCCATTTCTCTCACACACAGTCTCATACCTCAGTCCTCTTTCCTTGCTGCCAACCCTCTGAAAGGAAAGGGAGGGAAGGGGGATTAGCAAGTAAGATGAACCATTTTTTAAAAAACAACAACACACCCAATAAACTGGGAAGAAAGGAATGGGGAAAAAGAGGGAAACTCACAGAGGAGTGAAAAGTGAATGTAAAAAGAGCAAGGAGGAGCCTCTAGATCAGGGGTTGTCAACCTGGTCCCTACCACCCACTAGTGGGCGTTTCAGGATTCTAGGTGGGCGGTAGGGGGTTGTACGGCACAAGCTGAATCCTCCTTCCATCGAGCACTGGTGGGCGGTAAGAAAATTTTACCATCAAGAAAGATGCATTAGTGGGCGGTAGGTATAAAAAGGTTGACTACCCCTGCTCTAGATGATAAAAGTGTGCCTAAAGTGAAGAAGCCAAGTCATGCCTCTGCAGCTATGGGCAGGATTTGGCTAACCAGCCCCATGAGTGGAAGCCCTGCACAAAGACTTCACGCCTTGCCAACGGGCTCCCCCCACAGGCACCCTCACAATTGGTTTGGGGGGTCCTAGAGAACCCCCAGAAGAGCATGAAGGGAGGAAGGATATATTTGGCAAGCTGGAATGCTTGCACAGGAAGAACTGAATGAGCACAATGATGAATTTCACCCAATGTCTGTATTTTGCTTGAATAAAACTGAACTGTAACTCCCTGCTATAGAGGAATCACTGGAGCAAAGAATTTCAGAAATTCGCAAAATGTCAATAATTGTCAGCTGGTTATGCCAAACTGTGCCTCTGTCTGCTGATTCCGCCCCTGCACATTGCGTTTGGAGGGCCCCAGTTAATTTTTATCCCATGGGTAGAAAGTTTAAGAATCCCCGCACTAGAGGGACAGAAGAAAGCATAGCTCCTGTCCAACGTTTCAAGCAGAAGCTGCAACTGAAGGATACAAGAACTGCAGGAGATAACTTGAAATTGCAGAAAACATTTGAGGCCAACTCAAACTTGATTCATCCAAGGCTGTGTTAGGTGGGAACAGTTGAGATATTATGTGTTTTCGGGCTACCTCCTGAAAGAACAGCTCCACGATAGTTTGAGGGCTGGACACTAGAACAGATTAAAAGATGTTGTCTGCATCAGTATCTCTAAACAATGAGAAAATGCCATAAACATGTTTCGTACATGACTCTTCAATTTAATGGTTTCCCTAATACTAACTTCTGTATTCCACTTCTAATAAATCCAGGTGGGATGCAGGGAAGAAAGGCTGTAAACTTAAATGCCAATTTTTAGATTTTGCTTACTTAAGATGTACTTTGCATTTTTAGACACAACACCAACTGTTTTGAAAGGTAAAGACCAGATTTTCTAGCTATCTATATAACTTTCAAGTTTGAAAAATCTAGGCATAGGAAATATGGCACGTAGGATACTTAAAATTTGGAAAATCCCAACAATTTTAAAATAAAAATCTAGCCTAATGACTGCAGGTAAAGGTGGCTGGGTTAATGTTAAAAACAGCCCCTGAGCTATAGTAGTTTTGGTTCTCTGAGCAACGATTTCAGCACTATCTTGCTTTAAAGTATTTTAATCTGAGCACTGGAGAACTGATGTCTATAAACATGATTAATCTTTTAGCAAAGCCTTGTATTGTCACTTTTAAAAAACAGTAACTGAACACACTTACAACCAAAAAGAGACAAAAAGCTTTTAATTTCTTACCTAGCTTGAGTGGTGTTATAGTTGTAGAATCTGTCAGTTTTAATACAGAAAGATGCTGTAGGTTACATTCCCTAAAGAAACCAAGAAAAAATGCTTATCAGACAGAAAAGTCCTGAGCAGAACCTGCCTAAATTAGCTGCTTGCTATTATCAAACAAAATGCCTATTTTTCGCTAAAGGAAAAGAGAATGGCCACGCCTACTTCATCCATCATATTAATTACAAACTATAGGTAAAGAACTTACAGTTCATCAACTGGAACATCTGATGCCAAGCGTTGACTTGCCCACCTGATCAGGTAATATGATAATATCAAATGAGATGTGCGATGCAGCAAGTTCTGTTGAGTGTGGTATAGCTGGCCTCCGCCCAATACCTAAAAACACAACCTAAGTATTAGTTGTTGTTCAATAGCTGTCAATGGCCAAGTATTTTCACATTATTCAGAAAAGATGCAAAAATCCTTGTGGTATTATCCTCCCCTTCTCCATATAGACATTTATACCCCATTTTGACTTTTCTATAGCAATATCTTCAGGGCTGTCCCTAAGCAGTTGCTAGAAAGGAGAAGAATGAAGCCAACAAATATTGAAAGCAAGATAGCCAAAGACAGAAGTGCTATTTTAAGTGGGTTGAATGGGACTGAAGGAAAATCAACCCAGAGGCTATCTAACTGAAGTAAGCAGCTGGTGTTGGAAACATGACATTACTATCTGATCTGAATCAACTTAAGCTCCTTCTTGTTAATAAGGATAATGGCTTGGATTCAGATGTGCTGCTCTGTGACAAGATATGTTTTGGCCCCCAAGTTCTTTCCTGGCTGCCAAGAAAGTAGCTCCAGCAACACAGTGCACCCTGACAGCTAAGCGGTAATGTCCATTCAGCAACCATTGTAACCATTCCATTATTATTCAACACCACTGAATAATAATAACCATTCCATTATTATTCAATGTATGCTGTTCAGTTAATGATGTAAGGATTGTACTCCTTGAGGTCATACAGTCAACTTTGTTCCAATATACTCACAGTATCTCCAAGCCGTAGCAAGAGCTGCTGTAAAATCAACAAGTCCCGACAAAGCAAAAAGCGAGTCATGGACATCTTATACACACACCGACACACCATGTTTACTGTTGTGCTACTACCATAGAGCTGTGCGAGATGCATGCGCACATTTAGGGGTTGAACTGTAGAAAGAAAGGTGAGAAAAGGCAAAAATATATGCATCTACCGACATAAGCAGCTTTCACTTAATCAAAATGTTAGGGGGAGGGAGAGGAGAGCCACTGTTCTCTCACCAATATTGAGTCCTCTTTCCATTTCTGCATCTGTCTCATAGTCCATTTCCCGGATAAGCACCCCAATAGCATCAATTGGGTTTTTGATCTCTTGCAATTTACTGTGAATATCCTCTATTAGATTCTCTCTTCAAGGAAACCAGCAAAATGTGTTAGGCTTCATAAAAATATACTGAAAATTTATTCAGTTATGAGGGAGTAAACATGATACAGAAGACACACTATCCACCCTATTAAGAATTATATGTGGCACCCTACAACACACTGTCTCATGGGCTATGACACCCTCGGGTTGAGAAACATGAAATTGTAAGATACAAGTAATCTGGAACAAACTATTGCAATCAGCTGACTGTAATTTGTACACTACCTTGAGACAGATTGTAATAGGCAGTACATAAAAACTCTTCATAGAAAAATGAAGTAACAAAAACACTGTACAACTTTTGAATTTATATGGATGCTTTTTAGCACAGGGACCCTAGGGATTTTGCTTGTAGTGTGACCTTGGTTCAAACTGTCTTGGGCCTCAGCTGGAGATATAGTGTGTTTAAGGACATTTTTAACCAAAAAAGAAATTGAAGGCCGAATCTCTCAGCTCTGACAGAAAAATAACTTAGGGGGTTGGTGTGTAAGACTGCTCTCTTGAAGAAGGCAGGGCCTATAATCTGGAAGGACATTTCTTCACAGGGAGGGTTATCAACTGTGCTGCCTATGCCCTCTGAGGAGAAGGAATAGTGAGCCCAATTTTCTGAGAACTATGGCTACTAGAACTTTGTGGCTAGAAAATAAAACACTCTCTCTCTCTCTCTCTCTCTTATCCAATCAGCTAAATGCTATAGAGGGAGTGAGAAAATCATTTTTTATAAATGGCCTACTTTGCTCATAGCGCATGCTTACGTGTCATTAGCA
The DNA here is from genome assembly GCF_964106915.1 of Podarcis gaigeae. Lineage (NCBI taxonomy): Eukaryota > Metazoa > Chordata > Lepidosauria > Squamata > Lacertidae > Podarcis > Podarcis gaigeae. The sequence goes on along the minus strand of NC_139678.1, from coordinate 84,451,610 downwards.
ATCAAGTCATGAAGGATCTGTCCTGCAGCTCTCTCTGGCGGCTGGGAACGGCAGCAAGCCATTTCCATTGTTAGTGCCATCTCCACAGAAATTGATTCACCAATTAACCGAAGGCACTGAACGAGACTCACAAGATCATGAGAAAATTCAGATTCTACAATAAAAAGGTGGTATTTAGAACTTATTTCAGAGTGTGTGTGTGTGTGCGTGTGTGTGTATATAAATAATATATATATATTATATAATATATATAATATCCCACAATAAAAAAGCTAACTATGCTGGAAAAGCAGGGAGAAACCCAGTTAAGAATATACTTTATAATTGTTTGCACATTCTATCCAGGGGCAAAACACAAAAAAAAATCACTTCATTAGTGCTTACTAAAGTCAACAGGACACCTAAGAAGCACCAAGAATGAACTTCCCTAGTTATGTTGCTCTTTAGTTATGTTACTCTCCCACAGAGCATGATTTTGAAACATCAATAGATTTAAAACTCTCAGTGCAGCCTTTCAATTTATCCATTTCCCCGCTGACATGTGGCAAGTGCTTCCAGGAAAGTGATCATGAACTGATTCCTTAAAAGTTCTTGGAGAGAGACGCACCAAGGTTATTGTTACCTGCTAGGATATAACTAACTGAAAATAACCAACATGGGCAGGAATCCAAAGAGGTGAGAAATTAGATCTATGAGCCCAGAGACCCTTTATGCTTACACTTCTTGAGCAAAAGCTCCACATGCTAACATGGTAAATTGCTTTTAAAACAGAGGAGGGTTACCAAAGCAGTTTATTTTCCATGTAACTAAAGTTTTGTTTTGAGAACTTGGAAGTTCCACTGCAGTAGTGCAAACCTGATGTGAGTGGCTTTCTGGACCCTGGCTATTTATCAGAAAAATAAAACACTTTTTTAAAAAATGTAAAGACTATGTTCTAAATTCTACTCTGCGACAAAATCTTATAGTGGGTTCGTGCACTCACTCTCTCTTACCATCTAAGCCAGTGCTCTCAACTTCATTCACCAGTTGTTCATCAAGTGAAAGGTAAAGGTGATCCATTAGGGAGCAGGGCACAAGAAAAGACAGGTATCCCTGTGTGGGCAGAAGATACACTCATCATTTAGTTTTCAAACACCACAAAAAGATGATTTACTTACAATGGAAAGCTCAAAGCAACATTCTGAAGGGGGAAAATGCCCATAGTCAGAGTAGTCTACATTCTCAGCATCATAAATATTCAAAGATACAATGGCAAAATAGTGTACTGTAATTTAGGAAAAGCTCAAACTAGCTATCTTTTAGCAGCTTCTGTGATTTTCAGATCCTTATTGAAACTACGGACCATCTGAATTTCTAAGCAACATTTGCTCAGGAAAAAGTCCCATGTAAAACAAGTAAAACATAAATTTATATCTGCCACATTTATTGCATAAAATTATAATTACACACTACTGAGAGCTCTTGAAACTTAAGACCATAATAATTAGGGTCATTGCCTGCCAGAGTTGGACAGGCCCATTTTGCTCTATGAAAGAAATATCTGAAATTTGCCTCTTTCTAACCTGATTCTCACCTTTTTAAGCAGGCACACCATGCTAGTGCATTGATTCAAGAGAAGTGCAAGTGGGCGTGAGAGTTCTTCTTGGTACTGAACACAGTAAGCATAGAATTTTGACCAAAATTCTATTTGCAGCTGTCTAAATACTTCTTGTGAGAATTCATACTCAGTCACATTTCCTTGGAACTGGAAAACAAGAACAAAAACACAGACCGAAGGTTAGCTATCCAAATGAACAGTTCTGCTAAATCAAGGATATTGGCTGCTAAAGGTAATTTCCTCCCTTTCCTCTCCCCATGTGCCCCCATAATTTGTTCTAGGGAGACACACATGGAAAACCTAACCCTAGCAGAAGTACTTCATTGCATTGGATACCACCCTAAAAACTAGCATTACAACAGTAGAGCATTTTTTGACCTATCTTAAAACGAACACATAAATATAAGCACAATTATTACAAAGAACCAATGAAATAAGAATCCAAGAATGAAGGTAAAGAGGGCAAATCCAAGAGGGGCAAAGACTAAACAGAACTCTTACCTCATTTTCCAAAGCTATAGTAATTTCTTTTTTCAGCTCATCCCAGGACAGGTCTGTGAGGTGCTCAGCTCTTTGAGAAAATATCTAAGGGAAAATTAAAAGATGTTTCTCACCATTAAACCTAAAAGCACATAGTGCCAGGGCTTACCAGATCTCACACTTGAATTCTAACAGCATGCCAAGCAGTGTCAAAAAGAATGTTCTAAGTAGATGACTGCTGACAGTAGACCACTGTAGCTGTGAACTGGCAGAGCAGAGCAGAGAAGTGCTCTGCCCTTCTGCCTCAAATGCCAATCTTGCCATTTTGTGCAATTGACTTGTTAGTTTAAGTTGTAATGGTTTTCCAGAAACTCCCCAACAAATGATGATGTTCTTCCTCACCTGTAAAGCTTTAAGCAAAGCCGCATTTGTGAACTGTCCAGGCATGAAGATGGCCTCTGTAAATGTTTCCTGTAAGAGTCAGCATGATTAATTATTTCCCAAGCAGATCATGTGATTCATTTTATTCCCTTCCACTAACAGCTACGTCCAAATATTGTCCCATGACTATGTTCTGGCAACTGCTCAACTTCAGTTTAAATGACAATTTCCAATGTGCACTATATATTAACTGTGTGAAATTGTTAATGCATTACAGGTCCACACATGCTGCCTAAACCTTGAAAAAAATAAATCAACCTTGAAACTAAGAGTAAAACGAAGTGTAGAAATTGATGCACTGTTCATTTCTGAAACACAAAGTTTTGAACAACAACAAAAATGAACTTAACAAAACAAGGCATGCTTCTGGTGGCCAAAGGAATCTTGCTTTCAGACACTTTGGGACACAAGAAGACCAAGAGTAATATCACACACACACACACACACACACAGAGAGAGAGAGAGAGAGAGAGAGAGAGAGAGAGAACAAAATTTACACATCAATTAGTCAAAGCCAAAAGTCTTGCACTTCAGACCAAACAAAATGCATGTTTGACACTACTAATCTAACAATTTTTTTAAAAAAATAATTCCTTCTTTCAAAGATCCATCATTTTCTTCCTTCTTAGCAACTGAGCACACAGATTTGTTTTTTCCATATATATGCAATGTTCATACTTTTAGGGATTCATACAAGTGCTACTCATCTGTGTTTTGCCATTCAAATTCATAATTAATTAATTTGAAGAACTCACCCTTGGGTCCTGGTCATCTCTAATATCCACTTCTTCAGGTGGCAGGGGCTGCACAGAGACTTGGTTCCACTGACCTGCAACATTGCTAAAACAAGTATAGACCATTTTAGCCAACTTTACATTTATAGTTCAAAAAAGATTACTTCCAAGTAGAATAAATAAATATATATAACTATGAACAATTAAACATAACCAACATCTTCCATATTTTTGACCCATGACACCACAAACCTACAATTATAAACTAAAAACAGATGAATGAAAGTTTGTTGACGCGGGTTTCCCCTACATGGACAAGTGTGTATGCACACACAGAGACTATCATCGTCCCCTCCCCTCAATGCCAAGTGGGATATCTAAGGAACTATATTTCAGCAGCTCTGCAGCTTTCCAAAACCAGTCATTTTCCTCCCACCTACAAAATGGAGGGAAGTCTTCCTGTTTCTGTGATGCTGGCCCTGCCAGTCCAGTGTATGACCCTTCAAAACCACAACATCCCCAGACAATGTAGCTTCTGCCCATTTCTCCAAGATGGCTGACACATATAATTGCTGGCTGTTTCAACAAATAGTCTAAGAACTCCTATGACATGCCAAGTCTACCAGGAGACAAAGAAATCTCCTTTCCAATTTTCACCTTGTGTCGCCACCTCTTAGCTTAAACAGGTGTGAAGCATGAAACTAACTGCTTGAGCAAGTCTGCATGCTGCTCACAGCCCATCCTAAGTATTATAAACATGGCTCCCCTGATCTTTTGTCAACCTCCTTAGCCATCCAGAAACGCCTTACGCAGAACTATATGGTAACTCCATGATTCATCAATAGGTATCAAATCCTTGTTAGAAGTGCCAGCATAGGTTATAGTTAATTTCTTTGAAGTATCTTTCTGCTATCTCTTAATGTTGAGAGAATCTCCTTTTTAATTTGGATTCAGGGCTTAAAGTAACCTTTTCCTCACCCAATTTACTGCTCATGGTTACACCAGGGGTGGACAAAACTTACTGCTCAAAATTGATGTATTTCACAGTGGTTCTATTTTCATCATCATGCCAGAGTGCCCAGATCTCAGCAGTAGTTAAGGAAAAGTCAACAAGGGTCTCCTAAGTTAAAAACATACACAACAAATGGCTTAGAACAATGAATATGATTTTCAGACCTAAATATACTCAAGAGAATGAAACTAAATAACAACAGTACAAGGGAGAGAACTTATATTTTGTTGAATCTATAAAAACTAATATTTTTTAAATTTATTACTAGCAGACAAATACTGGAGTTACACACAGAACATCCCATGGATCAGAAGTAACTGATATACAGGAGGCAGGTACACACATCCCTTTCTCTCCAACATCGCATCATGTTGCTTGATCTCATATAGAATGGAAGATGGAATGGAAGACAGTACTCTACTGACCCCTATCAGTGCAGAGTGGATGTTTCTTGACAGACACATTCATTTTAATGTAAATCTTATTCATTCCCACCTGAGAAGTAAACAATGATGATATGTGATCAAGACTATAGCGCTGACTCTCTGTGCTGACCAACTGGAAGACACAGAACTGCAAAAAAAAAATATGATTCCGTCATTAGTGAAAATAAAACTGTAAACTATTTTAGACAATCCTTATATTCCAGTTCTCTAATTATAATACCCAGTAACCATTCAGGATGTAGTAATGGCACTAGACTGTGAAAATCAAGTTGAACAGATGCTATTTAAGTTGGTTGTTTTAGCACTTGTAGAGAAGAGGACATCCTTAGCAATTAATTCACTTTTCAGACTTTCTCTTTCTGAGGAGGAGCAATAGGTTCCCTATGGAGATACCACAGGTGCATTTGAAATGGAATGCCTCCATGCCCAAGGCATAGGAGACATAGTACTACTCCTTTATGTAAAGTGTAATTTTGTCCTCTGCAGACACCTACATAGTGCTTTCCATTTCCTTTTTTCTCTAGCCTTCTTCGCCTTACTTTCTTGTTTGCAAAGCTTGGAGATCTAAAAAAAGTGATACAGAAAATTGGGTTTGGGACTCAAGACAGGAAATGCACCAATCCTGTATGCTGCATCTCCAGAAAATAGTCTCCACGTTTCCCCCCAAAAAAACTACACCAATGAATTTATCTGCCACAGAAGGAAATGAGAAATTGTTCTTCCCAGGAATAATACATTTGATAAGTCCTTCTGAAAGCACTTCATCAAAATACATCTTATCAAGTATCAAGGAGCTATTATTTCCCAGTTTTTAAAGCAAAATACATTTGAAATTGTCAGCAAGCTCTTTTAATCCAGGATCAAAAGCTATGCCATTTTGTAAACTTCCAGGACTGGACAAAACGTGTTTAAAATTATTGAAGAAAACTTTTCTTATCCACATAAACTCTGAAACTGATGGGTCATACTAGTAGTTCCCTGACTCTCAACTTAACAGCAAATTAAAATTCTACGAATATAAGACAATTCAAGTACCTGTCCTTGTTTGGGTGCATGCAAGTATACAGCAATGTAAAGCCCCAGGGTCTCAGAATAAGACAGCTGTAATCTGTGTCCAGTCCCAGCAGCAAGTCTTAGGTCCTTACTTACAGGCACAAATTCCAACATATCAGCCACCATCAGGCACATTTGATCCTGCCAAGATAAGAAGCCAGATAAGTAACACAATCTGCAAATGGGACAAATGCTTTAAACACACCTGCCAAAACAGCAGCTTGATATACTAGACAGATACTTCCCCATGTGTTCCTTTACAGTAAAGGATACAGATCTGAAGGTTGTGCATGTTCACAGCAGACCACAGAAAAGGTAATTAATATAGCTTGCATATTCAAAGGGACATGTTGCCAAAAACCAACATTTGGAAAGTATCATTAGTCATATGAATAATCAACCATCAGCAATGACAACAGTATTCTATCAGAAATTAGCATTTCACACTCACTTTGTAAGACCACATTCGAAGTTTATGATCCTGGTAGAGTGCAAAGAGGAGGGCATCATGCTCACGACAGTGGACAGACAAGCTAACAGGAAGCTCTGAAGGACCTTGGTCTCCTCTGGAAAAGATTTAAACTAAATTTTATATATAATAAACAAACAAAAAAGGACAATTTACAAGAATTTAAAAGTTAGAAGTGCCAAATCTTCACCTGATGTCATGGTGACATCATATGATTGAGAGGTGGATACCACCACCCACCTTGTCAAACATGTGCCATGAGGTATAGGGGAGATAAGAATCTGGCCTACCAGTCAGATTAGGTTCCCCATTCCTGGTTTATACTGTAGTGAAGCACTACCTTTTCATATAAAACCATACCCCTTTCAAGATAAAAGTTACAACATTTGCTCTTCTAAATATTCCAAGCAACCATCAGTCACAATGCAGCCATTTAGCCTCCAAAGTTTGAGGGCATGAATTTGTCAGATTTCCGTTCCACACTTCCTCAATGTATCAGAATTATTTCTTCACAACTCTTCTCTATGATAGGTTAGGCAAAGAGATAATGATGACCACCTGCTGAGTCACCTGGCTGAGTAGAGAATTTCCTACTTCCAAACCTAACACTAGCCACCCAGGCTCTCTGAACAATAGCCATCATGTCTGGAAATAAAAAGGATGCAACCTTCTTACTAAAAAGTAGGGAACCGTGAAAAACAGTCAAATGTACACACTTTCTAACTACTGGACTATGGGCAGATTTGGAACACCTCTGCTACATGCAATTGTAGCTGAAGTACTGAATCCAACAGCATCCCTGGCCTTCATACGGAAAAGAAAAAGCTGACTGTCTTCTGCAGGTTCTTATTCCCTCAAAACATGTTCATTCCTTTTGCTTTGTCCAGATCTGAGACGACAGGAACAATTTCAAGATTAACTTAAGATGCTTGTTTAGAAAAGAGAGCCACCTAAGAAAAAGCACATTACACTTCCAAGAATTAATTACACTTCTAGACCTGGCTGAAAATCTAAGTACAATAGATTTTAGTTAGCTCATTTGGTTGCTGAAAAGAAATATCCTCCAATGAATAACAGGCAGAGTGCTCATTCAAGCCTGTTCCAACTATGCCACTGGCTATTGTAGAGACTTCAAGAGCTCTGTTTGCCATCAAAATACTAGCCTGATAGCTGTTGGCATCCAACCTGTAAGCAAGCGCTGCATGACTGAACTCTGTTTCAACTCCACGACTAGAGTTGAAACCATTCCTAAAAACAAAACAAAAATGATTTATTAATAATGCATGCATATATGGTGCACAACAGTAACTAAATCAGATGAATAATCTTTCAGAAGTCCCATGTGGAAACATTCAAGACAAAATGACTACTGATCTGAGACATTAATTGACGGTGTCCAAAATTGCAAAAGGAGGTTCTGCTGCTGTCTTTGTTCCCTTAGTTTAATCAATTAGTACAGCACACACTTCTCAATTAGAACAGTTTTGCGGATATGGGGAGTCAATTGCCTTATGCACATTAGAAAATATTTTAAACCTCCTTTAAATTCTTATTCGATGTGCAATTTCTGAGATTTATAACTGAAATGCAAAGCAACTTTAAATAAATTATCTAGATCAGCTTCTGTACTTACCATGAGTATTGTGAGGTGGCAGATTAAGGACAAAAATCCCACCAGATGCAGATGGCAAAGCAAAAAGTGCTCCTCCATCACTGGTAAGCCAAGCTGCTGAAGCAGTGGAATGAGTTGACAGACCAGGGATTGCAGGAATCACGCAATAGTTAAAAGGATCTCTTAAATGAACTTTTCCAACATCTGTGAAAACTGACTGTACATGACTTTCTGTGATCAGCTCCTATTAAGAAAATCCCCAATAAGCCGAGTTATCAATAAGAAATATAAATTTGAAGTATGAACATGGAAAAGTCAAATAGGAAATGCCTTTTCTATTCAAATTCGTCTTGTAACATATGACCTAGAAGTGTCTGAAAAAGGAAACATTAGACAAAAGCAGTTTCTTCAGAGCAATCAAAGGAACATAGGAAGCTGCCTTATACCATGTCAGACTGTTCAGCTAATCCAGTATTGGGTATTTTGGTGGCTCTCTAAGATCTCAGGAACAGGACTTTTACATGATCTGCTCCTGTAATTCTTTTAATGGGAGACACCAGGGATTTAAGCTAAGACCTGGTGCATGCCAACAAGGGCTCTGCCAATGACCTATCACCCTTCTCAGTGCATTTTATCTTAGACAATATTACTTTGCACTATCTATATGTTTTGCTCCATACCAAAATTTTACCTAGCAAATTGTTCAACATAAATTTGCAACAATAAAAACATTTGAAAATTAGATTTTCTTTAATTTTCTATATAAAAAATGCAACCAAACATGTGGCCAAAAAAAATACATTACAAAAAAATAAATTACAGAATATTTCACAGCCCATTCCCAGAAAGGGTCAGTTCAGAATCTATAAAACCATATGTACAAATCAGCAACCTGCAGTTAGTGATCGCCCTTCAAACCAGAATCAACCCTTACACCATGAATGAGTTGGGTTCAAGGGTTAGCCATAGTTTTCCAGTTCAGACATCACAATCATCTATGATTAACACTAAATAAGAAAGAATCTAAAAACAAGGTGAGAGACATGCCTGGGGCTTGTTTCTGACACTCCAAATCATAGTTTGGTGTATTACCTGAACTGAATATGTTACACAGTATATGCAACCATAAGGGACGCAGGTGGCGCTGTGGGTTAAAGCCTCAGCGCCTAGGACTTGCCGATCGAAAGGTCAGCGGTTCGAATCCCTGCGGTGGGGTGCGCTCCCGCTGCTCGGTCCCAGCGCCTGCCAACCTAGCAGTTCGAAAGCACCTCCGGGTGCAAGCAGATAAATAGGGACCGCTTACCAGCGGGAAGGTAAACGGCGTTTCCATGTGCGGCTCTGGCTCGCCAGAGCAGCGATGTCACGCTGGCCACGTGACCCGGGAGTGTCTCCGGACAGCGCTGGCCCCTGGCCTCTTGAGTGAGATGGGCACACAACCCCAGAGTCTGTCAAGACTGGCCCGTACGGGCAGGGGTACCTTTACCTTTACCTTATATGCAATCACAATCCAAAATGATAGTGTTGTCTGTGTATTGTAAATTTGCTTGTGTGTTAATTCACACTCTTAGAATTTTTGAAAAAAATGTTACTTACACTCCTATACATCCGAGTGGGGTGTGGTAAAATCAATCTATGTACTGTCTGATTGGTTGAAATCAAGATAACAACATTATTCTGGGTCTCAAATATATGTACTCCTCCAGGTAAGAGGCTACAATTCTGAAATTTGAGCTGAACAGCATTGTTCAAAAGGTTTATATCAAGGGATTCCTCTACCAGTTCCAAGGTTGCACCTGACGTAGCCCTGCAAAAGAAAACAAGTAAATACATATATAGGAATTATAGGTTTACAGAGTACAATTCAACCCAGTATTTGCATGGTGGAAAGACAATGGCACCAAGAAGCAAATCTCAAGAGTCAGATATATGTGCTACCTGTATTTCTATATGCCTTGGATTTTGAAAGCATACAAAGAGCATGCAGTGCACACCAGTGTGCAGTGGTACACAAGGAGGAAAAGCTGTAGGTTGCCCTTCCTCTTCTGAAAGTCCAGGAAGGTATACAGCACAATCGAACTAAAACATCTCAATCAAGCTATTTTAATACTGCAGCAGACAAACACAAAATACAACTATGAGATTCAACATCCCCCTTCACAAAGCCAGAACGGGGAATATTAGAATAACTATACAAGACTGGAAATGAACCTAGTGCCAAAAGGCACAAACAGCTGGAGGAGTTGCCAGGAGGCAGAGATAGACACATTGGGAACATAATTGTGTGAGGCTACTGAGCTCCATGGTTAGATGCATAACTTCCTGTTGACCTAGCCCTGTATTTTACCAAGACAGCAGTAAAACACAATAGTTCTATAGTGTGGTTCAAGGAATTTTGTGGGCCTTTGCTCCTCAATACAGCTTCATTTGCTAATTCGTCCTTCTCACTTCCTACATAATCATGCAGCTGTTTCTTCAAACTGCATCCCCATGCCCTAACTGTAATTCACACAACCTTCCACGCCCTACTGAGGTACCCATTCACAGAACTCTCCAATTTCAAATTCAATGCCCATTTTGCTGTCACATACAGTTATTATCGAAGATTACTGTCAATTACTGCTCAAGTCACCTGTCATTCATTTTAATGCCTTAACATTTTTGGCTGTGGACCTTTCCTCTGCATGCTTTCCTTAGGATACACCCCAACTTTAGAATTCTCTTCCCACAGAGCTACAACTGGTGCTGTCCTACCATTCTGTTCATAACTGCACTAGGTTAAAAAAGGCTTTTTAAACTGTTAGCTTGCTTTAGTTCTGCTCTGGAAGAGCCAACGGCTCAAAACACTTCACTAGTGAATAACAGATCAAAACCAAAAGAAAAAGATCATCTGGTTTATTTGGGTATATCACCCTAGTCACATGCTAAACGGGATCAGGCGTCAGAAGAAGATGCCTGAAGGGGAAGCGGAGGGCAGCTCCTCTTCACTCTTCCCAACCTCTCCCATTGGAGTGAGAGGGCAGGATCCGATCCGTGGCACTGACTGGCGGGTGGGCTGCAGAAGCAAGGCCACGTCCTCGGACCACTCACCAGTGGATGAAGCGGTTCCTGGTCACAGACCCCAGCTGCGCGTTTTCTTGGTACCAGAATCCTCCGGCGCTGTCGGCGTAGCGAACGGGCGTGAGGGACGAGCCGCCGCCTGCAAGGGACAAGGCAAAGGAGGCACGTCAGCCAGGCAGGCAGCAGCAGCAGCATGACTTTTACCATGCGTGCAACAGCAATGACACCCGCCCAGCAACCCACGTCCGCCGCCCGCTGCCTGGCCGGGCGCCTCTACCTGGGAGGCTGAACACGAGCTCGCGAACCCGGCGCCGCGCTCCCCGCTCAGCGCCCACCAGCTCCAAATATCCCCGCTCCGGGAGCCCGACAGCCGCCGCCATCTTCCCTTCCCGCGCGCGGAGCCGCAGTGGATCACGGGATAGTGGGAAGGGGGCGCGGCCGAACCAAGCCTGCTTTCGCGGTGAATCATGGGAAGCAGAGGTGGCCTGAGGGGTCTCTGTCCTGCGAAGGGCTAGATGGAGCGACCGCTGGGCAAGGAGCGCAGCCTGACGCCCGTCCAGTTAGACCCGGCCCGCGCTTCAGTTAGACCAGGCGCAATAGGGAAGGGGCATTTTATGGAGCAGGTTTGCCCAACCTGGCTCCCCTCCAGATGTTTTGAACTGCATTTCCTGTGGAAACATCTGCTGGCTGGGCCTGATGGGAGTTGTAGTCCAAGACCTCTGGGAAGAACCAGGTTGGCAAAGAGTGGCAGCCAGGCAGACTTGGATGAAAAATGAATTCAGTGGTGTAAGCTAGCGAAGGGGGAAATGCAAGCAGATGGCTTCACGGAGACGCGGGTCCCGTTCCTTCCCTATGTTAATTTGCAAGGTGTGGCGAGACACCTGATTATGGCCTTTTTTGTATTCCACCTTAATGTGACCAATGCAAGTCTGCTTAGAAGCATTGTTGTTAGAAGTATCACAGTTTCTCACTGTAATAAGCATTTCAATGTTGTTTTATTGTTATACTGTAATTAAAAAAAAAAAAAACTACACGGGAAAAGGAGCAACTCAGGTCGGACATTTGCAAAAAAGAGGCCCTTGAGTTACCTATGACGGCAGAGAAGAGGAACATTCATTTCCTCTCTAAAGTTTGCTATAGTTTATTTAGGTCACAAAATGGTAGGGCACAATCCAGCCAAAGTTAAGCAGTTATTTTTTTATTAAAAATATTCAAATATATTTTAGAATTCAAAGAGAGAGTTTTGATGGAGGAAGGGTATTTTTGCAGGGTGGGTAAGAAGCAGTAGGGCTGGACCCACAGTGGTGCTGCCTGCCATGGCCGTCTGTGCCAGGCATGGGGCAACAAAGCTGAGGGCCTGAAAAAGTTGCCCCTATCCACCCCCACAACCATCCAAACTTCTCCCCATGTTTGCTGTGACTGAGTATTAAGGACAATGCCTGTTGCTAAATATGTTCAGGAGGATATATTTGCTTTCTAATACATCTTAGGTGTGACCTCTGTATCCTTGGTAATCCTATGTTTTTAGGAACATTTCTGAGAAATCTACATGACAGCGGTGTAAATCAGGAAGTGCTGTAAATCAGCCAGTTGGTGATAGAAAGGCAGAAATTTAGATTCCCATTCATTCTACTATTAGTGTTCTAGAGCACTTCTTCCAATATTGTTTTCTGCCAGTGTTTCTGTCAACCTGCTGTTTGCTCTGTTCACAGGAACAGCAGCCAGCCTGGGATATGTTCACCTGCAACATAGCTCCCATTGGCATGGTTATTGCCAAAAGTTATCCTCCCTAACAGCATGTAATGGGCATGACAGATGACATTAAGAAGGTGTGGAAGAATGATTTTAGAGAGTTTGAAGATAGTGAATCAGATAGTGTATAAACTGGGAGGGGGAGTTAGTCCACACACTATCTTTGTGAGAATCCAGGAAGCCACCTTTTAGGATTCCTCTAAAACTGCCCTACATGGCAAATAAATGTTTCCATCATGCAGTTGGGGATGTGCTGAGAGAGGATCACTATTCTACATGTGGTGGAGCTGTCCTTTTGCAAACAAGTTTTCAGAGGAAGCGTTCTTAGAGCTGGTTAAGATTACTAGCAAAAAACTTCAGTTAGACCAGTGTTGGCACTCTAGTCAATCAAAAGTGAGCTTAATGAGGAAATTAAGCATAACAAATTACTAACAGTGTTATTGGCAGTGGCTCAAGTAGAATTAACAGGCTGTTGGAAAGGGAATACACCTCCTACAAAACACGGTTTGTATGTTAAAATATGGGATCATGTAGCACTGCTTGAGTGCTTCGCACAGGATAGAGGGGTTATTCAGGTAAGGCAAGGTAAAGCAAAAAAGGGAACATTTTGATACTATTTTATATGGTTTCCATTTATTAGCTGTATTAATAAATGGACATCTTCCTTGCCCTCTGGTGACTAATCCAACTTTGTGACAAGGTTATCTCCATTTTTCAACATGATACATGTGGAAATATCTTGTGCTGATAAAACCCCCTGTAATTAGCAAACAAGTGTTGTTTGTTTTTGGTTGCCTTGTTTGTTATTAAATAACTATAAAATTCAATTAAAAGCAGTTTCCCCACCTTACCCAATGCTTATCTTCTGCTATTCTGGGAGTTGTTTCTCAGAACAAGGTTTTGGTTCTGGGTGGTCCCTAAACTGCGTGACACACATTCCATACAGCACTACCATGAGCCAGTGCAATCCCTCAGTCCTGACAAGAATAATCTCTCGCTGGAACTGGGAACAGAACCAGCAGCTGGCACTTAGATTATTTCATCCTCCTTCCTTCTGCTGTGTGTTCCATGGCTGAAGGTGCAGCTTTCAGTGGCAAGGTCCAGCCTGCCCTGCCTCCCTAAGTCCTTGTTGTTCTAGGGCCTCACAGCACCAAGAGAGGGCAGGGCCACCAGCAGCTGCTGTGGGATGGAGATGTGGAGGACTCTGAATGGCGCTGTTCTGTCTGCTGGGAACAGCTCTGCCTCCCTGGTGTTGGGAAGAGGTTGAAGGGCTGGGTCATCTCAAACAATACTTCCTTTCAGGCAGAAGAGCTGCATGAACAGCTCTTAGGCGGCTGTGGCTGTACAATGCACCCTGTCTTCCTATGCAGAATGGCAGCATTATTGTGCCAGTCAGGTGGCTGACGAAGGCCTGCTTCTGAGAACGTAGGCACTAGCTAGAACAGGCCCTGGGCTGGAACAGAGACACAATGGTGGACCAGGACATCTTCTAAGCGGACCCACCTGTATTTCGCATATCCTCAGGGAGAGGCAAAGGCAACCTTCCCACTGCCTATCTCTGTACCTGACCAACCCTTTCTAGTTCCATGCTTCTCAAGGCCTGACTATCCATTGGACTAATGGGAAATTTAGGAAATCAGGTCTACAAGGGAAGCTGAGGTGCCAATGGCACACATAGTTTGCCCTACAGCATTTCAGCCTTTTCTCTCTGACAACCGTTCTGCTGGTCCTGATGAATGGGCACAAGCAGATAGCGTTAGAAACTGAGATATGGAAGCTAGGAGCTAAATGGCACCTTAAACCTAGGTTACGGGGGCAACAATGGAATGTCTAGGCTCACTTTTTTATAACAAGAATACAAATCTGGAAATGAATGAACTGCAGCTAAAATATATGTTCATTTTTCATATGGCCTAGTCCTTCCCCTGTCCACCCCCTTAATGTTCTTAAGAGGGTCTCTTCTCCAGTCTTCAGAGTAGCTGGAAGTCCTTGTAGCTGGAAGGTCCTTGTTTCCTTCCACTCTGCAGTTTTAATCTGAAATCTTAGATGCAGTACTAAGAAATTCCCTGTTGCAAAATGCACCTAGAACAATGGGAATTTTGAACACTGCATGCATGCATAAAGTTATCTGATGGCTGCAGGAGATACCTTTCAACTGAAAGTCACCTTCAGAGATGCAGAATCTGAAACAGCGGGGTTTGCATTGCCTCTTTAACCAGTGGCGTAGCGTGGGGGGTGCAGGGGGGCCGGCCGTACCGGGTGCAACATCTGGGGGTTAGGGTTAGGGGGCGCAAATCCACGGGTTAGGGGGCGCAAATTACTTGCCTTGCCCTGGGTGCTGACAACCCATGCTACGCCACTGTCTTTAACTTCAAGTCCTCTCCCCCCCCCCCGCCACTGTTTCTTCCTGGGTGGTATTGGGTGGATGGGGGAAGAGATTATGGTGTGTCTGGGGCTGTCTCCTGCTGCCCTGCCCCCTACCTAGTGAGAAGGGATGCTCACTTATGAATCAGGGTTCCAACTCTTGAAACTTCCCTGTCACTGCCCAATCCTATGCATGTGTATTCAAGGAGGCTTATACTCAGGTAATGGGGGCCTCTCACCTACTAACTTTTTGCTTGTTATATACCTATTTATGTGAGCTTTTAGCTTTCCTCTAAGGAGCTCAGGGTTCTTCCACTCCCCAATTTATCCTCACAACAACTCTGTGAGGAGGCTAGGCTGAGCAACAGTGACTGGCCCAGGGATCTTCATGGCTGAGGAGGATTTTAATCTTTGTCTCTCAGGTCCTACCTAATATCCTTCCATCTTGGTTCACAACTCCACATTCTTGAAAAGAAGCTGTAGAAGTGAACAAGCTAGTGGGGTGGGTGGGGCAGATATACTATTTCCCCCAAGGGGCATGCCTGTTAATGCATTGTTAAACACCACCCGCAAACTTCACAGCCGTGTGAGATTCCAGGGAGTTCCAGGCATGTTTTACCCTGTGTTTGTGTTTCCCTTTTGGACAATGAGGCACAGAAGAGACTGTGGTGTCTTTATGATATATGGTTTATTTACACACATATACAACCTGAGCCTATGATGGAAGGGTGCACAACGTTACACCCCCAGAGGTTATTGTTTCTATCCTAGGTGCAGCCCTGGATTCTAAAGGATGCCAGCCATCGGGTTCTCTGTCTCTAATCTGTTGCTTTACTCCTACATTGTATCACTCCTAACCCTGTACTAGGCAGCCATCTATATAGTGAGGTGGGAGAGCCCCCCTCCATATCATAGAATGGTAGAGCTAGAAGGGACCCCAAGGATCATCTAGGCTACCTCCTGCAACGCTTACCATAAAAATATATTGACATTATTCTCAGCTCTCCCACTCCACTAATATTGCTTCTCTGTTGCATTGCTGCTTACAGATTGGAACGATTTCCCTCCAACTCACATCAAGCAAAAACTGCTAACCTGAACTATGCTACTAGCCTTTGTTCTTCTAGTTAACCCAGAGCTTTGCTTATGGCTTTCTTGATGGGTCATCACCCTGTCTTTCTTTGTTTAATGACTCAGCCATTATCAGGCTGGCCTGAACAAGGGAAGATGAATCCAGCTATTAAGAGTGTATCTACCAGTTTAACTCTCCAAACACTGATTGCATTCTAACACTTACTAAATCCAGAAATTATGGGTGTCTGACACCTACAATGCTGCAACTTGCGTCTGGTTGGTTGTATTTTGGGTCATGTTTTGGGTATCTGGAAGATATATTTGCCTTCCTGGCATATTTGCCATTACATTTAGGTAGTTTGCAGCTCTGTAGATTACAGCTTGTTACATGCGCATGAAAACTCAGTCAAGCTTTAAAAAAGGCATCAAGCATCCTATTTTGGCTCAAATAATTCCACATGCAATCATATAGTGTCATGGTGCATACCCTGGCCTCTTGTTATTTTCTAAAATATTGCACGTATATATTGTACTGCATGAATTATTTTCACATTTTTATTCTCATACTTTTGTCTACACATCCTAGCATGCCTGATCAGATCACTGCACATCTAAATAAGCATTATTCGTCCAACAGCAGCCAGCCAAATGCCTCTGGAAGTCTACCAGCATAAAATTGATGGCCATCCCCATGCAGTATGAAAAGATATACTGTCTCTGTGCATGGAGGTTCTATTTAGCTATAATGACTAATAGCTGTGCATCCAGGGTAAAACACTAGACAGGGCCAGCATCAGCCTCCCTTAGGTTCAATGCAGGGTTGCACATGAGTCTCTGGGAATAATTTATTTCAATGTATGTTACCACAGAAGCACTTCATAGGAGAGGTCTTTTTAATTTATTTGTTAATAATAAGTTTTATTAATTTTCAGTGTATAACCATAATCACAAAGGAGAGGTCTTATTGTGCATAAAGATTTCTTAGATAGATGCATTGGATGAAATTGCTTTGCTACTCACAATAAGCCTTACTTGATAGATTCAGACAAATCCCGTGCCAATCACAGATGTCCTCAGGAATGAACCCCCCTCTAGCTCCTCCCTTTCTGTTGTGTAAACAGTGACTGATGTTCATTAAAAAAAAAAATCTGCAACCCATATTTGATCTCTGAGGGCTGCTGAAATGTTTGAGTAACACCAACCTAGAATCAGGCCTGCCTACCTATACATGTTATGTGCTTTATTTAAGATGACTGTAAATTGCTACTACTGACAGGGAAAGCTAAGTATTCAGTCATAAAATGTTTACCTGTTTATCCCATGGCATTTCTTTCTTTCTTTCTTTATTTTAATTTGCAGATTTTACAAGGAAAAAGAAATGGAAAAAGAGGAAATAAAATTAAAGAGGAAAGAGAACACAAAACACCAACATGATAACAAATTATTGTTATTATTATTGTTATTAATAGTAGTAACAGTAACAGAAACCACCATCAGTTCACATTATGGATACAGTGACCATCAATAAATAAATCTTAAATTAAACGTATACATCAATATAAGCCCTCCAGATGTCCAAAACTGAAACTGATGCCTATATGAAATATGTTCATGTAGCTGGGCAGTGAGGTCCTCAGACCATTGTGTATTTGGCAGTAGGTGTTTATCCTTCCAGGCTTGAAATATAAGTCTCTTAACCACCATAAAGGCTTGCAAAACCTACTTTTGTCCATCCATTAAACCTCATATTATAGGGACATAACTAAAAAGTATATACTGTAAATGTCTGCAAATATAAAGGATTTTGCCAATACAAAATTGAGGCGAGTAACAACTTTCCAATTGAAAGGTTGGCAGTTCGAATCCCCGTGATGGGGTGAGCTCCCATCACTCAGTCCCAGCTCTTGCCAACCTAGCAGTTCGAAAGCACGTCAAAGTGCAAGTAGGTAAATAGGTACCGCTCCGGCGGGAAGGTAAATGGCGTTTCCGTGCACTGCTCTGGAGAAGCGGCTTAGTCATGCTGGCCACATGACCCGGAAAAACTGTCTGCAGACAAACGTCGGCTCCCTCGGCCAGTAAAGCGTGATGTGTGTCGCAACCCCAGAGTCATTTGCGACTGGACTTAACTGTCAGGGGTCCTTTACTTTTACCTTTTAACAACTTCAGACCACTGGATAAGATCACATCATATGCCTTAAAGAGGCATTTTCAGCATTACAACAACGTTATATGGAGTAGACAGTACAATCTTATACAGAAGTTGTGGAGTCCAATATACTCAAAATATTAATTTTTCCTGAATCAATCTCAGATCCAAGGAAATACTCTGTATAGACTCTAAATCAATATTCTATTGTTTAGGCTGTGTAATATCTTCTAATTCACTGTTCCACACTTCTCTAAGTTCCTGAATTTCTGCCTTACCAAAATCCATTAAGCATTTATAAGCATTGGTTATAGGTTTAGTTTTCCGTTTCTTCCATAGCTGTGGAATCCGTTGTTTGACAGGCATGGCATCTCTGAGTTTTGTGCCAAACACAACAAAAGATGGATGTGAATGAGTGAAGTGGCAACTGGCAGCTGTAATTAAAATAAATACTACAAGATCAATAGTCTGGTCTTCTATTGAAGTGGTTAACTCAGCACTCTTAGCTGAAATTGTATAAATGGTCAAATAAAAAGTGACAGGTTTTCTAAAGCAGTTTGCTTTGTCTATGTGACATTACTGTAGTTTGGAAATGCTTGTTGAAACATAACATTATCCAGCCCAATCCTAAGAATGCTTGGCTGGAAAAAGTCCCACGGATTCTAATGGGATTTACTTTAAAATCCTGTTTCCTTTTTATTTTTAAATGAAGAATTATTTAAAAACATACTTTATTCAAGTGAATGTACAGAGTCTATATCCAGCCACAGACCTAGAACCATAACATACAGATCAGACATAAGATCAAGCACATTATTATCCTCACTCAAAGCCCTGCCCATCTACAGTGTTGCCATTATTGACAGCACAGGTGAAGTCTGACAAATTTCTTCTAGAACCAGCTTTTATGGACAATTGTTCATCGCACGAAGTCTCTTGCAGCAAAAACAAGGATTTTTTCTAGCCACCTAAAAGACTAAGAAATTTATTACAGCATATGTTTTCAAAGACTCCCCATCCATTGAACCAGATGCATGAAATGTTACATATGTACAACATGGTTTGAAGGGGGGTAATTATACACCCTGAGTTTAGAGTGAAAGCAAATGCAAATGCAGAAGAGTGCAATCATGCAATTAGCTGTGGTAACTCACAAAACAGTTGTTGACAACACAGGCGTCCTGTAATTGGTAAGCCAATTAACCCATATAATGGTTAAAAATTCGTAGTCTGGATTCAATCCACAAATTATAACGTTTGATATATGGTTCGTTACGGCTAGTTTACTACACCCCGGCAGTTTCTGTACTACTGTTATACTAACGGAAGCTTGGCCCAATATAAAAACATCACCTTTGTCCCCCTTTTTTGGTGTGGCGTTCCATATGGAGGCGATCGTTAGCAGGTGCCTCCGAGTCCGATACCGACAGGGTCAGGCCAAGGGAGCGTCTCCCCCCTCCACCACCTTGTCCTAAATCTGGCACGGGGAGGGCAAAGGCAAGGCAGGCGGGAGTTTCGGGGCGGTGCCATTGCCCCGAGCTATAGCTCAGCAACTCCGACTCGCTCCGCCCGGCCTAGTGGCGCGCCCTCCCCGGGAGAGGAGAAACTGCGCGTGGCGGCGGCGGCCCAGGTAGCTCTGGGTTAATAATTACTAGGAAGAGGGAAGAGCCGCTTCGCTTCCTCCGACCGCGGCCCCTCCTTGCGGCTCCGGAGTCTCCACCTACCCGGAGCGTTGGTGACCCGCCCGCTCTTTCTTTCCCCCTTCTTTCCCTAAAAGCCTCCTTCGGCGGGGAGCTTCCTGCCTAGCCAGCTCTAATCTCAGCGGAGTCTTTCGTCGCGTGGATCTCGAACTGCTGAGCGCCGGAGCGGCTTGCACGGCTTTACGGAACCCGGGTTAGTTTTTTGTGTTTTTTTTATAAAAATATCGGGTGACTAAACTCTTGGTGGATTTTTTTTTTCTTGGGGGCGGGGGGGTGCCGGGAATCGCTGCCTGCATTAAGTGGCTCTGGATCCAAACCCCTATGGGACGGGGGTTCTCGAGTCTCTCTTTTGCACCGGAGACAGGATTAAGGATCGTGTGCATTCTCCGGACTGGAATTTGATGACTCTCCTTCAGTCCCTTGTCTCTCGCTCGCCGTTCCCCTAGACACGGCCCCGTCCCCGGACGGGTGTGCTCATCCGGGCGCAGGTGCCTCCCTGCCGTCGGGGTTCCCACCTCCCCAGGGATTATTCGGAATGGCTTATCCTCTAAAAAGCTTTGCCCGCCCACGCGGAAATTGGTTTGTGCTGCTACATATAATCGCGCGCTTCCCGAGTTGTTAAGGGAGGCGTGGACCTACTTTTGCTGCTCTCGCACGGCCGTCTGTAAATAAGAGTTATTTCTCTCTCACCCACACCCGGGAGTTCTGTAGACGGCTCTTGGGATCCTGCTGAGTTCGGGAAACGCGCGCGCGGGCGCAATTGCGCCTTTCTTGATGCGCCTTTTGAATTAGGCAAGTCCGTATGCATCCTCCTCCCTAAAGTACCACACAAGGAAATCGCGGATGTTTGCTTTTCCCCTTTCCTTAAGGTCCCTTGAGGCACTATAGTTTTCCATCCCATACGTGCCTGGCTCAGAAGTAAGACCCGTTGAGCTCCGACGGTTTACTTTCAGGAAAGTAGATAGGGAAAGGTTGCCGTTTAAATCGCTTTTAGTTACTCTTCGGTTGCACAACTGAGGTGAATTTTCCGACCCCTCCAAGCGAATTCTCGTGGGTGGAATAATGGACTGGAAAGGCGGGACTGGAGAATCTGAGGAATTTTGGAGCAATTCGCCAGAAATAATGTGGCCTAATGGTGTGTATGTGCCCTCAGCCACCGGGAGTGGTGAGTTTTTAACCGCAAATGGGAAATAATTGGGTTTGAGGCTTAAACTGTTCGTGCCCCCACTCCAGGAGAAACCTGATGGCCGTGTGTGAACCTGAAGATAATGTGAATGGCTTTGGAATAGGAGGGAATTCGAGGCTGGCCAGTGACCCCAGGGGGCTATTAGAGCGAAAACTGTAGCTCTCCATCTCCTGCTGTTCAGGAATGTTGTTATGTCAGGAGATCAGTGCAGACATGTGCATATAATCGTTTCCCTAAAACACACTGGCCTGTAGTCTCACCCCTCACCTGACTCCTGCCTTGCTTCCCTCCTGCCCCTCCTCCCTCTGTGGGGGGGGGGTGTCTGCCTGCTTAGCTTGGGCAACTCCCATTGTAAATTATTTAAATCTGGCTTTTCAGAAATTTTAAAACATGATTGTGTAGTAGCAGGTGGGGAACCTGTAGCCCAGCAGCATATATAGGGCCACAACTCCCACTAGTTGTCACCAGCATGAGGGATGATCGGAGCTGGAGTCCAACAGGATATGGAGGGCTACAGGTTCCCAACCCCTGTTGCATAGTAAAAGTGGGGGGACGACCTCTCAGTATTGGGAGATTTTTGAGGACCTATACATAGGGAAAGCAATATCTATCACTGAACCAATAGAGGTCTGTGTGGTTTTTGAGTTCTTTCTTACACATATCATTAGTCTAATAAGAGAAGTCCTTTTTTGCCTTTATTCTCTGAGACTAACATCTCAAATACTGTGGTTGTTTTTTTTACAGCGTTTCATTGAAATAATTTGGGACATCCCTCAATATGGTGCCTGATTGTGTCCTTGTGGGTAGTAGTATGCAGATTTTTCCTTTAGGTTCTGTTCCTGTGGGCTTCTCTTCCTGCTTTGCCCTTGTTATCATTATCGTTATTGCTCCTTTTATACCCTGCCCTTCCTCCTGCAGCAACCATGTTTGGTTGAGGCAGCAATGATAAAAAATTCTAAAAATAGTTTAAAATATTATCTCAATCGGTTATCTCAGGGTTGCAACAAAACTTTATTTCAAAATGTGAGAAAGTAGCCAGAAAACCCGCCATGGTTTTTTTTAACCACTTGTGGTCTACGGGACTGAGAGGCCCTGCTTTTAGGTGCAGTTGTTTTGAAATGTGTTGATTGTCAACCAACCCACTAACATCATGTACGACCTCAATGTGTGAATTTCAACCTTGGAGGGTTTTGAGCTGCATAAATGCACTGAGAATGCTAAAACTTGGAGGGAAGTAATGCAATGAATGTAAACACATGCATGTGGAATTAAGTCCTACTTCAAAGGCTCAAAGGAAAACTATGCATTCTGAAATATCACATGGTAACATCATTATTTGGGCCATGTCATTTCAGGCTGCAAATAAGGGGATAATTTGTTTAAATGCTCTTCCATTTAAAGCACCTTCCTGTGTGCCTAAAGCTAACATAATGTGAATTCTCAACTGGCAGGGCATTCTTTGACATTTATAGCTTGGCTCTTAACTTCAAGCTTCCATCCAGCATGTTTAGTCATAGGAATTGGTTATTATTATCCAAAGAGAAAGAGGCAACCCAGAATTCTTGTTTCACCGGTACTGTATTATTGCAACCTGTGGCCCAGGCCTACTTTACACTTGCCTTTTCACAGATATGCTGTTGTAACAGATAAGGAGCCAGTGAATTCATGTTTAGTGGATGTGTCTCCAGCAGGGAAGGCCTTTCCCAGCTTGTGGTGTTGACATGCACTGTGCAAACTGTCACACAGCCACAGAGGCATTCTGCCACACGGTACAGCTTCAATCAGGTTTATGTCAAGCACTGAAAATTAAAAGTATCCCGGGCTCCTTTTGTACATTCCTGGAGAGATGTGGTTGCCTTGGTTGTTCACAATAATGTTAAAAAACTTCTGCCCACATCATTGGGTTTTCTTGTTGAAACAGGGCAGAACTTGTCCCTGATAACCCAGCCTGAGAAGGGTAATGACAGAGAATGTCATTATGTGCTTGGCCATGTTGACAGATAAACCATAATTTGCCTTTGTTTCGCAATGGCTACATTTGCAATGGTGGTAAATGGCAGTAGGCTATTTTGATGTAACATGGTGCAGCAGCAAGGGTATTGGGTTCGGATGTGAATAGAAAACATAATATTCAGATACCGAGTGAACTAACCAAGTCACATACCCATAAGAGAGCAATCCAATACACAAGAAGCTGCTAAAAAGCATGCTGGTGTAAGTGAAGACAGAGTACAGCTACATCAGATTGAAACGGTTCAGCAGTGGGGCTACTGCTGAATGAGGTGGCCTAAGGCTGGCAGAGGCGAAACGAGCCTTTAAAATAGTGCTTGAATTACAGCACCCTTTTTAGCTTTACCAGGTACATCACATTACCAGGTCATGTGACCGATCTGAACAGGCTTAGGATCCAGCCTAACTTTCCCCTTTATGGTTCTGCCCATGCCCTGCCCCCAGAGCACCCCTTTTTCAGAGCATATGCCAGATTAAACTCCACTGGGCCCTGGCTGAGATGAGATGGGGGAAATATAGCTGAGGATGAAGAAGTTAAGCTGGTGTAGCCTGGCTGTGTTCGGAACTTCCTTGCTTCCTTGCACAGCCAGATATCCACTGGATCCTCACCACCTCATCTTGCTATGGGATTCCTTCCCAAATGACTAGAATATAATCTATTTATATTCAATCTTTTCAGACCCAGGACCCACTTTTAACCCAAATTTTCATTTGGGGACCTATTTCTTGATCTTTTACCATATATTTGCATAGTGGTTGTGTTTCTGTTGCAACCCACCTAGGTTCAGGTAGCAACGCACTAGTGGGCCCCAACCCACCAGTTGAAGAGCAAGTGATATGCCATTAATACATATAGCAGCCAATAAACAATAATAGATGTAGCGGATTCCAAATAGCTGAGGATGGTTAAAGTAAAAAGTTACTGTGAAGAGCTCCAAAGGGATGTCTCCTAAATTAGGGGTTGTCCACACTTTTCCGCTTGTCCCGCTGTTTTCCCCTGGGAAAACCTGCTGTTTACCACTGAATCGGAGCAAATGCCCATTGATTGATGTCGGGAGATTGATGTTTGTGATAGTAGTGGGTTTTTCTGGGGAAAGCAATGGGAGAAATGAAAGGCTGTTTGGACCCATGCCTAGAAAGCATGGGGCAAGCGGAAGTGTGGATGAACCCTTGGTGGAATGGGCAGTAAAATGGCCAGTGGAATTCACTGTAAACAAGCGCGGAAGGATGCACAAGGGGGTAATAATAACAACAACAATAATAATAATAATAATAATAATAATAATAATAATAATAATAATTTTACATATATGCTCATGGGGTCTGAACTGGAGTTGACTGATCAGGAATGAGAGCTTAGGCAGGTAGTGGACTGCTCAGTGAAGATGTCGATCCCATGTGTGGCAGTTGTGGAAAGTATAAATCCCATGGTGGGGATCATTAGGAAAGCAACTGAAAATAAAACTTCCAACATCCTAATGCCATTATACAAATCTATGGTGCGTCTGTCTTTGGAATGCTGTGTATTTGCCTCACCTCAGAAAGGATATTGTAGAGCTGGAAAAGCATTCCAAAAGGGGCAACCAAAATGATAAAGGAAACAGAGTAACTCCCCCATGAGGAAAGGCTACAACATAAGGAGCTTTTCAGTTTTGAGAAAAGGCAAGTAAAATTACGCATCTTGGGGAGAGCGTGGCCAGAGGAAGCTCTTCTTGCTCTCTCATAATACCGCGACTCTTGGACATCCAGTGAAGCCGTATGTTGGAAGATTCGGGACAGACCCCCAAAAGTACTTCTTCCCACACTCATAGATAACTATGGAATTCGTTCTCACAGGAAGCAATGATGGCTACCAACTTGGATGGCTTTAGGAGAGAGAGAAATTCATGAAGGATAAGGCTACCAGTGGCTACTAGCCACATTGTCCACTGTTGGAGGCAGCATGCCCCTGAATTCCAGTTGCTTGAATTCATGAGGATGCGGTTGTGCTCAGGTTGTGCTTTCAGGCTTCCCCTAGGCATCTGGTTGGCCACTGTGATGCTGAACCAGATTCGTCTTTGCCCTGATCTAGCAGGCCCTTGTGCTCTTACATTAATAGCTGTGTTGCATTTCCTTGCAAGGTCCTTCTTGCGTACAAAGGAGAACGCCTAGGTTAACAAAGGTGTGTTTGACAACATAGAATCTCCTAGTTAAATGTCTTTTTTCTCTCTCAGTGAGCAGCCCATGAAAGTCCCTGGACTTCTCAAGAGACACAGATCTTCTTTCTCCTTCCCAGGATGTAGATTCAGCTCTCAGTGCAATGTAATTGGCTTTTGTGTACAAATGCAGTACGGAACCCCTTCCATTATATGGTTTATAAACCCTTTTCCTCTTCCACAGTGTGATTTGCATAGGCAAACACAGTACGAGCACCAAATCTCCAAGTAGGAACTGGATTCAGAAATGTTAACTTGGCAAAAACAATAACTCCCGATGCAGCTAGCTAGTAGGAGTGTGTATGTGTGTGTGCTTGTACATATGTAAGTGTGTGTGTAGGGGAGCTGGCACTGGAATTCCAGACAGGCTGGTGGCGGCGGCTGCTACAGCTGCAGGAATGACATTTTGGCCTCTGCTGCCCTTTAATTTCAAACTCTCTGCTCCATCATACTTTTCTATTCAGCTCCTTATCCCCTCCTCACCCCATTCCTTTCCCTCCCTCACTCATGGGTACCGAGGACTCAGAATGGAATAATGAGCTCTATGAAACCACCCTAGGCAGTGCTGTGTTTCAGAACTTCTTATGCGATAATGTGATTTGATACTTGGGGGGGGGGCCTCTTCTCCCATAACTCTCATTTGGTACAGCACGGCCTGAGCTATGCGCTGTTGCTTATGCCGTGGTCAACTGAGAAATAGTGGGCCATCCTATTATTGACCATTATTTTATTTTAGATTTTTATTAATTATCTGTTACAGAATCGGTGAAAAACCTTCACAAAGCAATTATTATAATTTCTGCATACAAACATAAATAATAAAACATGGCAAGACTAACAAGAACAGGTCACGGGTGGGGGGGGAATGCAAAACACGAGCCTTCATTTTATTTTAATTCCTTGGTTCTTTGCAAAGACACAAAGACGTAACAGGCAAGAAGTGAAAGGTGTCTGCTGAAGAGTGATTGTGGCAGTGCTGGAAGTTACAGTAAAGGGCACTGAGCTATCTGGACTTTCATCCATGCCCTGTACAGTGGAAAATCAGTTGCCGTCGTAAGCTCTAGAAATGAACATACATCTGAAAAGAGAGATCCTGAAACCTGTGATATTCTCTCTCTCTCTCTCTCTCTCTCTCTCTCTCTCTCTCTCTCTGTGTTGCAACACACAAGCATATAGTATATGTTTAGCTCAGAGATGAGCCAGAACAGTGCAAGGAGGAAGAGATGATTAATGGGCAATAACAGTATGATGGATAATAAAGACAATCTCTGAGGTTGGAGGTAATCCCTGGTGTGACTGTTGTAATCCTGCCCTCAAGTGTAGGATGTGGAAGGTGGGGCAGATCCTTAGTCTCTTAGTATTGTATTGATCATACAATTTGCCTTTCTTGCCCAGCTGCGCAGTTATGAATTGGATGCTTCCCTTCCTTTATTCCTAGTGTTCGTCCTCTGCAGATGGGAATGGGCCTCCACTGTGAGACTGCTCTGGGGATCCGTTCTTCACACAGAGTCTTTGGGTGACTCCTGATGAGCTCATTTGGCTTTTGCAAGCAGCTGCCTCACAAAAATACCAGCTGTGCCATTAAAAGAGCCTAGCAGACAAGCCTCATTGAATCAACAGTCACACCCAGTGTATTACCAGTCTGCAAGCGTGAGCATGCTCCCATTACTACGCTGCTTTGCACAGAAACATCCACAATCCCCAACATACACACACAGATGTAGGTTGTTCACAACGCACTGTGGAGACCTGACAATTGCACAGCTTGTCTCCAACAGTAATAGGTAAAGCGGAAGGTGTGTTGTGTTTGCTTTTAATTAGGGAGGCATTTGCTGTGCATGAGAACTTAAGAGCCAAATTATTTCATGATAAAATGGGTGATCTTGATAGTGAGATCTAATGTTATTATCTTTCCCTGGCAGGTATGGGGTGATACATGTGTTAAACGGACTGACAACCAGATCGCAAACAAGTTAAGCTGGTGGACTTGGATTTAGCACTGCTTAATCCTAATTCAGTATTTTGAATATACTTGTTTATTGATAGAATTGTTCAGGGCCATTGCACTCCCCAACCCAAACTGGGGATCCTAGGCCCAGAAGTGCCCCCGCTATGTAAAAAATGAGGATGTGCAGACTTGCACTGGGCACAGATTGTATAAAACTGCTGACTGCAAGTATAGTGTTGAACAATATACAAATAGTTTAGAACATTCTAACAAAGCCTTTTAGAAGTTGTTGCAATGAAGTTCAGTGATTATTAAAAATAAGCTAGACTTGTCCAAGGGCCCAAAGGGGTAGCTCTGTTGACCTGCTTCTTGAGAACACCTTTGTGCCATTCATAATTTTCTCCATTGTTATGTAACTGAAGAGGTAGATTGGAGATGATGCATTCAAAAAGCGCCATCCTTGATTTTGTACATGTGTCACATATACATGGAACTTGCTTCTTGTAGGTCATGGTAGATCACAATGCACACAGCAGTAAAAGCTGCAATTTGCTAACAGAGCTAAATGGGCAAAGTACCAAAGTGAGATTTTGTGAATATGCTAACCAAAGTGAGTTGGTTTTTAAAAAGAGAGATCCCTTTGAATATACTGGATCTAGGGAAGTCCCCTGGAAAATGTCACATTCCATGTCTGTTGTGCCTTTGAACTCATGTTGTTATGGGGTAATGTTCATAGACTGGTCTGACAGATGCAACTTTCACCTCAACTAAGAATTTTTCTGCTTTCTAATTTAAGGGTAGTTGCAGCTCTCAGCCTCTGC
This sequence comes from Podarcis gaigeae, assembly GCF_964106915.1. Lineage (NCBI taxonomy): Eukaryota > Metazoa > Chordata > Lepidosauria > Squamata > Lacertidae > Podarcis > Podarcis gaigeae. Next base: position 84,423,513 of record NC_139678.1, on the reverse strand, counting down.
AAAATAATTATTATGGATCACTTGTTTGAGACAGGATCTTATGGTTAACAGGTACCAGAGCATCTTGCAGTTCACCTTCCTGCCTTAAGGCAGGAATGCTCACCCACCACTTCTTGCATAATCCAGACCATAGTGTGCCACAAGCTTAGTGCCAGGGTGACTGAGGCGTCTTATGTAGACGGTGTAAAATTATCCAGATGCTTCAACTTAGTGAGCCAAAGCACATATTGCAAGGCCTTTTAGTTAAATGTGATGTGGACTAAAATTCCTTCCAAATAAAAGGATAAGATGTTCTTTAGTGTTTCAGTAGGTTGTACATTTCTGTAAGTTTCCTCAGTATTTTGGTTGCTAAAGAGAAAAATGTAATCCGGGGCTTCTCCATTCTGCTGATATCGTTTAGCGATGCATAGCAAAAGCTGAAATTGTCCCATGTGAAGCTCATACCACAGGGAAATGGAGAAATCTAGCTCCAAAGCCAGACTATTTGGCATCCCCCTGAGAAGTAGGGAGTATAAAATTGAAGGCAATGACCATTCAAATCTTCCAGTGAAATCAGCAACAGAAGCAACAACCCCATCAGACTTCTTTCTTTTTTTAAAAAAGGTTCTTAAGGGATCTTTGGAAATGCAGTTATCATTTCTGCACAAAGGTCTCTTCAGTGGTGCCAGTAGCATTTGACAAAAAGAAAAAAGATTTTCATTGTGGTGTTGGTTTGACTTGGTGTACCATAGTAAAGGAGAACAGTGATGCCATCTGTCATCCTTGGCTGAGGTGGGAATAGTAAGGGGTGGGGCTGGACTGGAGTTTCCGCTGCTCCTTGCCAATAACTCTGATCAAGCTGGTTGTGTCCTGGAAAGCTTGCACACTGCTCTTAAGGGTAAAGTTAGATCTAATCTGGCTGGCTGCTTCCGAAGTAGCAGAGAGATTGAAATCTGCAGATTTTGACAGCCTGCTGGGAAAGGAGCAATGGCATTCTCTTCTCACGGGATGGATTTAGATGCAAGGGATCAGAGCTAACTAAAAGGAAGGAATGTGCATGAGGCATCGTATACAGATGGATAAGTATACAGATGGATAAGCAGAACCGGTATGCTGCGTAACTTTCCAGCAATCAAGCGGTCTCTGCGGGGGTGTAATCCTGGGTGGGTTGCTAATCTGCTCAGTGTATCTCAAAAGGTCAGGAAGAGCTCAGTGGATGTAGTGTCATGGGTGGCGCTTAAAGGTGACATGAAAAGGATTCTAAAAATTCCACAAAGGCATTTATTCTTGGTTGGGCAGCAGTGTCTTAGGAACATAATCAAGGTTTAAGCCCCCATGGTCACAGATCACAACCCACTGATAAAAGCATCTGCTTCAAAAAACCTTGTACCAGCAAAGGGTCCCCCTGCGCTTACAATAAGTCCATGAACCCACACCATTTATCAGCCTTTCTCCTCTCCTCTCCCCTCCTGCTCCCTCACACTGGCCCAGTGAAGGATCAGTGGAAATATTTGGTTTGAATTCCAGTGCTAATATTTGTTTGAGACTCTAAACAAGCCTCTGGAAAGGTCTGTCTGCTGCTACTGTGCAAGCATGGAAAAGTAAAACTGGCCATAATCATCAAAGAAAAAGGAATTTCTTTAAATGCTTAAGATGAAAGGGCCCTGCAGTCGAACATGGCAACCATTTTACAAAGCGGCAACATGCCAATATCTGCCTGGCTGCCACATGGGGACGTGGATGAGAAAGTTACTGCACATTCTCTCTCGTGTCAGAGAGCTGGGGAAGCCAGGCAGTGATGCAATTCTCAGCTTCCTTTGGCAGTGTGGTATACAACCATCTTCCTTCCTGGTTACATGCACACTGTAGTAATTTACATCGTAACACAAGTTAATAAAGTATGAATTCAGGATGGATTTAGAGTGCAGAAGGTGGATGTCTGGCTGATGGAGGGGGTGATTGTAGCAGGGCCCTGGCCCTTGCCTGCTAAAGGGGAGGTTTAGCTAAATGACTATAGTGAGGTTCTCATTCCCAGTCATTCCAAACATGTCTTCAAAAGCAGTGTTGGCTGGTGCCTCTTGGGACTGGCAGTGAGGAGGCAGAGGGGCCAACAAAAGGTGAAGGCAGAGTCAGTGGGCAGGCAGAAACAGCTAGTTCTGATCCCCCCCCCCCTCTTTCCAGTTGAGTTCCTCAAAGGTAATGCTGAGATTAAGCAGGAGGGAGCTGGCAAGCATTGTGCCCACCCCCTGGGCTGGTTGTAAGTATGAAGGCAGGCAGGGCAGGCTGGTGGGATCTGGCCGAGAGCAGTTTCTTTATTTCACAAAATTTATGTTCCCCATGAATGTAGGAGAACCTCAAAGCAAATTACAAAAGTATAAAACAAAACATGAAAATTATTGATAAACAGGTAAAAATAGGTATTTAAGATACTCAAAAGATGATTGACATCACCAGTAGCTAATACTAAATAAAGCACATGTTGCTTCGGCATGTCTGGAAGTTGGAAGGCTGGTGGGGCAGTGCCCCGTTTGTCCTAGTAGGCCAGCCAAAAGAGTTGGGAACGTTTCCTACCAGCCAGAATGGAGTCTGGAATTGGGAGCTGCAGGCAGAAAAGACAGTTGGCTTTTTTGTTGTTGTTCAGTGAGGGGCTTGGGGGCCCTTGGTTCTTCCTGTCTGGAGACTACACCATTTCCATTAAGAGGACTGTGGTGGCTGGTTTATAAACTGAGTTCAGATTGTGCCCCATAGAAAATGTAAAGTAAGAGATGTGTGAGCCCTGCTGTGCCTCTAAGAAGCAGCAGCAAAGGCCGGACTGAAGGTCCACAGCAAACCAGCTTCTCATGCCCTTCATCTGTGGCGTTGGTTCCATCCAGTTCTGGCAGGGATTTGATAAACATTAGCTTGATGTTTGTGGTGAATTTCAGAACTGGTGAAAGCTGCTAGACTGGCTTTGGAAACACTTAGTTTTTAGCAAAAAACAACAAGTAAAGTCCTTGATGGCTTTTCAATTTGTCTGCCTCAATGCAATAAAGGTCAAGCTGGGAACTGAAAGCCTGTAGCCCAAAGAGGCTAGTGTAATCTAGGTTGGAAAAGCAAATACGTATACGTTGTTTATTTGTCCTCTCTGAAGGCTTCTGAAACGGTGTGAGTTTTAAGGGTAAGGAGGGGGGGGAGGTATTAGTTGTGGCCACGATTGCGTAGACTTTTGAAGCTACATTTGAACAGGAAGGTATTAAGAGTATATAATTGGAAGGATCAGTAGATGAATTGTTTCTTAATATGTCTTAACTGCCTTATGGTATTCACAATTCAGGCAGGGACTTGCAGAGTGGTTATTATAAAATTAGCATAGGGTAACTTCATAGGGTGGAAGGCAGGAAAGTAGCAAGGCAAGTGTTCCTTCCCTGCAACCAAATGGTGATATGGAGCAGTGGGGATGTAGTTACACTTAATACCTCCCATGGCTGTTTATAACATTTTAAAAAAAGAATTAGGAAAAAACCCACCTTGGAGATCTAATCATGGATCTCTTAGAATATGCATCTAGGAATGTAAACTGTGAATGTAACAAGTGTTTCAAAGAGGTATATGAAAAGAGAACCTGAGATAAAATGGAATAGACCACATGCTAATATAATGAAATTAATACAAGAATAAATTAAAAAAATGTTAGGTTAATGTTACACGATGGTACTATTTTATTCATGTAACATTAACCTAACTTTTTTTATTATTATGGAGCTGCAACCCCATGGTCGTCCGCGACTGGACCTAACGGTCAGGGGTACCTTTGCCTTTTTATGTATAGTAATTCATTCTTTTTTAAAAAAATTGTCTACAATGCAAAGCTTATAAACAACTTATAAATATATTTTAAGAAAGAGGTGCACGTGCTGGGGATGGGCTGCAGTTACCTGTTGGGTGTCAGCCTGGATTTGCCCCTTGTTACATGCATGAAACAGTCCTCAGGTGGCTGGCAGGCAGTGACTGAACACTTCTGGTCCCATTACAGACAGGGCTCTCTTTGAATGAGAGTCCCAAAGTTTTTCTTTTCGAAAATCTTTGCCTCTATTTGCAAATATTCTGGGGAACGTTGAAGCCAAAGGATTCCACTCTTCATCACAATACATATCCCACGGAAGCAAATAACTAAGCAACATAGAATCCTTTGGCTCACTGGCAAATTTTGGTCTTTGATCCTGATCCCATCTTCTTAGCGCTGGAGAAATGTGGAGAATCTGACATGCTGGCAGAACCGGTTTCAAAAGTTTCTTATGAAACACTCCCCCCCCCCCCCCAGTGTCTGCTGCCCTTTATCTTCCAAGTCTATGGCCACTTTCATGCTAACGAAAATTATGGCTTCACTGCTGACTGGAATTCAGGGGAAGAGTTCCATGTCCACATGTAAAATAAGGTGCGGCAGGTGCAGTTCTCAGAAGAGAGGCCTCCAGGTACATTCCATGTTGTTTCAGTCATTATTAGCTGTTCTTCCTGTGAGTCAATACTGAACCCTGGACAACTGAGCTCTGTACACACCCTGCCCCCCATCCACAATATTGTGGTTAGTCCCTTTCTTTCATACTGTTTTCCTGAAACCTACCTTTCCATTTCCTGCTTAAGTTAAAATGCACAGTTAGCCATTGCAGTGCTTTACAATAGGTACTTGATATTATTTGGATTTTACATTACTGTTATCCTTGCGATGATCCTAAACCTTACATTTATCCTGTTGTATTGGCTAGCTTATTAGGAATCTTTGGGCACAGAAGTTGTAGCTTCAGTATATGAAATAAGGGTAGATTAGAAATCCCATCTGACTCCATAAATTCAGATTCATGCCTGATTGACAAAATGAAAGTCATGCACAGTGATGTGGGTTTTTTAAAAAAGTAGACAGTTTTCTGGATAATTTTCAGATGCGCTAAATTGATTGATTTAGAATGCGTATTTGACTTCTTTTTAAAGTTTGGTTTACTAAATGTGTGCTATGTTTATTTACATGCCTACAAACATCTCAGCAGATTTTACCAGTAGCTAAAAGTATTTGAACTGTAATGTTTTGATTAGGAAAAATATAACTGAAGGACACTTAGCAGTGGAATCTTGTGTGTGTTTGCTCAGAAATAGGTCCCCTAGTAGTCAAGGGGGCACACTGCCAGGCTAAGTGTGCATAGGATTGCTGCCAGAAATGAGGTTCAGATGAATTAACACTAATGCAAGGATGTACTTGGAAATTATTTTTATTAGAATATTTATTTATTTTTTTACTAAAGACATATGTTTAAGATACAGCAACTCAATAGTGTATATACTTACATTGTTTAAGCTTTAAGGAAAAAAGTTTAAGCACTGAGAGCTGCTAACATACTAATCTTAGCACATTCAAAGAGCTATGCATCTTTATTTGCTGGGTTGCCCTTCTGGGATCCTACAGAGGCTCTTGTGGGGTGGCAGGGTGGGGGAAGGGTTTCCCCCCCCCAATTCACTCCCTTCCCTGCACAACCCCCAGTGTCATCTCCCAAACTGGTCTGGAGGGTCCTGGCTTGGGGAAGGGGGAATTAGCAAAATTCTCTCCCCACCCTTCAGCAGAAACATCTTGTGAGCTGAACTCTGCTGGCAGGAAGTCTGGAAACAAAACACACACACATTTTTCCTAGGGGTCGTCACTTGGAAAAGAAAGTTAATTACCCCTTTGAATGTGCCTCATTTGACTGGTACTATATCCATTAACTATATTAATAATGTTATGAAACAATGCAGTTTTAGAAATGGAAAATGTTTCACTGAAAAAAATAGAGGAGTGGGACATTTGCCACAATGGAAACTTTTCTTCCCAACATCCGTGGATAGGTGTAGTATTACAGTGGAGTCTTGCACATTCTTGCAGAAGTCCTAGATCCGACTTAATTTAAGTTTCACGTTCTGATAATGTAGGTGACATCAGTAGCAATGAAAACTAGATAACACAGTTTTACAATCCTATGCAACTTCCTGGATTAAGTATTTATCTAGATACTGAAGAAAAAGAGATTCCTGGTTGTTTCTGAAAATCCCTCTTTACTCCAAATGAGGATTGTTGGAAGTGTAAGAAAGGGAAGTTTCACACCCTGTGTACCCAATCTGAGGTGTGACCTGGCTTGCTATCTGCTATAATGCTGGCTGTTATAATGAGGTAGACCTTTGAACTGAGAGGCATAAAAAGTGCTGTTAGATTTGTTATTGATATATTGGACTTTGATACCACAGTGAGTAAAGGAGCATATCCTGCTTCTTCTAAATAGATGACAATGCTGCAGCCTTCACTGTGGCCACAACTGAAATGAGAACATGTACTCACTGTGAGATTGTCTGCACACTCTGCTCCTAGCAATACTGTATCGGACGTCATGATCTTTGGGCTCAACAGGTTGGTTGTATGATCAGTGACTACAAAAAATAATATAGTGAATCAACAGGAAGAATTGCTTCCTGCATAATTCTTAGCCACTTGAAAACAAAATAGTGGGTTGGACTTCTTGATTCACTAATCGGAAGTTTTGAGTGTGGCTTGGTGGGGGTGACTGCTAATCTCACATAGTGTCCTATCCACCAGGTGGCGCTGTGGCTTTTGTCTGGCTCTGAACCTCCTAAGCAAAAGGCAACAGAATTAGATGAAAACGAGACTGGTAAATTTAAGGTCATGGGCACGTTCTTGCTTAAAATGCATGTGGATAAAGGATAGATGATTTAGACTAGTGCATCTCCAGTTCGTGAGAACTTGTAAGTTAGATTTGAATGGTGTTCAAATCTATCGTGAGGAGTGAACTATGTACTTAGACTTTCAACAAGTTTTGATAAATTCCCTCACCAAGGATTCCTGAGCATGATTGGCTGTCATGGGATAAAAGGATAAGGTCCTCTTATGGATCAGTAATTGGCTAAGGAAACGGAAGCAGAGAGTAATAATAATAATAATAATAATAATTTTTTATTTATACCCCGCCCTCCCCAGCCAAGGCCGGGCTCAGAGCGGCTTACAAGCAATAATAAAAACAAGATGAATGATTACAAACTTAAAAACAAAAATAAAACACAACAATTAAAATAATGGAACATTAAAATATTAAAATGTAGCCTCATCGCAGGAGGAGAAGGAAAAGAAGGGGAAAAAAGAGAGGGGGGAGGGAGGGAATCAAACTGGCTCCAAGCCAAAGGCCAGGCGGAACAACTCTGTCTTACAGGCCCTGCGGAAAGAAATCAGATCCTGCAGGGCCCTGGTCTCATGAGGCAGAGCGTTCCACCAGGCCGGAGCCAGAGTTGAAAAGGCCCTGGCTCTGGTTGAAGCCAATCTAACTTCCTTAGGGCCTGGGACCACTAGGGTGTTGCTATTTATGGACCTTGAGGCTCTCCGTGGGGCATACCAGGAGAGGCGGTCCCGGAGGTACGAGGGTCCTAGGCCGTGAAGGGCTTTAAAGGTCAAAAGCAGCACCTTAAATCTGACCCTGTACTCCACCGGGAGCCAGTGCAGCTTGAAAAGCACTGGGTGAATATGCTCCCATGGCAGAGACCCCATGAGGAGCCTCGCTGCAGCATTCTGTACCCGCTGGAGTTTCTGGGACAGCTTCAAGGGCAGCCCCGCGTAGAGCGAATTACAGTAGTCAAGCCTGGAGATGACCGTCGCATGGATCACTGTGGCCAAGTCAGGGCGGGAAAGGTAAGGGACCAACTGCTTGATGTGGCGAAGGTGGAAAAATGTCGCCTTGGCTGTTGCTGTAACCTCCGCCTCCATGGAAAGGGAGGCATCAAGGATTACACCCAAACTCTTAACGGAAAGCAATGGCACTAATTGGGCCCCCGCAAGAGAAGGGAGTAGGAGAGTAGGAAAAAAAGAAGTTCTCACAATGGTTTTAAACACTTCAACTTATGCGCCTACTAGCAACACCTAATAGTAATCTTACTAAATTTGAAACCTTGGGGTGAAAACTGAGGGTGTTTTAGGGAAAGGGCTTGTATCTGCAATATACAGGAAATTGTTAGATCTGTCTACTAGATCCCTTATAGGACTAAGACACTATGGGACACGGATATGGGGATGGTTATATCAGAAACTAAGTGGAAGAAATTATGGACCTATGAACTATATTGGCTTATATGCAGGAATGTTTGTTGAACATCTAAAGATGTTGTCGCATGTTGCTTCATCTTTCATATATAACTTCACAAATTACATCATGTTGTTGGTGTGGCTGTGGAGGCACAAGGGTTGTTGTTTTTCTGTTTACAGTGGGAGTGTCCTCTTGTACAGAACATTTGGTCTGAGGTGTATCTTGGAATTTCTTCTGTTTGTAGGACTCCTGTTCAAATAACTTGACAACTTTCACTTTTCAACATATGGGATAATCAGACACAACAAGAACAAAACCGTGGTTGTTGGCAGCAGCCAGGATATCTATTTGCACAAAAGTAGAAGACATTGCAAGGATTACATATTTCCCTGTGGCATAAAAATGTATGGAACATTGAGATAGTGGGAGAAATAGTCCATAATTGGAATGTTTCCAAGGGATCGAAAATGTCGGAACATTTCCATCCTGGGTGAGGAGAGTTCATTTCTTACACTGCTACAAATAGCTACAAATAGCCTTCAGGACATTGTATCTATACCAACATCTAAAATATGGCATACTGTATGTAAGAATATGTGAATGTTTTATATATTATTGTCTCTCTCTATTGTGATTTTGTATCAACTGAGAAAATGTGTTTATAGTCCCTGTCATCCCTGGTTAGGTTGTACTGTATGGTGTGTGTGTATATATATATACATATCAATAACATTGATAAAAGAATGGGATTGATATTGGCTCCTGTGCTTTGCAACTTGCTCATAAGTGGCTTGGAGTTTGGAGTGAGCAGTGTGGTGGCCAAATTTGCTGAGGAAACCAAATTGTTCAGTGTGATATAACAAGGGATTGTGAGATCCAAAAGGGTATATCCAAACTAGCTGAATGGGCATTAAAATTGCAACTGCAATTCAGTCTAAGTAAGTGTAAAGTGATTTGAATTGGGGCAAAAAATCCTGACTTCGCATATGGGCTATGAGCTGGTGGTTCCTGACCAGAAAAGAGATTTTGGAGTCGTGGAGCACAGCTCAGCAAAAATGCTCTCAGTATGTGGCAGGAGTGAAAAAGGTAGATTCACTGCTGAGGACTGTGAGGAAAGGGTTTCAAGATAAAACTGCTACTATCATACAATTTTAGCTAGGAGTATAAATCAGTTGGATGTATTATATGTTCTAAGATTGTTCTTTGAACAATCAGATACACTTTAACTTTAAAGATGAGAATTTTGCTCTGCTTAGGTGTAGTTAAGTAAGACTAACCTGAGATTTCTTTAGACGTATTTCAAATGAGGAATGAGGTATGATTTTACTTTTCCAGTCAGCAGTGTCCAATCTATTCAGTAAATGTTATTGAGTTACTCTGCAAAGTATCTAGAGAATTCCTGGAAACAAGACCTTTGGTCAAAGCAATGTTTACAAACTTCTTTCCTTACCTGGACTTTCTTTTTAAAAAAATCTGTAAGCTTTATCTCAGCAAAATTGAAAATAAAGATGCAAATGTTTTTGCTAGATAAAGTCAAGGTCTTGCAAGTTCAGCTTTCTGTTTCTATCAGCTCTCTTCATCAAATGCCTCTGAAAATTAATAAGGGGGAAGTTTGTCTGCAGCATCTGGCTTTGGGAGAGTTACTGCCTGTGACCATGGAGGTTTCATTTAGCTGCCTTAGCTAATGGCTTCTGGTTTATTCTTTCTGAATTTCTCCAGTCCTTCAAAAAAGTCACCTGAGGTAAAAGTTCGTACCTCAGGGTTCCATAAGTTACTTCTTCAGACAATACATACAGTCAGTCTTGAACCTACTGTCAATCATCTTCAGGGGTGTTCCAAGTTCTGGCATTACAAGAGTGTGAGAAACATTTGTCTTTGTGTTGCGTTCCCACTCATATTTTATGGAACCCTTATTATCCCACCCTTTCCCACTCCCCCTTGAGTTTGTTAGTTTTGAAAACCATACATTCCTTATAGGAAGGTTTTTGATGCCTTTGATTTTAGCCCACAATCCAGTGCACACTTCATTGGAAGTAAATAAATACCCTAGCAGAAATTGGGACTAACTGAGCAATCCTATTGTTGAGTAATGCTGGCTATGGGGCTTTAGCATATGGCAGAAGCCCCACTATGCTAGTGGAACTCAATATATACTGGCAGACTATTTTACTGGCCTATCTGAAGTATTCTGCCCATGAACATGCTCTCAGAATGGCCAAAATTGGGTGAAGCCATGGGCAGGACAGAGGAGCAGCGAAGGAGCACAATTATGCCATATTATGCAGTCCTCCAGGCCACACCCACACTCCCATTAATGGTGTAACTTTACACTGGCTCCAGACCTGGCTCAAGAAATTCCCTTCTCATTGAGTTCAGTGGGAGGAGGGGAAATGGCTTTCCCCACATCGACTCCTCCCACCACAAAACACCATGTTCTACGCTTATTCGTGGTATCTCAGCTCTCAGTCTCAGCACACCACCACAGATGTATAAATTCCACACAGGGAGACCATGATTCTGGTGATAGACCATGCAAGGTGGGGCTATATTTGCCTGGTTGTGTACACTTAGAGCTCATAAAGGGGAACCTTAGGGAGCGGAATTATGGGGAAAGCGCACATTGTGCAAACAGCCATGTGCTCCAGTCCCCATATGTGTCCTGGAGAAAGGCTAACACTCCTCTTGAGGCTCGCACTTTTGGATTGCCCTGCTCCGAAAAGTAATAGACACTATAGGCATTGGTCCTTCAGAACGTGGGCTTTCCTATAAAGTTGTGCACATTTTCTGTTTAGTCAGTCATATGAGCTCCTCCAGCTAGTTTGCAAACTGCTGGCAGGTTAAGTGGTTCTTAAATAAACAGCACTTTAGCAGGGAGACTCAGGCCAAGCAGGTTCCCAGACACTTGGCCAGAAACACTTCCTTTTCTTTGTTTTTCCCTGGTCTGCCTTTCACGGCAGCATCCATCCCTTTTGCATCCAGTCTCAGGGCTTCTGCCTACCCTTCTGGGATAGAATCTCTGCAGCTGTTAACCACAGGGCCCAGCCTTACCCTATGATATGAGCAAAGGCTCATGTATTCCAAGTCATAAAAGGAGAGGCCTTGGATTTTTTTGTTGAGGAAAGCTTATTGCTTCTAGTGCAGAATCAAATGAGCATGTTGGTCTTATGTCACCACATTCCAGTGGGTTCCTCTACACAAGGAACCCTTAATTGAAGGTAGAAGGTGTGTTGCCTGTCAGTGATGAGCTTGGGAGATGATAGGTAATATGTTGGTGCATACAATGGGTGCCCAGTGTCAGAGGCAAATAGGTCCATCGTGAAATCATGGGAACTCAAGGGTGTGTTAAGAGTTCAGGAATTGTTGAAACTGTTCATGGCATTGTTGTCGTGGTGTCTAATAGCAGTGTGGACATCCAGCTCTCATGGTTTTTGCAATTAACCCACTTTTTTGTAGTTGGACCCCCAGTATGTTTTTTAAAACTGCTTTTAATTTTGGTTTTATTTTTTAAAAATCCAAAAGAGAAGCCTTTTCAAAAGAATTAGAAACTGAGATTTAAAAGATCACCCCATTCTTGTGCGTGTGTGACATTTAGTGGCAAACATAACAAGCATACTATGTGTGCCATATATTTGAGTAAATAAGTTTGAGTAGTACACAATACAGAAGTATGCAGTTACCTTTTAGAGGCAATTTTTATTGTTGTCAGTCTTCAGAAAGTCCCTATGAGGTTCCTGATTTCAGAGTCACTCAGTGTCAAATTTGGTGAAATCCCTTGGGATGAATGGCTTTATAACGCCATAATAACCCATGCTCCTAGGACACTTTGAGGGATGGGGAAATCCATGATTTTAGCGGCTATTTTAGCGGCTTGCCAGCACACGAAAGTGTTTCCGGACACTTCTAAGCCAGAGCAGCTGTGTCCTCTTTACTCCCTCTCTTGTTTGTGTGGGAGGAAGTGTGTGTGTCTCAGCTGAAGTCCTCAGTGGGAAATGAGGAGCCATATTTTGTTCTGGGCGTGGTGCTCACATGTAGGAGTGTTTGAGGGGGGGAGGAGGAGAAAGACGTCAGCAGCCTCCACACCTTCAGGGGTTCAGAGGCCGTTCCCGGCTTCACTTGGCAGATTTGCCACCTGCAGCAGCAGTGCAGACAGCCTGGCAGACAAACGAGTGAGGGATGTTGATCTGGGAGGAGAAGAGCACCCTGGAATGGCTTCCGTCGCAGATTGTTAAGCTGTTTGGTGAGGAGTTGGGTTTTTCTTGATGAAAAAGTGATCCCCGCCCCCTCGTTCAGGTACTAGGACTTTGTGAAATGGGTCTAGGAGCAGGGAACGTTTCCTCCTGGCAGCCAGAAGGAATCTGGATAGAGATGGAAGTTACAGTAGCTGACAGAACATGGGCTTGTTGCCACTCGCTTGTCTACCTGCTTGGAGCTAGTGGAGAAAGCCAGGTAGAGTTATGCTACACCCTTGAAGGACACTCAAAGTGCATTCCTGCCCCCCTCCAATGAATTCTGGGCAATGTAGTTTGTTCAGAGTTGCTGGGAATGATAACTCTGTGAAGGGTAAATGAGAGTGCCCAGAATTCTTTGAGGGAATGAATATGTTTCACATAAGCTTTAAAGGTATAATGTGTAGGAAGAGGCTGTGGCAGAGATCAGGTCAGAGTCAGAAGTGGAGGCTGGAAAGGAGGGAGGCCCAGAGGCAGAGTGGAGGCAGGCTGCTGAAGATGTCAGGAGGTCTCCCCTTCCTGCTGTGATCAGCTCTCCTCCCTCCTGGTCTTCCAGAACATGCAGAGGAATCAAGAGGGCAGATCAAAGAGAGACAAGACAAAGGACCCTCAGGATAGGAGGAGCCTTAGAGAGCGGTGGAGAAGCAGAGACCCTTCAGTCCTTGCAGCTGCCTCATTGGGGCAAGACGTGCTGGGAACAGTTGCTGTGACCACTAGGCCTGAGATGTTTTGTTTCTTTGAATAAAGAGTTAACCTCACAGGCGCTTTGTGAGTTATTGCTGACCTGCTCTCGGCTTCTGCCTTGAGAACACCTCACTTGTGGAGTGTTCTGGGCACTTAGTCTTCAGGAACTTGTTCATCATCCTTTCATATGTATGGTGAAAACCTAGTAGAAATCCTTAATTTCACGATTGCTTCCATAAATGTACATAAAATTTATAGAGCATAAGATGCGTGAACTATATGTCTCCTTGGAACATACTCCTAGTTAGTACAAAACCTCTGCTGAGTTGCAAACGAATATGTTTTTGCACTAGTTAATAGATATGCTTTATTTAGGAAATAGCTGAATTAGAAAGCTGGAAAATGTTTAAATCAATTATGTACAGCAGCCCTTTCATCTTGGTGGTTTTCACTTTGATTAAAATTGCTGTTCCCAGCAACTCCCTCTAATTTATGTGTCAGGTATAATTTGTGCAAGATGAACCTTAACATTTCAGGATTCCCTGACAAAACTTTCTCTCCGTGCAGACTTCCCTCGGTTCCTGCTTACCCCATCTCCTGGCAGAGATGATGTGGTTCCAACCTCTGCTGCCTCAGGCATGAGCTCTTCAGAGCACCCTCTGAACCACCCGCCTGCAGCCCTGACCAATGCTAGCCACATTATGGAGGACTGGAGTGATGTGGCCCAAACACCTTCTGATGCTACCTCACTGAGGGCTGGACTGCTGCACAATGCCAACAACAATGCCTCCTCGGGGCCCTGGCGAGGCCTGAAGAGCCCTTCCCTTTCTTCTGCTGTCTCCCATTCCAAACTAAGCTACCTGGAGCGTGTGGTCTTGGAGATTGTGGAGTCGGAACGCATGTACGTGCGGGATTTGCGAAGTATCATAGAGGTAAGCACGCCCATAATGCTTGCCTGCCTGTGAGGATGGAGTTCTTCAGTTCACTGCCGCAGTGTGTTCTATCATATAAGGGCCTCCCATCTTCTGATCTGGGCATTAAAGATGCCTTCTATCTAGCTGTAGGAAAACCTGGCTTGGACAGAAGGTTAGGAGCAGGTGGCTGCAGGCCTTCCATCAGCCTTCAGGCCAAGAAAACCCCTCAGTATTTTAATGTGCCAGAGTCCTTGTGCTTTGCCCTCAGCGGCAAACCTCACACACTGATTCCCAAACAGGGATGTACTGATCATTTTCAGAGGCATAAAACACTTCCTGCTTGCCATGTTGCAGTGTGCGAATGCAGTGCATTGTGTGCACTGCTATGGACCTTGTTTATTTGCATGCTATGGCTGAAGGGCCAGGTAGTTCTGGTGCTAATTATTTCCTGGTTTAGAGTATAGAAAGGGGCTTTTAGCCCTGTTGGGACACTGTTTAGGCTGAGTGTAGGAAACAGAGAGTGTATGGTGGGAGCTGTGGGCTTGAAAGACCTACACTGGCTCCCAGAACGTTCCCGAGCACAATTCAGTGTTGGTGCTGACCTTTAAAGCCCTAAATGGCCTTGGTCCAGTATACCTGAAGGAGCGTCTCCACCCACATCATTCTGCCCGGACACTGAGGTCCAGTGCCGAGGGCCTTCTGGCGGTTCCCTCGCTGCGAGAAGCCAAGTTACAGGGAACCAGGCAGAGGGCCTTCTCGGTAGTGGCACCCACCCTGTGGAACACCCTCCCACCAGATGTCAAAGAGAAAAACAACTACCAGACTTTTAGAAGACATCTGAAGGTAGCCCTGTTTAGGGAAGCTTTTAATGTTTAATAGATTGTTGTATTTTAATATTTTGTTAGAAGCTGCCCAGAGTGGCTGGGGAAGCCCAGCCAGATGGGCGGGGTATTATTATTATTATTATTTAATAATGATAATAATAATAATGGATTATATTGGGGGTGGGGGGCAGGTCTGAGGCCCTCCTGATGTTGGTGGCCTCCAGTTAGCCCCAACCAACAGAGTCAGCTGTCAAGAATGATGGGAGTTGCAGTCCAACAAGCTCTGGAGGGCCTCAGGTTCCCCACCCCTGGATAATGTGAAAATTCCTTAGAGCATTCATTAGGTTGCCATCTCCATCACCACCACATTTTAAGGTGGCTGGAGTTTGGGGCAGTCTGTCATATTTGCTTGCTTATTTTGCTACATGGCAATACTTATGACACAATGTGACTTGGCAGAATTACTTGGCGAAGATCATAGACACACAAGAGCTGCTTCTACGGCCAGAACAAGTTAGTGCACTGTTTGGGAACATCGAGGATATCTATGAACTGAACAGGTGAGAGTGATGTTTGATCCCCATGGCTTCACTGGCAACTGCCCCTGCCCCACCCCTTATTTGCCAGAGAGGACTGAAAATCTCTAAGCACAGCAGAAGGTACCCTCTCCCTAAATGGTCACAGTCCTATCATGACAGTGGGACAGGTTGGTTGGTGGATGGCAGGAGACTCACTTGCTTTGCCTTCCTCCCTGTCTGCATAAGCTCCGCTGACACGTCTTAGGCTGCAGTCATAGAATTGTAGAAGAGTTGGAAGGGACCTTGAGGGTCATATAGTCCAATCTCAACATTCCTCCATCGAATTTGAAACTATACTGGATCCCTTATCCCATTATCCCACTTACCTGGGATAATCAGTAGAACGTCTAAGTAGAAGCCATTTAAGATTGCATTGTTATTAATGAGAAGCCAGCCCTGTGTTTTGCACATTACTGAAGTCCGCCTTGGGACAGGCATTTTCCTGTCACCTCTTTGCCATAAACTTGAAACACTCTACGCATCTTATGGAAGCTGATAGATGCAGATTAATGCCTACTGATTGTGTTATCAAGCTGAAGCTGACTGGAGGGTTGGATTGTGTGGGTGGCAAGCTTCTGATAAGTTCTGTTCCTCCCTTGGACCAGCTCCCCTATTGCTGGAAAGCGGGAGCCAACATTCTTTCACATTTAGCCAGAAGGTTTGTCTCATTCTGAAAGTCTGCAAAATAACAACATGGATGTTTGACCCTTGGGGTTTATTTGAACAGTCCTGGGCAGACATGGCTGCGGAAAGGAAAGTGGAGAGACGGTGTTGGTCTCATAGCAGGGAAGCAACATCCTTCCCTGTATGATGAAGCACTGAGGAGAGGAGAGGTCAGAGGGGCAGACTGAGTTCAAATTGCTCCCGGCTTACTGGGCGTTCTTGGTTTTGTCGCTTGCCTGTTCTGTGAACTAGCTTCCCCTCCCAAAATTAAAAAGTTCCTTGGGGCAGACATGAGCTCATAGTTTGTCACTGCAAGACACTTTGGGCAGTGGGGAAATGCTGTTTGTAACAAATAGGCTACACGAATAGTTGCTGGAGCAGCTAGTTGGCCATTTTAACCAATGAGTGCCCCTCTTTCTGTATTATGGCTGACTTGTGTTTTTGGCTCCCTGGCAACAGTGGAAGGGCTTCCCCTGTGCAGGTGGGTGCTGTGAGTACTGTTCCCAAATCTTTGCATGCCTTGAGGTTTGCTTCTGTGTTTGGGACTTGGAGGGGAGGGAAATGCTGTTTGCATTTTGCCTCCCGCATGTACCCATCCTGTCCCTTGAGTGCCTATGCTACTGAGATGCTGTGCTTAGAATATGTGACACAAGAAGCTTCACCATGTGTGTGTGTCTGTCTGACTCACTGATTCTTCCTTTTCTCAATTTCTGCTCAGTGAGCTTCTGCAGGATCTGGACAGCTGCCACAACGATCCTGTTGCCGTGGCAAGATGTTTTGTGGACAGGGTAAGGAGATGAGCAGATACTGTGTTATGGTAATCTCTGACTGTATAATGGAGTGTCACAGAATTCTGCTGCACAAGCCCTTTCAACACCCTTATTGGGTGATTCCATTAGGTATGAGGGCTTAAACAAACAGTACGTAGGGTGAGGTTGGCATTCCTTTTATACAGCTGTACTGGGCATGTTTTGAGAGGCAAGCTGAGATTATTGCTAAGTGAATATCCAGCCATCTTTTACTGATTGCGCTCTCTCTCTCCCTCTCCCTCTCCCTCTCCCTCTCCCTCTCCCTCTCCCTCTCCCTCTCCCTCTCCCTGCAACAGAGCCAGGATTTTGATATCTACACTCAATACTGTAACAACTACCCTAAGTGAGTATCCTTTGCAGTGAAGGGAGAACTGGTTTCATGGGGCCTTGGGTGACCCTTTCCCCTCTAATAACTTAATCTTTTTACACAGAAGAAACCTTTGGTCAGCCTCTGTCTCTGCGGGACACAGAATAGTTTGTAGGTGCTTTTTTTTTAAGTCAGCGTTCAGTGACAAGATAACCCAAATCTTGCAGTAAAACCAGCTGAATTCTTCAGACTGTACATCTTATATTGGGAATAGCCACTGTGGTACCCTCCACATGTTGTGGGATTACAAGTCCCTTCAGCCTCACCCAGCCTAGCCTATGGTCCGGGCTGATGGGAGCTGTAGTCCAGCAACATTTGAAGGGCAACATGTTGTTGTTTGTATTAATAAAATTTGTATACTCCCTTCATCCTAAGATCTCAGGGCATTTCACAGCATAAAAATACAGAATAAAACCACAAAGCACCTAATGTTGGCTGCCCTTGATTTATATAGTCTAGCAGAAACAGAACATGTTTATGAAAGCTAAGCAGATTTGTATGATTTATATAAATCTGTTTATCTTTCATGAAAGTTTCTGCAAATCATAGCAAGAGGCAAAGAACAAGGCAAGGTAATGAAGCCCCACAGCTGTTCTCAAAAGTCCTGCTCCAGGGGTCTTCTTCTTCTTTCCCTCTAACAGGCTGACTTTCCAGGTTTCCCCCACACTCATCAAAGGAAATTCCCTGTAGGAGGTACAGGATGTGCTATATTGCCAAAGTCTGATTGCTTCTCTCTGTTAGCTAGTCTGGCTGTCACTGGCTTCCGGATCATGTTTTTAAACCCTTGCATTGCAGTCCCTTGTTGGGGTGTTTGAGCATGCCTGTCCGTCAACTCATCTTCAAGGGAAGGTGGGAGGTTCTCTGCTTTGATCTTCAGTGCTATTCATTAAACCGTGATGGGTTTGACCCTCTAGCTCTGTGGCAGCTCTGACCGAATGCATGAGGAACAAACAGCTGGCCAAGTTCTTTCGCGAGCGGCAAGAGCAAATCCGTCACTCATTGCCCCTTGGCTCCTACCTTCTCAAGCCTGTCCAGCGCATTCTCAAATATCACCTGCTCCTTCAGGTAATATAGCAGTAGCCTAGTTGTGTTGTCTAACTTTGCAGCTTTGTGACCTGTGTGTTTCACCCTCTACCCATTTTGTCTAAAATTCAACCATAAAATGTGCAGATCTGTGTTCAAGCAAATGTCACCTCTCTCTTAGAAAATGTATTGGCCACCAGTCACGTGGGAACAGTTGAGAAGTAATATAGAGTTTGAGTATTTGCAATTATACAAATAGTCTCTGTAGGTCACACATGAGGAATTAGATATACAAGGAAATGGTTTCTCAGACATCTCTGTATGTATTTCAAAACCAGCCCTATTTCTGTGAAGGGATCAGATTTGTATGTTACCAGTGTTTATCCATTTATGCAGAGATAGGATACTTTCCCCAATTGCTCTACATTATGTTTTTCATAATTCAAATAAATAACAAAAAAAGTAATGTAAGAAGAGCCCTGGTGGATGAGGCCAAAGGCCCATCTGTCCCAGCACCCTGTAATTGGTGATTAGCCTGTTGGAAGCCTGCAGGCAATTCATCATACCACTAAAGCTTACATCTTCCTACGCTGATTTTCATAAAACGTTCTTGATACTGTCATATTTTAAGTTTAACAACAATAGACATTTGAGTAACATAATGGGTGTGCTTTTTTAATATAACCACTGAAATGATTCCACCCCTGATCTTTTCTCCAATTAATATGACCATAATGGCCAAATTCCACACAATATTTTGTGTAAATTAAACTTCTTGCAGTAAGTTACGATTTCTTGCTCGTATTTATCCAATGGACTGATCCTTCAATATGGTTCAAAGGAAAAAGACAAGGTCTAATTGAATTTGCTAGCATAGACTCTACCAAGCAATCCCACCATAGATGATAATAGTCACCTTTTTGTACTTCCATAGGTGAGTGACTTTTGTTGTTGCCGCTGCTGCAATCAACATGCCACCATGTTGAAAAAGTTTTTTTGCATTGTTATTTTTAAAGAAATCATGGGACTTTGGTTTCAAAGATTCTCCCCAAAAACCTATGGAAATTTCACTGATCCAGCAGACGTTTCCATGAAAGGGTGAAGTGAGCCACTTCTACCTACAGCTCCCGTGCCATCTTCCTAACCTGCTCCAGAGGGTTTCCCAACCCTCTGGAGCAGATTTTTGAGGAATCACGGTGTTACATAGGGAAGAAGAATCAACGGACATTGTCTCATACATCCCAACTGTTCAAAGAAGCTTCCCCTGGGATCAGGAAGCCTTTTTCATGAATGGAAAGGGCTCCAATGGAGACGACCAGTATTTATGTCATGATTTATGCTTCTTAAGGCTTTGGGGAAGGGCCATAGTTCAGTGATAAGAGTATCAACTTCAAAAGCAAAAGGTCTCAGGTCCAATCCCTGGCATTTCCAGGTAGGGTGGGAATGTCCTACCTAACTCGAAAGACCTGCTGTCAATCACTATGGACAGTTCTGAACTAGGTTGACCAATGATCTGACTCACTCAGCATAATGGGGTTTTTAAAATGGCTTTAAGTTATTACTTGGCTTGACCCTTGTATACTCTCCTGGGCCCCAGAGCTTAGTAAACTGGGCAAGTGGTCAAGAGACAACAAACTGGTGAAATTAATTTGTGTTAGAGAGCCTTACAACTCTTGGCTGTGTGGTTTTGTCCTAGGAGATAGCAAAGCACTTCGACATAGAAGAGGATGGCTATGAAGTGGTGGAAGAGGCGATTGACACCATGACCTGTGTGGCTTGGTATATCAATGACATGAAACGGAAGCACGAGCATGCTGTGCGCCTGCAGGTAATTTGAAAGGGGAAAGTTGTCCCAGGTGTGGCATTATCCTTGGAGAGCTGTGGCAATTCACAAGTAAGTGTTGTATATTCACACTGGCTGATGCATCAGGCAATGCTACCTTTCATAACCCATAAAGGGAAATTCCCTTAAGTACGTATATGCAAAATGAAACTGACTCGCAAAACACGATGGCAACCATGTGTGTTATTACTATCTTTAGTGGTTTGCTCTCTTTCCTGCTGCTTCCTAGCACTGCAACATTCCTTACCATGAAGTGTTGCTAGCTAAAGGGATTTTTAAAGATAAAGCGATAGATAAAAGGCATTTTTGGTCCAGTATTCCCTTTTCCTCATTCCAGTTTGCAATGTCTAATTTCCCCTTTTTTTCAGACCTCAGTACGTACATACATACACTGTCAAGTTCAGGGACTGACCCCTAGTACTGAATATCAATTTTTGGTTTGAGCCTTAACACAATTAGAGTCCTGCAAATAGCCTCACAATATCACCCCAGCAGATTTTAAGTGCATTCCCAGTTTGCTTGCACTTCCTTAGCCTCTCATCATTCCAGATTTCATTTACATTATTCAATCTTTAAAACGCCCTTGTGAGGACTCCACCCGTATCAGCATTAGTGTCATGGAAATTTAATGACATGTTTCCAAACATTGAATTTAAATTTTTCTCTTCTTGAGGTTTTAGAAGTGCACGTAGGTTGCTGTAGGTCAGGCATGGCCAAACTTTGCCCTCCAGCTGTTTTGGGACTACAACTCCCATCATCCCTAGCTAACAGGACCAGTGGTCAGGGATGATGGGAGCTGTAGTCCCAAAACAGTTGGAGGGCCAAGTTTGGCCATGCCTGCTGTAGGTGGTGTTAGGCCTTACCTTTGCTTTCATCTGTGTTTTCAGCCAATTAATTTATTTCTCCAGGGAATTTGAGCAAGGTGATGACGGCACCCTATGGAAACAGTAGGCAAGCTTTAAGATAACTACAAAAGTAATTTGAACTGGGGCAATCAATTCTTTAGTCATCTGCAATATACCGTGGTACCTGGGTTTAAGAACAGTCCTGTTTATGAACAATTCAGTTTACGAACTCCGCAAAACCGGAAGTAGTGTTCCAGTTTGCAAACTTTACCTTGGTCTACAAACGGAAACCGAATGGTGGAAGGGCACCGGCAGCAGGAGGCCTCATTAGGGAAAGCGTGCCTCTGTTTACGAACAGATTCGGTTTAAGAACGGACTTCAGGAACGGATTAAGTTTGTAAACCGAGGTACCACTGTAATGGCATGAAAACACCCACAAATTGGAAACTACATAAGGATTAGAAAGAGCAAGTTACTTAAAATGAAGGGTAGCGATCTGTCCAGAGCAAAGGAAGATGGTAGGAGCAAAATTCTTTCTAAATGACTCTTTTTATGGGTTGGTGGTTTATATTACACAAGCTGTGGATCATATTCTGATCTGTGGGGGCTGTGTAGCAAATGCTTCTTTACTGGGCTTCAGGCAAGAAGCAGGAATTGCTGATGGAATGTGCTGTAATAATACCAGAGTTCCGGCTGAATGATTTGTCACGATGCCCCTTCTGGCTTCAACCTGTAACACTAGAACCCTCTGACTCAGGAATGGGGAACCTGTGCCCATGCTTAGATGTTTCTGGACTGTAACTCCCATCATCCCTGAACATTGGCCGTGCTGACTTGGGGCTGAAGGGAATTGGAGTCTGGTTTGGAGGTGTACGTGTTCTCATAGCAGAGGGAACATTGAGGCAGAGAGAGAAGCAGCCTTGAATAGTTCATTAGAAGACTGGCTATATATGACAGAAATATATAAAAATCGGGGCTTGTGTTCCCCCAGCTGCTTTGGTTCAGCCTCACAGAGTGACTTTACACTGGAGTAATATACCTTTCCAGTGTCTCATTTGGAAGATCCTTAGAACCTTTCAAACTAAGTAGAAGAAAGGGACAAATATTTAGAATACTTAAGATTCCCTTCTTTAACTTTTGCTGATGAAAGAGACCCTCTGGGTACGAAACCATTCAGATCGTTTTGTTGTTGGTAATGCTAGGCATTTATTTTCAAGACTGCTGACAGATTTCGAAAATACTTTGAATGTTTGTGAAGGTTAAACAATGGAAGTGTTGGGGGGAAGCTTATATTCTGAGTTGTGTTGAAATGAATGTATTCTGCAGGCTAAATGTATAGCATTGTATCCAATGCTGTCGTTCCTCTTGTACAATGGGACTTCCCCCCTCGCTGCTCTTATCTCCCCTCAAGCCCCTTTCACATACTCAAAATCTGCTCCAGAGGGTAGGGAGACCTCCTGGAGCAACTTTCGGGGACATGTGGGGAGAGGAAGCCCTGTTGCACTAGTGGAACACTGCTTGTGTGGCATTGGGTACTACCCACATACCATAAAACATTCCCCCCCCCAAAAAAATTCTCAAATGGCTGTAATTCTGTCACAGCACAGACTACAACCAATGCTGGCATCTTCGTGACTCTGGGGTTGCCTTGAAATGGCTCCTAATAGGGATGGGAATATTTCATCTTTTTTCTAACACCCCCCCCCCCCGCCTTTTGCTGTTTTACAGGAGATTCAGTCATTGCTTATAAACTGGAAGGGTCCTGACCTGACCACTTATGGAGAACTTGTGCTGGAGGGTACTTTCCGTGTCCATCGGGTCAGGAATGAGAGAACTTTCTTCTTGTTTGACAAGATCTTGCTGATAACAAAGAAACGGGGCGATCATTATATATACAAAAGCCACATTCCAGTAAGTAGTCCCAACCTTGCAATTCTGTTCATTCATGGGGATGAGTGAATCTTTTCAGTTTTGGTTTCTGTCAATTTTCCAATCTTGAAGTCCAGTCATCCACATTTCCACATCAGTTGGTTTGTTTTTTTACAGTCCATGAAAATTCACCAGCATTTTAGTGTTAATTTCTCCTGATATACATTTATGCAAAACAATTTCCCCTAACCTAACCTATTTTTTATGCTATTTACCCTGATCCATGTACTTTTATGCACACTTTGCCGTAATATTTGCATTTTTGTACACATTACTTGGCTGGAGGGCTGCACTGCAAAATTCAGAGAAATGTGAATTCCAAAGGCTGACGGAGTTTCGTTTCATGTATTGTTTTAGCAAGTGCAAAATAAGTAGATTCACTATTAAACATGAACTGAAAAGAAGTTCATCTCCCCCTCCTCCCTATGAGTAGGCAGTGTGATTAATTCTTCCGCCTGTTTTTGAGCGGTCAGGAGGGCATCTTGGGTATCAGGGTAGGAGGGGTGTGAGCATGAATCATTCTTTGTCACTTTGGAACTCATACCTGACAGCTGAAACAGATGTGAATTTATGATCCAGTATAGAAGGCCCCAAGGCAAACTTTTCTCTACCTGACCTGAGTCTCCCACTGCTGCTGCCTTCCGTCTCCCAGCACAATGCTAGGCATAACTCAGGAGGGAAGAGGGATGGCGAGGGCATTTCTCACACATACATGAGAGCAACAGTGTGAATTTGTTACCCTTCAAATGCCCAGTTGCAAGAAAATGGGGAGGTTTGCTCCACAGACACATTTGCATTAGTGACTTCGAATGCAAAATCAAAGGAGTGGTGGCTTTTCCACACTAATTAAAAGGAAAAGGGTATCAATGGGTGTGCTGCTATTTCCACACAGCCAAAAGGGAGTGTGGGGGGGGGAATCCATTTTTCTTGCTACTGGCTTGTATATAAATTGCAGTGGCACCTGCTGACCCTACAATGTGATGGTGTGAAGTGACTGCCCCAAATTTCACCCCATCTCCTTTCTCTTTGTTTTGCTGTTGCCAAGAAAGGCTACCCTTAATCTTTCTGTACATCAAACATTTATATATTTATATGTGCCACTCTTGCCCATCTCAAAGGCACAGGAACTGACAACAACAACATGTGCATATGCAAGGTGATAATAGATCTGTTCCAACCCAATACAAATCTGTTTGGCTGTTTTAAGCCTGAGAGGTGTAGGCACTGGATACTTTTTCTTTACTTGAATCTGTGTCCCTACCATAACCAAGTATGAATATGCTTTGGATGTGCTGATGGCATCAAATTCTCTGTGGAAGGGGTGGGGAGAGAGGGTCAGTGGATGATGGGGTGGGAGGGGGACTGGTGTTCTTTAGTTCTGAATACAGCATGTTTTTCTTCTTTATATTATTTATGTCTGTTCTAAAATTTAGTACTCTACATTGTTTTTAAAAAGGAACTGACAACAACACAGGAATTGACAAACACACACTTATAAATATTATAACAAACCTTATGGTCGTCGTCCCCAAACCTTGGCCACCCAAAGTTGGTCAAGTTAAAAGGTCTTTGTCGTCCTTCTGAGGATGCCTCTCTGTTTATCCTGGCAGCCCTCGGATGATTCAGAGAGGTGGCAGATTTGGCGAACTTTTGTTGTTGACGTTGTAATGGGTACCTTGGTTTGACATCTCTCCCTCTGCTCCTTCAGTGCTCCTCCCTGATGCTGATTGAGAGTACACGAGACTCACTGTGCTTCACCGTCACCCATTACAAACACAGCAAACAGCAGTACAACATCCAGGTGAGATAAGCCACTGTCCTTTATAAGGGGGTTTGAAAGTGATTTGGGGGCAAGGTGCGGAGATAGTTGGAAACGTGTGTTGATGGGGTGCCTGATGCAGAACTGGCAGCCTGAATAAGGGCAGGTGCCGAGTGAAAATAAGAGGGGCAGTAACAGGACCTGAGAAAATGGGTCGATTGGTTTTGGGGCAGAGAATGCAAGGTGTGTGTTTTGGAAGGAAGAGGATGTGAATGAGGGGTTAGGGCAGTTTGTTGGTGCGTTGCAATGCCAATGTTTGTCAGCGGTGCGGAGATACTGGTGATAAGAATGCTAATTGGGGAATATCGTAAGAGTGTGAGTTGTTAGGTGTCCACAGCAGGTGGGCCTGGTGTGTGCGTTTGCATGATAACAGCGGAAAGAGTGGCAACACTGCAAAAGGGCTGAGGTGTAGCTGAGTCAGGTGAGTAATCCTGGCTTCCCAGATGCATAAGGTGTACTTTTGTTCCCAGGCCAAATCGGGGGAGGAGAAGCGGGTTTGGACTCACCACATCAAGCGCCTGATTCTGGAAAACCACCACGCCATCATCCCCCAGAAAGTAAGTGGAGGCTCTCCTTCCTTCTCCTTCGCATGCCTGTAGAATGGATGCTGGAGACCCCATGGGGTTCTCTGCCTTTCTTTAAAGCTTAGTCTGAGCCATGTCTCAAGAAATGCTCTTTTTCTTCTTTGAATCAGAGGGGTGCTATTGGAGGTGTTCTTCTATACATCTTTGCCTTTTCTTTACTCTTGAGTATGTTTGATTGGTTCTCTTTACTGAATCATACAAAGCCCAGCCATATCAAGCTAGGCCTAGGCCTAGGCGCTTCCATAATGTGGGTATGAGAGGTTTGGTGTTTGGAATTTTGTCTGCTCCTTTCTCCAACTGAGAAAGGGGCAACAGTTGTGGTGGAATTTGTTCCTAGTGTCCAGGGATGACGGGGCTGAGGGGAACCTCCTTTCTCCTTTCCTATCTCTCTGCTATTCTTTGGGGGAGGGAAGAGAGGTGGGAACTCCCCATTGCCTCAGGTTTCAGGATCCTGGATTTCCATTTCCTTTTCAGTTTAGTGCTAAGCCAATACCTTCTTTTCTTCAGGCCAAGGAAGCTATCTTGGAAATGGACTCATACTGTAAGTTTCCATTATTATTTTTTAAAAAATAGAAAATGTCCCAGTAGTTTGTTTTTAGAAACCCTCCTCCTGCTTACTGTGTCCTCAGCAGGGCAAGGCAGCAGACATGTCAGAATTTCCCAACACAAGTCTAAGAATGTACTCTGCCTCATGGGGTTAGGTTCTTTCACCTGGTTGCAGGAAGATTACACAACACAGAAATCAACAATAAGTGGAATGTGATTCTGAGATGTGATGCTGTATTGATGATCCAATTCTCTGTCTCTTGTAATTAATATAATTGTCACCTCCTTGGATTGCGAACCGAGCCTGAGTTTGTTTGCTGGAGCCTATGCTGCTAAATGTAATATTCAGGGGATTAGAATGGTAAGGTGGTGTTAGCTTGGTTCATGCATGAGGGGGTTGGTCATACCAAGTGGGGGCAGTTAACAGGTTCTCAAACACTCCTGCCGCTTCCTTTAGATCCTTCTCGCTACAAATACAGTCCAGAGAGGCTGAAGAAGTCCCTGTCATACCAACCTACAGAAGACATTCCTCAGTATGGCCGGCAGGGGCGCCGGCAATCAGGTAAACAGGGCAGGGATGTACCTATCCAAGCAGCGGGGTGTGTGTGTGTGTGTGTGTGTGTGTGTGTGTGTGTAGCTGTTGTTACTGTATCCTGATGGCATACCTTGTGTGTACTGCTGCTGTTGCTGTTGACTATAGGGCAGAAGTTTTTGTTTTCTGTAGTGGCTTGCCAGTAGTCTGTTGATAGAAATTAATATTGGAGCTTAGTGCAGCTGACAGGTGCTGGAGCATTTACTCTGCCAAGGCCTAATGACCTCTGGCACACCACAAACACACACAGCCAATGTTCAGAGAACATACCTTTGTTTGTTCTGGACAGTTCTATGGGAATTTTTCTCCCAGTGTCACTGTGAACTTGTCACCTTCACTTCAGCAATACAGGAAGCACCATGAAGAATCAAAACAGAAAGGAGAACGGGTCCAGTGCTTACTGGTAGAATACTTTTTCATTTTCGTTCCCTGCATTTTGGAATGAAATACTCCCCCTTCAGGAGCTGTAGACCAGGTATAGGGAAGCTTTGGCCCTCCAGATGTCGCTGCATTACAACTTCCATCAGCCTCAGAAAGCGTGGCAAGGGATGTTGAGACTTATAGTTCAGCAACATCTGTTGGACTGAAGATTCCCCATACCTGCTATAAATGGAGTTAATGGACATTGAAATACTGATTCTTAAGCATAGGATAGGATAATACTCATTTATACCATATACATTTTTACATACATAAATGCAAAATCAAAACTTGAACTTCTGTTTTAAAAAACACATTATTCAACAACACACATAGAGCTAAAAAGAGGTCTTGTTTCAAGTAAGTACTAGAGCCTGTTCTCCTTCCTGTTTTGAACCTCTGCTTCATAAACAGATAATTCAGAGTTGGAACATGCCAGTAAACAACTTTGTCCTCTCCCCTCACCTAGTCCCTCTTGCATCTGCCATCAGTAGCCTAAACTGTGGAAAAACTGTGGCAATGGCAACCTGACTATTTCTTGGCAGCAAGGTGATGAATTGGTTCAGCCTTTTGGTCTGATCCATCAGTGCTGCTGTTAGGGCAGTCTTCGCTGGGAATTGTAGTCAAAAACATCTGGAGGCAAATGTTTGGCAAATGCTATCCTATGCAATTTCCACACTCAAGAAGTATTTACCATTCTTTCACAACATTCAGGCCAATCTGCTTCCAAATTCAGAAGGCTAGGATAGGTGGACTTGAAGACTCATAGCTTACAGACTTCAACCGGGCTAGTCCTCCATCCGCAGCCTTGATCTGAGTCAGTATCCCAGGGTGTCAGGTAGAGAGGCCTTTCCCATTCCTTCTACCTGAAATCCAGGCTGGGAGCTGAACTGGGAAGTCTACCACTGAACTAGTGACCCCTCTCCCACTGCTCCCTCTGACTGCTCTTCAGATTGTTGTGTAGAACAACCACCTTTCACCAATGTGTCAGGCAAGCTTGTGCAAGTCAGGGCTGGCTGGTTCCATTTCATTGACTTTCATACCAAAACATGGAAGCCGTTCCAAATTCCTTTTATTCCTACTTGACTTCTTATCCTAACAAAGGGTGCTCTTACTGTCAACAACTCCTTACACAGCATAGGTTTTTTTGGGATGGGGGCGGGACCACACACATCATGGCCTTCTTTTGCGACTCGCAACTCTAGTAGATGCCTATGGGTCTCTGTGTGCTGGGCTGAGTTTGTGGCGTGTAAAAGTGTGCTGAGGTCCTGTGTGCATTGTTTGATTGCTGTGTCAAGAGAGAACTGCTGAGCTCAACTCTTGTGTGCTGCAAGCCTAGACAGCTTCTAAAAAGAGAGCTCACTAGAGGATTTTCTGAAAGGCACCTGCTTGTTAAAAGCAGATCGTTAAAAGGTTTATCCAGGAGTGTTGAGAAAATGGGCCTCTTAAATAGCTATTGGGTGGTATTATGGACCTAATGTAGTCGTGTTCATTAATTTCAACAGGTCTGCTCTGAGTAAAACACAACGTAATATTTATGCCTACAACAAGAGTGTCAAAACAACATGCTCTTTGTGCCCTGAAAATAATCTAGAATGACCCAGAGAGTTGGAAGGAGACCCTACAAATAATCTAGTTCACACTACAACTGGCAGCAGTATAGGACCATACAGCATAGGTTCCTCTTATGCTCCCCCCCACCCCCCAGCAGCAGGCAGTTCTTCTCTCCTAGCATCACCACTACCTCCTCCTCCCATTCCAGTGGACATGAGGTGGGCAAGTACGCTTACCAAAGGAGGAAGGCAAGGGCAGTGGTAGCAGCACCTCTCTGGGTACCAAGCCATTGCCATTGTACTTGCCCCCAGTACATTGTTCTGGGGCATTGTGGGCAATTCAGCATTGTGTTCATCAAAGTGGCAAACAAGGGAATCTGGGGCAGCAGAGGTGGCAGCGATGGATCCTCAGCAGGTGCCCAAGGATGCCGATGGCTGACGCTGGTCCAGGTGCACCGCTGCACTGAGTCACAGCATTCCTAGTGTGGTGCAGGCCCCAGCAAGGCAGGGCTTTAGTAACGACCCCAGCAGAATGGTATTGACTCTAACAGGTATCTTATATCCTATCCTTAGAGCCTTTCCGTGGCAAAAACACTGCTGAGAGGCTCCTAGATGGACTCGAGCGTAAAGGCCGCAGGAAATCTGGTGCGGGCTCCACTCATTTAGCATGTGGCACGAAGGGGCTCTGCCATCTGGTGTTGTGGGGCTGGGAGCAAGCAAGTGGAGCTCTTTGGGTCAAACCTTACTGCGGAGTAGCTTATGGGCTTTGCCTCCTGGGCACGATGCTGGCTGAACATGCCTCTCAGTCTCCAGCGAACGTCATAGATGATGCTCTGGCTTTTAAGCTCTATAGGCAGGGCTGTGTTTATTCCATGAGTTCACAAATTGGTATCTGACACAGAATGGTGAGAATCCCATTTTTTGCTCCTCTCTTTTTCTTTTATCAACTATACTACTAATTATAGAACCTACATAGTTAATTTCATTTAGCAAAGTCAGCATAGAAAATAAATCATGTTCTACAAGGAGAACAATAATTCGATTAATTTGCACATGTGTCAAAAGAATACTAATTACAGTATACAGTCAACTCAATATTCAAAAATCTGATCACACCCATATGTTACCCAACATCATTCCCTCTTCGTAGTTGCTTATTTAGATCAATTCTACATTAGTGCATGTTAAATCAGGGGTGGGAAACCCTTTTAGCTCAGGGGCTGCATTCACTTTTGGACAATCTTCCAGGGGCCGCATGTCATTGGTGGGCAGGGCCAGAGGCAAAAGTGGGTGGAGCAATGGCTGAAGGTTACATTTGTAGAGTAGGCCAGTTTTGACACACACTCCAGGCGAGTAAGGGGCATTAGCATGGTTCAAGGACACATTCCAGCCAGGCAAAAACACTCAAGGGAGGGTCAAAGCAAGACTGTTGAAAGATGAGGCCTGGAGAGAGACTGGAGGTTCAGATAGACCTAGAGGGCTGCATTTGGGCCCCTGACCCTGAAGTTCCCCATTTGAAATGCAATAGCACCAGACACAGTAAATGTGAAGTTCTTGTGGCTTGAAAAGATGTGGGAAATGTCTCTTGAAATCATAGAAGCCTAAGAAGGGCGAACAGGGCTTCAGGCACCTGGAAAATGGGACACCCTGTTTCCTGCCTGGGCTTTTGGCCTCCTTTCATCTTATTTGCAGTCCAACTTGGATTGTCAAAGTGGAATAAATCCTGCATAATAAGAAACTGCTGAGTTTGCAGGGGGGAGGTGTCTGATTCTGGGCAGCAGAATCTGGATTTTTATTTTTATTTGCTGCTGGAGTATACACAGCCCCTTCTGTAGAAGAGTGGGTGAGAGACAGGGCTCACTTTTTAAAAATCTGCTGGTTTATTTGGCCTCCTAGTTCATTTAGTCTTGGTGGCTTGCAAGCCAGATTTATTTATTTAAATTTAAACAATTTATATACCGCTTAACTACAATAGTCTTTAAGCAGTGTGCAAGGAACAGGATACAGAAAAGGTAAAACCTGGTTAAAACTAGAAAATCAAACTACCAAAAGCTCCTGTTGGAATAATAATTTAAAAAGTCATCTGTAGGCACTGGAAGTCCAACAGAGAGGGGTCCAGTCTGACATCAACTGGAAGGGCATTCTATAAAATTGGGTCCACAATACTGAACACACTGCTCTTTGTGGATAAGAGCCATATGTCTGAGCCATGGAGAACCGGGACTCCCCTGAAGGCCTGTGATTGGACAGGGATGGAGGGATTAGGTGTGGTCCTTGACAGGTGAAAGACTGGTGATGCTGTTCTCTGAGAGGCTTGTTCTGCACTGCACAGAGGAGGCTAGTGCTGTTCTGCACTTCACTCAGATGCTTCAAGGTGTTTCCTTCTGGAGGGGGCAGAGGTGGCGGGCTGAGGCTGGTGCCGGGGTTCTCCCCACCTCTTTCTGGTATTTCTGGGCTCTGAACCAGCATTTCAAGAACTCATCTCGCAAACTTTCCTTTCATTGCAGAACCAACAAAACAGATTCTCAAGCAACTGAGCAACAGAGGTGAGTGGATGTCCCCCTTTCCCACATCCCCCCAGCCTAGGAGGAAGAAGCTCTGTACTGAGTAGATTTCTCAGTCCCAGGTTTACTTGACCAGTGTGGGTGGGATTTGACAGGTGCCCGTCCTTATGCCAATGGTCACTCCTATCTCAGATTTATTACAGCTAGCAGTTTTGAGCACAGGGCAATTCTATATTGCTAAACAAGGCACCTTAGATGCTGAAAGGCAGGGATGGGGGAACCTGGAGCCCTCCAGATGTTGTTGGACTGGACTCCCACCAGCCCCAGAGAGCAAGGCTGGCAAAGGGTTGACGATTCCCCACCCCTGCTCAAAGTGTGTGAGCCTGAATTGTTCCTTTACTCAGTTCACTCCTTCAGCAGTGACTTCTTCCTGTTGCCTTGTGGTTGACCCACTGCCTTCTCAGGGGACCCACAGCCGCCGGAAGGGACTGTAATAAGATATAAGTGATGTAAAAGTGGCTCTCTGCCAGCATGTTTGCTGTGTCTGCTGCTTATATAGAGTAAGAGTGTGCCTGAAATGGAGATTGGGAAATAGGGAGGAAGACTACCTGGGCAGGGAAACAAGATCTCACCTTTCCCCTAATGGCTTCTTTTTCCCCCCTCCTTCTTCCTGTGCTGCAAATCTGGCAATAGGACTAAAGGTAAGAGACAGAAATTCTAGAAGACAAAATAAATGAGGGAAAAGAAGAAGGGTCTTACCTTTCTAAGGAAATTAAAGTCTTGGGTGACATGCGATGGGCTTTGGGTCCCTTACCAAAACGCCACCTTAAAGGTAAACTGCTCTGGGGTAAATGTTGGTGCAGGGGCCATTATTCATTTTAATAACAAAATGACATTTCCCTCTGACCACTGCCATCTCCCACAGGGTGGCCAGTAAGCTTCTCACAGCTCTAAGCTGTGTGCTTCTGCTCACATGTTGAGCAGGCAGCGATCGAGCACAGGTTGAGGAAAGGGCACCCTAAGCGGTGTCTCTGTTGGTGCCCCAGCTCTGGGGCCTTTCTAAAAGCCCCTGCTTGCCCTCACTTCACGTAGCATGCAGGCAGTGATGGAGCCCTTTTGGAGTTTGGGGAGCCCTCGCTCCCCACCAACAGCTTGCCGCAGCAGCAGCAGGATCGGCAGGCCCTTCCCCAGGAATCTCTGGAAGAGTTGGCTGAAAGCGATGGCAGCGAGAAGGATATGGGGCCAGAGGAAGAAGACGAAGAGGAGGAGGAAGAGGAAGAGGAGGAGAGGCTGGTAGGAACGGAGCAGGTGGCAGACTTTGCAAGCTCCTTGATGGCCGTCCTCCACTGCTGGCACTATCGGGCCAACGCTTTGCTTTTCTCCTGGGGCAGCACGGTGAGGTGCCTGTTCAACCCCTGCTGCGTCTCCCTCCTGCATGCTGGCTTGGTGCATGGCTCGCGGCTGCCCTCCGTTCCTTCTGTGCCATCTTCCCATTAATCAGATGTGGGACAGCCCCAGAGGTTCCCGTGTGGTTTCTTTTGCAGCTGTTTTAACCCTTCGGTGATACTACTGACTGACTTGGTGCTTTTGTGCAGTCCTTCACGGGGGCTAACAAGATTTGTGGCTTGATAACAAAAGAGGCTCTTTAGGTCTTACCATCTCTGTATCTGTGGGTGGTCCTTTCCCTGCCGTTCCCTGTCCTCTTGCCAGGAAGGTTCTTCCACGTTAGCAGCTTGATGAGACAAAGCTAACGTTAAGCAGGATCCTCTTCCAAGTCCTGTTGCCTGTGCTATTGGACCGTCCCTGGATCCAGCACTAACTGTGCACCTTCCAGATAGTTTATCAGCCTGCAGTTTTTAACTAGTGCACTCCACCAGCCACACGAAAGTGCTGCAAGACGTGTAGAGAGTCTGCTCGGGAAAGCTGTGTTCCTGGATGAAATTGGGACTGGCTTAAGCAACTGCAAGGCTTCTCTGTGCCAGGGCAGCAAGTGAACCAGAGCCACCAGCACTTGCGTTCACCTGCTGCTTGCAAGGCTGATGGATGCGACATCAGGTGGTTTTTGTTGCTGTGTCCAATGGCTAGAATATTGGACTTGGACCTGCGTGGGCACTCGTGATGCATTTTAGCTATCTGGGACACTGTATGGTGTTTCAGAATGACAAATAACAATGGCTAGGGATGTTTGGCTGCTCGTCAAATGGCTTCTTCCCAGTAGCATGTACTCAACTCTCTAATATTTTTGTTTTGGTTCAGGCCAAGAGCCACAAGGCACAGGAAGGGCCCAAGCAATACCAGTCGCCAGGCAGCAGTGGTGAGAAAAACAGGGTCGGGGATAATGTCTCATCTGTCCCAAAGGTGAGTGGTTGGTGGTTGGCAGAGTTGCTGTTTGGGGAAGTGCTATTGCTCAGTAGGTAGAGCTCCCAGGTTCAGTCTCTGGCATCTCCAGAGAGGGCTGGGAATGTCCCTTCTGAAACCCTGGAGAACCTCAACCAGGGAGATCACAGGTCCATCCAGGTTAGGACTGTCTGCTCTGTCAGGCAGCTTCTTACATTCCTTGGGGAGAATGGAATTTCTGCTCATGCCAATTTTGAGACAGGGAAACTCTTGGCCCTTAACACTAAAAATAGGATTAAAAGCCAAAGGCTCCTGGACATTCCACTTCCCAGACTCAGTGCCCATACTATGCCATCTATGCCATTGTCCTTTCCAATGGATGCTCCACATTGTCCCCAGAAGATATGACATAAAAATGAGCAATATTTCTGTCTGCTGTTGAGTCAACTTAGTGGTTGGTGGGTTCCCTGCCTTAGAAGCCAACATATTTGCTGGGTTCAAGAGTTGGTTGCATTTGAGTAGTGACTATTAACTTATCCCTTAAACTGTTTATCTGCAAGACCACCATTTTTGGGGTTGTGCGTTAAGTGTGCAAAACTTTCCTTCTCTTCCTAGGCGCGGTCAGCCATCGAACTCAGCATGGTCTTAGAAGCTTCTCCCCTTAAGGAAGAGTACCTGGAAGAGGGTCCTTCAGACCCCGAGTCGGTGGGCAACCCGGAGCCAGTCCTGGCAGGCCAGTGGGGGACCCTGAATCAACAGCGTTCAGATAGCCTGGAGCCCACTGAACATACTGAACTGAAGCCGCTTAGTAGCGAGGAGGAGGAAGAAGAAGAGGAGGAAGAGGAGGAGGACAGACGTGCACCCCAGACCAGAAGCATCCTCCCTTTCTCTGTGCTGGATCAGGCCAGCGTCATTGCAGAGCGCTTTGCCAGCAGCCTCTCTCGCCGCAGCAGCCTGGCACTCGAGGAGGGCAAGGGCCACCTGACTCCAAAGCAGGCTAGCCGCAGTGGCAGCGTCTTGAGCCTGGACGGCAGCGAGAAGGCCGGATGTCGCACGAACAGCACCACAGACTCCCTGCCGCAAGAGCCCCCGGGTGAGCCCAGCAGTGCCTGCAGCGGGGCTGCCTCGCCTGGGCTGCTCGAGACGGACAATGCCTCCTGCAAGCGGAAGGAGTCCATGCTCTCCCATCAGGACCGGCTGCTGCTAGACAAGATCAAGAACTACTACGATTACGCGGAGCACCAGGATGCCGGCTTCAGTGTCAGGCGGCGGGAGAGCCTGTCCTACATTCCCAAAGGGATGGTGAGGAATTCCGTCTTCAGGATCAACAGCCTTCCCCAGCCAGAGCCAGAGCAGGAGGGGCTGAAGCACAAGAGGCCAGGGGGCCCTGCCAGTGGTGGGGCTGGCCCCACAGCAGCCTGGGTGTTGTCAAATAGACCCGGGGCTGGGCTACAGGCCCCCCGCTCCGAGGCAGCCTCTGCTGGAAGCCCCTTGCCCATCACGGAAGCGGAGTTCAGGCCGCCGGCTGAAATGATTAAAATCTGGGAGGAGATGGAGAAGCCGAGCGGAGAGGGCTGGAGTAGGAGGCCTGAAGGTGTCACTCGGCCAGGCACGGCAAATGGGCAGGTGGCCGGGGGCTCCTCTCTGCGGCACGCGGAGAGGCTCCGTGGCCAGGAGAACGGCTTTGACCTCCACGAGCCACTTCTCATCCTGGAGGACGAGGATCTTGGGGCCATCACAGAGGAGTCGGCGGTGCCCTCGCCTGAGAGCAAGTCTCCTGTGGAGCGGGCTGCGCCTTCTAGGAAGCCCTGGAAGCTGGCCCATGAGCTAGGGGGCTCTGAGCAAGATCGGTATCTCCCCCGCTTGCACCCCCGAATAATGCAGCTGGCCCACCTGACGGAGGCAGAGCTGGCAGAGAAGGTGAAGAACAAGGTCTACCAGCTGGCCCGCCAGTACAGCCTCCGAATCAAGGGCCAGAAGCCTGCAGCGCATAGGAGGCTTGCTGAGCTGGAGGAGGAGATGAAAGGCAATACCTTGACTGTCCAGCCGGAGGCAGATAAGAAAAGCAAGGGTATGTATTGGCCAGAGGGCACTGTGCTATCACAGGCAGGACCTCATTGTTCATATTATATGAATTTCAGCAGTGCCTAGAAGCCACAGCTGTGAGCATAAATATAGGAGATTCATTGTGACTTATATTTTAAAGTTTTAGATTAATGACTTGTCCTTTCCTCTTAGGCTCGTGGGAGGTAGCAGCCTTCATTAAAAACACCCCACCAGCAACATCCACCAAAAATAAAGATTCACAAAGTGTCAGATAGATATAAAACAGTTGTAAAATATATTGAATGTTTTAAGAGCCACATTTTTAAAAAAAAATACTGAAGTGTGCTTATTACAATAGTAGTAGTGGATTCTGTTTCCAGAGGAGTTTATATTCTAGAGCAGAACTCTTTGACAGCCAGAGCCAAGAACCACTTGCTGGGCCAGAGGAATATCACCTGGGCAGGGAAGGACACAAGAGGCTGTGCACACGCCACATTTTTGTGGCTGCTCAAAACCATGAACCTGTGCTACTTTAACGGCAAAAGCCCAAGTGGGTGGCCTGTTTTTCAGACCTCCCAGCATCCTCAAGACAGCTTTTCCATGCTCCTGTTTCCTTCCCTGGGGCAGTTGTGTTTGGTGAGCACTGTCCAACCCCCAAACCGGGAAAAAGCACAGTTTGTAAACATCATGCAAAGAGAACAGATTTGCAGATCTGTAGATTCTAGAGATAGAAAGAGACGTTCTGGGGAGAAAACTCTCTTTCCTGGTATGTAGGAGAAAATTTAAATGGTCTGAACTGAAGTAAGGGGGCACAGTCTCTCCAGCCAGTTCCTGCATTAGGCTGCACTCACTGCTGAACTCTGATTTTTCTCAGTGCTGGGGGAACTCTTGCCCCAGTGTATCCAGTCCCCTCAGAGCTCTCTGTCCTAGCCACACACACCTTCCTCCTTCCCCTGGCCGCAGCCCTTATCCAGGCCTGATCCACACCTTCCTCAGGTGCTCTTTCCTGACCGGAATGTGCCCTTGAAGTGTGATGCCTGGCCAGAGAGGGCAGGGGGCATTATAACAACCTCTGAAATGTAGTTTACAGTGCAAAGGTAGGAGTTGTTTCTGGCCCTTGAGCCGATTTAGCTTAATTCAATTAATTCCATTGCTTCTCCCTCTGTTGGAGAAGCCCCGGGTGCCCCATCCAGCTACTGCATATCTCTGAGATGGAATTGATGGAGGCCCCAGAGGGGATTGCAGAGGTGAACGGGGAGGGATCTTTCTGGCTTGGATGTATCTGAATATGAAAGATTTCCACCAGGACAAACCTCCACCTCTAGGATATTTTAACAAGGGTCCTCACCAAAGTGCCCAAGAACTTGGCAATTCTCGACTCATCAAGCGGAACAGCCTCTGGGAGCCCCCTTCCCTCCTTGCTGTTTTAAAGGGAAACAGCATAGCTGCTGTTCAGCCGACAAAAATGGAGCTACTGAGATTGGGGAGTGAGGGAGACCACCGTTGCAGCCCACCCACCCAGCAAACCCCTTGCCTTATTGCTGCCTCACTCATTCCTTGTTGGTTTTTCTTCTAGGCAAACGGAAACCAGCCTTGACCCTCCCCAATACTTACGAGCAAGTATTGCTGCAGGAGGCCAGCCCACTGACTCTCCCCGCATCGTCAACCTCGTCGCTGGAGAAGTCCCCCAAGCGCTTCTCTTTCAGCCCCTCCTCCAGCAGCCCGCGGCTTGCCTCCCCCACCAGCAGCACCCTGTCTTGCAGCCCCCTCAGCCCCGTCGTAGCTGAGAAGTTCAACTGGCCAGACGTGCGGGAGCTCAGGTCCAAATATTCCTGTCCATCAGGGAATCAGAAGTGCAGGCCGCAACCCGTCAACAGGAGCCGCTCAGCTCCTGAAAAAATGGTGGATACAGCTGGTAGAGCTCTGGAGGAGCACCAGTGCTCCAAGAGGATTGTGAAGGCAGCGGACAAACCCCAGCAAGGGGGCATTCCAGGCTGCAAAAGGGAAGCTCCACTGGACTCCATCCTCCAGGGCCACGCCTGCGACGCGCACAAGGAATTGAGCGTTACGGCTGAGACCTCTCTGGAGAACCGTCAGCGAGTGGTTGTCATGGAAAAGCTGCTGGATGTGACTGTCGACCCGGACGAGAGTTATGTGCAGATTCGCTCCCCTACTTCCCGGGAGAAGATCTCTCTCAAGGCCGTGGTGGAGAGGTGCAAGGCCTACCAGGACTCAGAAGAATACCGCAGGCGTGAGGAGGACCTCCAGGAAGCAGCTCCCCACAAAGCACTTCAGCAGGTTTGCCGGGAGAAAACAGACAGCAGCCAGCAGAGCCTGGTAAAGAACCTGAGGGAGAAATTCCAGACCCTCAATTCCAACAGTTGAGCTCCTATGTCTGTTGCTCCCATGCTGCTAAGCCCTCTTTTATGAACTAGGATGGTTCTGGAGTTGACGTCATTTTCTCCCCCAGCTCCTTGAGAGGAGAAAGGACGGATGACAGTCTCTTCCTCCTCCTCCAACCTGGATTGCCACTGGCTCATTGTGCTCCAACTTTCGTGTCCAGCTGCCTCTACCCTCTGGGAAGTTGCTGAGCTCATGGCTGTGCATTCTGAGCCAGGTGGTTGCTGTCCTTCATTGGCCACGCTGTTGGGAAGTACTCTTCACATGTTTCCGGGAAGCACTGAGAAGCTTCCCATCAGGACAGGCATACCACAAATCAGAGACTCCTTTGCAGCTACCCATATGGTCCACTAAGAAAAGGTGTTTCCTTTCCCTTCAGGACCAAATGCTTGCTTTGCCAAGCCACAGCAGAAATGAATGAGCCTTCTGTTGCTCAGTCTCATAGGATAACCATAAGTTATTGTTCCAAATTATCTTTTGTCTTTACTTTTTTATTTTTAAGAGCGTGATTTTACTGTGGCTGGCAGAGGGTTGATCTAAGACTCCCAGTTTGATAGTATATAATCTTAATAATATTGGTTGTGTACACATTTCAGTCTGTACGCACTGTGCAATAACCACTTTTGACCAGAAAATGTGGCTGTGGTTTCTTCACTTGGAGGGTGGGTGGGTGGGAATGGGGGGGGGGGGAATTGCAGCCTATGATTTTTCACTGCAGAAGTAAGATTGAGAAGAGTCTTGAGCATCACAGAGCTCTCTTAAGTTCACTAGTGGCATGGGCTAACGCCAGTGTGGTTCTGATCCACTATAGTGCCAGGAGGTCTTAAAAGACCTGCACATCCCTTGGTAGAAGATTTATTCTATTCACTGGTCAGGCTGTCCCCAGCCCCACTACTGGATGTCTGTAAGATGGGACACTTTGCCAAAGGAAGCAATGCAGCTCCACTAGAGGAGAGCTCTGTATGGAGAAATAGGAACAAGTCAGGAAAGTGCTGCAGCTGCCCAGTCTAATTATCGAATGTTGGGTTGAAGGGTAGGCAGTGATGGTTGAGAGAAGGGGGGCACAAACACATTCTGGATTTCGGGGGTAGGATTCAAGGTGCAATGGTGGGTTTTCATCAGCTGGGGTGGGAAGTATTTGAGGTTATTTCTCCACCAAACAGCAGAGAAGCAATGCCCACCTTCTTAGGGTGAGTTTCAAACAACAGAAAATGTCAAGGGCCTGCTCCATTCCTCCCTCTGCCTGCCAAAGACTATCCTAGAGGTCCTTAGGCATCATCTCTGGACATGTTAAAGGATACTTTGCATTAAAAGCTATTCAAGATAACTTTTGGGGGTGCTCCCTTTTCTTTTGTAAGCTTGAAACGGTGTGGGTGTTCCAGGCAGCAAAATGACTGCATAGTGTTTTGTTTTTCCTTAAATTTGACAAAATTTATCTATCGCTTGATTGTAAGGGGTTTACTGAGGGGTTTACAAAAGTATAAACATTTAAATTCTCAGTATGGGCATTTTAAAACATACAGAGCATTATTAAATATAACAGTAGCTGAAGAGAGAGAACACACATGTAACCGCTCCATGTCTGGGTAGGCTTGCCTAAACAGAAATGTTTTTAAGCAAGCGCCAAAAATAATATAGCCTGATGTCAATAGGAAGGGAGTTTCAAAGTGCAAGTGCTGCAATATGAAAAGGTGGATTTCTTAAAAGTGCAGAAAAGGTCTTATGTTGCACCTGTAACAGCGGCAGTTCTGCAGACCCAAGCCATCAAGAGGGCACATGTGGGGTAAGGTGATCCTGCAAGTAAACTGGTCCCAATCCGGTAAAGGCTTTACGTACCAATAGTAACACTTTGAACTTGGCCTGTTAGAAAATGGACATCTAGAGTTTTGAGCAGAGGTGTTACACACAGGCCCCTAGGCTCTCACAAGTGTCTTTAACCACACTGCAGGTAACTGTGGGTGAGCCCTTAACAAACAGAAATTGCACACAAAATCCAGGAGCCAAGAAGGGTTTATTTGTTCATTTATTAGAAAAATGTTATTAAATTGCTTCTGAAGCACATTCTGAAGCTTTAGCTCTTTTCTCTGGACAGTGGAAGCACATTGGAGCAGGTGGAACTTGGTGCCTAGCTGTTTTTAAAAGAGTAAGAACCCCCAAACCCTATAAACCTGTAGGAGAGGTCCTGGGCTACTTTAGCTGTTCTCCGTATCTCCAAGAAACAGCCTTTGCTCTTCTGAAGCAAACATGTTCTGGGCCTGGTGCATGTGGAGCTCCCTTCTGACAGGTCCTGACCTCTGCATTAGTAGTGGGGTCTTGGAGAGCTAAGCCTGATGGAGGAGCCGCTTGACGGAGGTGAAGTCGCTTTAGATCTAAGAAGGAAGAGCTAGGCGCAGCCAGGCACAGGAAGGCTGCAAGTTGCCAGACAGCAAATGGTTCCTGCTAGGGAAATGATAACACTCCCTGGGTCTGTAATGGGCAGGAGCACAATGCAGCGAGACATAATGGCACACCGACAATGACTGCACTCGAAACGCGCCAAGCTGAAACCAAACAGAGGTCTGGGAGCACAGCTTATGGTGCTGTGCACAAGCAAAAGGTTAAAGAAACGGGGGAGCAGAACAAGTACACATAAGGTCTGAAGCAACTTCCTTATTTAGCATATAGCCTAGTATAGGGCAGTGGTCATACAGCAGGAATAGTCTCAAATAACATTTCAGCCTAGCTTTGTGTGTTTTCAGCTTCCTGAAAAGGAGCATTTTACCATACCTGAAACTCAGGAGTTGACAGGTGAAAATATATTCCAGGAAGGGAAGGGATGGCTGAGCTTGCTAAAGCCAGAATGCTTATGAGGTCCCAAAGGTATATTTGTTGTACAATTGCAGTTGGGTAGCATGTTTAGTAAATATTTCTCTTCCTGGTGGAATTTGCTGGAGAATCGGCTCCTCCTAATTCTCATGTGCTTTGTTGTCTAAAAGAAAACGGTCACCCTAAACTTGCAGGATCCCTACTATTCCTTGCCTGGTGCCTCTCCTAGACAGAGCTGCCTCACATAAGATTTTATTTTTTTAAAATCCCACAATGAAGTCCAAACATCCTGCCTCCCCCCCCCCCTTTTCTTAGTTGAGCCATTCTGTGCTCACTTCAGCAGGCTCATAAAGTATATCTTTCCCCTATAAGCATGGACTGGAAGAGTGGAGAAAACCACTTTGGGGGCATTCAGATTGTAAGTATGGCAGGCAGTGCTTTCTTTTCTAGAAAAAAAGGTGCCAGTACTGCTCAGCTGCAAGCAGGGAGGCAGGGGGGACGGGACCTCTCTGCATGTGCTCAAAGACGCACTGGTCTTCCCCAATGCTGGCATCGTCGTCTGGGCACCAATGAACAGGCTGACGATAAGCAGCCCGCAGGTTTTCAGCACGGCTTTGTAAGGTCACCAGAAGAATGCCGATTCCAGGCAGGCTGGGGGCTCTTGTTCCTAAGCATGCCCACTGATTTTGCTAGAGAAAAGTTCCCTCTCCCTTTTGCACCTTTGGGCCCTCCCTAGCAATAACCATCAGTACCCTGGTGGAGAGACTCCTTCCATGTTTTAGCCTTGAAATGGAGCATAAAGGCATTCTGCTTAAATAGGCCTTGTTTCACATGTGCCTAAGCTAACTGCTTTCAGTGAGCATAGGCGCCCCTTTATCTGCACAGGCTAGGGCTGCATGCCTTGAATATCAGCGCTGTGGCAAATTATCCACAATATTCAAGCCTTTGTTGTAATAGCATGCTATTATCACTGACTAGTGTCCCAACTGTGCAGCAACAGAGAAGTATTAGTGGGTTGACTGCTCTGACTGAGGGTCTTTACGGGCGCTGCTTGCTCTTCCTCTGGAAGCAAGAAAGGCTTATGGAAGCAGTGGAAGTTTCGCCATTAGAATTAATGGGGCTCTCATGGCTACCTGCCTTCCCACTTAGAACCAGTCAAGAGTGTGGCTCTGCTCCTCAGTCTTGGTGTTGCACTTGTAGAACACAGTGGCAAAACCAGATTTAGTTGGCTCTAGCTAAGCCTACTGCAGGTCTCCTTGCCTTTTGCCCTATCAGCCCCCAAGTGGCACCAGTTACCAGCATCATTGAGGGATGCTTAATTAGTAAGGCTGCCTGCTCTGCTTTTCAACTTTCTTCTCCACCTCCCCTTGCAATCATCCCTGCACCTACTGATTAATTTCATATTTAAAAACCCAATTTTGCAAGATGTGGGTTGTGGTACAACCTGCTGTTCAGCAGTCACCTAGGGGTGCATCCTGAACATAAAAGGGGGAAGATCATCCTTTATGGCAGTGATGTTTTATAATGGCAGAAAGGAGAAGGCTGGCAGCTAAGCCGTCGTATAACTGTACTGGTAATGTTCAGTGGGGTTAATGCTACCAGACTCCACAACCCGGAACACTATAATCCAAAACCATTTAGATGTATTGGCTTTTCGAATGTAGCATTGTGGAAGAATCTGCTCTGCTCATCACAATAGTAAGGCAGCCGATTGTCAGCTACCCATTACAGCCCAGGAGATCTGGAAAAATTTAACACTTTTGAGACTTGACAAAAGGTAACATGTGGAAAAACCTCAAGCCTCACCTGTTGGTGCCTGGATCCATGACAGTAAGTGTCAAGCCAAGCCCTGCATTTTCCCACAGCTGTGGGTGTGAGGCAAAGACAGCCCCCCCCCTCCAGATCCCCATCTCTTTTGCTTAAAGAGACAGTTTCATAGCTTCCTTTTCAAGCGAGGAGAATCCAAACCAATCTGTTCATGGTGTTTACAGAGCCTGCGTACTCCTGGAGTGATGATAATGAGATGCCCCTAGGTTAAGGCACTTTTTGTATGGTATATGGCACCCACAAAGAAAACATGGTTTAGAAATCGCAATGAGCCCTAGGGGTGGGGTGCTCAAAAGACAACTGAAGAATGGGAGCCTGCTGTTTTCAGAATCCTTAGTATTACTATGGCTGCAAAGAGGCCATTGC
Organism: Podarcis gaigeae; assembly: GCF_964106915.1. NCBI lineage: Eukaryota > Metazoa > Chordata > Lepidosauria > Squamata > Lacertidae > Podarcis > Podarcis gaigeae. Next base: position 84,380,946 of record NC_139678.1, on the reverse strand, counting down.
AGGAAAGGCAATCTCCAGGCTCCACTCAATGTCAAAAGCAATTAGCTCTCCAGCAATATGTTCCAAAAGAGCAAATAAGCTGAGCAGCCATCTGTCTTTGGGAGGGGGGATGATGAATTCCTTCCTTGGATAAGGGGCGTGTGAACTTTATCATAAGGTCGGAGCTAGATGTGCCTGTATATATTTTAAACAGCCATTCAGACACCCACACATCACAGGCAGAGGTCTCTGCAGAAGGGAGCAGTTGGGATTAAGACTGCATTTACAGTAACTGAGAAAGCCACACTCCATTCTACAGAAGTGTAAGCAGTGCAATGGATTACCAAAGGCCATGCTCGGGCACAACGCATCCTCGGAGGGACAAGAGAGGAGCCATTTGCTTCTGGAGAGCTGAGCCAACACAGAACAGATGTTTACAGAAAGCTCAGGGGAGGGGAGGGCACCTGGATTCAGCCTAGTCACAAAGTTAACCCCGGCATAAATATAGTGGGGCTGATAAAAACCTCATTAAGTAATGTGGGGCACAATTCAGCAAAAGTTAATGGTGGCTAAAGTCCACTGAAACCCAACAGGCTGCTTCTCAGTGGGGGCGTAGCTGCAACTAACTTCAGCTTCGTTGTATTCCTAGTGCTTGCAGCGGGTGAGCAAACTTCCTCTCTTTTTCACAAACACACACACACATTTCTAACACGTCTCCATTCTAACCAATTTAGTGCAGAAGTCTGAACATGGGTCATGCTCTCCTCTTTGGTTACAACCCTGATTCATTTATAATCGAGCAAGGATTCCGCCACCAACACAGTGGACTCTGGGTGGAACCTTTTGGTGAGAAAGTTCTGTGCTTTGTGACACGGTATTGTGCATGCGTGTGTGCGTACGTCACAGATGCCCCTGCAAAGAGCATCAGACCTGCTGAAAAGAGAAAACTGACTTCCAGCATGAGGGTTGGATCTTGATGCATGGTGTGCCTGTGCTATAGATGACGGTGAAATTCCACATGACGGTTCTATTCCAATGGACGATTTGGGAAAGCAGCTTCTGGGAACCAGGGCTTTTGGCAATGAGTTGAGGACGCATTTCCCCCAAACTCTGAGATAAGCAGAATTGCTCCAGAGCCATCATGGTTTTCATTCAGTTCTCTTTTGGGGTGGGCTAGGTTCCTGCTTCACTCCTTTCTTCCATAAAAAGCCCCTGAAATCGACACACTGTCTTCTCCCCTGAAGCAGTTCTTTGTTCACAGAGAGGTGTGCAAAGCATGATCACGCACAAGGTCAGCCTTGCTGAACTCTGCATTCCCAATGAACCAACCAAGGACACACACCTCGCAGCTCTGAAACACTGGCTTGATGCCCTGGGTTGTGTGGGGGAGAGAGATGGGGATGTGGTGGGAAATGAGAAGCAAGGCTGTGTTGTGGAGATGAGAACAGTGTTTTGAGTGGTGCCAGGAGTGCCCAGGGACACTCAGACATGCAGGTTTCCCCCCCGTTATGCACATTAGAACATAGGCATCTGGCGGGACCAAGCCACCTGTCTAGCTATTTCTTTTTGGGAAAGAAGCTGAATCTCTTCTCTTTGTCTTTCTTGGTCAGACTCACGTCCATGGTAGTGATGGAAGGCAGAGGCAGGCTTTGGGCCTTGGTTTTAATGCTTTGGGATTCGATTATTGCTGTGCTGAAGCCCTGAAGCCAGGTGTGCATCTCATCCTGCCAACAACAAAATCCGGTTTACACACACTTCAGTTGCCAATTGCTACCCAAAGCAATGTTGCCAAAAGAAAAGACAAAAAGACATTTCAGCAGTTTTGACTATGTACTTTCTACATTTTTAAATGTTTCTTCAAAAACATCCAAAATATTGGTTGATTGTGGCTAGCTGCCCCAGAGAAAAGCAGAGAGGCAGGAACACATTGAACTAAGGAAGGAAAAAATGTTAAAGCAGAACAATTCAAAATAGATTAAGAAGCCAATCAATTCAATTACCAAGAGAATGATCAGTTCACACATAAAGATTTATACGTCTGAGTAGACATGTTTACTCAGCTGCAGTGCTTTTTTTTCTAAAAAAATGTTTAGGGGTACTCTCATTTTCCTACTCATATTGAAATACTGCCCCTCAATGAGGCCAAACTTAGATTCACAAAATGTTTAGGGGTATGTGTACCCCTGTGTAGCCCCAGAAAAAAGCACTGCCTATATGTGTCTACTTAGAAGTGAGCCCTGTTAAGTTCACTGGTGCTTACTCCCAAGTAAGTGGGCATAGGATTGCAGCCTCAATCTTCTTATTAAAAAAAGGTTGCACATTAATTCTACTCATGGAACCCTACCTAGAGACCCATTTTATTTTGCTTCCTTTTCTGTTAGAAATCAATGTTAGTTGCTTTCCACATGGCATTTCAATCTAATGCCAGTATTTCTACATATGGCTGCAGCCATTCAGTTGGCTCTGAATAGAATGCTGAGCTTTCCTGACTTCCCCAAAGTTCCAGGAACAGTCATTTAAAGGCAATATCCCTTATGAGAATACAGGACACTTGAGGAGTTTTCCCTCTAATATCTGGTAATTCAAATATATACGTAGAGCAGTTGAGATGCAAGTAGACACACAGGTGCTACTAGTCTTAATACACTCAGTCCTCAAAAAGCAACAGCAAGCCCCAAGGTGGCATTTTGCTAGCCAGCTCTAGTAACTTAAAATAGTTATTTGATGAAACACAAACGCCTTTTCTCCTACCCTATGAAAACCTAAATATATTCCAGCTCCTTCCCACTCCGTCAAGTGGGTGTGACCCTAGCTGTACTTGACTGCTGATTCAATGAGCAGTCATGGTTAGTGGCCCAGCCGTGCCAAAGCTTTGATTAGCAAAACAGTATGATGCAAAGTGGTACCATTTACTTCAGTACATGGAAACAGTGACACACGGTTCATTTCTTAAGCCCAGAATTCATGACAACACCTACCTCATCTTTGCCATGGAAGAGCCATTCACTCCCGTTGCTGAGTCTGCAAAGTACAAAAATCATTATATAATACACTTAAAAAAAAAAAAAAGTTACCTGGCTCTAAGGGTGACTTCTTGTCAGGAGGTCCACACAGAGAGTTGGAAGGGACTCCAAAAAGTAATCTAGTGTAACCTGACATTGCAGAAAATCCACTGCTATAGCATCCTTGACAGGTAGCTATCTAGCTTCTGCTTAAAAACATTTAATGAAGGAGAGTCCACACCTTCCAAGCTAGTCCATGCCATTGTTTCAACTTGTACTGTCTGGAAGTTTCTTCCTCAGGTTTAGTAAAAATTCCTTTAATGAATCATTGGTTCAGATCCTATTCCACGGGAGTTAACAGGGGAGGGGGGATCTACTCTATCCTTTATGTGATAGCCCCCTCAAACATCTGAAGATGGCTATCATTTCACTTCTCAATCATTTTTTCTCCGGGCTAAACTCCTTTAACCTTTCTACAAAGATGGCCCCTCAACATCTTTGTCATCCTTCTCTGAATACAGTGAGAAGTGCAAATATGTGCTACTGCATGCTTTAAGAACCAAATCATTACAGAGTTGGAAGATACCAAAACATCACCTTGTTTAACTGCCTTGCCCTGCCTCACAATCCTGTACAGTATGTGCAACTTGTGAAGAGTAAGCATACAAAACTGCTCAATGAATTAATTCTGCCCTGGGCTCGTTTGGGAGGAAGGGCAGGTTATAAAGGTCATCATAAGCAAACAAACAGTTTGAGGTGACTCTGGCAAATAAGTGTTTTAATGAATGTACCAAAGTGCGCTAAAAAGATCTGAGGCAACAAGTGAAGCACACAATTAATAAAAAGGAAAAATCCTGGTGTCTGGGAGGCTTTCTTGTGTAACAGGCTGAGATGGATTAACTAAAGAGCATCTCAGTAACTCAAGTTGGGAAAGCTGCAGGAAAGGGGATTCAAAATTATCAGGGGGCTGGAGGGACTCCCCTAGAAGGAAAGGTTACAACATTTGGGGTCTTGGACGTAGCCAGGGTGGGGTAGCTGCCCCACCCTAGATCAAGTAAAACAATAGAAATACTTAACTAACTGACCAATCACGTCAGTTCTGCCCCGCCAACAAAAATCCTAGCTACACCTGTGTTTGGGGTAGTGTATAAAAGACAAAGAGAAGTGTGTTGTCCCCCCCCCCCTCATTATACTCGAAACCCAGGATCATTCAGTGAAACTGGATGGTGGTAGATATAGGACAGACAAAAGGAAGCACTTCTTCACACAATGCATAGTTAAACTATGGAACTGACAGCTACAAGAGTTGTTGGTGGCTATCAACTTAATTTTTGATGTGAATTAGACAAATGCACAGGGGATAAGGCACACTGGCTGTATGCTGCCTCCAGGCATCTTGGTTGCATTATGGGAAACAGGATGTTGGGCTGGATGGGCCTGTGGTTTGATGCAATGAAGAGTTCTCTTGTGTGTTCATCACTTTGGACTGAATAAACATTTTCTAAAAATCATGAACTTAAAATATGCGTTCCACTCTGAGTCACCCCTTGAAAGGCACCATTTCCCCAGATAACCTCTTGGTTGTTCAGACGGAAGATTGCCTATACCCAGAAAGCTTATCTTGCTAAAGGATCTGCAGCAATCGTATGGCCAGAGACTGTCTGCCTTAGAGTTTGACCCAAACTGGCTCACACTGGAACAAAGTTTTGGAAAGCTGTTGGGGGCCTTACCTCAACTTGAAGACGTGTTTTTTCTTCTTGTAACCAGCAGCTACTTCACAGAAGGCATTCTTCAGCCGGAAAGGCTCCTCTCCATGGTAAGGCACACCCAAAGCCAAACTTTTGGCATCCTTAAAGAAAGTCAGCTCACTGTTTCTGAGCACACAGTATAACGTATTCCAGGACCTGCCAAGAAGAAACACGGCTTACAATAGGGGACACAAACTCTTCTGAGGCTGCATGCCACACTCCGAAACACAGCCCATTGAACACAACAGGACTCACTTCCAAGTAAACGTTTATAGGATTGTGTTGTGTGACTCCCCCGCCCCACCGCCCATCAGACTCCAAAGATTTGTTTTGTTCATTCCTAGCTCACTTTCTAGAATCAGAAAAACAGGGCTTGATTTTGATCTCTTAAATAGAATTTGCTATTAGTGTCTTTAGTAACACTAGTGTTTTTTTAAATCTCAGATTTAACTTTTGGTGTCAGAAGAACATTATTATTATTGTATTCCCCAGGAGGGGCAAAAGCTATACCTGAATATATATTTTTTTTAAATGATTTTTTTTGCAGTAGGCAAAACAAAAGATCTTTCAGAGAAAGAAAAGCAAAAGAGACTTATTCCTAAAAGGATCTTTGTTCAGGAGTGTCTATTAAGAGAACAAAATGAAATGAAACAGAACATGCCAAGACCAGCTGGACGTTTCTGTGTCTAATAAAAATATCCTAGAGAGAAGATTGTGAGTTTGGCCATCTTTTTTGATCACTGTAAGTGGTCAGAGAATTTAACAAAATAAACTCTATGGTGCTTAAAATGAATGACTAGGAGTTTTTCTTGAAAGCCTAAAATCCAATGTTTGGTATGCAATGGTTTCAGCGTTTGAGGAAGGTGATAACCTCCAGAGCATATCCCAACTATCCTCCACAGCATATCCCAACTATGAGACAGCGGCACAACCAGCCAATAAGTATCAGATTCCACCTGTTTGGGCTAAAATAGTTCAAGATGCTTGTAAGGACTTACAGCAGGGGTCAGCAGCCTGTGGCCCATGGGTCCCAAGAGGCCCACGGGGTCGTTTAAATGGCTCATGAGCCGTCCCCAAACCGAGCCGCCTGCTCGGCGAGTCCCCGCGCTCTACGCTAAACCAGCGCAGTGCAGAGACTCACTTCCATGGCACCAGAAATTGTATCTGTGCATGCTCAGATGCCAAAAATTGCGTCTGCGCAGATGTGATCCAGCCCACAGAGTGATCTCCGCGGGAGCGAACCGGCCCAGATGAGGTAAACCTTGCCGACTCCTGACTTACAGGCACTGTGGACCACACCTTGTTCTTGAATTTAAGGATATTGCCTTTTTGAGCTGACCTCACTGGGCTACTGCAGTGCTGTGCTCCTGCATTTGTATGCCACAAATGCTACAGTCATGCTAAGAAAAGTCTCACAACAACCACACTCGCTTCGGCCCCAATCTCCTCTCGAGCACAAAGACTTTGCCAGCATGGGCCTTACACTGCAGGAAAGCTTTTCACCTCTCCTTTCCATAAAGCCCAACGTGCCAAGAACCTTTCACACAAGCAGGGGCGACAATGCTGGTCCAGCCACCTATATAATCTTCATCGTTTGCCTCGATCTGTTGTGAACTCATAGGATTTGACTTCATTTCATTTGTCCTGCAGTGGAGACCTACCTGCCTGTGGCCCCCAGCAATAGCAACTCTGTAAAGCAACCTTTGTCAATGTGGTACCCTTCAGAAATTTTGTACTACAATTCCCATCAGCCTAGCCAATGGTCATGGATCATGGGAGTTGTAGTTCCAAACAACCAGAAGGCACCAGGTAGGCAATGGCTGCTGTGTATATTAATTAGGGAAGCTGTTGCCAATTCTTCATACAAGAGACCAGCCCAGAAGCCATGCAAACATTCAACTGTACCTGTTGGAAGCTCTCTTGTTAGGTGCCTCTATATCGTGCTTCCGTCCTAGGTAGCCCTCAAGTTGTACGCTGTGAGATCTATCCAGCTGTGCAGGAAGGGTGGCTGTCTCATCGATCTCGCTCACAGGGGTCTGGACCACTTTGAAAAGGGATTCCTTTGTGGAAGTTTCCTCACCAACCACTCTGATCTCCATCTCAGGCAGTTTTTCCTCGGGCAGCTCTTCTGAAACCAATTCGTGATGTGGTTTCTCATTTTCTTGCATCTGCACGAGAGGGACAACTTGTTTAACCAAAAACAGAACCATTCAAGATGGCGTGTGTGTGTGTGTTTCTGACTTTTGCTCCATTCCATGGAAGGAAGTGAGAGCCTTTCTTCATATTATGTAGACTGAGGCAGTTGACTGTAGTGAACAAATGCTGTACCATACCACTTCAGAGGGCTGGAGGGAAGCATATATTGAAATGCCCATCACTCCACAGGTTGCCCTGGCACAGCAGTGGGGATTGCTTTGTATAGCCCTCTCCCTTACTACATGCAGGGAGCTTTTTCAGAGGGGTAGGAATCAAAATATAACCCCTCACTTGCAAAATTCTACCACGCTTATCATCTCAAGGCTTTTACTCAAATTATGTTTGTAAAAAAGAGATGCCACTGCAACCAAGTTCCTTCCTGTACTATTTGGGTATATGGAGAAGCCTGTGTGTGTGTGTGTGTGTGTGTGTGTGTGTGTGTGTGTAGGGGGGTGGCAGCCAACACTGCCAATACTATATTATTGCTTTATTTTTAAAACCAACACCTAAAATCTGATTGTAGATGCAGTGATCTCAGTGGATAACCTGAACACTGAGCTTTAAATAGCAACACTAAAGTCACAGAGATTCAGTGGTTTTAAACTCACCCATCCCATCCCATCCCATCTCTCCTGCCCCCCCCCCCACTTTTCCAGTCCATGTCTGAGTGCTTCACCCAGGAAAATCCACTCTTTGACAACAAATAGGTGCAAATGGCAATTTGGGTTTTCAGTGGATTGCTGTTTGCTCCAATTCAATGGGAAAGAGAGGGTTTTGCAGGGAAAGCGTGGGGCAAAAAACAGAGTTCAGATCTGGATCTGGAAAGCTTGAACCTGTGCCTACAAATGCAAAGCAAAGGTAAGTATGGATGAACCCTAAAATCCTGCTGACGCATCCTAAAGCAGCCTTTCCCAACCTCGTGCCCTCCAGATGTTTTGGAACGCAAATCCTATCAGCCTGAGCCAGCTGGACTGTGCTGCCTGGGGCTAATGGGAGCTCTAGTCCAAAACATCTGGAAAGTATGAGGTTGGGGAAAGCCGTCTTAGAGGATCTACAACTACTCCTGGGAAATGACCATGATTTCAAAGAAGGTTAAGTTTGTAATAGTCTACAGACAGCAATATATTCCATGCATTGATTTATGTAGCCCCATTAGTGTGCATGGTACTTTAGAGAATATGAAAGGGAAAGCTGCAGAAGTTAGCATAGAAGGAATATATGGTTGTTTCAAATACACACGGTTAGGCTTAATTAGCCAACAGACTACATCAGCGTTTCCCAACCTTGGGCCTCCAGATGTTTTTGGCCTACAACTCCCATCATCCCTAGCTAGCAAGACCAGTGGTCAGGGATGATGGGAATTGTAGTTCAAAAACAGCTGGAGGCCCAAGGTTGGGAAACACTGGACTACATTATGACTTATAATCATAGAATTGTAGAGTTGGAAGGGAGTGCAAAGGCCATCTAAGTCCACCCCCCTGCAATGCTGGAATCTCAACACACGGTCACCCATCCAACTTGAAAGCATACTAGACCCCGCTGAGCTTAGCAAATGTGGTAGCAGTTTTATTGCTGCACCACTAGGTGGAATACATGGGAAATAATATGTTTGTGCTAAAGACTGTGGGCAGAAAATATTACTTCTGGTGAGGGATTTCAAATAAGAGAGGTGTCACCATGCACATGTTATGGGAGTCAGTTCTGAGCATACAGGGCAGGAGACAACCTTTGGATGATAGATTGCTGGGAAGCTGGACAGCTACTCATGCAATCCCTACTCATGACCAGCAGTCAACCACAAACCAAAGGACTGAGCCTAAGACAAATCCTAGTGCCCTCTCTTTTCCATCAACAATAACATCAGCCAGGCACATTATCAATTCACAGACAAGTCCTCCAACCATCATGCACAAGCAGTACATTTCAGTAATTTACCTGAGCTAAGTGGGAATCCCTAATGAAAAGGATGAATGGGCACAACTCAAACATTAATCCTGCAGAAACCGGTGGGCTCAGCTCTCCAATAATAATAATAATAATAATGTTTATTATTTATACCCTGTCCATTTGGCTGAGTTTCCCTAGCCACTCTGGGCGGCTCCCACATATCCTATTGTCCAGTTTTTCAGTACCAAACTGCTGGTACATGCCTGGGGAAACAATATAGTGCAGCCTCCCTGGTATCATACGTCAGGGCACCGGTGGAGTTTGCATGTTTTAAGTATTTCCCTGACATACAAAATCTCTGGGGCATGTCTAGCTAACCAGCATGCCAGACAGGTTTAGATCCTGTCTTCCTAACACAATAGCACTCTTTGTGTAAGCAGTGTTTCTGCCACAAGGGAACACTCCATTGTGGAATTTCCACACCAGTATTATAGTGCCTTACAGACTGTGTCATGTGATTTTTCTGAATGTGTAGATTGGCATTTACTTGAAAGGCCCCTCATTCCAGATGCACAAGGATGCTTTGGTTTGCAGTGGTCCACACAACTGATGATCCTAGCTTGGAACCATCATAGGCTGTACAGTGGCTGGAGCTGGCTTCACTTTGTTCGGCGTTTTAGATGTTCCACAAGATATAGTGGTGGCCAACTTGGATAACCTTAAGAGGATTGGATAAATTCCTAGAGGATCAGGCTATCGATGGCCATGTTCTACCTTCTCTGTCAGAGGCAGTGTGTCTCTTGAATACCAATTGCTGGACATCACAAGTCGGGAGGTCCTGCTTTTGGGCTTCCCAAAGGCGTCTGGGTGGCCACTGTGAGAGCATCCAGATGGGCGTTTGACCTGATTCAACAGGCTCCACTTACGTTCTTACGATTCCAAGCTGCCTAAATGGATCAGCTGCTACAGGGCAAGAGGGACAGAGAAGTGCTTTGTGTCGGTAGGAGCATATAAAGCCAGCAGCATTAGGTACTTCTTGAGGCTATATTTGCATCTCATGCTGCCTCCAATTCAGTGGGTCAAGGAAGCAAAAGGAACTGAGGTCAATAGTCCACAGCACAGCTAAGAAGAGAGAGCATATTGTAATGTCTCTGTTAGGCATGTGTGACCCCAGAGAAGAGCAATAGCTGGCAGGGAATGCAGAGATAAGCACCCTGCCCAAAGTCACTTTAGAAACAAGTTGACGGCAAATCTGCTCAGCCTGGTACTGCCTAGAAGTGATAATTCCATGCAGGGCATTGTAGACCTACATCACAATGTTAGGGTCCAACTAAATATTACAGGGGACAGGTAGATGTTGCTGACCCATCTCATTCTTGCCTCACCTTCCTGGTAATATTTGGTAAAGAACATATGAGATGATGCCAATGTGTTCTTCTGCGTATACCTGCTCTCTACAAGTGAAAGTCTAAGGGCAGAGAAATACTGACATCACTTTTCTTTTAACAAACAATACTGGGAGTTGTATGTTGGCAGGGAGGTGTCCTTGACATCCAGGTATTCTCTGCAATATATAGTTGGACACCTAAAGTGGCTTCAGTTGTCATCCCACCTCTCCACTGAACTGAGGTTTTGTTTGGGGGGGCAGTGGCTAGGGATCTCTTAATAGCTAATTCTCAGCAGCAACCACAATTCCCAGGATTCTTTGGGGGGAAGCCATGACCGTTAAACTGATATAATACTGCTACAAATGTGTAGCACAAATATGCAGGGTGAGTCTCAGTGTCGTTACTGCCCAACACACTTCCAGCACCACACAAGTCACCAACATAGCTGCAATGTTGAAAGCCTGAATAGAGGATGTTGGAAAGGGTCCTTGGTCACATCCAAGGACCAGTTTACGCAGTTGTTTCATTCCTGTGGAAACTGCACTTTTGTGAAACTATTTATCACAAATCTATGGTGGACGTAATCTGAGCTCATGAAGGCAACCTGTAAACTGGTTTGTAATATTTGACTGCAATATTGCTCCCAGTTTTACATAAAAATTAAACCAGGTGAGACAGAGTTCATATGGTCAGCTGGAAAGCTAACCTGAGAGTGATTATTCAGTTTGCTAGTGCTTGGAGGGGCATGGTTTGGCCGTGGCCAGGAGCTTCACTTAGTGTGCCAGGTGCAGTCCCTTCCAGAAAAGGGGGAATCTGGCCACTACCACACATACTTTGGACCACTCTAGTGTGAGGCTGCCTTTGAAAACTGTTCAGTAACTATAGCTGGCTCAGAATACCAGGCAATTACTAGAGATCTTTATTTGGAGAATTTGACTGTATTGCTTTTTGCACTGGCTTGCAGCATGTGTCCAAACCCAATTCATCCCTGGCTATAACCTCTAAAGCCACATATAGTTTAGGTCTGGGAAATCTGAAGGCTATCTGCTCCCCACTCATGATTCTGTCCTCCTTTTAAGATCCTCTGGGATGCTCTGCTGTTCACCCTTCTATCATTTGAGGTTGCTTAATGAATAACTTCGTGGTTGTGCTGCCCAGGCTCACAGACTCCCTTCCCAGCCTTCAGAAAGATAATTAAAACTCTTTTGGTTAAGATTTGCTTTTGTTAACACAGAATATGTTTATGATGCTCCTGTTGTTTGCAAGTATATAAGCCCCATTGAGGCCTAGTGGACTTACCTTTGAATAACTGGTAGAAGAATTTCCATATCAACTGCATTCACTTTGTGTTTGCAACATTGAGAACTGCAAGTACCGTACACTGTGTGATTGTGGGTCTAAGTGCAGAATGTAATCATAGAACCACAAAGCTGGAACAAACCCCAGGGTAAGCAATGGCTCTAAAAACGAGACTCAAGAGCCAACAGCACGCTTAGGTGCCAGGAAAATATCAACAGCTCTATCTTATGCATGTCTAAGTTCCATTAACTTCAATAGAACATTGCCAGGTGTGGCCAGGAGTGCAGCCTAAGACATCTGTACTTGGACCACACAGTGTAACTACTCCCAGCATGCATCCAACATTCAACCAGCTGTGCAGAGTAGTGCAGGCCAGCCTTTGCCAACTTGGTGCCCACTGGCTGGGGTTGATGGGAGTTGTAGTCCAAAACATCTGGCGGGTACCAGGTTGGCCAAAGGCTCTTTAGGTTATACTGGCTAATTCTGCATTGGCATCACACATTGAATGTAAAGCACACCAGTAGATCTGTGCTTGCGCCAGGTCAGAGAAATTACTGGGCCTGATGCCAAAGGTAGGATTCTATTCTTCTTGTCTTCCTACCAATGCTGACTTCTAATGGAGCAGTGCTAAGGCCAGAACTTATTTTGTTGAGATCTTCAATAACTCCATGGTATACTTTTCAAAATGTCAAAAGCTTGCCGGCTGGGGGGGGGGAGTATTTTCCTCACCATTTGTTGTGTGAATAAATTTTGTGATAAAAGAGCACAGGTGCCTATTTCACCACGTAAGCATGCTGTAGGAAACCCCTGCTAATCAAGGCTTCCTGCCATGAGCACAACAACAGCGAAAGCAGCTTTGTCATAACATGGCAAGTTATAGGAATGATACATGCATTTCATCAGTTGTGACCTGGCCTTTATGGCTTTATGGCTGTGGTGGAGACCCTGGGTCCTTCAGATGTTGTAGCCCAGCAACATTTGGATGGCCACAGAACTCCTAGCCCAGCTTTAGGGGAAGGCTGAAAAGTGCTCCAGGGACAAATAAATAGGCTACCCGAGGCAACTCCATGTATGACTTCTGAGGAATCTTTTTAGCAAAGCGCTTCTTGCTTCTACAGTTTTGAATGTAATCCCAAAAAAACCTTGCGCAACTCTTATTGATTTGAGGCACATGGCAAAATACACTTAGACGCCACAGCTCAACAACTGAGTCTCTGGAAGAGGGGGAGGGTGTTAAAAATCTAAATTAGTGGAATAAATAATTTGGCCAAAGGTAGCCCCTAGCAAAGTGTTCCTCAGTCTTAATCGTCCCTGCCCCAATCTTAGGTCCAATGCCTTGTCCTTTCGTGCTGGCATCTGCTGGCTGGTTGGGATTCCCGAGTGCAGTTATTTTTCAGTGCTGTGCAAGAAACACCTGAAAAATCTAAACCGTTTTGACTATAAAAACTACAGCTGTGCTTCCTTTTTCTGGTGCCCTCTGCCCTCCTTATCTCATTGCAACAGGCCTTCTTGGTGCATCACAGTGAACAAGACAAAGTATGGAACGAGCTGTCCCAATGCCTGCAGGAATCCATAGAAACTCAACTTTGTGAACAGCTCCACAAAGACTTGTTTTCTCAGAAGGACTCTTTTGCAGGGCACCTTATCCAGACACTTGGCCTTTGCTACTGTGACAGTGATCAGCTATTCCACAGAGAGCAGCAAAGCTCCAAGACCTTAAATACCTGCAGAGAGTAGATGGTCACAATAAACCAGTCCCAGAAGAAAACTGATATTACCGAACAGTCAGTCCCCAGGGGACTTAAGAAAAATGGCTTTTGAATTGCCTGCGAAACAAAATGCTTACAAGTGAGGGTTTGTTGCAAGCGTGTGTACTGAGAAAACAGCGGCTTCAAGTTGCTGCCTTCTTTTGTGATTAGCCACAACTTACTTTGCAGTGTGTAGCATGCATACCCAATTGCCACAAATGTCAAGGCCAGTAATTGTTACCAAGTTAGTAGAAAAGGCTGGATGGAAGCAGATATGAGAGAAAAGCAGCAACAGCAGCAGAGATTCCCTTCTCTTTTTTTGGCAGGATGGCCTCCTTCAAAACACTACTCCAGGCCTCCAGGATTTATCCTTAACAGCGAACCTGCGAGGGATTGCTCCAAGGTCCCATTCTATTGCCAGGCTTACATGTGACCAATCATTCATCTGGTCATGCAAAATGGCTTGACCACTGGAGAGGCTGTTTCAGACAGGCACATACTGCAGAGGTGGAGCCTTGGCATCAACTGATCTGAACAAAGGTTCAGAGAAGACATTGGTGCTGCTTGGCACCCCACTCCCAAGTATGGCCCAAAGCCAGCGGGGCAAGAATGGAAGGAGGCTCATGTATTCTGGGAAGAAAGAGGCAAGGATGCATGGGAAGAAGCACAAGAGGGGACGACAGGCACAGATTGAGCCAGGGAGTAGTCATAATATAATAAAATAATAATAATAATAATAATAATAATAATAATAATAATAATAATAATAACAACAACAACAACAACTCCCAGGGAGTACTTTGGATGACTTGTCCATTAAAGGCATATTGAAAGTCTGTCTTCAGATATTAAGCTGGCGGCAACAGGACACAAAGAAAATTCTCAAGATATTGTAAGCAAGCTGCTTAAGGGGGGGGGGGAGAGCTGTAAGACTAAGAAGAAGGGGGAAAGTGAAAGAAGGCTGAGAGAAACAATGGCACAGAGAAGCGCAAAGGCTTACAGAAAGCAACAAAAGTGTTGGCAGAGTTGTGGATATTTTGCTGGACAGTACGGGGATGAGTAAGAGCAGTGGAAAAAAGCTGGCAGCAAGAAGGGCCTGCCTGCAGATTATCTGATGAGCTGCATGTCTTGCACTGTTAATGAGGAAGCACCTATGAATCATCATGTAGGAGGAAAGACCTGATTAGTGTATGTGGCGAAGACCGATCCTCTTGGAATGATGGCTTGTGCTTCCCAGTGTAAATACTTGTGGAGTTTTTAGATGTTCAGATACACAACTGCCTTGGATAAATACAAAATGAAAATGGATGTGGATGCACACTTGTGGGTGAGTGTGCAGGACTGAGATTACTGTGCCTTAATGCTGTGTCTTCACACTCCAACAAATGAGCCTTTTTAGAACAAAATAGAACATTTATTGGCTGCATTGTGCTTCTGTTGCTTAGGGAAACTTTAACTGCATGTTTTGGGCTTATTTTGTGAAGCCACGGTGCCTCCAAATCACGTCGAGAGGTACATGTGGAAGGAGAGCTACTACCACATCTATCTGCAGTAACAAACCTCCATTTACAAAAGGGATGGGGAACCTGTGGACCTCTAGATGTCGCTGGCCAATGGGTCAGTTTGATAGGAGATGTGGTTTAGCAACATCTGAGGGCCATAGGTTCTTTAGACCTGGTTTACAGCAAAAGTGAAAAGCAACCACAGAACTGCTTTTTGTTGGCATGTTATACTGAGGTGCATCACCACAGCTCTTCCTTTGTACCTGTGTGTGAGGGAGCACCCTGCGTCATAAAGGAAGCCCAACTTTTTTAAAAAAAGAATTAAGAGTTTCCATGAGTTTGGGTGCCTCTGGTATAGCAGGGATTGTCCTAACAATTCATTTTGATGTTTCTGGAAGCACCTGTAAGATTAATAGTATCACAGCTACATTGGAAGAAATCTTTTAGGTATGGTTCTTTCTCAGTTGCTTTTAAGAAAGGTCATGATCACAGCACCTTCATCATCGTCCATTCGTTGCCCATGATCTTCCGTTTTACAAGCACAAAAAGCAACCCACTTTTCCAGGAAGGGCAAGGTCACTCTATAAATTGCTAACAAAGACAGCAATGCAGACATGAATTCCATCTTGTGATTTCTCTTCACTAACTATAGGGTGTATTTTATGCATTTCTGTAGGCTCAATCACTCCACTCTTCTTCTCACCAGGCCACTGCATTGCACCACGTGAAAATGTATTGACATGCATCAATACACCTGACACATTCTTCCTTTGCAAGAGAATGAAACTTGGATCCTAAGACGATAGAGCAACCTGGGATGTGGGCCTGAGTAGCCCATGCCGGAATTTTGCTCATCACTTTCTTTTCACCATGAGTACAACAAGGCCTATCTTCATTCCTTAAAAGGGCAGAGTGGAATAAAGAAGAAAGCAAATGCTTATTAAAAACAATGTACAAAAAAATATGTTGTTAGAGTGGCCAAGTTGGATACAAAGTTCCCAGACAGATCAGATCTTTTCTTCAAAAGGGTTTCCCAAATGCCTGAAAAATAAAATATATATAGAACAACCCTCTCTTCTGGGTACAGTTGGGTTTCGAATAAACATTTGACTCCTTGATCCAGACAGCATTCGAAGCTGTGGGTAGGGAACAGGAAAGACTCCACAGGAACAGCAGGGAGATCAGGTGGTGAGTATCTTTGAAACATTCATTCATTGGACGTGGCTGGACTAATTAAAATCACTTGGAAGCCAGGAGCTTCTTTGGCTTTATAAAGAGATCAGGATCAGGCCTGTAAAGAGGAAAGTGCCTCAGGAATCACTCCAGAGAAGGTGGGTCACCGATTAAGCTAAGAGTGTTTGTACTCTTCTCTCCACCTGGCTTCACACTTTTTCTACAAGAACTATCAGATACTGTACCTCCACCTAGAGCTCTAAACCCAACATTATTCTGCACAAATGCCTTACTCTAGACCACTATTAAATGACCAGAAGTCTTGTCTTCTTTTCCATCTAGTCACACTACTTACGATACCCTGGGTTTAAGGTTTCTGACACAGAAACTATTCCAAAAAGCACACTGCTAGGCTTGTGTGCTGTTGCCAGGATCCTAACTGAGAAATGTGTGTAGCTAACAGACTAATCATGTACGGTCAAAACTGTGCACCTTGCTATATGCATTAGACACCGTCAGATACAGTAGCTCCTTCAATGAGAATACAGCAGCTCTCCAGTTCAAAACATATACACAATTGAGTCTATGAAGGATCTGTTACAGCAAAAATATAATTTAGGGGGAACCGCAGAGCAGCCTTTCCCAACCTTGGTTCCCAGATGCTGGACTCCAACTAACTATCAACTCCACCCAGCATGGCCAATGACCAGGGAGGATGGGAGCTGCAGTCCAGAAACATCTCAAGAGCACCAGGTTGAGAAAGTACATATTAAAATAGTAACATTAATCTATATTTAACAGATCCATTTTGCAGATATACATAGTGGCTCCCAATTTCCTGGTGTTTACTATATTTATCAAAGTAGAAGACTGTGAAGAGTACTGCAAGTTAAAGTTCTAAATAACTGAACATAAGAATTCTTTTTTTTTCTTTTGCCAGAAAAATACATTTTGTGTATTTTTACAAAGATGCAACAAAACTGGATAACTGAATTAAGCTGTGGAGGTTTCCAGGCAGGAGGAACTAAAACTGATAACTGACCAGTGATGAGTCTTCTGCATCAGGAGAAATGGCATCTTCTAAACTTAACTCCTCTTTCTTCTCCCTCTCTTCTTCAGGCCTACAGTAAACACAGAAGAACATAGTCCAGTATATAAAATGGAAACAACATGGAGCAGAATAAGTCATCCTCCCTGTGCTATTGCTTGAGCAGAGATGTCCACTAATAGCTGACGAGGGACCTTCCAGAACAGATTGGGGAGGGAGGAGCTGCCAGAAATTAGCAAAAATTGCCTACCCTCTTCCATTAGTGAATGCCTCCTGCTGGATCAAAAGCCCCTTTGCCTGTGCAACATCACCAATTAGATACAGCCTACTGCTGAAGTTTGTTTGTGTGTGTTTTTAAAGAAGAAAAAGCTACACACACACACACACACACACACACACACACACAAAAATATATATAGTCTATACAAAGAAAACCATATAATTGCAGCGGTGCAGAGTGTGGAGCTGACGTTTCCAATTGTGTAAATAATGTGCATGCAAAACCCAGAACTCAATCCCATACAACCAAACTCAGTATGGAACAACAGCAACAAAGAAAGACACTAGGAATTTCAGCCCTAGGTTAAGTAGGATAGTTTTCACAATCACAAGAGGGCAGCATCTCAGTCCTTTTTTTTCCTTTCCAACTCAATACAGTGGTAACTCGGGTTAAGTACTTAATTCGTTCTGGAGGTCTGTTCTTAACCTGAAACTGTTCTTAACCTGAAGCACCACTTTAGCTAATGGGGCCTCCTGCTGCTGCAGCAGCAGCAGTAATGGACTGAATGAGAGCCAACAAACTGAAACTGAATCCTAACAAAATGGAGATACTGTTGGTGGGTGGTTCTTGTGTCTGGGAATTGAGGATTTGGCCTGTTCTTGATGGAGTTCTGCTGACACTCGGGGAAGTAACAGCCCAAAGGGCAACTTACATACATGTAACCTACCCCATCTCAGTTTCTGGCTCTGTCTCAAAGTCAAACTCCAGGTCTGTGGTCCTAGCCACTTTGTGCTGCGAAAGGTCTTCTGGAATCGTTCTATTCCTTAGTAATTCAAGCTGGAAAAGAATATTTTTGGGGGCATATTAAAGAACACACAGGGTGGGTTTTTTTTGTATAGGCAGATGTGAAAGAGGCCACTCCCCATTCCCTGTTGCACCTGTGACCTCATTTTCATCTACCCCATCCCTTCAGGGGTCAGTTTTGCCGTTCCTACACCTACACATTTCCCCCATATATTACACTTCTCTGTGCTATTTGCCTTTTATGTTGCCGTATCACTGCTCTAGGGTCTAGCACTGGTTTTACTGAGAAAGGTATTAGCATGCATTAGGGTGCTATAACAGGCATTGAAAGCAATGCTTCGGCCAGCATTTTTTTCCTGACAAATATACATATATTCATCTTCAAATTATTATTTTTTTCAGCCCAATACTCTCTGCAGGAATATTCAAGAAAGAGTTTTTGAAAGGTTCACATTAAAATAAAATGAAACACAAATTAGGCTTTCTAATGTCGTACCTCAATTTTTGAGCATCTCGGAAGCCAAACATTTTGGAACCCAAACACCGAAAACTAATTGCTTCCATTTCCGAATGCACCTCAGAAGTCAAACGGCTTCTGCTGCATTTTTTTTCTTTTTTCTCCATTGACTTTGCCAACCGCCCTTTGCGCCTTGGTTGTTGAACGTTGCGGAAGTCAAACAGTCTTCCGGAACAGATTACGTTCGACAACCGAGGTACCACTGTAGTAATAAGAAGCAACAGTTGGATCCCCATATTCCCAACCAGCTTGCTTAGTAGGTTTCCATTATTGTTAACCATACAAAGTGCTGGCAGGCTCTTCCTTCTGTGGTCTACTTACTGTGGTCAGACGCTCCAAGGCAGCAAAACGTTCTTCCCACGTGGCTGTGGATTTCTCAAAGGCTTCGTGTCTTTTCAGTAGCTTCTCCACAGCATCCACAGTTTGCCCATAATCACCGCTGGAGAGATAGGGCTCCTGGGCAATGAGCCACGCCTCGGCCACTGAGGCATCCCTGGAAAACTGGCACACCTCGAGCACTGGTGTGTGAAGAGGAGAAGGGAAACCAGAGAGAGGGTCATGACTCAGCATGTAGGATGCACACACATTGATGGCTGGGCCTTGTCCTACATGGAAAAGTGCCCACTTGGAAAAGACTCCTACATGGCCTACATGGAAAAGCCTCATTCCAGTCAGCCCACCTAGGAAACACCTCGCGGGATACTTACACAAGCGAAGCCAGTCCCAACGCCTGTCCCACTTCTCCACCATCTCCCTCCTCTTCTCTGCCAGCTGCATCAGTTTTTCTTTTATCTAAAAGGAGAGGGAGGAAAGTTTTCTCTCTCCCTCCCTGCCACAGGTTTCATGGCAGTTAGGTTAAGTGCACAGAGTTTCCTGCTCTAACTATGTATAATGCTTACACGAATCCCGCTTTTCTTTCTTACCAGAAAAAACCCTAAGACAGCGCACGCACACAACAATGATGACATGGGCAGATGCTCAAAGCTAAGCACACCTAAGTGCCTTACATTTCCCTCTGTGCTGGGTTGTGGACAGAAGGCATGGAATACCTATTAGATATTCACATAATATAGATGAAGTGTGGGGATTTTTCATTCTGTAGTTTCTTGGGACAATTAAAACTATTGTGCATGAGCAAAAAACACAGGCAAAATAGGGAGCAGCTCAGGCCCATGTTTTATGCCATGGCAGCAGACCCCATCTTTAAATGAGAGTTTGCTCCATGTTTGTGGTAGGCACTGAACTGTCCTACCTATTCATACTTTTTGCAACCTCCACAGATCCTCTTCCCCCTCTTGGAGCAATGCACATACCCCACCCCCACCGTGAGGTTGCAGACATGCACTGTGAAATGGAGAACCCCCTTCCACTCTCCCCATCAGCTGACGGGCAGGAGAAAGAGGTGCTTTGCCAGCCTATGCTCATCCCTTTCCGAAGTGCCAAGCATAGGGCTGGCAATGCCCCGTGTGCTATGGTTCCTATCTGGCTCTCAGGCGCTTGGGAAACTCACATAAGGGATTTTAACAGGTAGATGAGACAAACTACCGGTCACTCATATGATGACATAATGATTGTCAGGCAGGCCGTCCCGCTCATCTGTCACAGGTGTTCATGAGAATTCCCCAGAGTGAAAAAGCCTCTCCTTCCCCTAAATAGAATTCTGAATGGGTTGCTGAAGACGTCAGAGGGGGAGAGGGGCTGCTCTGTCATAAATGCCACCTGGACTCATGGCTGAAGGAGGAAGCACCTTCGTTCCAGAAAGCCAGTGCCTCCATCTACACCCGCAGGAACCTAAGGTGGGGATGCTTAATATATATTAGTCATCTGTCACAACAAAGCTTGTGCTGGGAAGCCCTCACCTCATCTGCAGCATGGTGCCTGCGCTGCAGCAGGGCTTTGCCAAGATCAAAGCAAGTGGTGAAGCTTTTCTGCCTGGTGTCTATCTCGGACTTTATGCCCTGGTGGTGTTTCATCAGAAGCTCCACAGACGAAACATCCCTTTAAACGGGGAAAATAATGGAAGAATAAACAAGCAGCAGAACGTTACTAACACCCAAGCGGTCCTCAGCCCAAGGACTTTTTCTCAAGTTGTCGGAGATCTCCTGAAAACCAGTCTCAAAGGCATGCAAAGCCTGAATCAGCAAATGTGATGTGCAACTGGCTTCCAGCCAGGCTGCTTTCCAGAATGTTACAGCTCACAGGGCTGATTAAAAAAAAAGGGGGGGGGGAGATTATGAACTTGGTAAGCAGCTCTTGAGAGTTGCATCAGCATGCCAGGAACTACAAATGGTTTCTCTAGCATCTGGGTGGGAAAAGAAAAAGGGGTGGGTGGGAGTCCATTCCTATTCCATCTTGTTACCTGGGCTTCTCCTGTGTTTCAATCTGCCGGATCACACTCTCCATCCAAGATATGAGGTCCCGGACCATGCTGAAGAAGCGGAACTTCTCCGCCGTGTCAACCAGCTGAGCCCGCCGCCCCTCACAGGCAGTAAGCAGGGCCTTCCAGGCCTTCACCACCTCCTGCTCTTGCTTCTGAATAGCGACGGCCCTTTCCCCAGCATAGGCTGCCTGCAGACGTACCGCCACCTCCTGGAAATGCTGAACCTGCCAGAGAAGAGGGAACTTTATACTGCAACCCAAGAACGTACACTTCACACCTAAGACCAGAGTCACTTCCAGGAAACCTGTTTAATGGGCATTCAGCCTGTCTGTGGGGAGATTAGACAATGTTGCATCATTATCCAACACTTTCCCTACTGCAAAAAGTCTCGGTTTTGGGGAAAATTTGTTTTGGATGTCCACATCAAGCGTCTGTTTTGCAGCCTGAATGCGTTAGACGCGACAGAAGCCTGCTCAAAAATACGGGTAGTATGGAAGCATGTTGGCTATGCAAGTCTCTCCCAGACATGGTTTCCTAATTTTAAAATGGAAGCATGAAGGACCAGTTTCATAGGGAAACGAAAACATTGAGAATCTGGTTTGGGCTCCGTAGCGCAATAAATCAAGAATGCCAGTTAAGCCAGAAGAGACTGTTTTCCTTATGTTCCAAAGTCTTCCAAGGGAGGATGCTAACTTCAATCAGGTCTGGAAAACGCCACATAGACCTGTTCAACTTCCCTTTAGCCAAGGCACTCAGATGACAGAAAAATGTGGAAGGTCAAGGCCGAGCATCCCTGGAGTGCTCAAACACATATATTTCTGATCTATACCAGGGATTATACCAATACAGTTCCCCATGTTGTCCAGTAGTGAGCTATAGACTTGTAAGGTATGTGGTTACCTGCTGTCCCAACAAGTGGATGTCTCGCTCAAACGCTGTGTGCATCCTGTGGAAAGACTCTGCTGTGTTGACGTCCCGGCCCAACTCCTCCGGCAGCTCCTTGTGCTTCTCCTCAATGAGAACCAGGATCTCACCACCATCATAGAAGAACTTGTGCAGTTCATAGGAGGCAGCCAGCAGCTGTATCCTGGTATCAATCAACTCTAACAAGTCAGCCCAGCTCTCATTCAGACTGTCCTTCAACTCCGCAATCGTGGCAGCTTCCGGGTGGCCAGCATCAATCAGCTGCTCAATTATGAGATTGACACCGTCCACCCGCTCCTGCCCGATGTTTCCTGTTTCCCGGGTGAAGTCACGAAACTTATCTCGCAGTAGCTAGCCAAGAAACAAACCAGAGAGAACATGAGCATTCTAAGAGGTCTAATCTCATTCAACAATGGATGCAATGTCACTTTCTGTAGATCCAGAACCCATGTTCAGTCCCAAATTACAACATGATGCAAAGGAGCGTAGGGCTCTTTTATTTTGCATTGTGATGTAAGAGTGTTGTTCTTTTCAGTTGCAGGCTGTCACTCAAAATTGAAAAAGCCTACCAACATATGAAAACTTATGCCATAAGACATTTGTTAGCCTTTAAGGTACCACAATGTTCTTTCTTGTTTTTTCTGCAGCACACTAATGTGGCTGATTTTCTGAAAACAGCTTACAACAGCCACTCTTGTCATAACACAAGCTCTCTTCAGACATTAGCCAAGTGCAGGTATGTTGGAGTGACAGCACCATGCGCTCCAGCCTGTCCCTGACTAGACATAGCAACATGGTCTGAAGGGGGCTCCTAAGCAAGTTTGCTTGAGTGTGCTTACAAGTCCCTCCTGTGGCTGGGAAGCCTGAATGATCCCAAGGACAGGGAGGCTGGTAAACATGTTCAAGGGAACACATTTGCGAGCCCAATTGTGACCTTGCTGCTGAATGTGGTTAAGTCAGGAGTAGAGGTGGCAAGGTTGTCGGACACAGCGCCATGTCTCCAACACACTTTTACTTTCCTAATATTTGAAGAAAACTATAGTGATTTCTGCACTCCAGGCTGCATGTCTTTTGTTATATAAAAAAGATAGTGCCTAAACATGTAAACACAAAAAGATATATTAAACACAGGATAATTTTAACAGGTAAAAGAGAAAAAAGAAAAAAATGTGAATATGTAAATATATATGTAATCAAGAGGACAAAATAAGAAAATTAAATTATCCTTTAAATTACTAAATAGTTTGCAACAGCATATGCGGTTACTTATTTTCTTGTGCCTTATTGCACCAGTACATGGCAAGATTATTCCACTTAAAAAACAATTACTTGTTTGTTTGTGCCTTTACGCCAACTTATAACATTAGTTAACTTTGCCATGTGGGCTGATTCCCATACCCTAACAAGCCACTCTTCCAGCATAAGAATAAATGATAACTTCCCATTGTAAACGTGCAGTGGTTAAACCCTCCATACATCAGGGGTTCCCTGTATGTTAAATGCAATTGAATTTTAACACACCCTGTACCACCTAGCAGCAATGTTTCATCTGGCCACCACATGACCGTCTGCAGTCAAATAACACCACTCACCACCCATCATCCTCATTCACATGGTACTTATACCCCTAAAGTGGAACTGGCATCTCAAGAGAGATGGGGGACTAAGACACCTGGCCACAATGGGCTGCCTAATGCACATTCTGACAGTGCTTGCTCACAGTGACATGGTCGAGGTCTTGGCCCATCTCTGGGGATGATGCCACTACATCTCTCTCTGCGATCCACTGCTCCAGGTCATCAACTTCTCGCTTCAGCTTGAAGAAGTGGCACATGTGCTCCAGCTTACGCCTGCGCTCCTCAGACTGGTCTTTCAAGCCTGCATACTGCTTGTCTACTTGCCCCTGCAGCCGGATTATCTCCTCCCTGAAAAACACCAAAGGAGGACGTGCCTGAGCTATATCGCCCGCCAAAGGAAGAAAGACACAACCCAGCAGATATGCAGTGGGCTGCGTTTCCGGAGGACCAAATGACAAGATATGGGATCTATGGTGGGTCAGTTGATACCACGCTCCACAGAACTTTTAAAAAAAATCTCCTTGCTGTTCTCTTCCAAAGCTTTGAGAGACTGGGAAACAGCAGCCAAACATACTTACCCTTCCGGGTGTCCAGCAGAGAGCAGCTTCTGAGCCCAGCTAGCCAGCTGCTTGATGTTTTTGCCGTACTCTTCTATGGACCGCTGCTGGCGAAGGAGTCTCTTCAGCATCACAATGCCACTCTCTTCGTCCTAGGAAAAGAAAACCCCTCCAGTTACTGATGGCATCTTATCCTGCCCCGGAGTGGAGCCAACCCAGGAGTGGCGCATCCCATTTCACTGTGCTGCCCCATCACTCCCCCCCCCCCCGACCTGGGGATGTGGCAGCAGCTTCCGGCAATATTAGCACCTTTACCTTTGGCTTCTCATCAGTCCCCATATAGAGCTCCTGCTCACTTATCCAGGACTCTGCTTCACCAGCATCCAAGTAATATCGCTGAGCCTCCCTTGCTTCTTCCAGGCGCTGCAACCTCTTTGACGTTTCCTCTTGCAAAGTGCTCCAGGAATCCTTCAGCTGATTCAGGCGCTCTTCGGTATCCCGGAAGTCTCCATCCCCCTCCGCTCCAGCCAGCATGGCCTCCCCTCTGAAAAGGACATCCTCAATGCGTGGGGCATGGCCAGCAATTTCTTTCTGCAGCGTCTAGCAAGGGACAGAGGCACTTTTAAGGAGGTTTGGTTAAGATCAGAAACCTCTTTGAAGGGAGCTCTTCCCATTTACTGAGTAGTCATTAATAGGGGCTACTGACAACAATGTCTAACATGATGGCAATATTCAGGTCTTGCAGGCTGCTGCAAAGGGAAGCACTTTGGCATCTACCTGCATCCTCACCCACCCCGAGGGAACTCCTTTGACTCAGGGCTTGTACACACCAGAGTTTAGCATGGGCTAGGGTCTGCCTGTGTCCCCATTTATGCAGCATCGTCCATACAACATCACTCTCAAATCAAGCTGTAAAGGGAGGAGGCTTGGCAAGGGGATGAGGCATCTGGCAGAGAGTGGTGAGTAGGCAAAGCTGGAGAGCTCCTGGTACATGCATATTTGAGAAATCCTCCCACTCCATTTGCTAACAGCTATTATACAGACACCACTGAACGTTTGGATGTTTGCAGTCACAGCCAAAATCCACCCAGCCAGCCTATGTGTTCATTCCAAAATGCAATTAAATTAAATTGGCAGGGAGGGACGGGACGACAAAACTCAGAGGTGGTGGACAGACTCACCTGCATTTTCTTCGTAAGCATCTGTACTGACAGGAGGTTTGTGCCATGGTCAGTGGACTGAGCAAGAGGCAATCGCTCTTGTACCCAAAGCTGGAATACAGAAGAATTACTAAAGTGCAGGTACAGAAAAGTCAGGCTATATATGTGTACACAAGTGGGGTGGGTGGGGGATGAAGTAACACTTGTATATTGGATCCTGAACATCCTGGAACTCAGACATTTTGGCTCCTGAATACCGCAACCCGGAAGTGATGGTTCTGGTTTGTGAGCTTTCTTCTGGAACCTGAATGTCCGATGGGGCTTTCACATCTTCTGATTGGCTGCAGGAGCTTCCTGCAGCCAATCAGAAGCCTCAGTTTGGTTTTTGAACGTTTTGGAAGTTGAATGGACTTCCAGAACGGATTCCATTCGACTTCCAAGGTACAACTGCATTACTCTGTTTATCTAACACAGACTGCCTATGTGTCTCATGGGGACCAGTTGTACTGTAACAGCACCCCCTGCCCTCTAAATTAAAGTAATAAGGTTGACTAGAAGTCCTTCCTAATGGCACATTCAGATGATAGCTCACCAGTTCATCTTCCAGATCCCGGTCCAACTGGTATCGAGCCTTGGTTGTCTCCAGCTCCTTCCTCCTCTTATCCAATGGCTGCAGAAGATCCTGGAACCTTCTCTCAATGATCTCATGCTTGCCATCTGCTTCATGCAGGTCTCCTCTGGTTGAAGGGGCGTGAGACAGCAAGTCTTCCATCTCTTTCTTCCTCACACTTACTTGCTCATCTAGTCGCTGAAATTAGAAAGCCTCTATTAACTCAGCCATCTTGTCAAAATTTATATTTTTGGGGGCATAGGCTTTGGGCTTGGTGACATATTTACAAATTTCCAGCCTGACTTTCCCATTTCATTTCCTAGAAAAACAAGGACACCCTTTTTATTCACACCTGAGACTGGAGAGACTTGAAGAGAACCATCATGGAAACAGTAATTGAGGAGGGTTGGGCCTTTCTTTGTGAGGGGTAAGAAAATGGTGGTCTCAGCAAAAAATGGAGAGCCCCTGTTCTGATGGCAAAGGTGAAAGAATACACTGGAATCAGGGTGAAAAGGGATTATTGCAGTATCTAAGGTCTTTCCAGGCACACGACCTAAGCTCTGTGTCTGAGTGCTGGTTGGTTTGGTGTGTTTTTTTGCCCTGGCGCTTACCCCACAAAAACCCACTCTGTAGCACTCAATTGGAACAAATGTCAAGTCAGGCTTTCGTGGACTGCTGTTTGCTCCGAATGAACTTTAAAGAGGTTTTTAACAAGGAAAGTTCTGGAGCAAAAAAAGGGGGGCAGTTCAAGAGCTGGACACAGCCCTGCCACACCCCTTAGTGCGGGCAGGGGGATTGTTAACAGATAAGCACCCCCTCCCCTGCCGCCTGGCAGCAGGGCTTTGAACTGACTTTCCAGATCCCCCCCCCCAGCAATGGGTATCTGCATCGACTCCTCCCTTCACCCTGGAAGTGGTATTTGACTAAGTTTTTATCAGACTAGACCCACTGAAAATAATGTACCTAATTTAGTCATGTTCGTTAATCGGCGAATGCCACCCCCTGTGACTTACTTTCAGGTTCTTCAGTAGGATGTTGACACTGGTGAGATCTTTCCCTTGGGCATCAGATTTCAGCTGCTCCTCCATCTCACTAATCCATGCATCAAGGTCAGCACAACTCTGTGCATAAAGGTCAGAGCGGTTGGCATCAAACAGGTGCTGAGCCTTCTCATCTGTGGTTGCTTGCAGCTTGTCCCAAAGCTGGTGCAGCTCCTCTAGCCTCTGGCAAACAATGTGTTCATACTGGGGCTTCTGCTTTGCTAGCTTCTGCCCTTCCTGGAGAAAAGAGAGAGGGGATGGGGGGAAGACATGGAAGCACTTGTCAGAGCAAAGGTCTGGCTAAGAGGAAGGCCATCTATTTCTCATCAAGAAAATACAGAGTAAGAAATACAGGGTTGGCAGGAGATGGGTCTTTGTAGTCAACTACATGCAGTGCTCCAAGTGGTTGCAGGCAACACAACATTAGCTGGTGGCTGGATGAGGGCAGGATAATGCTCCGAAATATCAGGAGTCACTAAGGTATAGAGACAAGGGAGAAAAGAGCTGGGAGAGATGTCACACTACTCCAGGTCTTGCAAGAACTTACCTCATCTACATTCTCTAGCCATCCTTGGTTAGAAACAAGTTCTGCCATGAAAGACTGGTGCTTCAACCATTTGCTGTGCAGGTTCCGGGCTTCATCGTAGGATATGTCTTGCGCTGTGAGCATCTTCTCTTCAATCCAGATAGTAAGCTGCAAACAAAGGAAGTTAATTACTGCAAAGGAAGGTTATAGACTTTTGCCAAACTCCCTTAACATTTTGCTAGTACTTGAAGCTAAGTGATAAATGTGGGTAAAATAATTAGCTAAACAAACTCAAGACTGTTTTGTTCATATTCTTACTTAATTCTCTCCCCACCCACCCACCCACTTTATTTCAGCCACTTTTTAATGACTGATTGTGCTTCTCTGAAGTACTTGGAATCATAGGGCTGAGATGCGGAATTTATTTTTCCTGCTCCAGAGGCTAGGACGTTAACCAATGGATTCAAGTTACAAGAAAAGAGTTTCCAACTAAACATCAGGAATAACTTTTTGACAGTAAGAGCTGTTTGACAAAGGAATGGACTCCCATGAGAGGTGGTGGACTCTCCTTCACTGGAGGTTTTCAAGCAGAGGTTGGATGGCCATCTGTCATGTATGATTTAGTTGAGATTCCTGCATTGTGGGAGGCTGGACTAGATGTCCCTCAGGGTCCCTTCCAACGCTACAATTCTATGATTCTAGGAACTGAAAGGTGCAGTGAGAAGTATTTACTGCTGGCATAATCCAAAGTTATAACCACCATTTGGAGAAGAAGGATAAATGCAGATGCACCTTAGATTGGTGGTAGCAGGAGTAGTAGGCCTGGCATCCTTACCTCCTGGCAATTCTGTAGGAAGTTCCGCAGCTCATGATTGTCCTTCAGCAGCACCAAGGCCTCTTGAGATTTTGCAATGTTTCTATTGTACCTAGAAACAACAATAGCGCCATTCTTAAATGGCTATTATTTATTCAATTTATATCCTGCCCTTCCTCCCAATTGTCCAATAGCTTAGCTCAGAGGTTTTCAACCTTTTTGAGTGCATGGCTCTCTTAAACAACTACATTTTTTCTGCTGCAACCTTGTGGGGCTCAGGAGCCCAGTTATGTCACCCCTTCTCTGCAGAGCTGGCAGCCTCTCTCCCTCTTTCGAACTCCCTCCCTTGTGGAGTGTTCCCTCAACCTCCTCTCCTCTCCACCTCCTTGGTAGTCCTCTGGGCAGCTGCTGCTGCCTTCCCTGCTCTCTGAGTCCCCACCCCAAATGGAGGTGCCTCCCAGAGGCGCCATTCGCCTGCGGAGCTTATACCCAGGGCTGTTGCAACCATTGGTAGGCAGAGACGCGAGAGGGCATCAGAGGACGGAGGGAAGGAAAGAGGGGCAGAGGCCAATGTTGCCCGTGGCATCCCTGACCATCATTCAAGGCACCTCAGGGTGCCACAGTGAAAACCACTGGCTTAGCTAGTATCATAACACACTGGTCCCAGCAACCCAGAGAACCCTGCTACACTTGTCTGTATGTGTGTAAAGCAGCTGTGCACTGTAGACTTCCAATGACAGCCCTTTAGGGAAGGGCTGTAGCTCAGTGGTAGAACCAGCTGCTTTGCATGCAAAAGGTCTCAGGTGTAACCCATGACATCTCCCCAGGTAGGGCTGGGAGAGACTCCCTGCCTGCAGCCCTGGAGAGCCACTGCCAGTCAGCATAGTCAAAACTGAGCTAGATGAGCTGCTTCCTAAACTCCTGAATCATTCCATATCTCAAGCACAGAGGCAGAAAATAAGAATCACACATCAATGGGGCTCAAGCCTTGTATGTGGTCAAAAACAGAATGCTGCTATGTAGGCTAGAAATGGGACAGCTCAGTCGACAGAGCATGAGACACTTAATCTCAGGGTCGTGGGTTTGAGCCCCACATTGAGCAAAAGATTCCTGCATTCCCAGGGGTTGGACTAGATGACCCTTGGGGGCCCTTTCCAACTCTTCAATTCTATGATTCTATACAGTAATCACTGCAAGTTAAACAGGGCACAACACAATAGTGAAAGCAAGTAAACTGACTTCTCCATCCCTGCCTTAACTACATTTTTGCTCCTCCTCAAATGGCAGCTTTCAGCTTGGAGCTGCAAGCTCAGACTGTTGTCATGCTTGTCTTTTATTATCCTGGTTAAAGATGTATGAATTTTCCTTTTTAATAGGACTTGTGGGGAGGGATGGGTTTGCAGCTCAGAAAAGGCCTCCCCAGATCTCCTCATATGCATCTCTTGTTTTGGGCTATTATTGCCTCAGAACAAAAATCTGGGTGATGGTTTTCCTCTGTTTGAAGAGATAACCAAATCTCTCCCTTTCTCTCTCCCCACCCCCCTTCCACACACCTCCAGAGTGCTGTTCACTGTGATATCAGAGTACAGTGCAGTATCTTGTAGTTTAGGTAGGTGTTGGTCTGACACAGTTGATTATATATATATATATATATATATATATATATATATATATATATCCAGTAGCACCTTAGGGACCAACTAAGTTTGTTCTTGGTATAAGCTTTTGTGTGCAAGTCACCGGACCCTTATATATGGTGGGAGGGTGGGGTTTTTCTCAGGAGGGTAGATGGGTGATTGACTCAATGGGTATGGTAAACCTGTTGATGACTGTTAATGACTGCAATTAGTCCTACAGGAAAAAGCAAGGGATAGTATGCAGATGATTAGCATATGTAATGAGACAGGAATCCAATATCTCTATTAAGACCAGTTTTCTCCATAACTCAGTTTAGTGATAAGTTGTAATTCAGCAACTTTTCAGTGTATCTAAAGAAGTGTGCATGCACACAAAAGCTTATACCAAGAACATCCTTAGTTGGTCTCTAAGGTGCTACTGGACAATTTTTTATATTTTTTTGTATCTTGTAATGTGAGCAATAGTCCTGAGCTGTCCCGTTGAAACTATTCTACGGAAATTACCTCTCTTGAATCAGCTGCACTTTCTCCTTGATTTTATCAGAGTAAATATTTCCTTCAGCCACCAGCTTGTTCCCACTGGCCACCAGCCCTGTAATTTTTTCCTCGTTTGCTTCCATAGTAGCAAGGAAATCTTCAAATTTTCGGATAGCAGCCACTGATGCTTCCAAGGTGTCCGGGGGCTCGATGTGAGCCAGAGTGTATTCCTAAAGCAGTTATTGTGGAAGAAAACAAGTCAATTACTCAGAAAAACAGCACAGGAAGTTAAAAAACAACAACTCTCTTCTGCAAAGCCTAAAGCCAATTCTAGTCCACAACAGTCTGCATGTTAGTTTGGCACACTGCAGCCATCATATGCATGTCAGCTAAAGAGAAAGCACTTGAAATGCCTGCATAAAATAGAGCCCAGCTTTTGCAAACTGCTTCTATCAACTTGCCGCTAAGCACAGGATTCGGCTTGCAGCATGCATCAGGAAGACTTGTTTCTCCAATATTTCTCAATATGTGCTGAAATGCAGCTCCTGTACAGGAGAGGGTGCACAGCATGAGCAGGATTTTTCTGTGGCTGCCACATGCCAGCTGACAAGCTTCGTAAGACATGCAAGTGCTCAGATGGCAAATTCCACTACTGCTTCTCTGTAGAGCGCAACACTTACGACACTCAAGCACCAGGATGCAATCTTGAGACACTGATGTAACATACATAAAAGTTATAAGATGCATGTTCCCTGCTGCCATACCTGATTAGTAAGAATGATTTCCACTTGCTTTGCATCTTTAAGAAATTCCTGGAAGCCAAGACACTTGTGGAGGAATTTCTCCCTGCTATCCCACATTTTACATAAGGCATTCCAGCCTGTATCCATGCCCTGAAGCCGCTGCTCTAGCTGCTGATACTCAACATCTGTCTGTCCTTGGGTCACTCTGTCTCCTATCTCCTTGACACTGTGGTAATCATCCTTGTGTTGATCAATTTCTTCCTTAATGGCAGCATGCTGCTGCAGGAGGTGCTCAGCTTCTACCAGTGAGTTGGGCACCTCTTCTGAAGCAACAGCTTTTTGGGCCTTGAAGAGCCATGCCTGGAAGTCATCTAAGTCCTGCAAGAATTTGTGCAGCTTGCTGGCTTCTCCGAGAGAGGCCTCCTGGCTCTGCAACGTATTCTGCAGGTCCAGCCAGACTCCAGTGACAGCTGTCAGTCGACTGTAGATGTCGTCAGCTAGGTCAGGGTGCTCTTCGGCTAACCGGTGTGCTTCCTGCTGCAGGGATGCAAGCCGGCCTTGGATAGCTGCTAGGTCACGCTCAATGCCATATAACTTCCTCTGCATGGCAATCATGCCTGCCAGGTTTTTGCCAAGGTCCTGCGTAGATTCGATGACACTGGTTTTTTCCAGGATCCATTTCCTTGTCTCCTCGCAATCCACACAGTAATTGTGGAGGCTAAGGGCAAAGTCCACAGCTTTCCGCCTCTGAGCTACCATCTCCTGGAAGACTTTCCATCTAAAAGAAGCAGAGCAAAATGAATGAATGAAAGAATCGTTGCATTGAATGCAGCAGAGATCTTTTCTTTAGGTCCTTCTTTTTCATGCATCTGTTTTGGTCCTTTTAAGGGGAACTTACCTGGCATTCAGACGCTGCTGACACTGCCTCACACTCACACTGCGTGGATGCCCACTTTCTATTAGTCCAAAGGCAGCTTGATTGACCCCTTCAATCTGAGAAGCCAGGTTGTTCATTTCTTGCTCCAGAATATCAAACCTGAAATCAAGATCAGTTAATTAATTGAAAACTCAAGATGCACAGTGGATAACTTCTAAAGTCCCACTTTGAATGTGTTGTCTTTGTCCTATTCCTCCAAAACCCAATTTGAATTATAAGGTCTCATGCTACATTCAAAAAACACCTAAACTCAGGTATTGGTAGGTCACCAGGGGAAAGGAAATCCAGAGTAAAAAGCCTTTCCCCATGCCCTTGTGGCCCTGAGTCTTGCATACATGGTAATTTTGCTTCCAGTCTATCTTCATATAGTACAGCATTGCAATACAGGAAGACAATGGAGGAGGTTCAGGCTGCTAAGGACTAGGCCTGACACACTGAACCTTGAATTAAGCCCTTCATCTGCACTTTAGTGCTATATTTTTGAGGCCATTTCATGCATAAGAAATCATGTTTGCCAGGGTAATGTGTAGTTCTTTACAAAGCAGACTGTAACCCACAAAAACGTGTTCCACAATTACTGTAGATCCTGCAGTTGCTCCTTAATTGTCCCAGTTAATGTATGAAGCACTCCCTCCACAACCTTAACTTGTTTAGTTTCAGACAAATGTTCCAAACATCGAACATACACTGCCCAGGGAACAATCTCAGACATTTACCTGTGTTGCACAACATCCAGGTCCTCCAAGGTATCAGGAATCTCCATTTGTTCCAACCACTTCTCCTTCTCACTCATCCAAAGCTCACATGCATCTGTCTCACTGAAAACTTTGTAGAGATCCAAGGCATCCTGCAGCTTCTGCCTACGCAGATCTGCTAGGGACGCAACTTCATTGTACATTGCCTGGATGGCCTTCAGTCTGTTCTCAAATCCTGGGTCATCCCGGAACTCCGTGGGGAAGTTCTGTGCTTGCCTGTTCAGGTTGTACATGACTCTCTTGTTGTCTGCTACATCGTCTAAAAGGTCCCTGTGCTTTTTAACAAGGGCTAGAGTGGAATATTCATCGTGCCCCACATCCTCACTCGACACCAGACGATGGGCATCTTGCAGCCAGGCCATCAAGTCATCCGCATCAACCTGGAACTGGAAGAAGCTCTCAGCATCCTGCAAGTTTTTCTTGTGGAAAGCTGCCAGTTCCTGCAGCTGGGCCCAGAGGGCTTTCACTTCCTCAATCCTTCTGCGGATTTTAAGTGCACCAAAATGATTTTGAGCAATCATAGCTTCTCCCTCTTTGATGGTGTGCTGCAGGTGGGTTTCCTGAACGCGCAGCTCATCCTCGAAAGCCTTGTGTTTCCTCTGCAAGATGAGAACGCTGGTCAGGTCTTTCCCATAATCCAGGGAGGAATAGATCTGATCTTTCTCTTTGATCCAGCTTTCAGCTTCATCCAGTTCCCAAAAGAATTTCCAAAGGCGCTTGGACTGCTCCAGGCGAGCTTTCCTTTCCGCAGCCAAAGCCATGAGCTCTCGATGACACAGCTGCAGGTGGTTCACCCGATCCTGTATCACCTTTGGGTCACAAGGCCGATAACCTGCACAAGCATGTGTGGACAGAAAGCTACTATCAGCAGACATGCACGATGCATTTTCCTTTAAGTCAGAAAGGGAAAAGGCACAACATCGATAGGGCACTTTCAGGTGGTTTTTTTAAAATGCTAGGGACCAACCCACCTAACAGGTGGTTAAGTAGCTGTGACATGAAGACAGACCGCTATGGGGGAATAACTATAGTTGTGCTTTCCATTTGTTCATTGATTCTGACAAAAAAGCAAAAGCAGAGATATGTGCTTTGCAGAGCTTCAGAAGGACAATGGACACCATCCCAAAAATAAAAAGGAAACAGAAAAAGGAATTGTTGCTTGAAATGGTGGAGTACAGGTCTGAATGGAGAAAGTGGCTCTGATGGAACTTGCTACTGAAATTTATTTTAAAAGGTTACATGAGTGCTTGCAAGCTTTAGATGCACAGTGGACAGACTCTAAATAGTTTAAAGTGGACTTTTAAAAAATGGCACATAGACCTAGAGTGTAGGAACTATGTCATTCTTCCTTAGTGGCACTCAACAAACAGAGACAGGTGAATTTATCAGTTTTGGTTTCTCTCAGTTTTTCATTTTTTCCCCTTCTAAGTTCAGTTCTACAAATTTCCAAACACTTTGCGAAAAACTCATCAGCATTTTAGTGTGAATCACTCCTAGCAGATAACATATTTGCTTATTGTGCACATATTTACAAAGCCATGTTCCCTAATAAAATGCATTTTTGTATGTTATTTTCACCAATACATGCATTTTCGTGCACGTTTTGCCCTAGTGCATGCATTTTTTAAAAAAACCTTTTTTTTACTAAGTACTTGGCTGAAGAACTGCCTTGCAAAATTGGGAAAAGTTAGAATTCTAAAGGATGGCTACACTTCAGCTTGCCTATAGTATGAATTCTGTAGGTTCACCTTTACACATGAACTGAATCAGTTTTCTTCCCCATCCCCAGTCACAAATACTATTTGTATTTGTATCAAATACTGCTGGGGTACT
Source organism: Podarcis gaigeae (assembly GCF_964106915.1). NCBI lineage: Eukaryota > Metazoa > Chordata > Lepidosauria > Squamata > Lacertidae > Podarcis > Podarcis gaigeae. The sequence continues at coordinate 84,346,465 of NC_139678.1, read as the reverse complement.
GGCACACACCCACATTTCAGTCAGCACTCCCACCCACACTAGTCAACCAGTAGAGGTGAGAATTGCATTTCTGCCACACACAATACATTGACATTCACATCCTGAGTAAATGTAATATTCCCTAAAGAGAAGCACATCTTTTGAGGGAAGACAATGGGAAGCAGTACAACAAATAAGCAACAACTGTGCAATTCTTGCACTGAAAATCATTATCTGGAAAAGCCTCCAATATCATCCAGACTCCACCTCCCAATCCTTCTTTCTACTATCGCACCAGCTAGGCCCAAGAGGTAGCCGCCTGAAACCCCAGGACCCAGCAGTTTTAAAGGCAACAAGTGCTATAGATTCTAGCTGAACTTAAAGGCCCTACTTACGAATTAATTTGTGCACCTTGGACCCGTTTTACTATAAATTCAGTCAATTTAAGGTGGAACAGGAGATGACTTGGATAGCTCCATTGGCAGAACATGGGACTCATAATCTCAGGGTCACAGGTTTGAGCCCCATGGTGGGCAAAAGACTCCTGCATTGCAGGGGGTTGGACAAGACAACCTTCAGGGTCCCTTCCAACTCTCTGATTCTAAGTGGGCAGAGGCATTTTCCTTAAACCATTTTTAAAAGGAAGAGGCAAGGATACAGATGGTCTCCCCTCACTCCTTCCCCTTTTATACCTAGGGCTTCTCAACTCAGAAATTATCATTCATCATTCACTCACTCACTCACGGAAGTCATAAAATTCTTCTTGGAAAACAAACACCTACCATCTCCATTGGCAAATCTAAGGGCAGCGGCACTGACATCACGAACCTTCTCAGCCTGGATGACCATGTCCGCCTCCATCAGTTTATGCTTCTGAAGAAGGTATTCCACTTCCAACAGGTGCTTCCCAAATTCAGGAGACAGGAGCTTAGCCTATAGAAGCACAAAGGAAGAATGTACCCTTTTCTCTGCCTCTGCTAGGGGCAGGCTACACATTATGTACAACCACATGTAGTGCAACCTGATGGCGATTGTTATTTTAAGAAAAGCAGCTTCAGAATGAATTGATTTTGAGCAGAAAAGGAGCAGAAATAAAGCTTAATCCTTTTCCTGCCTGCCAGTTCTTCATTCCAAATTACCACACAAAGCTTGCCTCCCTAGGGTTTATAATGCTGTATTTTGAACCGGGGCAGGGGGGGGGCGTGCAGGGGGAAGTCACTTGGAAAGATGATCTGTCTTGGGAAAATGGCAGGCAATGGGAGCACAGGATGAGCCTCCACCTCAATTTGATGGCTTCTTTCTATCAACCTGCAGTATTCCACCCAAGCCCTTCCTTACTTTCATCTCATCTATCCAGTCAATACTGTGCAGCATGTCTTGGAACAGCTGCTGCAGCTTAAGGTTCATCTCCAGCCGCCGCCGCCGGGCCTGCAGCAACTCCAGCAGGTACTCCCAGAGCCGCAGGATGTTGTCCTTGCGAGCATTAATGCGCTTGATGTCGTGGTAATTCTCCATCTCCAGTTCCTTGGCCACCTCCTCTATGGCCTGGACCCGTTCCTTATAGGCTGCTGTATCGGTTTCAATGGCTTCATGCTTCTTCTTTGCTGCCTCCACAGCTGGCAAGTCATTTCCAAAGTTATCCTGCCCAAATTAAATTCGCCTTTGGTTAGCAACTGTGTGGTGGCACGTTGCCTTTTCTTGTGCATGCTATAGAACAGAGGGTGACGGAGGGTGGGTGTGCCAAATTCCTCAGAAGGGATCTGGGTACCATTTTTAGCTGGTGACAACAGAGTGCTTGTGTCCCCCCAACATCCCCTGCTGTTTCTGATGCCACCAGGCAGATCAGAGACTGGAGCCAGCACAATCCCTGAAGCCACACATTACCTGTGCAACAAGGCGCTGGTTTTCATTAAGCCACGTCTCCCGCATTGCTGCCTTGCGATCAAAGCGCCGGGCGAGCTGCTCCAGCTTCTCCTGCCTAATAAGCTCGTTTCTCAGTGCCAGCTCCCGTTCATGCTCCGCCTTCTCCAGCTTCTCCCAGGCCTGTGCAAATGTGTGCACACAGGAGAACGAGAATTCAGTATGCAGGTACAGAATATACAATCAAGAGGCCGCAGCAATTCCTATGTAATGCCGCGTGGCACATTCTACAAAGCATTCTATTCTTATACGGGCTGCGCTAACCAACCTCACTTCAGCAAAATGTTGCTTGGCCAAATAAAGAGCTATTGTTCCTCCTTGTATTTTTCTCGAAGGGATTGTTCTCACAACACTTTTCTTGTATATGCAAGTAGCCCTGTTTTTTTCCAGGCACCTGCTCATGTGAACACACACACACAGTGTGGCAAACTGAACAATAACGCATCCTAGTTGGTAACAACTCGTATGGTCCCAGCAAAACTCCCCCCCCCAAAAAAAACTACACTCATGGAAAGTGCTGCAGACTATATATGTGAAAATTGTCCATGTGATTGTCCATGTGAGCATTTATATTCAGTGTTGCTAGAATGAATAGGAAAAGTATTGTACAAAGCAGATCTAAGGTACTTGAAGGGAAACATATTCAGCTTGTGGTGTGCAATCACATCCAGCTGTCCCTGTGGCTTCCTCCTTGGTTTCCACATTAGCTGCTGATCACCTCTCCAATCTTGCTGTATCATTTTTTTGCCATGCAGTAGTAGGGATTGAACCATGGATGTTATGAGTCCAAATTATGTGCCCTGTTACTAACCTAAGGCCCTTTTTCCCAACCAGCTAAATTAATTAAACAAGAATTTTAAAAAGTTCTAGAAGAAAAGTCCTAACACTGAAATTCTCAATCTATCACATTTCTGTTAACCATTTAAAGGGACTGCATTAGGTACCCTGTTGATGTCAGACACTAATTTTCCTTCGTGAGGCGTATACACTTTCTGATTATTGGCTCGCATTCTTGACTGGATGGTAAACAGCAGGACTTCCAGGTTCCCCTTCTCCTGAAACCTGCCAAAGAACACAGCAAAAATGAGAAAACATACTTTTAGGTGAAGAAGACACAATGAGCAACACAAGCAATGTCTACTAGAGTCACTGAAATACAGTGTGTTCTGAGCTCAGGCCATAGAAGCTTAATGGTAAAAAGCAGTGAAATAAACTAATCATCTATCCAGAAGTCTAACTTATCAGCGTTTAGGGCAGTTATTGCAATTTGCATGCAGATAAATAATAAATAAAAATAAATTAAAAAGAATGATGGTGACAAAAGTTCTTTTAAAAAACTGGAACACAAACACCTTATAGCTATTTGGGGTTGATTCAAACCTACACATATGCAATAGCTTCTTTGGGATTGTAGCCTCTAAAACATAACACCAGCACTACGTGGTATCTTTTTCAAGCTACCATCAAGTTGTCATCTTTATGTTTAGAAACCCTTGGTTAACAGTTATAGAGAGGAAGGCATTTTTCCTTTTCCTCTCTTTGAAACTCAAGGTCAGGGGATCGCTAGGCATTCACAAAGCAACATTTGCCAAATTCCTCCTGTTTGAAAGAAGAAGGAAGGCAGCAGAACTGCACCAAAAGAACCCACTGAAACTGCATTTTATTTTGGCATTGTAACAAAATGCAATTCAGGGTACATCAACTGCCTTGTTCCCCTTCAGCTTGGCTCCTCACTGTTATTTGTTACAGTATCATTATCATCATCACGATGTCCCCATCTGCACAGAAAGCCTCGGATCACAACCGAATGAGTCACAATGCAGATGGGCACAGTTTAAGCTACTGGGGGGAGGGAATGGTAAACATCAGCAAAAAGCGGGGGGGGGCATCCTCCTTCTAGTTGACAGGTGCTTACTTGGGCGGTTTTTCCACTGTGCGGTATGTACTGAAGGACTGGAGCTGCTGCTGCACACCTGCCAGAGAATTAGCAAACTTGCGGCTGTTGAGAATGGTAATGGTCTGCTCTATCCACGTCAGCAGGTCTGAAGCCAGTCCACTGTACTTATCGATCATTTTCTCAGTCTCCATCGCATGGTCCATTACCTGAGGAAAGGAATAAACAAAGTGTTGCTCCCCTGGCACCTCGAGGAAATATGTCAAGCCCGTTGTCAACCTACAGATCCTGCATATGGGAATCTTCTGCACTGTCAACAAGTCTGACGTTAGAAATTCTGGGCTGCGTGGCAGGCTGGAAGTCTCAGGCCTGTCAGGGAAGATTAGCAAGAACCACCTGTCCAGCTGTAAAAGGAAGTGTGAGAATAGCAAGATGCCACCAAATGTTATGGCAGAGGAACTAAAACTGAGTTATCTTATACTACTCCCTTATGAAGACTCCTAGGGTTTGAGGGCGGGGCAAGGCACATGGGAAAAGCCACTCCCTGGTAGTTAACAGAGAGTCTCTCACCCCTCACAGTTATTTTTCTGTCAGAAGTTTCCACAACCTCTGGCAGTTAGGGCCTAACCAGGATACTAACAGAACCAAGCTGGGTCTATATATGATGATAGGGGCTGCCTCAGTTCTCAGTGGCTTGAGTAAATCAGCTGCAGTCTGGGAATCAAAGAGTAAAGCGGAATGGGGTATTCTCTATACATTTGTTTTTAAATTACTGTAATGCTTTTATGTATTTAATGGATTTTTAAGTAGTTTAGAGGCATTTTTTGTGGAAAGGGGTGGCTATGTCAAATAAACAATAATACAATATTGTTCGTATTCAGTAATAACAAGTTCAAACTAGAATAGCTACAAAGAAGAGCTATTAAATGGACTAGCCTATATGTGAAGAAAGCCAGCATAGCAGAAGAGGAGGTTGAGAGGCGGCAGGGCTGCCATTGCAGCAAATTACTGGCCATATCAGTCATTATGGCTTAGTAAGGAATTAGTAAAGAAACTGTTTTCTGTGGGCGGAAAGGGGACTTGCCTGCTTTACGGTGGTATTATGTGACCATGCCCTTACCTTTCCAACTCTCTTCCCCTCCACAGCAAGCACCTTCATCTTGGAGAAGTAGTGGTAGAAAGCAACTACGTAGGTGATGATGGATTTCTCATCCGGGTTCTCCGTGAAGACATCTGAATAGAAAACAGAATGCCAAGAGAGCTCTGCACTGTGCCCAAGAGCATTGTTTTCCAATTTGTAGCAGAACATCATAATGTAGCAGAATGAGCCACCTCACCGCCCAGCCAGCCTCAGATAAGAAAACAATGGAATGCATGGGAGCAAAGATTAGAGGCATAAGAACTTATTTTCCTAAATGGAATAATGCATGTAGCAGCCCTGACTCTCTAATAAACAAACAAAAGCAAAATAATTACAACCTCAACTGTACTGAATTCCATGGGGAGGATATGCGATGTGATATGTCAAAAGGAAAAAGGTATGTGCCTTCTAACAGTACAGCAACTTACTGAGGAGCAGGAACACTTCCCACAATTTCTAGGGGTAGGTGTGTCATCTAAACTGGATCATGGGGTTCAGCACCACTGCATTCTGACTTCAAGAAAGCCCTGCTTGGTAATTAATTAGCTGAGTTACTGCTGGGCACAAACTCCCTCTCACCTAACCAGGCATGGTGAACTATAGGCCCTGCAAGCAATTTTTATGACCCACAAGAAGTTGCTGGTGTAAAAAAAAGGGGGGGGGGAGGAAAAGATTTCATGCACCACCAGCATTGGGAGAACTCTAGAAAGAAGTGAGAGCAACCCGATCCAGTGCCTCCTGTGCATTCAGGTGATGACCAATACCTGAGAATCACTGTAGCATCTGCCATGTCATTACAGCCCAGGACACAGCAAGTGGACGGAGCAGAGCTGAGCTGGTGTGCACTGCCACCCCCCACCCCTTGAAAGCAACACAGCACACTCAGATACACACACCTCGCTCTTCACAGCAAGAGAACTCCACAGCCTACTCAGATTGCAACTGAGCTGACACTCAGCTTCATTGCTCCCACTCCACTTCTGTCACTTGATAGACCGCCCGGACCAGTCCCAGGAAGATCTTCCCCTTCCCACCCACCCACCCATCTCCTGGCTACACAGGGGGGACATTTCCCCCAATTCTTTATTACAAAGTAATTCTTTTTTTAAAACACACACAACAACAACAACAACGACACTGCCCATCCTTGTAGGAGAAACTTATTGTGGAAGAATTTTGCATTGTGTGCCTGGCGCAGAGTCCACCCATCCGACACACCTAACTGCTAAGGAGGGGAAATGAATGGACACAACAATGGTCTGGGATTTAATATGGATGGAACTTTGTTGAATTCAGACATAGGAAGCCTTGGCATAGGCATTGGGCGTGTATCCCTCCCAGCTCCCACGCTGGGGAACTGAGGCATGACAGAGTCTATTCGGGGGATGGATCCATTGCAAAATGCAGGTTTACGTGGATGGTCCTCCAACGCCAAGGGAAGCTTTATAGCCCACTGGCCCTATGCAACTGGCTCTTTGGACAGAGACTTCCTTCCAGACCCCTCTAACGGGGTACCCTGTTATAGCCGCTGCAGAGAACTACTTCACCACCACCCAACTGGATGAAGACTATAGGATTCCGCCCAAGGCCTAAACCGCCAAAGTTGTGACTAGTGCTAAGGGGATGGGTTTTTTTAATGCACTCCACAGCTGTCAAACCAGGAGGAATCTGTGGTCCTCTCTGCTGTTGTGACTACAACTCCCATCACTCCTAACCATTAGCTATGCTGGCTTTACAGAAAAACATTCATGGAGCACAACTGGAAGAATGACTTCCACAAAGAACTTTTTTTCATACTGCATGCAGCATGGCTGATTTGTGTCTATGTGCAGGGCTTAAATTTTGGACTTTATAGCTTTCCTTTCTATTATAAAAAAAATCAGACTGAATGTGGCTCATAAATAAAAATATAGGAAAGAAGGAAAACAATCTGAACAACAAAACACACATAACACATCATAATAAAACCCATGATCAGGAACAGCAGACTAAAAATACAGCATCAAAGGCTCTGATTAAAAAATGCATGCACAAGAATACAGAAAGATTTAGAATCAAGGAATCATGGAGTTGGGAGGGACCATGAGGGTTATTTAGTTCACTCCTCTGCAAGGCAGGAATCTTTGGCCCAACATGGGACATGAACCCACGACACTGAGGTGAGGAGTCCCATGCTCTGCTGACTGAGCTCTCCCTGTAACTCCCTTTCATTTCAGAGCAATGCAGCAACAGAAGAGCTTTCTGGTGGATTGTGCTGTGAGAGAGCTTACAGCTGCAAAAAAACCTCAGAGCTTTGCATCCACCTTTGTGTATACATAACTTCATGATATTCTATAGTCAGACATTCTGCAGCCAATTCAGAGGCTTCCTCAGGTGAACCACCATTTCCTCAGCACTTACGGACACTTCTTCTGTATAATTCTCATCTGCCTCGTCAGCTCAATTCTCAATTTAAAAAGGGCAGGCACAGAGCCAAACAAACTCACCTTCTGGGTCAAGAAGCTGGGTGATGCCAAGTTGCCGTTCCGCCACAATGAAAGCATGCTCCAAGTTGTGCCTGGCGTTCGAGTGCTTCAGCTTTTCAAAGTCAATCAAGTCAGGCCTAAAAATTAAGAGGACAGTGGGAAAGTTAAAGCACGCAGTATGGTAGGCCAACTTGACCATGCAAAAGGAAGTGAAAGCCAAGTTTACCAGTGAGGCTTGCAACAAAATGCTGCAGTGTGGTCTGCTCCTCTTCGGGGTCTCTGTCAGTGAGATACTCCATTCTGTTCCTCCTCACACACAATATCTCCCCTCTCCCCAACATTCAGAGTTATATTCAACTAACTTTTATTCAGAATAGACCCATGGGAATTCAAGGCCATGAATAACCTAGGACTTTTCATTTCAATGGATCTACTCTGAGAAAAAAGTTGGTTGAATGCAAGTCTATTTCATCATTCCACGACTGCTGGGCATGCTCAGTCCTCATTGGCCTCGTTCTTTTGTGTTCATGGATCATGACGTTTTGGACACATAAGAAATGGCACTCACCTCCAAATAGCAAGAATGATAACTGAGACTTATAGCAGACTAGTGGAGGGAATGAGGCAGAGTTCATGGAGGAAAGATGAGGCCAAATGTGTGCACATACACTCATCATTACTAGGCTAGCTCAGGAACACCAGCAAAACATTCAGGTGTCCATCAACCCACTGCACTTAAGTTCTCTGAAGGGCTTGTCCCCAGACCTTACCTGTGCTTGTGAATAAGGGCATTGAATGCCAAGCCATCCTTCCAGCTGGATGTAAAATTGGTGACGTTAACATGGGGATAGCTGCGTTACAAAGGGAAATAACAGGGAAGACAAAAGGATTTATAATTCAGTCCAAGAGATTACAAAACGGTAATCCAATTACAGACCTTATTTTATATGAGGAAAAGCTTTTCTCTAAAAGAGAAAGCAACCGATGCACAATTCGATTGGCACAAGTTACATTTTCGAGCCACATCTTGTACTTTGGAAAACACCAGAATTAACTTTTAATTAAAAGGCAGATGTGGGAAATGCTAGCAGGCACAGTTTGCATTTCAAAGTGCAGGTGCTGCTCCATAAAAAGAAGGATGTTTGGTCTGGATGGACAATTCTGATCATCCAGGTTTGGAGTAGCCAACATGGTTACCTTCGGGTGTTGTTGGACTCCAATTCCCATCAGCACCAGTTAGCATGGCCAATGGTCAGGTATAATGGGAGTTGTAGTCCAACAACTTCTGGAAGGCACCATGTTGGTAGCTCCTGAATTCTGCTTTAAGACCAGCAAAGACCAATTAGCATTCCATGGGATGGACAAGCTCAGCCTTCCTTAACCTGGTGCCTTCTACTTGCTTTGGACTGTAACTCCCATTAGCCCCAACCAGCATAGCTAGGGATAACGGGAGTTGTAGCTCAGAATATCTGAAGGGCACCGGGTTGGGGGAATGCTGACTGTGGCCCACAGGCTGTTTCCATCCTTTCTAGCTACTTCCTTCTATGCACTCCAAAAATACACAAAGATATATGCTCCATTAATCATACTGGAAGCAGATTTCCCATTTTAAAACAATATAATAATGATGAGGATCAGAGGGGCTACTCCTGCAATTGATTCTCCTCACTGTGAAAACGGAAATGTTCTGGCTCCTAGTTTCATCTGCGCTGAGATAGTCATGTCAAGGTTAACATATCATGGGATGCTTGGGCTTTTTGCACCCTCCTGAAGTAGATTTTCAAGCATATAAAGTGATAAATGAAAAAGCCCTCTAGAGAGTTCTCCATGCATTATCAGTCTACCCACAAATGACTCTGTTCATGGCACTTGAAACAAGACGTCAGCATGTGCAGTGGCTACATTACAGATAGAGCTGGAAGAACAGGCCCCCAGAGATGCCCTGCCTGGGATTCTTGCTCCCCTCCACTGCGAGCATTTGTATACCCACCAAAGTGCAATGTTGGAAGACACTTTAAATATTTTCACCTTGTCCCAAACATAGGACAATCCAAAAGAGAGTCCTTCAAAAATACAGGGAATCAATTACAAGGCCTAAGCCTTCATGAAAAGCGAAAGATACCAAGGTAATGGTGGTGGAGGGGAGAGAAGCTGTGCTTGGATTCTTTACAGAGAACGGGGCCGTTGTGGCACAAAGGAGAATATTATGAGGACAATTATAAAAACAGTCATATGTCCCATTTTAAAACAACCTTATGACACAGCCCTGAAAGATCTCTCTCCTTTGTGGTATACTTTGATGGAGAGTTTTAGTTATATCACTGGTAAGAACTGAGTAGGAACATGGCCCAACTTCATGGTCCCATCCAGGTTTCCCTTGCTGGTTCTGCAGGCTTAAGCCAACCGGTTTACCGTGCATTCACTGAGTTGGAAATATTAGCAGTCATCATACCCAGCAGTTTTCATTTGACACCAGAGTAACAATGCATCCTTCGCGGAACGGGTTTCCCGGCCTTCTTGAGTCTGAACAATGATGTCCTGGATCTAAATTGAAATAAGAAATATTCCACTCTGAAGGCCTATCACTACAGATGCTTTGTGTATTAGTATGTGCATCTCAGGTTCTCAGCACACACAACTTAGCAAAGGTAACAGTCGTTTCACATCATTACAACATGGGGAAGGGGGAATCTGCTGAATTTGCACTGTAAATGGATTATGATGCCTCTTCTATTGAACAATATTGCCATTCCAAAGTGTACTTTGCACAGCGCCATTTCCACTCCACCTTGAACACTATTATTTGTTCCAGGGACTCCCTCTTATTACCTTTTCTTAATCACCCTGCTTTCCACTTTCAAGATACATATGCTCCATATCAGGGGTGGAAGGAAAAAGGGTTGTACAAAATTAGAGATTTAATGACTAGAGGGAGACCTATACAAGGAATGTCTTACATGACAAGTTTCAAGGTGTTAAACACTCCTGGCTTAAGTCGTTACAGGTTAGGACGTTCCTTAAAAGGTTATTCAAGGAAGTGACTAGTCTGTGCTTCAACAGGGTTTTTGAACATTCTGCTTCGTACTCAAAGGGTTCTGTTTCTTTTATTTATAAACTGCTGATTGACTGCAAGATGGGAAATGCAGATGGATTGCACTAGGCATGAGAATACGACCCAGGCTCAACACTATATGAAGACCCCTGGAGTAAAATATGGGCAAAGCCTCCTATAAAGACCATTTTGGCCAAAGTCCAGGAGGCAATGCTGAAGGTAGTGCCCTGCTGGCAATGGACTCTGGTCAAGCTCTCTCGCATCACCTTTGCGACTTCATCCCAATGTTGGTGGGGCCGCAACAAGAGAGGGAGCTTTATACATTTAGGGTGGGAGTGTGACAAGCTTCTTGGCAAAATATTTCTGATGTCATTTCCAAAATTATTAGTCAACCTCTGAATCCAAGCCCAGCTTTGGCCCTTCTGTCATTAAGACACTGACCTAGACCCTACCCTTATTCATAAGGATCTAACCACCATGCTGTCTACCGCTGGCCATTTAGAGATCACCTCCCACTAAAAAGACTCCAAGGGACCATGCCTGACAGGATGGCAAGGGGAAGTTCAGGATCTGGCTGTTTCTGCACATCTGACGCATCACATAAGAGTGGTTAGATTATCCACCACCGCACACTAAAGTTAAATTCTCAAAATTATTTATAACGTAAAGTTGAAAATCCAATATAAATGTTATAATACAATGTAAAACTGTAAGACAGGCACACTTCAGGGCGCCTATTTCTGGTAAGAAGAAAAACCCCACCCTACCCTCAGTCACTGGTCTCCCAGTGATTCAGGCTGCAATCCTATGTAGCCCCAATAAACACAGTGAGACTTACTTCTGAGTAAACATGCATAGGTTTGCACTGAATGAGTTGCAAACATACCAAACATTTCATTCTTCTCCTGACATCTTATTTGCAGCGTTAAAAAAAAAAGATGGATTCTCAGCTAGGGTATTATTAACATTGCTAAGTATAAACTGCCGCATGTCGGCTTTTGTGCTGGACAGTGCAGAGAGGCAGAGTCTTGCTCCAAAAAGGCTTACACTTGAACTGCTTTGAAAACCACCAGCATCCTTTCATATCACAATGGGTCAGATTAGTACAACCAAAAAGGGATTAGCTGCTGCCCACAGAAGCAGTTGTATGTGTAACTTGTTTGCACAAGCCCCAGAACAAATAGACATGATCCAGCCTAAAATGACACCTGAGAGCAATTCTAGCACACATACTCAGATTATGGGACAGCCTTATCTCTGGCACAATGGTCGATGCAGCAGAAGTTACAATACTATGGAAGCAACATTTCATCCTTGAAGAAATTGTCATTGAGAGTTGCACTGAAACCTTCCAGTGGAGCTGGGGGAAACCATAAACAGGGCTTTTGACAGTGATGGGGATGCTGCTTTTATAAGAAAGAGAGAGAGGAATTTCATGCCTTAGGAGCTCAAGAGTTCAGGAGTATGCTTGCTCTTTCTTCCTCCAAGCCTCATAGCAGACTTTCCCATCCCTGGGTGGCAAGATCTCCCTGCTTCTTTCTCTGCTTTCTTTGTGTCCTTTAGTGGCGTGAAAAGTCAAGTGCTAATGGCTACAATTCAATGGAGCAACATTTATTAACATACAATAAAAGACATGGCTTCATCCATTCTATAAAAACTCTACGCTGGCAACTTGCTCCAGCCTGGAAGAATTACTTCTCAGCATATGACAAGCATAGGGTTGGCATATGTCTGGAATTTCCTGGACATTCCTAGAATACAGTCCGGGAAAATCCGAACGTATGGCAACCAATGTCAGCAGTGTTGTTTTTGCCGATTTCCCTTAAAAATTGCTCAGAAACATCATTTGTTTCATTTTTTTACTGATTTTGCAAAAAAAAGTTCATCAACTTTGGGCAAAACTAAAAAAACTTTTCTGTCCAGATTTTCACTTTCTGAAATATTGCAACCCTAGACAAGCAAGAGTGTGGATATGAAAACCCCAAATAGTAATCTGCCAACATGTATAAACCCTAGTTTATAGCTGCTGTCAGAACATGATATCCTACTGCTAACCTCCTCTTTGTCTTTTTGTGGGAATCTGGCCTAGAACTCACCTGGAAGCGCAGGATGATTGTCCAGATAAGGCCCAGCACCAGACGGTGATTGCCATCAACAATGTCGTGAGAGCCCATGTTCTCCAGGTGTACCCGTTGCTCCTTGAGAAACTGCAGGGCCTTGTCCACATTCTCCAGGCAGTGGATCCGCATGCGCCCCTTGGTGGGTTTGGGCTATGAAGTGAGGAAAAGGTGGTATTTAGACTTCTAAGAGTTTTTGGCCATCACCTAATTCCCTGAAGGGAGAACACCCACATTGCATCTACTCTCTTTTAAGAAACAAATTCTAATTCTTGCAATAGCAAAAGGGGATCTGCTCAATAGCGCAGACTCTAAACCTTTGCTAAAATTATGACAAATGGTAGGTTTCCAAATACGCAGAACATACATACATTTCAGCTACATATTACAAAGTTGCCTACTAATTCTTCTCACCTACTTAAACGTGCAGCCTACTTTTTGTTCCCAAAAGCAAAAAATGCAAAACATAGTATGTGTATATAAAATCTGATATCATACAACCATGGAACCAGAACAAAGCTCACTTTTGTGAGACCCAGTCCACAACACCAAAGCACAATCTTTCATTTATCTTGTTCTCCAATGGTCATCTTATCTCATCTAGATTACAATGTGCCATGTGTTGAAAGGAGAAGATGAAGGACAGCACGCAAGGGGTGGCTGTTGAAAAACAGCCTGCATTAGAGTAACTTTACAGGTTAAACTAATTCCAAAATCGGAAACACAAAATGGCTTCCCGGTACCAATATATGCTGTGAAAAATCTGTATCCACAATCATTACTCCTGATGCTCTACACACAATTTGCACCTTGTTTTCTATGCAGAAGAAGAATTTTGTAATCCAAGAAGTATACTTAGGAAGAGCATTATTATTTTCCTTAGGGCAAGAATTCATGTATCTTATGCACTGTTAGTTCCATAGAAGAGCGAAAGTAAGAGGGAATTCTACCAGCAGCTCTCCAGAAAGAACCTCCAGCAGTTTGATTAACATCCTTCCATCTCTGAGGTCCATGTAGAGATCAGAAATGCGACAGGTCACACGTGCCAGGTGGGAATTCACCCATTTGGTGAAGGTTTTCTTCTGCACGGCTTCCCGCTCATCTGAAAACAAGAGAAGACTATCTTAGTCACTGAACTCAAACACTCATAATAAAAATGCACACCCACATGAAATTCTGTAAAGCTGCTGCACAGGTGCAAACTCTGGTATGCAGTGGGAAATTTTGTATTCTGAAAATCTCAATGATTTGTTTTTGTTTTAAAACTAGTCAGCTTCTAGGCCTTATAGCATCCAAGGAAAGTTTAAATGTTTGGACAGTATTTGGTAAGATCCCCAAAGCCAGACAGGAGCTTTGTAAAGGTCAGAATTTAGTGCCCTGCACAGTTCCTTGTACCTCCCCTATAACTATTATTCTCTAGCACTCAAGTTCCAAAGCCCAGCTGCCACTACTCTCCAGAATACCATTCTGGAGTTATAACATTTCAGCAGGCAGCTACTGGGCATGCACTTATTGGAAACAAAGCAGTATGGCTGCCCTGGGGGTTTGCCCACACTGGAGTCTACTCTGTGACAGCAGCTGTTTACATTTCCATTTAATTTGTGTGGTGCATGTGACCCTCAAGGGCCCACTCTGTCACAGGGACATAAAGCCTTGAACTGGGGATCACATTGGCTGAGGCTGAGCCAATCAAGACTGCATCTGCTGACAAATCAGAACCACCTTAAGGCTCTGAAACAAGGCTCTGCAAAACTGGCAAATGTGACTTTCAGGCAGTATGAAGCTCTGGATTGGCCAGGCCTGATTTGAATATTAGGGTTTCAGTATTAGGATACTGAACTTTGGTCCTTGCTTGATCAATAGTACAGTATTTTTGCCTCCTGCCCTTCACACTAATGATCTTTGAAGCTTAAAAAGACATTGCAGTAAGAACAAGAGCTGTTTAAGATATGTTCCTGAACTTGGCTTCTTCACTATTATACTTTTATAGACTTCTTGAAGCTCAGTTACACAGATCAATTAAAGAGAGAGTCTGAATTTGTTCTGAGAACTTTTTATTAGGTGCAGCATGTGCACAATTTGACACTTACTCTGATGCTAATTACATTTCCCAGGACCAGAAAACTAAATGAACAATACACAGCTCATCTAATTGCATCATCACTGTAATTTAATTTAAACTACCCTAAGCCTTTCCTCTCACTCTGCCCCCCCCTCCTTTGTGTAAAGTGAGGAATGGAAGGCAAGAACCAACCATGAAAGAGAAAGAAACTAAGGTGCACTCCCATTTTAAAAGCAGGCAGCTTTTAGAAAGCTAGCTACTGGGTACAGGGCTTGCGATGTGTCAGGAATCCAAGACCGGAATTTCCAAAACCTAATTCTCAAGTCATGTGTCAGAGTGACTAAAATAGCTATGGCAGTTACCAGAATCACTGATAATAGCAGGGTACTGTTTGAACCCATCTGAAGAAGGGACAAACTGTGCTTTGGGGCACAGTAATATGCAGGGCTTATCCACACTTACCGGTACCTTTTGGCTTGCTCTTTCCTGCTCTTTGCCCTGCTCTTTTTGAACTTTAAAGAGCAGCTTTTTGCCGAGAAAATGCCAGAGCAAAAAAGAAAAGAAAAAGAAAAAGGGGGTGCTTGGACACAATGTTTTAAATCATGGACCATGCCTAGAAACAGTGGAGGAAAGGTGAGTGTGGATAAGCTCTCAGGCACTTCATTGGCCTTCAAGCATTCTGACAAACA
The DNA here is from genome assembly GCF_964106915.1 of Podarcis gaigeae. Classification (NCBI taxonomy): domain Eukaryota; kingdom Metazoa; phylum Chordata; class Lepidosauria; order Squamata; family Lacertidae; genus Podarcis; species Podarcis gaigeae. The sequence goes on along the minus strand of NC_139678.1, from coordinate 84,331,146 downwards.
CAAGGCACACCTGCCTGCTACTCAAAGAAAAATCCATCCCTTTCACCACTCTTTTGTCCTCACAGTCATGGTACATCATGGTGACTTCCAGGCTGTCACTATCTTCTGGTTGGATCCAATCACATACTGGCAAATTCAGATTGTGAAATTGCAGTTGATTGGGAGGTCTTGTGCAACAAACTCACTTCCCTAAAAGATGGGGAGCAGGGTGGGGAGGTTGTGCTAAGGAAAGTGATGGGGAAATATATTGGAAAGTGCAGGATAATGGTTTGACACATCATCTAACCTCCCTGCAAACAAACTGGAATGGCTGTTCATTAGATAGCCAACATTATCTAATCTCCATAAGAAGAAATCAGGATAAATGTTCAATAAAACAGGCCATCCGGAAGCACCCAATGTAGGTTCAGAAATAATTAACCCACATCATTTGAACTTGCTGTGAAGCCACACAGAAGGCATGCTTAAAGAAAACTTGTTTCTTAGGACCCAGGCAACTGGGTTTACCACATGGTGTATTGTCAACAGGAAGCTTGCAGGCAATTCCAAATTCTTGAGGAGCGTACCTGCAGTAAACTATTATTGCTTCATTCTCCCATTTCCCCCAGAATCCTCTAACACAGAATTCACTTCCCCTATTCCCCAATATATTGTGCTAAGAAACATTACTGCCTGTTTATTGCACGTTTCCCCTGCAGGGAGAAAGTGCATTTGACTAGGGACCCCTCTAATTGCATTAGATTCTTCCTCCCACCCACCCGACTTAATTGGATGAGCTCCAGGCTCCCAAGGGCTTAAAATTCTATTTAGCCAAACTGATGGGTTCAAATACAAAAGTGAACTGGGGAGTGAGTAATATTTAGACAATATGATCTCAGTTTATTGTTCAGCTAATTCAGATTTTGTTAAGAGTCGTGACTTGAGGCACATGTCGGATTCAAGCCTTCATTAGAGGACCAAGGCTGCACATAAAGCATTAAAATGCTGGCTGGGAACTATCATCCTGCACCCCAGTTATTAACTGAACAATTCACATGAAGATACAGCAGGTGGTTCATCATATGGAATTCTTGTACTATGTTTCTACATTGCAAATGTGAGCTGTTTTGAGGATCATTTGTTAAAGCTTCATTGCCACTTCCAAGATCTACAAACCTTAAACATCTTAGGCTGGAAGCTGCAATAATTAAACAAGTCTGAAGCTTGTTTAGATTTGTATTGGTTTGAAATTAGCATTTTGTATCAAGGCTGAAATGTGTTTTTTTCTGCTAAAAATTAGAGATTTCAGGCCAGATATAGGAATAACATGGGGAGAGTTTCTTGCTTTCATCCAGCAGGCTACCAAGTTAGGTGGCCACTCTTCTGCCCTTGCAATCTGGCCTGTAATATACAGCAATATCCCTTTAAATAGAGAACCCCTGTAGATTCACAAATAGAATCTCCCACTATTTCTGCCTCCTCTCTCAGTGAACTGGAGGCTTTCCTTGGCCTAAACATAAATTCCTACCACTTTCATCTGTCTATACTCAGCTTTTCATTCATTCCACACGGCTGTGTTGTGCCCAAAGTTATGCGGTTCAGTAGGTAATGTATGTTCCATCTCTCTTTCTCCCAAGCGCAAAGAAGCCTGTTAAAAACACTTAACAGTCTTGTTCTGCAAGCACTGGCTTTCTAGTTGGAAGACAAAGCTTTTAGTGGGTGCCTGACTTGACAAATCCCCTTGTCTGTCCACCTTTCCCACTGCCACCTGCCTACTCAGACCTCTCTGCACCTGATTTTTGGCCACAAAGGAAACACAATACAGCAATATGTTTGCTGCATACACCTTGTCTTTTGTTTTCCTTCCAAGTGCATGTGAGTATGTGCTTGCAGGGTCTTGTAGCCATACAGCATTTCCCCAGGTGTGGGGAAACCGCAGCCTGCTATGTAGCTACTTAAGTGTGTGAGCTCTCTCCCCTTCTCTTTGAGAAACTGTCCTTGATATGATGGTAGTAAGAGGGAGTGATGGATGAGAGAGGGGCAGATGGCCACAGCAGGTGATATATGGCCTCAGTATTTATCTGCAAAGCTACATTAAAGCCTCCAAGATGCTCTGACACTAGCCTATGGTGAAGAATCATATAAGCACCACCTAACATAATATTAGGCTCTAAGGCAATCCCAGACAACCTGACCAACCCAAGCCAAATGCAACCTACCAGCTACATACATTAGGCTGCCAGAGTCTTAAGAAAGCTCTTGTTTTTTCCTGCCTGCCTGGGACTACAAAAACAGAGAAGCCATCAAGAACTTGGCAGACTGGTGCTTGGTAATTGAGCTGGCGGCCTGCAGGTTGTGCAGAGCTCTTAAGAGGGCTCTTTGAAAAATGAAGAGATAGCAGCAAAAACAGATCCTACCAACGTGTGCTACTACTCAGTGAGGAGAGAAAAGTTAGGGATCAGCATATAAAGAAATGTCTCCATGAGGCAATGCCGTGTGTACCTGCCAGAGCTTTGATCCGAGATCTCTCGAACAGCCTAGCAGAACTGTTGTCATTGTCCAGCTCATCGTCTGATGCGTCCCAGCGAGCGTTGATCCGACTGTACTGCTGCTGAATCTCCAAGTGATCAAAATCAGTGGCCGATGTCATAGTTCTGGGCGTTTGGCTGCTGTTCTTGTTTTAGTTAGCATGAAAAGGCCCCTGAAGGGAAGCAAAGCAAAGTGTTACCTCTCCCAGGAAAACATGTTCTTAGTCTCCCACTGCCACCAAAACACACACATACACACACACACATATCTAAAAGCAAAACAAGACACCTCAAGATAATTCAAGGAAGCTGCAAGCCACAACTGCCGTTTACATATTTTTCTAACTCCTGGCTTCTGCACGTTATGAAATATTGCAGCAGCCACCAGCAGGGTATTTGAATGCATCAGAGTTAACTGTGCCCAGTAGGTGGGGATATAACTTACAGGAAGATTGCATTTCGCATAGCACAGCCTGCCTTTGTGTGGAGCTTTCAGAAAAACATTCTGCTAGTCTCAGGATTTACTTTGAAGTGGAATCGATGCATCCCATGTGTGTATATTTTTCAGGTTGTCCACATGAAACTGTCCTCATTCAAGTGGCAGCCTGTGCTGGCATTGTTCTCCATCCTCCCAACTTTAACTGAGATTTTCGGGGGGGGGGGGGGCGAACATGTTTTTCATGTTACCCAACTGTGGACATACTGAAGCACATAGTGTGGGTTCTTTCAATGTGGGTGGGGGCTATTCTCTCTACTTCCATTGGTGGACTGTTTGTGCATCTAGGCACAACACACACACTTTCTTATTTTTTAACCTACTGTTTTGTGCAAGTCTGTTAGACTAGAAAACATAGTTCATTGTTGTTGTTTTCTTTAAAAAATGGCAATGGACAGGTAAACAAATGCCTGTGCGCATGCCTAAAATGGAAGTCCTGTTTCTGGAACAGGGTGGGTGGGCTACTGGTGGGCTTGGCATGACACAGAAATGGAGTTGTAGACACTATATTCTCCAAAAGGGGAAAATTAATTCACACTGGGAAGAACACAGGAAGGGGCTAGAAGGACTGGTCCTCTCTCTTTCTCACAATCCACATTTTCTGTCCTTTTTTGGGAGGAAAGACGTAACATGAATCCTGATTGCCTTCTTCAACCTTCTAAAAGAGCAGAAAGAAAAGCTCAGATAATGCACACAAGTGCAAGCTCTTTTGCAATCCTAGGCAAAATTTAAAACTTGATTTTCACCCTATACAATCTGCCATATCTTATTGTATGCAAGGGTAGGGATTGATTTCCCGCAAAAGGGATTTTCCTGCTTCAGCCCCCTTTCCCTGCTCCTTACAAGTGAATGGAGAAAGCTTTGTTCCATTCACCATGAAGCAACAGCAAAAAAGCTACAACCAGCAAATCCAGGAAGGAAGGGGTAAGGATACAAGGAAGGATAACCACGTCCCAAACAGATTTGACTATAGTCACGCAGAGGAACAGAGCCTCTGTCTTATCTGCACTGAGTCAACAGCACCTCTGTCTTATCTGCACTGAATTTGTTCACCCACATTAATTCCTCAGGTTTGTTGCTTATATTGAGAGGTAGAGCTGCATTTCATCAGTGTATGGTGACACTTCAGCCTAAACTTCTGGATGACCATTCTCAGTAATTGCATACAGATATTAAAAAGCAATGGGGACAAGATGAAAACTTGTGGCACCCTGAATGCCAAAGGCTAGAAAGTCTATAATCTCCCAGCACCACCTTCTAGGATCAATCCTCCACAATGATCAGAACCACTGCAAGACTGTGTTCCCTAATCCTACCACCACAAAGTACCCAGAAAGATACCATAGTAAATTGCACTGCAAGTTATGTGAGAGGCCTAGGACAATCAACAAGGTCACACTCATTATGTCCATTTACTGATATGGGTTACCCACTAACACAGGAGGAGCCATCCTGATGTTCTCAAGTTGTTGTTGGGCTGCAACACCCATCAGCCCCAGCCAACATGGTCAGAGATAATGGGAGTTGTAGTATAACAACACTTTGAAGGCATTGCCTTGGCTACTTATGCACTAATGCAACCAAAAGTTTTTATTCCAAAACCAGGCATAAAACCAGTCCAGAAAGGATCTTAAAAATCAGTTTAATCCAGAAATACATACGCTAAAATATGTTGCATAAAAAAGGCATGTTCAATAACAGGAAACAGTTACGCTCACTCAATTCCAAATTGGATTCCTACCACTTTTTCTCCAGGAATCAGATCAGCATTTCCTTTCAGGGTGTTGGCACTACATTCCCCCTCCAAAAGAATAAAAACAAAACCACCTCCAACTTTCTGAAAAAATGAAACCAAAACACCTGCTCTGGTAGCTCTAATCCGTCAAGGTGGACTAGATGCTTCTGATTATGCATTGCCAAATCAAATTGAAAATTTTGGAGAGGGGATGCAATTTTTTGAGCCTTTAAATCCCTAATTTATAGCTGCATTATAGTGAAAGCAGGGCAGCTCAAGAAATCCCTGCATCCCCAACTGTCTACAGTGTTACAGATAAACTGTCCTTATAGCATTACAATCTATACAAGGCCTTCTACAAGAGAATGGACATACTCAAAACTTCCTCTTTCCTGAAACATTTGTAAAGACTGCAGTCCTGGACCAAATATGCTCTTTTAGGATTTCAAAACAAAACAAAACCAAAACATGCAATTAACGCTAAAACAGAAGCACAGCTACCTGTTATTGAAGATTTGCTTCTCTCCCTTGGCACTACTGTTTCTTGTAACACCTGTGATAAACTGAGGGAAGATAGGGCACAGAAACTGCATTATCTACTGTTACACTGCATAGTTTATCAGAATTCATTTTTTCCCCTTTTTCTGCTCAGTTTCTTTGGGATTTCCTTTGGTCATGGTAAGTGATGGAAAAATTTAAGAAAACTAAACTAATGTGGCTAATTAATTTCTATCCAAGTTCAACTCATAGTTCTTTACAATCCCAACTAATACAATCCACTGAAATCAGCATGATCTAAACACAGTGTTATTTTATTTTGTTATTTCAGTGAGACTTAAAGTGTGTTTCACTTTCTCTTAACTGTATCCTTTTTTCTGCATGATGCTTCAAGCCAGGGGCTTTGCAGAACACAAGCAACACACATTTAATTGATCAGATCTTCTTAAGTGGAGAAATTGGCCCAGCAAACCTAAATGTGAAATTATGGCTAAAAGGCTATGTTTAAGCTGCTAATAAGGATTTAATGTCTCACACAATTTAGTAAGTGCTCATGTGATCCATGATTGCTGAGAGTATGGCCAAAAGACTCAAAAATTCTGCTGGTGTGTTAGTGTTCTTCAATATTTACCAGACAAGACCCACATTCCCAATGTATCAGACTGAAGGAAAAGTTATCTTTCAGCTAGCCTATGAGAGGATGTTCTCCCCCATTTTATCTGTTTACTAGCCAGATTCCCAGCAAACAGTGGGAACATGTAAGGGTGGGAGACTCCACGAATAATGCTTATCTTTATTTTCATATTTACCTCTTCCTCTGGGACAATATTTCTCAAAGTCTGCTCACAGCTGCACTGTGGATAACCACCTTGTTCTCTCACATCTACTGCTCTCTTCTCCCACTCTGGTTCGAGCACCCCATGGTTGCTCTCCACAGCTTCTATTTATCTAGTCTATATATGCACATATTCATCTGTACATGCACATGCACAGACATACTCCATGGCCCATATTCCAGGGATTGAGGACATATGGCTCTCAACATCTCTGTGCTGGCTCAACAACAGCTTGAAGGCAATAGTTTCCTCACCCCTGACACACACACTTAGGTTGAAATCACACTGGCATAATCTAGCACAGGCATATCACAGTGCACTTGGGAATCCTCCTTTGTTTCAGTGAGTGTGCATTATCACCACTTAGAAATCATGGGTCTCCTACTTTAAATGTCTAGCTGCTCAAGCAAAAGATGTTCACCTTACTTGCCTCTCTCAGATGCTGGTCCATACTTCCCTATGACCAGACTCCAATATAATCCTATCGCTTATTGTAGTTGCCAGAGCCCGAACACTGGGTACTGACCTTTCTTCATTGCCTGCCCCGTTCTCCTCCCCGTCTTGCCACCATTTCTTTCACTATTACCTGTTCCACAATGCAGTTTCCTTCACCTTTTCTCTGCCCCTCCGGTGTAACTAACAAGACTGAGAGGAAAACAACCGATTTCATCCATGGGAATTCCTACAACTCTCACCACTCTCTGGTCATCCCTGAAATGAACACAGTCTGGAAAAGCCTTCTGGGCATTTGCAAATCATCTTGGAGGAAACAAATGCTAGCACAACTGGCAGAGCTTGACCCCAGATTGTCAAGTTTCACCCAGACCAGACGGAGGGGAGAAATACCAAAGGAGATGGTATGAAGCAGACAGCCCTGGGGAAGGAGAGGGAACTGGGCAAGAGAGCTATGCCTGTTAACTATGACATAAGGAGGCCTTCCCCAAGGTTAAAATGTGTGGGGGGGGGGGGGAATCCCAAATACATATAGTGAGATGAGGAAAATGATGGGTGGGGTACTAAAAAGCAGAAAGAATGTGTCTTTTCACAGGTGACATAAAAACACACAGAAGTTATAAATCCACCTTCCTTCATTAGTCATCAATCAATTAACACCCCCCCCCATACAATCAATTTAAAACAGCATTTTTGTATTTCACACATTCACACCAACAGATGGAAAGAAGCTCAAAAGCACTTTAAGTGGCAGGTATAAAATTTGTCTGACAGTCACTCTGTGTATTTCCCTCAGCCAGACCTCACAGGCAGCATAATAAAGCATACAGGTAAGCTGCTCTAACCCTATACAGTGGCACATATAATTTGCTTCAACCTGTCCTGTGATTATGTTTCGGTGAAAGGAATGAGAGACTGGACCTGTGATAGCAACCTATTACACTTATAATTATAACTGCTCCTCGGCTTTAGTTACGCATGACAGGCATTTCCTTTTGACCAGAACTCCTTTAAACACAGTCTGAGGTGAGAGCCACAACAGTGTGAAATATCTCAGCAGTTCCATGTCACTTGATGGCAGCAGAATTGTAAACTAATAATAATAATAATAATAATAATAATAATAATAATAATAATAATAATAATTTTTATTTATATCCCGCCCTCCCCAGCCGAAGCCGGGCTCAGGGCAGCTAACAACAATCAAATAATCAAACAATCAAATAATCCAACATTCTAAAAACATTTCATTATAAAAATTAATTAAAACAGGTGTGCAAAGGAGGAGGAGATGGCTGAGGTTGTCACGAAGACATTCATGCCAGCTTATAAACTATTGTCTCAAGTTGATGACTAAGCCGCTTTTTACATTCTCCATCACTTCCCACGTCGGCAAAGTGAGTCCAGGAGGAAAAGGTGGACACACAGACAGATGTATAAATATGGAAAATTGTGCAGATAGGTAAGTTATTTTTGCAAGATTCTCTCTGTCTGGTCAGCAGTTATGTGTAGGCAGCTGTTCCCTGCTGTTGAGCTGTGTCTTCCTGTTCAATTGTACCAGTAAAAACTTTTCTAGGCCATGTCCCCTGAAGTGGAGATTTTTCTGTCTTATGAAATGGACCAAAAATTCCCACCAGATAGAGATTATTTTTATAGCCACCTTTTCTGCCATCTTAAGTACTTTCTCTCCACTCTCTCTTATCTGTTTGCAGATCTTGAAGCATTTTAATGCCTTTGGCCTGGGCACAAAGCTCTCTAGTAAACACGCTCCCTGCTCTGACTTCCTTGCCAAACACTATTCTAATAATACCATCCCAGCTCCAACATTCCTGTCATCAGAGGATACCCGAGTGTTCAGATATTTCTGTGTACTGGAACTGCTTCTATGATCACTGAAACAGGACCCTAGAACAGCCCTCAACAGGAAGTGAGCTAGGATGGAATGTAGGACAAAACAGCCACCTGTGCAGTAAGGAAGAGGAAAAGTTTGCTGTCTCCACAGCAATTTATCAGAGCCCTACGAGGAGTGATTTTAAGGGCCTCAACTTCAGGAAGGAAGGAAAGAAAGAAGCCAGGCGAGGGAATTCAATATGCTGCAAGCTGCTAGGCACTTAGTACTATCCAGGGATGTTGAGCCGAATAACAATCCTCAGGCCAGCATTATACCGTAATTCCATATTAAGATGGAAGGCTGGGCTACAATATCTACTTATAAAAGTAAAGTAGGGGTGGGGAGCTGGATCTGGCCAGCAAGCCAGATAGTTATCTCCCCCATCCCTTGTGGGCCAAGTCTGACAGGTGGGGAGGGTCACCCACCCATCTTTGACCTGATAACTAATGATCTAGCTTAGCCAGAAGGGACCTCTTTGGTTTTTTGCCCACAGAGGTATGGTGGAGTACATCGCAAAGAATTTCATTAGACCCTTGCAATGCTCTGTGCAATACCCAACCATCAGTTGACAGTTGGGGCTTGTGGAGCACTGTTAACGGGGCTTTGTGGGCACTGCCATTCAGCTGAAGTGCCTACAAAGTCCCTTTTGGCTAAGCTAGATCATTAATAGTCCCACATCTGCTGTCACATATGACATCAGGTGTAGGGCAGATGGGCTTGGCTTGGTTTAGCAGAAATGACCTTGTGAGTCAAATGGGCATCCTCTACCTGAAGTAGAGCAAAGGTGCCTCCACATGGTCACTATTTGGGGGGAATGCATTTAAAGTGGATTAAAGGGCTCTGTCATCCTGGTGCAACTAATTCACTTTTTAAAAAAGAACCTGACTTTTTGCAGTTTGGAAAGTGATGAGAAATGCGTTGAAAAGTGTGGGATGAACAAATGGCTAAAGGAAGACATGTGAACATGCCCGCCGCCCCCAAGCAAAAATGAATTATATAATTTCGCCTAAGAAATTATATGCAGTAAATGCACCTGATGTAGAATTCGGCAGCTAGATTGTTGACCAACGCAAGAAGGTCTGAACATATAACACCAATTCTGGCACAACTGCACTGGCTTCCAATTATCTCTGGACTTAATTAAAGGTGCTGGCTTAACCTATAAAGCCTTATGTGGCTCAGGGTCCCAGAACCTTGGAAACTTCATCTCTTCTCATGAACCAGCCCAGACCCTGTATTCATCATCCCAGGGAGGCCCTTTTTTGTCTGCCCCTTCCAAGTGGTTGCTCCCCGCTTATGTGAATATCATGGGAAACTATTGGACAGTGGAAAAATCACTTTCCCATGTAGAGAAAGTTTTGAATTAGTTTTAAAAGATTTTAATTTTTTGCAGGAAGTATAGAACATGTGTATGGATGAATACATGAACATTCCAATTCCCAAGCAGGAGCCAGGCACACATACCTTGAACATTTCTCCGATGAAAATAGGGACGTCCCATTCCATAATAATTTTACTATTTATACCCCACACATCTTATTGGTTTGCCCCAGCACTCTGGACAGCTTCCAACATATATAAAAACATAATAAAACATTAAACATTTTTTTAAAAATCTTTCCTATACAGGATTGCCTTCAGATGGCTCGGGGGTTGGATATCTCCATACCCTCAAACATTTCTCCAATGAAAATAGGGATATCCTAAGAAAAATCAGGACATTCCAGGATCAAATCAGAAACCGGGACAGGGATGTCCCTGGAAAATAGGGACACTTGGAGGGTCTGAGGCAGTAGTTTTAGAGAAAACTGGATGCCTTGAGAGAGGCATTATTTACTTTGTCCCATTGTTACCTATGGTCAATCAGGTTTTTGAAAGAATATAAAACGCTGCAAAACCTGTTTACCAGAAGTAAAAATGGGTTGAACATTAGTCCCTCTCTTACTTTCGCTTCTTTGAGAAACCTATGCAGTAGAAAGGAAAGTTTCTCAAGAATCCAAAAAGTCAGTTGAAGAACTGAGCCACACCCACTTAAGGCATAACCCCCTGCAACTTAACCCAGCAGTGTTATCTGGGTTTTTATGCCTGGTCTAGCCTCTCCTCTAACCCCACCCATGTACATCCATGTGCAGGCATTGATAGTAGCACTTTGTGACTTGCTGTTGTCACAGGCAATGTACAGAAGTATAAGTAATGTGTATTGGGAATGCTTCCTGCACCATTAAATTAAACTAATTAACTAGTGCTAATTAAATGGGGTATTTTTTAAAAAAAATGTTCCACTAAGTACACAGATCTCCATTCAGGATCCAGTGTCTCTTGGCTCCTTTTGCTGGGTGAGCAAATGGAGCCAAGAGGCACTAAATCCAAAGTGAATAACTTTGTATTCAAAACTGCTCCCTTTTCCTCCTTGCATCAATGGTGTCTCCAACATCCATATACTTCACTTTATTTTATTTTAGGGGTGGCAGTGGAATCTTTACTGTTTATCATCGTGGAAGGTAGAGGGGTATAAAGGCAGGGGAGCTAGGCACCACAGGGCCAGTGCTGGGAAGAATCCAAGAGTACCCAGGACTAGCAAGGAAGGAACTCTTCCTGATCCAGATTTACTAGAATTGAGACTTGAGAACACAAAATCAAAATACAATCTTCAGAAGAGTATTGCATTCTGTCCTGGAACCCAGCAAAGTTCTTTATTCCCTGTCAGGTCAGACCAGGGTTTCATAGCCCTTTAAGTTTAAAGAAACAGCATGCAAATGATTTTCCCATCTAAATTTATGAATTTCCAATATGTAATTCAGTCTACTGGGTTCTCACAATCCATTGTTCCCCTTAAGAAAATTCAAATCAAATGATCTTTTGGAGAAAAGCAGCCTCCACCTATTCTCTTTTGGACATCTTTCTCAGTACTTTTGGGTGGTGCACATGTTCTTGGCAGGCCCCAACCCATACTTTCTGTGGAATGCATCTATGCTACATCACCGACATGCAGGATCCGTGAAAGGCAGCTGTTTCACTCCCATTACACACTGGGCACACAGTGAGGCAGACCAGCATCAGTACTCCCACCCTACGGATTCCAACTATACAATGCTCTACTTTTTACTACCAGTCTCCTTTGAAGGCAGCCTGTCTGCAACTTCTCTTTATTCAGAACCATATTTTCATTACCAAACCAGAGGTGAATCATGCCAGCCATTTGCCTTCAAAGGCAGCTTTGTTGTCAAAAATGAACAATGATATCCAGACTTTCCAATGCATTTAAAGAGGAAAACTCTAGCCAAGATCGCCTAGTCTATCATGCTCCTGTTCCTTTCAAGCGTGTCAGGATTTTAAGTGTTGGACACCACGCTGAACGCATCAAATACCGCTGCCTAAAGCGAAGTACGGTAATTCCAAGGTACATGCAAGGCCGATAACATTTACTGAAGAAGATAAGTGTTACATCACTCCAATCAGCAGCTGTTGGTGGACTACAGTCGCACAAGCACACAAAATGAACTACACAGAAAGGCTGCTTACCTCAAGCTCTCTTTCAGTGCAGAATTAGTTAAAGAAGTTTGTGGTATGCCTCTTGAAAACAATTCTCAGCTCCGTATACTTGGGTAAAAGCAGCAACAATGAATGACAACTGTCAAGTCTCTCTCCCTCTCTTTCTCTGTCTCTCCAGGCTGGCAAGATAGAGAGGGTGGGGGAAGTATGTGCATGCCAGTGCAGGTCATTTGAAAGATATAGATAGCAAGTGTGTGCACATATATCTAAAATTGTCTGCAAGCAGCTGTTAGTTCAGAACTGCTCTAAGAGGATCAGGTTTTCTCCTGCAGCCCCAGCATGTATCTGTGGAGTATGAGCAGCAACAAAGACACTGTTAGTTTATACAGCATCTTTCAGCATGTGAAGTCTTGTACAACTGCTATGTCTATCCTGAAAATAATCCATTGAGGTGGGTTAGACTGCAACACAGCAACTTGCCCAAGGCAAGCTTAGTGACTCAGTGGTAATTTGCACTTTGATCTCCTTACACTCAAATTCCAACTCTCCACCCACTTCACCAAATTTGAGTTAAGAAGCGTAGCAACAACAGGAAGAATAGGTTGCCAGAAACATCATAATAAGGATGATCTGCCATTTTGGAGATACTGTAAAGCTTGAGATAAATAAAACTGAATAGAAACACATTAAAGAATGGGTATTGCTAACATAATGCTTCCATCATCCATAACTATGCTAATATGAGGCTGATGGAAGTTGGAGTCCAACACATCTGGAGGGCTACAGGTTCCTCACCCCTGGGTTCAACTTTTGGAAAGAAAGAACCAGAAATATAGAAGCCAAAGTTGGGAAGAAGGGCAGTGGAGTCTCAGGAGTGTTAGTCCAACATTTTAATTTCTTCTATTCAGCAAAGAAGTTGCCTATTCCCTCCCTTCAGACTACTGTATCTATTAAATAGATTCTAATTCACGGGAGAGGGAAATTCTGCAGTTCCTCTTCTGCGTTGTGTTTGTAGCTCCTGCCAAGGGTTCTTGCAGCCAGTGGTTACTGTTACCCTAGTATTCACTTTACTACTGCTGTATGAGAAAAGTTCAAGGCTATGTTTGTAGCAAATTTTGTTAAAGAAAGCCAGCTTTTCACCACCACTCTCAGCTGCCGGGGGGGGGCAGATGCCAATGTAACACCTTTTTTGTTATCTGTGCCATAATTACAGCACGCAAAATGTCTGCACAATACCAGACTGTAAACTGGGAAAATGCACACCATGCCAACACAATTAGATGGGCACAGGGGACTCCAAAATTTGGACAGAAGTGACTCACTTTGCCCATCCTGAATAGCATGCCCCCAGTCTGAATAGGGGCCCTACATGTGCAAATCTCCCTAGCTGAGATTCCTAGAGTTAAGTGAGGTGGAGGAAAGCATGCCTATTTCACAAAATGTGGAAGAAACATATTTCCAGGAAATTAATTGCCTTTTCTGTAGAAGAGACCTCATTTCCTGCCAGGTGATGTAAATCACTCCAACGGATTATACCAGTTATGGCTGCTTGGGGACAGAGCCTAAACCAAATAACTTCCATATGGCTGCTGAATGGGTAGAAAGCACGAAGCACCACATTGCAGAACTCTGGCAAATATAATCCCTCTTATGTACATGCAAATAGCAGCAACCTTCACACATTGTTCCATTCATGGCAACATGTTCATGGGTTAATTCCATGTCAAGTACCGCAGGCATCATTTTCTGAACTGCACTGAACAAATTTTCATACAAAATTTAAGTGGTAGCTATGTCAGCTATTTCAGAGCAGTTAATGAGAACAAAAGCCAAGGTTTGCATTCACTCTGCTTGAAGAAGTGGCAATGCACATCATTTTCCATCGCAGGCTGACTGGGAGGCGCTACATACTATGCATAAGAATGTGGAAGGCTGTTTTCTCTTCTCGGCCACAATCCTGCACACAGTTACCAACAAGCTAACCCTACTGATTTCCAATGAAACTTGTGCATTTGTATCAGTTGAGCAGCATTATTACTTTGCTTTTATATAATCACATTAATGCCAGGAAAACACCAGGCAAGTACAAACATTTTTGTGTCCTATTTCTGTTTTGACAGATATTCAATAAAACTTGTGAACTGCTTTGGGCTCAACATCCCTGGAGCATAAGAGCTCACAGTTGATATTTTAAACAGTTGTCAGCCACTCTTGGACATTAAACTCCCTCCGCACCTCCTGACAACCCTCAGCACAATCCCATTAGCATGAAGGCTTTTCCATGTTGGCACGTGAAGCCTCTCTCCTAGCTCAATGCTTTTCTGAATGCAGATAGATACCATTAAGCACTCTACAATTTGTGCTGGCTCATCTAAAATCCGTGTTCAAATTTATTCCGCTTTCAATAACAATAAAAAAACATTATTCTGCTAAGCTGCACATTGCAGTTTTACAATTGTCAGCCCTTAATGAAGATTGAGCAAAACAAAACAAACAGCCAAAAATGCTTAAGTCCCTAGAAAGACTGGTATGTATTAATTTTGAATCTTAAAAAAAGGCAGCAGAGTATACTACGTGCACAGTACGATCAGCCTCCCTTGATTTAAATATATCTGTTGTTTTCTCTTCCTCCCTTCAAAAATGAATATATTTAATGAACCAGTGCTAGAACATCATGTGGGGCCAAGGCAACAGTACACAGCTTCCAGTGGGAGAGACCTAGAACCAGCACTTCCTTCCCAGATCCTGTGCAGCACAGGTGTAGCATTCAAAAGCTAAATTGCAACAGTGGAAAAGGCAACAATAATGTCCTTTTACATGGCACCCTGTGAACTTTTTTGATCCACGAAAGCCATTTCTCAAGTTAATGGAATAATTCAGCCACAAGACCAGCAGTAACAGCAGCATAAATCACCAAGGCTGCTATGCAGCTACATCTTAAGCCAATCCCATAACATCATCAAGGACAGTAACTGTTTACGAGGTTAATGAAATGTAACAAAGGCTGGAGATAGAGAATAGTTTTATCAGAGAGCTGAAGGCATTCTGAAAGAAGGGTCATTGCTTCTGGTGAAGATGCTAATTCTACTTTTTGCTTCTAGTAAATAGGTTTTGCACTGTTTTCGTAAGCATTCCAGAAGTTACAGGGAACAAAATAAATGCATTTCGAGCCCCACATTGGATGAACATTGTAGGGGGATTGGACTAGATGACCCTTGTGGCTTCTTCCAACTCTACAGTTCTGCGAATCTATGTACCAAGGAAAGTGATGTCTCTCTCAACCACTTCCAGCGGTTTAAAAACATTGTATTTTTAAAGTTGGAGATAGCTATAGCTTGTAAGCCACATATTGCTTTGAAACAATTCCAATAAATTTCAATAAGCCATAAATTAGGGGTCAGCAACCTTTTTGGACTAGGGACTAGTGGGCACATTTCAAATTTTGAGAGAGTGCTAGGGCGCTATTCACAAGATGGCTGCCATGCGGGGTGTATGTGTGTGTAGCATAACACAAAATGGCTGCCAAGGGGAGCGTGACAGAACACAAAATTAGAGAGACAACCATATGCTTACCATGGGAAGTGTTGTGACGTGGGGTTTGTGATTTCAGCTCTCTTGACATAATATGCTGGAGACAGTTCTCTAGTAACACTTCTTTATTAAAGCAAACAAGACTGAGACTTGAGGAGGGGAGAGCTACATTTATAGGGACAGGGAACAAGCTAGAAAGGATACATTTTGGAGGGAACAATATCAGGCAATCACAGTCCTGCCTTTTGGAGGAAACCAATAAGACAGAGGATCCAAATACAGCAGCTTAAATGAACCAATAGTAGCTGTACCCTCTGGAACCAAAAGGCAGTTGCTTTACCCTAATGCAATACAGACAATAATAATACAGATATAAAATCCTTTGACTCAATACACAACAGGAAGACAGCTATGTCCCACTGGTCTTTTGGAGACACTCTCTCTCTCTCTCTCTCTCTCTCTCTCTTTCTCTCTCTCTCACACACCCACACCCACACCCACACACACACAGAGAGAGAGATTGTTGCTGTCAAATGATGACAGGGAGCATTCCCAATTCCAGAAAATACATACAAAGTAGCACACCATTCTCATTTTACAGAAATTGTTTAGAAATTATAGCATCATTCAGAAGGTACCTGCACATTTTGAGGAAGCTCTATTTTGCCCTTCAGTTCTGCCAGGTTGGAACATGCGAGCAGCAAAACCCTTCCCTTACAGAATTGTTGAAAGTCAGCACAAGAAAAAGCCTATAAAGCACTTTTTGCATAGTTACATATTAATTAATAAGAATGTGAATGTGAAAATACTATGAGTAGTTTTAGAAGACTGCATTTTTCTTTTGTATAATTCCAGAAATTAAGAACCACTGGCTGGTAGCAGGTTAGACAAATTTATTTTCAACATAAAATATTAATTATCAGTAATACAGGTTAATTCAAACAAGGAGATGCTCGCCATAGTCATTCTACAGAGGTCAGCCCACCATTTCAAGGGTTGAGCAGTCCAAGTGGGGTTTAAAGATAAGAAGGGGCAGCAGGAATAACCCATCAAAAGTGAGCACCTGAATCAGCATATGCACATTTTATGCAAATCTGTCTTCTTTAGTTGTCATTTTCATGAAGTGTAAATGGCTATACCATATAGGATTGCGTGGCAAATCATGAACTGATACCTTCCTTTAAAAAGTTATACACAGCAAAATTCCACAGCCTTGGCATGCTGCAAACTGAGATTAAATGCTTATGACCAGATGAAGTCTTTTCATTTCTGTCACAATCTTGAGTTTGTGGTTATCATTGGTTGTGCTTTATTTTTTTGTTTTACTGGGCTGCTGCCAAGCAAATTCTAACAGGATCCAAGTACTGTTGGCACTTTGGCTAAGACTTGGCATGGTATGCACTAGCTTTGGTTGGATCCCCAAATTAACAGGGCCAATACAAGAACACTGTGGCACCTCAAGATGGACTGAACTCTTCCTTCCTCAAATATTTTTGAAGGGGTTTAGTCAATGGCACAGATTAGTAGTAGTGACAAACTATTGTTAATTCCAGACTGCCTGTTCATTTAGCATCAGTCCTGATTTGTGCATTTGTGGGGCTCTTCTATGACAGTTATTTTTTTCCAGCATTCATTCTGATTTGTTTGCAGGGAGGTTATATGACATCGCACCTAGCATGTGTTATTCCATATTTTCCAGTGCAGTTTCCCATCACTTTCCTTATTGCAAAGAGGTGTGTGTGTGTGTGTGTGTGTGTGTGTGTGTGTGTATACAGGTTTATTGTGCAAGGATGCCAAATCAACTTTAATTATGCAACCCAAATATGTTGGTATGTAATTGAATTCCACCCAAAATAGTGACAGCCTGGATACACAGAGGGAGGCAAGATTGCAAGTAAATGTGTCAGTATTGTAATAGAGCAGGCATAAGCAAACTCAGCCCTCCAGATGTTTTGGGACTACAACTCCCATCATCCCTGACCACTGGTCCTGTTAGCTAGGGATGATGAGAGTTGTAGTCCCAAAACATCTGGAAGGCTGAGTTTGCTTATGCCTGTAATAGAGCAACACACAAATGATAAAGAGTATGGAGAGTAACCTTCCTGAGGATGAATCAATACCTGTTGTAGGACTGCTGATGTAGGGCTGGCGATTGCAAAAGCCTGAACTGTCTAAAATAATTTTATCAAATACTTAAATTTTATACAAAAAGGTAAAGGGACCCCTGACCATTAGGTCCAGTCGTGACCGACTCTGGGGTTGCAGCGCTCACCTCACTTTATTGGCCAAGGGAGCCGGCGTACAGCTTCCAGGTCATGTGGGCAGCATGACTAAGCCGCTTCTGGCGAACCAGAGAAGTGCACGGAAACACCATTTTCCTTCCTGCCGGAGCGGTACCTATTTATCTACTTGCACTTTGACGTGCTTTCGAACAGTTAAATTGGCAGGAGCAGGGACCGAGCAACAGGAGCTCACCCCGTTGGGGGATTCGAACCGCAAACCTTCTGATCAGCAAGTCCTAGGCTCTGTGGTTTAACCCACAGCGCCACCCGCATCCCTATATTTTATATAAGCAGAGGCAAAATCTGCAAAGTTAATGTCTAAATTTTGTTAGTCTTACTTTCGGTTCAATGTGGGTAGGACTCATCCTATTCTCCTTGCCCAAGGAAAAAAGGCAAGAGCAGCTTCTCCTCAGTTGTTTTTCAATGGGGAGGGGATTGCGCCTTTATTTGAGTAATAAGATTGCATAAGCGATGCCAAGGGGATAGGTTGCAGCTGTGCTATATATGCATACCATCTCCTTGAATAGAATCCAATTTCAGAGCCTACCTCTTTCTTCCTTGGGTTAGAGAAAGCCTTTTACAGACCTGTGTTTTATAGTCTTACTAGGGACTTGTACTGTAACTCTTTTTAATAAACCTGCATGAAGCTTTTTCTGAAACACACCAAGGTGGTTCGTACGTCAAGATAAACCATGGTTTATTGCAATTGGAATGAGCTGCAGCAAGACTCAGGTTTGTACTTTCCCCCTTCCATCTCCTCTGTGGCTTTCAGTTTTGGTTAACCGCAATGCAGCATTGCATCCAAACTGTAATCTGCAGTTAATCTTAATCAGGCATAGGCAAACTCGGCCCTCCAGATGTTTTTGGCCTACGACTCCCATGATCCCTAGCTAACAGGACCAGTGGTCAGGGATGATGAGAATTGTGGTGCCAAAACATCTGGAGGGCTGAGTTTGCCTATGCCTGATCTTAATTATGGCTTGTTGCAACAAACCAGCTCCATTATTCATAGTTTGAAGTTGAAGGCTTGCTACAAACAAATGATAGTTAAGATTAAACACAATTTCGTTTTGGATGAAATGACAAGCTATGGTGAATCTAAAGCAAGCAAAAGCTTCCTGAATCCTCCTTGCATCTGTGCTAGAGAAGGAAAACTACAGTAGAGTGCAAGACCAAGGCTTGCTGTGGGTTATTCCCATCACGATACAAAATGGTTTGTGGTGATCCCAAACTGGCCCACAAAGGGTTTGTGTTTTTTTAAAAAACTGCACATTCAATTTTGATGGAAATCATTAGATAGCTCATACTATCTGGTGAGAGAATTGGAACCAAACTACGTAGAGAAGAGAAGACATCATTTATGCAATTAGTAATAATGTGAATGGTGTTTTAAAGTGAATAGCTGATGTGAGGGCACAATATGGATTGAGCACCTAGCACGGGGAAAAGTGGGTCTCGCTTTGCTACACTCCATCCCCAGCTGAGATCCTGATCTAGTGCTGGCTCCCTGTATCTGCTATTTTCATTGGTGGGATCTTCCATTTGCATAATAGCTGTTATTCTGATGCACCCAATGCACACCCCCTGTGATAACAACTACAACATAGGGACTATGAAGAGTAAACAGCTAAAGCTACCCATATGCCAGGGGTTTCCTGTCACTTGTTGTTTATTTTTAAGTCCTTCACTCAGTTGCTAATTGCATGAATGGTGTCTCATTTAGTTTGGCCCTTAAGTAGCTCTCTGCTGGAAAACTATGCAAGTCAAATAGGCCTGTTCCTCTCTCCACTTTGCTTTTCAAACCAATTCTGTTCAATTAAGGATTCTCTTTGAAAATGTTTTTCCTATTATTAGTATACTTCTCATAGAGCTTGACAGGGACTGAGAGGAGTGAGTTTCTTTGTACCTGACAGTTCTCTGAGAATCTTCAATGCAGCATTTCCATTTAATATAGCTTGGGTTTCCCACAGAGCAAAAAAGGAAAACATTCTTTAGCACAAGAAAAACGGGATGGTCAAACAATAAAATAGACAAAAAGTATTGGGACATGGAGTAAAATTCTTCTCATGCAACTCCTTCAACTCATTAGATTTAATTTATGATCAAAATAAAATTAAAACAGGGATTTTAAATGCAACATTATTATGACAACACACATATTGTAATTTACTAGTTGCTTTCATTATGTATGAAGATTCAAATGCCCAGTTTTTAATTTATGGAACAGTACAACACTGTAAGATAAACTGCAATTTATCTTACTTGGTTTTTTAAAATTTGAACATGATTTTTAATAAGAATGCTTTAAAAAAAATTTGCTACTGCATACCCTGTGTTGAGAATGTGAAACACACACTGTAAATTAAAGGGTAGTTTATGGTAGTTAATGGAAAGTTGAATAAGCTGCTAGTTGAAATATAGATAAGGTCAGGGACTAATTTGAACCATTTTAATCCACTTGGTTCTTCGTATGCATAAATGAATAGCTTTCAGAAGGATCTCACACATTTCTCTAAACTTAAATACAATATGAAACTTTCTCACGGTAGTAATGGACCTAAGCATGCAGAAAGAGCTCAGTCTTAAAGCCAGATAAATTATTCTCACCTGTGAAATATTATAGTAATGCATACAAAGAGAACAATAACCATACTCTGGTATTACGCACAACATATAGCCTAGGAATCTCATATGGCAAACTCACACAGCAATTCCCGTACCAAAGCCTGTCATCTCTCATTGTTTACAGAAGAAAGTGTAGATTTAGAACCCTGGCATCATGCAGTAACCTGACAATATGCTTTAATCTCCACTGCATCCTTTCATCCCAGAGCACTTTACTTGCTAATGCATGTTGCACAAAGGGACGCTTCATCCAACTATAAGTATGTCCTCATCTTTAAGAAGACAGCATTCATATGGATATGTTCTTACAAAATGTATTAATTGCAGTAAAATCATATTAGCAAAGCACTGAAAACCTGCTGCCTTATCTCCTGTTTCAGGGCAGCAAAGAAATTTATTTGATATAACAGAAGTACAAAATATTTTATGGCTCTTGTACATTTGCAACTAATTGTTCCACAGATAAGAAGCAAGACTCCCATTCATAAAATACTGGAATGTGAATTCAAATTAACATTCATATTTCTTTTTAAATGGGGGAGGGGAACTGAGGGAGAATAGTGTTCTTATACCCATGTCCTGGAAAATAGGTAGCTGTGCAAATAATTCCTCAAACTGTGACCCTTTTATGACATGCATAAAATCATAGAGTGACAAGCAAGCTCCAGATCAGGAGCAGCCAAAATGGTGCCCTCCACATGTTGCTGAACTACAACTCCCATCATCCCTGGCTGTAGCTGATGGGAGTTGGAGTCCAAAAACTTCCGGAGGGCATCGTGCTGCCTCTCTCTGCTCTAGTTCAATGCAACTGGGAATATTCCAAATAACCTCACCTGGATTCAGGAGTTAGTAGACTTTGGAATCGGCCACAATATATACTGTATTGGTTTTAAGTACTGAGAAGCAGCTCCCTTTTGCCCACAAATGCAAACACTTTCATCTGGCTCCCTTTCCCTCATTCTCTGATGCAGAGTTCCTAAGTGTTTCTCATGCAGAATCTTCAGACAGCATGCAATTCCATAAATAGCAACCAGCTCTGACCCAGGCCTCCACAGCAT
Organism: Podarcis gaigeae; assembly: GCF_964106915.1. NCBI lineage: Eukaryota > Metazoa > Chordata > Lepidosauria > Squamata > Lacertidae > Podarcis > Podarcis gaigeae. The sequence continues at coordinate 84,309,742 of NC_139678.1, read as the reverse complement.
GCAAGGGAGAGACTAAGTGGTTTGATAATACCAGCGCAAATATAAAACACCAATCTTGGCAAAGCACCAGAAAGTTAAAGCCCATAAAAGTGCCGATTTTTTGGACATTCTCAGAGTTACAGCCTGAGAGACAGACTCTACAAAATAACAGGCAGTTTTCAAATGTATGTTTAAATTGGCATGTGCAAATGAGCAACCATAGAGGCTTTGCTCCTTTTGGAAGAGGTAGCAGTTCTGACATGCAACATTCCCTTTGATCTCTTCCCCACTTATGACACATGCCTGAATACTGTGTCTGCACCATCTCAAGGTTTCTACCACAGCTCCACTTTCTCTTTTGCCACTCTACCATCATGCTACACGGCTATCATTTGATTGCATCAATAAAGCTTGATGCAAGGCCAGTCCTATTATAAAGGGTGTATGTATACAACCTCAGAGGTTTGTTTTTAGGCAGGAGCAAGGAGCAGAGAACTGCTGTAATATCCCCTTGTGGCCTTTTGAATCAACATCTAGAAATATGTCCCTATCTAGTTTCTGAAATACTTCAGATCATTATTCAGGTTAACTTTTGTCAGCAATTCTCTGAGGACCAACAGCAGGTTTGGCCTTGGGAACAATAAATGCATTTTGGCTCAGTGACAGCTGGTTCTCTTTATTTTTGGAGGAGGGGACAAGGTTGGGCTGGCAGCTTCAGCTTGTGTCCTAGACTCTGAGAAAGCCTTAGCCAGCAAATTACCTCTGACAAAGAAGTTAATATTGCCACTTCAGCAAGATGTCCCCACCCCTTCACCTCCCTCAGAAATCTCTACATTCCATAATTCTAGAGGCAAAAAGCCTCAACAATAGATATGTGGCAGCACACAGGAAGGCAGCAAGAAATCAAGATGAGCGGATGTGAAAGCTGCCTGGAATAAAGTGTTTGCTACGCTCCCTCTGTCTCATCATCATCTCTCTCACAAACACAGTAGAAAATGGAAAGCAAACTACTGCAGGGTGGCAACTTCCACCTGCCATTATTCCACCCTCCTGCCCATTGGAGCTAGGGTTCTGCAGAGAGAAGGAGTTTCTAGCCTTTGGGGTCTTGGTATAAATGGGAAATTGCTAGGTACTAACTTTGGAGATAATACGGAATATTATTTACTGACCTATTGGTGTGCTTTAGGCTCAATTAATTTTATTTACTTGTGTTTAAAATGAATTGTTAACTGTTCAATTGTTAGTGTTATGCTGTAGCAATATTATAGTTTTTATTTTGCATTATTGTCCTTGTCCTAATGCACCCTCTCCCTTCCACTCTGGCTAATACAGCTGCGGCAGAAGACCCACTGTGCTGTGCCACCCCCCTCAGCCGCTCCTGGGATTCCTCTACCCAGCTATGACTATTTGGATTGGAGCAGCAGTTATATTTGGGTTAGCATTTTCAGATATGCTGTGATTTGTTTTGTGGCACATGTACCTCAAAAAATACCTTAAAAATACTTTGAATAATGATTCTGTGATTAAATACAATGTGGTCATAGTAAACCCTCAGCAATTTGCCTTGCTTTTGACTCCTGGCCAGGAATATGAATGATACCCATTCTTTTTCTTCATGACTAAGAAGTGGGTCACAACTCAGTATTTTTCTGTGGGTGCAGTGAGTGTTGTTATTGTTTCCTGAATTGCATTAACATACTTATTGTATAATTTCTCCAAATATTTAAACTGCGCTAACTTCAGCTTAATAATACAATGTATGTTTCCTCCCAGTTCAGTCAAAGCTAGTAGTACTGAGGCACCATAAACCTTCTCCCTGAACATACCACCGTTTGCCATATCTTATTCCACCCATGGAAAATTAGTCTCAATAGCCAAGTATGCTAAGATGCATATCCCAGTGCTTCCCTGTATGTTAAGAAATACCGTTTTAAAGCGAATCTAATGTGCCCTTGAATCTAATGCACACCTCATGAAACCAATAAAGTATTTGCTGGCAAATGTAAATGCGGCATCAGATCTAACGTGCATCCTAATTTTCACAATGTCATTTAGCAAAAAAAGTGTGCATTACATTTGAGTAAATATGGTATATATTCTTATATATCACAGATGCCAACTTGAAGGTATCCTTACAATTAATTAATAAATATGTCCAATAACCAAGATACAGTAGTACCTCTGGTTACATACGCTTCAGGTTACATACGCTTCAGGTTACAGACTCCGCTAACCCAGAAATAGTACCTTGGGTTAAGAACTTTGCTTCAGGATGAGAACAATAATTGTGCTCCAGCGGCACAGCAGCAGTGGGAGGCCCCATTAGCTAAAGTGGTGCTTCAGGTTAAGAACAGTTTCAGGTTAAGAACGGACCTCCGGAACAAATTAAGTTCTTAACCCGAGGTACCACTGTACTAGTTTACCTTTTGATAATGCCTCCCTACTTAATAATTGCTTAAGATTCTTTTAGTATATTTGGGTTAGCAGTAAACAGCATGGTAACTGGCACAACCCTTGCAGGTGTCAGGCATGCCAATTTGATGTGTGCAAAGCTCACAAATCCTTTCATTGTTTAGAGTGCAGACCATAGACTAGAATCCATGCAAAAAAACAGACACACAGAGAAGTGTTGGCTTTACCATTTGGCATGACAACAATTCTAGTCCACACATTCTTGTCCTTGAGAAATGCCTTGTGTATAGAAACTAACTTTCTGATACAAGACAGCTATTTCTTTGAATAGCCAGCAACATATGAAGCGTCTATTGCTCTCTATGAAGGGCATTCTCTTCCCCACATTTTTACATTATCATATTATGTTTACAGGAGCTAGAGATAAGTAGACAGAGTATCTGTACATTCCCAGGCTTTTTATTTATTTAATAGATTTAAATGAGGGTAGATACCGTAGCAGGTGGAGTCAAAATCTATTAAATAAAAATAAAAAAACCAGATACAAGTTATTATGCCAATATTGAGGTTCTTTAGAAATCATAACCTAAGAAAGTGGGTTAAAGTCTTTTAGGTAAAAATAATAATAATGAAGTCGACTTAAGTGATTATGCAAATCACAAAACTATTTCAAAATCATTTCCGAACAATAACCTGAATAGAATGTCAAAATCTGAGGAAAGAGTAAAATAGAACAAAATCTGCAAGACGCAAGCTTTGTGTCTTTTCTTATATCACAACAGGCACCTGATTTTCTTAATGCAGTGTCAGGGTTCAACTCTGACCAGAGCTCATATGAAGGTCTCTTCAGCTGGGGAGCAGATCTCTACAATGCTGATGATTCTGAGGAGCCACTGAAGCTGGACATCCCTGACTGGATGTCCTCCTCACAACACTGCATGGATTACTACACAGCTCTCAGACTCACCCGCCATCTCCCCCAAGGTCCACAGGAACAGAGAAGATGGTGAGCTAGGCAGGAACTTCAGAAATACTGCTGCCAAAGTGCCCATATAATTGCCTGAGACATTACATGGAAGCACCTGCATGGATCATGGCCTAAGAGCCTGGAAAGGGTGAGCCTCCAGCTCCTACATAAATTTCAAGGCTGAGCTACTTCATTGGTGCAAAAGCAGATCCAGTCTTCCAGATCTGGAGCAACAACACTTGGCTGAATCTCATTATTCAAACATATGTTTGTTGTTAACACTGAAATACAAAATTATTAATTTCATTATGAAAGCATAAATCATTTGAGCTGTGCATGTTAAATTGCCCTAGGATGGCTAGTGATGGTGCATTGCATTCATTCTTTTGTTTTCTTTACCACTTAGTGCAAATACTCATTTGTTTTGCTTTAAAATGAATGAATGCTTGTATATTTTAAAATGTATTTTACTGAGAGTTGGGATTCAATAGATTTCTGCCACCTTCTTAAGAATTGTCTTATAAATTGGTTCATGCTTTAGAAGAAGAGAAGAGTTTGGATTTGATATCCCGTTTTATCACTACCCGAAGGAGTCTCAAAACGGCTAACATTCTCCTTTCCATTCCTCCCCCACAACAAACACTCTGTGAGGTGAGTGAGGCTGAGAGACTTCAAAGAAGTGTGACTAGCCCAAGGTCACCCAGCAGCTGCATGTGGAGGAGCGGAGACACGAACCCAGTTCACCAGATTACGAGTCTACCGCTCTTAACCACTACACCACACTGATATTTGGGCTTATCTGAGCAGCTGATGGAAGCAGCAGGAAGGTAAACGGCGTTTCCGTGTGCGGCTCTGGCTTGCCAGAGCAGCGATGTCATGCTGGCCACGTGACCCGGAAGTGTCTCCGGACAGCGCTGGCCCCTGGCCTCTTAAGTGAGATGGGCACACAACCCCAGAGTCTGTCAAGACTGGCCCGTACGGGCAGGGGTACCTTTACCTTTACCTTTACTGAGCAGCTGATGAGTCCAAGGAGGCTTAAGCCAGAAAGGATTTTAGGTTCTTCATAGGCCCTGGCTTCCAGATGGAGGCCTTATTTTTGTTTTTGCAATTTTTGTTTGTGTGCATTTTAAGATTTGAAACCTTTCCAACCCAGTGGGTCATTAGAAGAACTTGTAACTAAGAACTTTCACCAGTGTTTGATTATATCCTCTTCCCACACAATCCATTTTCACTTTGTGCCATTTTAGGCTCTACACATAAGGGTATAAACAGCCTTGTTTATAGTGATCTGGAAGCTGCCCTGGTAATCAGTTTTGGCTGGAGAGTGGGTTTTTTTTTAACTTTTTTATTTTTAAAGACAAATCTTTTAATAACTGATTGGGCTCAAGAGCTACAAAATGGCTAAACAGGATCTCAACCACACTAACTGATTGTCATTGTGTGCTGGTACAGCCTGTTTGTACCACTAGAAAGAGTAGCTCTCACAATGAAAGAAAAATGGGGTTTGGAAGATTGGTTCATACATGTGTCACACTTTTTCTATTGCATGAAAGCAGTTTATGGACCTGCTTCTCCAAAGAGACATTAAAGTTTTGGTCTTTCTGAGAGGGAAACCCTGGCTAAATTTAAGTGGTGCCACTTTTAATACATTTGAGCTCAAAGGTCTGAAAAACGTTCCTTTTCTACAAAAGAATTTTTTTAAAAAAGCAGCTTCAGACAGGCTCAGATAGAAAATGCAACCTATATACAATGACTTTATTTTATGGGGTTTAGTATATGGACTCATTAAAAAGAAAAAAAACTGAATTCCAAGCACCTTTTGTGCTCACTGTGATAAGATGATTCAGTTCAGCTGTAAAGTGCAACCCTTTTCCCGATCTTTGCTACTGTCTTATAATTGTCCAATGATGTTATGTAGCTCTTGCTTCTGCACTTTCCTTACACAAATGGAAGAGAATTACTAGCTAACTCCAGTCATACCAGTCTTGGAAGCAGCCTTTGAATTGTATAACAAGGACACTCCATTTTTAGGTGAGAATACTGAAAAATACTTAAAGATGAACAAAGCAAGGAAGTGTGCCTGAAATCCTACACACACTTATCTGGAAGAAAGTCCCCCAGAGTTTCTGAATAGTATAGGATTTGCACTGTATACCTATTTACCTGCTTCACTGAATGGAGCTTATTTCTGACTGTATAGGATTTCTGCAGAGGATTGCACTGTGCGTTATTGTCATTCACAGCGATTTATAGCTTCTGGGATCGTGCTGGGGAGAAAGCTCATTGTAGCAGAGTTTCTGTGTGCATGTGCAACAGAATTCCATAGCACCACAGGCTATACTACAGGCACTTACACCCCAAGGGGCACATTTGACTCCCATCTGGAATTAAAAGTTTTATTGAACAAAATTAAGCTGGGAATTAATTAAGACTATGTCGTCCTGCAGAGCTTGTGTCTTTAAATTTGGCAGGCACTGGTCTAGAAGTGTTGTCATGCTGTTTGGTGCTGCCATCTCTCCCTCTTTGCATTTGTGTAGTTTCATATCAAAGCCACATGCTACATTTACTACATCAATATAAATGCACTATTAGACCATCATCTCCTCTGGACTACAGGGCTCCCTCTCCTTTCAGCCAAAAGGAAGTGCAGAAAAGTGAATAGAGTATTATTCTCATCTCTGCTCAGCTATCAAGCTCCCTAGGTGGCCTTGGGCAAGTCTCTTTCAACCAAAATCAGCAGGCAGTTCAAAGTTTTAAAAATGCCACTCAGAGCTCCTTGGAGGAAGGAAAGGTTACAAATGAAACAAACAAATTAATTAACAGACACACAGCTTGGTCAGACAGGGCAAGCAGGAACATAGATAAAGCAATTAATCCATGGTGAGGGGTTGGATGAAACAAAGGTAGTCTCAAAACTCCTCTGAACTACTAAGCTCTCCCCTGTCCTATTAAAAATCAGTTAATTTTTCCTGACTATATTAACTCATCCATCATGGCAGTGACACTGCCCTACTGCAAAGTAAAGCCAAGGGGAGCAGTAATTTAGCAAATAATCCCTCTTGGGCTGCAGGAGTAGTGAGCAAAGGAAGCATTGGGCTAAGACCTGTTAATACACAAAACAGTTTCTCAGGAGCAAACAAACTGCAAAGCGGATATTGTAATTCTAACCTACATACAGTACATTCCAAAAAGGCACACCGACTGGAGTGTCCTGTGTCAATTAATCTGCAACAGCGTGGAACAAACACAAATGCTCCGCATATATCTTACACTAAAAATAGATGTGTTACATAAAACAAAACAGCATCTCTCACACACATACACAAAATGCCTTGGAAATTTCCCCTTACACACACAACCGTCTCACAAATTTCAGTGCTGCCATCTCTCATAATTTATATTACATGTCCAAATCTCTTTCGGAGAGGCTAGTAGAATTCCATTCCTGGAGTCAAGTGTGCCTGTCTTCTTTTAATTTAGGGTCCACATGCATCAAGGTCAACAGATTCCATAGCACAGAATGATACGAACAACTGGTGAGACCTAGGCCGGTGTCAGTATGCTCAAAAACTCCACCCCGATGTCTCACTATGATTTTTAAACTCAGTCAAACACACCTCCTAGGTTTACCACCTGTATACTAAGCTAGAATTGCAAGAGCACATCAAGAGGCATTTTGGGTGGCTGCTCTTCAACTTCTTCTGAAAAAGAAAATCCAAGTCTGGTTCTTTCAAGAATAGTGTTTTTCTGAGATAGTCAAGGGTTAGACTAGTCAGCGAAGGTAGCTACTTGATTTAATTGGATGGTTTTATAAACCTATTTTTACGTTTATATATTGCTACCTGCCGTGAACCTTTGGCATGAGGTGAGCTACAATTTAATAGAAGGATTTCCCTAACTTCACCGCATGTGGTATCACACTTGCTTTGATGCAATGTAATTTAACCTCCCATAAATGATTCAGGATGAATACTCAACATAGATAATAACATATCTCAATTCTGTAAAGGAATTAAACTTCTATGTTAAAAATAAATTATGCAAACTAATATGACTTATAAAACTTTTAACTTGCAACTCTGATGCAGAATTTAATTTGAAACTGAAGATTTCAAAAATTGCTCCTGAATTTGTCTTTGAAAGAAACATATACTTTGAGTCCAAAGAACCATGAGCAGAAGGAGAAAATATTGATAGTGGTGTTCTGAAAGCTCTTTAACAAGTGCTAGCAGACTCCTCACGGTGTAGGGCCGCAATGTATTGAGGGTTCTGTTACAGTATGAACAACATGGTGAAGAATACAGGATGTAAACTCTACAGTGAGCCGTAACAATGTCTGAAGAAAGAGCTTGTGCAAAGTCACACAGACTTCTGATCTCATGCCATGTTCTTCATTAAGGCTAGAAAGTGTGCTTCTGCTTTCAGAAGAGACCTTCAAATTCACATTCATGTGTGGTATGAGAACAGCTAGGTAACGCTGATAGAAACGTAGCTTTAAAAAATCACTCTATGAGAGGAACCCATGAAGAGAACAGAAGCTCCATATTGTGAACCCTTTGGGGATATTGCTAAGTAATGCCCAAAACAATCCTTAACCAGAGGAGCTGCATTTAAAAAGAATAAATTTTGATTCCCATGAATTCAAAACCTGTTTCAAGATCGAAAATGCTACACCAAATTCGCCCTATGAGGCATGACTGAAGATTAAGAACTCAAGATTTACCTTTCCATTTGTCTCTTTATTAGGCTAGACATAACAGTTAAGAGAATCATGTGTGCACACATACGCACAAACAAAAACCTGCAAAACGACATAGTTATGTTGCAGCAAATCATCAATAAGATCCACAAAGATGATTAATTAAGGAAGGGTAGCATCTGGGAATTTACAACACCAGAGGTAATTCTTCAAATGATTTTACAGTGGACAAGCAATTTAATGCAAGTTTCCAATGCTGTGGTATAGCCAAAGAGACTAATGTGGTCTCTGGTTGTATTAACATCGAGTAATGAGAACATAAAACAATTTACCCCTGTTAATTGTTTACAGCAGTGGCAAGATTCCTTCTATAATATTGCACAGAGTTCTGTGTTCCACATTTAAAAGAAACTGGAAAACTGGAGATTACAGAAGAGGCGCTACAATAGTTAAGTCTGACAACAGCAAATGAAAAAACAACAACTTTATTTTGCCTGTCCAGTGCAAAACCACTTTTCTCTCTTATATATATATAGTAAATTGGATTAATCTATGACCCATCAAACCACACACTGACACAGTTCAATATCTATGTATGCCATCCTACCGGAAGCAGTAAACCACCTGTTTTTGCAGCCTGTCTGGGGATGTGGAAGAGGAGTGTTGCCAATCATTTGTCAGGACACAATTCAAGGCTGGTGGGTGTGTTTGACCTTATGGAACACAAGTTGTGCTGGGCTCCATTAGGAAGCTCAGCCCATTGATGAGGTTAATGTGTGTTTTCTGTACTCAAGTTCTACCAAGGGAAGCGACATCTAGTGCTTACAGTTTAGAAATCTTACACGAGGCTCATGAAAGCTAGCAGTTAAAATGGTATGTATATTATGATACATGAGGGTTCTGTGGCTGGAGTTTCCCTCAACCCCCCCTCCCAATTTCTGAAAAAGTAGTCACAGGGTGTGGGGCAATTTGGATTTGGGATGTGGTAGGGGGGAAGGGATCTAACTATTTGAACATGTATTTATCCTAATCTCTTCCCAAGAATGCTGTTGACTATAAAGAGGGAAACATATGAACACTGTGTACTTGTTAAGGCTTCCTCTTTGCACCCAACAGCACTTTCAGAGGGAAATTTGGATTGGGGTTGCAGCACACACACAAACTGAAGTCCTAATCTTGCCACTGGTCATTCTCCCCTCCATTTTCCTCAAGTAAGGCCAGCACATATACTGCTAGCTCCTCAATCCACCAACCTCTTGAAAAGCATGGTCTGGCAAGAAATTTGGAAAAGCTCAGGACAGATTTCCACCAAGAGATAGCCATCTATGCCTGCCCCAATGTCTACCAACAACCCCCCCACACACACATACAAAGGTGTCACACTAGGTACCTTCCAAATATCACATGGGTCTGATTAATCAAAAGGAGCAGGTGCCACTGAATACAATGCATGAGGCATCCCTTCCAGATCAGGGGTACATTTGATCCCCCAGTGACCCCTGGAAAACGTGCAACTGACTTTCCTTACAGCTTTACTCTTGAGAAGATGAAAACACCTTGTTGTGAGTAATTCACATAGAAGCAGACAGGCTTGAGTCACCCAGCTCCATTTGTTTTCATTCTGTTTTGTCCAATTGCCTTTTTACCTTCTCTTGTTTATTCTTAATAAAAAGTCTAATATAATTTGGCTGCTGGGGTTTGAAGTGTGGTTTTGCCAAACACAGTGATTCTGGTAATTTCCCACATGTGCTACTAGGGAAGAAGAGTGGGTTTCATGGAGAGGCAGTTGGATGTGGATGCTAACAGAGGGAACTGGCTCGGAAATACAGGGTGTTTGTCTCAGGACAGCAGGCACCAATACTTCTTTGAGCACCCCAGGTTTCCCTCCCATGTGGAGCTGTAAGTCTGAAATAGAGTGGTGGGGGCAGCAACTATTGGGAAATTAAGAGACAATTGGCCAACCCTATAGGGCTGTTATGCAGCAGTTGCGCAAGGAAGGTTGCCAGCAGTTCTTCCTAGCTTTCTCCCCTTTTGTTACAACCACAAAAACTACTTTTCTTTTCAAGAAAAAAAGGAGAGAGTTCCAACCACAAGACTCCCATCCATGTTGATGACTCAGGGAAAGGCTCCAGCTCAGAGGGAACACTTTGCACACAGATGGTCCCATGTTAAATCTCCAGTTAAGGTTTGGAGTGTCTGAAACCTTGGGCAACCGCTGCCAATCAGTGTAGACAGTAATGAGCTATATGGAGTGATAGTCTGACTTGGCATAAGGAAGCTTCCTATGTTCAGATCGGATACCCCAAGTTTGTTGTAGAATATGTTTATTGCTCTGATAATAATCTAACTGTATTTTTATTATTATTATTAAAGGAGAGAACTCATTACATAGAGTTTGGCCCATGCTGGAAAGGGCTCCCCTGCTTTTAAGATTATTATTATTTCACATACCACTGTATGCCAAAACAGCTCTACAATGGACAGAGTGCATCAGGTGTGGATTCTCCAGTAAGAAAAAGCACACAGCACTTAAAGGAATGGATGTGTTGGCTAGCATCAGATTGGGCAACTTTAAAAACCAAATACTGTACAACAGTGAGCCAATAATGAAGGGCTTCTTGCTTTATCACACTAAATATGCTGGACTGGGTTCAGACCACTAAGAATTCAAAATTTCACACAATATAGCCTCACAATCCTTTTGTACAATTCTTCTTTGAAAGCAGAAGAAAAGGTAAGATATTATTTGCCCAGCCATTTCACAGTTTCATTTAAAGTTCACACTGTAGCATCTGTGAAGGAGTTCCAGCTTAGACAGTAGGCTCCAGCACATGGATCAGTATGGAAACATAAGGTTTTAGGGCCAGACTCCTGAACCCTAAGATCAGAAGACAACCTGAGCAGACCAAGCCATATCCAGATGCGACTCTTCAACTGGAGTTGGCACATTCTCCAGCTCTAATTTCAGTATAAAACATATTGGCTAGGACCTGTATTTGGTCTGAAAACGCATTTCCTCCAGATTCCCCCCCCCCCGTGTTAACAACATTTCACAAGTTGATGCATTCCATATGAAAAGAACACCCACTTGCAAGAACGTCCAGCTGGGGAAACAGTGACATAGTCTGTCAAATTCAGGTTCAGTTCCTTCATTGCTTTTCAGGGCTAGCCTGGGAATCAAACTGCATAGTAACTTCTAATTATTTAATCTAGATTGTTCACTAGCTTATGAAAAACAGTATTCAGAATATTTCAGTAAAATAATGTATTTATTGAGTACTATTATAGCAACAAATGTGATTTCCCCACCGCTACCACCATCAATTACATACAAACTTAAGTCATAACAAAATCAAAGGAAATCCATAAGTATATCCTTTCATGTCCCAGTTCAGGAAATATTTGCCAAGATGACATAAAACAGAACAGACACAAATCACATCTACTTGTATGAAACATACTATTATATTAGCATGCCAGTCATCTCCAACTTAGGGGAAATAGTTCCTTGATAGATGGTTGCAATGCACCTCAAGGCTAAAATATGAGACTAGACTAGACAGGCCTTACAAGAGTTTCAACATGTTCAGTACAAAATAAAAAATAAAAAAGCAAGCTGACTCCTCCCCTCAAAAAGCTGATATGAGTTGGTATCTAACCAATATGGGTTTAGACTGATATGGTAGTAAACTATATGCACTGCACTGAGCTTCCTAAAGGAAGGGGAGGAACCACAACTCAATGGGAAGGACACATGCTTTGCCTGCAGATGATCTCCAGACAATCCCTGAAATCTTCTGTTAAGAAACCTCAGGTGGCAGAGTCTGCCTGAAGCCCTGGAGAGCCACTGCAGCCTCTGCTGAACCAGATGGACAAATAGTCTGCCCTAATATAAAACAGCTCCCTATCTTATTTGAGAATGTGATGCTGCTGACCAACCCTAACCTACATACCTGAGTACTTTCTTATTTAAGGATACTTTATATGGAACATTTTCTCCTGAGTAGAGGATAAGTCACATACGAAATAGACCTTAGTCCCATCTCAATCTTCTAATACCAATAACTCCCTCCAATCACAACAGCCACCAGTCAGGGAAAGAATGCCACAGAATTTGTCAAAATTGCTCCACATCCCAGTTACAGCAGCACCACTGGAAGAAGCAAGGCAGTGTGGTTGCTCAACTCCTGATGTGCCTGCCATTTGCAAAGGGCCATGGACAGCGTCAGCACAACACCATGTCTGGCACAGGGCAGTTGTGTGTCAGTCCTTTAGATTATACACAAACAATGGTGGCACAAATAGAAAAGCAGAATATATGGATGAAAAAATCCCAGGCTAATTTTGAGGTAGCCTATTTAGGCAGTGCCACAAGACAGATGGGATCACAGGCAGATTTGATGCTTACTCTGGAGGGAGCGCAAGATGGGCTGGCGAAGTAGGTTGATCTGGGCACTGCGAATGGTTTGTAGAGAGACTGCAGATACAACACAATGAAGAACAAAGCATAAGAACTAAGAATAGGATGTTTTTAGGCACGTTATACACAATTGGTTGGTACAAGAGAGAAAGAGAGAGAGAGAGAAAGCTAATAATAGCACAGCCCGCAACGGTTAACAGATATTTAGGCTAAGAAAAGCAAGGGTATTTTTTTGTAAGTCCCATATCTTTTGTCTCTATATTTCTACCCCTTCTCTATATTTCTGACACATCGGAGAAGATGCACAATTTGCAGAGATAGCAAGGAGTCAAATTGGGGGTTTTTAACGTATTACCAAACAATAACAGTTGTCTTTTCTACAGATGGATAGTGTAGATTATACATAAATCAGGCACGGAATATCACACAAACCTTTTTCTTTATCAATACAGATAGGGGGAAAATAGCAACAGCCTTGCTACTGGAACTTTCCTCCCTCAATAGAAGAAACATGTTTTTTGAGACTGGGAGAGAAACACTTACATTACCCTTTTCAGTATCGATATTTGACTACCGGTAAGTCCCAAACAAGATATTTATTTTATAACTTTTGTGATAACAATAATTTATGACTCTGACCACAGATAATGAATAGGTATGAAAAGTGTGTGTGTGTGTGTGTTGGAAAAGGATACCTATATAATGCAGCCATAAAATTGAGAGTTAATGCTAATAGGCAGGCAGGCAGCCAGAAAGAAAGACTTTGTTCATCCCTGCTTTTACAGATTATTTTGTATGTGGTTATGAATTGTACACACACACCACAGAAATAACAAGCAGAAGCTCAATTAACACAATGCATTAAATGGTGTATGCCCAAACTCTTCTCCCCAATCACATTTAGATGGGAACAAGTCCTCCTCAATGTCACTGATGATTTCCCCTATGACATCACAGTCCAAGGCTGCAATCCTAAACTTGTTCCCTGCAATTACTTCAAAGTAAACATGCAGAGTAAAATCCCTGAGACATCCACAAAGTGTATCACACAATTCTCTCATATTCAAAGTTTTGCAGACATTATAAATAATGGTATACCTGTGGTTATAAATATCAATAGTTATTATTATTATTTTCTAATTACCTTTACTTAAAAGAAAGAAGGAAGGCAATCCTAGGGTGAAAGATGACTATATTAAGAAATAGGAATTGCAATACCATACCATTTGCAGACTGAGAACTGCTTGGCATATAAACCGATACAGTCTTATAGTCTACACTAACTGTATTTGTCACACCAATAAATATGAGCAGAAAAAGTTGCAGCCCAAGGTTCCCCTGCAGGCCAAGCAAGTAAAATACTCTTCGTCCATTATCTGTCAGTTTCAAGCCTCTGCTGTTCTGAACACCGAAGGTGCCAAACTGAAGCCTAAAGCTGTTCAGAACAAACAAGCCCACATCTACATAGATAGGTAGGTACAGCAACCACATTAACCCACATAAACAATGCAGATCACAAGATGACGTTTAAGGCTTCAGCCTCTTGCATCATTATGCATCTCTTTATTTATTTCTCTCATAATATTTATATACCACTTGATGGAGGTTTTTCTACAAAGCAGTGACATAAACAAAGTGAATTTTAAAAAAATCTAGAAAAATGGCAAAAACTTTAAAATCAGATTTGGTTCGTGACATCTTTGCTATGCCCTTCTGACAGAATGTATGAGCTATAGAATGATTTCTGTAGAATGCGGAGGGAGATAACTTGCAACTTCAGTTTGCTTATACATGCTTATTGCGAGGACAAACAAATTATGGGGCTAAAAAAATCCAGCACATGAAATGCTAGCTCGCTATTTAGGTAAGAAGTTAAATGGAGAGTCCTGCCCTGTGCAAAAAAAAATAATACAGGTTAATCGTTACTGGTTTTATGTAACATGAGCTCAGAAGGCTCTGTCCTTACTTGTCTTTACTCCTGTAAACACAAACACACTTTTTCTAAAATTGAATGACTGAAAAAAGCCATATTTACAACATAAAACAATGTCTTGCCGGCACCCAACGAATGATACAAAGCTACTACAACTTGCTTACATCAGCCCATGCGACCCACACATCTCCTCTATCATAGGATCTCCCCAAAACAAGATGCTCCAATGCTGAATCCCATTAACTGAGTATTACAAATGTGTGGGACAATATAATATTGCATCACCTAGTGCTCTTTTCCAGGTTTGGGACATACATTTATACAAAAGGAAGCACGAGCAAGCTATAAATCATACGTCCAAACAGGTTCCAGGGGCCAAGTGTGCAAGAGGCAAATCCGGGAGGGGTGAACCTCTTATTCTACTGTACACAGCAAAAGCAACAAAGTCTTGTAGCACAAGACATTTATTGTCTTGAAGGCGCTACAAGACACCTTGCAGGGGGGAACGGTAGGAGCACAGTTGAATTCAAGCAGGCATGCTGTCTCCCAAGTCCTGACATAGACACCCCTAACATAACAGTGTGTGGGAGAAGGAGACATGGTTAGGTGTCTGGGAAAGGTTACCCACCACAAAGGCTCCCTTTCGAGATTCCACTTCCAGGTGCGCTGCTGGGAATGGGACAGTTCCAAAATCTT
Organism: Podarcis gaigeae; assembly: GCF_964106915.1. Classification (NCBI taxonomy): domain Eukaryota; kingdom Metazoa; phylum Chordata; class Lepidosauria; order Squamata; family Lacertidae; genus Podarcis; species Podarcis gaigeae. The sequence continues at coordinate 84,294,636 of NC_139678.1, read as the reverse complement.
GTAAGAGGCAGATTCACACGCACACGCAAACTCCTAACTTTGCCTTCTCCTCAGCCCCATCGCTCCCGCGCCTTTCCCGTCAGCAACCTTGGCTCGGATCTAGGGGGCAGCCGAGAATCTTAACTTCTCTTCTCAGTGGGCCAACGCCAACCCCCCTGGCTGTCAGCCTCGGAGAAGGTGGGGGGCGGCGGCAATAAGGAACTGCAAGCCTTCCCCTCTCTTAATTCCCCCCTCGGTATTCCTCACCGCCACAACATCCGTTCGCTCTTATAAGAACCCCGCCTGTTTGGGGTGACAGATGCCTGCGACATCGCCACCTCCCCCTCCCCACCTCCTCCTTCTCCAGCAGCCCGAGCCTGGTACCACCTGCCCGACTCCATCCCTCGCCGTGCGCTCCAGGTGCCAAGCGGCGTCTCTCCCTGGTCAGACTCACCTGCCTGGGGCACCAGCAGCACAGAGCGCGGGGCAGCGGCGAGACAGAGACCCGCGGGGGCCCGGGTGGTCCTGGGAGCGCTGAGCGGAGCCGCCCTGCCAGCCGGCGATATAAATAACATTATCTGGTTGAGCAGGGACATTCCTGCCCAGGGACAGCTCTGCTGCCCGGCCCAGATAGCCCTGCTCCCTCCGGGGAGGGAACAGAGGGGGGGGGGAGGCGGGCGGGCGGGGGAGGAGGCGCCTGCCCTGCAATGCAGCACAGCGGCCCCCCCAGGCCAGCGCCAGCAGCGGCACCTGGCGATGCCCAGCACAGCAGCCGCCGCCGCCGCTGGTACCTGCCTCTTGCTGCTGTTGCCCAGAGGCTGAGAGGGAGTCCTTCTCCGTTCCTCCCCAAAACAACCCGCCACCCTCACCCGCTCCCCTAAGGCGGGCGGCGCCCGGTGCAAGGCGAGAGTGTGTGAGGTCGCTTTCTCCTCAGGCACAGCAGCCCTTGCACGAGGCGCTCCAGAGAGAAGGAGGAGCAGGGAAAGCGCCGCGCGCGCTCCAGACCGCAGGAGCCACAAGCAAAGGCAGAAAGGGGCGGGGGGGGCACAAGTGGGAAAAGGCGCCAGAATCTCCTCTCTCTCTCTCTCTCTTTCTCGAGGCGCGAGCATGAACGCCAAGCTGCAAGGGAGATCTGCCACAGGCAGGCTGGCAGCGTGCTGCTCCGGCGAGGCGGGAGTCGCCTGGGATACCCCGGGCAAATGACTGGAAGGGAGGGAGGGAAGCCGGCCTTGGCTCCTCCCGCCTCTTGCAAAAACGCGCGCCGCTCCGTTAGGCGACTGACGGGAAAACGTCGCGGTGTATTGGCTCCCCCTTTTGCCTGCCCCACCACGCGCGGCTAAAAGGCCAGCTAGGGCGCTGGCCGGCTGCTGGGTGGCCGTATGCCAGAAAAACAGCCTCACTGGTTAAAAATAATTGGCAGTTTTCCTCACGCACACGCGCCCCGCCCGCGCGGCTGTATCTCTGCTTCCCGCTTTTTTTCCTCAGCGAGTGGAAAATGGGAAGTTTGCAGGTTCCAAGCCCCTCGCGCGCGCCCCCGTGGGCTTTTGTGTGCGTTTTCGTGCTGCCCACCAAGCAAGTTTTCTCGAGAGGAGCTTCTTCCTTCCTTCACTTGCAGCAGAAATCCCAAGTCACGGCGATCGATCAAGCTGCGCTTCAGATTGCTAGCTCTGCTGCCCTCAACAATCTGTTCCGCATCAGAACCAAAGCGCGGCAGGCAATAGAGGGAGTAAGAGCTGGATCCCCAACGGCCCCTGCTGCTGTTCCACGGCCGCAGCAGCATTTTTCTGCGCGGCGAAACTACCGGGGAAAGGCACGCCGAGGACTGAAACGCTCCTTACAGACGCAACACGCGAGACAAGAATTTATGCAAGCGGAGGGAGGCGATTGACTCACACCTCGTAAGAGCTGCAGAGACGCTCGCGGGCATCGGACGAAGGCTGAATCCGCTTTTCAGGTCTCGGCTGCAGCAGGATTGTTGCAATGCAAACTCCTGCTTCTCCCAAGTCAACAAATCCCGTTCGCCAAAAGAAAGTTGCTTGTGTGGCAGACGGTCACCATTGACACAAACATGGTTTGCTCCCATTAATGTCCTGTCGCTAAGACATGCTTAGAGGGGGTTTTGCATGCAGGAATTAACGTTCTTGATAGCTTTAGACGTTTTTAAAAAGTAATAAACAAAAATTAAGGAATTTATGTGCATAACAGAAATACTGGAATATTTTAAATGGAAACCACTGGGGCATCTTGACGCCTATTCAGGACCAACAAGCAGAGGAAAAGTCTAGAAGGAGTGGGCTGAAGATAGACGGGGATCTACCAGAACTCTGAGTGATTTGTAGAGGATCAGCAAGGATTCTGACTCCCAGTTGTTTAAGAATAAATAACACAAGCAAAAAAATATCTCCCTTGCTCTCATCTAAATTAGGCTACTAATATGAAGAAAGCTTGGAGATGGGGTACAAGAACTAGGTTCTTACAGGGGTTTTAGGATTTAATAAGCTGTGTCCTGTTCTTCAATCCTAAGGGTATGTTGTCCCACACTCAAAACTATTTTGCACTTGGCTCCAGTGCAAAGATATTGTCAAGGCTGAAGTCTGCCTGCTGGTGGTCTAGAACACATCTTCTTAAGAACATAAGAAAAGCCTTCCTGGATCAGGCTAAAGTCCCATTTTTTCCCACAGTTGCTTTTCTGGTGCTTATGGGAAGCCTGGAAACAGGCCATGAGCACAACAGCAACCCCCCCCCCCCACACACATTTGCAATTACCAGCAATTGGTAATCAGAAGAATACAACCTCAGATTCTGGAAGCAAATTATTATTATTATTATTATTATTATTATTATTATTATTATTATACCCTACCTTTTCCCCAGGCAGAACTCAATATGTCTTACAGAGGAAAAACCAAGAGTTGCTAAAAACAAAAAAATTATAAACAATTAAACATTAACAGAATTAAAACTATATACATATATAAAATATGTTCAAAACATACAAATAATTATGATAAAAACAGCACAACACCAGCCCTTTCATTAAAAACAGTCCTAAATCTCATTGGAGCAAGGAGGTCTTCACCTGCCAGTGGAAGGACAACAAGGAGGGAAACAGTCAAATTTTTTAAGAGAAGGGGTTCCACAATCTGGGAGCAGCCACCAAGAAGGCCCTTCCTTGTGTCCCTACAAAAATGCCTAGTAATCATTTATGGCCGTGTCCACCATTAATTTGTCTAAACTCCTTTTAAAGGGAAGGGGTTGGTGATGTCTCCTCCTGATGCCTTCTCTGGACAAAAATTCATAGGAGTCACTGCACTGCCTCTTTGTCACTCCCAATGTAAGGTTATTATACTCCTGGGTCTTGAGCAGCATGGGAATCCAACAGAAGCACTGTTTTAGACCTCAAAACATTCTCTGCATTCCCTCTGCATTTTGTAGGTGAATTAAACCAATTTTAGGGTATAATAATAATAATAGCCATTTAAAAATTATTACAAAAAATTAATGCCCCAGCCTGATCACATTTAGTGAAACATTCTATTTCTGACTGAAATAGTTGCCCAGGAGCAAGAAAAATCTGAATCAGTTTCTATTGTGGATAAGCTGCTATGGGGGCTTTGGAATTAGGTCACTGGCACCTACAGGCATTTACAAATATACAATATAGTCTGAGCATAGGTCAAGATTGACATCTTAAGAACACAACATGCGCTTCAAAAACTTATGCAGCTCCAATCTAGCTCTTTAGCCCTCTGTCTCTCCAAATCTATTGTCCACCCTGCCCCTTGCTTACACCAATCACACCCCATCCCCATGGGTGAAGTGGAAAAGAGGCTTCCTTCTTTCCAGACTCAGAACAGGCTAGGGCTATTGACCAGCCATCTTTATAACAAAAGAGTTACTTGCCTGGGTCATTAACACAATCTCCAGCAGTCTGCCTGGTTTAATCAGTTTAAAAGTCTTACAATGACAGAACCTTGGAGTTGAAAGGGAAACCCCAGGAGATCATTTAGCTCAAGCTTCAATCCATTAACACTATTTGTAATCACTCCATAATTTCCTCATTAAATCCTATGCAGCATTTTCTTTGCTTCAGTCATTTAGGTCATAAAAAAGAAAAAAGTGTACAGTGCTCATATTGCCGCAATTCAGATTCAAACTTGTCTAATTTCTACTAATGTCTCATTTTTGTTTGTTATACTGTCCATTTGTTAGATCTTAATGCAGGATTATCTCGTATCATAGAGAATCATCCATTCACAGATGACTGTCCGTCCTTCCATTCTTAGTTTTATAGGACCTTAAATAGACTTCCCAAGACTAGAGTCAGCCACCACTGGTCAAGATCATATAGGCAGCATCTTAGTATCCTGCAGCCAAAGTAGTCCCATCTGTGTTCCTATCTACACCAGTTTCCAGGGCATGAGCTTGTGGACTGTGTGAGTACCTTGCCCCACAAGATCAATCAAGAGGAGGCACATCTTTATCTAGCAACCAGCAATCTCATAACACCAAAATATTTTCTTTCAGATTAGTACAACAGTGTGATTGAGGCAAAAAAATCATACGCTATATATTTGCAATACGTAGACAATAGATCTTGATAAGGAACTATGAATAGATTCAGGTAGGTAGCCATGTTGGTCTGACACTATCAAAATAAATTAAAAAATTGTCCAGTAGCACCTTATACCCAGAACAAACTTAGTTGGTCTCTAAGGTGCTACTGGACAATTTATTTGTTTGTTTGAACTATGATTAGATACTCCTCTTCAGAATATTTGTAGTTGTGGTCTATAGGCACTGATTCTAAACCCAGTGCTACCTTTATTACCATTATAGAATTGAAAACATACAAAATCATGGACAAATAAGCTTGTGGATAGGATAAATCAGGGCGGTTCAATGCATGCACCCCCCAAGACCTTTTTTGGCAGTACTCTGTCAACACTTGATGCCCTTGGCCTGCCTTTGGAAAGCTGGTTAAGTGAGGCTCTGGGCTTTGGGAAGGAGGTGTGAGGCCTCTGACAGGGTCCCAAGAGTCCTCTCTCCTCCTTCCCAAAGCCTAATTGGCTCTTTTCCTGTTTTAGGAAGAAGGTACCGGTATGTGGGCTCTAACCACAGAGCCTAGGACTTGCTGATCAGAAGGTTGGCGGTTCGAATCCCCGTGACGGGGTGAGCTCCCATTGCTTGGTCCCTGCTCCTGCCAATCTAGCAGTTCGAAAGCACGTCAAAATGCAAGTAGATAAATAGTTACCGCTCCGGCGGGAAGGTAAACGGCGTTTCCATGCGCTGCTCTGCTTCGCCCAAAGTGGCTTAGTCATGCTGGCCACATGACCCGGAAGCTGTACGACGCGTCCCTCGGCCAACAAAGCGAGATGAGCGCCGCAACCCCAGAGTCGGCCCTTTACCTTTATGAGGGCTCTAGGACCCTGCCAGAGCCTTGTGCCTCCTTCCCCAAGCCTGGTGCCTGGCTGGCTTAGCTGACTTTGGGAAGGCAGTGCTATGGCTGATGTGGGGGTGTCCATTTTTAGCCTCACCATGTGACAAGGCAGTGTGTGGCCCGTGGGTGGGTTCCGCGTCAAAGTACTCTTGCAGCCCACTTAGTATGCCCTGGGATAAATAGTGGCAAGAGCTTTCATTAGCTAGCTAGCTATTTCAGACCTGTAGTACTGTGTGAGCTATTTGGTGAATGACACCCACTCCAGTATAGTGTTATAATAATTTTAAGGTCTTAGGTATACTGTATAATAAATGTTCATAAATGTACCAAGCAAACACGTACATAAATATATAAACCACATGTCTGAAGCAGCACAGGAAGACAATCCTGAAACCATTTTAACTCCCAAACTGACCAAATGTTTAAGTAATTACCATCTCAAAGGAATGGCCAGACTACCAGAAAAGGCAATCAGATAAGGCATTATCAGATAACCTGGCAGACAGGAAAAACAACAACATTCAAATTTCTCTTGTAGACCGTCTTTTCTGTGATGTAGGTATAATGTACCTGTGGGGTGGTTTTGGGCTACACCCCTTCTGTGACGTATGTAAGATGTTTCTGGGGTGGTCCTGGACTCCAGGGCGGGCAATTTAAAATGTCTATATAAGGACTTGCGCGCATGGCTCAGGATCCTCCTACTCTCTCCTGCATGTTGGGGGGCACCCTGTTGCAACAGTTAATAAAGATTGGCTTACTAGCTGTTTTGCTTCTCAATATTCTCTGGTTGGTCTCGATGTTACTTTCTCCTACCGATAGAGAAACTACAAAAGGACTCTATATAGGCTTTTGGGAAAGGGAAAAGGAGCAGTGTTTTTTCTCATAACAATAGCAAGGACCTTCATAATGGGACAGCCATTTACACCTGGTGTTTAATTGGGGGGGGGGGTGTTCGTGTTTATTAGGAGAAGCAAAATCTATGGTTGTTTTATTTGTTATTATAGGCATATCCTCCACCCCTTCAAGCAAATTCCCAGGGCAGTTGATCCGCTTGTTGGAAGACGGTTTGAGCCTTTGGGTGCAATCCTGTACTCCATTAACTGGAAGTTAACCCCACTAAACTTAATAGAGGGCTTAATTCTGAGTAGGCACGATAGGCTTGCACTACTAGACTCACACTTTTTTTCCTTTAGAGTAAAAAAAACCAAACCGTTGCACAGCTGCACTTGCTCTCAGGTAGAACTTATTTTTGTTAATAGCCAGAGCAGATGGTTGAAGGTAACAAAATATGGTAAGGCTGGAGATAGTTTGTAACACTTACTTAAGTTAGTTATAATATTTGTACTTTGGCCTTACTTTGTCAAAGGAGCTGATTATATTGTACTTCTGGCTGCTCTGTAAAGTGAAGGAGCTATGGGAGCTGTAGTGAGCTGAGAGGCTGCTCCAGATATTTTTAATCAATTTAAACATATAACTTGTATGACTTATGATTTGCTCCTGCACAGTAACAAGGGGTGGAAACAGGCTATTTACTAATATTGATGTCTCTGTCCTCTTCTATATAGCCTGGAGTCAAAAGCACAAAATGTCAGAAATGCTTCAAATATGACATTTAGTATAGCTTTTTTTCTTGAAGATATATTTCAGAACAGCACCACAGAATGACTCAAAAACAATTTGCCGAGCCCTAAGGAAGCACAAACATTTTCAATTAAATAATGGACAGAATGAGAAGGGTATACTTTGTCAAAACTTCTTTCACTTTTATAATGAAAAGAGGGCTACAGTTCTGTGCACTCTTACTTTGAGATAAGTCTCATTAAACAATAATTGCAATCTGAATCATGTCTCTTCAGAAGAAGTAAGTAGGACTTAATTCAATTGGGTTTACTTCCAGGTAAATGAGATTAAGATTGCAACCTTAAAGATAAAGGGACCCCTGACCGTTAGGTCCAGTCGCGGACGAGACTGGGGTGGTGGTGCTCATCTTGGTTTATTGGCCGAGGGAGCCAGCATACAGCTTCCAGGTCATGGGGCCAGCTTGACGAAGCAGCGGTACCTATTTATCTACTTGCACTTCATGCTTTCAAACTGCTAAGTTGGCAGGAGCAGGGACCAAGCAATGGGAGCTCACCCCGTTGCGGGGATTCGAACCACCAACCTTCTGATTGGGAAGCCCTAGGCTCTGTGGTTTAACCCACAACGCGACCCACGTCCCTCAATGCACAGTGAAGTTAAATGAAACAATGTTGATTTAAACAGATTTATATGGCAATATTAAAGTCAGTCAAGAGGCTATCCTCAAACGTTTTCTCCAGCAAGTCCCACTGACTTAAATTGGTTTATTTTAGGGCTACATATGCACCATACCTTTAAAGCACTTTCTCTTCCCCCACCTCCAAATAATCTTGGAGGGAAGTGTAGCTCTGTGAAGTGTAAACTACAATTCCCAGGATTCTGAGTGTGGGTATGTGCTTGGGAAATAGTTATTTTTATTTCCTGTAATTAATTTTTTTGTACTTCTAGCTGTGATCCTACTCTTTAATTTCTGATGCTTTTCTTTATTGTAATATTAATAAATAGCTTACCATGAACCTTTGAGTTTGAAGAAACAGGCCTGCTGTCATGGCATGTCATTCTAACCATATCTGTGTTAATTTAAATCGAACAAGATCACATTAAATCCATATATTTTTATTTAACTTGAATGAGAACATGAATCCATGCATTCAAGATCTAACTGCAGGAATCTAGAGTGTCTTGCCATCTCTCCCTGCCCCCCCCCCCCATTCTCACAGTTTTGGGACCAGTTCACAACTTGAAATGGATTAGCATTAGTGCATCCTTCCATTTTAAGAGGTGTGGATATGGAAGATAAAAGCCTCAAAATTTAGGTGACATGCAGAGAGCCTATATCCACCAGATTAGTCCACAATATGTTGCACATCTGACAACTGGGCCCCAGTGCTGATGGGAATGTTAGACTGCCTTGTTTTGTTCTATCATGTCACTTTCTGCATTATTCACTCATAGATAGCAAATCCTTCAGGAAAACAAATGAGCTACTACATAATTATCAAAATAATTTAATGTGAGCTACAGGATAGAATTGCCCCTAAGAAATAACTACTGTGACCAACCAACCTCAAACCCAAGCATTTGGAAGCCTAAAATCTCAGCATTTTTATTTGCTTGACTTGTTTTTGCTTAATTAACATCTGGCAGTGAATGTCTATTAGCCAAACTCTGTGAAACTCATCAGCAGACAACAGCTCTGGCTGAAGCACTGCAATTGCTCCAGGAAACTCCACTTAAACTAACACTCAAACAATGTGTGGGAGAAAGGTAATTAAAAGCAGGGGTGGGGAAAACTGGGAATAAGATAGTAGGTTTTCAGAAGAAGAGCACAAAGTTAACCACCTTCATTTTTTCAGTATTGGTATTTATGAAACAGACATTTTGTAATACAAACCTGAAAAGCTAACCGAGGCAGGTGTTAAATTTTATTATGCCTGGATTATGTTTCCCTGGAAGTAAGACCTGTGCAGTAGGTCTACCACAGGGGTGGGAACCTCCAGCCCAGGGCTAAACTTGGCCCACCAGAAGTCCCAATTTGGCTCATGAGGTAATTTTCTGTGGGATAACATTTGCTTGATGTAACCTCATATTAAGTTCCCATAAATAAATTGGAATGATTTCTCAATTAATCCAATCTACCCCTAAATAAGTCCAGATGAATGCTCAATAAATATATAATTTGGAAGTGACTTTAGTTTCAAAATCAAATTTTATTAAACGGTCACATACCAGATTAACTCGTACAGCTAGTCAGCAAAAGATAACACCAGAAGAACAAAGGACAATTTCAATACAGATTAGGCCATAACAACAATTTAAAATTAGACAGCATAAATAAAATTAAGTATTTGCCTTCGCCTGCATATTGACATTGGAAAGCTCTTGTTTCCTGCGCCTAATAGCGGCTACACAGAATTTGGCAACATTGATCGTAATTTCAGGGACCTTATCTTCTACCAAGGCTCTCATACATTGGAGTTCTGGTTCATTTTTAAGCTTTTGTAGAACTGGGGCAATAAAGGTCAGGCGTAGATCCTCGTAATAACTACAGTGCAGCAATACATGCAGACTTGTTTCCACTTCCGATGAGCCACATGGGCAAACACATGACTCATATGCTTTGCCCTCATATCTGCCTAACAACAGGGCAGAGGGCAGAACGTTGAATCTGGCCAGGGTAAAGGAGTGTCTGTACTTAGGTATTTGTAAATCAGCCAGATAATTTGCGGGTGAGAACCCTCTCCCAAAGTCTCTAATTGTGGCATGTTTATCCATTTTGCCCATATGACATTGCAGCTCTATGTCCCTAATGCATTGGAGCACTTGACTTCTGGCACTCTCATATCCTGCCGCTATTAAGATCTGCGGGGAGAATCCCAAGCTTATCTTTTCAAACAGGGAAGCTTTCCAGGTAGAATGAAAGGTGTCTAAGAGTGTTAAGGGAGCCAAACCGACCGGGGAAAAAATAAGTTTTAACCAGTAGTGTATCTTTAGAATCCACAGCCGTGCGTTAACGGGTGGTTGTCCAACTTCTAAGCGGACAGCTATATTAGATACACAAGGGGGGATCCCCAATAAACACCGATAGAATTTTGTTTGAAATGCCTCCATAGGCGCAAAATTTTTAAAACTGCAGACCTGGGATCCATAAGTGAGTTGTGGGAGTATTTTTGCAGCAAAAACCTGGGAGGCCGCCGGAACGTATTTTCCTCCTTTCCCATGAAAGAATCTTGTAAGGGCTTTATTGGCCCTTCCTGCATTGGCAATGGCGTTTTTCATCTGTTGGTGCCACGAGACCCTTTCCTGAAAAGTTATTCCCAGGTATTTGAAAGTTGCTACCTGGTCAATAGGTTGACCATTAATTCTCCATTTGTGTTTCCTTCTTTTTTTTGAGAACACCATAATTTTAGATTTGCTGTAATTTATTGATAGTTGTTCCGCTTGACAATAGTCAGCAAGTGATCTCAAAAGCTTCCTCCAGCCAACGCAGGAAAAGGAGAGTAGGACTGCGTCGTCCGCATACAGAAGCACCGGGAGGGGCATACCTGCCAGTTTGGGAGGGTGGGCATTTTCTTTCGCCATATTTACTGCTAGAGAGTTGATATAAAAATTAAATAGCGTTGGCGCGAGGACACATCCTTGTTTAACCCCATAGTGCGTTTGAATTTCTTTAGTTAGATGGCCTGACCGATCGCATCTTACCCTCACCCTGGTGTTTTCGTATAGACCACAGATAAGGCGTAATAAGCGTTTATCTATGTTTGTAGCGCCAAGCTTTTCCCAGAGTCTGTCCCTTGGTATTAGATCAAAAGCCGATTTAAAATCGACAAAAGCTGCATATAAAGACCCCCCTTTTCTAGAGTATTTGTCTGCCAGGTGTTGAAGGACAAGGGCCTGGTCTATAGTTGAATGCTTTGCTCTAAAACCAGCTTGAGCTTCTGATAGAATATGCTCTCTTTCCATCCACTCCACCAATTTATCACATAAATGAGCAGCGTACAGTTTGCTAATAATGCTTAATAGACTGATTGGTCTATAGTTAGCTGGCTCAGTTCTGTTTCCTTTCTTGAATATTGGAATGATGAGGGCTAAACCCCAGTCCTCGGGGATAATAGCCGCTTGATTTATACGAGTGAACAAGGCGATTATGACTTTAGTTTGTAAGCCTGATGACAGGGACATTCTCTGGCTCTCTCTTTTAAATTAATAAAACCAATTTGAGAGACAATAATTGTCTAAAAGTTGAGGTAAAAATATGATAAATAGAAAGTATGTAAAAGATAAGCAGGCTACCAGACCATGGATTCTCCTGAATCTCATCTGAGCCTGGTAATGTTGCTTGGGTATTGGGAGTGTGCATGGAGACAAATGCCTCATAACGTGTCTGATTACAGTGGTTGGAGAGTTAGGGAGCTAGCCTTTGATGCTTGCAGTATGATGAGTTGGAGTGCTGGGAACGCCCCTTCTTTTGCCTTGGCATCACATTGTTTAAGAGGCTGTGGAAGAGGGTAATGGGAGCGTGTTACCCATATTCTTCTGGTCAGAATCAAACTTTTATATCCTACTTCCCAGATCTGTGCTTTATCCTTTTCTGAGCCAGGGCCACATTGACCCAGTTATAAATGTATGGTGTACATAGTTGGGGTGGTTTTTTTTTTGGGGGGGGGACAGATACAGCTTGTGGACCATAGGTTAGCCACTCCTGGCCTATCCTATGGAGCAAACCCCACAGCTGCGGCTGCCATCCTGTATCCTGGATTCTCCCATTGGCTGCTTGTCAAAGAGTGCTTTGCTTCCTGTGTGGGACTTGAATACTTGTCCCAGGGAGGTCTGTTTGCAGGCATCCCATCCAGGAATCTCTGTGGATGCTGTTTTGTGCACCTTCTTCTATATCCTCTTTGAGGTTTGCTTGCAAAACAGTGGCCATGTGAGGAGTGTTAAGGGGATTTGAAGCCGTGTGTAGGAATGCCTGGGGACTGGCAGTTGTAGGGTCATTGAAGGCTGTGCACCAGGGTTGATAAAGTGGGGTACTGTGGTATCACACCATCTTGTGTGTTGTGATACTGGGGTGTGCGCTGGGGGCATGTCTCCACCACCCTTGTGAATGAATAGGCTATGTGTAGTGTCACTGGCACAGTCTCAAAGTATTATTATCCATTTGATGTGCTTGCTCTTTGAAGTACAGTGGTACCTCAGGTTACAGACACTTCAGGTTACAGATGCTTCAGGTTACAGACTTCGCTAACCCAGAAATAGTACCTCGGGTTAAGAACTTTGCTTCAGGATGAGAACAGAAATCGTGAGGCAGCAGCAGGAGGCCCCATTAGCTAAAGTGGTACCTCAGGTTAAGAACAGTTTCAGGTTAAGAACAGACCTCCAGAACGAATTAAGTTCTTAACCCGAGGTATCACTGTATATTTACATGTTTTGTGGGTCTTATTGCTGGTTGTGTATATTATATAGGGACCACACTGCATATAGTACTGCAGTGTTAGTCAACATGGTACACACCAGATTATGTTGGACTCCCATTCCCACTAGCCCTGACCATCACAGCCAGTGGTCAGGGATGATGGAAACTGTAGTCTCAACAACATCTGAAGAGCACTATGTTGGCTACCCCTGTTGTACTGCATCCTTTGGCGTGGGGGGATCGCAAAACTATCATCTTCTATTCATCACAGAGTTCAGTGGGACTTTTTCTGAGGTAAATGCATAGGATTGCTGTCTCAGAGTCCGTGTTAAGTCTGAACTGGATAGAATGAATGAACTGATACATTCTGGTTCAGCAGTTTAGTGCTGGACTGGAGCCAACATTCTGAAGCCTTTTTTTTTTTTTTAAAAGACATGGTGACTTAAACGTATCAGCAACAGACCCGCCGTGGGATGTTAGTTATCTAGATGTTGCCATTTGTTGATGTCAGTTTTGTGACTGAAAGCCTCCTCCAGATCCCTTTTCACAGAAGAAGGAAAACACTGAGGCGTGCGCCATGGTTACCTATGAGAAATATGTAACCCTTGGGCGAGTGAGTTATTTTATCTGCAGCAGTACATACAGATCCCATTTAAGCTCCATTATACAGTGGTACCTCGGGTTACATACGCTTCAGGTTACAGACTCTGCTAACCCAGAAATAGTGCTTCAGGTTAAGAACTTTGCTTCAGGATGAGAACAGAAATCGTGCTCCAGTGGCGCGGCAGCAGCAGGAGGCCCCATTAGCTAAAGTGGTGCTTCAGGTTAAGAACAGTTTCAGGTTAAGTACGGACCTCCAGAACGAATGAAGTACTTATATATATACACAGTGGAACCTGAAGTACCACTGTATATATTTTTCTCAAGTTAGGAGCGCTTAGTAAAGAAAACATAGTTCGCAAAAAGGCTGAGCGGCGCTATCTATCTATCTATCTATCTATCTATCTATCTATCTATCTGGGTCTGCTGTTAAGACGCCACCTTCGCACCGCCGCTAGGCACCGCAGAACGTTCAGCGCCCGAAAGATGACCTCATCTCCTCCTCAGCTCCGCGTACCTGCAAACCCCGCCTCCCCGCCCACAGCCCAGACTCCCCCTTTCCAAGGCGCCCTGTACAGAGAGGAACGCTCGGAGTTGGGTCGAGGAAGTCTCGTTTGTTTCCTTCTTGTCTCTCGCGTGGAGTGTGACGTCAGGGGACGCGCAGAACCAGGAAGCAGCTGCTGAGGCGACATGTGCGGGGGCTGCGTGAAGACCGAGTACCCGTCGCGGGTAAGGGGCGGGCGGAGGCAGGGGCGGGCAGCAAGCGCCCTCTCCTTAATGGCGCCTCTCTCCGCAAGTTCACGAGAATGACCCGCCCCCAGCTTGCTCCAGATCAGCTTGGCACCCGCCACTCTATAGGCTGCCATGAAGCCACCGGGTGTCCCGTTTCTTCCTATATTGGCTTAATATAAGGCGGGCCTCGCCTCTGGGCCCGTCGGAAGTGCTGCTCCATTAGATCTGGGCAGCTACAGTCTGCTGTCGCACACGGGGGGTTAGCGGGGGCTTCCAGGTCAAAAGGTGTGACTTGCAGCCGACAGTCCTAACCTCTACTTCTTACAAAGTAAGGCCTGTTCCGAGCCCCCCTCCTCGGTGCTGCACTGTTCCCACCCAGTGTCTTCACCTTGGTAATGATTTGTTCACTTTTAATTGGGACATCCGATGCCCCAGGCAGCTGCGGAAAGTCAGATTCAGAGTAGGTGGGTGGAATTGCGTTGAGAACGACTAACCATATTCGTGCAGAATACTGAATAATGGTATTTTGGGTGGTGTCTGCACCCCAGTTTCCTGCAGGAAGGGTACAACCCTAGGTTAGCCTTTCCAGCCGTGTGCCATCACCCCAGCCACAGGGCCAGTGGTCATGGATGATGGAAATTGTAGTCCAAAATGTCTGGAGAGTGCCAGTTTGAGAGAGCCTGGTTTAGAACATTTGAAATCCCAGAAAAGCCTCACCGCCGAACTCTGTAAGTGTCTAGAGTTGCGGTTTACAGGTGACAGAGTGGTTTTAGGTTAAGGTTACCAGATTTTTTAAATGAATCCAGGGACACTTTTCAACTTCCTACTAAATAGATGGATTTTGTCAGGGGAGTGATTTGTAAATCCGGAGACTGTCCTCGGGAAACGGGGACGTCTGGTAACTTTATTTAGGTTATACTCTATGAATATATTTGCATATATTATGTTAGGATAACTGAGAATATGTGTGTAAAGTAATCCAGTATTACCAGCCCCATATGGTCTATGTGGATGCTGAAGGGAAACAGACAGGCATTGGCACTGAAAGACGGTGGCTTGCCTGAGACCTGAGACCACTAAATGTTTGTGGTTAGCCTAAAACTAGAACTGGAGAGGCCCAGTCATGCTATTAACAACTTTTACATCCTCTGTTAGAGCAAAACTAGATTTTACACCTAGTATATAAATTGTGTCTGTTACGTTTCCACCTTCATTGCTAATAGCTCTGTATGGAAATCTGTGTAGCCCTGAATAAAAAAAAAACCCATTGCTGAATTTTTAAAAGAAAAAAGCATTTTGTTCTAGTTGCAGAACTCCCATGTATTGCATAATTTGAAAATTAAATTTTATAAGATGAGAGCATTGGTTTCACAATAATAATTTTGTTCTTCTGAATGCCTTAGGGTAACACCTGCTTGGAGAACGGGTCCTATTTGATGAACTACGTGGGTTGCATTGAATGTAAAAAAAAGGATTTCGTGTTGATAACAAACAAAGTAGCAGAAGATGATGATGGAGAGGAAATTATCACTTATGATCGTAAGGAGGCTGAACTTTTACCAACTGTACAGACGTGCTCAGGGCTTAAGAGGCTCATTCCCAGAAGCCTGTGTGTTGAAAGCTGAATATGTTCAGAAGAAGCACTTTTTAGGATGGTTACATTTTCAAATAGGTGGTAGTGATCCACTGTGACATGGTGCTCTCCAGGATACTTTTTGCAGCTGATGGAGGTAGTCATTTTCAGTTGTAAGCGTAACTACATGACCAGATTCTCTCGGAATTGTGGCTGCTGCTGAAAGAAAACCGATGTTCCCATTTCTTTCTATCTGGCTCTTGGGGAAATCTGTCTCTTGCAGTGCCATTCTGGCTACCAGCCCTCCTCTTATTTATTTCCTATAGCTTCCAAGAATGGTTTCTATCCCCATCTCTTTCATCATGCTTGAAAGCTCCTTATTTATTTTATTTCTTTATTGAATTTATATACTGCCCTATACTCACATGTCTTAGGACGATTCACAGAATAAAAATCAAAATATAAAACCACAAAATACATAATAAAAATAAAATCAACCCAATAACTCCCCCCCCCCTCCCTTCAGTGAAATTGCTTGGAAATGTAATGCATGCAACTTTTGGTGATGATTGACTGAATGAACCAGTATTTCTCTTGTGTTGCCTGGCTAGTGCCACTCTTTAGAAACCAAATCAGCCATCTTCAAGTCATGTAGAGATGTAAAATTTTCTAAATAAATTTGTCATAAAATTGTGATGGCAGTGAAAGATTTAAGTTGCGATTAGATTAATTACCTAAATGCGAAGGCTGTAAAAAGCAACCGTGTTCAGCAGCTGTGGCAGTGAAAAGAAACTTGTTCTTTTGGAACATCATTCTAAGATTGGATGTATCTTCCTGGATTTTGCCACTTGGCTATTCAAACAATTTTAAATGAGCAACCAAGTGTCGAACTGCGCTGCTTCCCCCTCCAACTTCTCTGTACACCTCTGCTGTTCCTACTCCCCTTTTTCGTAGCTTCTGCTGCTACAATGGCTGTTTCTAGCTGGATGGGCGTTGTTATAGTAGCTACATATGTGCAGCTTCTCTCCTGTCAGTTTGGACAGTGGCAGTGATAGAAAAAGCAAAGTGAACACAGTATGAGAAAGCATAAATAATGGATGTGCACCCCCACATGCTTATGTGTGTGGTGGGCCTAACAAATGTCTTCCTTTGGATTCCTGTCTAACTGGGTGAATATCTTTTTGAAACAAGGGATTGATTCAGAGCATGAGCATGATTGGGGCCTAAGTGGTCCTGCTATCCAGGCTAATGATCTTTTCTAAATCTATTGGTTTTCCTTTCAGATGTATGTAAGAACTGTCACCATGTGATAGCCAGGCACGAATATACTTTCAGTGTAGTGGACGATTACCAGGTAAAACGCTTGTGACATTCATTAGTCTCCTGTAACTTGTTTGCTTGTTTTTGTGTTAAGCTTCTGTGTCACTAAGATGCAAGAAGTATTGGGATCCAAGGTTGCAGTCCTGTGCGTACATATCTGGGAGTGTGCCTCATTGAACATGCCAGGATGTATTTTGAATACGTAAGCACAGAATTGTGTTGTGTATAGTTGTAATATAAAATTTCCATCTCTTTTTTTGGGGGGGTGTCTAAAGACCATGTGTGATTTGCCTGATATGCTTCTGGGTTGTACTAGCTGCAGAATATGTTGCAGCTGCTACACTGCTTACAGTTATTCATTCTCTCTGTGTGGGTTTTAACAGCCTTTCATTTGGGAAATATGTCAAGGCACTATGAGGTCCATATCAAATGGCAGACTATCCAACAGATATTACCAAACTTCTTTGTCAGTTATGTTTTGCATGGGGGGTGGATGTTGCTTTGCTGATAGCCTCTGATATAAAGATAGCTCTTAATGTTTTACATCATGTTCAGTGGTGATAAGTGCTATTGCTGTCGCTGTCCACGTCCCCTCTTATAGCTGTATTTTTCCCTTTTTGTCTTTTGTTTGCTTATGTAAACAATGTGTTTTCAAAATGTGTGCCGATGGCAGATGGCATAATTGCTTACATTCTGCATGATGTGCATAGCAGTATTTAGCATCTAATACAGACTGTTGCTTTTTAGAATCTCTG
Source organism: Podarcis gaigeae (assembly GCF_964106915.1). Lineage (NCBI taxonomy): Eukaryota > Metazoa > Chordata > Lepidosauria > Squamata > Lacertidae > Podarcis > Podarcis gaigeae. The sequence continues at coordinate 84,277,246 of NC_139678.1, read as the reverse complement.
CTTTCATTATATATATGCAGACATGCAAATTTCTAGTCCTCAACCAGTTGAAAGAAAAGCAAGGGGGTAAAGTAGAAGCTTTTTTTCCTGTGCTGGCCCAGGCCCACTCTGCACCCAATCAGCCACACTGAAAGCCAGGCTTTAGAAGAGTTGGTCAGCTTCTAAGCTGTAGGTTCCTGAGTGCAATTTCCCAGACTGAACACAATTTTGTATCTCTGTCTCCCTCTGCTGGGCGGATATTGGATCTTTGTTAACATTCTCTCAGATAATTCATTAGTCCTTATGACTCATGCACAACTGGTAGTGCTTATTAAATTTTCAACTGGATGGTTACACAACCCAGTACTACTCCTGGGTCGCTACCCGTACATGCTGCTCCCAGTGACAGCCACCACAGTTTCCATTATAATAAAATCCTCTCACATAGGCATATTTCTCTCTTTTTCTTAAATGCAGTCACCAAAAGTAGATGATAAAAAGATATGATCAGAAGTGGTAAGGGTGGGCATAGCGGGGAAGATGCAGATTAAAGAGCACTGATTGTAAAGAGTCTTGGAAGATCTGGTGGGACCCATAAGGAGCTTCCATTGTGGCTCCTTGCTTTAAGTGAAAAGTCTTGTGTTCAGTTTCTGCAGTTATTCTGCATTGCCATGTCTATGTGCTCTCCATGGTTAAAAAACAAATAATAGAACTATGGGTCAAGAACTGTTGAATTTTGCACTCTAGTTCTTGCAACAGTTAAGCAAATATGCATATACCGTATTTTTCGCTCTATAAGACGCACCAGACCATAAGGCGCACCTAGATTTTGGAGGAGGAAAACAAGAAAAAAAAAAGCTGTTCTGGCTTCTGGGATAGCCGCGCCAAGCCTCTCCTGGGCAGCAGGATGAAGGCTCCACCTGCCCGAAGAGGCTGCGTGCGGCTAAGGCAGAAGCCAGGAGAGGCGCTTCGCTGAAGGGGCACTGCGTAGCTCTCCCTCTCTGTGCAGCGCCCCTTCAGCGAAGCAGGAGGAGGAGCAGAAGGAACCCCTTCTGTTCCTCTTCCCGCTTTGCAGGTCAGGCGCATCGCTGAAGGGGCGCTTCACAGTTCTCCCTCTCTGCGCAGCGCCCTTCGCTCCATAAGACACACTCACATTTCCCCTTTTTAGGAGGAAAAAGGGGCGTCTTATAGAGCAAAAAATACGGTACTTGCTTTTTTGTATACTTGGGTCTCTGGTATAATTCTGAGAAGGGACAGGGAAATATAGAAGCCTGTTTTTTTGTCTACTCTCCCCCCATTCTGGCATTGCCTGCAAATTTTAAAGATTGTATTTGTGACCATAAGGAGAAGAAAACAGGTTTTAAAAAAATGAGATCTGAAGTTTTTCTGATGCTAAAGTCTACCCCCAGTACTTCATTTCATTTTAATAGTGTTGCACCGGTTCTAAGCAGCTGGAATTGTACATGCATGTCCTCACAATAAAAAAGAAAAAGAAGTATTGGCTCATGTAGAAGCAAGTTCTAACAAACATGGCTTCAATATGATGTGACATGGGCAAACTGCACATTAAAGGTCTTGGTTTGTAAAACAGCAGCAATTTTGATGACCTGGAGACTTTCCATTGTAGTTTTCAACTAGGTAGATGCTATATTAGCCTGATGTGGCCTGGCCCACGTTATGGGCAGCAAGTATTTTCTCTCACTCTCCCAACGTAAGTATGTTTTGTCTCTTGTTCTAGGAATACACCATGCTGTGCATGCTCTGTGGCAGGGCAGAAGATTCTATCAGTGTCTTGCCAGACGATCCTCATCTGATGACTCCATTGTTCTGAGCCTCTTGTTTTTAGCCGATTTGTATCATGTTAATTTTGTAACAGCAAGTTATGAAACATGGATTGGGGGAGGGGATCCTGTTCAGTCCATGCAGAGTCAAGTGATATAACCCTCCTCCATGTTTTTAAGTTACAAGCTGCTTACCTCCTCTCCACTATAGGTACATACTTCTTCCTAAACTTGTAGGTGATAAAGAAGCCCATTTCCTCTGTGCTGGCTTTAGGGCCTAATTTTTAGGACCCATTGTCAGCTGGCTTTGGTAGGAGAAACAAAAATAATAATTCTGAGAGGGGTTGTTCTGCAGTTGGCTTCATGCAGAAATGATAACATCATCTGAGAGATAATAGAAATTAATCCTCAGCAGGAAGGAAAGTTGCTGGGCAAGGACTGCCCAGATTATTTCCTTTTCAGTGTCAGGAAAAGTCTTTATCAGTGTTACATATTTAGTGAATTGGCTCAAGTATGGGAGGTGTTGGGTTCCTTTGGCCTTTCTGATGTTGCTGTACTACAACTCCCATTATCTCTGGCCATTGGCCATGCTAGATGGGGCTGATGGGAGTTGTAGCTCAGCAACATCTGGCGGGCCAAAGGTTCCCCACACTTAACACTTGAAGGGTGTTAGTGTTTTAGTTTAACAATTACAGTTCTGTCCTAAGTCAGTACCAGCCTGTGGTTCTTGTCTAGTTCTACCTGGCTTTGGTTGGGTTGTGAAATTAGGCGGGGAGTGGGGAGGATCTGGTGTGAGGCTGAGTGAAATGTGAAGTTACCCTTCAGGAACAAAGCCAAGTGCTGTAACTTTTCAGCCACTGCTTCTGATAATTCTTGAGTATCAGCCTCTGGATCGCCCATTTTGGAAGTGTAATGTACTGGACAGTTGTTTTGTTCGCTATGCGTTTTGACATCGAAGATACCAAAACCAAATTTTGCATGGTGGTTTCTGAGATCAAGGAGCAGGTTTTTGTCTATGTTTGAAAACTGTTGGATGCCACTTTGAATTACGATAGTGGACTGAGCCTTTCAAAACTCTGCTGATTTTAACCACTGATTTCAAAGCAAGCAACTCTGGGGACAAAGGCTGCTAGTGCTTGATGAGATGGGTCTTTGGTGTGATCCAGCAAGACAGTTCTTGCATTTGGAATTAAAGCTTTCTTTAAACCCATGGTGTTGGAACTATTTCTTTCTTAAATGGCTAACCGGACCCACTAGAAAATCGCAAGGGTACACTGACAAGCTTCATGGCGAAAATAAAGCATATTTTAGCCATCTTGTTGGACAGCATAGTAGGTGCAATACAGCTTATGCTTCTGTCCTATTGAAATAAATGAGGCAAATGAGCCTGGGCTGCACCCATTGCATGGGATTGAACCTTGTGCTATTAGGATTATCCCATCAGCACAAGCAGTTTTTGCTTGCCAGATCAAACAATCCCCTCTCTTCTTTCCCTGTGTACTGTTCTGGTGGTTCTCCCAACCTCACGGTGCTGATTTTGGGGAAGGGAGGTGTAGAAGCCTTGTTGTGCTAGCAGGACTTCTTGTGCTGGCTCCTGCAAGCGCAACTTTAAAAAAAATCTGTCCCATTTTTTTAATAAAGTGTTACACTAGCCAGCACTTCCTTTAGCAGAATTGCACATTGCTCTCCTTGCTCTGAAGGAAACCCTCTGTTCTTCCCACTTAGTGTTTGTTTCTTGGACCTGTATTGATTTTAATTCCTGGAAGGCCTGACTAAATGGAGTCTGTAATGAGCTTCATAGATTTATTTATATTTTAGACTAAAAGGGGGGAGGGGTCTAACAGGACCTGACTCATTAGATGTCTGCGTTTCTTTCCTCTTGCACTTTAAGCACTTCAGGGGAAAGTCTTTGTACTGCAGCCAGTCAAAAATGTGGTAGCGGCTGGTCCCAGTCTCCTGTGCTGTATGGTGCTATAATACGGTGCTGTAAATACAGTAAACAGGCCTTGATATTCTGAAGTGCATAAAGAAAACTACAGCAGCCACCTCATTCAATTAACAGTGCAAGGGATGCATTGGAAATAACGACCCTGCAAATAACAGGGGCTGTGTTGATGTGCACAACGCCCATCCTTTCTTTGTGGTCCACAGCATGCTTTTATTATTGCTTTTTATGGTTCTACAATACCTGAAGAGCGTAGACTCTCCCAGGGTCATACAGGTGGACAGCGGCAGGACATGGCGAGCGTTGAATCTCCCTCTTCATCCATCTGGCAATGTGACTCCCGTTAAGAGCAGACCTTGCTTTGAATGGAAGTCACGTCGCATTGTACAGCTGACCCAGTTTGCAAAAGCTGGCCTTGTTCCATACAGCATATTAAGATACCTGCAGAAAGCTGTATCGTGATGGGGGGGGGGGCATCTCTACTTTGTTCTATCGTTCCTTCTGCTCTCTCTAGTCAAAACTTTGCTAATGTGTCTCTTCGTGAGGGTGAAAGGACAGCCGCTGGAGCTGCATTAGGCTCCCCATGATCTTTAAGAGAAGTTTACTGAATAAGCGGGGCATGCATATAGAGACTGGGAATGCAATTTGTGATGTGGCAAGCCCAGGTGCAGGGAAGGAGGGCTTATCATTTAAAATGATCATAATGAATCTCAGCAATTAAATCTCCTGTGCATCTCTGGCATACATCAGACTAGCCTCCCTTAAGCAAAAGGCATTTTGTCAAGACATACTCAGGTTTACCATTTCCTAACTCAGACGTCTCCTTTTGCACCTGCTTCGTGCCCTCTCATTCACCTTGACAGTTTTTGGAGTCATTTGGCACCCCACAATTCTGCTTTACCTTTGTGGCCAGCTCTCCCTGGCTGGTTGGACAGAGTGCCAGCGACGGGGAGTGCTGCAGTCTGCCACTGTCAGATGAAAGCGGGTGGTGGTGGTGGAGGAGGAATGATAAACAGAACTGCAGACATTTCATCCGCCTGCAGAATTCATGAGACCAGGTCAGCTTTTCTGCAGTGGGTGCCAGGTGCATGCCCCTCAAACCTAAATCCCAGATTGGGGCATTTTGCATTTTATTTGCCCTAGGTTAAACAAAGAGTAAACTATGATATAAATTCTTTTATGAGATGGAAGAGGCTTCTGGATGTTTCCTGAGATGTGCATAAGAGTATGGTAAAGAGTAGAGCAGGTTCCAATGAGTTGGATGTGAGCAGGAAAAGCATATAAAGGAAAATAGCAACATAAATGGCTCACCTGAGTTCAGCTGGCAAGACAAAAGCAGAAGCAGGAGCTTTGGTACCGCTGAAAGCGATATAATCAGAAGTGGTAGATTCCATAAAATTAGAATCTTAATTGCCTGATTTTTCTCTGGATTAGAAAGAGCTTCTTCCACTTGCATTGAGTATCAGAACATAAGAAGAGCTTTCTGGATCGAGTCTAGCCTTCTGATCTCACAGTGCCAACCAGATGCTTATGGAAAGCCCATAAGCAGGAGCTGAGCACCAGAGTACTCTCCTCTCCTGCGGTTTCCAGCAACTGGTATTATGATTTACTTTGCTTAGTAGCAAAGCCCAATTTATTTGCGCTGCACTAGCAATATGTGTTAACAAAGCTGGGCATTTTAATACTTCCTGCATGGAGCTGGGGCAGCATGTAAAATTTCTAACTAAGTATAGTCCCAATATCTTAAGACAAAGGGGCCTGATAGAATACTGCAAGTCATATTTGTTAAGTCTATACTTTCACGGGGGGAATGAATTGTAGCAGGGAATGCTTTTACCTAGCAGAGTTTAGGGTCATTTTTCAAGCCTCGTTGAATGGTTGGCGCCTTTGGGGGATGTGGAAGGACAGAAATATTAAGCTAATAAATGGCCCCCGGTGATTCGGCCTGGTCTTGTACACATACTGCTTTGTTTAATGCCACGATTTATGGGAAATGGGAATAAAAAGGACATCGAAGGCCAGAAATGGGAAACAGACGAGGTTTTTGGCTTTTTCAGCCTAGGAAGAAAAAGCAACCATTTTAAAGGTGTGTGATAAGAAAACAAGGGGGGGATTCGTCAACTCATTTATTGGACTCATGAAACAAGGAGTGCCCAGCAAGCCAGGGCCAGGGGATCAGCACCATTACACCTTTCGGGCCCCCTCCGTTGAGCTTTAGGAGGGCACCGTCACTCAGTAAAAGTCTGATGTTGGCTCTGTCAGGAGCTAGGAGGAAGCACCTGATACACTCAGAAAGAAGGTGAGGGAGTAGGGGCGTGGGTTTTTTTCTACAGGTGGGCAGGGAGGAGACACCCATGATCACAGCGCAGTGAACGTCAAGCCATTCTTATGACCCGCCTTGCTCCATCAAGACACTTAGAATAATCCAGTGGTGGCTGGTGCCCATTGGGGACAGTAAGTGGGGCCAGGTCCAATGACAGACAGAGCCCACTAACTCTAGTTTAGCCTCCTTCCTTCTGAGTTCTACAAGAGCAAAACGGAGAAGAGGAGGAAGCTGACAGGCTGTGCCACGTCCCAGGGCATTCGTAAGAAAGAAGGTGAGGGCAGGCAGAGGTTGCCCTAATGGACCAGTCTCCACTGGAATAATCTTGGGGATGTTTGTTCTCCTCTTATTTGGCAAGCTTCAGGAGGCGCTGGATGTCGGGCTCGATGTTGGTGGTGAGGAATCGGGGGCTGTAGCGTTTGAAAGGCTCGCCTTCGGGCCCCACCAGGAACTTCTCAAAGTTCCAGGAGATGTCATGGCGGTGCACCGGGCTCCAAATGATGAACTTGGGTTCCATCATGAAACAGGAAGGGTTGTCATCTGGGTAAGGAAGTTTGTCCTTCAAGTAGGCAAAGACGGAGTGGGTGTTCTTGCCGTTCACCTCGCATTTCTGGCAAAGGGTAAAGTTGGGTTCGAATCCGGACCCAGGCCGCACATACTTCAGGCTGTTGAGGATCTCTTCATTCGTGCAGTTCTCCTGATGGAGAGAAGCGGGAAGCACAATGAGCATTGGGACACCCTGCACAGGTCAAGCTCAGTCTATCCAGCAGAGCACTTTGGATGCAATCTTGCTTTGGTTCCTGCTATGCTCAAATGCATGGCTGGTTTGACTTATGTGAAAGTGTCTTCCTTGTAGGGGCTGACGCTCATACAAGAGGATATTGCACAACATTCTGGGGCTGGCTCCCTAGAACAGATGTGAGAAACAAGGATTCTCATTGCTTTCAAGGCAAGAGTTTCATATATGTGTTTATAAGCAATAATTGGTTTCGAATCATCTTCATTTTGACCAGTGGGATGATTTTCCTGTTCCTTTAGCATATTGCAGTATCCCCCTCCCACAGACGCTGCTAGACTCTATAAGTCTTTCTGGAACTGTAGAATACTGACTCTAAAATTGGCTGGATTTTGTCAAGTGCTACGTGCAGTGAACCTTTGTTTTTTTATTTTTAAAAGTCTTATGAACACATCTTTTGTTTTCAGACCTTCTTATATGGATCCTATCTGGGGTGGTGAGGAGTGTGGGTTGCATGTGGGAGAGAGGAGTGGGTTGCCCGTCTGCAGCATGAGGCCACCAGATGATTGGCCAAGAGTGACTGTGGCTCTCGGGGAAAAAATAACTTGTTATCTCTATTCTAGGGTGTTAGGTTTCCACAACTGGAAATAAGTGTGGTGCATTTGTGGTTCAGTGCCAGGAATATTTTCTCCTTGGGTAGGCTGGCCAATGGCATTTGTTTTATATTCAGGTCCTTTGTGTTCAGTGTTTGGCACTGAGGAAGGAGCTGCCTGCTGGAGACAGCACAGAGACCGTTTGAGAGTGTGGATTGGCAATGACCGTAGGTCTTTCTGAGTTCTGTCATTCTAATCAGGGCTACCTATTTTAGGTGTGTCTGCTGCTTTGCAATTTATAGAGCAATCCTGTGCCTGTTTACTCAGCAAGAACTCCTTGTTCAGGGGGATTTACACTCAAGTAGCAGCAGCCTTGGCCAGACAAACAGTCCTGTTGCAAATTGCTCCCATGTCTGCAAACATCCTTACAAAATCCTCATAGCTGGCTCCTAGACTGATGAGAGCTACTTCTACCATCTCCTCTGCTGCCTGCAGTGAAAGGGACAAAGTCATGTGTTTAGTGTGCTAGCACAAAGCCCATGCATTATTGCTAGCAAAGCAAAGTTTATCCCAGAACAAACAAGTGGCGATGAGTAATTTCCTTCCTGGGCACCTGGCATGATGGGCAACAGAAATCTTCATATGGATTAAGGGCAAGCTCAGGAACTGATGCAAGTAGTGTCAGGATCACAAATGGTGACTGAATTAAACTCCTGACTGATCCCTAGTGAAAAAATAGATGCTAAAATGAAGCAGCTCAAAAAAACCTGAAAAGCTAAAGTAAAAATAAAAATCAGTGTATCTAAGTTGATAGCAGAAGAAAGTATAAGTCAATATTTGGATGGTATACACCTTCTTGAATCAAGCATCTCCCCCCCTTTTTTTAAGAAATTGGCCTCTAATATTTATAATGCAGAAAGATTGGAAATCTAAATATAACATAAGCAATTGTATGAGCTTTTGTTACTTTTTATTAGTTTTTATGATTGCATTTTTTGTAATAGTAAGTTTAAACTGTTTTTAACACCACCCTGAGACTGTAGGGTGGGTGGAGGGTCATAAATGAAATAATAATAGGAATAGTAAAAACAATGTAACTGGCATAGATAATAATGGCTTTCTCTGGAATCAAGGAGTGACCCAAAGTTTCCTCTGGCAGAACTACACTTCCCCAAACCCTTAACAAACTACCGTTCCCAGGATTTTTTTGGAGAAGTCATGTGCTTTAAATGTATGATGTACACAGACATTCTCTTATAAATTTCTACATTTTTGCTCCAAATAGAGCCTTTGTGATGCCTTTAAAAGTGGCAATATTATAGGGTCGTAAATATGCTAAATTACATCTTAACAGAAGAGCCAGAATAAGTGTCAATTTATAGCAATTGAATTGTTTCTGAACAATGTATTTGAATTTTATTCACCTGGCACTTTGCTTCTCTCTTCTCCTGATAATCCTGCAGGATTGAACAGTTATTCAGAAGTCACAGTCCAGGAGTCTTTCAGATAAGTAATATTATCCCTCCTACACGATACACATGCAGCTTGACCCTCCTGCATGGGAGCAAAGCCCCATTAAGTTAAAAGGGGCTGCAATCCCTCACTTCTCAAACAAGTGTACATAGGATCCACAAAGGAATGATGATAGGATATTGAAGAGAATGGGCTCACTTTACGGGGGAGCTGTAGCTCGGCGGAAGAGCTTCTGTTTTGCATGCAAAAGGTCCCAGGTTCAATCCCCGGCAGCTCCAGGTAGGGCTGGGAAACACCTATCTAAAGATTTGGACTGCTGCCGTGCCACCAGTCAGTGTCAACAATACTGAGCCAGATGGTCTGACTTTGTTAAGAGATGGAGCCATCTTTTGCCAATAAAGGCTGGCCAAAGAGAGAATGAACCAGGTCACTTACCTGGTAGCCAAACTGGTTGCAAGGGAAACCCAGCACAACCAACCGTCGAGGGTATTTGCTCTGCAGCTGGTTCATCTGGGTGTAATCCCTCACCGTTGTGCCTCAGAGGGAGGCCACATTTTCTATCAAGACCACCCTCCCTCTGAAGTTGTTGAAATCCACCTTCTCCCCTTGGAGGTCGGTGGCGTTGAGATCGTAGAAAGATTTGGCTATGGGAGTCATGGCTGCAAGGACCACGGGCAGCAGCAACAGGACAGCAGTGAGCCCCTTGCAGATACAGTGACTTGCTTAAAATGCTCCTCTGTGGGTTCATGCGATTGGCTGCACCCGGGTCCTGCTGGGATGGGCGGAAAGTGGAGCCATTGCCTGTTATCAATCCAGCTCTTTACTGATTTGGAACAAAAGGCGCAGGTCAGGCCACAGTGTGTTCCATTGCAAGCATGTAGCTGAGGAAGGATATCCAAGCCACGGTGATACTTAGGCCAGCTCTCAATAATTCATGTTGCTTAAGACAAAGGAGCTTGACTCGGAGAATGCCAGTCTGATCCTCAGGAGTAAGTCCCACTGTGCTCAGTAGAACTTACTCCCTCGGAAATGTGCTTAGCATTGCAGCCTGGGCTGGGAGGGCAAGAATTGAAAATGCAGTGGTTTGTTGCTTTTGTAGTAGCACTTCGGGATCATTAACAGAGGTCAGGAAATAGTTAGGCTGGGCAAAACTATATAGGTTTGGTACTGCATAAGTTCATCCTGCAAATTTCTCTGTGGAGCCCAGTGAAGGCACATTTGCAGTACGATATCAGAGCCGGAATTGGTGTGAAAAATTGGTGTGTTGTAAGAAATTGCTGCTGTTTTGAACCATTTATAGCAGGGCCCGAGAATTGTTTCCTGTTGAATCTGCAACAAAGTGTTGCTGCGTGGAGTGCTTCTCTTCTGGGTTCCAGACGCTCCATCTCTCCCACAGTTTTCCATCCCCGCTCCCAACAGCCTATGAGCATTTCATGTCCACTGAGGTGTAGTGTGTGTGTTTTGAGTAGTGTCTGCATTAAGAGCAGTGGTTCCCAATTAGCTAATTACTGAGGACCTCCTATTTTTCAAAAGCCAAGCCATGGACCCTTTTGGAAATTTTGATAACTAGCATAGCTAGGGGGCAGGGAATCCCGGGTGGCACTTATATTGGGGGTGGCATGCCAGATCCTAAGGTGAAGCGCAGGTCCAGGCACCCCAGAGCCCGGTGCACTGCTCCCAAAAGCAGCACAGCCTGGGGCTGGCCTCTTAGTGCGCTGAGCTGCTGTGTCTCCCCCCACCCACCCCTCAGCCTCTGAATGGCGGCTGAGAAGGATGCAACTGGCACGCACTGGCACCAGGAGCGGGGCTGGGCCTGCAGTGTGCCCAAGCCATGGCGTCTCTCCTGGGAGTGAAAAGGCAGCATGGGGCTGGCATCCGCCTGCCACCTCCCCCTCAGCTGCCCTCCAGCAGGAGGGCGGCTGTGACTGCAGGGCATCAGAGCTGCCTGTTTTCACAGGCAGTGGTGGGCTGGCGCATGCACACTGAATCCTACTCAGCAGCCCTCCAAGTGGAGGGCACTGGGAGGGACACAGTTCTGGCAGCTTGCCCCACCCCCCTGGGCAGCCTAACTGCAGGGCACGCCCGCCCACCCCAGGGGCTTGCTATGCTGCTGACTCTATGGTAGTTACCTCTGCAAAGCATTTTTTTGAACAAAATGTGGGGTGGTAGCCCCTAGTATGCAGGAGATTTTGTTGTTGTTGTTTTGTCATGTCCGACGCTTCGTGACCCCATGGACCAGAGCACGCCAGGCACTTCTGTCAAGTCTCCCTTCAGTAGAAGTACGGACTTGGCAAAGAACTCTTAACTTCTGGCTCCGCCTAAACTCAAATCCCGCCCCCGTTTACTATCCCTAGTACTTCAAGACTCCCATAAAAGTGCCTGGCTTAAAACTGTCTATCAAAAACTTCACTCTTGTGGCCTATCCGCACAACACCTACTCACTATGAGCCCTACTAAAGCAAACAGTCTAATTGTCAATGTCTAAAATATATTGAGCATCAGAACAACCTGGCCACTATAAGGAAATTCTGCCCTTGGTATGTTCATTTTCCACCTCTCCATTTTGATTCTCTGGCTCCATATCTGCACAAACTTATTATCCCAAAATACAGACGTGCTTTTACACTTGCAAGACTGGATGTTTTGCCATCTGCAGTACTTGAGGGTCGAATCCAAAAGATCCCGCCTGAGAAATGTCTTTGCACCTGTGGAGATGGTAGCACCGAAACAGCGGCACACGTCCTCCTGTCTTGTACTCTCTACAAAGACCTGAGGAACGAGATCATCACCCCACTCGTACTAACCATCCCAGGGCGCTCAACCACTGCCACAATGTCCTTTCTTCTATCAGATCAAAATGAGCAGATAACAGCAAAGGTTGCTAGGTTCATGGCAGGGGCAATCAGAATAAGGGCCACTAACGGCTGAGTCAGGACTTTAAATTGTGCTCTTATATCAAACTTCCTTTTCTGCTTATACTGTAATGTTTTACTGTTGCTATGACCATTGGCTAATGCGAATAAAGTTTTATCTTATCTTCCAGGCACTCCTGTCTTCTACTGCCTCCTGTAGAGGATTTTAGGTATACTAGAAAACAAACTGGGATGTGGGTGGCGCTGTGGGTTAAAAACCACAGAGCCTAGGACTTGCCGATCAGAAGGTTGGTGGTTCAAATCCCTGCGACGGGGTGAGCTCCTGTTGCTCGGTCCCTGCTCCTGCCAACCTAGCAGTTCGAAAGCACATCAAAGTGCAAGTAGATAAATAGTTACTGCTCCGGCGGGAAGGTAAACAGCATTTCCGTGCGCTGCTCTGCTTCGCTAGAAGCGGCTTAGTCATGCTGGCCACATGACCCGGAAGCTGTACGCTGGCTCCCTCGGCCAGTAAAGCAAGATGAGCACCGCAACCCCAGATTCAGTCACAACTGGACCTAATGGTCAGGGATCCCTTCACCTTAGAAAACAAACTAGGGCTGAGCAATATCTCGTTTTCAACATTCTGATATATCAGCAGCTAAACACAGTGATATTCTGAAATATCCCAAGGTCTGAAATTGGAGATTAGACATGGGGATGAGGGAAAGAGCATTCGTGGAGATCCAGAGGGTAGGGTGGATGCAGATCAGGCATGGGGATGAGGGGAAGAACAGCTGCAGAGATCGGGTGGGGGGAGGGGAGGAAGCAGAGTCATCTCATCCACTGCATGGGTTGAGTGGGAGGGGATGGGGGCATCAAGCTGCCAATGTGGCTGCTGCTGCTGCTGCTGCTTTCCTGCTGACTGTTCCGCCTCAGTGCCAGGGGAAGGTAGTGCCATGGTGCCTTGAAGCAAGGGCAATCAGCTACCCTGTTTTCCCTCAGCATGAGGGAAGACAGTTCAAATCAGCAGCAATATCATGCTAGAAGCAATATGTTGCTGTGAATTGCCAGGTCAAAATCGTTATCCTTGTGTGATTTCAAAACCAATGTAACTGATTTGTAAGAAAGACTGTACAACCTGAAAAAAGAGACAAGGCGTGTACTTTTGTAAACCAAGAAAATCTTTAATAAAAATATTTTTTTAATTAAAAAAATCAATGTTGGCCAATATGTTGAAAAATCTCTCAGTGCTAAAACAGACCATAAAATTTGTGCTATTACCATGCAAAAATGACCCCCCCAAAAAAAAATTGGGGGGGGGGAGGCAAGGCATGGGGCCATGGACCCCCTGGGTGCATTCTGCAGACCCCCAGAGGTCCCTGGACCTCTATTTGGGAACTACTTGTTTAAAGAAAGAAAAATTAACCAATCTTTTGGGAATAATAAGCTGCGTCCAAACATAAGTACTGTATTATAAGACTTTGGGAGCACCATGCAGAGTGTCTGAAGCAGGAATTGGCATCCCTCTTGGAAGCCATGTGCCATGTCTTCTTTTTCTTTCTGAACCACCTCTCTGAGGTGTACTGTTGAGATAGTCCATTTGATACAGTCTGCTGAAGATGTCTATGAAAGGGCCCCAGATAACAGTCACATTTGTCAGCCTTCTTGCAGCTGATGATACAGTTAATCACCACTCTCTCCCTTTTCAAACGCTAATGATGATGAAGAACCTGCGTTTTACAGATAGAACAAATACTAGGGGAGGAAGCAGCAGATTCTTTCTGAGCCTTTATGGCAAAAAGGAGCCATTGAGGTTGACAGCAAATTGGTCTCCCGCAAGGCAACAGACCGGCAACTGGGTTAGTGAATTGACCCAACTCGGTAAGGACTACTGTACTAGCCTTTTCCTTGATGCTTATAATTACCACTCAGGATAACCATCTATCAAAAGTAAGAACTCTGCATTTGAAAGGGTGTGCAAACTGCCCCTTTGGACATACTGAGAGCACACACAGGTGTATGTAGCAGTGTATGGTATATCATTCGGCTAAGCATAAAGGATAAAAAAAAAGTCAAGTAACTAGCTTTGCTAAATTGTTTTGCGAACAAAGAACATTTCCTCACATATATTCCTTATGTAATTGGTATTGCTACAGGATTGAATAGATGAGCTGGGCTGGGGGAGGTTTCCAATTCTTTGATTGTAAAGAGAGGCTAATTGGGTGCTTCAGACCTGGCAGAGAAGATACCGCTTAGCAGATCCCCATAGTTAGTGAATTGCAGGCCAATGACTCTTAATGGCTGTCTGCATTAATGGTTGGCAGAGATCAAAATGGGTTGCTCTTTTCCTTTCCTTTTCCAGCTTTCTCTGTGTAAAAGGACCCCTGACCCTTAAGTGTCAGGGGTGTCACTGTTGCTTACCTGGATGGGGAGGGAACAAGACGTTTGGGGCCACGCAGTTGCACCGCTGGGAACATCAGGTTGGCTGGTGGTCAACCCATAGCTCTGACCTCACCATTGTCCCACCCAGCCAGCCCCAGCCAGGTAAGCAGCAGCAACATCGGTGTCAGAAGGGGCAGTTTCACCCACCACAAACACAGCTGAGGTACAGTGAACTTCGGTATTTGTTGGAGTGGTTTAACACTGTATCTTCACCTATGCTCAACATGTATATTTTCAATTAAGAACAAGTATTATGACAAAACAATGGCATGCCTCCAGTGCCCTCATCCCAAAATGAGACCCGGCCCAGTTAACTCCCCTGAAATGTCTCATGGTTCAATGAAGTAGGGGTGGCATTACAGTATCTATCATGTCTTGTGTCAACCTAGAATAGATGCAAACCTTTCTCATAATAGTTTTTTTATTGACTGCTGAGGTCTGTTCTGAGAATTATAGCAGTGTTTTGAAAGGAAAAAAGAAAAATTACTTCCACTGCTGCAATGCACGTCCCCTTTCCAAAAACAGCTTGATAATGAAAACCTCTAATGAGAATCCTGCTTCTCCTGCCACGAGGAGGAGCAGGCTGAATTATTAACAGCTGGATCAGATTCCCTGTAAGCTCAAGTAGAGGAAGCTGGGGCATGTAACCAAAGTACAGAGATCAGATCATTTTCTGTAGCAGAGGAGGGAAGGGATACAGGGCCACTCCACCAGCACAGTTCAGACACCAGCAACTCTTGGCTCCTTCCAGTAAAGTGTATCTATCCTAGCTGGCCCTTAGAAGAACGGGTACTTGAGCTTGCTTATTTCCTTTTCCCTCCTGATCAGTTTTCATTTTGTGTTGTGTCTTTTAGAGTGTAAGCCCGAGGACAGGGATTGTCTTGTTTTTATGGATCTGCAAGATGCGCTCTGGGAGCTTATTACTATTTTGCTGATGAGCAGAACAACAATAAAAAAGAATATAGGATGGAGGACTTATCTTAATGCAAGCTACCTCAGTGCCTCAGCAAAGCAGTCTAAGAACATGAAAAACACAAAGAGCTCCAAACAGCTACATCAACCATGTGAAATCTGTCTATACTAGACTACGAAACCAGATTCACACCCCTGCTGCCTGAATTGAGTGCATCAAATAAGGCAGACAGCAATACAGGCTTAGGGCCAGCTCAACGTTCTTGTGTACACCTAGCTAAAACATAGCCTAAAAGCCTTGCTGGGTGAGGCCAAAGGCCCATCCTGTTCTCACACTATAGGAAGCCCATACACAGGTCCTGAGTGTGATGGGACTCTTCCCACTTGTGATTCCCTGCAGCTGGCATTCAGAGGCACACTGCCTCCACCAGAGGAGGTAGAACATGTTCTGAACATCCATTGTCCAACAGCAGGTGTAGCTACTGTAGGAAAACCTACAACATGATTTCACTCTATTGAGAGACTATGGAGTGTGGAGGAAACTCTGGATGACGACTTGTTTGCTCTTCCTCTAAATTTGTACTGTTGCAGGATTTAAAGATAGAGGGAGATAGGGTTTAACAACATGCCACTATCCTGCAGCATCTGTTTGAAAACATCTAAGCTGTGGTCCTCCTGTTGACCCACAACTTCTATCACCCCTGGAGACTGACTATGCAGACTAGGGCCCAAAAGGTGTTCAGAAACATCTGGCAGACTACAGATTCCCCACCCAAGTAAATTGATGCAGAGAGTAGCAGGCAGCTTGAGATCTTGCAGTCTCCTTTTGAAGGAGGGATTTTATATTCCTCGCTAAAAATAGCTGCAAATACATATAATGTTCACTCCAGGACTCTGCCAATTCCAGGTGGTCCCATGTGGGCAGAACTAATCCTTGCTTGTCGCAATTTTTCTGGACAAACGCTGGTTGCACTGATGCACGTGCCAAGCTACATCCGTTCCACCCCTGGTTTGCTTCTTCGGCTCCTTTCTTGTGCAACTGAGCCCATTTGCAGCATGAATTAAACATAGCTCTATTCTGATTGTGTTCTCTACATAGGGAAGCATTTGCTGTTTGACCTCCTGGATTTCACTTCAAGTGAGATTCTTAGCAGCAAGACAGCTTCTTCGTTGCAGAGGACCGGGTTAGCCACCCAGCAAGGAACTAGAGCAGCCACCAAGCACTTTGAGAATCTTTATTTTTGTAAAGATCTTTCTTGTTTAAAATCATGAGTTACAATGACAGGCCATACAAGGAAACCCAGTCAGAGTGCAAAGTCCACAAATTACAGACACAGCAGAGGATTCAGAAAGTTCTAAGTTTGGCTGGATCCCATGACAAGTTTATATGCAACGGTGTCCGCTACAGACAGAATGATCCGTGACTCAACAGGACGGAGGCAGCCTCAGAATACTGGAGAGTGCTAGATTCCCAGACTCATTCTCCCTTCCCCAAGCACTGGCCTGAAACCAAGAAGCACTTTGTGGCCTCCTGAGAGCACCACTCCAATCTGCACAGAGAAAAATCAGCATTGATTAGGGAGCTTTTCTTGCACTGAAAGAGTTGTCTTAATGACCCAGAATGCACACCGTTAGTGTGGCTCGTTTTGCTCAGTGTTGGGAGCCAGAGGCTTCGTCAACCACTTGTTTGCGAGTTCAACCCAGTTAAGAGGCCATTGCTGACTCTACACAATAAGACTCCAGCTCACGCCATAAGCAAGGCAAAGAGCTCCTCACCTGTTCCCCTTTCTGGTCTTGTGTGTTGTGAAGATTACATTGGAGTCTAGTAGTTTGTGCGTTATAGTTAACAGCATCAGCAGCCCAGCTTCTATTATATTGGTGGGATATGGTCTTAGATCTTAGGTGGAGCAAGCGGCGCCGATGTGATGCTGAATTGCAGCAGGCAAGGAAGAGCTACAGTGGGGACATCTTTGGGCCCTCCTAGCTTGCAGAGCCAGAGATACTGGGAAGCCTCCTCTGCTCATTTCAGGGACAGAATGACATCCCTCTCTTCGATCCTTTCAGACAGACCACCTTGAGGGCAGCTCTAGCAACAGAGCTTTAAAGAACTGGGTGCAAGAGACAGCCAGGAACCAGCTGAGACAACCACTCTCTGCAGGCAGCTAGCTAGCCACTGTTGTTTTTTGTTTCCCAGTTGCACTGAGAACATGCCAAGTGAGTTATTCCACATTTCTCATCACACTTATGCCGTAGCATGGCAGTTCTGCATGCTGCCACAGGCCTTCCACGCTGTAGGTTTAAGTGGTCGTGCAAACCTGCTTTCTGCACTCACAGCATGCCCATTCACCTTGGGTGCAGTGCAATCCAGTCAGAAAACAGGAGCGGGGGCTGGGTGTGGGGAGAGAAGACAACACAGGCCACATAGACACTCTGTGCAAGGATTGGCCTTCAGTCTTCATTCCAACCTCCTAACAAGCTAGGCAGACCAAAGCCAGCAAGGCCTCAACCAATCAGCCCAACAGAGTTTGGGCTTACAAAAGAGACAAAAAAAGCTCTTCCTTTGCTGTGGCCCATCCATTTCCCTCAGTCTCTACATGGCTCCTCTCTCAGCACAAAGATGCCTAGTTCCCCACCTGCACAAGTCCTCGTTTCTTTGCATTTTCACCTGTTCTGACAGAATTTGGGTCCTACTACATCATGGCTGGGAGGAAGCTTTGGTGCTCCAGGTGTTGTTGGATTCCAGCTCCCCTCATACTGTCACAGCCAGCACGGCCCTATGGTCAGACATGGTGGGAGTTGTAGTTCAAAAACTAAACAGGCTACCAGCTACGTGTGTCTCTAATTGGTGTCTACAATATCTCCAGCTTCACACTAGGTCTTGCAGGAAGCGGTCCCTTGTGGTCAAGCCGTTTCGTGCCTCTTTCTTCCCAGACCCTGGGACTGGGGTCTTCCTAGGGGACTGTGGCTACAGGAGAGCTGCTCCTGCCAACAGCAGGCACTGTGTGTAGAACTCCACTGTTTCCCCCTTACATTTCCAGTGGCTTGATACCTGTTCAAACCCACCCAGCACAAAGAAAGAGGTAAAACTGGTGGTTTTGAGAATGGAGCCTTTTTTGGAAATGCAAGGCACCCTTGCTTTCAGGACAGCCAACTTTATTCCCGCTACTATCCTTCCTCTCCTTCACTGGGTAAAAATATTTTTCATCTGCTCTGAGACAGAAAGTCAACAACCAACTGGAGGAGGAAGAGGAAAAACGAGCAGGGAAATGTAGATCAGTC
Organism: Podarcis gaigeae; assembly: GCF_964106915.1. NCBI lineage: Eukaryota > Metazoa > Chordata > Lepidosauria > Squamata > Lacertidae > Podarcis > Podarcis gaigeae. The sequence goes on along the minus strand of NC_139678.1, from coordinate 84,258,931 downwards.
TGCTCTCTGGTATGACCCGGCTAGGGAAGCGCAGATCATCACATGGATATAAGAACCATTTTCTATCGCTCAAATGGATCGTGCCTAAGTCCCACCCCCTCCATCAAAGGCAGCCTCTGTAGGCAGCAGGAGGACTTATGCACCGCCATCCCACCCAGAAAGCCTCTGGTTGACACCCATCCTTTCTAGATCCGCAAATGTAGCCCATTGCTGGCATGTACGTAGGAAGGGAAAGGAGTCTTCGCCTCCCCAAGGTGTTGGCACGCAGGGAGCAGCTACTCTGGAGCAGGCAGGCGTATATAGATTAGAATTACCATGGCATACTGCCAGGTGTCTTTAGGCCTCCCCCGCCAAGCATGTCAAGGCGAGAGGGGGATGCTGGTACAACATGCAGGCAGGCAGGCTGGTTTCAGTTTGCTCGGATCAAGCCATGTTAAGCAGCACATGGCAAAAGAACCAAATAAATTGGATACCCTGGAATCTATCAGGCTGAGCTTCCAAGGAAATTCCTTCTGTGGAGGAACTTCTAAAAAGAGCCCACGAAAGGGCCTTGAGCAACTTCTTACAGGTTGGACCTCAAGAGTGAGAAGAAACAAATGAGGGAAGGCTCTATGCACAGATTACAGTGTGTTTCCATAACAGCGCTTTGGTGAATAGTTGGGAAAGTCATTCCAAGGGGGCTCTCAAAGCCAGTTCTGCACAGGTGACACAGATAGGGTGGGCTCTCTGCCTCCATTGGTGCAAGGATATAGGCTAAGCGGGTGCCTGATGTACCTGCACCACCAAAGATACCCAAGGGGAGCCAAGCGAAGATGCCCTACAAAATTTTCGAGTAAATAATAGTAGGCAAGGATTTTGCTTGGTGTGCAAGACAAGGCTACAAGGAGTTACAAAATAGGAGCCTAGTTTTGCCTGGGAAGAAGCAAACATTCTTTGCAGCTGGTAAGGCGAGTCTGAATTTAAAGCCCCAAATTTCCATCATCCTACCCCTTTCCCAGCAGGGCTAGAGATGCCACTGTGCACTTTGGAACAAGCCCCAATTTGGCGAGGTGCCGTGGTGAGAGGTCTTTTTTAACAACAACCTCCAGGCAGCCAGGTATGTACAAGACACTGTATCCAATACAGCCGCAAAGCCCCAACCCTGCACAAAGCTGTGCAGGCATTAGGGCAGATGCTGAAATGGCAAGGCAATGTATGGGGGGGCAGGGGGCGGATACAAACGGTCAAGCCTTCCGCAGGCTTGCTATTGAGGGTGTGCAAGCAAACGGTCTGTCTGGAGGAGAGTGAATGAAGCAGGACATTCCTCCCTCCTTGAGCGCCCTGTTCTCAGAGGACAGGCCTAGTTGCACCCAGGCACAGAACCCAACAGGCTCAGCTGCCCTCTGGAAAAGGGCAAGGCTGCAGAGCACCTGGAGGTTGAGAGGCTGCTGAATAGGCCTCGGCTGCTGCAATCGCCAACCACAGCTCTTCCGCAAAGGTGGCGGGGTGATGTTCTGCATATTGTGAGCCCCCCCGAAGAGAGATTTGGATCCAGGGAGTTTGGGGGAACAACAGAAATCACCAATCAAGGAGAAACACCAGGAAATCCAAAGAGGATCCAGCAGGGCAGAGAGTGGGCAGGCAGGCAGGCAACCAGAGACCAAAGAGATGGAGCCCTCTCTAGGTGGCAGCCTCTCTGCCTGCACTGGGGGACAGAAGAAAAGGAAGAGCACTGGGAGGCTTTCAGCACCAGCAGGTCTTGGGGGAGTGCTCTGTGCCCTCTGGCTTGCTTGCCTCTTCCTCCAGCTCAACCAGGTTCAGTTCATCAGCCGCATACGTACGGAGTCCGTCCAGCTCCTTCTTGTGGGCCTGCAGGACCAGCTCTGTCAGACGAGTGAAAGACTGAAAGAGATGAGGGTTGTTGGTTGTTGTTTTTTTAAAAAGTGAGGTTTAGTACATAGCTTTAGATCAGCAAACAAGTCTACACAAGTTACTAGCTCACAATGTATTTACTAGTGTGCTTGGGTGCACATGTCTAAATGTTTTAGACATTTGAGGTAGATTAAAAAAAACACAAAAAACTACTTCTCAAACTTTCAGTTTGGTTTCCCACTTGGTGGCAATTTTTATTTGCTACATGCAAGAGTCAACTTACAATCCAGTTTTAAGCAGGAGAGTTATGTGCATTTTAAATATGTCCCACTGAGATCAACAATGGCTCCTGCTCCATCTATGTATGAGTTTTGACACTAACTGCTAACATTATCACACATAGGGGAGTATCCAATGGACCCCATTTTTGCCAATTCTGCTGCCCACTGTAGCCCACTCCTGAGGGTTTAGAGACCATCCAGAACAGGTATGGGATATGGCACGAAAGGCTACAGTAGATGGGGGGTGGGGTGAACCCAGATACACCACCGTACATAAGTGTAAGTACTTCTGAGACTAAATAAAATATATATGTTACATTTGCAACAATATATGGTGCAACTTTGCTTTCTCTCCCAAAGGTGAGGTGCCGACTGGCTGCTATGGTCAAAAACTACAGGTGAGCTCAAGGATTTTCCACCATGAACTCTCTTTTGTTCTGTATCTCCACTTGCTCTGCAAAGGTGATACACTGGCTGCAAAGCACCAGACACCTGGAAGTTCCATATGCAGAGTTCTTACCTCTTTGATGTTTACGTTGGTGCAGGCACTTGTTTCATAGAAATCCATGCCATACTCCTTGGCCAGCTGGAAGACAGAAGTTCCGACAGCTTTACATACAGGTAGAATAGTGACTGTCAATAGATTGTACAGATAGATCTGAAGAAACTAGAACATTCTTACATCACCACCTCCAAGACTGAGAAGATAACTTGTATTATTATTTTTTTAAAAACAGGCTAGGTAACATCTGAAGTTTCTGAATGGGGGAAAAGAGCACTGTTACAGGCATAGCGTGTCTCTCTGATTAACCAGGGCTGGAAAAACTAGTAGAATGAAGTCCAGCTCCAGACCCCAGTGCCATCTCTAATATAAACAGTGACCCGGGAACGCTGTAAAACAGAGCTTGTCTATGCCAGAAGGAAACTAGCTTCCAGAACCCATTTCCACAAGTTCCTGGACATTGACAAAATTTAACTGCTCCTACCATCTAGTTTTCTAGATCAGACTCTGCCCTAGTTTCCACCCACAGCAGATGAGGCAATCAACCTGTTCCTGACTATACCAGATTATGTGGGGGTCCCCCACAACTGCATGTGCTTCTGAACAACAACAACAGAAATTATCCTATAGCAAGAAGGGTTCCTGACAATGCCATTGTCTTATAGAGAGGAATTTGGTTGGAGAGGTGTATGGGGCAAGATCCAAACATATGAGGCCCCCTTTGCCGTTTGAAGTGGTACCGTGTGGAACAAGTTGGCTTCAATCAAACATAGGTTCCTGAATAATGCCCTCCCCAGAGCCCAATAAGTTTCCCACAAGACACTAAAAATGGAGGATATGGGGGCTGCCACTACAGCCATATAAAAATGCCTGTGGTTAGTACAGCTGCCATGGAGACTGCCATTGACCAGGCCCTCGGTTAGCATTGCAGCCTGCCTGGCAAGTGGACACTTGTACGCCATACCATAACAAGGTTCTCTGGGCATCTCACAATTATTAATTACGAAAACCATTTAAAACATAAAACCATTTAAATAAAAAGCACAAACATAAATACAACGAAAGCAGAACTCACTGCACCGCCAAAGTTAAAACAGATTTAAAAAACAGAGAGGCCCAGACCACATCATTATTTACAAGGCCTGAGTGAAAAGAAACAGCTCAGTAGCAGAGCATCTGCTTTGCATATAGAAGGTCTGAGGTTCAATCCCTGTCATCTTCAGGTAGGGCTATGAGGGAGCCCTGTCTGAGACCATAGGCAGTGTAGATGGTCTGACCCACCTGGCACTGTCAGTTTTACTATATCATCTGCTATGAGTGAGGCTTAGGTCTCAAAGGAGAACAACTAGCAGCTACCCAAGAAGTTTACCTGGAGGCCTTGCTCTTTGCCTACTTGCCTCTTCTCCTCCTCGTCTGCTTTATTCCCAATGAGGATCTTCTGGACGCCATCTGGGGCATACTGGAGAGAAGGGAGAGACTTTAGCCCATCCCAATCAGCACAGATTAGAAGCAGCATAGTTAAAAGCTGAGCTGTACGGCACTGTTCAGACTTGGGATTGTCAAATGCACCATTCCTGTTGCCTTTTAACTGTTGCACAGGGCAGAGAATTTTCATAGCAAATGGCTTCTTCCACCGCTGCAACACAAACATCTGGAAAATGGCAGCGCCCAACGCATTTCTGATCTTAACAAAGCAATTAAAAGAATCGCAGTATGGTCTTACAGAAAACAGGGCTTCCATAGACCAAAGTCAATCAAAGAAACAGGGCAGCTAGAAAATTCCCCCCAAACCCAGGGGCCAACAGAGTTGATCGCACATGTCCAACAGCATCTCCTTCAGTCCAGACCTGTTCATCTCCCCGTTAAGTTCACTGCAAAAGCAGCAGATTATTCCAGTGCCAGTTGTGGCAGAGTGTTAAGAGTCACCATGTCAAAATGGGCACCACCTTCACCAGCCCAGTGCCTCCAGGTGTTCTGGACCGCAACTCTCATCAGCCCCAGGACTGGCTGGGGCTGATGGGAGTTGTAGTCTCAACACATTTCGAGGGCACCAACCTGGCAAAGGCTCATCTATAAAAATTCCCTAACAGTGTAAAGGCAGAATGTATGTGCACAAGGACACAAAGTTAGCACCCTGGCAGTATCCAAGATGCCTCCATCAGTTATTCAATAGCAGTGTATTTTATTTATTATTACATTTATATACGTAGCCACCTATCAATAAATATTCACTGGATGGTTTACATGCAAAACAACATAATAGTTATTATTAAAAAATAAAGAACAGTCTTTTGTTGCAGCAGAGATGGCATAATACAGCTCAGATTTAAAACTCGGTTAAGGTTTATTAGATGTTCTTCTAGTCCCTGCATAATCTTCTAGTTAGCACTTGCTAAATACTGAGGAGCTTACACAAGGTATAAGTCCTTTTACAGGAAATAAGGACACCCCAAAAGTGTTATGCCTTTTTCAAGGACATCCGGACTGTCTGTTGAATTCCCAAGGCTATTTTAATCCTACAATCTCTAGATAAACCAAGCACCTAAGCCAAACGTGCTATTTCTCTGTTTGAACAAGGTTTCTCAAGACAAGAGAGTGCATGTATATACACACACAGGCCTTGAGCAGGAGCAGTTCATCCGATTTTGCCATGGCAACTTCTCCCACACTGGGGCCAACAGTCCCCAACAATAGGGGGAAGAAGCAGGGAGACCTCCTTGCTTACCTCATCTACATCACTGGCCCATTTCATGATGTGCTGGTATGAGCGCTCACTGCTGATGTCATACACCAAGAATATCCCCTGGGGAGAGAACCAGGTCAAGAAAACAGAATGGAGTAAAACGTGCAACATAAACCCAAAAGTGAAATGACTTCTACTTACAGGGAAGGTGTGTGTGTAATTGTTAATTTAATAGGACATTCCCTATGCACCCTCTGCCCAGGAATTATGCTGGAGGGTTGAAGAAGAGGAACTAGACATTTGGGGATTATTCTTTCTTCTGTCCTGTTAGATTCTGCATGCATCTGCATGTAGGCCAAGCTCATTGTGAAACCTTCATGGCAGATGTGGCCTTTAACTACTACCGATAAACCAAAAGCATTTGTGTTTTGACAGTTGTTCCTACAAGATTGTTACAGAGCAGGCTGCCACCATACTAGATAACAGACAACTGTTTAATGAATATGTCAGTCTTTCCCCCTGGGGACCTGGCTAATCAGTCTGCATTCCCTGCAGAAATACAGCAGGCTTCTTTGGCTGCACTTTTACTAAACGCTCCTTATACACTAGGCTTCATGTCTCAGAGATCTAGCACCACTATGGCTCAGGGCATCAAACGGCAGGCAACAGGTGACCTACAGGCAGCAGTCAAGGGGCACAACATTTACCGTATTTTTCCATCTATAAGACGAGCTTTTTTACCCAATTTTTTAGGTCTTAAAACATGGGTTGTCTTATCCATGGAATATAGCAAATAAATATATAAATAAATACGGAACTTGCTCTAGCAGTTTCAGCTCCTAGTAGTGGCAAGCCGTGGGGCCTCTGTAGTCTGCTTGCCTCCTCCCACTCTGCCCGCCCTACAGCGGGGAGGGGGGCTGTAGGCAATCCGTTTTTGCCGTGCAGTGTCTTCATGCAGCTCCATTTGTGTGCGGGTGACGCAACATTACACAGGAGGAGCGCGGCGATTGAAGTAATATCCCCCCACCCACCGTGCCTTTAACATCAGTGAAATATTGCACCTTGCACTCCTTCTGTGTAACGTTGCGCCACCCGCACACAAATGGAGCTGCGCAAAGACAAAACAGGTCACACACACAGCCTCCCCCACGCAGCCTCTGCCCCACGGGAAAGGCGCGGAGGGGAGAGATATCTTGATCACTGCAGCCAGCGCCTTTCCCTGGAGCATTATCAGTCTGCTTGCCTCCTCCCACTCTGCCCACCCTACAGGCAGAGGCTGCGTGGGGAAGGCTGCATGCAATCTGTGGATTTTTGGACTCCTTTCTCATGGGCCAACATCACTGCATTTTATGCACCAAGCTAGCATCAGTAACACTAAATTCCTAAAGTATGCAGCTTGTCTTCAGCCCTTGAGGCCATCTGACATCCCCAACCCGGGACTGCTGGCTTGCTGCCTTTCAATTTAGCTGAGGTTTAATGCTGGGACCCTTTCTGTGTTCCAGTGCTAACCTTTGTAGAGCATTAGCCCCAAAGTTGTGTGTCTCTCTCTGTGTCTGTCTCCAAGTAGGAACTTATGGTCTGGATTCAACTAAGTTGTTGCACTTGCAGAAGCTACTGCAACAAGATCCACTGGTGCAACAATACTACCCCCTCCTCTCCATGTGCCCCCCCAATTCTGCTTCGGAGGGTAGGGAAAACCCCTAGAATAGTGCATGGGTGAAAGGGAGGCGAGATTCAATTCAGCAGGATGATCTCCTTAGCACAATGTCTAATTCAACTCAATATCAAAAAATGGAGAGAATGTCCACCTCTGTCAGGTCACCTCCATGAATTTTGGTTACACTATGCTTGTATCTCTGGCAACAGATGAAGATGTCAGAGAAATAGCACTGAGTCCAATGCTGGGACAATTCCTGCAAAAGTCAGCTAGTCCTTCCCAGGTCTCTCCATGCTTTTTGTGCTACTTCTAGTCTAGGAGAAAACAGTTTTACCTGGGCTCGCCTGTAGTACTGCTTCGTGATGGTCTGGTATCGCTCCTGACCTGCAGTGTCCCTGGAACAAAAGCAGATGTCATTAGAGTTACTACAAGTTACACACAGACTGAGGGCCATGCACTGCAATTTTTATCCACATGATCCATCTGGACTGCAGCAGAGTTGGCGCTCACATGGACAAGGGAATTATTATCATCAGCTATTGGGTTGTATCCAGCACTGCCCATTAGTGAGTGGAACAGACTTCTGCTTATGAAACAGGACTTCACCATCCTCTCCTCCCTGCTGCAAAATCAGCACTGGAGGGTTGGGATAAGCTCCAGAGCAGATTTTGGCATGGGGCAGGGGGGAAGGGGCTGCAAGGAGAGGAGAGGAAGGTGAAATCCTGTTGTGCAAGCTGAGGTCTCCTTGTGCACTGCTGGGATTCTGCTAATCGTTTCCAAAGTGATTAAAGAACAAAAGAGCCACTACCCACAGGCTTACAAACTAAGATCCATGATGCAAGAGGACAAAGGAAGAGGAAAATAAGAAAAGTTGGGCATCAGTTCTTTAAGCATTACATAGTAGTTCTTAAGAGTGACCAGCTGGAACAGAAATAGTTCAGGGAGAAGAGGAGCCAAATGGTAACTGCCTCAGCTGATGTAATGGACTGGGCCCCGTTATCCCAAATCACCCTCTGTATTATGCAAAGTGAGCGATGGGATAGCCAGGAGCAGTTCTCAACATTGCACAAATTCCTCCTCCTCACCCCTGCTAAAGTAGCTGCCAAACACACTTCCTAACATGCAGCCTTGACTTTCTGCCACGTCAGAAGACAAGCCCAAACAGCAGATTTGTGCTAAACTGCAGTCAAGTCGTCATAAGGCATGACTAATTGTTGCTCTGCAGTATCATCTTATGACCGACTTGCTCTTTGATCCACAAATGGTCATCATCACTAATATTGTCACAAGGCAATTTCCTTGCAGTACAGGCACCCAAGAACACACAGGATCACTTCAGCTATGGAGGTTTATGCAATTTGGCTGCTCCCTGCTGGGCAGTTTTAAATCTGCTCCTGTCAAGACAATCACATCTAGGGTCTTCCCAGAAAGATGTATCATTATTTTCATGCTGACATACAACGAAGCAACCGTGTCCCATTTTAAAAAGACTTATTTTTAATTAGTTATTTGAATGCTATCTAAGACCCCCACCCCAGTATTTCACACACACACCCATTAGAAAACAACACCATAAAGTGGAAAACTTCTTGGGTCAAAGCCACTCCCCTTCTATTGCATGAAAACAGGATAAAGCACCAGTGGTGCTGGGGTAACACTAACACTACCTAAAAGAAGTAGGTTTTTCGAAATAACAACAATAATAGTTTGAAATGGCCTCTGTTGCAGTTTAGGCATGGAGCTTTAATCCACACCCCAAAAAACAGACCCAGTACCCATTCAGGCAACCACAGGAAGGCCACACTATACACATGGTATATAACAGCCTGTTACATTACTGCCCAGGAACCCAAATGGCCTCTCCCTCTCAGTCCTACTGGACCTCTCTTTGCAGATGGTGTTCAATAACCACTTATTGATTCCCTGCTATTTTTGATAATTTACCAAGTACTTCATCTGCAGAGTGCTTTACAATCTCTCTGCATGTTCACTTTACAGCAATCTTGCTGGCTGAGTTACTTGCCATTCCCATTTTACAGATAAAAGAACTGAGGCTGAGAATGGGCAACTCGCCAAAGTTCTCACAATGTATTCACAGCAAGGAACTCTTATCTAGTTTCCCAGATCCAGAGTTCAGCTGTCTGTCCGAAGATCTACATTGCAATAGCTAAAATCACTTACCAGATCTGTATTCGGACCTTAATGCCATCTACTTCTATAGTCTTCATTTTAAAATCGACTCCTGTGAATAACAAAAGCAAAAGATAAGTTACAAGGGCAACGCCATCCCTACCCAGTAGATTCTGCCGAGTGTAATTAGGTTATGTGATGTTTAGAACATATATATGGAGACCCACAAATATCCGTGTACGTGTTTCTCACGTGCAGCATCTTCTTTGGGCTTGATTCAACGGAGTCCCGCTAGCAGAAGATTGTGCAAGTCCTTCTATTAGCGCAACACTGCTCCCCCCCCCGTCCAAAAATTGGCTCTTAGGGAGCTCAATAGATTCCCCCAGAACAATGCTTGGGGGAAGGGAGAAGGGGGGGGGGAAATCATTCCATTTGATGAGCTGAAATGCTTGCACTGACGGAAATGCTTGCAATGCCATGGTGCTACATTGAACTTCTTCCCCTATATCTATCTTCTCTTCAGTCTACTGCACAACCTCCCCACAATGTGAATATGCAAACAACATTCACATACACAATCTAAGAGTAGATCACCATTGTTAAGGAGCTGGATCCTCTCTTCTCTGCTGAACTCCTCCTCACTATCAGCCCAACCTGTCTCTGGCCTTGCCATACAGCGCTGACAGTTCTTTTAAACTTCTGAGCAGTTGACGTATTCATACAAACTCCATAACACTACAGCAGCTGAGTCAGTAGCTAGGCAGAACTCATTTTAATCAACTCAAACTAGTGCTCTCACTCTGATGGTCACCAATCTCACAGAACTACGGGGTGAACACACCAAGCAGGCCTCAGGTTGAGGTCTCAGTGTGTGGGCAAGATGTCACAGGTACTGCCAGACAGCTCACAGCTTAAACCTTTTAGGGCTTCAAAGTTTAAAACCAGCCCTTTAAAATGGGTCTACAAAGCCAGTATACTTGCTATAATATAGATGTTGTTGACGCTGACAACAGTATACCCATCAGAACTATGGCAACTGCTTTTTGGACCAGTTGAAGTTTCTAGACACTATTTAAAGGCAGCCCCGTGCAGAGTGCCTTATCTGCGTCTAGTCTGGAAATAGATCACTGTGGCTAATTTTGTCCTCTGCAGAAAGGACCACCATTGGCATACCAGCTGAAATGCTTAAGGTTACCAGATTTTTTTCAATGAATCCATGGACACTTTTCAACTTCCTACTAAATAGATGGATTTTGTAAGGGGACTGATTTGTAAATCTGGGGACTGTCCCCGGGAAACAGGGATGTCTGGAACCTTACCCTAGCTACCGACACTACTTGGGCTTCACTATTCAGCACCCAAGCCAGCAGCGTTTGCAATGTGGACCTAGGTCTTTTAGGGGAAGTGGAACCTCATATGGGGAATATCCCAGCCCACAGCACCTCCGTCTTGCCTGGATTTAACCTCTGCTTGTTCACCCTCATCCATCTCAGAATTGCCTCCAGGCACCAGTTTAGAGTTTCTAAAACCTGATATCAGAAGGTGGAAGAGAAAGACAGAGTTCCATGTCATCAACCTTTGGATGACTTCCCCCAGTAGCTTCATGCAGCTCTTAAAACGCACAGAAGACAAAACAGAGCCCTGGGGCACCCTGAAAGCCATAGGGCACAGGGCAAGATTTGCCCAACATTATCACCTGAGAACTTCCATCATGGAACAACAAGAACAAAAGTAATAAAGTGTCCACAAAGTCCAATACCCAATAGTTGACCCAGAAGGATACTATGGTTGATAGCTTTCCTGGACTTCTCAGTGGCTTTTGATACTAACAGGGTAGCATTCCTTCCTTCCATCCTCCCTCCCTCCAGAGCACATCATCCACCAGGGTGACCAAGGCTATTTCCATCCCAGAGCTGGGCCTGGCCATTGGTGGGGTTGATGACAGTTGGAGTCCAAAAACATATGGAGGGGCGCTGGCTGTCCACCTCTGGTCTAGGCCAATGTGGGGCATAAAGGAATAGTTTACTATACAATATAACATATGTTGCCTTTGCATGCTCAGCCATGGGGTGTGTGTGTGTGTGTGTGTGTGTGTGTGTAAAGTAGTATAAAAACAGGACAAGAAAATCTTACTGGAGTAGGGAACATACCCGTGAAAGGAACCATGGGAAAGTACTAGTGATTTCACCTTCATTTTGTCAGAGGCTGGAGATCTAACCTTGGTAGGCTGTGCAGCTTCAACTTACCTGTGATCCGGTCTAGATTCTTTTGAAGCCTTTTCTCCTCGTATAAGAACAACAGCCCAACTCCCCAGTTTTCTGCAGAAGAGCCAGCAAAAGCAGAAAGCACCAAAGACTCTGTGTGTTTCTTTGAAGTTTCTACTGCAGCCGCTTGCCCACACTGCTGAAGAAGCAGGTACCTTTCAGCAGCACAGGGGACTGCAAGATAAATGCCACCAAAGCGGCACACAGCTTCCTACGCAACCCGTCTTTCCAAGGTGGTGTGCCACAGCGCGATAAAGCTTGGCTGACAAAACACCTCAGCAGTAATGCATATGCCCAAACCAAGCAGCGCCTACCTGCTGCCTTGCAATATTTCTCTTCTGAGTTTGCCCTTCTTCTGTTGCAGGGCAGGGTAGAGCTAATTGAGAGTACCAGCTTTATAAGCCTTGCATGAGGCCTTCCTCATGTCAGCCATAGCTTAAATAACTGCGGCAATTGAACCCAGAAGTGAATCCATAAGACAACAATTTTTAGATCTATGACCGGGCAGGTTAGAGGCAACAAAACAGGCAGTGGCCCAATGGGAGAGCAGGTACTTTGCATGGAAAAGGCCCCAGGTCCAATCGCTGGCATCTTCAGACATGGCTGAGGGAAGTGCCCCATCTGAAAGCCTGGAAAGGTGCTGCCTATCAGGGTAGAGAAGGGAAGACCAAGGTAGGTGGACCAGTGTGAGGCAGGTTCCTACATCTACCAGTGGTTGTTAACTATGAGAAATAAATGTTAAGAGGCAGTATAGTTCCAATTATCAGAAACTGATTGCAAACCAAAAGGTGACCCTCATGCCTTGCTTATGAATTTCCTCCAGGAACCCAGCTAGCTTCTGTTGGGAGACAGGTTGCTGAACTAGATGGACACTTGGTCTGATCCTGCAAAACAAAGCCTTGCATTCTGCACAAAAAAAAGCTCCCTGATCCAAGATTAAATTTATTTTCTCCTAAGAAAATTGTGTAGCTTTCTGAGGGTGACTCACATATCGTGCACGATTCACCAAGCAGGAACAAGTTGAAAGTGATCCTTTGTACTCCGCAAGGCATTTTCTACTCGCTCTGTGGTCACAATGAGAACTTCATTAACTTAACGCAGATGAGGACTGTGTGCTTGCGTCACCGTGTGGGAGAACAGGACCGTTTTGGAAATGGTCCACTGCTGGAGAAAATATACCGTAAACTCAAGGAGGAACATATCCCATTACATAGCTATTCATACATACAAGCTACCTGGCTAAAACCGGCCATGGTCAACCTGAGTGGGTTTAAGCTCAAGCAGATCTAAGCAGGAGGTCACATGAAGAACAAGCTTTTCAAGAGAGGTGGCACTTCTGTTAACTCCACTCTTCCGCAACCCTCCTAATGTTCCATCTCAGGAGAATAGGGAAGTGGGGGCTAAAAACCCAACCTAGTGATAGTCTTCACTGCCTACTCACCTGAATGAAGACCATTTAATACCTGATTTCCCCCCTATAAAGCAGAGTGGGGGACCTGTGGCCCTCCAGATGTTGATGGACTACAACTCCTATTATTCCTTACCATTGCCATGTTGGCTGGGACTGATGAGAGTTGGAATTCTACAAGTATCTGGTGGATCCACCCCTGCTAAAAGGAGGTAATCTCCCTGTGTGAACACCATCGTGAGTAGTGTATTTTGCTACAAGCCTACAGATGGGGTAGTTAGGGCACACCCTGGAAGTGGAAGTGGCTCGGCCATTCTTTGTTTACTACCATTGTTCCCATGGTACATTTGACGGAAGCATTAGGCAGAAGGTAGGCCACGATCCACTTGGTAGATCTCTGGGTGTTTTGCAGTAGATCAGGAAGTGTTTCTCAATTGTTTGATGATAAAGGTAAAGGGACCCCTGACAACTAAAAGGCTTCCCTCACTAAATTAAAGGGACAGATAGGTAGCTGTGTTGGTCTGCCATAGTCAAAAAAAAAAAAAAAAAAAAATCCTTCCAGTAGCACCTTAAAGACCAACTAAGTCAGTTCTTGGTATGAGCTTTCGTGTGCATGCACACTTCTTCAGATACACTGAAACAGAAGTTTCCAGACCCTTCTATATAGTGAGAAGGTGGGGAGGACATAAATCGGACATCAGGAATCACAAGACAGAGAAACCAGTAGGAGAACACTTCAATCTCCCAGGACATTCTATACAAGATCTCAAAGTAGCTGTTTTACTACAAAGGAATTTCAGAAATAGACTGGAAAGAGAAGCTGCTGAATTGCAACTTATCACCAAACTTAAAACCATGGAGAAACCTGGTCTGAACAAAGACCTTGGATTCTTATCTCATTATACATGACAAAGCCATTTTTCACCTTTTCACCCCTTGCTTTTTCCTGTAAGACCTATTACAGTCGTTAAGAGTCGTCAACAGGCTCATCACAGCTATCTGCCAATCACCCATTCCCACCACCCTTCTGAGTAATACCCCTCCCCAACTTCTCACTATATAGAAGGGTCTGGAAACTTCTGTTTCAGTGTATCTGAAGAAGTGTGCATGCACACGAAAGCTCATACCAAGAACTGACTTGGTTGGTCTTTAAGGTGCTACTGGAAGGAATTTTTTTTTGTTTAAATTAAAGGGCTTGAACAAAGAAACCTTGTGGGGAAACCAGGAATGGATTTTTGCCCTGGACTGAATATGTGCTTGATTCTTAATGTGTGTCTGCCTTCCTGAAGCACTATTTTACACTTGGCTTCAGTTGGTGACCCTCAGGATTCTACAAATTGTAATAAAGCTTAAAGCCTGCACACTGGCTAGATAAGTTACTGGAAGAATCAGTGACCTATTGGAGGATATTAAGCAACTGGAGAAGCAGAAGAGAAGAGAGACTCTGTAACATATGGATGCAAATGCATATCACGAGTGAGGAATTGGGTGAAATTTGGAAAAGCATGATTTACAAGAAATCATGGGACTAAGCAGAAAACCTTGCTTTCTTAGCACCAGAAGTTCCAAGAAAGCTTTTGAAAACCAGAGCTTTATTTCTGTATGGACAATTTTCCTTTTCATAAGTTTGCTAGTAACAATGGGTGCCAACTGCAAACAAATATTATGCTTCTCACTTTCCAGATTGATTCCATCATAAGCTTGCAAACTGACCAAATACTCAAATCTGAAATTAAAAGCTTCAATACTAATGCCCAACCCTCTTTCCCCCGCACATGCATGTTGGCCTTACTTGCAAGTCCTATACCTGATAAGGGCTTCAGAGCGCCTTCAGATGGAGTTGTGTCAATATGGACATGCCCCAAAGCAGCTTTCTTCTCAAGCTGCCAGCCGCTGAATGCAAGCCTGAGGAATCCAGCCATAGCTGGGGAGCTTCAGGCCCGGAGCCCAAATGCAGCCAATCACTCCTCTCTATATGGCACCTTCGCTCCCCAGGCCACACCCCTAACCCTCCCGGCTTCACACTTTCCTTGAATACTTTTGACTGCCTGGAATGTGTCTTTGAAACCTGCATTGCCTTTTGCTTGCCTGGATGGAGGATAGAGAATGTGTGCACAAACTAACTTATTGTATAGATGTAAAATTTGCTTTTGTTGCTCCACCCACCTTGGCCTCTGGCCCCACCCACTGGCATGTGGCCCCTGGACAGTTGCCCAGAAGGGAATGTGGCCCTTGGACTGAAAAAAATGTCCCCCACCCCTGCTATAGGTTATGCATGCCTAGCACAATGGTAGAAACGAATGGTTTCTACAGGAAAACATCAACACGTTGCCCTCGGCAGGCAAAGTCAGAGGCAGGTGGGGAAGCTCAGCCACAGCCTTCTTTTACCACATTTCAGGCAATGCTTCGTTATCTCACCACCACCCAAAAAAATCCTGCACGATCTACAAGTTATTTTTGGACGTTCGCTACATTTCTAAAAATGAAAGGCACACCTTCTAGTAGTCACACCTTCTGAGATGATAGCTTTGTGCCTAATTTCAGAACTGTGGGGCCTGACTGAGGTCATTCTCTGGGAACCTCCATTCATGTTTTAAAAGGTCCCTTTTTATTTAATGTGTTTCATGACCAACAGAGCTAACAGAAGAAGAGCCCTGCTGGATCAGACCAAGGCCTATTTAGTCCAGCACTCTGTTTTCACAGTGAACAACCAGATGACCATAGGAAGCCAACAAGCAGGACCCGGGTGCAACAGCATTCTCCACACCTGCAGTTTCCGGCAACTGGTATCCCGAGGCACATTGCGTCCAACAGTGAAGCCAAACCATTGGTGCAGCTGTCGTGGCAGGGGTCCCCAACATTTTGGGGTGCAAGGGCGTA
This sequence comes from Podarcis gaigeae, assembly GCF_964106915.1. Taxonomy (NCBI): domain Eukaryota; kingdom Metazoa; phylum Chordata; class Lepidosauria; order Squamata; family Lacertidae; genus Podarcis; species Podarcis gaigeae. Next base: position 84,243,275 of record NC_139678.1, on the reverse strand, counting down.
TTCTGAAATCTAAGAAACTGTCAAATGCACCATAAAGTACCCATTTCACAGAAGAAAAACTAGTGATGCTCAGAACTGCCCCTCAACTGGCCAAACACCAACACTCCCAATAAATAAAACAGGGGTGGAGGAGAGCAGGTAATGTATTTCCCAACCAACTAAACCCCCTTGCAAAAGCAAAAAAGAATCTCTACTGCCTTGAGCTCATTGGAGAAAAGGTGGAATATAAATGCAAAATATAAAGGCCTGGTACTACAAACAGCTAAAACACCAGTTTAGCCTATCATCTGCTCTCGGCCACTTCAGATAAGCCCTGCACATCACTCAGTAAAACAGGGCACATCCAATGTTTAGTCTCTCTTAAGGATGCTTTGCGTGTTACGTTCTGAGCTCACCAGCACGCTCCCACAAGTCACTCCTGTGTCTAAAAATAGAACGGGCTCATACAGTAGCTGCTTCCAGATTCTCAGCACACATATGTGCCTGCTAACACCCACAAAAAAAGCAGATGCTCCCAAGAAACAGGCATATTCCACGTTATGGGTTTAGGCTCACACAGGACTTATCAGAGGGCTGTTTTTTTAAGAGCCCATGAGGAGCAGACTTTATTCCCTGGGACTAGCATAGCCACCACTGGGGATTTCAGAAAGCAAAACGGGTCTGCCTTCCCTCCGGCTTTCTCTCTTCCATCCGCTCCCCACCCCCATATGACTCATGGTGTTATGCTTACCTCATATTTTCGAACAATGACGTCGCATTTATTTTCACCTTTGAGGTGAGCTGGCATTACTGCATTTAGCAGCAGCAGCAGCAGCAGCAGCAACATGTACAGTGACCGGAGAGCCCGGCGGTTATTGAACAAAAACTAGCTCCCAACACAGGCAACGCAGGAGCCAAGGCCCGGTATTGGTGCAGCATCTAACAACAGGTAACTGGAAGCAAAGGCACAGAAGGGGGACCGGGATTTCGGGGAGAAGGGGCGCTTTTCGCGATCCCTGCCTTAGTAAGGGGGTGTCAGCTTTGCTTCAGGGAGCCTGAGCCTCAGATCTGAATCGCGCGGGGCGATTCCCTCTCGGCGCTTGCTATGGGCAACGGTGCAGGTACACTCATCTTAATCCGTGCCAAAGACGCAGTGTCTTTACGCGCGATGCAACCCAGCCACCCCTCCCCCCCAGTCCAGCAGCGATGCCCCCAAGGCCGCTAATGTGACCCACGAGGTCTCCCTCCCTCCAGCCGGGCCCCCGATGATGCCCTACGAAGGAGTCGCTGCGGCTCCCTCTTGTTCGAGGGCGAATCTCGTCGGTCCTCCTCCGCCTTTGTCCCCGCTCCCGGTGGAGACGGTGGAAGAGGCCAGGCTGGCAGATCCCCCCCCCCGACTTCTCTTCCTCCCCTACCCGCCCCGGCGTACCGATGGTGGAGATGTGCGAAGGGTGGAACTCGTTGTCGGTGAAGCGGCACAGCAAGCAGGTCTTGCCCACGCCCGAGTCCCCGATGAGCAGCAGGCGAAAGAGCACGTCGTACTGCTTGGCCATGGCGGGCGCCGCTCCGGCTTCAGCCCCGCGCGGCACCCGCTGCCATCCCAGCTAAGCGCGCTCTCCTCCGCCCGCGGCGTCTGTGCGCGTCTGGGGAGAGGCAGCCCCAGCCGCAAGACCCGGCGGGCGAAGCGAGGTGGAAGGAAGGAAGGAGGGAGAACCGACGCCGACGCCTCGGCTGCTGAGATCCGCCGGGGGTGGATCTCCAGAAGAGCGGGAGAAATTGAAGGCTGCTGCTGCCGAGGCGTTGGCGCCGGGGAGGGAATCACTTCCCCGCTCTCGGAGCGCCAAGCGGGGAGGTCTGCAAAGGTGCTCCTACCGCTCCCTATTGGAGAGCGCAGGGGAAACAGAGGCGCGCAAGGCGGGCGCCTCGGACGCGCAGAATCGGGACGCAGCAGCCGGCGCTTTTCGGGAGAAATTGCCCTCGCCAGCCAGCCGGCGTGCTCGCTTTGCCCCACGTGCCTAACAACCAACAAAAGGGGCGGAGAAGAAGGGAAGGCGGCCCACTCAAATGAAGGCGAGCAGGCCAAGATGCGGCGCCAGTTGCCGAAGCCGGGACGTGACCCTGGAACACAGGCCGAGTAAGATGGGGTGAGAAGCTCGGGAGCGGGCGCAGAATCACGAGTTTCCATCGCCATCAGTGCCGGATTTACGTTTAGGCTAAACAAGTTATAGCTTAGGACCCCGCTCTCTTGGCCCCCCCCAAAAAAAAAATTAAAGAAAAAAAACACCTGGATGTACATTTCCAAAATATAAGATAAAAAACAAATAAAATAAAACCTACATGCAGTGTTTTGTGTTGTTATGGCTGCTATGATGTAAGTAATGGGCCCCGCCTGCTAGCCTGCTCCCTAAAATATCACTGGTAATTATTTCACTATCAACGTACTTCTTAACTGTATTTCACCATTAATACACTTCTTAATTATGTTTCAGTTCAACAACTACTTTGAATAGAATATATATTTTGTTATGTGCAAATAGCTCCAGATACCTATTAGGTCCATAAATTACCATATAGCATATATTCAACAGACAAAAAATGACAATTTGTTGTTGACAAAGGACAGCTGGACATATAAAGGGTCCCATTACCTTCAGTGGCTTAGGACCTCATCAGACCTAAATCCGGCCCTGATACGGTAACTAAAGAGAAATCCAGTTTGCAGGTATCAGGGATAAATGAGGGACCAAATTTCTTTGTGGTTATGTGCTCAGGATACACCTTGTTTGCATGAAATTAAGGTCAGAGAGCTCTGTAACTTCTCTTGCTCCCGGAACTCAGAAGGATTTTATAGGCATATTTGCTTGGTCAATTCTTTATCCACTCCCCATCCTCAAAAGACACACACATAAAGGTTGAGAGGGTGGGAAATTGAGGGTTATATTTGAGGATTAGCCAGAGTTCCTTAGGGCTGTGTTCAGAACTGGAGACTCAGCTCAGGAGGAAGGGCAGTAATGGAGGGGGACTCTCTCAGTGGCTATGGGATGCCAGCTGTTTAGGGGGTGCAGTGGGAAAACAGGTGGATGGAATGGAAAATTTTGGAAGAGTGCATGGTTAGCCGACTGGAACCTGAACAGCAGCTCTCCACACTGCAGGTCCTGCTTCTAAAATATGATTGCCATAGAAATATGAGTGTTTGCCATGATGATGATATATTTATTTATTTATTTATTTATTTATTTATACATACATACATACATACATACATACATACATACCCTGCCCATCTGGCTGGGTTTCCCCAGCCACTCTGGGTGGCTTCCAACACCACTGGGTGGCTTCCAACAAAATATTAAAAATACAATAAAACATCAACATTAAAAACTTCCCTAAACAGGGCTGCTGTGTGTGCATGCGCGTGCTATATAATGAGTAGAATATAAACCACATACATACCCAGTTAAATGAAAGGTAACTTGCAATGGAGTGGGGAGAAGGAAGCATAAGCAGTTTGCTATGCCAAGAGTATAATTTAGAAACCATTTTTTAAAAACCCTATGGATTGTAAAATGTTAAATGGTGTCCTTCCTGAACGATTGATTTCCCTGCCCAAATCAATGGCCAATCAATTATATAAGCAGTTACCCAAAGCTCTTGCTAGAAGAGATGGGAAATCCAACTTAATTTCACACTTACTCAAACTTAATCCAATTGATCTCAACAGGATTTATGATCAGCAAGACAGCAGCCTTAAAATCTGTCCAACCCTGTAATTTGTGAATGTCAAGGAAACTAGCTGACATTTCATGCTTTAGGAAATGTAAATATTTTACGTACATTGAGCACCTTGAGAGGAAGGTCTGAGATTGGTTAGAACTGATGTCACCCGTTTTGCACCTTTGCTTTTGTTTGCTTCTTTTCTTCTCTTAAGTTTGCCCCAGGTCCCTGAACTGACAGATCTGGTTTGTCAGTATCTTAATTCTATGCATGCTACCTTCTTAGGACAAAAGGAGAAAGAAGCTTTGCTTTATGTGGCTAAAGTGCTGTAGCCTGTTTGACTAGGGGTGTATGTAAATTATAATTCCCAGGCAATGCAGGTGAATGTAACCCATTCTAAGCCAACATTCTGTTTGAATTTTATTTCTTTTGCTTCCTGATTGTTCTCTGTGCCTGTGGTTATTTTCCTGTTAAAAGCACTGAGGGTCTTCATGAAATATGCCATACAATAGGTGTGTCCAAAGTCCATTTTGGGGGCCTAATCTGGCCCGCCAGTTGGTTTAATCTGGCAGTTTAACAAGGTTAACAACTTTGGTTGGCCCTTTTGTTGACCCTCACAGCCCTTCACTTCATCGAATCTGGCTTTGAAAAAAGTTTGGACACCACTGCATAGAACATCAAGGGATGGGGAGGGAGTTAGGCACTGTGACAATAGAAAAAATAGATAACGACTTAAAATGTGGAAAAGTGCAATGAACAGTCTGGGTGGGTGGAGGGCATTAAAACACAGGTAAAGCCAAAGAACCCCAGGATGGTTCAGTCCCGTCAAAGGCGACTATGGGATGCAGTGCTCATCTCGCTTTTCAGGCCAAGGAAGCCGGCGTTTGACAGACAGCTTTCTGGGTCATGTGGTATGCAGGACTACACAAAAGTAGGTCACATTGAGTTCAGTGGGGTTTACTCCCAGAAAGTGTGAACAGAATTGTGGCCAAATTCAGTTGAAATAAGTGGGGTTTTCTTCTGAGTAAACAGGGTTTTGCTACATATGTAATCCATTAGATATGTGTTCTGCTAGCCAAGCATGAAGTTAGCAGCAGTGAATGATTGCTGGTTTCAAGAGGATTCAAAATAAGTGTGTGATAATCAACATATTTTCTCCCCTTGACAAGTTCTTCCCATCCTGAGCTGTTATTGTTGTTGCTCCCAAAGCAGCATCCTAAGGCAGAAGATCAGAGCTGCTAATCTACAAGTTACAGACTGAGAGCAGAGGCAGAGAAAAGGTGTGATATTTTATCAAGGCTGCACAATACATAGCCTGATAAGCACATTTCTCTGTTTGTCATAGATCAACTTCAAGGCAACAAGGCCCGCCTTTTTCAGTACATATTTGTACGCAGATTAAAAGGCAAGCAAACTCAAAATGACATCATTGCATTACATGATTCAAGCAAGCAAGCAAGCACTGGCTTACTCATTAAGAATATAATTTCTTATGGGGTTATAATTGTGGAAAATCTAACAAAAATTAAAAAAGGGTTATATATCAGCAAAATTATGAGCATGGAGTCACTGAATTGGCCAAAACTCTATGCACACGTATCTGTGAGTAAGCCCTATTGCAAACAACGGAGCTTACTTTAGAATAAGTATGTTTAGGATCTCACTAGTGCAAATACATCTCTCTTCTGCATCTTAAGCTCCATAATGACTGACATGAGTGTTCCTTCTTTGAATCTGTCAGTACCCACGTTGGTTGCTATGGCAGATCTCTATGACAGTGACCTCACTTCTGCCAAAAGCAGGAGCGTTCTCTGAGCTGCTCAATGTACACAGGAAGACTTTTATATCTGTAGTTCAAGCAATATTGCATATGCATGAACCTTCAGAAAATATACAGAGGATCAGCTCCATGTGACTAACAAGGTGCATGAGAACAAGCGACACCTTCCTTACATTGCTGTTCTATTGTGAATGAATCGTTTCAGATTGTTGACGGGGAGGAAACGAAGCAGATGGAGGCTGCATGACAGTTAATACCTGTAATGCTTAAGGAGACTAGCAGGCCAAGGACACACTTTTATCTCAAACATTACATAACTGGGAAAGTTTCAGCCACTCTGAGAAAACTATTAATGGGTCTATTTCAGATTATGCCACCAAACTTGAATGTAATCTATTCACTTTGCTCACCGCATCTAGAACACTTGGTTCATCTTAGTCACCTCCTCTAGAAATGGGGACTATAGAAACAGAGAACATCAAGGCTCCTAAATGAAAATGCTAAATAAACCTGCATAGAAACACTAAAGTAGTAATGATTATGATTACTGTTTTGCTTTCTACACTATCATTCAGTTTGTAAGCATGTAATAACAAACCTAAGGGACACGGGTGGCGCTGTGGGTTAAACCACAGAGCCTAGGATTTGCCGATCAGAAGGTCGGCGGTTCGAATCCCCATGACGGGGTGAGCTCCCGTTGCTTGGTCCCTGCTCCTGCCAACCGAGCAGTTCAAAAGCACGTCAAAGTGTAAGTAGATAAATAGATACCGCTCCAACGGGAAGGTAAACGGCGTTTCCGTGCACTGCTCTGGTTCGCCAGAAGTGGCTTAGTCATGCTGGCCACGTGACCCGGAAGCTGTACGCCGGCTCCCTCGGCCAATAAAGCGAGATGAGCGCTGCAACCCCAGAGTTGGTCACGACTGGACCTAATGGTCAGGTGTCCCTTTACCTTTACCTTTAATAACAAACCTGGCTGCGTGCTCACAGTCTGCACCTGCATTCGACACCCCTCTCATGTAATATGCGCTTCTCATGCAATATGACACAAAACATCAACATTAAAGATAGCATGAAAGGAAGCGTCTTATTTTAACACTGAATAGCTAAACGGGTTGGTCAAATTTTATGTTATGCTGTGAACAAAAAACATGTCTGTCCAATACACATTGGTGCTGGCAGAGGGGATTTCTTAATTTTATTTTAAAATGGGGCAATTGTGTATAAACAAATAAATCTGCACAGCTACTTAGGCTCTTTTTTACCACTACTTTAAGCTACTATACATTTCATAAGCTTTTTAAAACATGGAATTTCACTATTGCTGATAAATGTGGAAGATATATTCTTTGTGTCAGGGTGAGAAAATCTGTAACTGCTGAATAATCTCAGCCAGAGGAATTTCTATAATTACTTCATATTCACTTACCATAGGGCAGCAAAGGCTATCAGTGTCAGTCAAAAGAAGGTGATATTATTTTAACTCCCAGCCTCTCAATACCAAGAATGTTAGTTACGCCATTCATTTTTACATTAAACAGTGAATACCTTTCAACTGAACAGCATTCATGGCATTTCTAAGCTTCTTGTTCACCATGTTAAAGCAATGAGTTTGGCAAGATTATTGCACTTGGTCTGTTCCATCCTTCTGCTCTTGCTTAAGGATATTTATATTCTCAAAGTTTGTGTTATCAGTCTAAAAATAGAACACCATCTCTTACAGATTTCAAAATAAATTATTTTACCTTATTCTACACTTTCCAATCATTTTTAGAATTTCCTCCTGCCCTGCTGCTCCAAAGTGCAGAGGTCACTGACAGGTAGGTGGCCCCACCCACCTGTCAAATTTGGCCCTTCAGGAGTGGGAATATAAGAATCTGGCCCTCCAGCCAGAAAATGTTTCCCACCCCTGCTTTGAACTGTGGAGCAAAAGCTTCATAAACAGAACAAAACCTCTTTTGTTTTTCTTGAATTTCATGACAGCAGCCTAAATATAGACACCTTTAACTTGCTCAGCAATTTAGATCCACAATACATAAGATCCTTTTGGATTGCAGGTCTAAGGATTTATCCTCTGAGCCTTTCAAGAGAATATTTGGTCCAGTTGTGACCACTACTACACACTTCCCATTGATTGAATTGAACTTCCTGTGTCCCATTCTGTGACAGTTAGCTCATTACAACTCTAGATTATGCCCCTGCTTCTTTTGGGAGCTGTTGTCTCTGTGAATAATTTCCTGTACTATTGGGTTTATTGCAACATGGTAGAGTTTTGCACATCTAAAGGAAATTAAAATATTGATTTGTATTTTTGTTGTAAATATGGCTTGAGCAAGTACAGGAGACTAAAATGTCTATCTACTTTTTATGCAGACAGCAACACTTAAACAACACGTGTCTAATAAATAAGATGGCTATTTCATCCTCAACACAGCGTTTTATTGGAGGAATTTAACGACAAACAATTTTTAGTTGGGTAGAAGATAAACAAAAATGTTGATTTAAATATGATCTTCATGATTTAATGTATCTTAAGCGTACTCCTCACCATATGTATGAACAAACTGGAGCACCATAAGATTCTCCTGGACTGTGCTTATACGTTACATTGAAAAGATAATTCTCACTCTAATAATCAGTCATATGTGGGGAGGGGCGGATTAGGGATTTTGTTGTAGTAGTTTGTGTTGTATATTTAAAAAACACACTAATTCAAACATTAAAAGAGGAAGAAAATATGTTGATTTAAATGCACCACCTGCTTTTCCATTTCTACTATTCTGCCTTGAAATCCTTGTACATCAATCAGTTTCTCACATGTCTGCAGCTATTTGCTCTGCCTGTTGGACTACAGTTCAGCAGAAAGCTTTTGTGGAATAGTCACTAGTAGTGCTTTTTTTCTTGGGGTACGCATACCCCTAAACATTATGTGAATCTAAGTTTGGCCTCATTGAGGGGCAGTATTTCAATATGAGTAGGAAAAGGAGAGTACCCCTAAACATTTTTTTAGAAAAAAGCACTGGTCACTATAGAACACTTCATGAGATACATGTAAGCATTACCCTAAGTTGCAGTTTCCTTCTGAATCTTGGAGAAGCTGGGTTAAACTTATTTTGAAGCAATTTTTTAATTTCTCCACCTCTTTGTTTCTGCGTAGGTTCTCCTCCCAGGTTTTCTGAACTGAGAGCTTGATTTGGTGTCTCACATGAAGACCTTTATGTGCATCCCATGAAGACTGGTTCGTTAGGGCAGATGAGGCACTGTGGTTGTAAAGCTTGCCTGTTCATAGAAGAAGGAAAATGCAGCTATTTTAAATCTAATGCTATCACACAAGCTGGCCTGCTCATGTTGAGAAATACAAAGATTTCAGTCCCTTCAGTTTCAGGAGAGGAAAAATTGGAGGCAGATTTTCTTAAACGAGAGGGATGAATGTCAGCCCACACACAATGCCTATGGGGGGGGACACACAAAAAAAGAAACCAATAACTAGCCTGAAGAAAGAGAACCACTCGTGGCACTAGGCTCCACTCCAATGAACCCAGGTTGGAACCCTACTCCTTTGCCCGCCTCAGTTGTTATTAATCAGTTTCTCTCCAAGCGCACAATAATTCCCCTTTGTTGAGCAAAATCTCCCCTCCTCCTTACATTTGAATGATCATAGCTAGTTTTAAATACTGGAAATGCAAGATAGGCATAAAAAGGGTAGAGCCATAGGGGGGCTAGCCAGGTTTTTTGTCCCAGGTGAATCCTCCAGAGGGGCACCATTGAGGCTCCCAGCTTGCGATGTGCAAATGCATGTGGGGTGTGTGTGTGCCTAACTGCGTCTTTGACCTGGGTGAAAATGAGCCTAGTTTCACCGCTGAAAAGGGATTATTTAGCACTCTAGCTGGATCCACAACTAATACGGAGCTGCCCAGAGTGGCTGGGGAAACCCTGCCAGATGGGTGAGGTAATAATAATAATAATAATAATAATAATAATAATAATACTGTCTGCTGATATCTGCAGCATTGCTCAGATCTGAAGAGAACCTGGGTCTGTGTGTGTGTGTGTGTGAGAGAGAGAGAGAGAGAGAGAGAGAGGGAAGGGAAACATAATAAAGCATATTTTTGAAGCCACTACATCAAGGCTGGGGTAACCTGTGGCCCTCCAGGTGTTGTTAGACCTCTATTCGCATCAGCCCCAGCCAGCATGGCCAGTGGTCAGGGATTACAGGAGTGCAACAAACTGGGAGTCCACAAGTTCCCTAGGCCTACTGAAGTCGCGAGCAATACAGCACTCTTAAACGGGCAAGGAGACTGGGAACAAAGCACAGTCATGGTAAGTAGGAGTTCAGTTTTCCATCTGGAGCCACCGGAGAGCAACTCTTCCCACACACCACCTGTCGACGCTGGAAAGGGAGAATTGCCTTACAATAAGCAGCCTGCCTAGAGATTTCCAAGAGCTGTTGTCTGCTCATCTCATTCACTTACTCGCTAACGCGAGCAAAAACGAGCTAAAAAGCAGGGCAAGTAACTTGGGAACCCACTTCCCCTTTAAATAAACTGGTCTGTGAAGAGGGAGGGGAACTCCCTTTTCATGCCGCATGGACAGCTCTAGTGCCTGTAGTTAAACTGGTTTGAAGGATCCCTCTCGTGTTTCCCCCAGCCCAGGGCGCATTGCGTCAGAGAGAGAGGATTCCCGCCTGGGATCACAGCGTCTAGCAGTCGCTTGCCGCATCTGAGGCACATTATGAGAGCTGAAACTGGCGGGTTAAAATAGGCGCCACGTGGGGGCGGCAGCGAGTTGCCGACGCTGCCGCCGGCGCTTCCCAGCGCGTTTGGGCGAAGCTGCTACAGTATATAGTAATAGAGCAGCGCGCTCGGACCTTTCTTGCCTTCAGCGAGCCGCCGTAGCCGGGCTTGAGCACACTGCCTCTCGGGCTGCCAGCCTCAGTCGCGCGGGCTGAGCGGCTCTGTGGGATCATGGCGGCCGCCGCTTCTACCCAGCCCGTCGCCGACAGGAGACGCTACCGGCGGGGCGGCACGGAAGCGGGCCGGGAGAGGCTGGAGGACGACGGAGTTCGGACCCTCACTTCAGCTGAGCAGGTGGGGCTGGGAGCCGCCCCCTCTTTCCAGGGAGAGGGACTACAACTCCCAGGGTGCACTTCGCGGGCGTGTGGCTACAGGGGTCCGGTCTGCTTCTCTGCACGGGCGGAGAGAGAACGATGCCCCGGTGGCCGCCCTGTAGCTCCATTGTGTTCAGCACAGTGAGAATATCCAGGGTTGCGGGGTGGGGCTTTTTTGAGGTATATTATCTTGTTAGATTTGGTTTAGCCTCTACTTCTCCGTGTGCCGCCTTAAGTCCATTTCAGGTAGCCCATTGCCCATGGAAGCTGATGCATTAATATGCTTAAGTCGCTTCTGGAGGCTCGCCTAGTCCTCCTCTCCTATGTTTTTTGCCATTTGTCCGCTTCCCATCTCACACGATGGAGTTCCTTGTCTGCACACGTTGGAGAACCGCTTTGCACCTCCTCTTTTGTTGTTTGAAACCTTGTTAGAGAATAACTGTTAGTGGGGAAACAGGAGAAAAACGTGGGTGTGCTGCTGGTGTTCCTCGCAGTTTGTGAATTTGGACCCCACTTCAAAACTCGCCCTACCTTTGGGGAATCTGTAGATTGGGACAAATGGAGATTCAGGGTGTTTCCCCATCTCCTTCAGCCAAATTTCCCCACTTCCAGCTCACACCTATTTGTAGTTATAGGCACACATCCTATTCATATCCAGAGTTTACTGTACCCCTGCAACTTTCAAGGCTGCCTATTTGTATGCTAAGAGAAGTGGTCTTAGAAAAATATATTACTGAACTGTACCTATTTTTTAAAAAGCACAAGTAAGGTAACAATGGTTATAGAGAGTGCTAGGTTCAAATGATAAGGGGTTGCATCCCACACCAGTTCCCTTTCCACTAGCTGCTATCTCACCACCCTTCTTATCCAGTTCTGTCATGGACACTTTTATCAGGCTCCCCAATCATGCCGACAGATCAAGTAATTACAACTAGAATCCCTTTGTGGTTCTTTCCTACGTAAGGTCGAGACTGAATTGAGAGGTGCACAGTGACAATGATGTGCATGTCTGTGTCCTCCTACACAGTTTGGTGTTCCAGTACTTAAATTTAGAAATTCAGTGGTAGTGAAGAACACTGAATTTCTAAATTTAAGTACTGGAACACCAAACTGTGTAGGAGGATATTGCTTCCATAACCTTAAGCAAAAAAGTTGTGAGGACTGATACATTTGGAACCAGGCAAAGCTTTAACATCTTTGGAGATAAAAGGGCTAGAATGTTAGTGCTTCCCAAGCTTTTCTATCTATTCCTTTAACAATTCAGGCATAAGTATTTTGAGGGAAAGAGAAGTGGGTATTTTATACCACATCAATATTATAAGCCTTAGTGATTAAGCATTTATTCCTGCCAGTGCCTAATTATTGTGATGCTTAGTAACTTTATGCGTTTATAAAACCTGTTTGAAATTTGCATGGTAAGCAGTTCCTTACCCGCCTGGCTTCAGGTTTGATTACGGAGCATTGTTTGCAATGTTCAGGAGGAAAGTAGCCTTGAAACTACATTACCTTTGAAAAGTCAATGTCATACTGTGGAGGATGATGCTTCTAAAACAGCAGATAATGGGAAGGCATCATCCTGATGTACATGTTTTGAGTGCTCATGAACAACAAGAGGTGAAGAGATAAAAGGCTTGAACTCATGGAGGAGCAAGGACATAGGCTTGGAATTCAAAGATTGGAGACAGAAGGGCTGCAAGAAACTATCAGGACTCAGAGAGAAGGACTCTGGTGATCAGCAAGTTACAAGGCTCCATAGGATAACTGTTCAAAGTATGCTAGCCCCAGGTCCTCCATTATATAATATGGTGTGTGTTTTTTTAAACACTGAACTAAATGTAAGGCTACATCTTTCTCAATATGTAGTGAAACACTCAGCAGTTTTGTTGTATGTATGCTGCTGTGTTTAAGAAAGGGCAAGCAACAAACATAGCTGATTTACCAACAAACAAACATGGCTACCCCTGTGGAATCAATCAAAGGCATCCTTTCAATCACATCACAATTTTGTTGTGTTAGTAAAACGTGTGGAGCAATTTACTGATATATTTTAAGCATTCAAGTCAAGTTACCTGCTGAAAGGTCTCTATAATTCAGTGATTATATCTGTGGTTTGTTCTCTGTGGAAGACATCTTAATTATTGACCAGGAGGGGATAAAGAGGGTTGAGCTTTAGTTAGTAAGGCATATGTATGACATATACAAGTTCTTCTCAGTTTCTGGAATTAATCAGTGAGAGGAAAGACCTATACCTGCACTTGGGCTGACTGTTCTTCGCTTCAATGCTGGTTGGACAGTCATCTGACTTTGTCTAAGGTGACCCATATTTTTAAGTGGAAAATGTGATAGGTATTGCTAGGCCTGCTCCCTATGGTGATTGTGTGGTAAGACCTGCATATACTTTCCCTCAGAAATATAGTTGGCAAAATGGTAGTAATCCAGTAGATTTTTATGTTCTTATGTTGTACACCACCTTGTTGCATATATTTTATGTAGTATTCAGCTCACAATATTCACCAAGTCCACTGGTAGACAGGACAGTTAAAAGTATTCCAAAGCTGCAAGTCTCAAACCACTTGTTCTGTTAACTTCATTAGGCTAAAGCCTGTCATTCATATTTCTGACATAATACCATTGTGTTTTTTAATTGTGCAAAAGTTGGATGGGCGTGGCCAGGTATGCTCCTTCATAAGAATTGAGCTCTTTGGCTCAGGAAGACAGGCTATAGAAGATAGAGATTTAACAAACTTGTGTAAAATCAGAGCATAAATGGATAAGTAGTGTTGGCTAGACACAGCTGAGTAGAGCACTAATAGTTATGATTTTCCTTTGGTTTGCTTGGTTGTGTAAAAGAATTATGCAGTAAATCATTTCCAGTTAAATCATGGGAATGACTATCCTAGAGTTTATTGGACTTAAATTATCCTTCTACTGGTTTTAATTAAGTCCTGTTAGTCATGGAAATACTTCATTCTTTGAAGTTCAACTGTCTGGACAATGAACAAATTATGATTATTTATAAATCTTGCTTAACCAATAGTGTTTGACCATCTTTTTCTTGATGGTCATGGTTTCTATAGCTGCAAAGCTGAGCGAAAGGAACTTATGTAAAGTTACTCAGTTGCTTAGTTCGTTTGACCCCTTCCCTTCCAAATAGTACTCAATCCTTGAGAGAAGCTCTGAAATTGAGGGGAAGCCAACTGCCTTTCCTAAGGTTCTGGAAAGAAATTTGCTAAAGTCAAAGCATATGTGGATGGCAAAATAGTTCTTTGTATTAGAAACTGAATGCATTTGCAGATAGGTAGCCGTGTTGGTCTGCCATAGTCAAAACAAAAAAAATTCCTTCCAGTAGCACCTTAAAGACCAACTAAGTTAGTTCTTGGTATGAGCTTTCATGTGCAGATACATACGTGTATCTGAAGAAGTGTGCATGCACACGAAAGCTCATACCAAGAACTAACTTAGTTGGTCTTTAAGGTGCTACTGGAAGGAATTTTTTTTTGTTTTGAATGCATTTGATGTGCTATACTAGGCTGCATTCAGACCATACATTTAAGGCACATGAATTCCCCCAAATAATCCTGTGAACTGTAGTTAAAAGTGCCGTGAATTGTAGCTCCAGGAGAGGTAAATCAGAGTTCTCAGGATTCTTTGCGGAGATGTCATTTGCTTTAAACGTATTGTGTGGATGTAGTCTTGGATTTTGTGGCCTACTTCTGATTTTAGTTGCACTTGCCGCTTTCCACTGTTCAGACCAAAGCAGCTGAAATTACAGTCATCCAGTAAACATGATTACTAGTTGGACTTTCTTCCTTGCTGGAGGCCTGAGACATCCCTGAGGGGTGATTGCTGCTCATTATCTCTCCCTAGAATCTGACCTTTAATGGAGAAGACAGCACTTTTCAAATCCGAGACAGTGAGAAAACATTAGATACCAGGGCAAAAGAGCAGGAAAGTGTCAATTGAGGCTTTGTGGCCCCAATTAAGGTGAGCTGTGGAATAAGGATGTGAATGCCAATGTGGATTTCTTTGTTCATGTAGCCATAGAGTAGGAATACAGCGTGAGCTGGTCAGAGACCTCACAGATTTCCCTGTTCTGTTGCTGAGCATTTAGTGCTGGCTTCAGCTTAGCCTGGCTGCTTTGATGCTATAGGCAAATTATTAAAACTAAGCGCGTACATGCACATACCTTGCACTGATTCTGCAACTCCTAGTTCCTAGAACCTTTCTTCACCTATTACACCCAACCTTATGATGGGCTGAGCTCCTTCCTCTCTGTCTCCCCTCACTATTTCCCCTCCGCCTCTCTCAGTGAGCCTGGTTTCTAATGACTTCCACTCCCCCATGCATGCTTCATAGCAGTTCCCTTTCTTTTGTTGGGAGCTGGAGCAGCAGCCTCTTAAGAGAAGAAGGAGAAATCAGGAACCCCGTGGTTGTGTTTAAATACCCCGCTGCCATGCTTCTCTCCTTCTTGCACTTCTTCCCCATTGTCTGTCTTTCATTAAGCAATTCATTTATTTTATTTCTATGCCTCTTTTCACTCATACAAATCACAAAGTGGCTTACAAATACAGTGGTACCTCGGTTTTTGAACATCTCCGTTGACGAACATTTCGATTTACAAACGCCATAAACCTTGAAGTAATTGCTTCGGTTTTCGAACATGCCTCAGAGGTCAACTTTGCCATGCGGCTTCTGCTGAGTGCAAGATCCTGAGGCCTAGCTGTCGGCTGTTGCGTCCTCGGTTTTCGAACGTTTCAAAACTCAAACGGTCTTCCGGAACAGATTACATTCGAAAACTGAGGTACCACTGTAATAGCATAGTAAAACATCCCAATTACAACATAAAGCGTACAAAATAATTTAACAAATCATCAGTAAAACAACCACCTTGCATGAAACACTATTAACAAAGCGACTTAAAAAATAGGCTAAACAGCACAACCACAAGAAAAGTTATATTATAAAATTCACAAAGCATTGCAGCACTCACAATCCACAAAACAATGTGAACATTAGCAAACTAACAACCAAAACCCAAACTAAGCACTGTTGAATTCACACACACTCTTTCTCCATCTCCATGACTCAGACTTCCACTCAGTTCATCAGAAGACGCATACACATAATGCCCGTGGCAGCAACTGCGTTCTGAAGGCTTCCAGGGCGTTGAGGGTTGGAGGGTGGGGCAAGGCAGGTGGAACAAGTCCTTGCCTTGTCAGCAGAAGGTCCAATCTCCTTTAAGATGCTCCTTACTGAAGTGGTGGTGTCTCACAAATAATATAGCAATGCACAGTGTCACTGTGTTGACAGACAGTTATGGCAAAGGCGGCGGGGAAACTAAGCCAGAGTTTAGCTTAATATATATTAGCATGGCAGCAGTAAGTTATTAGCCTGCAAGTTTCTCATTCCATGGCGAAATGCCCTCCACTCACTGTTGCCAGTTACTCTCTCTTTTTCCATACATATATATTTATAGATGGAACAATGCACTAAAAATGACTCCATTCTATCCAAATGGAGTGCCTCGCAACAAGATTTTGCAAGTGTTGTGTCCTCTGCTGCCTAAATATATATGTGATCTAATCTAATGTTTCCTATCATACCAACTATTGATTTTGCTCCCATGCATTCTGTTTGATGGTACATTTCACTGAGGAGATGGGTGGAGGGCTTCATTATGTGTCTTGATTCTAGCTATGTGCTCTTAAGGGTGCTAAACGCCACAGTGATTCTTGGAAAGTACCTGTGGTCAACTCCCCCCACCCCACAAAGATCAGCCTGGGTTGTGCATACTGTACAGTGCTACATGGGTTGGGATGTCCTGGGAGCAGAAGAGTCTTTTTGATGGTGTGCTGCATCACTGAACCACAGGCACATAGGAAGTTACCTTAGACCAGGTCAAACCATTGACCCATCTATCTCAGTGCTGCCTAACTTAATTTTGGACTAGAGTCTTTTTCCCGGTCATACCTGGAGATGCCCGGGATTGAACATGGGACATTCTGCCTTTCATCTGTGGCCTTTCCTTATGGGCAGCAGTTGTGTAGATGTGATATACTAAAGGAGCTATAGCTTGTTATTTGTTACCATCCACTTTTTCTACGAGCCTCTGTGTTGTTTTTTTAAAACTGGAGCAGCAGCAGCCCTCTTGAACTCTGACACCCTTTTAACAATTACTCACAGCTGCCGTAGACACTTTTCTTCTTGGCATGCCATGCCATATTGCTCCATTTGTGCTGTGATGGTTCTTTCTTAATAGTGCTGTCTTCTGAGTGCAGAGGGGTTCTTGCATTCTGATTTTTACCTGTCGTGTTTTTATGTTTAAGAAAATATTTTGCTTTCCTGTTACATATGCTGCATTAAATGTGTCCATCTCTAATGTTTTATTTTGATATTTTGTAATGTTTTTTCTTACCTGTTAATTTACATAGTAAATTGCTTTGGGACCTTTGAAAAAAGTGGTGTAGAAATTATTTTAATAATAATCCTAATAATAAATGCTAGCATATAGTGTTCTCTGCATCCTCCCCACCCATAGTTATTGTACCTCTTCTCTGTCCCTTTAACTTGTTGCAGACAAAAGTAGAAGATATAGTCCAAGAGGTCTTTGATGCTTATAAGACAAATCATCATGACGCGCAGTAAGTTATTGTATCCATGCAATCTTTACTCCACCCCCTCCGTATTCTTGCTTGACTGCTGATTAATATACCCCATCCCACATTGCTCAGGAGAGCCCTCAACTTTCTGGAGAAGCTTTTGGGGAATGGGGTATGTGTGCAGGTAGCTGCAATAGTGAGGAAGTACTGGGTGACTTTCCTGTGAACTGCCGTCCTTTCTCTTAGGATTCAAGCAATGCCTTTATATAGAGTTGTGGTATACTCATGTTTACAATACTTTAGATGGTTCTGGTCTTTCCATCACAAAATGGATAGTGCTGAGCTGGCCTCCATACCTGCTGGTTAGCATTGGAAGGAAAGCCTCGACTGGCACAAATGGGAGTTTTTCTTCCAATACACACAGCTAGGGTTGCCATATTTCAAAATCCAGACAGAAGAGTTGTTGAGCTTTTTTTTAGTTTTGCCCAAAGTTGAGCTTTTTTTGGCATATGACAAAAAAGTTTTCCAGACATATGGCAACCCTACCCACAGCAGATGCAGGGGTCTGATCCCCTTGCCAGGGGCCCGGTCCAAATTGGCTCCTTGCTGCTGATGTTTACCTAATAAAAAATAAATAAAAACCACACAATTGCTGTTGTGTGAATGATGTCACTTCTAGTTTGGCCTTTAATTTTGAAAAAGATGTCTCAGGAGGGACATGATCACAGGTTTATAAAATTATGAACAGCGGCTTCCTCTCTCTTCTCATCTTTGCTTAAATGTCTTGCATGTTCTCCTTGGTCATCCCTGCTCCCATCTTTATCAGCTCCTCCTGGGGGCCTTTGCTCTACAGGTATCATTCTTCTAGGAATAACTTAAGAATACTTCCTCTGTCAATCCCATCTGCACTGTTTCCCTCCTGTCTCTCTCTGCACTATTACCATATGGACTTCAGATGAGATGCCCACTATCCTGGATGGTTTTAAAGGAGGGTTAAACAAACACACATGGCTGTAGAGCACTTACGTGGCTTTATGACTCTTTGATCATTTGTATATCTTTTGGTCTATCCTTCAGGTTTGTTTTGCAGCGAGAGAAACACTTCCATTACCTGAAGAGAGGGCTGAGACAACTGACAGATGCCTATGAGGTAATCCCTTCTGGCTGAAGGAGTTTGTACTGTTTCCTTCCTGCTTATATTCTGTTAGTGGAAAAATTTTTGATGGTGGGTTAACATGATTATGGCTCATTATCCTCCTTGCTTTTTCTACAGCTGAGGTTTCTTTAACTTTTCTCTGGAATCTGAGGTATCAAGGGACTTCCTTTTCCTGTCTCACTGAGGGGCACTTTTGTAGGCCCTAGAAACACTGGCTGCGTTCCCGTTGACCTTGCTAAATCCATTTTCTAGGAGCCACTTCACTTGTAGTGCTGGCTCCTCTGGGGTTGAAAGCTAAATATTTGTTACCCGTGTCTTTTACTCTGTCCATTTGGTGATAAATGAAAAGAGGTTCTCATGTTAGCTTGGGATTGTGCGAATAATGAAGCTATTCTTAAAGAGGTATGTAAATTCCCTTCATAAATTGGTGTCCTTTATCCTTTTAAACCTCTTACTTTCCAGTTCTGATTCGCCTTCTTTGCCCTCCTTTCGTTGGGGTGTAACAAATGCAGCTGTGTCAGTCATGAGTTTTAACAGCTGTCGTTTTCTCTTCCAAGTGTCTAGATGCCAGCCGCCCGTGGTTGTGCTACTGGATCTTGCACAGTCTTGAACTGCTTGAGGAACCCATCCCGGAATCTGTAACTTCAGAGTAAGATTTGTTTTATATTTCACTTCCGTTCCTGCAAAACACTTTGCCATTTATTCCGAGCATTGTCATTACATAACTGCTGGGAGTCGTTGTTGAGAAGCTCAAAAATTATGCAGGTGGCTTCTGTTGATGTCTCGGAAACCAAAGATGATCTTTGGGCAGAGCTTTGAATTATGTGTTTTCAGAGTTTCTCTTTTGTTAGCAAGCTATTTAGTAAAGTTGCCTATCTAGACATTTGGAGGTAAATTCAGAACTCAAAATTTAGAGAAATAAGGACTAAGTATAACCTGAAAACTTTCTGCTCGACTTTCTGACTTAAACATTATAGGAGAAATTAACTTCCAGAAGTTTTCCTTATCTTTGCACAGTGTGTGCCTCTCTGGGCTGACCTCCCAATGTCCCTGCATGATGCATAAGAGCATTTTTTTGAAATACAACAGTGCATTGTCTTTGCTCCAACAATGACCTCTCAATAGCTTTTCCTCGAGTAGAAGCTTTTGGTGCATCTTGTGATCAGCAAAGATGGTGGCGGTAAGAGATCAGCTTCAGCCACTAGGAGAAAGAAACCCATTCCCTGCAGGGTTTGAAAATCTGTGTCTGCAAAAGAGTGGTGGTGGTCAGGAGAGAGAAGGTTTTTTTTTGCATTTGAAAGAAGTATTGGTTGCAAAATGCTTTTCAAAGAAGAGAAGTTTTGCAATTTGTAAGGAGAAAGTGGGAAAATTAGTAAGCTTGAGTTGCTTTCTGCAGCCAAGGAATGATGTGTATAATGAATGGAAAAGCAGGATTGTTACTGGATTGTAGTGGAGACAGTCATTTTCACCCAGGAGGAGTTGGGTTGAGCAGAATTTGAGTTGCACAATTTTGGGAAATGTTGAAAAAACCTTGTTTTTGTGGGGGGGTGGGTGAGATTGGAATGAATTTGCGGGGGGGGAATTGTAATATTTTTAATACTTTTTAGCGCCCTTTACATATATAAAGTCACTTTGTTACTTTAGGAACATAAAATGTGTTATGTATAACTTGGTTATACAGTAAATTATCCTGATTGGTATTTCAAAAGTTCAGATCCTTATCCGGGAGCTACAGTTGCTGCGAAATACAACCATTAGGGAAAGGAGTTTCATTCCTTTAATCAGCATGTCCAGAAGGCACTCTGGATGCTGTTTTGCAGTGTTTGTTTTGCAGATTTGTTGTAGAAGAGTAGATTTGGGCTTTCTGTGGCCTGCCCCCCTTGGTCTGGGGCTGGATGTGTTGCATTTCAATGTGTGACTACTGCAATTGCATTGCAAACATTTCCATAATCACATATATTGTGTGTACATTGATCTTAAATTAAAAGAGTTGTTGTGGGGGGGGGGTTGTTCTCAGTGTTTCTTGTTTCTTAATAAGTAAAATGTAAATTACAGTATGTCATTAAACGATGCCCCAAATCAATATTTTAATGGTAGGGAGAGACAAACCCTTCTTTGATCGCAAAGGCCTTCCATGTAGGCAGCTTCTGTCCCGAAACAAATCAGGGGGAGAGCCTGGGAAAGGGCGCCTGTAACAGACTTTTGTGTATATTGGGATTAAAACAATAACAAACAATGGAATAGCATGGTAAAAGTGGAGGAAAATGCTTGTTCTGCTGTTGAGATTCAGCTAGATGGCTCTGGTGAGAGAGAACCTTCCATAGAGTCCAGGGGGTCCTTCGTTCGAGTGCAAGGCCTTCCTCGCTTTCTGCTGATATTTTCCTCTCCCGCTGCAGTTTTTCTGTACCTCATCCCACTTGTAATTATTGGGAGCAACTTCTGGTGTGTTGGGGGATGTATGTGGACACGGCTGCCAAGGGAAGTGTGAGAGCCTCATTATTTTACTGGAGTCCAGCTTCTCCAGATCCAACCCAATTCATTTAGTGTCTGAGTTGTACATTTGCTTCAATTTCCCCCTTCCTTCTGCGCAATGTGGCAATGGACTGTAGTGCCTCTGGCGTGGTCAAACACTGCTGCTAGTATAAGAGCTGCGATCCTTATTTCTTAGCCCGGGAAGGCCCTGTGCTGCTTGTTTTGTGTTTAAATGCTTCTTGCTTATAAAAACTAAGCTTGCCCTTGGTCTTTCCTCTGTGCCTAGTGTGTGCCAGTTCCTGAGCCGCTGTCAGAGCCCCAGCGGAGGCTTTGGAGGGGGACCAAACCAGTACCCACATCTTGCTCCAACGTACGCAGCTGTCAATGCTCTCTGCATTATTGGGACTGAAGAGGCATACAGTGTTATCAACAGGTAAAATCATAGGAGGGACCCCCTCCCCTCTGCTCAGATCCAAGATATTAGGTGAAGCCTGAAGCATTCTTGACCAATGTCTGCCAGTACAGTCCTCCTCTTCAGCCTTCCTACTTGCTGAAGAAGAAAGGTTAGCTGGTAAGCTGGACTGGTGGCCCTTTTCCAACACAGCCTTTGCCACAATGTGCTGCTTGGTGTCTACATCCACCACACTGCCTCCCGTCCACTTGTTGGTAGCTTCCTTTGCTTTGAATCAAGGAGAACAAAGCTCTTCTTGACGCTCAGGCCTCTCTTGCACTCCAGGGCTAGAGAAGGGTTAGCTCCATATTTAGAAAAAAGGAGTCTAGGTGGTTAGTCCAGGTTCATGTTTTTAACCAGGGTTCTGCGAAACCTTTGGAGTCCACTTTCATCGCTAGGCATTCCAATGTACACCTCAGACACGTCACTTTCCCACCTTGCACCAGCCAGGCGTCCCCACTCAGAGAGTGGGAGTGACCACAAGTCACACGCAGCCTGATCTAGTCCCATAGTGCATCATGTGACATCAGTGGTGAAATGGTCAAAAACAGCAGGGCAATGGAATAGCAGGTTTTACCTTAACATGAAAACACAGTGATGGGGACAAAGTCAGAAGAAGTTGTGGAACCTGCTTTTTTGGAGGGAAAGTTGGCGGGGAGCTCTGATTGGTAGGGAAAGGGGACTGGGTTGCCATAGGATATCATGACATGTTGGAGGGGTTCCTCAGCCAGCGAAGAACTGAAAACCCCTGGCCTAGATGATCCTGAAGCCCATTTTCACTCATGTGGGTTGGCTCTTCCAGCTTCTCAGTTGTTTCCCCCCTCTTAGTAGGGATAAATGTTCTCTATTGTTTTTTCAGAGAGAAGCTTCTGGACTATTTGTATTCCCTGAAGCAGCCTGATGGCTCCTTCATCATGCACATAGGGGGAGAGGTGGATGTCAGGTGTGTTGGAAATGTTTCAAGTATTTCTTTCATGTGATGCTCAGCAGCAGCTTTGGTTTCTGATGAAATTTTTGTAGCAATGCTGTTCGTAGAGAGTTTTGTCTTGCAAGCATTAATCCTATTTTGTAATAGTATAGCTAAACTTCAGTGGAGGAATAAGATCCTGGCTTCTAATGTTAGGAAGATTATGGGAGCCATTATTTGCTTCTTTCAGCTGTAAGTGATGTTAAATATTCCTGGCTTGTCCCTCTAGGGGGCAGGAAAAGGCAGTCCTTGGCTGCAGTTCAAGAGAAGTGCTTGCATGTGGAAAGAATGGCAGACATGGCCAGAGTTCGTTTTGGTGCAGCAGATTCTAAAACTGAAGAAGAAAATCTTTTTCAACTTGTACAGTGGCTTGCTGTGACAAAGCATTTTAAATGAAGCTCTGGCTCTTCTTTCAGGGAAGAATGTAACCTTTATTTTTCTTCCCTTGGGATTTCAATGAATAATGTTGTGAGCAAGGCTTTTTCTGTCTTAATTAACAATATTGAAATCCGCTCAGTATCTTTCCGTGGCTACTAATATAAATCTAGGATACCAGTCCCTTGGTACATCAAGGAAGGAGAGAAATGGATGCACTGGGGTAAACTCTTCTGAATTTAGCTCCTGGTGTACCTTCCATTCTAATAGCCTCATCCAGAGTAATTTTATTTTAAAACAAACAAAACATGGTCTCTCTCCCCTCTTTCTCTCCCTCCCTCTCCTCCCACCCTCGCCAACAAGCTGATTGAGTACATTGAGCAAATGCCTTCTCAGGGTTGCTCAGAAATTAAAACCAAGACTTGAGTATACAATGACTTAACTTCCAAGTACTCTCTTTGTGACATTTCTACGGTCATGGCTGGGTGGATTGTGCAGTTTAATATGACTGGTGTCTCCCTGACAGCAGTAGCTCGGCTTGCATCATTCTTCATCCATGTGTAGAAGTTAAATAGTCTCATATTTAAATCTCAGGAGTGCGTATTGTGCTGCATCAGTGGCCTCGCTTACCAACATCATCACACCAACTCTCTTTGAAGGGACAGCAGACTGGATAGCAAGGTAGGAAAACACTTAGCTCTTGTTTGGCCTTGGACACCCAGTGCTTCTTTGGTTGCCAAGTTTGAGTGTGGTTACCTGCCCAGCAGCAGGAGTCTAGAGAACGAGATGAAAGATAATTGTTGTATTGTGGACAAGAAAACATATCCTGTGGTTTTTTTCTTCCTGTTTTTGTGTTTTGCTTTTGAATTAGATGTCAGAACTGGGAGGGTGGGATCGGTGGCGTCCCTGGCATGGAGGCCCACGGAGGGTACACTTTCTGCGGACTGGCAGCTCTGGTCATTTTGAAAAGTGAGCACGTCTTGAATCTGAAAAGCTTATTGGTAAGTAACCATTTGCCAGCCTGGTTCTAATTCTCTCTGTGCTGCTGTTTCAACATTCACTATGGCTCAGATCCAGAGCTCCCATGAGCAGACCACTGTTCATGGGCGGAGAAGTGAATTTTAGCATTCCCCGTAAAGCTGCTCCAGAGCGTCAGGGGACCCTTCAGAGCGGAACTGCGGGCGGCACAGAGTAACCAGTGAAAATCCCTTGCCTCCTCTTCTGCAAATGAAGGAGCCCTTTTCCTTTGTGGAAGAGGCACTCTAGATGGAGCCTTATCAGTGCAGAAGGCACTGTCATAGCCATCACAGTGCCAAAACATAGGATCCCACTGGATTTCAGTATCTGGGATTGGGATTCCCCCCTTGCCCTGCCCCTTCCATTCTGATGCTCTCCCTAAAAGTGTCTGTCTGTACATTCACAGCACATATTCATAATTATTCCCTTGAGCTCTGCATTAATTGAATAAAAGGAAACATGTACCATTTCTAACATTATTTCATAATATCGTGAAACCCCATTTTGTCTGTAACTGTCTTTAAATATGGTCATCCCCCACTGATGGGTGATTAGCTGGCATGTAACCGTGCATATGTGCAGCACCGGGAAATAAAGAAATAATTTGATTCAAACCTGAAATGGCAGGATCTCAGGGCCATTCATACGATAGAAACATGATCTCTTGATGTTCACCAACGTGCAGTAATTTCTCATTTCTGGTTTTATTGGTTTGCTTGGTTGCTTGTTTCCTCATTTAGTTTAATTATCAAAAACCCCTTCATATTTTCCGTGGCAACCTGGGCATGTTAGGTTTTGCTGCAGGAACCGCATGAAGCATGAAGGCAACGGGGGGACGGGTGTGTGCCCTCCGACTCCCCAGACTGTGCTAGGGGACTGCAGTTGTCTGTGGCTCCCTCCATTGATATATCCGCTGGGTGTAGCAGGTCCTGTGGCTGCACTGAGCAATAGTGACGTTTGCTTTCTCTCCCTGCTAGCACTGGGTTACAAGCCGCCAGATGCGTTTTGAAGGAGGGTTTCAGGGCCGTTGTAACAAGCTGGTAGATGGCTGCTACTCATTCTGGCAGGCTGGCTTGCTGCCTCTCTTACATCGAGCCCTGCATGCCAAAGGTGAGTCTGAGCACTGCAGGCTTGTCCACCATTCCCCAGGTATGCTGCCCCTCTCACTTGCTTCCTCTCACCCCCAAACTGTTAGATGTGGAGTGTTTCGTTTGAGGAGCCTAGCGTGAGCAAAAGACACAATATGTGCTTCACTGCAGCATTTGTATTCTCTGTCCTTGTGGAAACTAAAAAAAGCAACAACCTCCCTTTCAATGTTACAGTAGAACCGGCATCAACATGTCATAGGATTGAAAATAACAAAGCTGTTGGGGGACCCATAAAAACTGTCATTGTATCAAAGAGTGCCAGTGCCATTCTTCCTCAATACTTGCCCTCCACTCCCCCCAAATGTCCCTCATTCACCTGCTTTTTCCATGTTTACCTCCCCACACCTTCACAGCCAAACTTTCCAACTCCCCTTCACTTAACTACTGTCCTTGCAGAGATTTTGCGAAGCTGATGGGCAGCTGATGTGACAGTTGCACTCTGAGAGGAAAAAGGGACCCAAGCAATAACTGCACTTTAATGCACAACCGTCACCCTAAACTGGGGTGGGTTTTTTTGGGGAGGGGGGTTCATGGGAGGGTGATTTATGAGCAAAAGGGGTAGATGCCCTCCTTTC
This sequence comes from Podarcis gaigeae, assembly GCF_964106915.1. Lineage (NCBI taxonomy): Eukaryota > Metazoa > Chordata > Lepidosauria > Squamata > Lacertidae > Podarcis > Podarcis gaigeae. Next base: position 84,217,938 of record NC_139678.1, on the reverse strand, counting down.
TTGCCTCTCTCTCCACTAGATGCAAGAGGGCAATGTAATAGGTGAAATTTAAAAATATACATATTATAATGCACAATTGCTCCACAGAACTCTCTGCTTACAGATGTATCAGGGTATACCGTATTTTTTGCTCTATAAGACTCACTTTTTCCCTCCTAAAAAGTAAGGAGAAATGTGTGTGCGTCTTATGGAGCGAATGCAGACTGCACAGCTATCCCAGAAGTCAGAACAGCAAGAGGGATTGCTGCTTTCACTGCACAGCGATCCTTCTTGCTGTTCTGGCTTCTGAGATTCAGAATATTTTTTTTCTTGTTTTCCTCCTCCAAAAACTAGGTGCGTCTTGTGGTCTGGTGCATCTTATAGAGTGAAAAATACGGTAATTTAATTTTAAAAGGACCTACTCATCTATGGAAAAATTGGGTTGTGGTTAGTTACTAAGCGGTATATTCATGGCATCCATATGTACAAGGAAATCTCCAACACTTTCCTCACTTATTGAACGTACGGTGCTAGCTTGATGCTCTGATTTTAAAACTTCCCGAAATCTCTGGATGTGGCCAGTGTCAGAGGACCAGTCTGAAGCGATGTGGGGCATGATGGTTTGTTTATAAGCATATCTGTGCAGGGCTACCGGTTCCTTTGGCATACCAGCCCAGCATGTACCTAAATATCCCTGTTGCGCTATCACTGTAGGAACTGGCAAGAGTTTAAAAGTGACAATAGCAGGGAGCAGGGGTTATGTTGCTTTTAAAAGCAAAATGAAAGCACACTCTGCAACCTTCTTCTGTTGGACCTCAGAGCTGGAATACTAGCCAGATGAACCATTTTGCATGATGTAGGAGACAGTTTCAACACGCAGAGAGGAGAGTTCTATTCGCAGGATGCAATGAATTTCTATTATTAGGTTAACTGCCTCAGATGAACTCTGCCAGCACATGCTCCTTGCGTGCTTCCCTTCCACCTTTCCTTGTTGCATCCCCTCCACAAGCTGCTGCTTGTTATCTGCTTGCTGTCCTTGCTTTCTCTCATTAGATTAAGGAACAAGGAACTGACTGCCCGATAGCGAAAATGGAAGGCTTCTGTGTGGACAAGGCCCAAAAGTGGGTGGCCATAGCTCCGCCCTTGCGAAGCGGAAGAAGGGAGGGAGTGCAGTCTTCCATTTGGTGTCTTCCTGTTGGCCTGCTCTTTCTCCAGTGAAAGTGTTAGCCTCTTACTGAGGTTTTTGTTCCTTTTAGGTGACTCTGCCCTCAGTATGACACACTGGATGTTTGACCAGGAAGCGCTTCAAGAGTACATCCTACTATGCTGCCAGTGCCCTGCTGGGGGCCTCTTGGACAAGCCGGGCAAGTGAGTGTTGGTCAGCCTGAGAAAATCTTTACTTGTGACTCAGCATACAGCAGGAATACCCATGACTGGGATTAAATTTACAAGCCGTTTTTTAAACAACAGAAGTACAGTGGTACCTTGGTTCCTAAACTCAATCCGTTCTGGAAATCCGTTCAACTTCCAAAGCATTCGCAAACCAAGACGCAGCTTCTGATTGGCTGATTGGCCCCGGAAACAATGCCAACAGCTGAAACGGACATTCGGCTTCCAAAAAAAGTTTGCAAGCCAGAACACTTACTGTATTTTTTTGCTCTATAGGATGCACTTTTCCCCCTCCAAAAATGAAGGGGAAATGTGTGTGCGTCCTATGAAGCGAATGCAGGGGGGAGGTAGGTAGGAAAAGCCCCCAAAAGCTGCACACAAGCTCCGTGCGGCTCTTGCGGGCTTTTCCTCAGGAGGGAGAAGGGACTGACACAGCCAGTCAGTCCCTTCTCCCTCCTCGTAGAAAAGCCCACAGGAGCCGCGCACTCCCTAAAGGGTGTGCGGCTCCTGTGGGCTTTTGCGGGAGGTGGGGGTATTGCCATAGCCACGCGCAGCCTCTCCCTGCCGGAGAGGTGGCGCGCGGCTAAAGAGGCTGCTGCCATAGCCGTGCGCCACCTCTCCCAGCTGGGGGTGAAGAAGGGGGGGGAAACCGTATTTTTCGCTCTGTAGGACGCACTGGACCATAGGATGCACCTTGTTTTAGAGGGGGAGAACAAGAGGGGGGAAATTCTCTCCCTCTCTGTGCAGTGCCTCCTGCTGCTTCACTGAAGGGGTGCTGGGCAGAGAGGGGGAGAAAAATACAGTACTTCCAGGTTTGCGGCGTTTGGAAGCCAATTTGTTCGGGAGCCAAGCCGTTTGGGAACCAAGGTACCACTGTACTATAAGGTGAAAGAATATCACAAAGAAGATGATTACGGGAAACTAATCTGGCACCCAACTTGGGGCTTTGCGTACCCTGCACTGAAACAAATGGAGATTTTGCCCCTGAGGCTTGCTGAGTGGAACAGTTGGGCTTCCAGTTTCTCACTCACCTCAACCTTGTGTATGTTTCTGCTGCCAGGTTCCGGGATTTTTACCATACCTGCTATTGCCTCAGTGGGCTGTCGATAGCACAGCATTTTGGCAGCGGGGACCTTCTCCATGAAGTAGTGCTAGGAGTGCCAGAGAACCGCCTGGTAAGCTATGCCAGGATGTGGCTGTGTTTGTGGCGTGTGTTTTGTGTGTGTCTTAGGAATGAACCCAAGTGAAAGTGACACAGATCAGGAAGATGCCGCTCTGATCCATCCCTAAATCTGTTCTATCACATTTCCCATATCTCATCAAATTTTTTAAAGGAAATCTAATGAAAATTGCATTTATTTACGTATTTAAATATGGAAATTGCCACAAAATTTGTTATTTCTGACCATATTTTCTCTCAAAATTTGAACAATTTTCTCCTAAAACACAAATGCTTTTATATTGCTATTTAAGCAGAGACGTGCATAACAAAACTGGGAGAACTGCAGAATCCAAAGGATAACTATGTTCTGATCTGCATCTTAGTCCAAGTGGTGCAGAACAAGTTAGTTCATAACAAAATTTCCAATCACATACTTTTGAATAGGTGGAAAGTAAGCTAGTGCTTTTGAGGATGCCATTCAGCTGCAAGTAAATCCTGTCTGCAACTCATAATCCTGGAGACACTAGTGAAAATTCAGTATGTGTGTTACAGTGGTGAATTGATTTCATTCACTTTTTTGCCATCTCACTGTGCACTGGTAATGGCAGCCTTCATTGGCGCCATGCCTTGGCATGAAGGCTGCTTTCAGACACTCTGGCTAGTGAGATAGGGCAGGGACTCTGACTCCCCTCCCCTCCCTTCCCTTTTCACAGCCATGTTAAAAAGGTCTTCAGACAGGGCTGCCCTTGCTGCTGAGGAAGGCAGGTGGTGACATTCCACAGCCAACAGGTCTCAGTATCCTGTTGCCTCTGCATCTTCATAGGCCTGCCTCTTAAAGATTAGGGTAGAAACATCTCAAATTTGGTGTGTGGTAGTTTTGGGTTTCCTTTATATTTTAACTCTTCTCATCAGGAAAGTGTCCAGAAATTTGGCATGAACCTTCCCCCTCTGTGACATAGCCAAAGGCAGAAAAGGATACCACACAGCGGTTAGACTGTGAACCACCCTGAGACCTCCGGATATGGGGCAGTATATAAATTCAATAAATAATAATAATAAATAATCAGGCAGGACCAGAAATGGTGTGTTGTGTGTGGTTGTGTGTGTGTGTGTGTGTGTGTGTGTGTGTGTGTGTGGTGGATGTGAGTAGCGCACTTGCCACATCAAATAGTTTGTTGTTGTTGCAAGTTGCAGGGTGGCTATGGATGCTTAATTTCACAGCATTTGAGATAACAGGGCTTGACAGGTTAGGAGGAAGGAGTGAGGTTTGGGATAAAGAGCAATGTGGATAAGGCAGAATAGGAAGTATAATGAAAGAGGGGTGCTTGCTGGGGCTCTTGTCTTTCTGCATAGGCAGTGTGAGCTCCAGATATGATTTCCTTTGGTCTGTGAGCTTTCAACAGGCATAGCCTTCCCGTTCTCTTCTGACCCTCCATCCCAAGCCAGATTCTCCTGCTGTGTGGTATGCGTCAAGTATGATTACAGCATTGAGCTGTGAACTTTGCTTCTCATTGTGCATTCCTTATTCCTCTCATGGGGAAATGTCCCTCTTGCACTGGGAACATTTCGAAGAGAAGCATTTTCTTGTGAGATTGCCCCAGTGCTGCTATGCTGCTGCTGCTGCTGCTGCTGCAGTGAATGTCTCCTCAGAGAGGCTTGAACAAGGCCAGCTGCAGGTTTGGGAGGCGGGGCTTGGCATGATGCCCTTTCTGTGGAACCACCCCTTTCCTTTGTTGTGTCACTGCAACAGCTGGTAGGCAGGCAGTGATAAGGAACAAGCCTTACCTCCAGCTAGAGGGGAGGGCGGGGAGCCAGGGTTTTTGTGGTTCCTTGCTGCTGTTGCTGCTTCCCCACTTGAGAGGCAGCTGGGCTGGCAAGCAAGTGGTGGCACAATGGGAAGGAGCCCGGGGTTGGTGCTGAGGCCTTGGCAACTGCTCAAGGATAATGATCCCTTCAAAGCTGAAAATATGTGGATAACGTCTAGTAAATTCTCAAAAGCTACAGCGGAGCTGATGAAAACTTCTTTCAGTGGTCAGGAAGCTGGGCTTTGGACTCCTGTAGCTCCATAGCCATGAAATATGTCCTTAAATAACTTGCTTTCATTAACTTACCCAAGTTGACAGGCTTGGCTTCTCTTGCTATGGAACTGGTGAGAATAGACACAGTTTCACCTTTAATTCCTGTTTGTTTCCTTCCCTCCAACAGCAGCCTACGCACCCTGTGTACAACATCTCCCCCGACAAAGTGGTGCAAGCCGTGATGCACTTCCTGAAGAAGCCTGTTCCAAGTACAAAGGAGGAGCCTGTTGCTAATTGAGGGGGGGGGCCTGCTGCCCGGGTAGACACCGTGCAGTGCCTTCTCCTGCTGTTCAACGCATGGCACTGCAAGTCGTCTTGGCCATTGTGGGGGGGCCCTGGCCCTGGAGCTAACTTTTTGATTATTTTCAAACTGGGCTCAACTTTTGTGTGTGCATCTTTTGAGAAAGTTCTGCTAGCCATACCAAAACCTGATCAGTTTTCAGGACCCAGTAGCAGATTGGCTGTGTGGTGGCATACGGTTAGACATGCTGGCTGCTCATTTGCGTGGGACACACTCTCACCTTGCAAGCAGGAGCAGTTTTGGTTTTGAAACAATGCAGCATGTTAGTATCTTAAGCATCTGGCAAACCAGTCCTGTTGTTTCATTTGCACTATGCTAAGTATCTTGGGGGTGGTGGGGCCAGCTTCCTAATAGGCTGATTACTGGCCTAGCCAGAGTTGGTGCCCTGATCCCATACCCTTACAGGCAATATATTCTGTCCATTTATACTCCCTGAAGCTATTCCAAGTACTGCTAACCAAGACATGGGACTCTGGCTTTAAAATGTAAGCATATTCTGAGTCAATAGTGTGCACATCAACACTGTATTAGTTGTGTGTCGGCTGCTGGAGCACATCCCAGGGGTGCTGTCTTGGGTACCCCCCTTGTGTTAAGCTCTTTTCCATTATATAAAGTGGTGTTGAAGGTCTCACTCTGCATCGAGCAAAAAAGAGGCCACTGGCAAGATTCTGTGCAAAATTCTTCCCCTCCCTTGCATATTGGTACTAGCCTGCCTAGTGGCAGGACTGACAATGTAATAATGTTTGTGCATTTTATTAAACATAAACTAATTCCTTTCTTACTATCTGTCCAGTTGTGACCATTCATAAAACTTTTTGATGCAATTGTATTTAAGGTTTCAATTTGTATTTCTGCTAGGAGGGCCCTTTGGTGCTCATCTGCATGTTTGAGAAGGAAATCACAACATTTTCCTTTGGGGTCTGTACAGTTTGCAATGCTTTCTCAAGGCATGCTTATTCACGCTTACTTCTAACCAGTGTCTTAAAGCCGCACAACACTTCTGTTGAAGCTAAGCAGCCCTGATACTGAACCCTTCCTGGAAACTATATGTAAACTGAACTCTTGGAGGAATTATGGCGTCAAAGAGGTAAACAATCCTAGCCTTTCGTAAGCAGATCAGACAAATACATAACCTGTAGAACCGCTGTCATCCTTAATGAGTAGCCTCATAGTAGCCTCAGCAACAGGGCTTGAGATTTTAGCTCTATGCAAGTAACCGTGTGCGGTGAGAGGGGGGCTGTGTGCTTGCCCTGTGGCTGTCCCCTTGCATGGAGGGGAAGTCTGAAGCAGGGAAGGAAGCTTGTTGAATGGTCACAGGCTGTTCCTCTCAGCTCTAACCCTGAATACGCAGGGCGGCAGCTCTCACCGAGACAGCCTATATGTGATCAAACATGCTTCAAACCTCCCCACAACATGTAGATAGCATGGGGCAGGGTGATATTGCTTGGAGATATAACTTATAATTTACTTTTCAAGCAGCTGCTATTTGTCTCTTAATCTTGGGATGAATATAGACAACTGTTAAGTGGTATCGCCACTGGAGGAAGGCGGGAACAACATATTGGAAGGTATTTTTCCTTTGTTTGCTCCTGGCTCCTCTTTCTGCTCTCTTCCTCTCCCGGCTCCTTTTCCCTCTTCCCGGCTTCCATTTTCAGCCTTTGGGAGGCTGGTACATTCCACTGACATTTCTCTTTTTCTTTGGCATACCTGTACCTTGAGCTGCCAAGCCAGGCCAGGCCCTGCTAAAATAAACACAACTTTGCAACCATCCTAAGCACATGTATAAAAGCAGCTTTGTGGGCCAAACTGGTACTTTGGGAGGAGAATTAAAGTGTGTTTAAACTGCTGAATGAAAATTGCCAGTAGCTTGCAAAATTGCTAGTAGGATTGTGTGTTATGTGCTTTGATTCCATGCAAACACAGAAAAGCTTTAGAATTTGGTATTGGGTGCACACGTGAAGGCTGCAAGGATAGGTATAAAATGGCTGGGCAATGCTTGGTGATATTTCTTAAGGCAGAGGGATACTAAGAGAATTTCAGGACATCAAGTGAATTTAAAGCTTTAGCAGCACGTGTTCCTACCTCTGATGCCTGAAAGTGGTATAAATTACAGCTGGAGGTGTTAGACACATTGATTTGAGCAATACACTACAAGAGTGTTCACAATCCAGCTTTCTGGACTCTGAATTTGAGTTTCTTTGGTGCAAAACTCAGCCCTGCCTACCTCTTCTCTTGAAGGGATCATGGCTTCTTCATTAAGTCTTCAAAATTTTGACCAATCTGAAGAGAAGACACTCTGCAAGCTGCTTCCATGAGGGTGGGGGGAAGGCACTGAACAAGGTAACTTCCTAGGTAGTAGTGAAAAGGGTGCTTAGGAGGCAGAATTGTTAAAAGCAACTTCATTCCCCTTGTGGGAAATGCGATTTCCAGGGAGATGTTTATGCATATATAGCAAAGGTATGCTCTTATTGAAGAACTGCTGACTAGATAGCAATTACTAGAGCAGTGTTGCCATCCACTGCAAATTAGGGTAATAATAGGTTTAATTGGTAGAAAGCTGTAGAACAGGAATGGGAAACCTGTATGTATCCTCCCAAATGTTGAACTACAACTTCCATTTTCCTTAACCATTGGCTGTGCTGGCTGGGGCTGATGGGAGCCCAACAACAGGAGCGGGTCACAAGTTCCCCATCCCTGTTGCAAATGTGACAAAGGGCAACTGGCTGCTGTATAGGTAGCTTTGCACAATCAGCAATAGTGGGGTGGACTATAACCACAGCCATAAAGCAGCACTGATCTTTCTGTTTGGCAAAGCTTACCATTCCTTAATGAAGAAAATTGTGACATATTTTCATTGCATCTCAAGATGGCTAAACTTACATATGCAATATGCTGTGCATGTCACAGGAACTTTTAAAATGGGATTGTCCCCATCTGCACTTTGAAAAAGTACAGCCTCCTCTCTAGTGTAGCTTTTGGTCAGAGACTAGCCTGCATTCTAGGTTAGAACCTAAGGGACTTTTTGAGAGCCTTGAGTTCTACATGGTTTAAAGGGGGGGGGGGGGAGCTTAAAACCAAGTCAAGAGCGAGCCAGAGAATTCTGCCTGTAAGAAAACATTAACCTTCCTCGTATGGCTGAGGTCACAGGGCGTTAAAGCTGGTGTTCTGCTGATCTGATTGTTACAGATCAAGGCCAGTTTCCAGCTACCAATGAGTTGAGCTGCGAGAGGAAGTGCTTCCTGGATCCCTCTTCCTGCTTAACTATTGTTCCAGATGCCCCCCCCCCACCCCTCTTGCATACGCCATCAGTAGTGTGTGCAGAGGTGGTGACACTGCTGCCCTGCAGCCAAAAGCCTGTCACCTTCTGAATTTCAAGAGGTGAGAAACTGCTAGCACCCATTTTGTGGCTTTTAGAACTGCACCAACAAGCCAGATGCTGTACCTTGTACAAAGCTTGTGTATGTCCAAAAACTGAGCAAAATCCTAGTAATGCCTCCTGCACTCCCTGTGCATGTGGGGCTGTTGCTGAGAGTGCTGAGGCCCCAGAGGAGGAAGCACACAGGACCAGAAATGTTGCAATATTTCATACTGAAACTAGGAAGCAACTCTTGCCATTTCCTGTTACATATGTGTGTGTGACACAGGACCACTTTAGCCACCTGCTTGTTTTTCTATCAGCATCTTTCTGCAAAGGTGTCTACTTGTTTGGCCCAAAGAACCATTCTGAGATAGCACCACTCACAAATAAGACCTCCATCTTTCTTAATTGTAGAAAGATATTTCTCACCATTATGTGACAAGCTGCAGCTGCATAGATGGAGATACATGCTGCCCTCAAAACAAAGGGAAACAGCCATTCTCTCCCCACCCCATTGGTTTTAGGGTAGTATGTGCAACGGAAAACATGTAGCAGAAGCGATCTTTCTTATCCTACTAGAAGAGATATACCTGCAAAGCTCTTCCTTTATTTGATCAACTTACTAAAAGTACAGAAGCACTTTACAGTAACTCCCCTGTATCAGCATATCGGAGAAGTGCAAGATTTGGAGATCTTAAATAAATGTTGAGTTTGCCTGTGAAGCCTTGCTCATAATTCTATTTCAACAGGTTAAGCCTTTTCTCACGTGGGAATAGAAATTCTTCTGTCTCTACTGTCAGAAAACTGCAAGCAAAACTGCCAAGAGGCATACCCACCCCTATCGGTTTCCACAAAAACACCAGTACCACTCAAAAGGATAAAATACTTTTTTATTTATAGTCTTATAGTAAAGGGAAGCCTTAACTTGCAAGACAATTCTTGGGCAGTATGTACAACATACTTCAGTTCATGGAATAGACTCACACCTGGACAGAGACCAAGCTACACTTGTATACACTAGATTCAGAAAACGTCACAAACAAGAGTGGGAAGAAGACAAAAATATAAGGTCACACACACCGACACACACACACACGCACGCATATGCACACTCATGCACATGTGCGTGCACATGCACACATACACACAGTGGCCTTTGCTCACTCACAGCCTGTGCCCATTTAAGTCGTTATGGGGTAACTGGCCCATTTGCCAGAGGGCAGGAGGTCCACGCTTTGATGCAGTTATTAGTACCAAGTAACAAAGCTTGTGGTGTGTATTTACATTATAAAAGCTGGCTCTAATTCTGAGAAATTCATTAAGAGGGAAGAACTGATCATGGTATGAATCTGTAGCTTCACGTCACCAATGTCCGCAGCAAGAGGAGGAATCTGATCAGATTGAGTTTCCATAGTAGGAAATAAATACCAATTAATCACTTGCCAAAGTACAAAAAGGAAATCCATCTCCCTGCTTCACCCTGAATCCTGCACCATCCTTTCAGGAAACTAGGGACATGCACTCGCATGGCTCTGCATGATTCCCTTCCCCCACCAAGATCCTTCAGGGGACATTTGGCTTTGTTGTCATAAATAAACATATTTTGATGAGACAGTGACTGGTACGGCTCTAGTGAAAGGATGGAGGGGTCATTGTCACCACAGAGTCCAGGCAACCATAGACTCATGAGTTCATCGAATGGCCTGGGCATTCCTGACACTAGAACTTGCAGCCATGAGGCAGGACAAGACAAAACTACATCCTGCTCCAAGCTATGGCCGGTGTCTTCCAGAAGGTAAGCTGCCAAGCCAAGGGGTTGGATTAACTCAAAAGGGGCCACATAGGGGCAAGGAACAGGGGAAGCTGCAGTCCGAGAGCCTCTACTAAAGAAAAAAAAGGAAAGTCCTTAAGCAGCCAGCGAGTGTCTAATGGCAGCGGGAACAGGGGCCTCTTCTAGCTGGCCTCCATACGAAGCTTCTTCCGGCTCTGTGGCTCTTCCAGCTCAGACTCTGAACTGGAGTCGGAGCCTCCATCAAAGGCGGAGATGGTACTGCCCTTGGGATTGGTGTAGAGGCTGTTGTCTGAAGAGGAATAGTTGGCCTGCAGCTGAGCACTTGACCTTGCCTTCTCCAGGGCACGAACTAAAAGGCAAGAACAAGCATATGGAAATAGGCTGGGGAAAAGTAGGCGCTGCACATAACATGAACATGCTCTCATGTTGGTGATCTTAACACTTGGCTGACAGAATGTTATTGATTGGCATACTCTGCTTTTAAAAAACTAAATGTAGTTAAGGTAGTATAAACACAATTTTTAAAATCAAAATTAAAAAGAAAGATTCCCAAATACCGTATTTTTTGCACCATAACACTCACTTTTTTCCTCCTAGAAAGTAAGGGGAAATGTCTGTGCGTGTTATGGAGCGAATGTCTACGGATGGTGGGGGGATCTGCTGCAGTCGTGAGCAGAGGATCCATGGTTCCCCTTCCTTCCCTCCTCCGTGGCTCGCTTTGAAACAGCAAAGCGGGAGAAGAGCCGCTGAGTGGGGAGGAGAGAGGGACAGAGAGCCTGCTTGCTTTAAAGGTGCAAAGCGGGAGAGGAGAGGAGCCGCTTACACGAGTGTAAGCAGCTCCTGTCCGGTTGGCTCCTTTAAAGCAAGCAGGCTCTCTGTCCCTCTCTCCTCCCCACTCAACTGGCTAAATAGCGGCAAAGTTTTTCAGCGAGCCGGGGAGGAGGGAGAGAAGCAGAGCCTGCTTGCTTCTCCTTTTATACCCCTCTTCTGCATTATTAACAGCATCCTTCTCCACCCACCCCATCCTTGTCCCTCGAGTGCTTTTCCTTCCCTCCCCACTTAAAACGTGGTTACAAAGCACGGATCCACATGGATCCTCAGGATTTTTGCATTGGGCTACCTCAAACTCACCGTCAGATCCCATGTCTGTGGCCACAGCATGAACCACAAAAATCATACATCCACTGTTTCGTTTAGAATATTTTTTGTTGTTTTCCTCCTCTAAAAACTATGTGCGTGTTATGGTCGGGTGCATGTTATAGAGCGAAAAATACTGTAACTCAGTTCTGTAACTAAGATTGGTACCTCTAAAGATGTTAAGGCCCAAACTGGGGGAAGATTGAGAAAGTTTTGGAAATATACCACTTTTTCCTAAGGTCTGATTAAAAAAAACAGACATAGGTTTGGGGAATATTATGTGAAATAAATTATATTTTTTCAGAAAGATTAGTGAAAGTATGTTAATTGCATTATGGGGAAATTCATTTGTGTTCTTCCTTTCTTTTCTGTTTGTATCATAGGACTGAACCCAACTAAGTTCTACTCAGAGTAAATCCACTGAAATTAATGGATGTAAGTTAGCCATGTATAGTAATTCCAGTTTTTGCCATACTGTTGACAGCTCAGCCCATGGCCCATATGTGTGTCCTAGTCAGGACATTCTGGCACTTTAAGTCATCAATGCACAAGAGAGAGCCTTCTGGTTACACACAGAATGTAGATATCTCTGTCTTGGGAAGTTTGGTTCCATTTTTTAAATTATTCTGCTGCCCATCAAAAACATTCATTTTTTTAGCAAGCTTTCAACTTGCCTGCAAATTAGCAATGGCTGTTGGTTCACTGGCTCTTTAATTGTTTGTCTGTTGCTCTGCTACTCAACTGTTTCCATAACTGAATGTTGATTGTATATTTAGTTTTAGTTATGTAAGCTGCCTTGTGTTTCCGTTTGGAACAGGAGGTGGAGTAAAAAAAAATCTAACAAATGCCTGCTGCACTCCGAAATGAACCAGTGTAGTTCAGTGCTAGACTATTAATCTTCCATCAATACACCTTTGCAATTAACTATTATTGGGTTGTTTTATGCCCCCTGTTCCCGGTGTCAGAAGCAGAGGTGCAGTGAAGTTGGGCTTTAAGGTTTGATAAATCCTGTGTGTGTGTATGTGTGTGTGTGTGTATGCACGCATGCACACACACACACACACACACACACAGCACTGTGAAACTTGCTACTTATACTTCTGCCTAGTGGCAACCATTAGTCCTCCCTTGTGAGCAGCAACTTACCAGCTTTAAATATGTCGTAATTATTCGGCTATAGAAAACTTTGTATGCTTCAAAACAGGAACATGCCACTCACTTACACTGTTCCATCAAACAATCCCACCATAATCACCATCCTGGCATAAACTGTATATCTTAGGCAAAGCCACTTCCGGCCTGCCCAGGAGCTGGGGTTGCGGGCTTTACGCCCACCCCCCATGTGAGCGGGGGCTGGTTTCAGCCCCCGCGAGAGCAGGGGAATCCCGGCTGTGTCTGCCCCCCCAGCCAGCCAATCGGCTGGCTGGGGGGGGGGTGCGTGACCTGACCTATTTAGGGCCGACGCAGAGGGGGCTCGCTCTCTTTTCGCCGGCTAGCCCTCACGTTTTCCCACCCTCCCTCCATTTAGGTGGGCTTTAGGTAGGTCTCTGACTTTGCTATGGACTTCGGTCTGTCGCCGCAAGGGGCATGGTAGGAATTTTTCCCAATTGGCAATTTCAGCCATTTGGTTTTTCGCCTACCTCGTAGCAACTCGTCACAACTTTTCGGCATTGGCGGTAGGCATTGGTAAGAAGGGGTTAAGAGGATGTGGGGGGTGGAGGAAGGCCATCACCTCCCCCCAGTGAGCGAAGGGTGGTCCGTTAAAGGACTCCGGGGGGCGTGGCCCTGTCCGAAGCCTATGGAGGTGTGGGCCAAAGGCACGCCCCAGAGCGGTGACCCGGGGGAGCTCCTAGTCGACGTGCCTCGGCGGGAGACTCCCCTGATATAGTGTTAACCCTTCCCCGTGTCTCCAGCAAGTGGGCTGGAGCCGGATAGTCGTTAGGACCAATGCCTAAGCCAATGCCTCTCATTCCTGAATTCAATAAAGTTGTGGCCTAATTTGCCCATTTAACCTTAAACTATGGTGTCTCGTGTCTTTATTTATCCTGGTGGGGGGCGGGAACTCGCCACGCAAGGGAGAAAGACTCCTCAGAGCAAACCCCAATCCTTGGGCTGTTTTGAATGACTGTATTCAATGGCTTCATTGCCAATGTGCAAAACTTTGGATCTTCTCACTCCAACCCCAGCCTTACTTCATGGGTTCCTGATCACTGGACACCTTACAGCCGTCTCCCCCAACTTGCTTTCCTTCAGGCTTCTTGGACTAACTCCCATCAGCCCCAGCCAGCAAAGATATGACGGCTGGGAGTTGTAGACCAAGACATATTGAAGGCACCAGGTTGGGGGAGCTTCCCTGGCAGAGAAACACGGATAGCAGAGGGCTTTGTTGAGAGGTGGCACAGTATCCTTACCCATAAGATGGCATATGGAGTGCCCTAACGCAGCCTCACTCACCTTGCTGCTCCAGCAGGGCGTTCTGGCGCTTTAAGTCATCAATGTCCTGCTGGTGTGTGTGGTTTTTCCGACGCATGTACTGGATGTACTCTGTGGCTTTATCTAGGATTTGGGCCCGGGATGCCTGTTGCAATAGTAGGAAAAAACACACACCAGATAAAGTCCTAGTTCACGAAGGCAGCAAGTCTGATATTCCCTTCTGCAGGGAGGCTAGAAAACTGATTCCTCAACCCAGTCCACATTTGACTTAGGTTCAATCTTGAAGTCCATGTAATATTTGCAAAAAGTTCAGCACTAGAGAAAGCAACTTTGAGACTCAGAATATGTGAACTGTTTTCCAATCCCACTATACTGAGTTCCTGAATCAATTGTACTAATGACACCTGTTCCCAGTACTAAAGCAACAGCAGATGGAGCAATCAATGAAACTCCTACAGGGAGCTATAGACTTGGATCATTCCCCATGCCAGCAATTCTGCAAACAAATCCTTCTGCTCGCAAGAACTCTTTCAGCAAAGTAGAGTCTTCCAACTGCTATTCAGTATCCACAGAACAATCTGCTGTTTTCCTCCATAGAGATAAAGCAACATGCAAATTATTCCCACATTATTGGCATTTGAGCATAACGTTCCCTGACCATCAAAACAGACACTCAGATCACTTAACAGCAAAAGTCAACACTGTGCTACCAAATCTTTGCTCACATTGTGGGACCCCTTGTCCTCCATCCTCTGAATGGATCTAGAGGGTCCTCCCCCAGCCCCCAAAAAAGATTTTGGGGCATGTAGGTGGAAGGAGAGGAACAGGAACGGGAAGGCCCATTGCATGAGCAAAAGTCCTCTCTACTCTTGTATGGACACCACTGGATACCATCCTAAAACAATAACGCAGTGCTCTGCTGCACCTATACTTCTCCTGGCTTACGTTTTCGCTCAGCAACTGGGACTGCAAAATGCTGGCCATCTAACTCAGCAGCAGCCTGAAGCGATACAAGGCAATTGCTTACCTGCTCTCATAAGAACTCAGGTTCGTAAAATGTTCTTGGAAAGTTTTTCAAAGCTGCTAGTAGACTATATATGCATGTATATTTTTAATGCAGTACTCATATTTATACTGAAGTTACTGATTAGAAGACTCAAGTGGGATGAGAAATAAGAAAAAGGGCTGCTGATGGCTTCAACTGCAGACTGAAAGGAAAAGGAAGGAAGGAGAACCTAGTCTGAAGGCATTTTTGAGGGAAGGCTCTCTCCATTACTGGATGCTGCTGGATCAGACAAACCTGCTCTATGGAAGGTCAAGGGGGCAGGCTGTACTGTCCAAAGGACTGGTTGGAACTGCTTTGTTTTGATGGGCTTCAATTTCCCCTTGTAAGCAGGACTAAAATTATATCATGTGCGCTTTATCTGAAGATGTTTTATGAAAGACATCATGGCTCTCATTAAAATATGTGAAGCTCAAACCTGAATAAGCAGCTATGACAGATTTTAGAGGGCCAGGGTCCCTTGCACAGAAAGTTGCATCTATTTTACAAGATTTGTATACTGCTTAATTGTAATAACCTCTAAGTGGTCTACAGATCTGGACAGCAATACTTGAGCTCGGTTACGTATTCAGTAGCTTCACACTGTTCCTAAATGGAAGCAGCAAGGCTGGCAAAGCACACCCCCATCACCTGTAAAAAACTGTTTATTAAAGAAAGAAAACACAAAGCAGGCCTATTTTAAAGCATCATTGTTAGCTAAACAGCTGCATAACACAAAAACAATGCTGATATGCAGTTAAGTTTTAGTTTCATTTTCAAATTGCAAACATTTAAAGGAGGATATTTATGGTGGTGCAATAAGATGGAAGACAAGAGGCAATAATACACATATTTGTATTTAATTTTTGAATAGTCACATTTGCATTTGCCAACAGATATTCCTGTTTTTAACATTTTCTTCTGGTTTTTATAACAGGAACACACAGCTCTAAGCTAAAGAATAATGCAATCACAGAGAAACAGAGTTAGGCAGGCATAAGCTCTGTGGTTGTTTTTTTAAAAAAAGGTTTCATTTCTGATGTGGTAACAATGCCAACATCCTTTCTCAGTTTTAAAAAGGATCTGTTCTAAAAGGTTGAAAATATTCTACATTGCCATCGTGGCTGGACAGTGTTGTATGCCAAAACAAAAACCAGTAGTTCTATACTGTCCACATAACTTTGTTGTCAATTTAGCTATAGTCTACTTTTCAGAATTAAACCTGGTACTTGCCACTGTCAAACTATTTCCCCTCTGGGACTTTCATCGTGTGAGTTCTGTGAACAACCCTGCTTATATGTAGATCTTGCCCAGCTTCACTATGTTCTCATCCTGCCACTAAATGTATCATAAAATGTGCAGCATATATAGACCCACATCTATCATTTTCTTTCTTAATATTTCCTGACACTGTGTATAACCTGGCAAAAGTTATGTCCCACTGAGTTTGGTGGACAAGTAAGTGTGTCCTTAACCCTCTCATTAAAGTTAATGGGACTTGGAAATACCTTTTTTTACTGGAATTTGCCCATTTCTTCTTCTATTGATGGCTGCAGCATTTCTTCAGAATGCAATTAAGGTTGGGCAAGACAGTCTCTACAATTAGCAAATGAGAAACAGCAGCAAATATGTCACTTTTAGTAATTAATCCAAGTGACTCTACTTCCCCCAGCACCTGCATGCATCAACTTGGTACTTTATGGTTCATGGTCCCAGTATAATGAAACATTTCTGCATTGTCCAGCCTGCCCTACTAAGTTAATTTTGCTTGCAAAAATGCCACTCTCCAAGCCAGTCAGAAGATCTTGGTTTGACTTTCACTATGTGGCTCTGTCTCATCCCCCATATTGCAGAGGTGGGGTTGGGTGGTGGGGGACATACCAACTGTTGTAAATATGAAATTTTGATAATGCATATGAAGTGCTTTAAACACTTGAAAGCAATATGTAAATGTTATTTATCATTATTGCTACACAGTACAAATTTTAATGCAATTTGCTTTTTAATTCTCAACATTGGGGGGGGGACACTGCATGTGCCATTTTCTCATTTCTTTCTAATGAACTCCAGTTGTCAACATGAAAAGCATATTCTGCTATTGGTGTTTATGAATTCTAACCTGGGAGACAATAAGCTCCCATTATTGTTTATTTGATTGCTCTTAGCGTTTTGGAGGCAATTTACCACAAGCTTATACAGCAGTGGCATATTTTCACTTAGTTCATAGCTGGTTTTCAGCTAACCTGGTTGCTGAATCTCCTGTTTGCTTCCATATTGTCCATTAAACTTGAATTGCTTACATCTTCTACAGTAATCTGCTTTTTTTGCTTTCTAAAAAATAAATGAATAGAAGTGTAATACAGGTTTTCATCAAATTGCATTCCAATGAAGTATCCTCCCACTGGAGTCAAGCGGGAATAAAGAAAGATTTAAACACAGACAGGCTCCCAGTCACAGAATATGGATTTGAGGGTTATTCATTTTAATGCAAAGTTTCAGAGCCTTGCCTTATTAGCAGCAAGAGCTTTTCTGCTCTTGAAAACAGAAGCTTGCCAAAAGCTAGGCTTCAGGTTCAACATAGTAGGCTGTCCTCAGCTAGAGACAGTCAACTCCTCTGCTCCTTCTTTGATCAGTGGTGGGACCTTTTTAAATTATATCTGTGTGTCAAGTTGAAACAGCAAAGGTGCAGACAGAAATCCACAATGTTAAACCCTGAACAGTTTATCAAAAGCAATGTAGGACCCCAAGCTAGACTTACTTTTAGAGGTTGG
The DNA here is from genome assembly GCF_964106915.1 of Podarcis gaigeae. Taxonomy (NCBI): domain Eukaryota; kingdom Metazoa; phylum Chordata; class Lepidosauria; order Squamata; family Lacertidae; genus Podarcis; species Podarcis gaigeae. Next base: position 84,200,496 of record NC_139678.1, on the reverse strand, counting down.
GTTAAGCTGGCAGACAGACCATTAGCCCTTACTGAAATCTAACCAGGCCTTAAAATGATTATTTATGCCCAACTAGTTACACTAGACACCCACAGGGCTCCTTTGTTTCCCCCCTTCCCACACTGGAAATAGGCTTGAAAGAAGAATCCTATTGTGGTCAACAGTATAGGTTCCAACATATGTACAGTGTGAGAGATATTCCCTTCAACAGTTTATAGAATTTGCAAATAAACTCAAACCCCAAATGTTTAGTAGGCTTTGTACTAGAATGCGGATGTGCATTAGAAAATGCAGTCAGATGTTCATCAAATAAATTGTAACTACAGTGTTTAAATGGTAAAATACCAGTGCTAGGGTTCAACAATAGGTTTACGTCATTTTTATGTATTAAGCAGAAACTGGTGTTGACCCCATGCTGTCACTGCATCCCAGATACGCAGAACAATATAAGCATAAAGGTAAAGGTAAAGGTACCCCTGCCCGTACGGGCCAGTCTTGACAGACTCTGGGGTTGTGCGCCCATCTCACTCAAGAGGCCAGGGGCCAGCGCTGTCCGGAGACACTTCCGGGTCACGTGGCCAGCGTGACATCGCTGCTCTGGCGAGCCAGAGCCGCACACGGAAACGCCGTTTACCTTCCCGCTGGTAAGCGGTCCCTATTTATCTACTTGCACCCGGAGGTGCTTTCGAACTGCTAGGTTGGCAGGCGCTGGGACCGAGCAGCGGGAGCGCACACCGCCGCAGGGATTCGAACCGCCGACCTTTTGATTGGCAAGTCCTAGGCGCTGAGGCTTTAACCCACAGCGCCACCTGCGTCCCGAATATAAGCATAATGGCTTTCAAATATTTTGAACTCCAATGGAGTTGACATCACCATAAAGAAACCCTGCCAATCAATCTCCCCAAACAGGGCATAAAATTCCAGGCGCTTTACTCAGAAGCTTGCATTAACCTCAAAGGAGAATTCAAAAAGCAGAAAAGCAGGCCACATATTTTAACTAACATTCATTTATTTATCATTTAGAAACATTTATAGGCCACCTTTATGAGTCAATGTCACAACAATTTAGGCTGTATACATGTCATACATTTGAAGCCACATGACTTTGAATCCCCAAAGAATGCTGGCAACTGTAGTTTGTTAAGGGTGCTGGGAATTGTAACTCGGGGGGGCGTGTAAACTACAGTTCCCAGCAATTGGGCGGGGAACCCTGTACTTTAAATTTACAGTGTGTATATAGCCTTATAGAGTAACACATTAAATACAGAAATGTATCCAACATTAGTCATACTTAAGAGTAAACCCACTGAAATTCACGAACATGACCAATAGGGCTGAGAGATGTCTGATTAAGCATTGCTATACACCATGGGTAGACAAACTAAGGCCCGGGGTCCGGATCCGGCCCAATCGCCTTATAAATCCAGCCTGTGGATGGTCCGGGAATCAGCATGCTTTTACATGAGTAGAACGTGCCCTTTAATTTAAAATGCATTTCTGGGTTATTTGTGGGGCCTGACTGGTGTTTTTACATGAGTAGAATGCATGCTTTTATTTAAAATGCATCTCTGGGTTATTTGTGGGGCATAGGAATTTGTTCATTTCCCCCCAAAAAATATAGTCCAGCCCCCCACAAGGTCTGAGGGAAGGTCTGCTGAAAATTATTGCTGACCCCTGTGATACCCCGATATATCACAATGTCTGAAATAAGGATGGAACTATGTAGAAGCGAATGGGGTAGTGGCCTGGGAACTGCTACTAACGGATACATTTAGTTACCTTTAACATACTGTTGCAACTGTTATTTTATAGTACAAAGCAACAAGGGGCGGCAGACCTCATAAGAGAAGCAATGACAGGCTTCACAATTTCCCCCACATCACAATTTTTTACATAGCACGCACATGCATCGTGATTTGTGATATATCGCCAAGTCCAATATTATGAAACTTTTAACATAATGTGGACTTCCAACCAATTTTGGACAATGTATCGATAAATCGCCCAGCCCTAACAACCAATGTAGACCAATTAATTTCAGTGGGTCTCCTCCAAGTAAAAGTTAAGTTGGATACTACAGTAAAATAATAAAATACCATAAAAACAGACTATACCACAGCATTAATAAAAACCTGAGTTCTGGCAGCTTTGCCTACATGACCTGAGTACTAAGTGGGTGTGTCTTGACAATGTCTAGGACAGTGTCATCAGAGGTGACTGTGCATAAAAAATGTTGCCTATCAAGCTCAGTACCTTGTACTGAGCTTCTGCAGAAAACCCTGTAGGTATTGTAACCACTGGTGATTAACAGAGCACAATTTCCTCATTCCTTTTTAGAACAGCCACTTTAGCACTAAGGAAAGCTAAAAGTTACCTGCTAGCATTATTTATTCATTACCTGCAAGTATAGAGAAGAAAGGCAAGGAAGTCAACCTTCACACCTTCTCTGCACACCTAGGGCAAATTAACATAAAAACTCCTCATGGGTGTTTGCTCCTTCTCAAGACTGAAGGATACCCGTCTCAACTGTTTGCCACAAGCCTAAACTGAAATTCTACATGCCAATATTTCTAAGTGCAAATTGAGGGGCGGTCATGTGCTCATGGCAAATAACTGAAAACACCCCTACAACAAAAGCAAATTTTCAATGCGGGTAAAGCAAACACAGATGACTAATCACAAGCTGAGATCCAATGAAATGTTCCTATATCACCCTCATCAAGGAAGAGCTGGATGGATCAGGAAGAAGCACCATCTCTCTTCAGGCCTGTGAGGCCACGTGGTAAAAGACTTTCCATTATTTAGAAATGCTTGATGGAAGGGTAAGTTACTTCTCACAACAATATTTCATCTTCATTTTACTATTAGCTTTCTGGAGCAGCAAAAACATTTCTATACGCAAACTCTTTGAGACCTTCGCAGAAGTACCTTCTAAGCTGTATTGGCACTGGCTCCTTCCTGCTCAGAAACTTAAGGCAAAATGGGACTGGGATGCAATTCTTTTGTGATTAACAGACAGAACCCAGGGGAAGATCATCACTTCTCTCAATAAACTCACCTTCTCTCCCTGAAGTGATGGCACAGAGTCCCGCAGGCTGTGGAAACTGTCCTTTATGTGGTCCCTACGTTTGCGCTCCAGTGCATTGTGGTGAGCACGTTTGTCAGCCTAGGACAGACAAAACAGAGAACAAGTATTAGAATCATCACTGTCCCACTGGGCAACAAGACATGCGGCTGCCGCTGAACACCAGCCCCCTAGATTACTGTGTACAGAACAAAAAGGAATGCTCTTTTGAATCAAAACTCTGCTAAGAGAGGGAAAGAAACAAAGGGTCAGCAAAAGAAGCATTCAAGGCTGTTCAAGTCCAGAGCAAGCACACAAAACAAGTATGATTAGTAAAGAGGAGGGTGGGCTTTTGCCCTGCAGCAAGTTCCTTGATCAAACTCATCTGCACATGATTGTTCAGAAAGACTTTTGTGATGCCTCCTGGACTAGATTATCTGTCCCCAAAGAGAGCACTAAGATTTCAAAATATGCTCCATGATTTGCTAAGGACGGGAGTCAGAAGACCGTTCCCAGTAACAAGAATTTCTGGGGACTGCACTACAGAGAGACTTCAAATGCAATTGCCAAAGCACTGCAGGAAACATGGAATATCACCTTATCTGTTCATAGTAAAAAAAGAAAAGATAGGACTACTTTGTTTCACTATAGCACCGCAGCTGAACATTTAAAATTCAATGCCATTCAAAATCCAAAGCTAGGTCCTTGATTGAAGAAACTTACTTCAACACCTGGATTATTTTTATGTAGGAGCTCCATGGTAATAGAATGCCATTCCAATTTCATAGTAGAAGCAGCCGAAGGATGTGAACACAGCCGCAACTCTATCAAAGACTGCTCAGAGGATTTCTGGGAGAAAATATATTTCCAGAGTAGCACCACCATCTACTGACACATGCAAGATCAGCTACCCTAGTCCTCAACTCCCACCATGTACCTAGGACTCACTTATTACAACCCAGATCCAATAATTCCCAATAGCCATTCTCTACCATAAAATAGAAGATCATTGTCATTAGGCCCTTTGAAGTGAACTGTTTGTCAAAAAAACACCCCCAAACCCCACCCTTCTTTCCTATCCCTCACCAGAATGGACACCACACCACTAATGGTCTATGCCATTTAAAGTCAAATATAGTGTAACAGAAGATGCTGCTTTAAGTGTCACACCTGAATTTATCATTAAAATCTTACACGTTTAAGTCATTTTTTTCCTTCAGGAAAAAGACTCATTTCTGTTTAATTTAATCCCTCTCTAATTATGAAGACCGATCGCAGAAAAATATGGTGTGTCGGCAAATGCAGTGTTTTCACAGTGTGCTTTTCGGATAGCTTTTTGAAGCAGCTTTAAAATACATTTAAATTATTTCTGAAGCACATCACATTTACACCATCTCTGGCTTCCTCTTCCTCTTTTTTGGACTGACTGATAGCCTTTTGTTCTCATTGCAATTTAAAGGTGATTCCGGTGGCACACTGAACTCAAACTATGATTAATGAAACCCCACCTTTCAAATGTCAAGGCAGTCTCCAGTCACACAGGTTTGGCAATGATCCCACACCCAGCTCCATACGTAGAAATTGTCTGCCAGATGTAAACAGGCACTCTGGGTGTGGCTGGACCCCAAATCCAAAGCACAAAGAACTTATTTCTGTCTGTCATAGTTCCCTTTAGGTCACCTTGTTAGAGGAAGAGCTTGACTAACAAGGAGTGGTCCAATCTTTTCCTCTGACACAGGTCACACAAGGTTCAGAACTTTGTGGTGGCAAAGTAGGAGACACACAGATCACTTGGATCTGCCAGACAGTTACTACTTTAAAAAGGAAAGGAAAGGAAAAACAAGTTCGAGGGATACCGATGATATTTGTTGTCAGCCCATCTACAGTTATTAAGCTGTGTGCATCAAGAGTGCATGTGACAAGCTAGCTATGGTGAAAAGGCAGACTAAATTCCAAGTTCACATACACTATCTTCAGAGATCTCAAGCCAAGAACTGGCCAGCAGCAAAATGCTTCAAGGTTAGCCAAAGAAGAAAGTGACTCAAAGAATCATAGAGTTGGAAGAGACCACAAGGGCCATCGAGTCCAACCCCCTGCCAAGCAGGAAACACCATCAGAGAACTTCTCAAATCATACCAACACGTAGAAAGAAAGAAAAATAATCATCCTGAAAAAGGACTAGGACCCAAACTCACTAGTGTCCTATGGTGTTACTTAAGGCCACGCCAGAAAAGAAAATGTGCAATTTAGTTAAGGTATTGAGTAATGTGAAAAAAACACCAAATTGTTATAAATGTAAGTCCCTATGTTAATAATGTGCCAAATGATGCAATTTAAGGAGATGATCTTCCATAGCTTCTAGCTTTGTAGGCATTTGAAAAGTTGATGCAAAGCAGTTGCATATTTATAAAGTGCTGCCCAAATGACTTTAAGGAGATCAGGAAAGCAGAGGAAACTAGAAGAGCCTCAAATCTGCTCACACTAGTTGCCAAGTGGCTGCACTGGTCTCTAAGATTACATAAGAAGCCATGAATATGACCATGGTAAAAATAGGGTAAAGAAAAATATACTGGTGATATTATCTGTATCCAGAGAAATAAAAGAGAGAAGGTATAACTCTACCTGACACACTGCACTGTAGTCAAGTTACCACAGAATGACCAAAGTGCTAGTTGCAGACACTTTCCCATACAGGAGTTAATTCTGAGGTAGTGTGATAATGATTACTGGTTGCATCTATAACACCACTTTCTTACAACCAGTTCAGCAAATAGCCACAGAATCTTCCCATGGACCACAGTAGTTATAACTCTTTCCAGTTACCCTTTAATACTTGGCCATGTGTGTGCTTATAATAAGAATCTACTTCAGTGTAAAAACTAAGATTTTATTTATTTTAAAGAATTTTATAGAAGCCTAAAATAACAGACATAAAAAAGGTTGCAAAATAGCTGGAGAGTGCCCAACAAATATGTCATAAACAAATATGACAGAAGGCCACTGCCTAATTGTCCACAGTTCATGGGGTAGTACTGCTAAAATTATTAGTGCCACTAACAAATGTTAATGCCAGTCACAGCAGCGCCGAGATATTCTAAAATTTATGTTATCACATGGCCATTCAGGCAATTTTATTGCATGCTGAGCAGTGTTAGAAATTAGGCAGGTGCATTTTGCTACTGGTGCAGGTCCAATTGTGACCATGTGGAGATCTCCAGATGCCAGGTTGGTGACCGACATCTCCATCTGGTTGGCCTCTCCAACTTTCTCAAGCAGGTAAGCAAAAGAGCTTATTTACTGCATTTACATCCCACCTTTTTCTCCAAGGAGTACATGATTCACCCCTCTCATCAATTCATCCCTACAACAACCCTGTGAGAATAATAGAATTGTAGAGTTGGAAGCGATCCTGAGAATCAACTAGTCCAACCCCCTGCAATGCAGGAATAAACAGGTGTCCCATATGGGGATCAAACCTGCAACTCTGGTATTATCAGCACCATCCTCTAACCAACTGGTGAGGTAGGTTAGGAGGCTGTGACCGGTCCAAGGTTACATAGTGAGCTTTATGATTGAGTGGCGATTTGAACCCTGATCTCCCAGATCCTAGTCCAACATCCCAACCATTGCACCTAGGGTACTTCTACTATGGGGCAGCTATATAAATTAAGTAGGTAAATAAATATGCAAAAAGCAAAATGTCACTTAGAGGAGAATCCGAAATATTTTTCTTGAAGCTTGAATTTGTTTTATTCTGGATTGTTGTATTTGATGTTTTAGTGTGCTGTAAACTGCTTTGAGATTTTTTCTTTAAAATATAAAGCGGTATAGAAATGAAATGAAGAAGAAATTCCCGGGGGGGCGGGGCGGGGGGAAATGGTGCCTAGACACTGAGTTGTGGCAACTGTAACCTAAGTTTAATGTGCCATCTGGCTTATATATGTGAGTTTCTAACACTGATGCTGATCTCAAAAGCCAGTTCAACTAGCCAATTTCACCAAGCAGGTATGTATTGCCATATTTAGGAGTGTTATAATAATTTAAAGGCAAACTATAAAAACATTGACCATTGAAAATATAACCCTGCTCCCCGTTTCATAGCTGGTACATTTCATTGTTAGTTCTAGGGAATTCTAAGGAACCTAGAAAACCAAGGTAATGCAGGTGAGCTATGCTTTTTCTATTAAGAGAAGCCCAATATCACAACTACGGCCAAGGTGACACAGATACCATTGGTTGTGGTATGCTAAACATCACGTTTCCTCAAATCGCTTCGTAACAACGGGCCCAGTTAACAGTGGATATAGCACCTGGCCCTACTGTAACGTATTACTGGCAATAATTCAAAGCAAGTGAATTGCATTTCGGAAAGACTGCCAAATCTAATCCAATGAGTTCTGGTTGGCACATGCCAGACTAAATGCCGAATAAGGATAGCAAGAAAACACTAGCCTCCATTCATCAGAGTACGGTGGCCCACTGCCATGCCACTCTCCATTACTACCTCATCAGCTACTTTCAAAACCATTGGACTGTCCAGGAAAATATCAGCTCCTGGCAAGGAAAGAGGGCTGAGAAGAGGGAGGAAACCAATATCCTTCTGTCTTAATAGAGTCTGACAGTTAGAACTGTGTGTAATGTACATGAACTCATGGATATGAACCCATTCAAACCAGAAAAGAAACAGTGGAATTTAGCTCTGAAAACCCAATCTTGGTTTTATAACTTGCAAGGAGTCAGGCAGCTGAATATAAAGGAGGGATCTTAGTCTTTTATTCAGGTAGGTATGTTAAGACATATCATGAGTTTGAAAGCAACTAGGCCTACATTGAACCAAATGCTGGGGAAAGTCCTTTGAAATCTAGCCCTAATGCTGCACATTGAAGGCTCCGTCTTTGGCAGCTGAAAATATGTGTTCATCATAGCACAATGGGCATTTGGTAGCCTCACAACATTCTGCTTTATCTCAACCTGAAGAGACAGTTCTCAAAAGAAGCAACTCTTACAGCATCCACAGCAGCACAATAGGCTTTGAACCACATGTGACAATTGTGGCACACAGTAATTTTACCCTAGTCTTCTAAGTACACAAGACTCAAACCATGGGTAGGCAAACTAAGGCCCGGGGGCCGGATCCGGCCCAATCACCTTCTAAATCCGGCCCACAGACGGTCTGGGGATCAGTGTGTTTTTACATGAGTAGAATGTGTCCTTGTATTTTAAATGCAGCTCTGGGTTATTTGTGAGGCATAGGAATTCATTCATATATTTTTTTCAAAATATAGTCTGGCTCCCCACAAGGTCTGAGGGACAGTGGACCAGCCTCCTGCTGAAAAAGTTTGTTGGCCCCTGCATCAAACAGTCACCCATCCAAAAACTTACAGATTAACATAGCAAGCTGGATGTGACTTCAGTTTGTATTCCATATTGCCCTAAAACAGAACTCTTCGGTCTTTACAACAGGGTGGGCTAGCCTATGGCCTTTGAGATGTTGTTTTAAGTCCAACCCACATCAGCCAGAGCAAGCGTAACCAATGCTCAGGAATGATGGAAGAGGAGATACTGTGCAACAACAGTGGAGGTCTACTTCTGCTTTCTAGTGCCCCAATTACCCCCATAAAATATAAAATGCTAGAGGCAATATAGGTAGCCACTAGGGCTGGGCGATGTATCAATACATGGTCCAAAATCAGTTCAAAGTACTCAGATAATGCAGGCAAAGCCGCAAGAACTCAGGTTTTTATGAATGCTGTGGTATAGTCAGTTTTTTATGGTATTTTATTATTTCACTGTTGCATCCTACTTAACTTTTACTTAGAGTAGCCCCACTGAAATTAATTGGCCTAAGTTGATCACTAGGGCGATGCATCAATAAATTGTCCAAAATTGGTTGGAAGTCCACTTTGTGGTAACAGTTTCATAATATTTGGCATGGTGATATATCAGGAATTATGATGTGTGCATGTGCTCCTGCAGGAAGCTCCTGCAGCCAATCAGAAGCAGTGTAAGCCCTGCCAGTTGTCCGGGTTCCAAAAGAACGTTCGCAAACCGGAACAATCACTTTCAGGTTTGCGGCACTTGGGAGCCGAAATGCCTGAGTCCCAGGGTGTTTGGGATCCAAGGTACAACTGTACTATAAAATAACAGTTGTAACAATATGTTAAAAGTAAATAAAAATGTATCTGTTTTAGACTCCTGAGTAGTAGCAGTTGCCAGAGCATTAACCCATTCACCTCTACAATAGTTCAATCCTTATTTCAGACATCGCTCAGCCCTACTAGCTAGTGAAAGCATGATGTTTCTCAGAAACATGACTTTTTGGGACAATATTCCCAAATTTCTATATGGAATGGCAGCCACAAGCCTATGCTCATCTCACGCAATTGGCAAATATTTAGTACTCTCCTTCACATACTGGCATTCACCAATACAACAGAGAAGTGCCTTTGAATTTGTAGTCATCACAAATTAAATTATGTAGCTATGTTACAAAACTCAAATAAAAGTTGTTCTCCTAAAATATAATGAGTAATCCAAGTACACTGAGTGAATTCTATCATGGTGCTCACCCACCATAAGAATCAAAAGGAGGTTCAGTATCTCACAGGAACATTGCTGCCATATACCAAGTTAGACCATTGTTCCATCTAACTCAATATTGTCTATACTGACTGGCAGTGGCTCCCCAGTATTTCAGAGAGTGGTCTATCCCATTTCTACATGGTGATGCTGGGGATTGAACCTGGAACACTCTGCATGTAAAGTACATTCTATACTCCTAAGCTACAGCCTCTTTCCCCTCAAAAAATGTGCCACAGTTAGAAAGTCAATTTGCAAAAATGGGAGGACTTGAAACAAAACAATCCAACCACAGGTAGCCGGAAGGGTTCCAGCACACACACCACACCATAAACGCAACACACATCATTGAGGTATATGAAGTGCTTTTAATGCAAGTGAAGTGCTACCTTTTAGTTGCTCCCCCCCCAACACAACTGGTTTCTCAACACCTGCAACTGCACATTGTGAACATGAATTTGCCAGAATAAAACAAAATAGACATTTTCATTAATGATCAATAAATTTAATGTAACTATTCACACAAAATTTGGAAAACATAATGCTGATTTTTCTCACCGATTCAGCTTTAGTCAACTTCCTAGCAGCTCTCTGTGAAACATCACCCACTGGCCTTCAACCCGGTCATATTTTAAAGAAAATGTCAATAGCTTAAAATTCTTCTGGAGACCTAGTGTTCCTAGGAATACCCACCAGAAAGTAAGTAGAAATAATTTTGCTTCTTTCTTTAGCTACATGAATTTCAGTGGTTGCATATTTCACCATGGAAACAGAATTCTTTTTCTAAGGTTTTCCTGTTTAGCACAACAAGGAGGAAAAGCGTCTTACACCTTGATTTGTTACACTGAGTAAATATTAAGCTGGACCTCTGTACATTCTCAAAAGCCAGGCAATTTGAACTGGACAGGCATGTACAACAGCAACTAAGTTAGTTTTTCTCAAGGTGGATCAGTATTCATTATTAAAAACCAGATTTTATATAACATCCTTTAAAATGGAATCCTAATTTAATACAAATGTTAAGCTCTACACATACAATCTCTTAAAACTAAATCATGGCAATCTCTTAAACACATTTACTGTTAAAAAGAATGCTTTTCTATTTAAAGATGCATAGAAGAATACATATAAGGGGAAATATGTATTTTGGCAAAAAAACAAAGAAACCTGATACCAATCAATATAAATACATGACTTTTTTGTGGCATCCTAAGGGGCACAGGTTTGTATGGTTCCAGCATAGGAGTTACTCCTGTTTGTGGAAGGAACTGAGATTTACTGGATGCTCCTGCTGGAAGGTGAGGTCACAAAGCCCCGTCCCACCCTGGAGGAGCTTTTCAGGGGAACAGAGGAAGTTGCAGGAAGTAAGAGCCTCCCCATCCTTCTTCTAATGTGAGTTTTCAAATTATTGATATTTTTGACAATCAGCATGGACATTCACTTTTTAGTGAAGTCTCCTTTTCCCCCAATAACTAATGTTTAATGGAGCAGGTGCAAATTTGCAGCCAACCTGCACTGCATGGCTGAAGGTTTTGGATTATACTGCTGGTTTGTATAAAAGCTGTGTTTAGCTGCAAGTCAATATGCTTTGCTATAGAAACTAGTCAGTATGTATGTATGTATGTGCAGTAGACATGTGGTTTTCAAATAGGAAACTTGACTTAAGTTTGACATTTTTTCTTTACACTTTAATTAGAAATCAATCCACCCTTTTTCTAAAATGCTGACTATACATTAAACACTACTCTCCATTGCACTTTTATCCACACTCAACAAGCAAAGTTACTTAATTAAATTCTTATAGAGGCCGTAGTATACCAGCATCCACAAGTTTCTAGTGCTTCAATACACTACAAGAAACTTTCCAACAAGCAAAGGCAATGCAGAAAAACCCTATTACTGGCTATTCTACATGGTCACAAACAAAGCTGTGCATCATAGTGTAGATTTCAAGAATAAGAAGGCTTTAAGGCTGAAATTCGCTTTTACTATAAATTGCTAGGGATGCTAGAAAGCACATCCAAGTAGCATACACACACACACACATAAAAAAATTAAATATTCAACAACTGAGTCAGAGTAAGCTGCTTTGTGGAAGTTTTCTGTAGAGGCCAGCATTTCCACTATAATCCACTAAGGAGATTAAACACCAAAATAAGAGAATTCCCAGCTTCTCACTCATTAAATCCCCTGGCAGCACCAGCAGGAGGGGGGCTCTTCCACAACCCTCTTGGAACCTTCAGCATGCAGCATCCTGCAAGCAGAAAACCCTTCGAAGCCCCAAAGAGGCCTTTCAAAGACAGTGCACTTTGCTGCCCTGAAAGATAAGGCTACAGACCAGTGGATGTCTTTTCTCTAAAGCCTCTGTTCCTCCAGACAGCGTGTCTTCGTCTCTTCCAGACTCCCAAGGAAATACATAGTGCTATATGGTTTCTGTCAATGTAGTCAATTCCCCTCTGCAGTATATGATTCCATCACATGCCTGGCCTGAGAGGCGGGATGCAGCTCAAGGGTGAAACTGCCAGGGCTCCCATCACAGCCACCCCTCCTCACCCCACTGCAAAATTGTGGTTTCGGCCTTTGCTGCGAACCATCTATATTCAACACGACAATGGCTGCTCCCTGGCCCAGATTTTCGACTCTCCACTCTTGGCCTTCAGCCCACAGTCGCCCCCCCCCCAAAAAACCCCTCTGAGCACCTCGTCCTTTGCTTCCCCCTCTAATCCCTTCGCCTCCCCCCCCCCCCACCTCCAACCACCACCATCACTACCCAGCCAAGCTGCACGAGGCCTAGATAAAAGTCTCCTCCCCTGGAGCCCAGCCCGGGAGCAGCTCCAGCCTCGCCACCGCCACAATCTCTCCCAAACAGGTGTCTGTCTGACTCTCCGACCCCAGACGCAGCCGCCCCCCGCCCCTCTTCCTCCCCCTTCAGGCGAGACTGCGGGCCAGGACGAGGCGCCTGCCAGCAACACACACAAACACTCCTGCTCCTCCCCCTCCCCGCCAACCCGGGCAGGGGCTCCGGCCGCCGGGCCCCTCTCTCTGCCTGAGGAGCCGGGTGGGGGCCGGGAAGCGAGGCCTGTGAAGAGATAAGCACCGGGGGCTGAGACCTCGGCTTCTCTCCCTGCAATGAGAAACACACAGACGGGCAGAGAGAGAGAGAGACTCTGTCGGCGCACCGACTCCGAGCAAAGGCCGGGAAGGGGAGCGGGGAGGAAGCGCCGCGAGAGACTCACGTCGCTCTCCACCTCGATGTCATCGTTGTCGCTCATGCTGCCGATGGTGCTGCCGTCGCCCGGCCGAGCGGCTCGGGGGCTTCCCTGGCGCGCGCTGCGGGCCCAGCCGCCGAGAGCGACGAAAACAGCCCCCGCGCAGCGCAGCCAGAGCAACAGCGGCGGCAGCAGCAGCGGCAGCCTCCGCCTCCACCGTCGTCGTCTTCTTCGTCGTCGTCGTCTCCGTCTCCTCCTCCTCTAGCATCAACGGCACACGCACCTCGTACTGCACGTGACTGGCTGACCCCGCGCCGTCGGCTCGCCCTCACGACGTCGCCTCCTTCCCGCAAAGCATGCTGGGGGATGGAGTCCGCCGCGTCGTACTGCGCCGCAGACGCCGCGCACCTCCGAACTATACTTCCCGGAAGCCTCTAGGCAGCGGAGGGCCTTTGAGGTCACATCATGCGCTTGCGCAGTGCCTACCGAAGTGCATTGTGGAGGTCGTAGTCCTCAGCAAAAGAGGAAGGACTCTGCTTCCCGGCAGCCTAAGGAGGGGACACGTGGATGGGAGGAAAGCGAGCACGATCTATTTAAGCATCATCTGTCTCCTCCCTCCCCCCCGCCTCCTATTGACTTTTTTTTTTCCTTTAAAGAGCGAATAGCGTTATTCTTAGGAAGAGGAAACATAGCAGAAGGCCACTTCTGGCAGTTATCTACATAAGCCAAACTGCGTTATTTCAATGCAAGATATCAGCCAATACATGGAAGGAAACGAACCAAACGTTAAAAAAATGGTGACACTCAGAAACCACCGATGGGAGAATTTTGGTCTCCCTGGATTTTCTGTAACAAACTGGAAAGTTGTCTTACTTCAAAAAGGGGATTCCAACAGAATGGCTGAGTTTGAATTCATTTGTAGATCTGACACTCCGGCCCAATCGAATAAGAATGGCCATTTCATTGCCGAAAGTTGCTGCTGTTTCTAAGTGTTTATGATTTTTGTTTTCAGTTGTGTGTTTTGGTTTTTTTCCATATTTTTTAGGAAGGCTCTTCTACTCGATTACATTTGTGTAGCTGAGTTTACTATATTGGCAGGATCTGGGCTGCCCAGATGTAGAATGTTACCTGTAGTACTAGAAACCTCACACAAAACAGTAGACAAATGTACACGCAGACATTTGTTGGCAAACCCTAAACCGCCATACTGTGATAAGAATTTTGAGGTCTTAGATATATGTTAAATGTTCATAAGTGTACCAACCAAGCGCATACATAGATCAGCACAGGAAGACAGACCTGGAACCATTTTTGATCCCAAACTGTCCCAAACTGACCAAATGTTTTCTCTGCAAGGTCAAAGGAAAATGGGAAAGCCTCCCCATTGTCTTTTCCTTCACAAATCCTGTCTTAATGTCTGTGTTTGGATAGGGTGAGCTGTGACCTGACTTAGGAACTAAATATTTATCATTACTAAGTATTTATCATTACAAAAGACTGGCCAGGCTCCCCAGGGTATCTAATCAAGTAAGCAGGCAATCCAATACGTGACCATTAAACAGGTAACCTGTCAGAGGAGATAAGCAAGTCATTCAGATTTCTGTTTCAGACCACCTTTTCTGTTATGTGGGGGGTGGTCTTGAGCTCCAGAGCAGGGAATTTAAAATGTCCATATAAGGCCTTGTTCTGGGTTCTTCCTCCTTTCCTGCGTGTGAGGGGAGCACCCTGTTGCAACAGATCAATAAAGATCAGGCTTACTAGTTGCTTTGCTTCTCAATATTCTCTGGTTGGCCTCTGCTATTTTCTCCTACCAATAGGTAACCTATGTAAGGACTCTATATGGGCTCTTGGATACCCCATAAGGGAAAAAGGGCAGATTTTGTTTATACAAAAGTGTTTCATACAGTTAGTCTTCATAACCAGACTTCCCAACTGTCGTAGAAAATTTAGGGTTGGCTTTTGCACAAAAATATGAGTCACATTGCTCCACTCCACTCTGACCCTTAACCACCACTGCCATACAACACCCTTCAGGGAGATGTGGCCTCTGTGCTGAAAAAGATCTCCTACAACAATTTTAAGGTTTGTTCCCATATGGTATCAGTACAGATGAAGGCTGGTCTATAAATATTTTAAATAATAAACAAGCACATAGACAAATTGCTGCTGAGCTGCCTTTATAATTGTGAGGCCTGAGATTATGATGCAACATCCTCAGCTGTTGCCATTGGCTACAGACTATCTGTGACATCACAAAAGAACATGGCAACCTAGTGAATATAAATGTGGGCCTTTTACTCTTTCCCAACAGAACGCAGAAAGCATCAGCTGTGACATTCAGCATTGTCTGGTCTTTTTCCACATGGAGGATGTGAATTGGCAGATGGACAAATGTGATCATCTGGCTGTGGGATGCTATGGAGTGATAAGGCAACTTTACTTGATGAGCAGGATCACAGCTTGAAAGTGGCTGATATCCATGGCAAGGAGCTGACTGATGTCTGGTGATCTATGTAGCAAAAGCTAGCAGATATTGGTGGATGTAAGCTGGTGGAGTTCACATTTGGAAGCTCATGGGTGTCGGAAGGCCGAAGCAGGCTGATATTTGGGAATGTAAGTTGGTTGAAATTCACCTTCTGAAGCTGGTGGATGTTTGTGGAGTAAAGGCTGTTAGGATATTTCCGTTCCTCCTTAAAAAAGGAACAGGCTGTTGTGTGTCACAAGCTTGCGTACTTCCTGCTCACAGGGAGTTTCTGTTTTGTATATAGCCTTTGCTTCTGGCTGTTTCCTCGACATGAAAGCAAGCAGTCATGTTTTTCCTTTGTTCTGACCAACGTTGAATAAAGCTGTAAATATGCTCTTCTGGGTGCATCTTCTGTTGTGGAAACTCTGCAGAAAGGGTGTGCATGAGTCTTGGAATGTGTCTGAGGCTTGTGTCGCTAATTGACTGATGCTGTTCTACGGCAGATCGAGAGATTATCTGGAGACGACGTCTAGGCTGCCTGATGCCTTTGTCTCCCTGGCAGTATCCCAACAACAGGTTATGGGCCCAGCATGCTTCCGCTGCACCACTCTGCTTGAACGTGAATGAATGCAGAGTGAAATATGAGTGAATGTGTCTGCTGGAATTATTCTTGGATGTTGGTTATCTTATGCCTGTGTGTGTGTGTGTGTGTGTGTGTGTATGGAAGGTTTCAAATATGGTCATGTGAGTGTACACATGTGAAAGGAAACTGGTGGATATTCATGAACAGATGAAACCTGTGGAAGTTAGCAGGTAAATATTTTTCTATATACCTCAACCTGTAGTGTCTATTCTATCTTTTTTATTCAAAGACAGATAATGGAAGATCAAATACCTGAGTTTATTATGAGACCTGCCTCACCCATATCAGCAAACATGAAGGGTGGGCTGTAAATATTTTTAATAGTTTTTAAAAATTACTGCTGAGGTGTCCCCAGAATTTTCAGGCTCAGGGAGGCTGTGCTGATGCTGTTATCTACAGACTGCCTCTGATGTCACAAAAGGACAAGGGGCAGTTAATAGGAGAGCGGAGGGAAGAACTCCAAGAGAATGCGGCTGAAGGAAAGCTGGGGTAGGACCAGCTGGAGGCACAGAAGAGAAATCAGGGTTGGCTCCTTCCTGTCTACTTGAGTTGCCAACTTTTTGGTCTCTCCAGATTCCCATGCCTGTCACGCCTACACAGATGTAAAACATAGATGTGCCTTTCAATGAGAAGTCCTCAATCCCAAATAATTTTATTTGGAAAAGCCTAGGTTTGGAAAAGTTCTCCTTTCATTGAAATATATTTGCTGCATCTCTTAAGGCGTTTGCTTCAAGCGAAACTTTATTAATGTATTTTATCTAAAATCATTTAGAAACAGTTCCACCATTAAAAAAAATACAGTGTTGAATTATACAGTGTACAAAAACACTATAAACAACTAAAACAAAAATACAAATCCAATAAAACAGTAGTATAAAGGCATATTAAAAATGATAAAAACAGGTTTTGAGGGAACTGGAGCATATAAAAATAGGATCAGGGAAAGTGGGGGGGATCCTTTACAATAAAGAATATTCCTGGTGCTCACAATGGCTCACTGTCTGAGGCACGATGAGCAATGAAGATTTGCGTTTGAACCTCACCTCTGCACACACACACCCAGCTCAAGAGATTGCCTTGGGGAGGGTCTTCTTTCCACAGTGCCCCTACTTCTTCCCTGCCCCAAATATTTACAGTATTGCCTGATTTCCTTTCAACTGTCAGTGTTATGCTGGCGATTAAACTTGGGTCCTTGGACCAAGAAGACAGGACACTGTCTTGCATCCCTTCGGGCCACTGGACTACCTAGCTCAGTGTTGCCTTTATCTGGCTTTGCCAACATGTCCCTGCAGATGCCATGGTGCCCACAATGCCCTGCCAAGCTCCCCTCTGCCTCCCAGTTCAGGATTCAAAGTCTAAGCTTGAGGCTAACCAAGATTCTCTCCGTACTAGGGTTGTCAAACCCACAAGGCAACCTGAAATCTCCAGATGACTGACACCTGTCAAAGCCTCCTTGCACATCACTTCCCAAGCACCTGGCAGCCAGTCAGTGATGTGCAAAGTGCTTCCCATGTCCTGCACTCAGCACTTCCCAAGCACTACACACAGAGCTGGAAAAGCTGCCCTCTGCAGACTGTGACTGTATAAATTCCTCATGGAGAACCCAAGTCATACAGCCAATCATGTTGCATCTTTACCTGCCTTGCAGCTGACATCAGGTGTGAGGCAGGTGAGTGTAGTATGGGGAAAATAGACCTCATGGGCAAAATTGGGCCCTGGCTTACAACCAAAGAGCAATCACTGCACAGTGCTCAGGAACTGTGCAGTTGGAATTGCTAAGTAAGACAGCTGACACACAGCTGCTGTCAGTCAACTTTTATGCTGAGTACATTTTATCAACAGTTGAAGACAAAGTTCTTTATTGGTTTATCATGTGAGCACTGGGTGTCAAATGAGCAGGATCAATTTTGTTGCAAGGTCTTTAGTGGATAAACTTGCGTATTATCAGAGAGAGAATACCCACCAGCAATAGGGCCAACTGTGATAGGCCACAGAAACACCTTCAGGAGCCAAACTACACAGTAAAATAACTTCTGAAAAAGTACCAAGACTTTACTGCCATTTGTTTCTAAAGACTAAGAAAAGTTTGACGTAATCCCCCTTCTCCCAACCTCCAGGGGCTTACGCATCTAAAGCGTTGACATTTCGTACCTTGTACTTATTTCTCAGAATCCACCTAAACTTTTCCATAGGAAGATGCCTGGATATATTGTACCACCCACAGTCTGAAGCTGAAGATTACAAATCCCGCCACATATTAGGCAGGGGAGGCGTGAAGAACTTTTGTCAGCAAGTGTGCCTTTGAAGCTTCATTCTCTTCCAACTGTAGCTGAAGTGTCAGGAGCGAGGTAAGGAAATGGCTCAAACACGGCATGTGGTCCCAACAAAGTTGAAACATGATCAGAAAGAGGACTCAAGCGAAGGAGAGAGGCTGATGCCAAAGGCACCTGAGCGTCATGTCCCAACCCAGACAGGTGAGAAAAGGGCAGGCACTAGCCCACATTCTCTCCCCCTTCCCCTCCCAAGGCCTGCTCATAGGAACATCTGTTCCTTCGGTGAGGTCGATTACGGAGGCCACTGGGTTCCTCCCCTTCTGCCTCTTCCTCAGAGGAATCGCTCTCCTTATCCTCTTCCTTCTCAGAGCCAGTCTCGTCAGAGTTGTCATCGTCCATGTAGCGGTAGCCCCGCACCTTGTGACGGGGCTTGGGAATTTTGGGGAGGCGATGAGGGATCATCTGGGCTACTTTACGCTCCATCCACAGGTAAGATATTACTGCAGCTACCAGAGTAGCGAGCACGATGGATAACTTGGCCTAGAAGGAAGAGAGACTCCATCAGTTAACACAAAGGTCAGTTCTGCAGATATGACCTAGGCGAACTGTCACCTAGGCTCCTAGGTGCCATTCCATTAACCCTTTCTGCTCATTCCTTCAAGTTCCTTCACAACACTACTGGCTTTAGATTTATTCTCTGTTATCCCCAGGCCAGAGGAACTCTCCTCCTTTCAAAGTCATCTTCATACACCACCAAGAGCCAGAGAGGTCAAAGAATTCATGCAGTGCCAGACTTCCCACTAACCTTCATGGGCAGTCCAGACCAGAGATAAACAACGAAGATGGCTATGGCTTGCCACCAGTGATATATGGTGAAGACAAAGTCCTGACGCTCCTTGTCTTCATAAAGTATCCCCAGGAGTGCTGTAGGGAAAGGGCAGGGGACAGGGATACAGCAAATAGATTCAGAGACTATTAGCTTTCATTGCCTATCTTATTCTTCACAATCGCCCTTCACCCATATGTGTGTGTGTATGCGCGAACATGCTAACCCTTCATGATTCTGAAGAAGCAGACTGTAATCCAAGAAATCTTACGCCATAATAAATGTGTGAAGCCTTCTAAGGTGCTACAAGACACTGCTGCGTTATTTCTGTTGTTCTCAGTACAGACTAGTATGAAAGGTTAGGAAAATAATGCATCTTATAAAATGCTCCCCTCCAAAATGTGTAACAAACCATGGAAAAGTATCTTGGGGGCAGTTACTAGGGGTGCTCACGCATGACCAGTCTATAATGCATGTAAACAAAGGAGCTGCACACTCACAGTTGTTGACATGTAATGTTCAGCGGTGTGCACAATAGATCAACAAGCAGACAATGTTTCACATAGACACTTGTACAGATGGAGAAACCACTTGCATCTGTGTTGAGTGCCATGTGTGAACAAGCCCATTATTTTGCTTTACTAGTGATCAATGATGCCGTCAAGGGAGACTGAAGTTCACGGAAGACACTACCTGCCATTCAAACAGTTAGAATCGAGCCTCTTCCAGGTAACCAGCATCTATCACACCATTTCAGAGTTGTTACCATGGTATTGTCCAGCTCAGCTTGCTGTACCTCCTAGTCCAGAGGAAACCAAGGTGATGTCCTCCAGATGTTGTTGGACTCCCAACTCCTATCATCCCCAGCGATTGACCATGCTAGCAGAGGCTGATGGGAGTTGAGAGTCCAAAAGCAGGACACAGCATTGGCTACTCCTGTCCTAGTCTGTGGAAGGTACAACAGCTACTACATCAAATGCAGGCACTGTTTGCAGCCTCTGCTTCGCATCCAGAAGGTCCCAGGTTCAATCCCAAGCATCTCCAGGTAGGATGGGAGAGAACTGTGGCTGAAAGCCTTGGGAGTTGCTGCCAGTCACGGTAGACCAGGGTTTCCCAAACTTGGGTCTCCAGCTATTTTTAGACTACAACTCCCATCATCCCTAGCTAGCAGGACCAGCGGTCAGGGATGGTGGGGATTGTAGTTTTTTTTTAAAAAAAGCTGGAGACCCAAGTTTGGGAAACACTGCCATAGACAATAGTGAGGTAGACAGACTGATGATCTGACTTGGTCTAAGGCTCCGACACCAAAGGGGTATTGTTTTACTCACAGCTGAGGCCTGTCTTGTTGAGGGCACTGCCAAGACCCCAGAGTGCAGCTACCAGATAGAGCAGGGCTTCTTCGCCTAAGCTACGGGCCTGAGGCGCCCAACAGAAGAGGCCGATCAAGAGGATGGCATGGACCAATGCTCCGGCAAGCAGGGGAACTTGGCGAGGCAGACACAGCATAGAGAGACCCAGGGTGGAACAGACAGCAGAGGAGAGTCCATAAGCAGTGAGGATGTACGCCATGCGCTCCAGGCCAATGGAGCAGACACCATAGTTCTGGGAAGTGGAGATGAAGGACCTTTTGGTTAGCACGGAGGTACTTGGGTGCCCAGCCCTTCCTGTCTCCAAACCTGGGAGGACTTCGCATTACCAGGGTGAAGCCAGTGCAGAAGAAGACCACCTCAAATCCACTGTAGATGAAGAAGACAATGAGGTGGCGCAGGCGGTAGTCCCGCATGTGCTTGAAAGGCAGCTGGAAGATGTTGCCCCAGCCAATGCTGCGCAAATCTATCTCCTCTGTGGGGCGATAGGCTGAGCCACACAGAAGCAACACCTGTGGAAACAGAAAGGTGTGGCACTGAGATATCAGAAGCTGGGAAAATATGACCAGGGCTCTCCCTGTACTCTCCTTGTTAAAAGGAGGAATGGGGGCACCCGTAACCTTCCACACGATTGCAGAACTCAGCCCCAGCCAGCATGGCCAATGGTCAGGGATGATGGAAGCTGCAGTCCACAAATTCTTATAATTTTTAGGGCCACAGATTCCCCATCTCTGCTGGGAATGTTTAAGCATAATTTCCTGTATTGTCCCATCACCTCCCCTGCCAAACATAAACATTGGCAGCAGCCAATGATGTGAGGCAGAGAAATATGAAACAAGATGACATCAGAAGTCATCAGAAGTATTACAGATGGGGCAAAGAGAATTAGCCATGGGGCTGCTGTTTTCAATGGCAACCCAGTATCCATATTAATTCTGCCCCTTGCAGGGTAAAATAAAGAAATGGATCACATTTACATAGACCAGAGATTTTGTTCATTCATCTCATTGAACCTCATTTCCACCTATGTTAAGGGACAATTTTGATATGGCTGTATCTTTGCGTAGTACCACTTGAAAGCTCTTACCTGGGTCCACAATCCATGTGGCAACAGCAGCAGCAGCAGCAGCAGCAGCAACAACTCTTACCCTATGCTCCAGCCCATAAAGGTGGAACACTCATACCCAGCTAGGTAAAGACAGAGGCAATCCTAGTGTGTGGCTGCTGCAGATATACAGGTCAATGCACTGATTCATAGTAACATTTCTGGCTGGGACATTTTCCTCAACCTGCCTAGAATGCAGCCACATAACCTTTACAGTCAAGAGACAATATCCTTCTGAATACCAGGTGCTAGAAACAGCAGGAGGGGACCGTGCTGTTATGTCCATGTTCTGCTTGCAGGCTTTCCACGGGCAATTGGTTAGCCTATGTGAGAACAGGATGCTGGACTAGTTGGGCCACTGGCCTGATCCAGCAGGCTCTTCGTATGTACGTAGGGGGTTCAAGAGGATTGCACTATCACGTGCACAATGAACCCATTTGCTTTGTATGTGATTTACCTGCCAACTGTGTTACACATTTTAGGGGCAGAGGAATCTGGGTTGCAGAATGTATTGCTTTTACTACTGATTTCATGATGACCACAAGCAGGGTGAGTTAGTCCATGCCTTTGCCCTTGTGCTTTTTTTGTCCCTAGCTTCATACCAGGAGCATGGAGAGGAAGGCCACTCCCATGAGCACACTCTCCACCGTGATGAGCTCATTGCTGCGTGGCAGCTTCTGCAGAACCGTGGTGTTGAACCCTGTGAGAATCCCATGGCTCTTGGTCCCTGCAAGGAAAAAACCCAGCACTTTCAGAGACCACAGGCCTAGTTGGGAAAGGGTCCCCAAAGATTAGGATCATGGGTATAAAGGGCAGGGGTGGGAACACTTATTGCCCAGAGGTGGCCATGTATGGACAGTAGGAAGTTGCATGCCAATGGATGAGGCTGGAGCCAGCAGTTGGGAAGGCCTAGACCATTCACTGACTCACTTGCTCCAAGACACTCCCAAAGAAATTTCTCCAAATCCCTCCATCTTCCTATTTTCCCCATTCATTTTTTTCATTAACTGCACAGCTGATTTTGTCTGGTAACCCAACCTCCTCCCAATACATAGACAGGTAACTTTACAACAAATTCCTCTTTCCATCTGCCCCACCCCCAAGATCTCAGAGAGGCAACTTATATTAAGCTCCATTTGCTCAAGGAATGGGAGGTGGAGGTAAATGGCTACCTTACAACAAGTCGGCCAGCAAAACACCTCTTCTGCATGCAAGACAGATGCTCTACCCACTGAGCTACAGGCCCTCAGCCAGGATACTCACCGCAGTGCTTTACGCTGAAGAGAGTGTGGTTCAAATCAGAGAGGTGCCCCTTTATGAAGAAAAACATGGGAAACTGGGCACAGACAAAGCTCAGCTGGAAAACAGGGCGAGAGAGAATGCAAGATAAACCAACTGTGGGCAGGAGAGAGAGAGAAACCCAACAAGTGCAGAGAATGAGAGGGTGTCCCGTCACTGAACTACAGTGGTGCCTCGCAAGACGAAATTAATCCATTCCGTGATTCTCTTCGTCTAGCGGTTTTTTCGTCTTGCGAAGCAAGCCCATTGACAGCTTAGCGGATTAGCGCTATTAGCGGTCTAGCGGCTTTTAGCGATCAGCTGAGAAGCGGCTTATCAGCGGAACAGCTGATAAGCGGCTTAGCGCTTAGGGAAAGGGCAGAAAAAAGCGAGGAAAAAAACGCGGGAACTCGCAAGATTTTTTCGTCTTGCGAAGCAACCCCATAGAGAAATTCGTTTAGCTTAGCGCCTCCAAAAACGGAAAACCCTTTCGTCTAGTGGGTTTTTCGTCTTGCGAGGCGTTCGTCTTGCGGGGCACCACTGTATATCACCGACGGCTGCCATTTCCCAACAGACAAGGAGCGACAATGGGGAATACACACACATCCCACTCCACCCCAAAGGTGCATGAAAAAAACCCTTTTAATAGAGCTCTCACATAGAAGATGGCGTAAAAGACAGTCTGGAAGCCAACAATGTAGGAGTTGTAGGCCCCACGTGGTGCCCTTTGCTGCTCCTGGACATGTTCCAACTTGTAGTTCGCATATTCATAGTACTTCTGTGCCATCCTGTTGAGGCAAGTCGAACATATCAGATGACCAGGTGAGTGCAACCAGCTGCCCACCTGCTCTCTCCAGGACACACTCTGGGCCAGGCTAGGGAGCCTGTGGCACTCCAGATTTATTTGTTTTATTCATTTATAAAATTAACATGTATACACTGCTACATCACAAAAATACATCAAAGCACGACCGAATGAAAACCATACAATAAAAGCAAAACAAGTAAAAAACGAAGGTCAGTACAGTCGTACTTCAGAAGTCGAATGGAATCCGTTCGACTTTCAAAACGTTCGTGAACCAAGGCACGGCTTCCAATTGGCTGCAGCAAATCGGAAGCTGCAGAAACCACAACAGACATTTGGGTTCCAAAGAACGTTCGCAAACTGGAACAATCACTTCCAGGTTTGCAGCATTCGGGAGCCAAAACGTTTGTCTCGCAAGGCGTTCAACTTCCGAAGTATGACTGTATGTTTATTTATGCTGTGAGATGCTCTCACCACCCCTATGCAGGCTGTGGATGATGGGAGCAAGAGTCTAAGGACATCTGGAGGACCACATGCTCCTTATACCTGCTGTAACATTCCTCCTCCCATGGAAGCTGCCAATAAATGCTTCTGCAGGTTGGTGCAACCAGAACACCCAAAACCTATTTACCACACTGACGATGGAACATCTCAATGCCAACACCAGTCGGGAATTCACAATATTGTTAAGGAGAGTCGCTAAGTGACCAGAATGGTACTTATGTATGGTAAGGGCCATGCAAAGACACTCGGGGAGGTCTTTCAATCTAGTGTCTTTCCCTTCAGCAACAGGCTCACCGGGTGACATAATTGCCCATGGAGGCCCAGAGAGGTATAATGGCAGCCCCGATGGCCACGGCCGATGGCACCAAGGTATAGTAGCGTTCCCAGTAGTTGGTGGAGACAAAGAGTGTGTAGACACCCACGGCCAAGAATAGCATCCATTTGGTGCCAAAGAATCTGGAAAGACAGAAAAAAATAGGTCTGTGTTCTAGGCAGGGCGAAATGTTTTAACAACTGTGAGATTACTTGTGTTCTAGCTACCTCAAGGACACAGGATTCAGGTTTTTTCACCCCTTCCGAAAGAATGGTGCATCCACACTGAGGATTTTTAGCACTGCCCACTGATTGTTCTCACACTATAAGCTACATAATCTTCTATGCTTCAGAATCTGCATTCCCCCCATCTCTTGTCATGTTTTTGCTCACTTTTGGCAGGGTAAAGTGTGAGAAGTCTACAAGAAAACCCCTAGCTTGGCACACCCAAAATTTGTATTCCAGGCACAACTCCCCCCCCCCCAACAAAAAAGTATGAATAGCATGAAAAGTATTCAGAGGGGGTGATCAGGAAGTCAGAGCAGAGGAATACCTGATGAGCATTGGAGTGTAGAACAGGGCAACAATAGGTGTGACATTGATGCCCATCAGCATCTTGCTGTCAATGTTCTGTAGTTCCAGGTTGCTGTATTTCACCTCTCGGTACGTCTCGTCATAGTGCAGGATGAGCTGCATCTGCAGCAAGCCTAAGGGAGATGACAGGGGCACTTAAGAGTTGGCACAACCTTGTTCAGTACAGGTACCACACTGCTAAACTAGGTCCCCACAAACCCAAGGGGAAAAAAGCTAACAATGGCTGATGAAGGCTCTTCTCTCCAAGCGGAGGGAATATTCAGAGATTGCACCAGGGCTGCAAGATACAGTCATGTTCAGAAACAGAGCTGACTTGTCCAGGATCCCTCTGCTTACTTCCTCAATGAGTTCCAACACCACACTGAGACCCACACCATCCAACAGGACCAAGTGGGTGAAATCGTTAAAAAGACACCCGTTTTAATATACTCTTGGAAGGTGAGGCAGAGGCCCAGGTTTCATCAGGATGTCAAGCATCATAAGCTGCTTCTCCTCCCTGCCACTGGATCTGCTCCTTCTAGATTGGCAGGATGATGCCATTCTGTTATTCTGCTGCAGAGGAATAGTAGGATGCAACTTGCACATCCTGCTCCTTCACAACAAGGTAAGGTCCAAAAGCTTTTGATCTGAATCAAATGTGCAAAATGAAAATGAAAACAGATAGTGCTTCCTCTGGGACTATGCCACCAGAATGCACTTGTGAGGAAGGCAGCATATTTTTAGTGCTCCCACATAAAGATACACGTGCAGTTCCCTAAACAGTGTTGCCTCCATTAATTACCATGTACAAGGACCATGGAAGTGAAGAGAGGTTTCAAAACAGTGTTGTTTGGTGGACTGAGCCCCTGAAAACCAAGCAAATCAACACCTGTAATCCCAAAGGGTCTTTATGAACTACAAAGTAGCACTTTCCACCATTTTATGAAGTAATGGGTGTGCTACATGCAACGAATCACCACTAGAGATTTAAGTTTGCAACAGGTCACCATTTCGGATTTAATTTTATCGCAGCAAACCAACACTTCTCTGTTGGGTTGCAACTTCAGCTTCAATTGAAAGAGGAAATAAAGGTTTCACCCAAGCAGATGTTGCAATCCTGGCTTAGAGACCAGAAATATTGCAATCGTAACAATTGTGGCGCTATGTAAGGAACCCACGGCATCATGTCCTAGGCTGGTATAAAATAGCTGTGGTCAGAACCACAGGAAAAGCACTGAACTGTCACAGGACTGGATCAGCCGCTGAAAACAAAGATAGGGAACCGAACCACAAGAAACAGACAGGCAAGAACACAAAAAGAGCTCATCCGGATCAGACCAAAGGCTCATCTAGTCCAGCATCCCCTTTCCTGTAGTGGCCTCTGGGAAGGCCATGAGCAGAACATGAGCACAACAGCACTTCTCTACTCGCCTTCCCAGAAATGCTATTCAGAAACATGCTGCCTCTAGTCCTGGAGGTGGTTATGTAGCCATCATGGCTAGTGGCCACAGATACACTTATCCTTCATTCATGTGTTTAATCTCCTTTGAAAGCCATCCAACATGGTGGTGGCCATCACTACATCTTGCAGTAGCAAATTCCAGAGTTTAATTATGCACAGTACGAGGAAGTACTTCCAATATTCAACTTCATTGGATGGCTCCAGCTTCTAGTATTGAGAGATGCAGAAACATCTGCCCATTCCAAATGGTTGTCAACATGTATCTGCTCTACATCTCAGCAGGCTATAACCTCCCTATGGTTGCGGAGTCCTGCTGATCATCCACTTTAGCCAACAGATCCTGGAGTTTCCCATCCAGCTGCCTCGTCCTTCCATGCCTCACTATACCACTATAGTAAATTTGGAAGCTGCAAGTTGCCTTGAGACATCATTCTTTCAACCATTTATATACCGCTTAATTTCAACAACTTCTAAGTGATGTACAAGAAGCGCAATATAATGCAAACATAAATCTTGTTAAAATGATAAAACCAGAATTCAGCTAAAATGCCAGACACAATATATTTTTGAAAAAGTCTTCAGTCGGCATAGGAAGTTCAAAAGGGCGGGATCCTGCCTGATCTCAACTCTGCAAAATTAGGTCCACAATGTTGGATGCACAGTTCCTAATGGATACAAGCCATGTATCTGAACCATAGGGGAATACTAACAGTTACTCCCCTTGAAGATCATAGAATAATAAAATTGTAGAGTTGGAAGGGGCACCAACGGTCATCTAGTCCAACCCCCTGCAATGCAGGAATCCCAGCTGAACCATCCATGACAGATAACCACCAAACCTCTGCTTAAAAACCTCCAATGAAGCAGAGTCCACAACCTCCCAAGGGAGTCCATTCCATGTCAGTGATCAGGCAGGGATTTCAGGGATCAAATTATTTCAAAAATAAAGATAAAATAGCTGGTGGGAAAGTCTTTTCGGAAGGCAGCCCTGGGAACTGCAGTTTTCACGACACCCACTTTTACACTTTGCCCCTGAATCTTGGCAATGGATCAATATGACCAGAAAAAAGTTAGCCACACCTGACCTAGAGGTATGGCTGGACTTGCAGGCAGATGAGCATCTGATGGAGACTAGGCTATGGAGCAGGAGAGGAAGACAATGAAAGTGTGGCATACCTAGAAAGACCCCATAGGTCAGCATTCCTCCCAAGCTGGCTGCCAAGAGGTTCTTGATCACACCAAAGCGCTTGCGGCGGAAGTACTTGCTCTCCTCCTTCTCTTCGTCATACTCGGCGTGAGCCCCCACAAAGTCATCCAGCTAAAGACAGAAGGATCACATGGGGGTTAAGAGAAACACCCTGGTAAACTCGCCCCCCCCCCATAGCAGAGAGCCAGCATGCCACATATCTCAGAGAGGTAAAGGTAAAGGGACCCCTGACCATTAGGTCCAGTCGTGGATGACTCTGGGGTTGCGGCACTCATCTCGCTTTATTGGCCGAGGGAGCCGGCATACAGCTTCCGGGTCATGTGGCCAGCATGACTAAGCCGCTTTTGGCGAACCAGAGCAGTGCACGGAAACGCCGTTTACCTTCCCGCCGGAGCGGTACCTATTTATCTACTTGCACTTTGACGTGCTTTCGAACTGCTAGGTTGGCAGGAGCAGGGACCGAGCAACGGGAGCTCACCCCCTCGCGGGGATTCGAACTGTCGACCTTCTGATCGGCAAGTCCTAGGCTCTGTGGCCTACCCACAGTGCCACCCGTATCCCATCTCAGAGAGAGAGAAAGAAATGAGGGCCACTGTGAGGTAGTGGATAGAGTGCCAGACTAGGGGCTGGGAGACCAGGTTTCAAAGCCCCACTTGGCCATGAAGCTCACTGGGTGACCTTGAGTTAGTCTCTGCCTCTCAGCCTAACCAACCTCACAGGGTTGTTGTGGGGGTTAAATGAGGAGGCAGGCAACCATGTTCACCACCTTGAGCTCCCTGGACAAGAAAGCAGGGTATAAATGCAATAAATATGTTTAGGGAAGTTTTTAATGGTTGATGTTTTAACGTGTTTGTAATATTCTGTTGGGAGCTGCCCAGTGTGGCTGGGAAGGCCCGGCCAGATGGTCTGGTTTTAAGTAATAAATTATTATTATTAAAAGAAATAAAAAGGCCATGACTTAGGGTGAGGAAGGCACTGCTAGAGAGGGCTGTTCTCCATTCCAAGGCTGTTTTTTTAATTACAGTGGTACCTCGGGTTATATACGCTTCAGGTTACAGACTCTGCTAACCCAGAAATAGTACCTCGGGTTAAGAACTTTGCTTCAGGATGAGAACAGAAATCGTGCAGCGGCAACGGGAGGCCCCATTAGCTAAAGTGGTGCTTCAGGTTAAGAACAGTTTCAGGTTAAGAATGGACCTCCGGAACAAATTACGTACTTAACCCGAGGTACCACTGAATTATTATTAGGCTGCTGAGAATAAGTGGTATGCACGTGTTCTTGCACGCATGAAGAAGAGCCAGCATACATGCCCAAAATAAAATTTTTAGCATGTTGATGTGGAGGGGCTTTCCCCCTTCCACATCAAAGAAAGCAAGCCCCTGTTATCCTCATCTTATCCTCACAACAACCCTGGGAGGTAGGCTAGGCTGAGTGAGCGAGCTCCATGACCTACTGAGGATGTGAAACCTGGTCCTAGTCTGACACTCTCTAACCACTGTGCAGAACTGATCGCATTCTTAAACGCACTGAAAGACAATTTCCATCCATTATGAATACTTTGCTGGGGAGTGAGAAGTGCTTCTTACCTGAACCTCAGGGCCATTCAGGATAGGGCCGTTTATAACGTCGATCCCCTGGCCGTCGGGGGGCGGCCCGTGGCCCGGCGCCTCTTC
The DNA here is from genome assembly GCF_964106915.1 of Podarcis gaigeae. NCBI lineage: Eukaryota > Metazoa > Chordata > Lepidosauria > Squamata > Lacertidae > Podarcis > Podarcis gaigeae. Next base: position 84,171,151 of record NC_139678.1, on the reverse strand, counting down.
GTACACATTGCCACCTGCAGGGAACACGCGGCGAGGAGAAAACGAAAGCTGAGCACTCCGCGCCTCCCTCTCCCTTCCCCCGCGGCTGCAAACTCCGCCGCAGACTCGGGGGTCCCGGAGCAGTTACACCAGCAGCACCCCTTTTTAAAAAAGAGACACCCCCCCACGTCTAGACCACGTCAGGTTTTCTGCTTGCACCGTTTTACGGCTTACCGGGCAAAGAGAAATACACGAATATACAAACGGAAGTAATAAATAACGAAATCTTTCCTTCATCGGCAGTGACACCGATTTCGCGCCGGGACAGGTAGCGGTTACGCTCGCTCCACTTTGGGAGAAAGGATGCTAAGGTAAGGAACGTCAGAAAGTTGTGCTAGGATAAAACGGGGTTCTAGGAAAGAGAGGGCGCTTCTAAAAGCACACGAAGGGGAAGCGGCGCAAATTCCCGGGTTGTTTCCCCCACCCATCCCGGATCCTGATCCAGCTTCCCCTCCCACGCAAGGGTCAATGACAGTATACCTGGTTCCATGGCAGCTCCAGAGGCGTCACTGCTTCTCAGAAAGTGGAGGGTTCGCTGCGCTTTTCCGGCTCCACTGGGGTGGGCGGGGTGGAGAAAGGGAGGGGGCGAGCTCTTAAAGAGGTAGGAGTATCAGAAAGGCGAGCTAGGGGGGGGTGGATCCTATACGTATGTTATATTATACACAGTAAGCGTGTGTGCGTGTGTGCAAAGCGGTTTCTGTGCTTGCTCTACTTAAACGGCTGCATTAAAACATTGAAATAGTTCGCCCAAAATACTCTTGATACATCGGGGAGCAGATTACTGTACTACTACTACTACTACTACTACTACTTTTAATACAGGTACTTACAACAACCGACTTTAAAAAGGCACCTACTCTTCTTTCCCATCCATTTCTGCAGCCTAGATGTGCCTTGCGAATATAGATATATAGATACATGATATAGATATGGTTAGAACGGTCATAAAATTAAAACAATAACAACGCAGGAGGCATGGGATGGAGGAAGAATGGGAGGAGAGTAAGATGTTGCAGTGGAGTCAGTTGCAGCACCCTAGAGCTGTGCGTCTCTCGTTCTCTTTTATCACAGTACCTTGACTACTGCAGCAACTCAGCCCCACTAGTCTTCAGGAACAGTGGAACCAGGCTTTCTCAACCTAGGGTCCCTATACATTGTGGGGCTACAACTTCCATCATCCCTGACCTCTGGTCCTGCTAGCGAGGGATGATGGGAGTTGTATTCCAACAACACCTGGGGACTCAAAGGCTGGATTTTAACTCATTCTCTTCCCCTGTGATAGGGTCCGTGCTCACAGTCCAACATTCCTACTTTCTTCTGCAGTAGGCAAAGCAGTGTGGACAGCTCCCAGGGCAGGATAATTCCTACCCCATCCTATATCAAACAGTTTACTGTAGAGATGAGCACATATTAAAGCAGGACATCTAACTGGCTGGCAGCTGTCAGTTCACATCTGCACCAGCCAGTATGGCCAATGGCCAGGGATGATGGGATCTGGAGTCTAGCAATATCAGAAAGGCACAACATTTGCTTTCTCTGTAATAGAGAGATGTATGCTGCAAGGCTCAACCATTTTTCTCAAAGTGAGACTCAGCAATAAAGCTTTGTTTTCTCCTCCATTTCTCAATTCCTACCCCCTTCACCCCTCCCAAAGCCAAATCTCTCATTCCTTGTAAACATGTAATGCAGGAGCCCAAGTAATCGGGACATATTATACTAAATTCATTTCCTGTCCTTCAGGCAAATCTAATTTAACGTCATCACTGGGGTTCCTAGAAGAGTTATTGTAGCTTTAACAAGCAAAAATCCAACAGGCTAAATTCTCTCCAGTGTTGCTTTATACCAAAGGAAAGTTTTGCCTATAGAGTATCTTGCTATTATATTCAAGCATGGGAGTCCATGCCAGAAAACAAAGGCACCCGCTAATCTGGCATGCTCACTTCTTCACTTGGCCTGTGACACATAAGGATTGTTGCCACAGAGAAAGGCTGTAGCCTCCTCTTCTTCCCTAAACCTTTGCTTCTGCCTTCTGCTCCATGTGCACCTGATCACAGCCCCTTCCTTCCCCTTTTCCCTTGCTGGGCATGCAAATAGGTCTGAAAGGGGACAGGGGTGCTGATGCAATGGCTGCTGATGACATGGTCTATTATCTTCCCCAATCTTTCTGTTTTCAAAAGAAAGCTGCAAAAGATGAAGAAGAGGAGGTAGAGAAAGAGACCTGCAGAGATGTGAGGCATTCTTTAAGATGCTGCAGTCTTATTATATCAGTTGTGGGGTGAGCAGGTCCAGTAAGGTCTAGCAGCAGGCCTCCCTACTTGGCCCCTGAGCCATTTCAGTCAAGCCACACTCACCTGACCTACATCAGACATCATATATGATATATGTGTGGGGCAGGCAAAGACATGGCTCCCTGCTGAAAAGGGAGGTGTCCAGGCACCACTGATCATCTGATTGTTGGTATTGGCAAAGCCCTGCCAACAATCAGGTGATAAGTGCTTGCAAAACCCTGTGCCTTTGCTAGGGTGGTTTGATTTCAAGTCACACAGGCAAAGGGAAACATCATGGGGATGTCAGGTGGTTGATAAATGGGCATCCTGCCCACCTGTCAAAAGTGGCCAGTGGGGGTTGGGGGACCTAAGCGTCTAGCCCACTGTGTGTTCCCCACCCCAGTAAAGACAGTACAGACAGAGGATTCTTCTTCGACACAAAGGATTCAACTAAAGTTTCTTCTCCATTCCGTCTTCCCTACATTCAGCTATCATAAATCCCAGGATAATATGAATAAAATGTGATTTTTTTTAACAAGGGAAAGAGAACGGCTATCTGATGAATGTATCTCACAGGGATCCTGAGTGAGTTCACAACAGTGAATAATGACACTTCTGAACATGTGGAGCTCAGCTTTTTGCGGACTCTACAGGCACCTGCAAGGGTGAGTAGGTGGAAATGGCTCATATAGGTTTCATTTTCTCCAAGTTCCATTTCTCCTGTGTGTGCTGCACACTCCCCAAGTTCCCTTTTAACTTCTGCTTTTAAGCACAGTCATTCTCAAACTTTCGTTTTCAGTTCTGTATACTTTGTAGGCAAAGTGATAAAAGGCTTTTGTGCACATTTTATTTCAACACATTTTTTTTTATTTGTAAGTTGCACTTCCTCTGAAAGATACCAGGGTGATGTACACCAAACATATGAACAAAATGCAATAGAATAGTGCTAAGCACACAAACATAAACAAGTTGCAGATCATTTAAAACAGCAATTCATATACTGTACATATTGCAGATGATGAGTGCACCTCCTATCTATCAACTTGTGAAACCCTGGACAAATAAGCATGAACGGTTGGTGTCTGAAACCCAACAATGTGAAAGACAGACACATTGTGGCAACCTGGGGTGCCTTGAATGATAATCAGCAGTGCCGCGGGCAACACTGGCCTCTGTCCCTCTTTCCTTCCCTCCTTGCGTCTCTGCCTCCCAAAGGCTTGCACAGCTGTTTGTTGCAGCAGCCCTGGCTACAAGCTCCTCTGGCAAATGGGGCCTGTGGGGCTGGCCAGGGGGTGCTTCCCAGGCCCCTGTGGGGCAGTGTGAGGAGGCACCTCTCTTTGGGGAAGTGGGGGGGGGCAGCTCAGAGACCAGAGGCAGCAGCAGCATCTGAGGGAACATTCCACAAGGGAGGGTGTTTGAAAAGGGGTGAAGGTCTAGTCTCAAGTCTGGAGTCCCCGTACCAGAGTTGGATAGAAATGAGAAAAAGAGGAAAGGGAACCAAGGGAAACTCCCAAAATCTTTCGACAATCTTAAAGTGAATTTAGACTTAATAGATATTTGGAGATAAAAAAACCCAAGAATGAAACAATTCACACACTTCTCAGAACCTCATTAAAGCTGGGGTATAATTGATCAGATATGGATTTCAAGAGAACTATCGATAAGAACAATGAAATGTGAAATCCAACCCAGAACCCTCTCGGACCACAACCCAATTGTATTGGAAATAAAAGGTAAAACAATAGGCCCATATAGATGGAGAATGAATGAATATCTATTCGAAATTGATGAAATAATAGAAAAGGCAAAAAACACCCTGAAAGAATATTTCGACACAAACTTGAATAAAGAAACAAAAATCGATATAGTTTGGGATGCGAGCAAGGCGGTACTAAGAGGATTTTTAATCCAACAGAATAAATATAGGAAAAAAACTAAGAGAATCAAAGAAAGACGAAATACTTAAACAATTAAGAGACTGCGAGGGGAAACTAACAGCAGATCCAAGGGATGAGAGGACCAAACAAATTGCTAAAGTGTTACAGATAGAATATTCGACATTAATAAACCAAGAAGTAGAATGGAGAATTAAATCAATGAAGCAAAAGTATTTTGAATCTGCCAATAAAACGGGGCGTTTACTGGCATGGCAATTAAGAAAAAGGAAAAACCAGAATATAATTAACAAAATCAAAATAGAAGAGGAAATAATAGAAGACCCCGGTAAAATAGAGGAAAAATTCTTACAATTTTATGAAAATCTTTACAAAAAGGAAGATGAAGACGCTGTAGAAATAGAAAAGTATTTGGGAAGGAATAAGAAGGAGCAATTGAAGGACGACGAAAAAACATATTTAAATAAATCAATAACAATAGACGAGGTTAAGGAAGCAATTAAAAAAATGAAGCCAGGGAAAGCACCAGGACCGGACGGCCTGTCACAAAAATACTATAAAGTTTTAGAAGAACATCTGGCTCCGGTCCTCCGTGATGTAATGAACAATACCCTACAAGGAGGAGGGATACCTAACTCTTGGAAGGAAGCCTATATAACGCTAATCCCCAAACCAGAGTCGGATAAATTAGATATTAGAAATTATAGACCGATTTCACTACTCAATAATGACTATAAGATCTTTGCGGAAATAATGGCCAGCAGGCTCAAAAAATATCTATTAAAAGCTATCCATAAAGACCAAGCTGGATTTCTACCAAATAGATATCTAAAAGATAATGTAAGACATATAGTGAACGTCATCGAGTACTTGGAATTTAAGAGTGATACCCCTGCAGCCTTAATTTTTATTGATGCCGAAAAGGCATTTGACAATGTATCTTGGTGTTTCCTACTAAAGTGCATGCAGGGAGTCGGAATGGAGGGGCCATTTATGGAAGGCATAAGGGCAATTTACTCGGGACAGAAAGCCAAGATGATTATTAACAACAACTTAACTAACTCGTTTGAGATCACGAAGGGCACAAGACAGGGTTGCCCCCTGTCTCCCCTCTTGTTTATTATGATGTTAGAAACAATCACAAATAATATAAGGGAAACCCCGGAAATAAAAGGAATTAGTATTGGAGAGAAAGAATACAAACTAAAAGCCTACGCAGATGATTTGGTAGTAACATTAAGAGACCCAGTAGAGCATTTGGATAAACTTATGGAGTTGCTGGAAGAATTTGGGAAGCTGGCTGGCTTTAAACTGAATAAAGCTAAAACCAAGATGTTAACAAAAAATATATCGGAAGATCAAAGAAACCAGATTGAGCAAAAAACGGGAATAAAAGTAGTGAAAAAGGTGAAGTATTTAGGCATTTGGATTACTACGAAAAATATAAATTTAGTGGAAGATAATTATATAAAGACCTGGAAGGAAATAAAAAAGGATTTGGAGATCTGGAGCCGGTTAAAGCTCTCATGGTCAGGGAGGATGGCAGTAATCAAGATGAGCATCCTTCCAAGGCTGCTGTTCTTATTCCAAAACATCCCGGTAATTAGGGGAACGAAGTTGTTTAGGGACTGGCAGAAAACCCTGTCCAGATTTATTTGGCAGGGGAAAAGAGCAAGAATTAAATTCAAATTGCTTACAGACTGAAAAGATAGAGGAGGGTTCGCAGTTCCAAACCTGAAATTGTACTATGAGGCCGCATGTTTGTGTTGGATTAGGGATTGGATTGTGTTGAAAAATACTGACCTGTTGGATCTGGAGGGATTTGATGCTAGATTTGGCTGGCACGTGTACCTGTGGCAGGGTAAGGAGAGGGCACATAAAGGATTTACCAACCATGTTTTTAGGGGAGCGCTATTCGAGGTATGGAACAGAAATAAGAGACTTTTGGAAAAAGACACCCCTTGGTGGCTATCGCCAATTGATATTATTACAACTAAAAAAACCAACATGGAAGGGCAAAGATGGACTTATGAGGAAATATTGATAAGATCAGATAAAGGGTGGAGACTCAAACCCTATGAGGAAATAAAAGACAAATTAACGACCTGGCTGCAATACTATCAGATTAATGCGGTATGGACTGAGCATAAAAAAATAGGGATGAGCGAGAGAAAGTCTAGATGTCAGGTGGAAATAATAGAAGGGGAGTCAAAACTCCTATCTAAAATGTATAAACTACTACTGGATTGGGACACCAAGGATGAAGAAGTGAAGGAAGTTATGACCAAGTGGGCCATGGACCTTGGATATAACTTAGAATTTGAAAGATGGGAGAAACTCTGGAACAAGGACATGAAATTTACAGCATGTGTTGGACTCCGAGAAAATTTACAAAAAATGATGTACAGGTGGTATATAACCCCTGTGAAATTGGAAAAAATGTTTAAGTCCGGGGACAAGATTTGCTGGAAGTGTAAATCAAAAGAGGGTGACTTCTTCCACATGTGGTGGACATGTGGAGAAGTGAAGAGGTTTTGGGGACTTGTCTATGATGAACTAAAAAAGATTCTGAAATATACCTTCCCTAAAAAACCCGAGGCTTTTCTCCTGGGAATGGTTGGGGAGGAGATAAGGCGAGAAGACCAAACCATGTTCCAATATGCAATGGCAGCAGCCAGGTTACTCTTAGCGCAAAACTGGAAAACCCCTATTATCCCAACTATTAAAGAATGGCAATCCAAGCTACTTGAATACATGGAGCTAGCAATGATGACACAGAAGATCAGGCATCAGAAAAATGTTAAATTTATTAACGATTGGAATAAATTCCTTACATATATAGAAAAAAACATAGGAAATATCAAAATTACAGTAGGTACAATATAAAATCTGAGAGGTACTGATTTAGATGGTAATAAGAAACCGCAGAGATATAAGGTTAAAATAGAGCTCAAACCGTGATGCAGGGAAGTCTTTTAATGTAAGTGGTATGTGTTTATTTATGTTATATGTGTGTTGCTTTGTTTGTTTTGTTTTGTTGTTTAATTTGTGGTGAAAATTAATAAAAATTAAAAAAAAAAAGAAAAGGGGTAAAGGGCTCCCGGCTCTGCAGGCAAACAGGATGACACCACTGGGTTCCTGAGCCCCCACAGGGGTGCCGCAGAAAGAATGTAGTCGGTCAAGGGTGCCATGGACTCGAAAAGGTTGAAAACCTCTGCTCCAAGGGGAAGCCATGGAGAAGAACCTTCTATGCATCCTCTCACCTCAAATCCTGATGGGACCATGAACAGAGTTTCCATCTTCCCTGCTGATCTTGAGATCAAATTGGCTGGTTTTTGGAGGAGGTATTCTGCAGGTATTTAGGATCCAAGGTTTGTAAAGCATCACGAATCCCCAGTAGCCAATGCAAAGCTTTGTTGTACCATTCCATCCCACTGCCCCTGTTAATAACCTGGCACCTGCATTCTGCCCTAGCTGAAGCCTCTGACCATTTTCAAGGGCAGTCCCACATAGACAAGCATATTGCAAAAATCCAAGCAATAGATCACCAGAACTTGAGTTATTGACAGCAGGCTATGCTAGTCCAGGAATGACTAGTTGGTGAACCAGACATAGCTGGAAAAAGGCACTGAGCCTCCAGTGACAATTGTGGATAAAGGAGTAACTCCAAGCTGCAAATCTGCTCCATCAAGGGAATGCTACCCCATCCAAAATGGGCTGTTTCTCCAATTCCTTGATGAAGGAACTGACTATTCACAGTACCTCTGTTTTATTGCAATTCAGTTGGGATTTTGCCAGCTTACCCACCCAGGTCTTCATTAAGTGCCTAGTTAAACTTATGGAACTATGAGTCCCTGCTTTGATATGTAACCAGAACAGTATAGAACAGAACATGGAAGTGGCTCCCCCAGTGCAAAACTTAAAATTTAATCCTTCCTTTAAAAGGAATCCTAATTTTGCAAATTTGTTTAGAAGTAGGCTTCATATGAATAGGACCAGGGTTTTAATTTCCTATTTAAACCTAGTGCATCATTGTAAGATAAGGGAGATAGGCAGACAATTCATTAATTGACAAGTAGAGCAACTCTATTATATATTGGTGCAACAAGACGCAGGAAACATATTACCGGAAACCATTGATCAGGCTATAGGCTAATATAATTTGCTTCTCCTAAATTAAAATAATTAAAATGAACTTAGCATTTCACAACTGTTCTGCTTCCTCCACCCCTAGCTTTGGTAACAGCATGCTTGAGATTCCACAAGTGCAATGTGCAAAAGGTAACAACTCGAGCAGTTGTAGCAGTTAGCAGGATTAGTGCAACCATTGAGGAGACCTAGTACTGTACAGTACTACATAAATTCATATGTAAACCAGCCACTAGAGGGAGTAGGTGTGCCACATAAATTTTAGCCTTGTTTATGCATGCTCTTAGAAAGGGCACGAGATGAGTCCTATCTTCTAGCGCAGTACAGTGGTATCTCGGGTTAAGAACTTAATTTGTTCTGGAGGTCCGTTCTTAACCTGAAACTGTTCTTAACCTGAAGCACCATTTTAGCTAACGGGGCCTCCCGCTGCCTCCACGCTGCTGCCGCGCAATTTCTGTTCTCATCCTGAATCATAGTTCTTATCCCGAGGTACTATTTCTGGGTTAGCGGAGTCTGTAACCTGAAGCATCTGTAACCCAAGGTACCGCTGCATATCTCCCCCTCCACCTAAATCTAGCATAAGGGTTTACCTGAGGCACCTGCCCAAACCTGTATCCCGGTAGGGACCCCACTGCCAATCCTGGGAGTCTCCTGGTCTGCTGCTTCTCCTCCAGGCTGTTGCCTAATTCACCTGGTCTACCTGAGCAGGTAAGCAGTGTGGGGAAGGAGCAGTAACCTCTATGCCCCTTGTCCCTTCCCAGGGACTGGGCCAAGAGGAAGATGCAAGCGGATCAGCAAAGACCACAGTGACAAGATGCAATCTCACTCAGGACTCCCTGAAAATGTGGAAACAATTACAGGCTCTGCTCCACAGTAAGCGTCCAATCTATATTTCTGAACCTTTACAGGCTACATTTACGGCTTAAAGGCAGCTGTAGAGTAGGAAGAACATTTTGTGCTTTCAGGAAAGTTTCACTTCTGATTGCCTCAGAACTTTTCTGAAGGCTCTTCAGAGGATTATTTTATATTGAAGCCTGGGGAATAGAGCAGATTAAAGAAAAAAAATCTGATGATCAAAACATTTTTGCTTCCATAAATACGCCTATGTCCCTACACCCAGAAGCTTCTTTCCTAAGCACTTTGCAGAAAAAGGATGAACAATTGTCTTGGCATTAAAAACCGCATTGGCAATATAGCAGAGGGAGGGCCGCCTGCTGCAAAAGTCTGCACGTTTGACTTCCACGTCATAAAAACAAACTGGATAACACTTGCATGAATGTGAGGATTGCCAGGTCACTACCGGTGGGTGTTCTTGGTTCATTTCTTCTGTGCGGCTGTTTGTGAATTTCCTGTACCTGCCTTAAAGAGGCAGTTTATAGGATCCTTTGTCGTTCGTCATCACTTAAACACAGGCACAGCGTAAACATATGGCTAAGCTTTATGATTATGCTTTAGCAATTAAGATGTTAAGACCTGCTCCAGAGAGATGTGGGTTCTAAGGTAATGTGCAAAATATGCACTTGTTGTGTGCCTCCCTAATCTCTGAACAGTGTGAAATTCAAGGGGTTTCAGGCGCTTAGCCAGGGTTCAGTTTGTATTTCCTCTTGGAAGGAAGGACAGTGTAGACTGTGGTGTCTTTAGGATATATGGTTTATTCATGCATATCTGCAACCTGAGCCTTCTGTGATGCAGTGGTTCACAGCATTCACTCTCCAAAAGGATCTTGTTTCTCCCACGGATTCAAACAAAATCAAACATTGCTCTCAAAAGTTGTTCTGACTGACTCACCAGTTTGCTGCTTTACCTCCAGGTGTTATTACTGCCACTTTCAACTCTAAACTCAGGCTATGTCCTTCTAAGTATCTCAGAGTTGAGGGAGGGCCCCCAGTCATTTGTCTTCTCACACAGTCCTTTTTGTCCCTTTTCCCATTAATGGTTTATATTTAAAGACTGGGTTCAAGGGTGAGAAGGATCTTTCACACATCCTACTTCCTTCCCCATAAACTCAAAACAATATGCATGGCATTCACTGACAAATAAAGTTGTAGGATTGGAAATATTTGCTCGCCGACATTTAGTAGACTCAGGGTAGGAAACCTCAGGCCTGGGGATCAAATGTAACCCTCCAAGTCTCTCCCCCTTGGGCTTATCCCCAGGTAATGCCCCCTCTGTCACACCTCTCTTCTTGGACCTCCCAACAGTCTTCCTTGAATGTTTTTGCCTGGCTGCACTTTGTTCTTGAACTCTAAACATGCCTCTTACTTACCTGAATGGAGGAGAGGTGTGTGTGTTGAAACTAGCCTACTAGATTTTTGGGATTCATTGCTCTGCCCCCTTTTGTCTCTGCACTGCCCACCCCTGGCATGTGGTCCTTAGACAGCTGCCCAGAGGGCATGAAGCCCTTGGCCTGGAAAGGGTTCCCCATTCCTGCAGCAGAGTACAGATCCATTGTTCCCTTTAATGTCCCCTAGTCCTGTGGAACTCCCTATCAATGGAGGTTCAGAAGGAACCATCTTTCCCACCTTCCAGGTGTATTTTGAAAACAAATACCGTTTAAACAGCACTTTTCAATATGAATTTTCTCTTTTTAACCAGTCAGTACTCCATGAGTTCACAATTTTTTTTTAAGCTCTAATGAAAATTCATGAGTGTGAGCTTCTCTTAGTATTTTTGTATGCAACATTTTTGTATGCACCTTTGCCCTATACACACATATTTTCAAATCAATTTCCTCATCTAGAGTGCATTTTTGTATGCTACTATTTTTGTATGCTACTATTATATGTGTTTTATTCACCTTTTACCCTTGCAAACACACACACACATACATATATACAGACACAGCATATTTTTCCATGTATAAGATGCCCCCATGTATAAGACGCCTATTATTTGGGGGGACTCCAAATTAAAAAAGGACCCCTCAGCACTATCTGTGTATGAGATGAGCCCCAATTTTAAACCTAATTTTTTGGTAAAAAAACCTAGTCTTATACATGGAAAGATACGGTGATACACACTGTAAAGATACACACACACACACACACACACACACACTATTGTACACATAACGTGGTTGGAGAACTTCCCTGCAAAATTAGAAGCATTGTGAATTTTGTAAAATGGCCTTATTTCAGTTCCAGTATTATTTATGATAGTGCAAATTGGAGAGGCTCACTTTTAAATGCGAACTGAACTGAACTTCTCAGCCACCCCTGACCAGTTCCCTGAAAAGAGAGAACACTGGTGTGCTTAGAGCTTTGTCATAGCTCCTGTGACTAGCAGGTTTGCCAACAAGCTCTATAGGGATGCAGCTGGCGCTATGGTCTAAACCACTCAGTCTCTGCGGCTTGCTAATCAGAAGGTTGGCATTTTGAATCCACATGACGGTGGTGAGCTCCTGTTGCTCTGTCCCAGCTTCTGCCAACCTAGCAGTTTTAAAGCACACTAGTGCAAATAGATAAATAGGTACTGTTGCAGCGGGAAGGTAAATGCCGTTTCCATGCACTCTGACTTCTGTCATGGCATCCCATTGCACCAGAAGCAGTTTAGTCATGCTGGCCACATGACCCGGAAAGCTGTCTGTGGACAAATGCTGGCTCCCTTGGCCTGAACTTGAAAGTGAGATGAGTGCTGCAACCTCATAGTCATCTTTGACTTGACTTAACCATCCAGGGGTCCTTTACCTTTACCTTGGGACAGATTACGTTGCCTCCTTTTGATCTTCATCTACCTCTACTTTGTTTGTTTGAGCATGTGTATTGTACTCTGAGAAGACAGGAGTGCCTGGCGTGCTCTGGTCTATGGGGTCATGAAGTGTCGGACACGACTAAACGACTAAACAACAACAACAACAATCGTACTCTGAAGTATTGCAAAGTATTTATTGTTCCATTGAAGTTTCTTAAAGAATGTAGCCTGCAATTTTATTTATTAAATGGATAAATCAGCAATGGTGGGTGGCATTTATCAGAGATTTGTGTCAAAACTTCCTTTGGAACAAAGCGGTTTTGTTGGAGCTCATTATCAAACCTTGTGATAATTTTCAGGCATGACAAAAATAAGTTTGGAAAGGATTTTAATCTACAGTATAGTTCATGTTATTTTCTTCGACCAAAGCCTCAGCGATGGGCTTTAAATGAGGATGTACCACCTTGGCAAGTAGGAGGCTGAAGAGGAAATTAAGCCCTGACTTTAATAATGTTTCAAAATGTGCTGCTATTTAGAGGGGAAGGGTTATTGCATTGCATTGTATTGTATTGTCTCAGTTTCATATGTAATTGTTATTTTGTAAACTGCTTAGAAACTGTATTAAATGGTATATAACTGTAGTAATAAGGACACAATCCTAGAACTGCCAGGATGAGTATAGTTATGATCCAGCAGATCTCTGACTGAGCCAGATTACATTCTGATCTTGAAATACATCAAGACCAGCAGATCTGGCCCGACTGCACTGGCTGCCAATTAGTTTATGGCCCCAATTCAAAGTGCTAGTTTTGACCTATAAAGCCCTGAATGGCCCACAACTGCGATATCTAAAGGGCTGCTTCTCCCCATATGAACCAGCCTAGCCCCTGTGATCATCATCTAAGGCCCTTCTTTTTGTGCCTCCTCCATGAGAGGTTCAGAGGGTGGCAACACAATAACAGGCCTTTTCTGTGGTGGCTCCCTGTTTGTGGAATGTTCTCCCCAGGGAGGCTCACCTGACGCCCTTTATATCTTTAGGTGCCCTGCAAAAACATTGTTCTTCACCCAGGCCTTTGGCTAATTGAACAATTTATTATCTTTGAAACTGGGCTGGGTGGGTGTTGTTATTTTGTTTGTTACTATGTTGTGTATTTTTGTGTTTTTATATTGTAAACCACCCTACAATCCTTGGATGAAGGCTATTATAGAAATTGAATGAATAAAAAAAAGACATCTTGTATTGGCAAGTGCAAATTCCTGGAATATGTGGAAATGGCACAATTGACTAACAGACTAAGAGGTAATACTAGGTAATCATTTATTCAAAAAGGGGATATGTATAAGAGATATCTACAGAATAGTAACAGTGGTACAATATCTATGGCAGCGTTTGAATGATTCTTGTCTAAAACAAGCAAAAAGGTATGAATTGTTGTAAGAAAGTATTAGAAAATACAGAAAGCATAAGGTAATAATGATAAGTACATTCATCACCAGAAAGGTTACATGCATTGGGAAAAAGAGATTGCATAAATTTAATTTAAATTCAATTTAAACTGGGGGGGGGGGGGAGAGAATTAAAAAAATACATTTTATTTATTTACTTTTTATGGTTAGTCTGAAAATCCCAGACTTGGTAGCTGAAGCGGTCTGTTGATGGCTCAGTTTTCAGACTGACCTCTTCTAAGTTTTCCAGGTGGTGGAATGGTAGGAATTTTTAAGGTGCTAATAGAACTTCTCTGTTCATGACTCATACAATTGCCGGAATTGGCAACCCGATAATAGTGCCCTGTAAGTGCAGAATTATGGTAATGGCTTCAGGTGGGTGTAGATTAACATGCTTCAGTCTATGACTACTACATATTAATGTTTATTATAATTGGCAGCCAGCACCTACTCAGCTATTTGAAACAGAAGCTGTTGTACATTTCCACTGCTACTGAATGTGAAAGTTTTTTTAGGATAGGTTAGGTGCCAGGTGGAAGGACTGCTGAAAAGCTACAAACCAACAGAAATTCATATGATGGCAATTTTTACTCAGTTCTACTATAACAATGGTGCGCACAACAACAGTGGTTAATGGCTGAAACGTAGCTGTTTCACCTCTCCTGTAAGGCCCCTACCATGGGCTAAATAGCTGTGATGTCATGGAATACTTATCAACACATGATGCATGTGTCATCTACAGAATGTTAGATTTGAAATGATGAAGATCCTGTGAACTACAAGAGATCAAAGGGAATAGGATAACAAGAACTAAGAAGCATGGAAGTAAATTTCAACATATTTTATTCCAGGATCAGACATCACAGAAACTGAAACATCAAACTATTAGAGCTCAGATTTGAATTTAGCATTGCCCCCCCCACCCCAAGGCATCTTTTCCAAGTAAATATGTGCATACTCTACTGTGGTTAAAGGGACTGCATAGCTGTACCTTTAGTTCTAAAATCTGTATTTTTATATTTGAAAATAAATAACAAGCAAATAAAAAAGAAGGGGATGGAGGAACGCAGGAAAATGTTATTTTAAACAATAGAACAGGTTTGTGCAGAGTGAGCAGTGGGAAACACAGAAGTGGGGAGTGGCAGTTTAAAACAAGATTTGTGTTCAGTAAGACGGGAGTTTGGAAAGGCTGTGTGATGTTAGCTTTTTGATGTTAGCTTCTGCACTGTATCTACCTCTGCTATTTCTCCCTGTTAAAACTGGCTTGTTTGTTTTTTAACAACAACAACTCGGTGTTCCTCCATCCCTGCTTTTTTCAAAGCTCTGTCATTTTTAAAAACCACAGTTTTCATTTCAGTGCTCCTCCATCCCTGCTTTACACAAACTTCTGCTGTCATTTGATTACAACGAGAAGGGAGTGATACTGAAAGGAAACAACTGGCAGTTTTAAACTTCTGCCTCTCCCATTCCTCAATTGCCTCATGTGCGAGAGGTAAAGCATGCCAAGACCCCAAATATTCTATAATACCATCCCACAATCATGTATTTCACTCCTGGTACCATATGTTGTCTTCAACATGAAGGTCCAGACTCAGTGTAGTACTTCAGAAAATATACTTTAACAAGCGAACACTCAAGTACGTACAACATCCCTCAACTGAACCTAACATTCTCTAACTGAATAAGTTGACAGGCTTGCTCCTTAAGATTCTATTCAACTTTAAGATACAGTAGGATATATCAGCACGGTGTGTTTGTGCAGAGGGGGGCTGCAGAATAGGAGAGAGGTGGAATAAAATGGGGGTGGTCTGTGTGCAAGGAAAAGTTGAGAAAAATGAGGAGCGTGGAGGGAAAGGGGCCCCTACCATTTAGATCAAGCGAGTTTGCTGCCCCAGGCAGCAGATTCTGAGTGTTCTGAAAGGACAATGAATCATTATTTACTTTTCATTATTATAACAAATAGAAAATATATGAAAGAGGTGCCAAATGGAATGAAAAAGCAAACATAGCAGAGCTTTCTGAAGGATCTTCAAGAGCTTGGGATATCTAAGAAACTTGGGATATCTAAGAAAGAGAAATATTTGCCTCAGAATGGAATGATGGTCAAGGGCCCATATGTCACTTAAACTGTAGCAAGCTCCATGACATCGGTAAGACGTCCACAGCGAGAATAAGGACTAAGCATTAAATATAAATACTTAATTATTCACAACTAGGACAAGGAGAGCATCAGAATAACTTGCATTAATCATCACATGAGTAGCGCATCATCTGCTCAGAGAATGTGGTGTAGCCAGCTGACAAATTTTAGCAAACGGATGTGGTCTGTTAAACTGCACAGGATCTCATTGAGTTTCTCTGCTTTCCAGCACCCAGAACTTCCTTCTCACTCCCTGGCCCCTGTGGGACCCAACTCCCTGGATATTTATTTGCATCTTCATTTCACCAAAGCACAAAAAAGTGTGTGTTTGTGTGTGCGTGCGTGCGTACACACACACACACACACACACACACACACACACAGCTCTCATTCATTGATCACCCCTATCTAACCAAATATCCTCATGTAGTCTACACAGATACATTATTGCAACCAAGGCAAATTTAATTCAAGCCAGACCTTGCCACAGTTTAGCCCTGGATACAGGAATCACTACCGAGGGTAAGGGTGAAGGATATGTAAATTCAAATTCTTTCAGGGTCCCCCCACCCAATCTTAAATCCAGTTCCTCACATTTCTGAAGTTTCTGAATTTTTTAAAAAATCCTCATGAAAATTCATCATAATTTTAGTGTGAAATTATCCTAATAAATACATTTTTATTTGCAGTTTTGACATTATGTGCACAGGTTGGTAAGCGATTTGCCCTAGCATAATGCATTCTTGCAAGCAATGTTCATGATCAAATTATTTTTTATGCAAACTCTCTCATAATATATGCATTTTTAAAAATTCAGATAAAGTTAAATTTCAAAGGGTGCCTGTGTTTCAGTTCCCATACTATTTTGAATTTGATAGATTTGACTTCAAATGCAATCTGAACTGAATTTCTCCCCTATCCTTACTGAGGGAGCAGAGATTCTTCCATTAGCAAGGGGGCCGTTTCTGGAATTCCAGCTGTCAACAAGAATACAAATGTTCTACACCTCCTCTACTTAAGTTCTGACTGAGCAGCCACATCTATTTTGTCCCTCCCCCCATTTTTTGCCTCCAAATATTTTGATGCCGGCCTGGGCACCAGAAACAGGTTTCAATGCTGGTCTAGTATATTGTGAAGAAACAAGGAAGAGAGCATATTCCTTTTCCCACTGATAGTGCCTCCAGTCTGTCACCATTCTGTGGGGTGGATTCAAGTGCAGAGTGCACATTTAGGTTTGTGCAATAAAGCAGTGTGGCACCACTCACCTAGGGAGGAGGCACTTACCACAGGGCCTGAAGCGCACCTAAGCCATGCGTCTCTCCTGGGTGGTTCGGGTGCCTGCAGCCACCGCACTGCCTTTTTGGGCAGTGTGGAGTTGTTGTCAGCCCACTGCCTCCCTCTCAGCTGGAGGGTGGCTGAGAGGGGGAGGTGGTGGGCGGACTCCATGCAGGCCCTGCCCAGAATGCCCTGCCCAGCTCCCCCCCCCATGGACAGCTTGCCCCGCCCCCGGGTGTCTGAGCAGCTAGCTACGCCACTGGTGAATTAAAACACTATTTCACCTTAGCACAGCAAATCTTCTTTTCTGGGTGGAAAAAGAAGACTTTTTGCAGTTGGGGTGAATGAATGAATAGTGGGAAGATGTATCAAGCAAACAAAATAAAAACAGAACCACTGCTCAAGCGAATAAGGATGAATTCAGAATGAATGTTCATTGTCATATTATCTCCCCACAAAGAAATCAAAACAAAAGCTCAATGAAGACGGGACATAGCCTAACCATAAGCTTTGTGACCCAAAATCTTTTTTTAAAAAAATAATATTTATTAACAGTTTAAAAACTATAAAAGAAAGAAAAAGAATTCAACAAAACAATACAATACAAAACAAAAACAAAAACACTACGTAACACTAACACTAAAACATTAAATTAACAAGACACAACAAACACAATTTAAAACACATCCAATAATTTCAGTATCTTATCTTTCATTCACTTGTTTTCACAACCTCCTCACACCTCCCTTTTTGTATTCCACTTCAATTAACTGTTTCAGCAATTCCTTTCCATCTTCCTCAGTTTTCTGTCCTGTAATTTATCTTAACTTATTCTAACCTTATTTTTTCCCTTTAATACATTAAAAATCTATTTGTACTTAATTCCTTATAACCTTTCTGCTAAAGCCATATAACTTCATTCCAACATTTTTCTAACATTCATTGATTTTACAGTATTTCTGTAAATAATCTTTAATTTTTTTCCAATCTTCTTCCACCAACTCTTCTCCCTGGTCTCAGATTTTGCCAGTCATTTCCACCAGTTCCATATAGTCCATCAACTTAATCTGCCATTCTTTCCGGGTGGGTAAATCTTGTGTCTTCCAATACTTCGCGATAAGTATTCTTGCTGCTGTTGTTGCATACATAAAAAAAGGTCTGTCCTTCTTTGGCACCAATTGGCCGACCATGCCCAGGAGAAAGGCCTCTGGTTTCTGCTTTGTGACACAAAATCAGGAGGAATGCTGAATAAACAGATGGCCCTTAGTTGGAGTGTCTGATTTTGACAGGAAAAAAAACCCTTTAGGGAAAGGGAAGTGCCTCTTCCCACATGCAAGCTCTCAAAGATATCAGTTTCTTCCCACACTGCACTGGATTATAAAAGCAAGGGGGAGCAAGAACAAAGATTGATGCCAATGAGTTTCAGATACAGCAGGGGTCACCCACTTCAAACCAGAGAAAATGTCATGTGCATCCCCACCCCAGATGTTTCCTCCCAACCTGAAATTGCTCCTGTATATATTCCTTTGGCCACAGGAGGGTTTATCCAAGCCTAATTTCAGCCAAAAGATTGTCCCTGTGGGTTTCAGGGAAGGCATCTGTGGGCACATGTGCACCCACACTGGCCACCTATGATGTACAGGGTGCAAAACAAGAATAATAATGGCCTTGTTGTTGTGAGGTTGGAAGCGATAAGAGTCAGAAAACACTTTGAACAATTCAAAGCTGGCCAATGATTAATGGATTAATGATTTTAATCCATGGGTAGAGGCTAAACCCAAGTTTATGCTAAGCCAAACACCAGTAGCTTCTTTCTTTCAGGTGACTTAGCTTTCTCAGGTTATGTACTGAGTCATGCTCAATAGCATCTATATGGTCATGGTCATGAACAATCCTTTAAGAGATGTTGTGTGGGGCCATTGGCTCTCACCATGGCCTCAGCAATTACCTAAACCAAAATTGGGGTGAGACCTCATGAGTCAGCTGCTGCTCCTTTTTTTAATATAGGTATGTATATCTTAAATGTTTTAGACCACACCTTCATCCACACATGGATTTCATGGTAGCATCCACAAAAATAGCCACACAATATTAAAACAAAGAATCAAAACCAAAGCAACACAGTAAAAGCAAAAGTAATATAGCAGAAGCTAAAACAACACAGCACATTTATCTAGTTGCTCTAACTAAGGGTAGTATAGATCCTTCCCACCCATCCAAAAAGAGGTGTTACACAAGTCATCTCTAAAATTATCAATGCTGTGGTATTCATAGAAAAAGAAACTTGTCACTCATTTGTACATGTTAACGGTAGGGAAATGCTTGAAATTTCCACAACTGGGGGTTCCACTGAAGTCTAGACAGATTTGCAAATGTCTGTAACAATTTGTGAGCCCATTCTGTGCCCCATGTGCTTTTAAAAATATATTTGCAGAATGTATGTGTCAGAGCTAAAATAGTTGTTCTGCGTTTCAGCCATCTTGTTGGCATCCATCTGTTTTGAGAGACAATGAAGTGCGCCTCCTGGGGTTAAGTCAAACCACTGTGTTAGCAGCACCTGCATTTTTAAGCAATATATGACAAAAGCACAGTGCTTTTTTAAAAAGGGGGTACTCAAGGGTACGCAGTACTGGCACCTTTTGTTGTTAAAAAGTGTGGGACTTACCGTAACAACTTCATGGTGAGTACCGGCACCTATTTTTCTAGAAAAAAAGCACTACGAAAGTCAAAACTAATACTAGATATGAAGTGACAGCTACTATTAGTGTCACAGTAAATTATTATTATTATTATTATTATTATTATTATTATTATTATTATTATTTTACCCAAGTCACCTCCCTGTTCAGTGCTGCTTTCACATGTAAACTCCCATAGTCTATAATTGCAACTCCACTTTTGTTTACAGCTTTGTTTTCAGACATACGTAGAAGCATTCTTTTTATACAGTGGTACATCGGGTTAAGAACTTAATTCGTTCTGGAGGTCCATTCTTCTGAAACTGTTCTTAACCTGAGGTACCACTTTAGCTAATTGCGCCTCCCACTGCCGCTGCGCCACCGCTGCACATTTTCTGTTCTTATCCTGAGGTAAATTTCTTAACCCGAGGTACTATTTCTGGGTTAGCGGAGTCTGTAACCTGAAGCGTCTGTAACCTGAGGTACCACTCTACCGTGAAATCCTTTACCTGCTTTACCACATAGATGTTCATAACATAATTTAATCTCCCACCCCCCCACAAAAACCCCCTACATAAATGAGGATCGATGTATGAGGTATGAAGACAAGTCAAACAGACAAAAAAGCAGGGGAACTATCATGGTTGCTTTACACTATCAAAAGGCTACAAGAAGGAATTGTTATTTCAAGCTGAGTGAGCCAATCCATTTTTCATGCAGGAGAAAGCAAATTGCAGGAAGGTGTAATTTTGAGGGAATTGTCGGGTGATGAAAAAGCTTTGATGAGCGAAGAACAAAGACTGCACAAGACCCTGTGGGCACAAATGAACCCAAGGAGATGTCAGCCAGTTATTAAAATTAGTAGACCTGAAGTTGCAACAAAGAGTTGCAAAAGTTGGAACAGAAAAGAGATAACTGAAACAACTTGCATCGGTTTGCAGAACACAATGTCAACTTAAAAGGCATTTTGTAAACCAAGTTACTTTATGAGCAGATTTTGTGCAAGGTAATTCTGAAAACAAATGAATGCAAAAATTACTGTGAGTTCAGTCCCTAGTTAACAGATACGCTTTATGGTATGGACTGATCTCTAGAAAATAACGTCAATTGTCCTTCCGATATATTTGATTGACTTGCATGGTGTTTACAAGTCTTTCTCTTAATCATTTGTTTATCTCACGTTTCCCTGTCAATTTCCTAACTGCAAAAAGCCCTGGGCTCCTTTGGGAGGAAGGGTGGGATATTAAATAAATAAATAAATAAATAAATAAATAAATAAATAAATAAATGGGGGATTTGTAGTGTTAGGGTCACAGAGTGCTTTATTCCACTTTAGAGATCCTTATTATTGCATGTCATAATTATTCCCAGGGCTTTTTTTTCCAGCTGGAACACACTGGAACTCAGGTCTGCCACCCATCAGGTGGGCGCCATTGCCATTCTAAGAGAACATGGGAGGTGTTCATGGTGAGTTTCAGCACCTCTTTTTCTGGAAAAATAGCACTGATTATTCCATTTTCAGTAACTGTTTGCAGCTGCAAAGGTTTGGGTTTAGCAACTCTGCTTTATCTTCAGTCAGTGCATAAGCTGAAATCCCGTAACTTTTTATACCACAAATGTTCTGACTTATTACTGTCCTGCTTTTATTGCACTATATCCTGTCCAGATGGCAATAATGTGTTAGCATTGGGGAAGCATCGTAAAACAACAGCTCAAGTGGAATAAATCCAGCACTAATGCATTAATATTTTGTCGAGAACATGTTTCAGAATACCCCTGATTTAAACTCCAATTAGGAGGCCCTGCTTTTAAAGTCTTGCCTTCGAATGAGTCATGCAAAATACTGGCAGCCCTGAAGTGACCATCAAGGCTTAGCACCTCATGTTTGCATGAAATGTGTAGTCAGTCCGGAGACCTGAAGGGGCAAAGGTATGGAGCAAACCCTGTTATTACCTCAGTGCAAAAATGTACCATGGATAGCATGAGGTGGACTTCCTTTAAGGGGTGTGACTAGGGACAGGATGTTTATGCATCTATATTTATATCCCTTTACTCATCATGCATACATGATTTGTGGCATTTCCTCAATGAGCTTCAGAACTCCTGAGTTACAGAAATGACATAACCTTTCTTTAGTGGCAGTGGTATAAATTTTCTCTACAGAAAACTGCTGTAAAAAAATTAATGATAATTTTATTATTTATACCCCAGCCATCTGGCTGGGTTGTCCCAGCCACTCTGTGTGGCTTCCAACATAATAAAAACACAGCAAACTTCAAACATTTAAGACTTCCCAATACAGGTGTTCAGGTGTTTTCAGAAACTTGTTTAGTTGTTTACTGTTTGACATCTGATAGGAGGGAATTCTACAGGGTAGGCAGGACTACTGAGAATGCTGCAAAGGGCCTAAACCATAAAGTTTGTGAACAAATCAAATGTATTATGTGCTGCAGAAAAAGTAAGAGGTTCATGGCGAAATTCTCTCCAATGCCCAGTACCCCAAGTAGCTATTATTATTGCTCCTGAAATCAGCGTGAGAACGGCGTACTTGGCCAGCCCAGTTTTATATGCTACAAAGTTCTGTTCAGTTCTTAAGTTTATTATTCTAGCCAAGCCCACGATAAGCTTGTAGCAATAATATTAATAAAATACAGAACATCCACCCATAAAAAAGCCAGCCTCCATGATGTAAGAGAGAGAAAAGATACCATCGCCAGGCCAAGATCAGCCCATCCCTATAGAAGGAAGAAGCTGCCACCAAAGAAGACAAAGAAGATTGGCAAGAATTAATTAATGAACTATTCAGGAAATATTAGATAATTTGAAACCCAAGAAAGAAAGAGGGTATTGTTTTGTTTTTCAAAAAGGGAAATGTTTAATGCATACTTTTCAAGGGTTGTGTACAGATTTTTGCATTAGTAGAACTTTAAGAAATCACTTGTATTAAGAGAAATAAGGTTTGAAAATTGGATTGCTAAGAGTATAAGGCTTTATGGACGTGCATGAATAAGTCAATATAATGGAGCCAAGAGGGGGAGTGGAGGGAAGTCAATTGAGTTAAGAATTACAATTTGAATTTTTATATTTGCTTTGTTATTGTATTATTATTGTTTTTATTATTGTTTTTATTTTTTGTCATTTTTGGAAAATTAATAAATCATTATCAAAGAGACAGACAGAGAGAGAGAGAGAGAGAGAGAGAGAGAGAAGATACCAGAGACACCAACAAGCTAGCCTAATTTCAAATTAAACCTCCGAATCTCCCAGCCTGAGAGCTCTTGATGCTACCCAGTTATTGCTCTTGTGTAAAACTGCAATTGACTTCCCACTGGGTCACATTATTTCTCAATGCACATCCTGCTATATTTCATCCACACCTTTGGGCTCCTCCAAAAGGCATATTTATTCAGCATTCATCCTGATTTGCTTATAGGAAGTCTACTCAGAGGTTACACAATTGCAGTTGATGGGGAGGTCTTGCACAGCAAACTCACTTTCCCATAACACTGAACTTTTTTTGTGATAAGGACAGGGAAATGCACTGGAATGTATGGGATGACGCTTCTTTTTGATGCAACATCATCTGATACAACATCATCTAACCTCCCTATAAACAAATCATTAAATATCTGACATACTCTAATTATCCTGCCATCAATGAAGGATGAATGCTCAGTAAGCAGGTGGTCTGGAAATGACCATGGTAAGAGAAACACAACAGAGACCTGTAAGCGGCTTGCATTCTTTCACTGCTGCTCTATGATGGAGAGGAGAATCAATACTGTGTACAGTTTGCAAAGCCCATTTTTGCTATGGTGTCCTGAATGGTGTCCTGAAGGTTAAGCTATAATTCTGATGATAATAATAATAAAGGACTCATCATCATCATTTTGCTGAGAGCAACAGATCAAGCTGCTTGCCACTCAGTGTTTATTGGATGCAAAGTTTAAATTGGATATTAATTTTTATAGGGCGATTGCTTTATTTCTTGTCTGCTTGTCAATTTTTATTGATCATAGTGAAGGCTTATTGTTTACAGTAATAAAATACTGACTGAGGCCAATTACTTGAAGATGCTTTGAGATGCTGTGAAAAAAAAACTGGGACATAATCTCTAAAACAGATTGATAAAATGCAGTGCACATCTTTTCCCCATTGCCTGTAGTAAAAAGCAAATGTGCTTGAAGGAAATGTACATGTGTACTTCATAAACTATAATTAAACCCACTTCATTAACTATAATTTAAACCTTGTCTTTCAAGCTTCTTTAATCAACAATAACCCACTAAGGTTCCAAAAGCAGCTTTTAATGCCTTTATTTCTGCCAGTACTGCAGGACATCATAAATCATCCAAGGCACTGAATACATACCCTGCTGTTATAGAAAAGCTATGTGGGCTGTTTGGTGAGTGCAGCGGTTTTGAGCCTTTTCAGGTCTGGGAACCATTTTCAACCCAAACATGTCTTTCTTTCTTTCTTTCTTTCTTTCTTTCTTTCTTTCTTTCTTTCTTTCTTTCTTTCTTTCTTTCCTTCCTTCCTTCCTTCCTTCCTTCCTTCCTTCCTTCCTTCCTTCCTTTCTTTCTTTCTTTCTTTCTTTCTTTCTTTCTTTCTTTCTTTACCATATGCTGTTATACTGGTAGTGCTGCTGTTGGGACCCACTGTAGATCAAGCATTGACCCAGTAGTGCGTTCTGACCCACCTAAAAAAAGACCACTTTTATTTAAACAATAGTCAATTGACTCAAGGGACCTATTACAATAAGCAATAAGCTGGTCTGAGTCAGTGTTTTGAGATTTGAAAGCATTTGCTCCCTGATAAGCATGTACAGGCTGCTTAGTTGGCTAAGGATCATTTTGCAATGGTTGCTCAGAGCCAGTCAAACTGCAACTTGTTGCTTACAAACAGCATTCAGGCAGCAAAAATTTGTCAGATCCGTATTTGCCCCAGTGAAATACAAAATGTGTCAAATCTGTGTCATCAGAAGTCAGACCAACTATCTCTGTATCATCCCTCTAATGTAGGCTCCTTATAAAATCATGCAGCAGTACCCTATATAGAGTGCATCTCAAACGTTACGTTGTCCATGCTTATTCCATATTGCTGCTTACACTAGGCAACATATTTAGACATTTGTTTTGAAAGTTGCAAGGAGGAAGGGGAAAAAAAGACTAAACATATGCAATTTTGGGCTTGCCACAACTGAGTTTATTGTGTGTTTGCAGTGTTCCCATTCAGGTTGTGTAGTCCACATGATGATGCCCTCAAACAACACCAATCTCAATGCTTTTCTTCTTTAAATTTAGGTTACCCAATAAGGGGATAATCCAATAAGTTGGGGGAAATCAGGCTCCAAACCTTTCCAGTTGGGGCTGCAGACAATTTATTTCAGTGTTTTTGGATGGGCAGGTCAGTTGTCACTTTCTGCCATTCCGCTTTCCATGCCCACTGCTTCCTGCTTTGATTTCTTCTCCAGTTGTGCTGTTTCCAGCATGCTCCTGAACAGAGTTGAAACTAGAAAACTGCACATGCAAACCATGGAGGTGGGGAATCTACACCCGAAATACAGGGCAGCAATCTGAAAAATGGGTGCTAAGAGTTTACAGTTGTTTTCGCTGCTCTGGTTTGCCAGAAGTGGCTTAGTCATGCTGGCCACATGACCCGGAAGCTGTACGCCGGCTCCCTTGGCCAGTAAAGCGAGATGAGTGCCACAACCCCAGAGTTGTCTGTGACTGGAGCTAATGGTCAGGGGTCCCTTTACCTTTACCTTTCCTTTCTTTTCCAGCCATAGCTGTCAACTTTCCCCTCCCCCCGCCAGTATTCTTTGGAAGGAAAATGTGTTTTAAATTTGCTTTACATGTATGGTGCATCTGCAACATGTGTGAGGTGCCACCTGTAATATGCACACATGCATTGGTGTGTAGGAAAAACATTGTATAAGATACTGCTGCTTAATCTTATAATAATTAGTCTTCTTGGGGAGGAAGATGAATTGGGGCTGTACTAAAATGAATGAAAAGAACAGCCACTAAATACATTGATTCCTTACACCCCGGCCACAGGAATGCACTGTTCTGAAGTGAATTCCGATTATCTGGAAAGTGTGACCCTGCTATGTCCAGGTATTCCAGAACTGAGACGCCATACCCATCATGTATTGTACAAGTGCCACATATACCTGAATCAGCCACGATAAGATTATTGTGGTTTCGACTTCCGGGTTGGCGCCTCCAGCAATGGCTGAATTCCTCTGATAGGGAGGAATTTGCTTCGTGGAAATCAGCGTCTGGCCGCCACGGCGAAGGCGGAGACCCACTAAAAATCACAGGCGGGAGAAGCCTGTGAACGTGGGATTCGGCTGGCACCTTTTGCGCCTCCCCTACTCACGGGGAAACCCAGTTTCGGAGATCCGGAGCGACGTGGGGTGAGTGGCGCGGTGCTTCGTATTGACTGCTTCTTTCACGGAGTGAAGCCGCATTGCTGTTGCCAGAGAGCGCTGACTTTTTCCTGTGGACAATTTGATCTTAAAACAACTACCCGTGAGTAGAACGGAAAATTGGATTTTTAAACGTCTTAATTTGGCACCGAAACGAGGAGGTTTCAAACAGGAAGTCTGCCTTCCCCTTTGTAAATAGACTGAAGCAAAGAGGTTGCAAGCTAAAGTCTTGGAAAGTCCTCTGTAAAGGATTAAACTTCCATTGGCTAAAACCATTAAACCCCCCTTGGAAGCAGGGGAAGAGGGGGGAAATTTTGGATCGCGCAAGCCTGCAGGAGAGAGAGTGAAGAAAGATAAATTACCACCACCCTGAACCTGGACTCGGGATGCTAGTAAGACTGACGTTTTGGGAAAGTTCATTGACTGTGAATAAAACGTTTGTTGACAGATAGTTAAATAAGGGAAATACATTGTTTCCATTGTTTCCTTCTGCGTTTAAAAAGGAGTAAAAGTAACTGAAAATTGAAACTAATTTTATTGCTTGAACCGTGCTTAAAAGGATTAATACAAATAGAAATTGTTTCCCTCTAGAGGGAGCCTTTGAAACTGTTACAAGAGTCGAGCTGGGGGAATCTCCAGCTGCAAGATAAAAAACCGTGAGAACCAGGAATTGACCTTGGATTGGTAAGAATGTCGACAGAAGAAGCCTTAGTGATTGCATTATGCAAGATAAGTGCTTCATTGGAACAGTTCCATAAGAAGACGGATGTGATGACTATTAAAATTGATAACTTGGGACAAAAAGTGACTGATTTGGGACAAAATGTGAACATCTATACAGAAACTATTCAGGAATCGATTCAGGAATCTACTTTGACATGGCAAATTGTGGAGAAGGCGAGGGAGAAAGTTGTTGTTGAATCTAAAGTAATACAAGTGGAGAGAGCCCCAGCCTTACAGAGGCAATTTGATGAATATAAGTTGTTGCCTTCTATGACTGAATTTAGAGAAAGTCAGATTTTGAGGATTGGAGTCCTGCTTGGACTGGAGAAGGAAAGTTGGATAGATCCCCTCATGCAGGGAGGTGCTGACCTTTGGGACCTGGACTTGGGTCAGGAGGAGATTGGAGTTGTGGGGACCTTCAGATTTGGAGGGATTTTGAAAAGATATCTTGAATATCTTTTGGATTTTAGTTTTAACTACGGAGATTTGGCTGACCTGTCGAGAAGGAATAAAAACATTGCTAGGTCGGAGCTTCCCCGAGATCTACTCTTCAGCATCAAAGGAAGGAAACTAAGAACAAGATCAGCAGAAGACAAAGTAAAGGGCATGTATAAATATGAAGAAGATCTGCAGAAGGGACTTGGAAAAGAGTTAAGAGCCTCGGACAGAAGATCACCAGGTTGATGGACTTATCGTGAAGTATTGGAAGACACAAGATTTACCCACCCGGGAAGAATGGCAGATGAAGTTGATGGGCTATATGGAATTGACGGAAAGGACTGGCAGAATCTGGGACCAGGGAGAAGAGACGGTGGAAGAAGATTGGAAAAAAAATTAAAGTTTATTTATAGAAATACTGTAAAATTAATGCGTGTTAGAAAAATGTTGGAATGAAATTATATGGCTTTAGTATAAATGTTATAAGGAGTTAAGTACAAATAAGTATTATAGTATTAGACTCTTTTTCTTCTTTTTTGTAAGGTTTAAAAGTAATAAAAAAAGATTCTTGTGGTTTCTAAGTTCACAGCAAATGTGTCAAAGGTTTTCCAGCCCTCTCTGTTGCCTCCAGCGCAGGATGCTTATTAAGAGTCCTCTTCAAGCAGATTAAGACCAAAACTCTCTCATTATGTGCTGAAAGATGACACCATCTAGCAAACGAATTATTTTCAGGTGTGCAAAGAGCAGGCAGGGCTCCTGTGCAATGTGTAGGATTATGACGATTCGGATCGCGGTGTTTCAAGGACACATCTCATTCCAGTATGCCTCAAAATAACAATGAATGATGACAGCGATGATAATCCAAGAATTTCTGCTTGCCAGTAGGGGAGTATGTTCCAGAATGCATCTCAAGGAAGTGTGTGTGTGTAAAAGAAAGTAACTTCTGGGCCAGAGGTCCACAAAAGGGGAACCACTATTACCTGGGCAACAATGAGAAATGGGCAAAGAAAATTACGTTCCAAATTTGCTTTGTCCGTGGGGAGAAGAAGAGACATGTCCTCTTACATTCAGGTCACCTTCTTCAGGATTGTCCTGCAAAGGAAACAATAGTGTCTGAGGGGAAAGGGGCTCTTTCTTACACTTAAGGTCCTATTGCCTTCATGTGAGTTCTCCTGCCTTCTAGGCTGTGTCCATGTAGTTCCATAAGGCCAGCTCTGCCTCCACGTGCCCTTTTATGGGTTATCCCCACCCTCCCAGTCATATCCTTTGCAGGCTTAATCTTGTGGTTTGGGCAGAGGCCCCGCCCCAATCTCCTTCAACCCCAATCAGCTGCTAAGTGGATTGGCCAGCACCCAATCACCTCCCCTAGAGATGAAGGGCAGGAAAAACAAAGAAGCAAAAATGCGCTGAGTCAAAGATAGTTCTCAGAGAAACAAATAAGGTGCTGAGGCTTCCTCTCATCAGTAGCACCCAGGGCCAGCCAGACATAAAGCAGCAGGAAGACAGGCTGAGGATTGCAGCAACAACAGCAGCAGCAGCAATGGAAAGAGGTACTACTATGAATGTTGGTTGGATGAGATCCAGATTTGTCCCTCTAGGGGGTGCTAGTTCCATCTCATCTTCAAGGAATTGGATAGCTGAGAGGACAAGGAAAACAGCATTTTCTGCTTGCATGTTCAGATCTGCACATCCCTAGTGTTGTCAATGGCTGAGGGCATGTTGTGTACGGAAATGAGTTATCAAAAACTACAGATAGAATATTGGTGCTTTTGCATCAGATCTGAGAAATGCAGGATGCAGTCCTGGTTCTAGACACTGCAAGGCCCGGAATGTTGCTATATCTCAGCTTCTGGTTTCCATCTGTAAAATGGGAATAAGAAGCTTCCTTCATAGGATCATTGTGAAAAGAAGCTTCACAAGGAAATGTTGATGTGTGGCCTGAGCCTTTGGCTGGACTGTATAGCTAAGGAAGCGTTGAGGATGTTTGGCCAGCAGGACATTTGACAATGACAGCTATTTTAGCTACAGTTTTTACAAAGCCATATAGGGAGTCTGAAGGGCCTTTTCAGTGGTGGCTCCCAGCTTGTAGAATGCGCTCTCGAGGGATCTGGCACCATCTTTATCCAGCTTTAGGCACCAAGCAAAGCCTTTTCTCTATTCCTTGCCTTTTGGCCCTTAATTTGAAGAATAGCACTGTGGTGTCTTTTAGTGGGGCAGGGCTCGTAGTCCTGCCTTTTTGTTTTGCTGTGTTTTTAGGCTTTTTTATATGTATTGCTTGAATTGTAGGTTTTTATTGTTGCTTTGAATTGGTTTTAATGTCAGTCCCCTTAAATTACTTTGCAAGAAGAAAACTGGCAAATATTAACATCAAAAATAATAAAGTGTCTGGCCTGTATTAGGATCAAGGCAAGTGGCAACCTACTCTATCAGAGGTCATGGTAGTTCACAGCATTGAGCACACTCGTCAAACCCTCTAGCTATGCAGGGGCTTCTGGGCAACCTATCACTAATAATGGCTTTTGTTCTTATGCTATGGAAGTTACTTAAACAAAGGAAAATTCAGAAATCTACTGAGCAACAGTGACTTCGAGTCACATGATGGTATTTGCTGCTGTGATGTCCCTTAGCTTCTCCCTCAGAAGACATCACTAGGATTCCTTTATCCAAGACACTGAGGAGAACTTTGTCTGTGAAACATTTGGGGCTCCTGGGATGAATCCTGCCTGAGCCCCAAGAGGGATGAATGCTGTTACCGTATTCTCTGTCTAGGCAGAAAAAAGACAAATCTAGAACCAGACCAAAAGTCCATTGTTGGCAACATCCAGGAAAGCTTCCATTGTGAGCAAGAACAGCAATTTCTGGGGTGAGGGAACTAGCAATTATCTGTCTCCTGCTCCCCGTATTTACCAGGGAAATGGTATAATCAAAATTATAGGCAAGATTCGATGAAACAGTTGCACTAGCGAGAACCAGCACAACAAGCGCCACAAGTACAGTGGGATTTTCTCCTCTCTCCTTCCCCATATCAGATCTGGGGGGTCAGGATAATAGTGTGAAAGGGGAGGAGAGGGGAGATTCCTCCATCAGGGAAGCAGAGATGCTTGCAGTGACTGAGCAATTTCCTGTTGTTTTGATTCCATCCAATAGTATTTCCCTGCAAAGGATATTACAGCGGTACCTCAGGTTACATACGCTTCAGGTTACAGACTCTGCTAACCCAGAAATAGTGCTTCAGGTTAAGAACTTTGCTTCAGAATGAGAACAGAAATCGTGCTCCGGTGGCGCAGCGGCAGCAGGAGGCCCCGTTAGCTAAAGTGGTACTTCAGGTTAAGAACAGTTCGGACCTCCGGAATTAATTAAGTACTTAACCCGAGGTACCACTGTAAAGTTTTATAGAAGTTTTTCAGTATTTAATCTACTTACTAAAAACAGAGAGAGAGCATGAAAGCATACAGCAAAGGCAGAGAACTTGTTGCCCTCCAGGTGTTGTTGGACTCCAACTCCCATTAACCCCAGTGAGCACTGCCAATGGTGAAGGATGATTGGCACTGTAGTTCAACAACATGTTGAAGGGGGCATAAGTCTCTCCTTCCTGCTGTAATAGGTTCAATGGAATCTGTATACTAGGGAGGACACCTGGAGTCCCATTGGCCAAATCTGGCCTCCTGGGTGGTGTTATGTGGCCTCTTTTCCCAGAGGGAAAGGGGTGTGAAGGAGCATTGTGTGTGGCAAGGGGATGTGGCAACCTGCCACATTTAGGAGGGGAGGTTGGACTTTGGCCTTCCCCTCTCTTGCCTGAAGTGGTCTTAAATTGACAAAAAAAGTTGCTGACTAGCTCGCTGTTTACATGGGAACAGGATTATTGCATTGCAGGTGGTTGGACTAGATGACGCTCAGGGTCCCTTCCAACTATTCAATTCTACGGTTCTGTAAGTTAAATGGATGCCCAGACAGCTCCCTGTTTCTAAAACAGTCTGGTTTGAAGGCAATAGAAAAACATACAGTCAGAATACAATACAATTATATTATCTGTTTTATTAATCTCTATAACTAAAATGCAGGGTGTAGTTACATTTAAATAGATAACCAAATGGTAGCAACAGAGTTCAACAAGTCCAATGAACCACATAAAGTATTTTCGTTTTCAGCAAAGGCAAAGGTGGAAGGCAGCTAATTTGAGCTAATTCATGGACAATTTGAGATCTGATGTAAATAGTAAAGACACTGAAGGCTATCACGTGACATTTTGCCCTTGCCACGGTTCCCCAACTACAAAGCAGATGTGTATCTGACATTTTCTTTCAGAGATGCTGAATTTCTGGGAGGAATTCAATATCACATTTCCCCAGTTGTTCTGTCAGCTTGCCAGGTGGAACAATCGCCCATCTTCTTCACCATGTGCTGATTTATGGGTTCCCTTGACCCCCAAGCCAAATTTGTGGGGGGCACATGAGGGGAGACAGTGGGGAAGCCCCATTGTACTAGTGGAAGCTCTTGCAGTCCTCTGTTTCTTTTTAAAATACTTTAAAAATGGATTAAGTCTATGCTTGCATGTATTTTAAAAGGGTAATGGCAATGGTAACAGTTTCCATACATGCCTATATTACATTTGTTGTGATAAGAACACATTTCTGTACTTACGTATAGTATTGGCAATACTGAGGTAACCTTGAAACAATTTCAGACCCACTGACTCCAAAGAAATGTTTAGATTCTGTATTCCTAGCTTCCAGTTAAGCAGCTGGGTTGTTGTTTTTTACCAACTTGGTCAGCAACATATGTCAGTAAACTCTTAGGTCATATTATGTAACAGGTCAATTTTATATTGGAGTATATGACTAAGCTTTAAAAATGGTTTCTGAAACTGACCATTACAAAAAAAAATACTGCATTGTCCAGTAAATTTAATTTGATTGGGGTTTGTTTTTGTTTATAGTAAAATAGCAATACGTAACACTTCTCCCCAATTTAAATAAATGTTTATATAGATAGCCAGATGTGAAGTGCTCAGTAGCCATACAGTTTCATTTCTACTAGTTTATTTAAAAAAAAAACACCACCTTGAGTTTAACATATGAATTTATTGCTTTGTACAATCACAATTTGAAGACATAACTAGAACAATACTAAAAATGTGACATAGGAACTGATATGAACAGAATTAAAACAGAAAGTATGAATGCCTTAAATTGGGGTGTCAGTTTTTACCAGGGTGGCAAGAACTGCTCAGGTAAATACAATGCCAACTTTGGGGATCACACTGCTCTATGAACCATGGTACAAGCTTTATTTGCCAGGGCCCCACTGAGGCTGCAGACAACACCCACAAGATCATTAGGCAGCTTGGTGTGAAAAAAAGAATACTATTTTATCTCCTAAATGGAACAAAACAGCGCAGTAATCTAGCATTGTACAGGGGAAAACCTGTTGAGTCACTTCTGACAAGGCATAAGGTGGTAATCTGAGTAAAGACATTTACATAAGGAAAGGTATGGTGATGCTTCCAAAAAATGACATTTCGGTTCATTTAACTATCTCTGCACCACTATGTGTGCTATTTATTCTACTTTGCAATGGGTTTGTATGGCCAGGCTGTTTTGACATGTAGGCTGTATAAACCAGAATGCCCTTTTCCCCCCCATTTCTTTTTATTGAGTTTCATATAATTAACCAAAAAGGAAAAACAAATCCACAGTTACAAAAAAAATAAAAAATAAATAGAAAATGTCTAAACATAACATAAAAATATTGTCCATTTCCATTACAGTTCTTTGTCTTCACATTTGTTTCTTTATATATTTAGGAACTTAACTCAACCAGAATGCCCTTGATTTTCAGAGGAAACTTCATTTGTTGTCATTTTATTTACCGTACTTAAGTTTTTCCAAACCATCTTTTGCGCTGAACCTTCCTTGCATAAACAAAAACCACCAAAATTGATTGGCATACATAAAGAGAAGGAAAAAAAAAACACACACACACGCTCCCTAACATTTAATAGGGCTGAGCCAAAACAAGTTGCAATTAATCATAAATGCTATGAGCCGGAGGAAATTTGGAGCACGGTAAATTATTTCCGCCCTTTGATAGCCTATATTCGCATCTAGAAAATCAGATAACATGCAAACCGGCAATCTTGATAGATTATCAGACATGCATCAGCACAAACTCACCCACATCAAGGCTTTAAAATAAAAATAAAAAACAGACAACCAGATCCACTTCTAGGAAAAAAATGGGCAGTTCGAAAACTCAAGCCATGCAAAAGATATATTAGATGATGTAAAAAGTGACAGATAACAACATGAAAAGGGGTTTCATCTAATGCTAGTTATATTCAGAGGAGACCCATTGAAGTTAATTCAGATGTCTTAGGTTCATTCATGTCCATCTGCCCTGAGCAGAATTTAGTTGGGAAGAACTCAAATAAATTAAGTAGATTAGGCTCCCCTATAATTCCAGACTCTGATCAAGCAGACCCATTTCTTCCTCTGCCACTCCCCATTACTCTGCACAGAGTGTTCACAAATGTTTCTAAAAGGAAGGAATAATTCTAAAACACGAAGACCCTATTCCTGACAAGTCATATGAAGTTATCAGTGATTCCATAAATATCCCTGACAACATTCTTAGCAGTTGCATGAAACATTTGTGCCTGAAGGTATCATCACAGCACAAAATCATTGAATTTTAGCTTCAAAAACAGATAAATCCTCTATCTAAGTTACAGATAGATGATCTGTTAATTTGAGTTTTCTGAGTTTCTCATCTTAAATTCAGTTCTCCATATTTCCGCAGCAATTTGTCATTTTAAAATATCATGAAAATTTGTCAGCATTTTAGTATCAGTTTCTTTTCTATACACATTAATTAATTAAATTTATTTTTATTATTAATTATTAATTAAATTTATTAGTCACTTGATTTGCCACACCAACTCAAAGTGACTTACAATATTTTAAGCAAAAAACCACATACATTGAAACCAGCATTAAAAAACTGTAAGCAGTTTTAAATAATATACACATTTTTGCAAGCAATTTCCCAATATATAATGCAATTTTGTTTGTTCTTTTCATTAATATATTCATTTTTATGCATACTTTCCCCTAATATATGATTTTTTTGTAAAATAAACAACTTTGGTTAGAAAATTGTACCACCAAATTCAGATAACTGCGAATTCCAAAGGATACCTGATGTTGCGGTTTGCACATTTTTTCAGAAAGTACAAATTTGGTTAGTTCACCTTTAAATGTGGACTGAATCAGATTTCTTCTCCATGCCACATCTAGATGTAGGACTGCAATGAGAGTCAGACACATACAAACCTCAAAGAGCTACTTGGGAAGAATGAGTGCTTAG
The DNA here is from genome assembly GCF_964106915.1 of Podarcis gaigeae. Taxonomy (NCBI): domain Eukaryota; kingdom Metazoa; phylum Chordata; class Lepidosauria; order Squamata; family Lacertidae; genus Podarcis; species Podarcis gaigeae. The sequence goes on along the minus strand of NC_139678.1, from coordinate 84,136,613 downwards.
CCCAGCGGTAGGCAACCTATGGCTTGGGGGCCGGATGTGGCCCAATTACCTTGTCAATCTGGCCTGCAGACAGTCCGGGAATCAGCGTGTTTTTACATGAGTAGAATGTGTCCTTTTATTTAAAATGAATCTCTGGGTTATTTGTGGGGCCTGCCTGGTGTTTTTACATGAGTAGAACATGTGCTTTTATTTAAAATGCATCTCTGGGTTATTTGTGGGGCATAGGAATTCGTTCATTCACCCCCCCAAAAAAAAATATAGTCCGGCCCACCACATGGTCTGAGGGACGGTGGACCGGCCCACGGCTGAAAAAGGTTACTGACCCCTGGCTTAGCCAAAAGCCACCTGTTTCTCAGAACCACCCTCCCCTAAAGCGGTTTCTCTTTAAAAACAAACAACTTTACAATCTAAATCCATTTTTCCTTTACAAACCAACCATCCATTCAACAAAAACTCAGTAGTGAAGAACCACTGCCAGTCAGTACAGACAGTGCTGAGCAAATGGACCACTGGTCCGACTCAGTACAAGACAGCTTCCTATATGTCCCTAGTGTTTGACTGAATAGATGCCTCCGGTAGGAGAAAAAGAAGAAAGGCAGATTTTGTCTATCCCCCCCCCCCCCCGCTGTATAGTCCCCAGTGCCCTCTGAAAATTGGTCTCAGAGGGTTGCGTGACCTTCCGGAATATGGTGGAAGGTGGCATTAGGCCTCGAGGGGGAAGAATAAATCATCATCATCAACAACAAAATTGTTTCCCTTTTTCATTAGCAGAAGAATCTGCAGGATCAAAAGTCCATTTGTGAGCACAAGCTCACTGGATTCCAACAAACAGCAGCAACTGGAATCCACTCATAGGGAACAGCATGCCAGAACAGTATGAGGAGGACACTCAGGGGCTAGCATCAGATGACATGAGAGGAAGCAATGACTATGCTGAAAGGAAGGCTAGGGGATAGCATTGTTGTTGTTGTTTAGTCGTTTAGTCGTGTCCGACTCTTCGTGACCCCATGGACCAGAGCACGCCAGGCACCCCTGTCTTCCACTGCCTCCCGCAGCTTGGTCAGACTCATGTTTCAAGAACGCTTCAAGAACACTGTCCAACCATCTCATCCTTTGTCGTCCCCTTCTCCTTGTGCCCTCCATCTTTCCCAACATCAGGGTCTTTTCCAGGGAGTCTTCTCTTCTCATGAGGTGGCCAAAGTATTGGAGCCTCAGCTTCACGATCTGTCCTTCCAGTGAGCACCCAGGGCTAATTTCCTTAAGAATGGATGCGTTTGATCTTCTTGCAGTCCGTGGGACTCTCAAGAGTCTCCTCCAGCACCATAATTCAAAAGCACCAATTCTTCGGCAATCAGCCTTCTTTATGGTCCAGCTCTCACTTCCATACATTACTACTGGGAAAACCATGGCTTTAACTATACAGACCTTTGTTGGCAAGGTGACGTCTCTGCTTTTTAATATACTGTCTAGGTTTGCCATTGCCTTTCTCCCAAGGAGCAGGCGTCTTTTAATTTCGTGGCTGCTGTCACCATCTGCAATGATCATGGAGCCCAAGGAAGTAAAATCTCTCACTGCCTCCAATTCTTCCCCTTCTATTTGCCAGGAGGTGATGGGACCAGTGGCCATGATCTTCATTTTTTTGATGTTGAGCTTCAGACCATATTTTGCGCTCTCCTCTTTCACCCTCATTAAAAGGTTCTTTAATTCCTCCTCACTTTCTGCCATCAAGGTTGTGTCATCTGCATATCTGAGGTTGTTGATATTTCTTCCGGCGATCTTAATTCCAGCTTGGGATTCATCCAGCCCAGCCTTTCGCATGATGAATTCTGCATATAAGTTAAATAAGCCGGGAGACAATATATAGCCTTGCCGTATATAGCATTAATTATAGGCATATTAATTGCCTGCTGACTCTTGCTTTGTTGGATCAGATTAAGGTCAACCTGCTCCAGTACTCTGCTTCCAATAGCAGCTAACCAAACACCTATGGAAGCTCACACAGAAGGAGCATGAAGGTGATGTCATTGTCTGTTTAGAACCAGGTTGTCTCCAGCCACTGGTACAGAGCAGAAGCTACACCATCTTTGAACATGAAGGCTCCATTTAGTGAACCTAACTATCAACCATTGACAGGACTTGACCTCCATGAATTTGTTTTGTCCTGTTTTTCTGAAGTTGCTTTTTGAAGCCATCCAAGCTAAGCCAACATGATGTTTTGTGGCAATGAATTATGCAAGTTAATTATGCTTCTTACCATCTGTTTTGTAGCACTTCCTTCCATGTGTTTTAAACACCAGGTGATTACTTGCTTCCATGTGTGAATCAGCCAGTTCATGTATTTAGTTGAATTATTGATTGAACATACATATTGGAGCCTTATATTTCTTTCTCTTTGTATACCACCCCAGTATGTCTGCAGATTAAGGTGCAACCAAGAGGCATTTTTACTGAAGTAAATAATGATAAATATATGAATCAGTTCAAAAAAAACTTGAAAGGGAGGGAGGGCAGGTTAGATGCAAAACCTGTTAAGGAGAAAGGTTTAATGCAGAGATGGGAAACCTGCGGGCCTCCAGATGTTGTTGAATTCCTGTTTCCATTAGATCCGGACAGCACCATCAGTGGTCAAGGATGCTGGGAGCTGTGGTTCAACATCTGAAGGACCACAGGCTCCCTGTCCCTGATTTAAGAAGAGAATTGACAGGGTCATAACATTTGAAGGAAAACATGGTTTTAGCCAATGCATTTACAACTGACTAGAGGAAGATACAGTAGGAAGAAGGCCCACAGCACTGTATCGTTTTTCAGGTTATCAGAAGCAGTGTTTAAAAACAATGAAAAACATTGGTCTAGGGGAGGGACTACCAGAAGGATGTGCAAAGTCTTTAGCAGGAGATTCAGAAAGGAAAGAGTAGATCTTGAAAAGGAAGACATGATGTGATTGTTGTGACTGCACGTGAGAGATATGCAAATGGAAGAAAGGAGTCAAGAGATGACCTCAGGCTTGTGATGCTATTGCATGAGAAAAAATGATTTCCCTCCACTACTTTAATGCAGAATGATGAGGCCAATTACACCAATTTGTGGATCATAGAAGTCTCAGATTCTAGGAAGGGACCCAGTCTCTCCTAGTTAGACACTTCCTTCATACTCATGCTTTGTTTCCTCAAGACAAGTTTAGCCAGTTCTGGGGCAGTTCTAGCCAGAAAATCTGAGTCAGCTATTATCCACGTGACACATTATGCAGACATGGATCTTGTTTTAAACACAGAGTTAGGACACTCATTGCTCACTGCAAGCCCAATAAACAGGCAGATTCCCGTGGGGTCATTAAAGCCCCACCCTTAATAACCCCACCATTCTCTTCTGGAAGGATGCTATCTTCTGGTTTTCAATAAGCGTCCTTCACATATTACTCTTTTTATGTGTAGAAGTAAAAAACAAAAACAATCTGTTTCAAAGACAAGGGTCTTTGAATTCAGAGCTCAAACCCCCACTAAGGGCTCATGGAGTCAGGATCCAAGTCCCAAATCTCCATGCTCCAACTGCAAGCGAGTGGAGGAGATTAACGAATTGTGAGCCAGCTCTAATTAAACCAGGAATTAATTCCAGAACACACTGATTAATCTAGGATACTGACTCATACAAAGGACTTCATTCTAGGCTGCACACGTTGTATGAACTTCCTCCAGGTGACCATTCTGTGTGTTTCCTATGTTCACTAACAACCAGTAAACATAACAGGCACACTTATTTCTTGCAGAAATGAACTGCAAGGCAGGAATTCAGAGTCAGACTGGGAATGCCAAATCGTAAAATTGAAACATAGCTCAGAGAGGGCCTGAGTCAACGGCACAAGGGTGGGCAGGGAAAGAAAGAGAAATTGGCTAATTTTTATGTATCCTTTGCTTTTTGAGCTGCCATGGGAGTACCAGACCTTTGTGTGAAGGAAGACACTTGAAGGGGCAAACATGCTCGGCAGAATGGACTGAGACACTTTGCACTGCAGAGAGTGGCTGCCACATATAAAAGTTCCTGCAAATCTGTGCACATAAAGAAATGTAGTAGCCTTTGCCTGGTGTGCTAGTTTTTGACCTACAGGGAGGAATGTGAGGGAGCATTTATATAAACCTGCTAATAGTGGAGGCTGGCTTATGGGGCACGGCCACACTAACCACAGTCTGCCCCCAGCCAGCCCCCCCCATGCCTGCCTTACTACTTACAACCAGCCCAGGGAGTGGTACTGCCGGTCAGTTCCTTTGTCTCAGTGTGGTCCCTTGTAGGATTCAGCAGCAGGGAGGATGAGGACAAACCTAGAATGAGCTGGCCCTTTCTGTAATTGGCTCTTGCTCCACCTACAGCTGATCCCCCTCTTCCACCCTTCCATCTTCAGTCCCTAGGGGCAGTAGCTGTCACTGTCCTGCAATGCCAGGGTGAGACTGACTACCACCTGGGTGTGTGTGGCAAATCCAGAATGTGCTCGCTCGCAAAAGGGAAAAACTGAGGTGCAGAAAAGTACAATGCAGGGCATTCCAACAAGCAAGGCTGTTTGCCAGCACAGCAATGCCCGGGTCCACTTGGCAGCCCTGCTCCTTTGTCACCCAAACATATACAGTGGGCTTTGGGTGCAATGATGGGGAGAAGTTCCCTCCATTTGTGAAATTCCCTTTCTTCTCCCTAGAGATGCTCAAGCAGTGTCCACATTAATAGCTGTCCAGTGCCAGGCGAAGTCCTTTCTTTTCTTCTAGGGATTGTAAAGTTGTTATAGCATCATTTCCACACCTTGTATTGATATCCATTATGTGAGTCTCGGCTGTTATCCTGATTAATTTATTTTGCCCTGTGCAGTGTGTTAACCCTCTGTCATTTTGATTAGTTCACCTCCATCATTTTAGGGTTGTGCTATGATTTTTAGGTTTGATTAAGTCAGTGGTTCTCAAAGGATGTGGTGCGCAGGAGAGGATGGCAAGTGTCGTAGGAAGATTCAAGGGCCATCAAAGAAACATTTAAACATTTCAGTGAAGTATAGTACTGAATCAAAATAATATTTTTTTATTTGCTGAATATGGATAAATATATTCTCAAAATGGGAGCAAGTGATATTGATGACAACCCTAGTTGTGTTTCCCACTGTATTTCTTTCTTTCTTTTTTATTATATGTTTTATTGATTTGAAATATTGTATCACAAGAGTACAAAAAAACCCACCACCCATCGGTTAGCAAAAATATATTATGTAGAAATATTTTTTTTTTACAAAAATAAATAAATATTGCATATAAATAAAATACAGTTCTACCATACTTTCAGACTTCCGTCTCTCTCAGCATGGGTCCTTCATTTCCTCATTAACTGCATTATATTATAACAATTAATATAGATTGTCTATATTCTTTATAACATATTATATTGCAGAATGTATATTGTCCCAATGTATTTCTTATCAGTAAAAAAATCTGATATAGCGTGAAGTAAATTCTTATTCTGAAAGTATGGCCCAGATAAAAAAGTTTGAGAACTTCTGGATTAAGTTTGTTTTAAAACAATAAATGGTGTTATTTAAATAAAGTGCACCACCCAGAGAACTCTGGTTATGGGGTGACTCAGAAGCACCATAAATAAATAAATTGAGGCACTGAACAAGACAAGCTGCAAATGTCCCCTGAGAATTTAGAATTATTTTGAGTCCATAGACATAACACCAATGCAAGCTAAGAACCACCTAAGTCAGCTCTGTTTAAGAATAGAACACTTTCCACCTTTCCCTGGGAAGGTGCAATCGTACCCAAAGCCAATAGGAATTTCTGCCAGTCAGAGAGCACACAACTTGACTTACTTTATTTCCTCCTCTCTTTCTAGCTGGAGAAATAGTGCAAAGTGTATTCTCAGGACAGTGGGACATAAGACAACAGCGCAAAGTTCCAGAAATCCCCAAACAAATTAAAGATATGCAGAGCACAGAAGGTGCAGGGGCCCAACCACAACAACACAAATTCCAGGAAATTCCTCTCCAAAGTGATGCAGGACAAGCGGGGAGCTCCGGCGCTTCAGGACAACAACGAGGGTCTTCAGGGCAAGCAGGGAGCTCTGGATCTTCAGGACAACAACGAGGCTTTTCTGGACAACCAGGGAGCTGTAGCTCTTCAGGACAACAACGAGGGTCTTCAGGGCAAGCAGGGAGCTCTGGTTCTTCAGGACGAGGCTTTTCAGGGCAAGCAGGGAGCTCTGGTTCTTCAGGACAACAATGGGGCTTTCCAGGACAGTCAAAGAGCTCTGCTTCTTCAGGTCAGCCAGGGAGCTCTGGCTCTTCAGGACAACAGCGAGGCTCTTTGGGGCAAGCAGGGAGCTCTGGCTCTTCAGGACAACAACAAGGGTCTTCAGGGCAAGCAGGAAGCTCTGGCTCTTCAGGACAAGCAGGGAGCTCTGGTTCTTCAGGACGAGGCTCTTCAGGACAAGCAGGGAGCTCTGGCTCTTCAGGACGAGGCTCTTCAGGACAAGCAGGGAGCTCTGGCTCTTCAGGACGAGGCTCTTCAGGACAAGCAGGGAGCTCTTCAGGACAACAACAAAAAATCCAGGACCTTCCTAGTCCAAGCCAAGACAACAAGGGCGGTGAATTATCTAGGTAAGGAATGGTCACTGAGAGGACAAGTTAGAAAGGATCTCTTGTGTTTACTGGACCCTATTTCCTGTTCAGTTCAGGTATGTGTACAGTACATAGTCACAACTTTAGAGTCTGAAGAGGATACACAAATAAGTCACACTGCACCTGGATTCTGTGCATATTTACCTTATGCACCCGAAAATTGTTTTCTTTAGGAAAACCCAAAAGTTGGAAAATCTGGATGTATAACAGCCCTACCTTACAGTCAGATGATTCAGTGGGGCTCCAGGAAAAGGTGCTTAGCATTGCATCCCACAAGGGGGTTGGAAAGAGGGAGAGAGAGCCAAGTATGGATTGGGACTCAGTTAATATAACCACCTCTCCCCAAAGAGACTCTGTACCTTTAACTGTGATATTAGAGGCATCATTATCATCGCCAACGAAAGCAACTTCCTCCTTTTACTATATCTTTGTACTTGTAGAAGTTGCCCATGCTTAGTTCCTATACATGCAGCTTTTGCAAGAAAAACTGTAGCAACCCTGCTACAGTTAGGCACTCACTAGAATAGTCCTGTGAGCACCACTTTCTCACACCATTATTTTCCCATTTGTAAAAATGAGAATAATAGCAACTAAGTTCATAGTTCAGTTGTGAGGATAAGCAGGATAACAATTGTAGAAGAACTTTGCATTTTAAAGGTGTCCTTGCTCATGTGAACTTGTCCCACTCAACTCAATGGAAAACTACTTAAAATATATAGATTTTACAGCATCTAAATGCATGCTAAGTAATTATGCATAAAACAGCATTATATGCAGAGCTACTCATAGGGAACCATACCATGAAATACACAATCTAGACTAGACCCTAAAATAGAACTTGCCTCCCTGAAAATCTCAACATTTCTTAAGGTAGGTTTTTGATCCTTGTGGCTTGGGAAAACATTTGAAAATTAGTGATTAATGCCCATGAAAGATTCAGACTGCATATGTACATTTGAAACACATGGCCCATGAAAAAAAAATCCTGGGAACTGAAGTTTAAGCTTCACAGAGCTACAATTCCCTGCTTCCTTCACGAACTACAGTTCCTAAGATTATTGGGGTGAGTGTGTGCCTCATAGTTCGTTTAAAAAAGAAAACAAAAAGGTGGACTTTCAGAACTACATTCCCTATGCCTTGCTGAGTTCCCTTCTCTCCATCTTTCTCACCGGCTGCCCTAGTCAACATTTTCCTTCTTTTTGTGTCCTGCACCATCTAAATCCATGCCAAAATATTTCTAATGGATTTATGTGTTTGAATACTATGGAATACTACTGTAAGAGCATAGAATGCAAGCTTACCCATTCATTTTCACAAAAACTCGAGTTTTTGGTGAAGTCTACATGCTGGGTTTTGCATTTTATTCACATGCTTTGGGAAATGGGGTTGCATTCAACTGCATTTTGCTCAGAATAGGCCCATTGAAATTAATGGACCTAAGTTAGTCCTGGTTATTAATTTCAATGGGTCACACAACCCATGGTTGCTCCACCACAATACAGGTCATTTGGGCATGTATATAACTTGTTTGCAATGTATGCACTTTTTACATAGTTGCCTGTCGTTTTCTATCCATGCCCAGTGCTCCAATTCTATACAAGAAGCATAATAGGTTGCTGCCTCCTATTATAAATGAACCAACAACAGGACTGTAGGAGTCACTACAAAGGTTGGCATAGCAAAGAAGCCACACTGTTTATCTACCCAGGCACACTTTTATAGTTGTTTCAGCCAGTTTCCACAACCATCCCCATTTTGTTGTTGTTGTTGTTAACTGAATTTCTATACCACCCTTCATCTGAGGATCACAGGGCAGTTTACAATATAAAAACACAAAAATACATAATGTAATATTCGGTTGCCATGGCATGGGTGTTTTGTTGCGACTTCTTCCAATGTTCTTCTCCACAACCATCACGAAAAACCTATTCAGATTAATTGATTCAGAGTGGACTCATTGAAATGAATGAACATAACTCTTAGGTCCCTTCATTTCTACTCTATGTAAAACTCAGCTGAATACCACGTGAATGGTTTATGCAATCAAAGGTTTGCAATGGGGGCATGTCCTGCAGTTTGCTCAATAATTGCACTGCATTTGCCTTACTTGGGTCAGCTAGTTCCTCTATGTGTCAGTCAGCTGATCTGCTGAAATACACACAATATGTGTCAATCAGGGCATGATTTCTCTTGAGCATGGACACAGCCCTGGAATACATGCATACATAAAACTTGTGAGCACCTGCATCTGGAAACAGGTACAAAGGGTTTTTTTTAACTCTCTGTACTGAGCATCAGGGAAGGGTTTCCAAGGGAGACAACGTGATCTCAAGCCTGGTTTAAATTTAAAACACAAGTTGCTTCAGTCCACAGACAGATTATAGTATGTGTTTGGTCAAAGGACTTAAAAGAAAGAAAGAACAGGCAGATCAAGACTGCTAGCTTAGCTGCCCACGCCTGGAAGCGTGAAGCCAGCTGCAAATCAGGCACAATGTCAGCGGACTGGCAAAACTGGTTTATGGATAAGCACTAAGAAAGTCACCACGCGGGTGGCGCTGTGGGTTAAACCACAGAGCCTAGGACTTGCCGATCAGAAGGTAACCATCCCCAACTTCCTGGATTAGGAGAGCTCTAACCCTAAAGCTGATCAGAAGGTCAACGGTTTGAATCCCTGCGATGGGGTGAGCTCCCGTTGCTCGGTCCCTGCTCCTGCCAACCTAGCAGTTCGAAAGCACGTCAAAGTGCAAGTAGATAAATAGGTACCGCTCTGGCGGGAAGGTAAACGGTGTTTCCGTGCGCTGCTCTGGTTCGCCAGAAGCGGCTTAGTCATGCTGGCCACATGACCCAGAAGCTGTACGCCTGCTCCCTCAGCCAGTAAAGCGAGATGAGTGCCGCAACCCCAGAGTCAGTCACGACTGGACCTAATGGTCAGGGGTCGCTTTACCCTTTACCTTAAGAAAGTCACCACAATCTGGAAGATAAACCAAAACCCAGGAGATGCATGTGACACTTTTCAATTAGGTCGGGGCAAAGTATTATTTAAAAGCAGTTGGATTACAATGATGAACCTGAGCCAGGTATCTAAAGCAAGTATTGTTCTCGAACCACAACAACTCGTCCTGCTCTCCAGCGTTTAAGGAATTAAAGTTCAATGAAATTCCTACACCCAAAAAATCCCAAGAATCCCCGTAATCCTACCTCCTCATTCCTCTTTCACTTCTCCACCTACCTTTTTTGGGTTCAAACTGGCAGTCTTCCTGTCAGCAAAAGCTGTCCAATCAGCTGCTGGGAAGCTGTGAGAAGGGCAATGCTACTCAGCATGACAGGACTGCATCCATGCAACCTGTACGCCTCCAAAGATGTTGCAGCAGCAAGTGCCAGGCCAGGTCTCAGGGTGGAGCCTATTCAATGGGAAACGTTGGAGATGGAAATAGCTCAGGAAACAGGATTAGGTTTTTGGAGGCTTGGGTTAGGTTTTTGGAGGTTGGTCAACATGTGTTATTCACAGGTTATGATACTCCTCTCCAGAAGTAAGGCCGGTCCTGGATCACAGGGTGCTAAACTTTTTGCTTTGCTTTATCCTGCAGAAAGCTACAGTTTATAGCACCCTTAACAAACTAGGATTCAAGGGATGTGTATGTGCTTTAAATATATGGGGCGTGCCTTCTCATGCCTGCTTCTTCTCTAGTCTTCTGTTCTAGTCCTTCCACACCGTCTTGTGGCACCTACATCTCCTTTCTTATAGAATCATAAAATCACAGAATTGTAGAGTTGGAAGGCTTCCTGAGGGTTTTCCAGTGCAACCCACTGCAGTGCAGGCATCTCTCCCCCACCCCATTTTTTAAATTGGTTTTCTCTTATAACACACAAACAGAAAAACAAAAGGAAAACATTACACTTAACACAACATAAAAACAAAAGAAGAATTTTTTCTTCTTGTTCCCAAGTATATTTACATTGCTAAAAGACTTCCTCAACACCCTCCAACCTGAATTTCATCATATCTCAAATTTAGCAGTTCCCAATTTCATATTTATAACATCAATATCTTCTTTCATTACAAACTCTTATCCTTACTTCCAATTATAATAGTCATCATTATTAATCTTTTTCTATCCCTTAGCCTAATCTGTTACTTCTAGGAATTTATTAATTATCTTATATTGCAATATCTCGCTAAATATTCTTTAAATTTCTTCCAATCTTCTTGTGTTTCCTCCTCTTTCTGGTTGCGGATTCTTCCAGTTAGGTCAGCCAGCTCCGAGCGATGCAGGCATCTCAGCACAAGGTCTCCCATCCAGTTTGAAACCATACTGTACCCTGTTTAGCTTTGCAAATGTGCTAGCATTTTTATTACTGTTGGAGTCTGTTCAATCAGACAAGAAGGGAGTGGGTGCAGGCAGTGAAGGTGGACCATTTGATGAACAAATCCAGCATGGAAAATTCAGCTCAACCGATGGGCATTATGATGTGCCTGTTGCAGTATTGTAGTGGATGTGGGCACCCCATCGATGACCCTCCACAGTAGTTGAGAACATGCTGTAGACAGATTCCTTTACTTCTTGTTGCAGTGGGTGGCATTCAATGCTAGTCCTACACAGAGTAGACTCACTGAAGTGAACAAACATAACTCCCATTCATTCATTTCAGTGGCTCTGCTCTGGACTTAGCCCAGTACAATCCAGTGCAGCCCAAAGTTATTTTGACTTTGAACAGATGAGGCAAGTATTGCTAACGTGCAGGCTGTCCAGTGAGCAGCCAGTTCTTAGTGGGGCTCCGTTGATTCTCTGAATGTCACCCTTATCAGCTGAGTTTGTGAGGTAAATGTGGTGGTAGCTCCTAAATACCAGACCCTATTGTGTGTGTGGAATATGCATACCAGCCCCAACGTGACCCACACCCCACTCCAGAGCACGAAGGAAAAACATTTCATTGACCCTTTCCTGAAGCACAATAGGGTTTTGTGCATCTACATTAATAGGACGAGAAGCTGTTAAGCAGGAGATGATTCTCCCCAGGTAGGCACACAATAATAAACAAAATAAGGAAAGCAGACACCCATCAAGGATGATACAATTCTGGGGCATCCTGATTTAGGGGATGGTGTTTTCATAAATGATCCATGACATGGGGGTCTTGCAGCAGCTCTTCAATCTGCTTTGGGTCCATACAATGAAAAGTGATATACACAAGCCTCAAATAAGTAAAATAAATAAATGAGAGCACCTGCTTTCTCTCCAGAATGAACCCCTACGCTGGCCTTGTGGACTGCCTGCGCGCCACCTGGCTGACGGGAAAGACACGTCCCATGGAGTATCGGCAAGGGCAGCTGGAGGCCCTGAATCGCTTCCTGGAGGAGAGGAGGTCAGATCTCCTGCATGCCCTGAATCAAGACATGCGAAGGGTGAGTGTGGTCATCCAGGTCAGAGGAACCACAAGGGTTACGGCATGGTGTGGCTCTTCAGCCCAGAATGGACTCTGCTAATGTATTTTCTTTCTTGCGTCCTCTGTACAGCCCCATTTCGAAGGGGAGGTCGCTGAGGTTGCCTTCACAAGGAGTGAGGTGAACAATGCTCTTAACAACCTGTCCTGTTGGATGAAGGATGAAAACGTGAGCAAGAACTTGGTAAGGAGGCTGAGTTGAAAAAAGAGGAAAGATGACCTCGTGTGTTAAATGGGGAGAAAAGTCTAGAAGCTGTGCTCATTAAACTGGGGGTGGATCTTGTATCTGTGCCGTGCCCTTTCAAAACTGTTATATGGAAGTTCTGTTCGAAGGAGTCATTTAACTCATTCACTATTATTACTATATCTATATCTATCATCTATCTATCTATCCATCTATATCTATCTATCTATCTATCTATCTATCTATCTATCTATCTATCTGTCATCTATCATCTATCTATCTATCTATCTATCTATCTATCTATCTATCTATCTCTCTATCTCTCTATCTCGCTATCTCTCTATCTATCATCTATCTATCTATCATCTATCTATCATCTATCTATCTATCTATCTATCTATCTATCTATCTATCTATCATCTATCTATCTATCTATCATCTATCTATCATCTATCTATCTATCTATCTATCTATCTATCTATCTATCTATCTATCTATTTGTATGTAAGGTCTCAAACTAGGGCCTCCAGCAGCTTGTCTCCTAGTGCTTTAGTTCCTGTGCCAGCAGCACTCAAATTCCCACGGGTTTAGTAAGATCACATAAGTGCCCCATTTTAGCTATGTTGACTGAATGCATTTTCACACTAAAGATCAGCAATGGTTGAAATGCACATTCAGGCTTTCATTTCTACAACTCGCTTCACTCTTCTTCACTCTGCTCCACTTGCTTCATAGATTTTTTTGTGTGCCTTCACTTCCCTATAGGCCACCAAGCTTGACTGTGCCTTCATCCGCAAGGACCCGTACGGCGTGGTCGTCATCATTGCACCCTATAACTACCCCATCCATCTTCTCTTGGTGCCTCTTGTGGGGGCCATCGCAGCTGGTGAGTGAAAAACCATCAGAGGTCCTCCATCTAGTGCTTCACAGCATCTCCCTTCTTCCACTGGTCTCTTTACAGCGGCAGCTCCTTGTTTCCAGACATGCTGAAGTCTTTCTGTCGCCTGTCGTTATGGTAATGTGTCCCTTTTCTCCCACCAGGGAACTGTGTGATTGTCAAACCCGCAGAGCTAGCCCGCCACACGGAAAGGCTTCTTGCCGAAGCGCTGCCTTGTTATCTTGACCCGGTGAGTTCCTTGGTTCTTTCTTGTTTTCTCAGAGCACAACTGATGCCAACTTACTGGACATGCCTTCTTCATGCTCCTGAGCATTACCGTTGTCTTCCTTCCCCGGTGTGATGGGTATTGTCAAGCGGTGGTGCAGGGGCCATCACTGAACTATCTCTCAGGAGGGTGGTGGTGGTAGTGGTTAACTGAATTGCATAAGAGGAGCTGTGCTGGATCTAGTCCAGGACTCTGTTTTCCACAGTAGCCAACCTGATCGCTATGGGAGGTCTGCCAGGGAGGAATGAGCACACCATCACTTTCCTGCCGTTGTTCCGCAGCAACTGGTATTCAGAGGCTCACTATCACTGATTTGGAGAGCTGCACTCTTCATAACAATAGCCACTGGTAGCCTTATCCTGCATGAATTTGTCTAATGCGAACCTTCTCTTATTTTACAGGAAACCTTTGCTGTAGTGACAGGTGGCTCTGAAGAGGTAACCAAACTCCTGGAGAACCAGTTTGATTACATCTTTTTCACAGGTGATCTCTCCTTTTTATTAAAAAAAAAACACCTCCATTTTTATTACCATCACCCTTTATATAGTGTTTATAAAATTAAAGCATTCTCATAAGCCACATCCCAACAGAATGTCAGATTTCTACTTTTTTAAAAAAGCAAACCTTGATCTTGGAACGGCAGTAAATTATAAAAATTAAATATGGGCTATGTTACTTATTTCCAGAATTCATTTTTACACAGATTCTTACTTTAAGCACAGGATTTGGGGTTATCTTGGTGCAGAATGTGAGGTGGGAGTTTGAGGAGTAGCGTATCTCTCTCGTGACTCCCCTCAATCTTGCCATCCCTCTGCAGGGAGTCCTCGCGTGGGAAAGATTATCATGACTGCAGCAGCCAAACACCTGACCCCATTGACTTTGGAGCTGGGGGGCAAAAACCCCTGCTATGTGGATAAATGCTGCAATTTCCAGAATGCGGCCAACCGAATTGTCTGGGGAAAGTTCTTCAACGCTGGCCAGACTTGCATTGCACCAGACTATGTGATCTGCACCATTGAAACGCAGGAGAGGCTGATGCCTTGCCTGCGTCAAGCTATCCGTGAATTCTACGGTGACTGCCCCCAGGATTCGCCCGACTTTGGCCGTCTGATCGACGATAAGCACTTCCGGCGCCTTCGAGCATTCCTGGAATGTGGCCGAGTGGCCATTGGTGGAGAGTCTGATGAGTGTGACCGTTACATTGGTGAGCAAGTGACCTGCTGACAGGGAGCCTGGGGTGGGGGAAAGACCAGGAGACCCTCTTTGATATTTCCCCCCTTTTTATTTTTGACATTTATATCCTGCCCTTTCTCCCTAAGGAGCCCTTGGCAGTAAACAATGTAACAAAACAGAATTAAAATATATTAAAAACATTTAACAGCACAAGAGGAACCCTGGTGGATCAGGCCAAAGGCCCATCTTGTCCAGCATCTTGTTCTCACAGTAGCCAACCAGATGCCTAGAGGGAAGCCCACAAGCAGGTCCTGAGCACAAGAGCACTGGACCCACTTGCACTCCCTAGTAACCGGCATTCAGAGGCAAATTGTGGGCTTGTGCACTGGGAAGTGCAGCCTTGGGTGAAACGAAGGCCATGGCTGAATTGGAAGGCATGGGAGCAATCTGAGAATATAATGTGTCTTGATGCAATCTTCTGCCTGCAGCCCCCACTGTACTGGCTGATGTGAAGGAGTGGGAGCCAATCATGCAAGAAGAGGTCTTTGGGCCCATCCTGCCCATTTTCACTGTGGGAGACTTGGACGAGGCCATCCACTACATCAATAGAAAGCAACGCCCACTGGTTGCCTATGCCTTCTCCTGCGACTGCAAGGTATGCTTTAGGGTTAAAGGTATAGGTAAAGGGACCCCTGACCATTAGGTCCAGTCGTGGCCGACTCTGGGGTGGCGGCGCTCATCTTGCTTTATTGGCCGAGGGAGCCAGCGTACAGCTTCCGGGTCATGTGGCCAGCATGACTAAGCCGCTTCTGGCGAACCAGAGCAGCGCACGGAAATGCTGTTTACCTTCCTGCCGGAGCGGTACATATTTATCTATTTGCACTTTGACGTGCTTTCAAGCTGCTAGGTTGGCAGGAGCAGGGACCGAGCAACGGGAGCTCACCCTGTCGCGGGGATTCAAACCGCTAACCTTCTGATCAGCTTTAGGGTTAGAGCTCTCCTAATCCAGGAAGTTGGGGACGGTTACAGGAACGTGACCCAAGCTGGCCAACAGCCAGAGAAGTGTGGTGCTGCTTTCGAAATGTGCTTATGCTTGGCTGTATCAACATTGGTATAATGTCCACGGAGCAGCTCCCAGCAGCATACCTCTGCATGCCCACAGTGTTTAAACAGTGCGCCGGTGGCAAGGAGGCATGTTGGACCTCGAGATTCTTTGTAACATACAACAAATGTTTGTGTATATGGTAAATGCACAGCCCGAGGCTTGTTTCTTAAGAAGTGAATTCCATGGAGTTAAAGAAGACTTAGCTACAGCATTATTAAGAAACATGTATGGGCTTATATCCATAGAGGGTTGCAGCCTCGTTTCCCAAGTAAGTATGCATAGGATTTTAACCTGAGCAAGAAAGAACAAGCTATATTTGTACCGTGAAAATCAGTGACCACAGTGAATTCTGACAGCAGTGAATTTGCTCTGACCTACAAACATAGAACCTGAGGTTGTTTGTGGTTGTGATGGACAAGGATACAAATACATGCCCACTAAGCCTTTTTTTTAACATAAAATAAAAAATGTACTGAAGTATCTAGCTATACACGGAACAAGGACCATCAAGTGGTGCTACAAGTAATCTAGTGTGCAGCTGTTTGAAAAATAGTCAGAATTTGGTCTATGGCCAGCTCTCTTCCTATTTATCCCCTAGTCCCTTAGCCTAACATTAAAAGGTGACAGAAAACCAAGTGACAGAAAGTAGAGCTGAGGCTTTAGGGTTTTAAAAAACCAGCAAGTGTGCCATATCATTTCAGTTTTGTCCCTTCTGCAGTGAATAGTAATTTTGGAGCAAGAGGTTCATTTGGCAGACTGGCAGCCCAACTATCTTTGCAGTGAGTGAGGCTGTGTGGCTGAGACACACTAGAATGCCTTGCTGGTGTAATTGAAGTTATTAACATCTTTAGATAGCTGTGGTGGCGGAGACTTTAATCTTCAGGCTTCAAAGCAGCCCGTAAATACACCAGTTATTATATGTATCAGTGGCATAAATCACACACAGAGGCTTTTGGCTTCTGGACAAAAGACAGTGTGTTTTGTAAAACCGCCTTTCAAGGTAAATCCTTCTTCCTAGCCAGAGTTGCTGGTAAACAGCAATTCCTGCACTCAAGTAGCATGAATATTGGGAGAGCTCTAAGACCATAAAATTCCTATCACACTCTGGATGTGGGGACGGTGATAGTGTTAGTGTCCAGTGTACTTCCTTGGATAGTGGCTCTGACATTGCAGTATAGTTCCATTCCCCCACCTACCTGCGAGATTTTGAGCCCATTATTTCTTTTTTAAAGGGGAGGGAGTACCCAATGCTTTGTATCTTTTAGTTTTAAAAGATCTCTTGAGAGTCCCATGGACTGCAAGAAGATCAAACCTCTCCATACTGAAGGAAATCAACCCTGAGTGCTCACTGGAAGGACAGATTGTGAAGCTGAGGCTCCAGTACTTTGGCCACCTCATGAGAAGAGAAGACTCCCTGGAGAAGACCCTGATGTTGGGAAAGATGGAGAGCACAAGGAGAAGGGGATGACAGAGGATGAGATGGTTGGATAGTGTTTTCGAGGTTACCAGCATGAGTTTGACCAAACTGCGGGAGGCAGTGGAGGACAGAGGTGCCTGGCGTTCTCTGGTCCATGGGGTCACAAAGAGTCGGACACGACTAAACGACTAAACAACAACAACAACAACAGTGCAAGCTCTCCCACCCCTCTCTCTCCCCCTCTCTCACACACAATTCTATGCATGCTCATGTGAAAGTTAGTTCTACTGAATTAAGTGGAGGCTTACTGTGCAATTCAAAGTGGGGAAATCTGCAAGGGGTCAGACACGCTCGTGATTTACCCCATGCAACGTCCACAATATCCAAACCCCTCCTTGCCAGCAGACCTAGTGGTTTGAATTGCTCTTTGTAGCTCAGGAAAATCTGTATAGCATTTCAGCATGAATTTAATGTGCCACAAAACTCTTTGTTGTTTTTGTTCAAAATTTCAGTTCACATTTAAAATAAACCACCTTATTTAAGGGGGGGGGGCTTAAAATGTGATATATTGCAAAAGTGAATTAAGATCCCTATAAAGCACATGGGAACAGTCCATCAGGAAAAGTTCTTATACAAATGCCATTGAAATGAATGGAAACTGTGCCACAGTCCTAAGTGCCAATTCATGCCCCAGATGTGTATGTTTTTCATAGGCCCATATGAAGCTGCCTTAAACAGTCAGGTCACTGGCCCATCCAGATCAGCATTGTCTCTACCTAGAGATGCCATGGATCAAACCCGCTGAGACTTTCTATATACAACTCAGCTCTGCCGCTGAGTTGACCTCACCCTCCCAGCCCCAATAAAGGGGCTGCGCTGCATTGTGGCAACACCATGTTTGCCAACAAGGTTTTGCTGGGCAGTGAGCTGCGGCCGATCCCAGATCCCTTGTGACTTGGCTTGTTAGACTCACAAAACCTCGTTTTCTGAATTCATTCACCAAATGGGCACTGAAAACAGTTGGATGATGTATCTTCAAAATGTAACACGCGCTACTGTTTTCCTGTTTGGGGTGACTGGGCTGCCTCTGAAACATAAGCTCCTGCCGAAACTGCTGCAAATAGCCAGCAGATGGTGCTAGTGCAGCAGACACCTATTATTTCATTTTGACATGTATTTGCACCCACGTTTTAGTTTTTCTGTAAACTTTCCCACTCATCGCCTCTGCTATCTATCAGAAGCCTAAGTTGTATGTAATTTTATTTTTAAGAATCCAGACTCTGAATGCAAGGGATCCATTTATTAACAGAGGACTGCAACTCCTGCAGAGTATCAGCTGTGCACACATCTCTTGCAGTTCCTTTAGATCAGGGGTCAGCAACCTTTTTCAGCCCTCAGACCATGTGGTGGGCTAGACTGTATTTTGAAAAAAATAAATGAACGAATTCCTATGCCCCACAAATAACCCAGAGATGCATTTTAAATAAAAGCACACATTCTACTAATGCAAAAACACGCTGATTCCCAGACTGTCCGCGGGCCGGATTGAGAAGGCGATTGGGCCACATCCGGCCCCCAGGTATTAGGTTGTCTACCCCTGCTTTAGATTTAGCAAACTTCTAGACAGTAGCCCCACAGCATTTGATATTGCATCCTTTAAAAGTCAGAGCACCTGCTATAATTTTGTTATAGAGACACTACTGAACACGATCTCCCCTAGATAGCTCATTTGGTTAGAGTGTGGTGCTAATAACACCAAGGTTGCAGGTTTGATCCCCATATGGGGCATTTGCATATACCTGCATCACAGTTCACAGATGATTTGCTAGACACTGTCATCAGTACAGAAACTTTTAGAAAGGACTAAGAGAACATGAATGAAAAAAACCCTAATAAATGTATCGACTCACAAAAACAGACAGTACTCAGTGAGCACTACCTCCTTGGTTAAGGGAGTTTCCATTTGGGTTTTGAGATGCAAAATGTCAATAAACATCTATTATTGGAGCAAGTTTGATGATGCAGCTCTGAAGAAAATAAATGCTTGGAAGGGTTTCCAATTACAAAAGCTAAAACCTGTCAAACCCCAAACTTGAGGCTACCAGGGACAAGGCCCTTGATATTCTTCTGCTCTTTTTCTCTCCATAGGTTGTGAACCAAGTATTGAATTGTACAAGCAGTGGCAACTTCTGTGGCAATGATACCATTATATACTCAACATTGGTCTCCTTACCATTTGGTGGCATAGGTATGAATAAGGCCTTTCTCCCCCATGTTGTCTCTTTCCCCTACCTCTGCAAATGCTTCTTCCCAATTTGATACTCCTTCCTTTCCCATGGGTGAAGGCCAAAGGCCTTGAAGGTTTCCGTACTGCTCTTGGTGCATTTGTTGATTACACGCACAAAATGCAAAATAGAAAAGGGAATTAGCTGCAAACATGCACCCCAGCGTGCCATTTAGAAGCTGTAGTCTGGAGATCTGCTGGCAGGAAGGGCTCTAGGCTTTGAACCCGTCCTTTACCAAATTATAGCAATCTTTCTGGGTTAACTTTGTTGTTGTGGGGCTGGAAGAATCACTGTTCAATTCAGGCCAGGTCCCAGTACCTCTAGTTCTAGAAGTAGTAGTTGTTTCATATTCATAGGTACTATTTGTATTACATATTACACTTTTGCAGCATATACACCAAGATAACCATCCTTCTCCATAGGAATATGGCAACAATTTTTTGTATTCAAATCTGCCAGAATGCAGCATCTCCTTCCCCTCCAGTATTCATACGGCAGGCTTAATCAAAGGAACGTGTTTCACATGTCCAGCACAATCCTGTGCATGTTTACTCATACATTAGCTCCATTAGGCTGAAGTCTTGCTCCCAGGCAAGAATGCAGAGGCCTGCAGCTGAATTTCTTTACATTTTTTAAAAGCTGGTTATTATTTTTTATGTGCCACACCATGGATCATTTTCACTAATGATAGTAAAGTGGGAAGTCTTGCCGAACATCAGAACACAGTATCCAAGTATATACTGTTTGCAGGTAGAATCAGGTAATAAGATACTAGATTATCTTTAGTCAATGATTTTAGGTTGTGATGCATTGCCAAGTGGGTTCAAAACCCTGAAAATGCCTTGAAGATAAACATCAAGGGCTGTGATAAGGGAACTCTTTCTGAGCACACCTGCTGCAATCTGGCTTGGAGAAATTGATAGTAGTAGTAGTTGTAGTAGTAGTAGTAGTAGTAATAATAATAATAATAATAATAATAATAATAATAATAATAATTTTATTATTTATATCCCACCCATCTGCCCAGGCTGTTGGGCAAACACTAAGCTTTTGCCAGGGAGCAGGATCTGAACTGTATGCTTTCTTCTTCTGTTGCAGGATACAGCGGCTTAGGCAAGTACCACGGCAAGTTCAGCTTCGACACATTCACTCATCAACGTGGTGCACTCTTGCGCTGCATGGGATTGGAAGCAATCAACACCGTTCGCTACCCTCCCTATACCGAAGGCAAATTACAATTGTTGCTCTCCCTTGTTGACATCAAGCGTAGAGGCATGTGCACCTTGCTTTGAACTCCATGAATCACATATGTCTTCTGGCCCCAGGAGCTGCTAGAAGAATTTAGCTGCTGGAGACAGAGAAGATTGTTTTATCTGGCTCTCTCCTCGCCTCCCAATAAGGCACTTGCCTAAACTTTTACCTTCTGGAAAAGCCTTGCCCCATTATCTTGATTACTTGCTACATGCCCTCCCACCCACCCCTTTTTCTGCTCCCCAGTTTTGGTCGGTCCAATGTCTAGCTGGTGGTTATATTTTGATGTCATACAATGTATAGGACCACCTACTTCAGTTAACTAAGTACTTGCAAGGTTTTTGCAAAAGGTAAAATCACAGTTTGATTTCCCTTTTAACAGAGTTTTATGAAGCTAATTACTGATTTAATGTCCATGATCACCAATTCCTTTGTAAAGACTGGTGAACACTGTACACTGCAATAGCTATCCTCACAAATATATCTGTATCTGTATGATTTCTTAAGGAGTGATATTTTCATGGGTGAAAGTAGAGGCTGGTGCTTAAACCAATTTAATTCCAAGAAGATTCAAAGTTAAATCCATGCAACTTCTTGTACAGCCAAATCTTTTTAGTTCTATATCCTCAATGCAGTCATGCACTATCCCTCAGATGCACCCCTTCTAATAATCACAATTCTTCTGATATCCATTTCTGTACATTAGCCACATCCTTAACTCAGATTCCTCATCCCATCAATAACTTTTGCACTAAGCAATCCTAAGCATCTGTACTCAAAAGTTAATTCCTACCAAGTTCAATGGGGCTTGCTTGCTAGTAATTATGCTTATGAACGCAGCCTTATTAACACTGCTTGCATAACTGAACATTTTACAAGTAAATGTTTTATTTCTGTAATAAAGATCTTGCATCAAATCTAACCAGTTGTTCACTTGTATTATTCAAATGGTGCCATCAGTATACTTAGCATAATTTCCTGCCCCAAGGAACAGAAAGGGACCAGTAGCAGTACTGAGTGAAGAAATCATAAATGGTTCCTAACAAGGAAATGTCCATCCAGAATGTCTGCTTATCCACGTTATCAGGTTTCTTCATCAATCATAATGAATTTTTTTTAATGAACTGTCATTCTCTGCATGTTCTCAGATTCCAAGTTTTCTCCACTCCATATTGTAAATTGTAATCAACTGTTAAGAGGGCAGGTTGTATTTCCACGCAGCTTTTGAAACCCTTCCTCTTCACTCAGTTGGCTGAAAGACTGAGCCCTCAAAGTGGGTTGCACAGGAGGAAGCTGCCTATCATTCACCCGTAGTTATGATCACAGCTACACATATGTATATGTGTGTGTATTCATTCCTATTTGCACTACATACAACTGGAAATCAGATATGTGCCTATTTTGTAATTAAAGCTTTTCCATTTTTTAAAAAAACAAGAACTGCAATTATATATTATTATTATATCCCACCTTTTTCCTTGACAGGGACTCAATGTGGCTTACAGCTAAAATAGGTGGGCAAATAGCTGTTTTTATGTGGTAATAAGGCCCACACTACCTATTTATATCAAAACAAAAGTTCCTGGTATACTCTTGACACAGCTATCTCGCTAACTGGTTTGTATGGATATTTTGAAGAAGAGAAATGATCATACCAATATGAAATCGTTCAACTCTGCAATTGACTTCAAGGCAATGTTACTGACAGAGAGGAACTTCAAAAGAGAATACTGTACGTTAAACCACTGAATTACGAGTAATCAGGAGGGACTGTGTTATTGTGGATAGGACTGGACAATGGATTTTTTATCATAGATGTTAACTGGCTTACCGACGTCAAGATGTTTTTCGCGAACAGTCACTTGCAATAACATAATAGCCCCATACCTTCTACATCTCCTTTCGTTCTGACCTTACTTTACAATACCCCCAAGGATTCATGCACATGCTGCAACTCAGGATAGCATTTCAGGCATCCAATGGAGCAAACTAGTCCACTAAAGCTTATGCAATTTGTTAGTTTTCAAGGTGCCTCTGAGGATAACACGGAGGTGGCGGGAAAGAACACGCTAAACTCGCTGGGGGGTGGGGTGGAGAAGGAATACAGTAATTAATGTAGCAAATAAATAATTATTTTTTAATGTACGCTTCGATCCACTACGCTTGCTAGTAAAAGTCTACGCTGCAGGGAGACCCGCAGCGGCACCAGGCAACGCGAAGATGGAATTCTATGAACCTTCACCAAACCATCTCCGCCAATCCCTGTGGACTTTTAAAATGCTCGCAGCCAATTACGTACTGTTATTGTCCGCGTCATCAACTCACCCTTTCCCCACAAAACATTCCGCCCCTTCCTATCCTTCCATCCAACCAGCCAACCAACCAACCAACCAGCGAAGAGATCCCGCCTCTTCTCAGGGCGCTCCTAGCCAATGAACGTTCAGGAAAGCGGCGATTGGTCCCAGTTTTTACTCCCGCTAGCCGCCGGCTTGGAGCGGAGCTGTGGTCTCTGTCGTGGGTGAGTTCCCTGGCGTCCTTCTTGACGCTCCCTGACGCCGGGCGCGCGCCTTCCCCCCTCCAGGCTCCTGGAAATTCTATCCGCGCGAAAGGTGGAAGGAGAGGGGCGGGGGGAGGGAACGGAGGCCGTGGCGGCGCCTGTGCGCCGGGGACCTTCACGGGGGCGCCAAAGGACATGGAGCTACGCATGCGTGGGGCCGGTTGAGGTCGTGACTACGCATGCGCCTGGTGGGCCCTGAAGGAGCAGGCAGGGGGATGTGCGCATGCGGATTTATTCTGCTCCTATGGCTGAGGGGGAAGGCCGAATTGGTACCGCCCAGGGGGCGGGAGAACAGGAACCAAGGCCCCGCCCCCTGAGTTCCACCTCGACCCCTGCGCCCCACGTTGCGCTTTCGGTTGCCTGAGTAAGTGTCAGCAGCGCCCTCCCCAGGTCTCATCGTCGTCTACGGCGGGAGGGCCGTGCTAGGCCCCGGGTGGGCAGGGGATTCCCTCCCGCTAAGGAGCAGGGGGCGCCTCGCAGGTGCGGCGCCCCTGGCTCTGGGATGCCTCTGCCCAGTCCTGTGTGGGCTGCTGACCGGGATTATTTTAACATTTAACTATAGCAGCCTGTGCACTCTGATAACTTCCCCACTGGGTTGCTGCAGTGTGTGCTTGGTGGGGCTTCCCTTGGAAGCTGTCCCGGTGACACAGTGTCACTGCAGCGAGCGGGGACCATGTCACACCCATTCTGAAAGTGCCGGACTTGCTGCTGGTGAGCTACTGGACTCAGTTCGAGGTGTTGGTACAAGTGTACAAAGCTCTGAGTGCTTTAAGACTCATGGGTATGGCTTCCCCCCGGCACCTGCCAACTGGGTTTTTGCAGTCTGCAGGGAGGCCAGATTTGTGGTGTCCTCGGGGAATATTGAGGCACCAATATTTTGCGTTGCAGTTCTAATTTTGTTTTTAATGTTGCATTCTTATTAGCCACACTGGGCTCTCATGAGAGAAATGGTGGGGTGTAGATAATAAAATAATACCTGAATGACTGCTGTCCTTTGTATTTTCAAAGGGAGAATAGTCATTGTTTTCCTGGCCAATAAGCCTTCAGTGCAACCTGAAATTTTCTTTGTACTTTTCCATAGTCAACAGTGCAATCATATGTGTGCATACTCAGAAGTCTCACTGTGTTTGGTAGGGCATATTTGCTAGTAAGTGAACATTGGCTTGTATAATAATCCTACATATTATGCTTAGAAGTATCAGCCGGTTTGTTCAATAGGGTTTACTTCCAAATAAGTGTGTATAGAATTGTATGCTATGTCTGCATAATGCCACCATCACTCCATATTAAGATTATGACAAATTGCATATGGGGGCTTCTTCAACATGTCCGGAAATATATTTTTTCTTGCCCTCCTTTTAAAAAAACTTTTTAACATCCAGATTTTTGAGTCCTGGTGAACTTGGATCACTTGCACTTTTCCTGTAGAATATTTTAATACATCATATGAAATACAACTGTTGACTGCTGGATTAACAAGATTAGGTAACGGATTTAACTGGATTTAACCAACTTGATTACTGCTACTTCTTTTTTTTTACAAGAGTGTTTTTGTTTTCCTTCCTTGTTCCCTTTGCAGAGGAGTCCTAGACTCAGGTTGAACATGCCTGTGTTGTGGATAACGCGCCAGGCTTCCCGAATAGGTAGGCTGCAACAAAAAAGTCATTCGAGTTCAAAGTTGGCATTTGATCAGAATCCAAGAAGGAATATTTGTTTATGTAAATCCATAGAAATAAAGTTGCAATGACTGATGCTGTCTAATATCCTTGAAGAAAAAACAAAGGGAAGTCTACCATGGGTGATGAAAGTAGACTTCTTGTTGGCTTTTGAACAACTCTTACACCTCTTATGATAGTATATTTGACTGTTTTGAAGAAGTATTTTAGGAAAGTCCTCCAATGTTCTGGCTGTCTCCTAGTTGGATTCTACAGTTGAAGAACCTGAAGGGAACAATATGAATTCTGTGCACACATTGTGGATGCCATTGTTCTTGTGCAAATCTTGAAGACTGTGTGGTTGAAACTTAATTGTTTGTAATACTTTCCTAACACGACCTTTATGGTCTACATAAAACTCAAGTGCTTGAGCCAATTTTGTAGCATTGGCCTGCTTAAAGGCACAACATAGGTTTAGAAGTGCTTCTGGTAGAATTTTCTGGGAAGGTAATTGCATAGTTTCATTTCAAAGTGTACATATAAATCGCAAGATTATGGACATACACTGTAATAAAAGTGGCATATGAATCCAACTAAATAATGGTGCTGTGGTTCTATGCTCCTTTGGGACTCTGGGACTAGTGTTTCTACTCTTATTTAGCATGTTGCCCAAATTTTCTGTTTTCTAGGGACTCCAGTATGCTTAAGTCTTAGCCGACATCTCAGCAACACAACCCCAAGAGCCTCCTACAGTAAGTACATAATAGTGTTCTCTCTGTCTGAACTACTTGAAACGATAGTTTAGAACATTTGTCTCTAGAGGTTGGTCCTAGAGGCTCTTCTTGGGGGCATAGATATGAATTTTGATAATATCTGCATGTCCCCAAAAGTGACACCACACATGAACATTTGGGCATGAATCTCTTTGAAATCTTGGTTTTAATGAACATTAACATGGGAAATTCTTCGTAGGAATGTATTACAATTAAATCTTTGGTGTTTTTGGACAGCAACAGCTTACACTTTTCTGTTTTGGCTGTAGAATATGTAAATCTAAGAGAGGAGCCGACAGACATGAAATCCATTACTGACAAGGCTGCACAGACCGTCCTGTGGACAGAACTTATCCGAGGTGAGAACCAGAATGATGGTTGCAAAGGCTGAGCTGGTAAAGAAGAGAAACTAGTTTTGTAACTTTGAGCAGTTTGTCTGAGTGGGCATGAAGGGGAAGACTCTAATATGCAGTCCTAGAATGGATTATCCAGAGAGCTGGCAACCTCCTCATATCCATGGTCTCCACAGCAGTTTTGTCTAGAACCATGACAAGGTATTTTCATCTCATGCTGACTGGCTGACTGTAACTACAGGCAACTCTCAATTTACACACATTCAATTGGCGTGCTGTGTCTTTTCCCTAGTTTTTCCCAACATTATAGCTACATGGGAAAGTGGAAATAGTGCCCTACCAGGGCATTATTTGCCATTGAGCTAGGTAAAGGTAAAGGGACCCCTGACTGTTAGGTCCAGTCGCGAACGACTCTGGGGTTGCGGCGCTCATCTCGCTTTACTGACTGAGGGAGCCAGTGTACAGTTTCTGGGTCATGTGGCTGGCATGACTAAGCCGCTTCTGGTGAACCAGAGCAGTGCACGGAAACACTGTTTACCTTCCTGCCGGAGCGGTACCTATTTATCTACTTGCACTTTGTACCTGGTGGTAATTGTGACTTGTTCTAGGTAAGCAGGCAAGCTATAGCACTGCAACAATTGGAATATTAAATCTAGTTTAGTTCTAGGTAATTTATTTAGCAGTTAAATAACTCTTAAAATTTGTTTGAACTCTGTTGTTGACATGCTCCCAAGTTTGTGTATTTAAATAAAACATCTGCTTTCTCCTTTCCCTCAGGCTTGGCTATGACCATGAGCTACCTCTTTAGGGAACCTGCCACCATCAACTATCCCTTTGAGAAGGGTCCCCTGAGTCCCCGCTTCCGTGGGGAGCATGCCTTACGCAGATATCCATCTGGAGAGGAGAGGTGCATTGCCTGTAAGCTTTGTGAGGCTGTTTGCCCTGCTCAGGTAAGGCCCTTGTTACCAACTCTTTGCTTCCTTTCTGATGTGGCAGGTGACATTTGTAAGCCTATGGAAAGCTGCAAGCCATTTGGGAGTTAAACTCTCACACAACCTGTATGGATTGGGTAATAGGGCCTGTAATATAGTCCTGTTCAGATTCTATTTGCGAGTAAATTCCATGTCCATGGGACCTACTTTCTTTATCTGAACTACATGAATGTCCATTCTCTTTAATTTGCATGCAGCTGGTAGCAAGAAGTGAAATAATTTGTCTACTTGGTGCTACAATGGTGGGATAAAAATGACAATGTATGGTAGATCACTTGCTTCTGCTACACCTACCCTTGCTGAGCTAGTGCTTGAAATAGGGCTTCCTTTTTGAGCAGGATGGTAGGTTCTTGTTGACTGTGACATCCCTCTAAGCTTGGGTCCCTTCTCTTCCATGGCATCTTTGCAGTTCTGTTGAATCCCTGAGCCTCTTGATTGCAAATGAGGTTGCCTTCATTCCAGCAGGGATAAACTTGCTGTTGCTCCTCCTCTAGTTCAGCATGGGTTTTCAAGGCTTCTATCACTGGGGCTTGGGGAATGCCACATGCTAGTGAGTTACGTCTCTTTCTCCCTCACAGGCAATCACCATTGAGGCAGAGCCCCGTGCTGATGGCAGCCGCAGGACCACTCGCTATGACATTGACATGACCAAGTGCATCTACTGCGGATTCTGCCAAGAAGCTTGTCCAGTTGACGCCATTGTGGAGGTGAATGGGTTGGGTGTTTTAAGGCTAATGAAGAGGTGCTGTTACATTTGCCCTCTTTCAAATTTGTGTCTAGAAGATTGAGCTACTCGGAGAGAGAGAGTATGCAGTATGGACATATCTATGTGTACATGTAATTTTTATTTGACTTCATCCTCCTTTCTGTGTTATGCAGGGTCCCAACTTTGAGTTCTCCACGGAAACACATGAAGAGCTTCTGTACAACAAGGAGAAGCTGCTCAACAATGGTGACAAGTGGGAAGCTGAGATTGCTGCTAACATACAAGCTGACTACTTGTACCGGTGATGGAGCACTTACTACAACCCTCACACATCCTCACCAGCCGAAGCCAAGTCTGCAATAAAGGGCATGCACTCATCGTTTGTCTCCCTGTGTCTTGAGAATGAGGAAGACATTGTAGGCAAACTTTTTGAAGATAATGTAGAATGCAGAGTCCTACTTGGAGAGGAAAGGATGAGGGGGCACATGATCCATCTTTTCTTTTAATGTAGGAGTTTTTATTGCTCTAAGGGGGGAAATTTAAGAGGCAGTGGAAGGGTGTTGGTCTGGGAACAGTTGATGGATAAGGTGAGAGAAAGGAGAACCCAGATCTATTTCGTAGACCTTTTTTGTTGTTGGAAAGATTATTTACTATTATATCTCATTTAGTGGCCTCAAACGTTTTGGACAGGTGTGTATATTTGGAATTTTGGGTGTGTGTCATGGGTGGAATCACAAAATGGCTTTTATGCTGGGCATGACTCCCATTTCTGGTAGGGGCCCCACACTCCTCAGACTCGGTGAACATGCATGCACACAAACCACACATAGTTCCCATCTGCACAGATTCCTGTCCTTTCTCTCTACCTTCCTGCCACCGGTTGGCTTACCTGAGCTTCTTCATTTCTCAGCTCTCACCAGCTTACCATACAGCAGCAGTGATGGGGCTCCTTTTTTTTTTTTACAAGACAAACAAGAGTGTGCTGCAAAGCACTGGCCTCCAGCTGCCACTTATCTTCATCTTCTGGGAATGCACTTGGGCCCATGTGGGGCACTGAGGCAGTGTGGGAAGATGGCAGCAGCTAGAGGCCAGTGCTTCACTTTACAGTAAGCCCTGGGAACCATTGCATTCAGAACATTGTGGAATCAATTCAGATATTCTGGAAAACTTGTTAAGGGTTCCATCAAGGTTAGAAACATGATGCAGGCAGAAAGCTACCTTTCTCCAATGTGGGCTAAGCAAGAACCTTCCCCACTGACAGAATACCTTTCCTCATAAAGTATGTTTTCTCACATGTGAGAGAATTTTAAAGAGGCAACTTAGCTCCCTCCACCTAGGTGCATTCAGTTTGATGCAGTTGTGGGAATCCTATACTGCATGCTTTTTTTCAGAATATTTGAATTGGTTCTGAATAGAGTTGTAAAAGCTGTTTTTGTACTAAGATAGCTACTGCTCAAAGCATTCTTATCTCTCTATTCTGCAGTGAAAGCTTTGTCAGTACTTGCTTGTTTAAGATATGCCTGAGTGGATAAAGGAGGGACATGCACTCAACTCATAAAAGTTTTGCTTTGAGAAGTGGGCACAACCTTCAGCTGTTTAGCTGCTTATTGTCCAGAAGAGGGAGAATTCTTATCTGCCTCTTGTATTTTGTTCAGTCCTAGAAACCCTGTACTCCATGCAGAAAGAATAGTTTTCTTTTGTTCACATTGATGTCCACCACTACTGGTCTATACCATACTTACGGGAGTTCCAGCAGGCCTCTCAGGAGTTGGGTTGCATTATCTCTGAACTCTGATAATTTAAGCAGTCTTGAAAAACAAAAATATTCTCTCCCACCCCCATCCTCTCTTAAGAATGGAGCCAATTTCTTCTGCTGTTGGAACATGATCTGAGTTGTGTTGCACATTTTTGAATTCCTGTTCTGATGAAGTGTTGTCACGTAGCTTTTATTTCTGTTGTGACAGAGCACCCACCCTAAATTCTGAAAGCTCAGGGTTGTGTCACTGGCCCTGTGGATCAGTAGCCTCTATACCGTAAATTTCTGTGTATAAGACTAGGTTCCCCCCCCCCCAAAATGTCAAAAATTAGGGGGCATCTTATACTCTGGGCCATCTCCCCCCATTTTCTTAGAAATCTGAGTCCCCAAAAATAGGGGGCACCTTATACATGGGGTGTCTTATAGACGGGAAATTTCTGTAATTTTCTTCTACCAACAGCATCTTTAAAACTATCAGCACTTAGAAAACAAAGATATGAATTATGAGTAGGAATGGGGAAGGTTGAAATAAAGCAGTACTGGTGCAAAGAGAAAAAAATCCCTACTTACAAATATTGTAAGCATATTGATAACAATTTACTATTGATAAGCATTTCATCTCAAAAGTACACTGGGTTCTGCATACAATTGTTTATCACAGTGCTGGCTCCTCCTGATGCACTGATCATCGCCAGGAGGAACAATAGCCTCCTATCTGCATACTACTGTTTCAATCAGTTCTATCCAATAAGGTCTGCATGACCTGCTAGTTCAGTCTATAGTAACCTGCTTATCTTAAGATTCTTCCTAAATGCTTTCTCTTCTCATTAATATACACACCATCTCCTGTACAGGACAGAAAGCTTGAAACACTGGACAGTTGAAGGGTGTCACTATGAGGCTGGGGGAGGGAGGAGACTGAATGCTGGGAGTGGGAAGTTAGTTCCCACCACATTCCAGGCAGGAAAAGGTAGATAGCAGTGTATAAAATTGTGGTTGTGTACCTCCAATAAGTATGAGAAGCTATCTGCTTAGTGGCAAACATTTCCTATACTGTATTTCCACTGATACATTTTTAGTGAGGATGAATCAGTATGTATAACCAAACCTGAAATAGTATTTGAGACATGTCATGGGGAAAAAGGAACTAAGAGGGAGTCAAATGCTTTTCCATCGGAGAAAATGAAACTTGTAAACTGGGCAGCTGGTGATGAGTAAGTCCTCAAGCAAGCTGGCATTTCCACATGTGTAGCTTTTCAAATCAAAATGACCATATAATCTCTTAACGTAGCGTGAATTGTATTTAGAGCTAAATTCAGTTGAACTACCTTGGTTTGAACATGTATATGTCATTGTATAAAGGAGGATAAAGGATTGTCATGATGGAAGTGGACAGCAGTGTGTTGCTTATTTATAATAAGGTGGAAGGGGCTAGTTGTCACAAAAGCTGCTGATGAATAGCTTGGGGCTACAGTAGCACAACCCTAGTTCAGTGGGGCATGTTGTTAAGTTGTGCACACTTCTTAACAGACACCCGAGGCATCTGGTTATTGTAAAACAAATTACGGTGCAGAACAGCATCTGTATATAATTGCTCCAAACAGAGTCAACATTTTTATTTGAGTATGGCTCCAATAGGCCTCTTAGGTTATTGCCAGCTCAGCCCTCATCAGTGTATATGTGAAGCTGTTTAGCACCAGTGTGCACTGCTTTACACTTACATTTAGCTGCATTTGCCATGTTATTGTCTATCCACTTTAGACAGATCCTTTGGAGCTTTCATTCATTTTATAGTCCCTCATTCTGAATAATGTGATGTTGTCAGGAAACTTGGCCACCTTGTTGCTCACCCCCAGATAATTTATGTATGTTGAATTACCGATACTGGTTCTTGGAGAGATCTATTTCTTATATTCATGTGCTGTGGTTCTGTTTGACCAATTACCAGTCCATAAAAGGACCTGTCCTTTATTTTTTAGCATGCCAGAGGTTCCTTCTTGCTGTACAGTATTCAAAGAGCTTCACCTACGTTATATCATAAACGGAATAGTCCTGCAGCACGTTAGTATTCTGTCCCCCGTCCCCCCCGTGTTGCTAATAATTGCAATATAAACTAGGACTGGCTGGGAATCTCAAGCCTACAGGCCAAACTTGGCCCAGTAGAATTTGTCATTTGGCCAGTGAGGTTGTTTTCCCCTGAAACCATGTAATAATCAGGTGTAGCACTGGTAAAAATGCAGAATTAACACCCTCCCCTCTCATTGTGCACCAGCTGATTCATTAGGTTATGAATAAAAGCTACTAATAAATGATTGTAGCCCACTCCAGCGTGGCATAAGATCCCAGGCTAAACAGTATATTTATCTGAGCTATTCAAAATACCAGACCACAAAGAGAAATAAAGACTTGAAATAAAAAGGCGTATTTTAATGGGGTTGGAAAACTGTCTTGACACCATATCTCTGGACAGGGAACATCCCTTGTGCACAGAAGTCACTAGCAACATCTGCCACTTTGTGAAAAGCTGCTTGAGGGACTTTTCATATTGTTTGGCTGCCTTTTTTGTATTATTTTTATGTTTATACCTCATCTTTCCTTCAAGGACGGTCTATCGTCCCCATTTTATTCCTGCAACAACCCTGAGAGTGAATGACTGGCCCAAGGTCACCCAGTGTGGGATTTTGAACCCTGGTCTCTTAGGTCCCACACCAGCTGTCAAATATCTCTCTTGACAGTGCTATTTTTATAGAAAAAGAGGAGCCGGAACTCAACATGAACGCCTCTCTTGTTCTCAATGGCGCCCACCTGAGAGGTGCTAGAACTGAGTTCCGGATGAACGCCTCTCTTGTTCTCAATGGCGCCCACCTGAGAGGTGCTAGAACTGAGTTCCGGCTGGGGAAAAAAGCCCAGTCTTTTAATACTGTGTCTGTGGTGTGATGCTAGCCGCTTTGGACTTCCTTTTTAAAGGAAAAGGGGGTTACAAATGCACAATTAAATTCAATTAATAAATAGCTGGTCCTCTAGCATTACACATGCAGCTTTCACTGGTTTGTTGATTTGCTTCTACATAGTTGAATTGAGTGTTGCAGGCAGGCAAGAGCATAAGCCTCCCTCCATGCCACATCCAGACCCACAGGTGCCCAGTCCAGGCAGGCCAGAGATTCCTGCAGTTTTTGCCATTGCTGGTTCTGGTGCGCCGCAGGTTGTCAAGCACATAACCAAACCCTTGCCATGTCAAGGAGGTGGTGGGCATCCGAGGTGGGTGCCCTTGTCTGGGTGGCCATCAGGCCCCCGTGCACTATCACGTCCTTTGGGGCATCGCTTTGTCTAGCCACAGAAAGCCCCCCGGACATTTTCCTGGGAGTAAGCGCCGCTGAATAAAAGGTGCAGGCTCGGGGCTGAACGTGGGATTTACTCCAAGGAGGGAAACAGATCAGACTCCATTCTGTTGGAGGGGAGGCGAAAGGGAACCAGGCCACCGACCTCCTCCATCTCTCTCCCCCCACCCCCGGCCTCGCCGGAGCAGCAGGAAGTTCCTCGGAACCGCGTGCGGGGAATCCTCTTGGGGCGGGACAGATCTCGGTCCTCCTTGGAAGGAGCCCAAGCGCCTGTTCCGCGCTCTCAGGACCGCGCTCCCAGGCGCCCGCTTGCTTCTTCCGCCGCATCGCGAGGTTGGTACGGCTTCTTGCCGGCCGGCCCCACCCGTGCCCTACTTCCTCCGAGCGGCCTCCACCCGCCTTCCTCCTCCATGCCGGGCTGCTCTTTCTTCTCGCTGCATCCGCTGCCTCGAAACCAGCCTCAGGTTTCCCCAGGAAAGCAGCTTTCCCCCGTTGCGCTTCCTTCCCCCGCCGGGACTGGTCTCCCATCCCACCCCGCTGCTCTTTGTTCCTGGGAGGGACGGAAGGAGGCGGCGCTCGGTTTAGGGGGCTTCCCGCAGTGGATCAGCCGCAGATCCGGAGGCAGCGGCGCAGTGCGCGCAACCAGTTGTGGCTGCCGGTGGGGGAGAGTAGGTAATGGTTAGGGGCGAGAGCGTGGATTGGTTGGTGATCTTATGGGGTGGGAGTTGTGGGGTTGCTGGAGAAGGAGGTTGGTGGGTGGTTCGCGGAGGGGATCTCTTGGCCTCCCTCCATCTGCGTTTATTTGAGCCGGGGTCGGGGAGCACATCTAGCCGGGCCCCTGTTTTCCTTCCTGGGGTGCGATAGTGCTGGGTTTCCTCATCCACCCACGTGCCTGAGCAAGTCGGGAAAAAAGGTGGTTTCCTTCCGGAAATGCCGTCCTGCCTTCACAATGGCCGCGCTCGTGTGCGGCTGTTCTTTGAGGGTGGCGGTGAGGGTGAAAAGACCAGCCAACCTCCGCTTTTTGGTGGGCTTCCAAACGCAGTTCTATAGCCGGATTGAGAATCGGGAGAAATCTACAGTGATCTGGTTCTAGATCTTCTGGGTGGGGATAGTCAACTGCATATACACTATCCCCCACAATCCTAGAATTCATTAGGGGTATGTGCTTTAAATTCCGTATACATATCCCAAACTTTTTCAAACACAGGTTATGGCTACTGTATTCCCCTCGCCCCCACCCCCAAATCCTAGAGATAACAAGTAGGTGAAATTTGTTACAGATAGGTAGCCGTGTTGGTCTGCCATAGTCAAAACAAAAAAAATTAAAAAAAATTCCTTCCAGTAGCACCTTAAAGACCAACTAAGTTAGTTCTTGGTATGAGCTTTCGTGTGCATGGTATCTGAAGAAGTGTGCATGCACACGAAAGCTCATACCAAGAACTAACTTAGTTGGTCTTTAAGGTGCTACTGGAAGGAATTTTTTTGTTTTGAAGTAGGTGAAATTGTATCTTTTTGTTAGGGTATGTTCTTCTGATGCTGAGGGTCCTCTGTGGAAGTGATGGTGACCTCACAGAACCTCTCTTATTTTTTTACAACTTCCTCACTCAGAATAAAAAATATTAAAGCCAGTGCTTTTTTTCAACCATGAAGTTATTATAGCAAGCGCCACACTTTTAAAGAACCAAAAAAGGGGAGGAGGTGCCAGTACTTCGCACCCTTGAGTACCCCTTGAAAAAAACACTGATTAGAGGTATGACCCCTGGTGGAAAAGGTTGCAGCACTTGTTTTACACTTTTCCATGCCCTCTTCTTTTTATTTTTATATGATTCTATGGTTCCCAGAATTGTCACAGAAGAGGGGTTGATTGTTGACCACTCTGAATTGTAGCTCTGTGAGGAAAACAGAGGCACCTAACAATTCACAGCACCCTCAACAAATTACAGTTCCCAGGATTGTTTGGGGCTGGCCATGACTGTTTAGAATGGTACTTCTTTAAAGTATCTGTGCCTCCCTCCCTGTACAATTTGGAGGGGGCACACCTGTACACTTCCATGTTCATCAAATAAAAAACACCATTTTGCTTATATTTTTTGTTCTCTGGGACTAACACAGCACAAAGATGGGAAAAATAATGCATTAATTTGTATTTGCAATCCATAATCAGAAATAAAATGTTCAAGTAGTGGCATAGTCGCCTGGCACTCATGATCCAGAGTTCCTTCATTTTAAGTCTTGTTATGTTGGACAGTGTTTTTTCTGTGTAGTGTGGGAACACAAAGTTCTGAGAGACAGACAGACAGAGGGAGAGAAATGTGCTTCTTAGACACCTCTGGAGACTACACAGGACCTCACAAGGCCTAATACGCAGCAGGGAGTGCCTAGGTCTTCTGCCAGTAAATTAATAGATCCCCTCTGGGACCAGTTTTCTTCCTTTTGGGAGCTCTGAAGAAAGGCAGGGTTCATTGTGTGCACATATTCTCTCTTGCCACTGCAGAATTGCAACGGAATAAATTTGCACCTATGGCACTTCTTGACCAAAACCTTTAAAGGAATAGAAGACTTGTTCTTAACTAAATATTTCAATCACTAATACAGGGATGGGGAACCTGCGCCCACCAGATATTGTTGAGGCTCCAACTCCCATCGGCCGCAGCCAGCATGGTCAGTGCTCAGAGATGATGGGAGTTGTAGTTCATAAATATCAGGAGGGCCATAAGTTTTCCATGCCTGTCCTCATATAAGGTGCATCCCCCTTCAGTAACATCCAAACAGTAATCAGCCTGGAGTCAAGGGGATCTTCAAAGTAGCAGATAGGTGCTTGGGGTGAGACTAGGCCTACATGTCTTGGTGGTGATGCTTTGAGGGGATTGCAGGGTAGATAGATAGATAATTTATTACGGTCGGAGACCAGCTTATGGATTGCAGGGTACATGGGTGGGAGCGAGACACTGAAAGCGGTGAGCTGGCAAGTTTCTCAGGGGGAAAATGGGAAGAATAGTGGCTGCACATTTTACCTCATAACTTGGGTTCCAAAATGCTAGCAATTTATTCTTATGAAAAGAGGGAGGGGGACAGAACTAGGAATCTGGGGGTTATGGTTCATGGGACAGGAGTCCAGAGGAAACCCATCCCCCTGGACACCCATGGCAGGGTGCCCTGCTATGAATATGTAGCTTCAGTAGCAAGAAATGGCCTCATGCAGTTTGCTAACCTGGAATACTAGATATTCTGTTTAACCATAGCCTTGCAGTGGTGTCTGTGGTCTAGACACTTATCTCTGTATGTACTGTATTTTGACTGTTGGTAAGTCTTCATAGTTTCTCCAGACAAGCAGAGAGTTGTGGGAGGTGCCGCTCTTCAGCTATTGTTATTGCTATTCGTTTTCTCCCAGCAGAAGTGATCCACCACTCAGGTAATTCTAACAATATGGAGAAGAGAAATTGAGAATGAAGATTTGAGGGGGAAATGCAATTTTTTGACTGACCACCAGATCTTGCCTATTGCTTCTGCTTCTCCTCAGGCCCAGCTCATGACTGCAAGGATCTCTCCCCTGTTTTGTCCAACCTGAGTACCGCAGTGCTCTGCCACCTCGGGACATTTTGACCTCTCAGTGAGCAACTTGGGAGTTCTGAGTCAGGCGCCCGTTGTGAAACGGGAGGCCAGGTCTTGCCCTGGAAATTGTGTCGCAATCCCAGAGTTCAGAAAATCCCACGTGAGTCAGCAGAGTCTGGGCGCCAGCTGCAAGCAGTCAGCCCCTCGGAGCTGCAAAAGACACAACTGGAAAGTTGCTGCCTGCGGAGCTCCTGCAGGGTTGGCCCCATCTTCCTGCCGTCTTTCCACTTTGTGAAATACCTAGAGGTAAGGGAGAACCCTTTTTGCCAAGTAGACTTAGGGGGCTTTCGCTGCTACTGCACCTGAGCTTCATGTAGACTCTTCCTACATTCTTAGTGATGACCTTCTGCAGGTTGTTTGTGCCCTCCTTCCTGAGCCTCTTTTTGCTCGTCTGTTATTTCCCCTCCAATGGACAACCTGTCCCCTTCACTGTCCCTGAAGGCATCTTCTTTCCTCTGCACAATCCTGTTCCTATTCCCAGTCATTGATTCATTGTAGTAGGACACTTGGTGATAAGGGGAGGACATCCCAAATCCCTCTCTACCTTCCTGGTCCCAGTACAAATGAACGTTAGCCTGTCAAGGGAGGTGATGTGCATATTAGTTCCCTTTGGGCCTCATCAACTCTGTTCAACTCTCTGTTTTAGGACTCAGCTGTGCAGCTGCAAATAAGACCTTTTAAATGTGTTGTAAAGTGCAATGTACAAATGTGACAATAGATGGCGAAAGTGAGCTATGCCAAATTCAATGTATTTTCCAAAACCTTTTTTAAAAAAAGCATTTTCACAGTGTTTTAAATATGTGTGTACATTCCAGATTCCACCTTGGTCTCCTCCAGCAAACATGGGCTCCATGTTCCGCAGCGAAGAGATTTGCCTGGCCCAGCTCTTCTTGCAGTCGGCTTCGGCATACAGTTGTGTCAGTGAATTAGGCGAGCAAGGACTTGTGGAATTCCGTGATGTACGTGCAAGAGGGTTTGGGGAACCTTTTTTTGGGGGTGGGGACACCAAACAAGCATGTTGTAGCCATTTTCATAGAGTAATTTTCGTACAAAAAGTACATTTAAAATCCAACCTAAATTCCAATTCCAGTGCCCTTGGGTCATTGTGATGATTTTATAGATTGGTATTGTTTTTCTACCATCTAAGTCTCAAAAAGTCTTACGTCAGTAAAAAGACATAATATACAAATTTTAAAAAAGAAATTGAACATCAGAAATTTAAGACAGAAATGTAATGACAGGTCTTTGCTTTTAAGCCTCCTGTCTGAGTGCTTTTTCTTTTCTCCATCGCTTTTCCCATTAAAAAACCCTGCTTTTCACTGCTGAATAGAAAAAATGGCAAATCTGCAGAAAATCCAAATTGCCGTTCATTCCAATTCCGTATTAAAGAGCATTGTTTTCTTGGGGAAAGCAGTGGGGCAAGGGGGGAAAAGTGCTCAGACACGGACCAGGGATTCCTAGAAACTATGGATGAGCCCTAATAAAATGTTCAGGAAACCTGGAGAAGATGGTAGAATTGGGGTGAGATAGAGAAATGGATGTTTTATATCTGGGCAAAGGGTCATGCTGCCATTGCAAGCCTTAAGAATGGGTCAGCAAGCAATGGAAAATTGGGCTGCCTGGTTTGCAGTGTTATCTGCGCAATCTTTGGTGGGCTCTTCACTAGTAATGTTCTTTTTTTCTTTCTAGCTGAACCCCCATGTCAGCGCCTTCCAGCGACGTTTCGTGGGGGAAATCCGGCGGTGTGAAGATATGGAGAAATCCTTCAGTGAGTGGCACTCCGGGGGGCGGGGCGGGCTGTCCTCTGCTGGGTGGCTTAGATGATGACCTTACCATCGGGTTGGTGACACAAATCTTCTGAAGACGCACCCAGGCCGGCCATGTTGCCACAAAACTGCCTTGCACCCTGCCAAGAGCAGTCAGAAGACAGGGCCAAGTTTCTGGGCGTTGAAATTGCATTAGGAAATCATGAGACTTTTGCAAACAATGCAACATTTTAGATGTAATTTCTGGTTTCTGGCTGAGGATAGTTGCACTTCCCCTCTCGGCCTGTTTTTACTGTCCTTGTTCAAACTGAAGCATCTGTAAAAATGGAGAAGGGGTTAGTCAGTTGTTGCATTGCCATCTGTGATAGCTGGCTGCTATAATTTGCACTTCTTGCCCTCCACCTGCCTGTTGTGACTTCCTGTTTCTTCTTCCTCTATCATCAGTTTGTAGCATTTGAGGGTGGTTTGCATATTCCATATTTTTCTTTTCTAATGTCCTCCTCTGATTAAGATCTCATTTAACATGTTTGACTTTTTTTGGCACTCAGAACGTTTTGGGAAAGCACTAAGGGCATTTTGAAAAGCACATCATGTTACTATTACAGTGGTACCTCGGGTTAAGTACTTAATTCATTCCGGAGGTCCGTACTTAACCTGAAACTGTTCTTAACCTGAAGCACCACTTTAGCTAATGGGGCCTCCTGCTGCTGCTGCACCGCCGGAGCACGATTTCTGTTCTCAACCTGAAGCAGAGTTCTTAACCTGAAGCACTATTTCTGGGTTAGCGGAGTATGTAACCTGAATAGTATTTAACCTGAAGCGTATGTAACCCGAGGTACCACTGTACATGAAACAAACGTATCTCAAAAAGTTTTTCCAGTAGTCAAAAGTCGTTAATGTGAAATATTTGATTTGGGGGGAATCCAGTAAAGCACATTTGCTGCTGCTACTAATATTAAGCATGTGTATGGTGCTTTCAATAGTTTAAAAGTCCTCATGTGTATTGTTTGCTGGGTTACCTTCCCTAGTCAGCCATATTTCCTGGGAGATAATGGGGACTGCATCTCTCTCTCTCTCTCTCTCTCTCTCTCTCTCTCTCTCTCTCTCACACACACACACACACACAGAGAGAGAGAGAGAGAGAGAGAGAGAGAGAGAGAGAGAGAGAATATTGCAAACTGTGCAATTTCCTGGGGGGGGGGGGGGGGGCTTGTTTGTACCAAAGGGGAAAATTTCCCTAGTGCAAATGGGAGCCACTTGGGCCCAATCCAGATTGGAATGGGCCCAATGGCACTGGGTGGGGGGGGGCCTTTAATCCTTTGCTGCCCACTGTAGTCGCAATCCAGATTGGGGGCTGCACAAGTGCAGTCTGCATTGCCAAAAAAGGATCAATTTGTCTGAACAGCTCTTTTTGGGTGATACAAATTGCCAGTGTGTCCCTCTCCATTTTGGTTCAGCGCTGAAGCAAGGGGTAAAGAATTAAAGCTTCCTTATTCCCATGCAGCAGGATCCTGATTCTTACCAGGCTGTACTGGCTGGGGAAGAAGAGTAGCTAGCACAGAAGTTGAGGAAGGAGCAGGGTGGGGACTAATAGTAAAGGCCCCCTTTACTATTGGATGATGGTGATGAATGATTAAATTTCTATCCTGTCCTTCTTCCCAGCAGAGCTCCGAGCAGCAAACATCAAAATGTTTAAACAATGCAATTTATACAAACAATACAATGTTTGTAATTTTAGGAAGCAATCCACTTTTGTAAAATAAGCGAGGAAACCTTTTTTTTTCTTACTTTAGGAAAAATATGCCTGCTTATATCCCTGGCTACAGTGTACTCTGCAAATTCACAGTGCTGTTTATGATTTAGATGCTCTGGTCACCACCTACTGTGCCTCCTGGATTCAGTTGCAGCAAACGAAAATTATAGTGGTTATTTCTGACATCCTGTGCTCAGCTTAGAAGAGCCAAAGGCCCACTTCTTTCTGGAAGTGGAAGCTCTCGCAATTTCATAACAATGTAATTCTCGTAATTGCAGAAGCTAGCGTATTTAGGAAATTCCTGACTTTCAAGCCTGTCTAAAGCCTGAGAATTACTTAAGTATTTGGCTGAATCAAGCCAAAGGCCCATCTGCTCCAGCATCTTGCTCTCACAGGGGCCAATGAGACGTAAATGGAAAGCATGCAAGCAGGAGGACATGAGCGAAACAGCACTCTCCTCGCTTGTGCTCCCTAGCAAATGCTGTTCAGAGCATTGTGCCTCTGGCACTGAACAGAGCCGTCATGACTAGTAGACATTCTTGAACCCACAATCTTGAGATTAAGAGTCTCATGCTTTACCAACGGAGCTATTTCGCTATCCTCTGAAAAATCTTTCAAAGCTATCTTTTAGAGCTATACAAGTTGGTGGCCGTTGCTACACCTTGGGAGTAGCAAATTCCAAAGTTTAAATATATGCTGTGTGATGCATCTTTGGCAGGCTTGTACAACATCCAGCCAAATTCAGCTATACCAGGGTTAGCAACCTTTTGGGGCCAGTGGGCCCATTTTGAGAAAGTGCCGCGATCTCCTGTCCCAAAATGGGTGCCATAAGGACACGGCGTAACACAAAATGGCTGCTGCATCTGAAAGAGCAGGAAAAGGCGACAGCAACACAAAATGGTGTCAGTGTGCCTCTTCTCATCAGCCCCCCCATCAATGGGGGGAAAGGCATCTGCACCAGCCCCTTTCAGTCGCAGAGAAACAGTCCTTGCACCTCTCCTGTGTTCAGAACAGATGAGAGCGTGAGTGTCCAATCCTGGCATCTAATAAAATTTGGGCATGCTTAAGAGATTTCTGTTTAACGTAGGAGAGGTTGAGTACAGGTAGAACCAACTGTGTCCCATGTTCTGGATCTTTTTATTTATTTATAAATCTTTTTTGTTGAGTTTTACATTACTAATTTAAATTCAAAAATTAAACATCATCATTTAGGATTCCCTGAATCCTTTGACTCCCCTCCACCCTTCCATGGTTACCATTTTCAATCTTTTCCCACTGCTTCACATATTTTCTCTATTTTTCTAAAATAGCACAGTTTTACCTTAGCTTTTCATACATTACAAGCGTTACTTGGATCCTGCCAAATTTTTTTGTTGTTTGCAGTATTTTCTTAGGTATATTGTAAATTTCCCCCATTCCTTCTTAAATTTCCTCTCTTCCTGGTTTCTGATTTTCCCGGTCAATTTCGCCATTTTGGTATAGTCCATCATCTTCATCAGCCATTTGTCTCTGGTTGGGACTTTATCTTCTTTCCATCTCCCATGTTCTGGATCTTTGAGAGAGTATTTACTCATTGCAAACTCTTGCAGCTGAATGTTTTCTGGGCCTTGGGAGCAGAGGACAGTCCCAGGTTCTGCCCTTCTTCCTTATGTCTCTAATCTCCCTCTCCAGCTTTCTTAGCACAGCAAGTGTGGAAGGCAGGCCTGACACTGACACCCCCTGAGGAGAACCTGCCAGCTCCTCTGGCTCGGGATGCCCTGCAGATCCAGGAGCACTCTGAGCGGCTGGCGCAGGAGCTGCGGGAGGTGAGCCACAACCGCGAGAAGCTGGTTGGTCGGCTGCAGGAGCTGCGGGAGCACATTCAGGTGCTGCAGGAGGGACAGCGTTTCACTGGCCAACTGGTAAGTGAGTTCCGCCCCTTCCGCTTCCTGCTCCATCAAGACTCTCTGCTGCGCTTGGAGGAGAAAGGGATGCAACTGCAGCTGATTGGCTGAAAGTTAGATTAGGCTTGCTGAAATTGTACATTACTTCCCATAGTGCGGGGGGGGGGGGGGGCTTAAAGCAATTTGCAGCAAGAATGAAATACAATAACGGAAATGAGATCCTTGAGGCAATACGGAATAAAAATATGCTAAAAAGAAAATAATTCATTTCTCCCCCCCCCAAAAAAAAGGGTGTCATGTTTCACAGTGACAGCAACTACTACTACTACTAATAATAATAATAATAGGCATAGAGTATCAAGCCTGCTGGTGATTTTCTTCTTTGCTGTTCTCCTAATGCTTTAAAACTATTTGAATATTATTTGACAATATCTGAGTGGCCTGTTGCTCAAAAAAACACAAACTGACCTGTCAGTGCCTGGCACTCTCTACTCCCTCCCTCCCTGGGCTCTGTCACTTGAAGCAGTTTTCTCCTAGCCGGATTCTGGTAGAGCAAATGAGCTTGACTGAAGAGAAAAGCTACTTTACATGGTGGAGCACAGCCCGGTTAGGAGTGGAGAGCCTCACCTTGCCTGCATGTTTTAAACCTTTTGTTAAAAAATCACCTTGACTCCTCCACCCGTGACTTTTTTTTTTACTTGAATGAGCAAATACATGAAGAACAACTCTGACTGTCCCTGTTGCATTTAGCTTGGCCCTGGATTTTATTACTGGAGCCTATCAAATTTAAGAATATTACGTTGTTGAACACTGAAGGTGGTCCTGGGACACCTGAGAGGGAGCTCACGAGTCCTGGGATGGTAGCAGGCCCTTCTCTCACAGGCTGTTTTCCCATCCGCAGGTGCCGTTAGCATCACCAGCTCGCCCACGAGCCTTCTCTGACAGAGAACCTCTGCTTGACCCGTCCATGGCACAGCGGCTTGACCTCAAAGTAAAGTGAGTTGTGAGGGGGCGGGCGGGTCATTCAGGTTGACAGGGTAACCCTTCTGTATGAGAGATGAAGCTTGTCAAGTAAACCAAAGCCATTGTTCCTGAAGTGAGAGCTGATGTAGCCTAATGGTTAAGAACATGAGGCAGGACATTCTCATTTTTATTTTAAAAAAATAAAAATGTCAGTGTCACAAACTGTATGTGGCCTTGCATAAGCCACTATTTAAATACTAATAATGACCCCAATATTATTAATACAGTGGTACCTCGGGTTAAGTACTCAAGTCATTCTGGAGGTCCATTTTTAACATGAAACTGTTCTTAACCTGAAGCACCACTTTAGCTAATGGGGTCTCCTGCTGCCGCCACGCCACCAGAGCACTATATATTTTCTCATCCTGAAGCAAAATTCTTAACCCGGGGTACTATTTCTGGGTTAGCGGAGTATGTAACCTGAAGCGTATGTAACCCAAGGTACCACAGGATTTGAATAATTTTCAGTAATAACCACAGTATTAATAATAATTGTGTAATAGTCAATAATGATAATTGCAGTGGGCAGTTCTGCTAGGGAAAGCTCTTCAGGAATTTCCCATACCTGTTTTCTCCCTCAGTGCCCCCTAAATCTGCTCCTGAAGGTTGAGGGGAAACCCACAACAGCTTTAAGGGGCACACAGGGCCCCTTAATGCACACTGTTTCAGGGCAAGGAGAGGAGAAGGGGGAGGTGTTCCATTGCACAGCCCAAAGTGCCTTGCGCTAGCAAAACTGTTCAGTTGGACACCGTCCAGTATTAAAAGTAACCAAAATCCAGAATGAATTTTTTGTCAGCAGGGAGTAAAACAGCATGGAAAGTATGGCAAGACTTTCAGAAGGGCATTCTGTAACTGGAGTCCCACCACTGAGAAGGCCCTTTCCTCAGTTGATGGGGGCATCTGAAGAAGGTCATCTGAAATTGACCTTGGTTACCTAAGGTGAATGCTCATCTAGCTTCTAGGGTTGTTACAGGGATTACTATGATAATGTT
Source organism: Podarcis gaigeae (assembly GCF_964106915.1). Classification (NCBI taxonomy): domain Eukaryota; kingdom Metazoa; phylum Chordata; class Lepidosauria; order Squamata; family Lacertidae; genus Podarcis; species Podarcis gaigeae. The sequence continues at coordinate 84,092,791 of NC_139678.1, read as the reverse complement.
TATGAGGCACTTGGTAGACTACAAATGCAGTATCTAGATGCTAAGGGCTTGTTATGTTGCCGCAGGGCACTGTGTGCTCAGCCTCATGTATGCAGTTTCAGTGTGCATTTTGTATGCTCTCCCCTTTGCTCTCAAGCTTTATCGCAGGCGTGATCCACCCATGGCGGGTGAATGTGTTTGAACGGCTGCTGTGGCGCGCATGCCGTGGCTACCTTGTGGCCAACTTCACTGAGATGCCGGAGCCCATGGAAAACCCAGCCACGGTGAGACGGAATGAAGAAAACGGGTGGGTGGGGTGTAAGATGGCTGCCTGTGAGGGGTGGCAGGCAATGTAGAGGGGGGGGTGGGATTCAAGGCCTGAGTTTGGGTGGAGCAGGGTGTGGCACAGCTTGGGAGGCTGCATGTACACTCTGTCATGTGGCTTAGGCCGAAGGCCCGAATGGTCCTTCTCCTGCTCCTCTCAAGTGCAGAGGTTTCTGAGCAACCTGTCCCTTCATGTGTAGGGCGAGAGCGTCACCTGGGTCATCTTTCTCATCTCCTTCTGGGGGGAACAGATCGGGCAGAAAATCCGCAAGATTGCTGACTGGTGAGTGCTGTGGGTGGTGCATGTTCCCTCTGATGTCTATTGATGCTGAATAACACCCCTCATCCGTCTGCCTTGGTCTCCTTCTGCTTGCTGTTTATAATTTTCCTGCCCTGATGCCATAACATCCCTAAGGTCCAACAAATCACAGGCCCTGCAATGTTTCACCCTGTTTCACACATGACATGCCTTTTTACCTCCTCGAGAGGCCTGCACACACCCACCCTCCAAATCAATTACTGTGATATGTTCCTTGCATTTAAATTTATTTATTTGGTTTTTCAGATTGAGATTTTACAGTCACATATTTAACATACAACATAAGAACAGGATTCCAGTGAATCTCTTGGACTTCCCTCCTCCCCTTTGTGGGTCCTATTTTTAATCATTTCCTCCTGCATCTTTTATCCAAATCTTTTATCTTGCCATTGTGTCCAAAATTCACCATTAAACTACAAGTGATATTCCAATCCTACTAGCAATTTTAACTGTTTACAATGGTCTTTAAGATAAGTTATAAATTTCCCCCTGTGCCTTGTTCCAGTGGTGTCTGACAGACCATGAGGCTGAGGAAAAAGTCAGACACTGACTATATTCCTTATTCCCTAAGACAGCTCTACCTATCTTCACACACTGGCCAAGCTACCCACCATCTTATCTTATCTCATCTCATCTCATCTCATCTCATCTCATCTCATCTCATCTCATCTTATCTTATCTTATCTTATCTTATCATCTTTTCTTTTCTTTTGAAATCATTTTTATTTGATTTTACAACGCAAAATTATATTTTAAAAATTCAAATATATATCTATATGCCCACCATCTTTCAACAAATTGCTCCCTCTGCTCCTCTGTGTTGCCTCCTACCATCTCCACCCACCAGTATGTGTGCATGTGCCTGTGTGTATTCACTCTGTGTTGTGTCCCTCCAAAGCTTTCACTGCCACCTGTATCCTTACGCCGACAAAGAGGCGGAGCGCTTGGAGACACTGTATAAACTGCGCACTCAGATTGAAGATCTGACCACGGTAAGGTGATAAGGACTGCTTAGGGTAGTACACAGGGTGGGCTTGAAATCCGGGAAATACTGTCAGAGAGCTTTTGAGAGGATCCATGGTTTCCAGTTCTGGGGCAGGAAAGGAAATTGCATGGGTGCAGTAGTGAGAGTGTACCACTGCAGATGATTAATTTCTTTTCCAAATTTTAAATAGGGGAGGGGGGTTGGTGTATATTAATTGGTTTGCAACCGTTGTTGTCATTGTATTTGCTAGTTTCTTTATACAAAAAAAGTGTCTCACTGTGACTTAGCAGCAAAATTCAAAGAGGTGAAATGATTAAAAAAAACCAAAATGACATACAATTCAAAATCCTTAAAATGCTCATCCAACCATGCAATAAATAAGGACAAGTCCTACCCCAAACCACTAAAAGATGAGCATCACAGGGTTTAATTAAGGCCTTGTAATTTAAAACAGGATCACACCACTTTGAACAGACATGGCTTCCCCTAGAGAATATTGGGAACTGGAGGTTAAGGGCACTTAAACCACTCAGGGTTGTAATTCTGTGAGTTTCACAGTCAAGCCCTCTTCCCAGGATATTCTGGGAACTGTCGCTTTGTGAGAGGAGTAGGGTTCTCCTAACAGCTCTAAGCACCCTAAACAAACTACAGTTCCCAGGATTCTTTGGCAGAAGCCATGACTGTTTAAATTTGTATGGCATTACTTTAAATGTATAGTGCAAATGGGGCCTTGAACGTACTTTCCTCCTACCCCAGATCCTAATTTCTCTGGGCGGGAAAGGCCAGTATATTGGTGCAAGTGCTCCTCCCCACAATGGTTTTCTCCACTGCATTCATGCAGAGTGTCACATTTCAAATCTGCAACCACACTCTGTACTTCCTGTGGCCCCGTGTGCAGCCACATTTCCAGACTAGTAGCTCTAAGCAGCACTTTCCATTGCTCAACTGATTCCTTAAAAAATGAAGTACTTTCCTTCCTAAATCCCCCTTTTGCTCCAAGTCTTCCACCGTCTCCTGAGTTCTGCTTCACACTCCTTATGAGAAAACAGGTCTTGGGCCAGACGGAGCAATACCTGGACCAGCTGCTGCAGAAGGTGCTCTTGGAACTGCCGGCTTGGCAAGTGCGGATACAGAAGATGAAGGCCATCTACTTCATCCTCAACCAGTGCAGCTTCAACATCACCGACAAGTGCCTCATCGGGGAAGTCTGGTGCCCCGTCCGCGACCTTCCTGCCGTTCAGCAGGCTCTGCGTGAGGGATCGGTTAGTGCTGCAGAATATTGGCTCCCTTCTGCTTCTCCTTCCATGTACCTTCCATTTCATGTCCCCCTCCCCCTTCTTTTTGTACACCTACCTGTTTGCACAAGTAAAGAGCAAAATATTTTGAGTCAGGGGTTGATACATGTGCTTTGTCCTCCCCACTCCCTGTGGGTTGGGCCAAAGGAAGGTAAATAGAGTCCCAGCAGGGCAAGGGCCAAGAGATTTTGCTGCCTGATGCAAAGGACAAGATGGTACTCTCTCCCCATTCCATACACAAAAGTCCACCTTGCTGGCAGGTTGACTCGTCCTTCAACACTGGTTATAGGACAGTGTCCTCCACTGTGCCTGAAGGCAGCAGGGTAGCTTAGGGAGTACAGGACCAGAGTAGCTTCTGGGGCTCTGTGGGAACAGTAGGGTGGAGCTGCCATTGCTCTCTTGCTCCCTAGGATTTTTTGCCTGAGGCTGCTACCTTGGTTCGCCTAATGGTAGGGCCAGCTCTGGGCAATACAGTTGTACCTTGGAAGCCGAACGCCTTGGCACTCGTACGTTTTGGCTCCCGAACGCTGCAAACCTGGAAGTGAATGTTCCGGTTTGCAAATGTTCTTTGGAACCCGAACATCTGGTGCGGCTTCCGATTGGCTGCAGGAGCTTCCTGCAGCCGATCGGAAGCCACATCTTGGTTTCCGAACATTTTGGAAGTCAAAAGGACTTCTAGAACGGATTCCGTTCTACTTCCGAGGTACAACTGTACATTGGTAATATATTGAGACAAATTTAGGATATGGCAATGTTCTTCTCCCTCCCCCTCCCTTCTCCTTCCCTCCCTCTCTATCTCCCTTTCCCCACCCCCCACTAGCTAGGACCACACCCAGCTGTATGAATGCCTCTCTCCTTTTTCAGAGCTCCTGGGCAAACCAATGTACTTGATGCTCCTGAACTGCCCAGTTTGACCCTCTCTTCCCCTTACAGCACCGCAGCGGTTCTGGGGTGGAGTGCTTTGTTCATCAGATTCCCTGCACTGAGAGCCCCCCAACCCTCATTCGCACCAACAAGTTCACTGCCGGCTTCCAGAGCATTGTTGACGCCTACGGGGTATCCAGCTATCAGGAGGTGAACCCAGGTGAGCAGATCTGCCACATCCTGCTCTTGACCTTGCAAGGGGCATGCACAGTTGCTCAGTGGAACATCCTCTTTTTGGCGAAAGAGGGAGGGCACCAGGGCATTGCGCACTGACCTTTGAGAGATTGCTCCCAATAAAGGAAGGCTGTGTGTTTTCTTGGCTTTCTGGCTATGGGACAGAGAGGAGGAGGAGGAAAACTAGAATGGATCTTGTGGGTGGAATTGTCTTCACAGTTGGCCAGGAGTGGAGAGTTTGTCTCTCCCCCCCCCCCCCCGATGCCACTGAACTACAGTTCCTATCAACCCTGACCAGTGGCCATGCTGGCTGGGACTGATGGGAGTTGGAGTCCAACGATGTCTTGAGTTGCACAGGTTCCTCGCTCCTGCTGTAAGTCAAGCAGAGCAGGGCGAGAGTGGATTATATATTTTTTATATCCTACTTGATTAGTATCATTAGATTAGATGCTTTGCAGTTCAAAGAAAGGAGAGGTTTGTGATTTGGGGCTAGGTTAGGTGAAATGGCAATTGACTCCCTGGTTTTTTTGTGGGGGTTGCAAAGGGGGGGGGGGTTGCCTGGACTTCCTATCTGACGCTAGACCTGCTTTGCAGCTCCCTATACCATCATCACCTTCCCTTTCCTGTTTGCTGTCATGTTTGGGGATGTTGGCCATGGGCTGCTGATGTTCCTCTTTGCCCTTTGGATGGTGCTGGCTGAGAACCGCCCCAGCATGAAGAAGGTGCAGAATGAGGTGAGCCCCAGATTGCGGAAGAGGCAGCGGGTGGGAGGGGATATGCTTTGGGTGGACGGAAAAGGATCACATGCTTTCTACAATACACCTCGGGATATGTTTTTATTTTATTTAGTACCTTTGTTCTCATTGCCACTTCCCTTGTTCTCTTATAATGGCAATGGCGCCTACCTGAGAGGTGCTGGAACTGAGTTCTGGCTGAGAAAAAACCCTGGTTCTCCTTCGCCCTATTTTACCCTTGCAAGCAACCCTGTGAGGTAGGCTTAGATATAGCGACAGGCCCAAGGTCACCCAATGAGATTCATGACCAGGTGGGGATTTGAACCTGGGTCTAATCCAGGTTCTGATCAGTCACACTAACCACACCAGAGATTTACCATCTCGTCAAACATACCCTTGTCTTCCTGCCCCCAGATCTGGCAGATGTTCTTTGAGGGCCGCTACCTCATCCTCCTGATGGGCGCCTTCTCTATCTACACTGGCTTCATCTACAACGAGTGCTTCAGCAAGGCCACCAACATCTTCCCCTCTGCCTGGAGCATCGCTACCATGGCCAACCAATCGAATTGGAGGTACTGACTAGCCCATGACCCAAAGCAATGCGGGCGGCCTCTTCTTTCATGACGGCTGCATCATTCTCATGTGCTGAAGCAATTCCTTCTCCTTACAGTGAGGACTTTTTAGCTGGAAACCCTGTTCTTGCTCTGAACCCCAATGTCACAGGAGTTTTCAAAGGTCCCTACCCTTTTGGGATAGATCCGGTAAGTATTGTAAGAGCACAAGAGCTGTTTCTCAGCTTTCCCCAGGCTGGTGTCCTTCATAGGTTGCAATGCCCACGAGGGCACCAGATTATGTGGGGCTGCTTTAACTGATTGAACAGTGCGGGACCCCTGGTAATTGCTGTTTGATGTGTGAAGGTCAGATAAGGGTGTTCTGTGGGGTGTTAGGGGAGGGGCAGTGTCTCTGGTAGGGGACACATCAAGTACTTTATCCACCATTGATCCCCACCCTGCACTCAGCTCTCACCTGTGGCGCCTAGAAGCTGTTGACATGTGACAGTGGCCACACCCCAGGTAATGGCTGAACCACATGAGGGTAGCCAGGGAGTCTCAAACCCTCAGTGGGCTAGGGACTTGTTTGTCCCCTGCATGCGAATCCAGAAAATTGAGCAGATGAGACCAATAGCATAAGGAAGACTGTTTCTGCACGTGCTGTAGAGGGTAATGAGAGGCAGATCGGGCTTATCAACCTGGGAAGGTAGCCCATCTAGGAGAAGGAAAGCTGATCCTTAACCACTGTTGCCTTGTGGGATATCTTCAGGAGAAGAAAAGGCTAAGGAGTAAACCCTACACAAATCCAGAGTGGAGTCCCTAAGGCGGTTGGATGGTGTCTTGTACATCTCCTTCTGGCAACTCCTGCAGCCAAGCTGGTGCCAAACGTATCGCTCTGCTTTCCTTCGGAGCACATCAGTGAGACTGAGAGGGTGGTCTTGTTGTCTGGGAAGCCCAGGACCTCCATACACACTGCCCGGCTTGTGCTCTGGAGAGGCGCTAAAGTTGCTAATGCAGCAAGAACAACATGGGAGGCAGCAGTTACGAGGAAGTGTTCTCTCCTTATCCCCTCTTCTAAAAGTATTGTGTATTGAATGCAGCCTTCTGCAACCTGGTGTAGTTTTGGACTACAATTCCCATCTGCCCTTAGCCAGCATGTCCAGTGGTCAGGGCTGATGGGACTTGTAGTCCAAAATATCTGGAGGGTTCCAGGTTGGGGGAAGCTGGCTTATCATGTATGCATGTTCTTGATTCTTCCCTTCCATGCCTGTGACTCAGATCTGGAGCCTGGCCATCAACCATCTCACCTTCTTAAACTCCTTCAAGATGAAGATGTCTGTGATCCTGGGCATTGTGCACATGAGCTTTGGGGTCTGCCTTGGCATCTTCAACTACATGTAAGTACTGGGCTGGTCCTCCACCTGCAGCTGCTCCTGCGAGGGACGCGAAGGACCCCTCTGGTGCCATTTCACCCATTGATTCCTGCCAAAGGAATCCTGTCTTGCTTTCAGCCAACAGATAGGAATTCAAAAAGGGGATTAGACAAATTCGTGGAAAATAAAACTACCAGTGGCTACTAGCCATGATGACGTCCATTGTTGGAGGTGGGAAGCCTCTGTATATGTAGTTCCTTGAGTGTCCCTAAGTGTGCAAAGGGCTGTTGCACTTGGCTCCTGCCTGTGGTCTTCCCATAGGCATCTGGATAATAACTCTGCAAGCAGGACGATGCACTGCATGGAGCTCTGGCCTGACCCAGCAGGAATCTTCTTATGATCCTGACACATTTATTCTCATGCTCCCTCTGTTGCTTGCTCATTTTTTACAGCCACTTCAAGAACTACTACAAGATTCTCCTGGTTTTCGTTCCGGAGATCATCTTCCTGCTGGGACTCTTCGGCTACCTTGTAATCCTGATCTTTTACAAATGGCTGGCATATGACGTCTCCGATTCCCAGTCTGCTCCCAGCATCCTCATCCACTTCATTAACATGTTCATGTTCTCAAATGATGCTGATAACGTCCCACTCTTTAACCACCAGGTAACATTTTGTGGCGCTGTGCTTTATCTGTTGGGTGTCTGATGGGTGTTGACATCCAGCTCCTCGGGTGTTTCTTCCCCTGCTCCTCTCCCCATCCTGCTTTGGGGAGGGAAACGTTCAGGACTTGTAAGGCTGGCTGAGACAGAGTAGATCCAGTAATCAAGGGGCGGGGAATCTTTTTCAGGCTGGGAGACACATCTCCTTCTGGGCATGCCAGTGGTTGGAGGGACTAGAGGAAATTTGGGCTGAGTAGCAAATGTAAGAATTGTACCTTTGTACAGTAGGCTAGGCGGGTGGCGCTGTGGGTTAAACCACAGAGCCTAGGGCTTGCCGATCAGAAGGTCAGCGGCTCGAATCCCCACGACAGGGTGAGCTCCCATTGCTCGGTCCCTGATCCTGCCCACCTAGCAGTTCGAAAGCACGTCAAAGTGCAAGTAGATAAATAGGTACCGCTCTGGCAGGAAGGTAAATGGCATTTCTGTTCACTGCTCTGGTTCGCCAGAAGTGGCTTAGTCATGCTGGCCACATGACCCGGAAGCTGTCTGCGGACAAATGGTGGCTCCCTCGGCCAATAAAGCAAGATGAGTGTCGCAACCTCAGAGTCGGTCACGACTGGACCTAATGGTCAGGGGTCCCTTTACCTTTACTTTACCTTTACAGTAGGCTAGCTTTGACACATATGTCTCTCTGTGTCCTCCATCCATACAAGTATGAGGCATTGTTAGAAAAGGGCACATTCCAGATAGGCAAAAAGACTTGGGATGCCAAGCCACACAAGGGGAAGTTGGGGAAACTTCTGATGGCCAATAAAGGGGGGGGGGGAGGCCCGTATTTGGCCCCCAGGCCTGAGGTTCCCCATCAGTTTACAGCAGAGTGAGAAAATAGACCTTACCCAGATAGTGGGTTACCCACATTATCTACATTACCCGGTGGCCCAAACAACATTGGGTGCTGGTGGGCTTCTAAGAGAAGCTTATGGGAAAAGTCAGTTGAGGTGGCTTAAGCCTGCTTTACTCAAGTATGTTTATCGTTTGATAACCTGCCACTTGATGAAATGCTGCTGAATCTGAGAACTGTCTTAGTTGAAATACGCTGTGTTCTAATGTGAAGGTTTCATTGACCTGGGGTGCTTGATCTCTGACAGGTGCTTCACAAGGGCAAGTCATCACTTGTTGTAGCCACTGAGTGATGAATGTGCATGTTTGAATCAGCCCTATGCAAGGAGGCACAGACCCACAAGGTCACCAGCCAGTTGGGGCTGGGGGGTAATTCCTTTCTGACCTTGAACACAGTGATCAGTTGCAAACCTGAATACAAAAACAAAACCCGACTGCTGAGGGCTCCGTGAAAATGTCATTTCCTGTCTCCTGAAAATTTCCTCTATGTTCAAAATCCCAAGTCCATTTTATGTCTGAAGGCTTTCGTGGTATTTTTTTATTGCATTTGCTGTACTTTGAAGTTGTTGTTTGCCTACACAAACAATTTAAAGTTGCATGGAGTAGTCCAAATATTACAAGGGACTGCATTTTTGAGCTTTACTGAGCAGTGCCTCATTGAAATGCATAGTGCTAGTCACATCATCTTGGGTGGGTGGGGAGCTGGGCACCTTGGGACAGATTACCAGGTTTGTTTCCTTTGTTTCCAGCTGACAAGGCACTTAGGTGTCACGTTTTGGTTTGCTCAGCTGTAATTTTATTGGCAAGACTGCGTCATAGCGGGGCTGAAGACTGAGTGGGAAGCAGGAAGGATCCTCACCAACCGAAGCCCTGTAGGATGGGAGCTGAGCCAGAACAGGGAGAGGAGATGGTGGGAGAAATGGGCACCATAGGCACATCCCTTTTCCGAGTGGCCCAAGTCCCAGTTTTTAAGACTGGGCCTGCAATCAGTGTTTCCTTTCTGCCCAGTGAGATCAGGCGTGGTCTGTGGCTTTGTACTGTGGCTGATTATGATGATGTTTCTGTGTGGTTATTTAATGATTTGTTGCAATTGACCGGGGTACTTTCTTGCTGATGTCTTGATATTATCTCATAATACTATATCCAAAATGGAATCCTGAATTTTGCTGGGTTTTTGTTTCTGTTCTATTTTGAACTGTCCAATACAGTCATACCTCGTGTTGCGTTTGCTTCAGGTTCAGCATTTTCAGGTTGCGTCCTGTTGCGACCCGGAAGTACCAGAAAGGGTTACTTCCGAGTTTCGCCACTCGCACATGCGCAGACGCGCAAAATGACGTCATGCGTAGAAGTGGCAAATCTCGGCACACACAGACGCGGCTTGTGTTCTGCTCATGTTGCGAACGGGCCTCCGGAACGGATCCCATTCGCAATCAGAGGTACCACTGTATTTCGAATTGTTCAAGGTGACAGTGTGGTTTCGGTGTGATCCCCCCCACCCCATTTCTGTGGGTTGCAAACTACCTTAAATGCACTGATATAGAAAGGTGCCATATCAATTTTGAAAACTAAATAAAAATGTACTTGGCTCGCTCCCAGCCTTCCTTTCTTCCAGCTGTTCTGACTTGCAGGATCTTTCTCTTTCACTCCAGGCCCTGGTGCAGACAGTGTTGGTGGTGGTAGCCCTGGCTTGCGTGCCTATCCTGCTGCTGGGGACCCCCTTGTACCTCTGGAGCCAGCACCGACAGAAGGCCTCTTTGTCCAGGGTAAGACCCCTCTATATGACTGGGCCTGGGGCTGCTGTCCACCCCTGCCTTTCTATATCCCAGTCCCCTTGTTGGGGAGGACTGAAAGCTCGAGGACTGAGTCTGAGGATGATCTCAGATGGCCACCTAGATGCCACAAGTGGGAAGCTGTGTGTCATGGGAAGGATTCTGTGGAGGAACAGTGTCACTTTTAACCTTGTGGGTTCAGGATTGTGATACTTGAAGCCTTTCTGTGTGCAAGGCTGTCCAATCACCCCCCCCCCCACTGACCAATGTGTTTCTGGGATGCTTGCAGCACAATGCCTCCAGCGCAGAAGAGCGCCAGCCTCTGCTAAACTCTCAGGAGCCGAGCAGATCCGTGAATGTTGCTGAGGACGATGTGGATTGTGCCAAATCCAAACAGGAGTTGGAGGTAATTTTCTGTCCAGCAGGTCAGGATTCTGGGACATGACTCCCATTTTCACCAAGTAAGTGCAGAAGTTGCTGCTGAATGGGAGTGGTGTTTTTTGGTTTTGTTTCTGTGTAAATTTAGAATCATATTGTAAAAAAAAGGTATGGGGATAAAAGGAAAGTTTGAAATGTGTGGAGTAAGGGAGGCAATAAGCACAGAAGATTGGGGGCTGGCGCTGGTTCAGTTGCTAAAAAAGGAGAGGTACATGGGCCTGGAAGCTACACCTTCTGACTTGAAAGGTTGGAGTGAGTTGGTGGTGAAGCAAATACACTCTTCATATGCTCAAGAGCCCCATCCCAATTTCTCATTCATTCACACCTTCAAAGACTGACCCTAAAAGAAAAAAGATCCCAAGGAATGAACAATAAATCCAGCTGGGGGGGCAAATGGAAGGAGTTAGAAAAGGCCACGTTCAGAAGCAGGTAGGCTTGTTCTTCCTAAGAACAAGGGCTTGAAGTCCTCAAATATTGTGCCTTTGCAGGGGCTATTCATAATAGCACCTTCTTAAGACCTCTGTTGTTGAGAGAGGCTACACAGAGGTGAATTATTGGAGCTTGTCTGGATGAGGTTAGAGGGGATGACCTCTAAGAGACTCCTGCATGGACTCTGCTCAGAACTGTAGGCCCTTTCTTTGCTGCTGTTCAGGATACTTAAAAAAACTAAACTTGGCTGAAAACCTCCAACTTGTCGTGGCATCTCAGATTACCATCATATGGAAATAATGTTGAGCCAAGCAGCGCTTCACTGGCATAAAAGGCTAGGATCCCCCATGACACTTTTTGCAGGTTCTTTGAGTATACAGAAAAGGCACTGGTTGCTGTTTTTAAAAACAAAAACAAGTTACCAGGAAAACTGCTCAGAATCTGGCTTGGGAGTCTGGTTTTCCTTAGGAACATGTTTAAGGTGAAAAGTTCTTCCCATTTGCAGAAAGTTCTTAAATAGAGTCTACATATGCTCTCCACCAAGTCCTTAGCCTTAGACCAGGGCTGAAGAACCTGTTGTCCTCCAGATGCTGCTGAACTACAGTTCCCATCATCCTTTGGGAACTATTGGCTGTGGTGCCTGAGGGCTGATGGGAGCTGGAGGGCCACAGGGTTTCCCAACCCCCTGCCTTACACTCTGGAAGCAGCTCATGGAGGAGTGGGCTTTCATTTGAGTCCCTATGCTGGTTTAGAGTATTAGACTAATCCATGGGTAGGCAAACTAAGGCTGGATCCGGCCCAATTGCCTTCTAAATCTGGCTTGCGGACAGTCTGGGAATCAGCATGTTTTTACATGAGTAGAATGTGTGCTTTTATTTAAAATGCATCTCTGGGTTATTTGTGGGGCATAGAAATTCGTTCATCCCCCCCCCTTCAAAAAAAAATATAGTCCAGCCCCCTACAAGGTCTGAGGAACAGTGGACCGTCCCCCTGCTGAAAAAGTTTGCTGACCCCTTGCCACCCCACTGATTCTTGCCTTTCCCCCCTTCAGTTTGACTTCTCCGATGTGTTCATGCATCAGGCAATCCACACCATCGAGTACTGCCTGGGCTGCATCTCAAACACAGCCTCCTACCTCCGGCTCTGGGCTCTCAGCTTGGCCCATGCACGTGAGTTTCAGGGGCTGGGAGAGGAACGAGCAGAAAGCAGGAAGCACGACAAGCGATTTGGCCACACAGACCTGGGGGAGGCCGGTGGGCAAGATGGTTTTTGGAGACCTCACCACATGATACAGGCATCAGGCCCCATTCCTGCACTGTTGGAGGCTCCTTTGCAGCCACTTCTAAAAGCTTTTGAGGGACTCTCTCTGCCCCAGCATGTTTGTGATGTGGTTTAGATTTTTTTATGGCAATATCTTAGTCTTCAGACTGGAGCTAGCAATGTGTATTGTGATTGTGGGGTGCTTGCATTTGTTAGCTGCCTTGAGTGTCTTTTGAACATTAGGTGGGATATGTGTTTTGAAATAAAGAAATGCATTTTTGACTGGTGGATGTATTCAGGGCCTATAGGGAACAGGAAGTGTGTGTGTGTGTGTGTGTGTGTGTTAGCGTGTTAGCGGTTGGGGCTTTACAAAGTACTAAGGGTGGAATTCAGTGATTGTTCTGTCAGCGCAAGCATTTCTGCTTGTCAGATGGAATAATCTTCTTTTTCCAAGCCCCCCCCCCAGCTGCTTTTGGGGCTGGGGGAAGCCCCATAGCACTAGCAGGATTCATTGTACTGGTTCCCATTAGTGCAGCTCCTCAGTTGGATCCCACCTTGGGTGGTTTGTAAGGGAGGGGAAAGGCTGTTTGGCTGCTCTAGTGCTCCCTGACAAGTCCTTCACCCATCCTTCTCCACAGAGCTCTCAGAGGTCCTGTGGACCATGGTGATGAGGAACGGCCTCCATTTTACGGGCTACAAAGGTGGGGTCCTCCTCGTCCCGGTTTTTGCCTTCTTTGCGGTACTGACTGTGGCAATCCTGCTGGTGATGGAGGGGCTGTCGGCTTTCCTGCATGCCCTGCGTCTGCACTGGTGAGAGACACACATGTACATACCCTCTTTCTGTCAGTGAATCCTGTGCAAGAGCTGCTCTCTCACTTGGCTTGCTGCCGTGGGCTCTTTGGGGCGGGAATGCGGGAGATAAATCTAGTCAATCAATAAGACTGCCAGGTGCTTCCACTCTGAGCACTGAGACCCAGGTGGGGTTAGGGGTGTGGGTGATAGAGGACTCTCCTCCTCACGAGTTCAGGAAAATTGTTCTGTGTGAGAGGGAGGGACCTGGAGTGGCAGAGTTTATTTCTCCTTCCTCCACCCAACTGTGAATCAGGCCGGGACCTGCCTGTTTCAGGGATTGTGTTACTACTGGGATCAGTGGCGTAGTGTGGGTTGTCAGCACCCGGGGCAAGGCAAGTAATTTGCGCCCCCTAACCCGTGGATTTGCGCCCCCTAACCCCCAGATGTTGCGCCCGGTGCGGCCAGCCCCCCCTGCACCCCCCACGCTACGCCACTGACTGGGATTAGTGTTGCAAGCTGAGAGCAGTGCTTCTGGATTTCAACTTGACCACTCTTGTGTTGTTGTTTTTCAGGGTGGAATTCCAGAACAAATTCTACACAGGCTCTGGGTACCGGTTCACCCCGTTCACCTTCACTACAGACATCTGGGTTTAAGAGAGAAAGGACTTCTTTCTTCCCAGAGAGCAGATGTACTGTGTGCCCGCATGAGCCAATTGGCTTATGCTGTGTTTTCTTTTTTACATGAACGACTGTCTCTTGCTTCCTTCTTTCTACCACTTGTGCCTTGTGTCTGACTGGAAGGTGTGGCAGAACTTCTTTAACTCCCCTGACACGCACCTTTCTTGGGGAAGGAACTACCTGCCCTGTCCCCGTCTGTCTGCTACAATTAAAGTGAGGTCCTTCGCTGCCTCACTGCCAGGATATCAGTATTTAGGATGGAGTTCTGGAATTTAGGGTTTATCAAGCCATGTTCCTTCCAGTTCTCGATCCTTATGACTTGCAGCTGAACCAGCTTGCCTTGTGCATATCTCTATAGCTGTTAAGAGTTGCTTCTAGGAAAGAATGGGAAGCGGCCTTAAGGAACATCAGAATATGGATACCACTCACTATATAGGTGTTTTTACAGGGCTGCTAGGTGGCTCTCTCTCTCTTCTTGCTTCATCCCTGTTTGCTGGGGTGCAGCCTTTCTGATGCACATCAGAGGACAAGAGGCCCGGCCTCAGGTACTTGGGCCTTCTGGTTTTTCTAAATTTACATTCAGTCATCCAGGTCTGAGACTCTCTTGTTTCCCTGATGGAGAGCCTGGAGTTGACATTGCATCAGCCAATGCATGATGTGGGGCTGCACATTAAAGCCAAGCCCTCAGTGCATGCATGTTTTTGAAAGGACTCTACCTGTGCTAGCAAGCTAGTACTTGTCTTTTCCTCATTCATGCTGTTTTACCAACTGCTAGCAAAATCCACCAACAGCTGGGGACAACAGCTCTGTACAGGTGGAATACAGAGACTTAAATTGCCATGGGCAAGAGAGGGGCTCCTGCCCTGCATTCAGAGGTGCCTAGACACCCAGAGCCCCCACAACAAATGTTTTGTGGGGATCCACACTGCAGGGCCCTCCACTCAACTTCTGAGGTCTCACAAGGAGGTCTCACGAGGCACCGGAACCTGACTTCCAGTGCCACCGGAAGTCACTTTCTGAGGCCAGGGGGCGCGTGTGACATCATGTCATGCCGCATGTGACGTCATGATGTCACGAGCACTGGGCACCCATAACCTGGGGCCCAAGTTGGCTCCCCTGCCTGGATTGCAGAAAAAACTTCCTTCATACTGAAGGCACAGCATGTCATGGGCAGGACTCAAGACTCACGCTGCCATTTAAGAGAAAGACAATGCTTGTGAGCAGGCTGCTGAGAACTCTGTGCTTTAAAAGCCCTCATAAACTCTTTGTCGCTGTAGCTACCAAATCCCACAATAAAGACAAGATTCTTAACCTTCCCTGCATTTTAATACTCTCCTCTGAGTTTATTTTTGATGCAAAGCTGATTTAGGATTTCTGATTTGTAGAATTGGGTTTTCAGCCATTTTTTCCAGTGCTGTGGGGTTTTGGAATTGGGAGACAAATTGCTTTACAACGAGCTGAGGAGCAGAAGCAGTTAGGAAATGGCCAGTATCTCAGCCAAGTATGTTTCTTACACTTCACCAAGCTTCAGCTTGGACTCTGCACCCCTCTCAAAGGAGACGGATACTGTACCCAGCCTCTGTTAACTGTCCATATACATAGGGGACAATAAGTTAGAAATTACGTTTGCCTCGGGTGGGGAAGAGGGAAGGGTACCAGGGCTTGAAGGTACCATCCACAAAGTGCCCTGGAAGGTAAACAGGAATGGACTAGACCTCCTTAGCAGGCCGTGCAACGATGGATGCTGCATGAGGAGAAGGTGGACCTGAGGCGAGTCCCTGGAAGATAGGTTCAGCCTTGGGGTAGGTTGGGGGGAGAGAGGAGGGAACTGCCTGATCTGTCCACCGGGTCTCTCTTCCTTCACTGTTCATAGTCCCCGGCAGTGTAGATGTTGAGAGCGTGGAAGCTGGTGGCCCGGCTGCTGGGGAGGGCGTAGGGCGTTGCCCGGGAGCGGGCTCCCACGTAGATGCTGTGATAGGAGAGGTGCTTGTAGGGCAGGGACCCTGATGCTTCACTCAAGGGTCGTCGAGCAAGGCACATGTCTGGGAGGGTGGCGGGTGTGACCAGGGGTGGGTGCTGCAGCTGGGAGGCGTCTCTGAAGAGGGAAGGAGGGAGGTGATGATTGCTGGCAAACCCTAGAAAAAGAGAAGGAGCTTAGAGCTGAATGACTTCCCTGGCCAACCAAAGTCAGCATGACTCACTCCTGGAAATATTTAAGTCTGTCACTTTTTCACATCCTGCCAACTCGATCCATTCTGTTAATCAGAATGGAGAAGGCTAAGCCACGAGTGACTGAGAAATTTGCTCCAAACTTCCACCCCTGTGGTTTACCTCTATTCAATCTCACCAAGAGCTCAGAATCTCTGCAGGCTATGCCATGGCTTATACTATACCACGGCGGCGGCTGAAAAGCTTCTCTTGGGTGGTTGTGGCTCCATATTTGTAGCAATACACTAACTGCGTGGTTTGGCTAGGTCATGTGGTTGGTTTCTATACCAGTGGTTCTCTCAGTGCAGATGTGGCACTTGTTTAGAAGGTGACCATGCCACCTTGCTGAACCGTGTAATTGCTACTCGCATGCTCTACTGAGATCTCACAGAGAACTGCATGAATATGACTACACTGCAGTTAGGAAAGCAAAGAAACCAAACTACATATGAAGAAAGGCATAGTGAGCAAAATATCCAGAATATCATAGGGTGAGCAAGGGAGATATTATTTGTTTGTTAATAGCATTTTTACACCATCTAATATTTCAGACATCTCCAAGATGTTATACTATGTATTTTTGTGTTTCTGTATTGTAAACCACCCTGTTATCCTCGGATAAAAGGTGGTATAGAAATAAAAATAAATAGAATTTAAATAAAATAAAAATAAAAGAGATGTCAAAAGATACAAAGAGCACTGAGAAACTGCTTCCTAGTCACTGGAAGCCCTTACTATGCAGCATTCCCTCTCGTTAGAAATAATTGCATGTATGATTCTTAGCTAATTTTTGCACACATAAGCACCGCAGTTGAGATTATTAGCATCAAACATCTAAGTTTGTGCCTGAGAAAAATCTGCACCAAAGTCATGACGGTGACCAAAGTCAAGGAGGAGACCCTGCCATCTCTCCATAGCCCCACCATGCCCTGTACCTTCCCATGGAGTTCTCTACATGCAAGGCTTATTTACCATTTGTTTTTTTCACCTTACCCTTTTCTGTGGTTTCTTGAAGCTGGGCTAAGGGAGCCGCACCCCCATTCCGAGATAAGCAGCCTAATAGTTTTCCTGGTGAGCCAGGCCTAGGCAGAAAAACAAGACATGCACTTCATTGGTGATGGACTTTGTGGAAATAGGACAGGCAGAGCTATAGAAGTTGTTATTGGGAGCAGTCCCAGACTTGGCTGCTTCTGTTCTTACTACCATTATCCCTCCCATCTCCTTTTGCTCCACTCGGTAGAGTAGCTGGATGCAAAAGAGGACAGGGCTCCAGCACCTTTGTTTAATAGCTGTGCAGAAGAAGGAATTTCAGCCTGTGCAGGTTGCTATACATACCAGAATTCCCTCTTCTATGCACACATTAATGGGCCACAAGCCTTGTTTTCCCTGGCATGTGGCCACCCTAGCTATTCAGGTGGCACACAGATTGTCACATACTGGCCGAGAATTTCCAACCCAGCGTTTGTTTCTAAAATGCATCTTCTGCCTGTCTTCCCCACTCAGAGTAATACTTCTCTAAAGGTACAATCTTATATAAACTTACCTGGTAGAAAGCACCATTGTATTCAGTGGGGCTTGCTTTTGAGTAGCCAGGCATAGCAGTTGTGTATAGCTTGCCATAAGTGACCAGCAATGTCATATAAGTGAGTGGGTGGGCGGGCTGGTGGAGGGATGGACCTCTCACTTCCATTGCTAGTCTGCTTGGTTTCCATGCTTCCTGTGGAGGAAGGGAAATCTATCCCTGAGTTCTATTCACCTCTTTGGTAGAAGACAACTTTGATTTTACAAGCCTGCTTAAAAGGCTTTGGAGGAACAGCCAAATGGGAAACAAAGGCTGCTGGTCTTAGCCATCTAGAAGCTAGTAACTTTTGTGGGCTTATTTACAAGGCTGATGTGTATAGGATTGCAGCCTGAGAATGGAATTTGCTCTGTTTGCAGCTACATCGCCTAAGAGGCTTATCCCTCCACCTGTGTTTGAGAAGGCAGTGCCATGTGCGGAGACTTACCAGTCATCTGGCTCACACTCCCGGAACCCTTTTGCGAAGGGGTTGCTAGCAATTTTCAGCTGTGTGATCTGCCGAGAGAGTGAATGAGTTTTCAAGCACACACATTTTCCCTGCCGCTCCCTCTCTTGCTATAGTGGAGCTGTTGCTCTAGCTACTGCCTGAGAAAGCAACACCAGCCATGATGTTACTACTGTGGTGCATCCCGATCTATGTCACGACCCTATGAAACTTAAGCACACTGCTGGGAGCTCTTTGAAAGAAGAGCAGGATACATGTATTTAGCATTCAATCCCAGGACATAGCGTTGAAGCTAAGCAGGTCTGGGTGTGATTAGTACCTGGATGGGAGACGATCTGGGCACTACAAGCATGCCACTTTGGATTCTATGAGGGATATAGGTGGGATGTACAAAAGCAAAATGGATATTTGTACATTGATTTCTCCATGTACGTTTGCTTTTTATCCTTACAACAATCCAGTGATATAGGTTATGTTGGTGACTTAAGGCTACCCAATGCACTGTGTAGTTTTACAGATAATGCCTTCTCAATTCACAGCTATCTCTAAACATTACACCACATTAAACAATTAAAGGCAATTATTACGGCACCGTGAAAGATGCATTAGGAATGCTGCACAGCTTGGATTGCACAGCCAAAGGTGTCAGTGTATGTATAGATCTGTTTGCCGGCCTCCACCAGCCACACTTAGTCCTGTCCCAATCCTGATTCTCTCCAATAGGCCAGCTCTCCCATGTGATACTGACCAGTGTCACCAGAGGGCTGTGCATGCGTGTTCTCTCACCCGGTGGTTCTGATAGGCTGTCACTGCCATGAACTGAGTCTCTGTGAAGATGAAGGACTTGAAATTCTCCTGGGCGTAGCGCTCGCTATCTGGCCGTGGATCTACCACCACCACATGGAAGCGTGGCTGGTACCTGTGCATGGAGTTCAGGATGATCTGTTTGATCAAGACAAAGCGACATTTCAGATGGCTGTTCAATAAATGGGCTCTCATTTAACAACTCTTGTTTACACACCCAGGAACATCAAACGACTCCCACACCCCATGCGTATTCCACATGCAAATGTATCCCCTGAATGGTGCACAGTGTAAGTGGGAAGTCCCATAAATACACTCTTGCAAGTTGTTTTCATTTTAAGTAGTAGGGACATAGGAAGCTGCCTTAAAGGGGAGTCTTCAAGCCCTACCTGGAGACGCCAGGGACTGAACTTATAAATACCACCAGGTTACATTTATTATGTTACATATGATGCATATTTTTATGCTCCCTCCCATTTTTCTGAGATAGGAAAACTTGCAGGGAAGCAGTGTTAACCCTGATTTGGTTTCCCTCCCTTCAGGTACAGCTAAGTACAGTGCAACCAGGTGACTAAACTGTATAATGACACTATCTGCAAAGACACTGCACAATTAACTTACATGGCCATTGTCATCCATCAAGTTGTTGGTGAGCTTGAGCTTGTCAAAGGAGACAATTTGCCTCATCCACTGGCCTCCCTTGGCAGGGGAGTCAGGGTGGAAGTGAACCCGGCCAGGTGTAGCAGGATCTGCCTTGCCAGCTACCAGCCAAGCGGAGCTGTGGAATGCGTATCTGCAGGGGAAAGGGATTATGTTGAGGAAGGCCCCTTCCTTCCTACCTGATTGAGGACCTGCAAGAGTTTGGGTGGGTCTACTATGCTTGCCTTGGTGTGCAGCTATATATAATCCCAAACTACAGTTAAGCGGGGGGGGGGGGATTCCAGTTTGTTTTGTTCTGTGTATAGAATTCAAGCATATTTTTATGGGGCATTCTACAGCAAGGTAAAACAAGAGGCAGGATTCACGTATAGCAAACATTCAGATTGAGAGGCTTAACAACCATGAAAATTTCTGAGCAAGCATTTTCAGTGCAGGGAACAACAGAAGCTGGAAGGTCAGAATAGCGAAAAAGGAAAATAAACAGAGGGAAATTGGAATCTTCACATGCAGTACTGCATATAACATATTGCATTTTATCCTTCATGTGCATCATAAGTTCAGAGACCATCTCGGCCACCATTAACTAATTCCAGCCCAATCCCCTGTATGTTCTTGGTGGGCAACTAATACTGGGAAGACGTCACATTGATGAACCGTACTTCCCTCACCCAAAGGGGCCTGATGCCAAGTGCCTCTGGGATTGGCAACAGAGAGCCAAACCTGGCCAGATGCATGCTGTTTTCCTGCAGAAACTTTCCACGTGCAAATCTCTTCTACATATTAAGCAGTGCAGAAAACCGCTGGGCTGCTTTGTGTGTTGTTAATGGTTTATCAGGGTTTTCTTCTGGCTTGAAACCCTTCTGCATTTCCTCTGTAGTTTCCTCTCCCCTCCAATCTCACACATCCTCACTCACCAACCCTTAAACTCACTACACACTTTCAAACTCCATACAATACGAGAAAGAGAAATAAAATAAATAAATAAATTAACCATGGCACTGTTAAAGATAGTAAAATTAATTTTAAACTTCCCTCAAATAATGAAGTTGCTTTAACTGATATTAGTCTTTTTATGTTGTTGCAACCCACCCTGGGACCTTACAGTGAAGGATGGGGAAGAAATCTGTGTGTGTGTGTGTGTGTGTGTGTGTGTGTGAGAGAGAGAGAGAGAGAGAGAGAGAGAGAGAGAGAGAGATGTCTACTCCAAATCTCTACATCTTATTGTGTTTTACCAAACAGATGTGTCCTGGCTCAGTGCAAGGGTGGAGTTGACTGTTAGGTTTCTGTTTGTGCCACTGTGCAGTGCTTGGAGTCATAAGACTCTGTTTACATTCCAGAGATTCCAGACTGTTGGAAGTCTCACGGGAGATAAGAGACGGATGTTGATATTACTGGTTTCCTATTCCTTTGTTCCAGTTGCCTCTCTGCTTTCACAGAGAGAGGATGTATACTCTTTTCTGTCTGCGTAGTTAGAAATAAAACTCTTAGCAATGTAGCTCATATTTTATCATCCTTCAGCTGCTGCTTGAATACTCTGCGTAATGGGAACATGCCTGGAGCCTCATCAAAGGCTTAGGTCATTAATCATCGTCGGAAGGGGTTCCGGAGACTCGACCGGAGGAGTGGCTCGGTAGAACGGAGATTCCGACATTGACTATATTCCATTATTAGGCTGCTCTCCACCCCTTCTAAATGGTCTAAATAGCACTTAGTTCCCATTAGGGATAGTGGTTAATTTGTACAGTTAAATCCCACCTGGAAGCTACTTCTCATAACTCTGATGGGGTCAAGGGGTTACTGCGGGGTAAGTTAGTGATGAGGGAAGTAGTACCTTTTAATTTTGATATTTCCTTTATTACTACATTCCAGGGCAAGATTTGAAACTTGATTTTGGAACAGAATCTCAGCTCAATTTAAGGCTTGATTCAATTAACACTCTACACAAAGGGCACAGATTTTTTTATATTATTCCATTCATTTGATCAACATAGGAACCTGTACATATCTGGAAAACAACAAAACAGCAACGAGCAGCTCCATGTAATAAATCAACACATCTTCTGCAGGTTTAAAAAGTCAGGGTGCCTCAGTTCAGAACTCCCTGCTCCTACCTATGAATTTATAGAAATCCTTCCATTAACACTTCTCAGGCCTAGCCACACGCCATGTCTTTTGAGTCTCACTGGCACCTAGCTTGCTCTCGCTGACTGGCTAACTAGCAGAAATGGCTCCAAACTCATTGTCTCAGAGCCAGGCCCAGGCCATACCGGTATCTCTTGTCGTCCAAAGGCACAAAGTCCATGAGCAGCACATAGTCAGCCAAGGGATCCATGCCGGATATCTTCACCTGGAAGGTGGGGAACATCCTCCTGCCACAGGGAGAAAGGAGTTTGCCGGGTGATTCTGCTTTCCCACTGCCCGCTAACCTCCATCTTACCCAGGGTAGGGTAGAGGTAGCCAACTGTGTGTCTTCTAGATGCTGTTGGACTCTCCTCAGCCCCAGCCAGAATAGCCAGTGGTCAGTGATGTTGGAGACTGGCAACATCTGGAGAACTTCACATTGGCTACTGCTGAGGGAGATGCCCAGGGCCTTTTGCAACAGGATACAATAGCTTGAGGCAGGGTGGGGAGGGGCTGCAGTCCTTAGAGCAATGGCTCATGGTTTCTTGCCCATTGTTGTGGGAAGCCCACCTCAGGCTTTGTTGTAGGGGGCACAATAAACACCCTTGGATCACACTTTCCCTGATGGTACACAGAGAGTTGTGGTACAGTTTGTAACTGTAGGAGTTTGCTCCATTTAAATAGCAGACCTGCACATTGTTTTGGGCTGTGGTCCTGGGAGTTGTCTGAAAGATAATCTCCTTCCCTACAAACACTCCTGGACATTATGAACAGCAGAGGGGGCTCTACTGGCTGTTCTGCTGCCCTCAGAAACCCAGGGTGGAGATGGTCCTGGAGAGGGCATTCTCTGCGGCAGCCCCTAGGTTGTGTAGATACCTCCTCATATAGGTGAGCCTGGCAGTACGGCTATACAATTTTCAGCAAATGCTGAAGAGGCACCTCTTTGCCCTGACCTTTGACACTTGAAATATATAGTTTAAACATCTGATTTTGGTGTGTACCTTAAGGTGAAGGGCAGGTAAATAAAAACAATGCCAAATGCCTGAATGAATGGGTATTCCATTATATAGGGCACATTATTAAGGTCATTGTAATTTGGTGTTGCTCCTTAATGTTAGACTAGTAAAAGCTAATAAGGATTATTGTAGTTCCTGTTTAGTCGCTTTATAGATCAAAGCTGTGTTTTTAATCCTTAATCCTTGGACCAAAGAACATTATACCTACCGCCCTGCCTTGGTGACAATCATCTCAGTGCCAAGGCTATTGAACTCCTCCCAGAGACTCCTCATCTCCAGTTGCACAGTGACGCCAGAGACACACTGGTTTTTCCTGGCCAACTGGGAGCTGACCCCTTGCTTTGCTGCTCCCTCCACTTCATACTGCTCAAACTCTGGTGTTGTCGCCAGCAGGCATGGTGCTCCCACAGGGCTTGGTGAGAAGGGGCAGCCGTCCGACGTCAGCACACTCAAGCTTGCGGCGATGAATGCTGGGGATGGAGAGAAGGACAACTGGCATAATGACTATATTATGGCTATGTATGAACACAGGAGGCTGCCTTACAACGAGTCAGACCTTTGCTCCATGTTGTCAGCACAGACTGAAAGCAGCTTTATTAGATTTCAAAAAAAGGGGACATTCTTAGCCCCAACTGGAAACGCCGGGGATTGTTCCTGTGAGCCGTTGGCATGCAAAACAGATGCTCTACCACAGAGCTATGCCCCTTCAGCTCTGACATGAATGGCTGTAGCTCAGGAACCGTCTGCCAAAGGAGAATGCTGACTCTGAGGCTACTCCTTCCCTGCAGTTGCTTCAGGCAGAGCCATAGCTATGGCGGGGAGCACTAGCTAGATTCCTTGCCCTGGGTGAAGCATCCAGAGAGATGCCATTGAGGCTCCCAGCCTGTGTGTGTATGCAAATGTGCATGTGTTTGAGGGGTGCCAAACTGGGATGAAATAAAGTTTAGTTTCACCCCTGGCTTCAGGGATACAATGAGGGCTCAGCCCCCCAAAATGACTATTGGGGGAGAGAACTGGGCTCAGAGATATCACACCAGAAGGTCCACATGCGCGGACTGTCTTTGAGCCCAACTCTTTCCTTCTTCCCAGTCTGCAAGAGGGGTGGCAGGAGATGGCTGACCTGCCTCCCTAGAGTAAGGGCTCATCAATGCTTTCCTTTGCTCCGTACTTTCTAGGCACTTGTCTGGGCTTGCCAAGTCGATCTCCGAGCAGCTGGGTTTTCTTGTCCTGGCCCTTTCCCCAGGAAAACCTGTGCTTTGCCACTGAATTGGAGCAAACAGAAAGCCATGGAAAACCCAGTTACCGTTTGCTCCAATTCATTGGTAAAACACCAGGACAAAAAGCAAAACAAAACAAAACCCTGCTCGGACAAAGACCTGGAAAACTCAGACCTGTGCCTAGAAATCTGACACAAAAGGGAATGTGGATGAACCTTAATTCTGCCTGGTTTAGAAGCTCCCATGCACCCATACCGTGTCTCTTCAGACCCATGGCTAGTACCTGCTTTCCAGTGGCACGAGAGAAGAGTATGGCTGTCCTGCATGCTTGAGGCAGTCTAGAGAGTCCAGTAATCCAACGCTCCACCCCACTGACACCCCATCTGACATCTAGTTTGGTCCTGTAACTCACTGCCAAGGCCAGCCCTCACATATAACAGGGAGTGGTGTTGGTGGGGCTCTACTTCAGGCAGCAAAATGTCTTGGGTCTGCACTTAATAATATTGCTACAGGACTGCTGTCTGCGGCAATCAGTGTAATGGGGCTATGCCACTCACTTAACCACTCTGGCTGGGTCAACAGAATAACAGTGCAAACGTGCCGGTGGAGCCCATCTGGCACTCCTGCCAAAGCATCTATACCACCCGGGCATTGTCTCTGCCCCTCACCATCTTGATATGCTGCAGCAGCTCAGCCAGAGGGAGATCAGGCGAGTGGCGCAGCCTCACTACCCTGTCCACTGCTGCCGGCTGCAGTGCTTACCTGGGTGGGCATGAGGTCCACAGGAGGCTTATGTCAATTTGTGGAGACCCATAGCTTGACACTTTGGGCAACCAAAGTCCACTGCCCTCCCAGTGGACTAGCCTGCACACTAAGATGCTCCACAGCTAAACCTCAGTTCTCTGTCCTCAGGTTGCTTTGAAAACTCCAAATTATATGCTGTCCTTTCCACACAGGCTCCTTTGCTGAACGGGGGCTGGGAGGAGGGAGAGAATACTTCCTCATGTAGTTTCTTAGCCATGCTTAAGATCAGCTCTTGAGAGCCAGCAGCCCAGTCCTTATAACCTGGATAAATTTATCCAACTGAGTGCAACCCTTCTTTGCAATTACAGAATCACACAGTTGGAAGGGACCTTGAGGGGTCATTTAGCCCAATCACCAAACCCAATAATAATATGGAAATAGCTGAGCTGGATCTGATCCGTAGTCCATCCATAGTCACAGCCATGTCATTAGAGGAAATCCCTATGACATTCCTGAAGTCCCACTTGAACTTCTGGCGTTTCTCAATAATTCCCAACCATTAGATCCATTCTCTCCCTTAAATCTGGTAGCATTCTTACAGGTCTGGATAAGAGGCAAAGAGACATTCCTCCTGGGAACTACTGGGGTGGGTGGGAGATTTCAACCCACAAGTCACACACATCCTAAGCACCACAGCATCCACCTTGCTTCCCACCCAGGGTGCCAAAGAACCACCAGCTTCATGATCCAAGTTCTTAGCTGGAGAGCAGCTCATGGAAAATTTACCTGAGAAGATGCAGCTCTTCAGCTATGTTGAATGGCAAGGCAAAAGAGCCATGAATGCAAAGCTCCTAACCCACTTTAAGGAATCAAGAGGTCTCTACATGTGTCATGAAATGCCCAAAGAGAAAAGTAACAGGGTCCAGAGCACCGATGGGTGCATGCCTGGCTCCTGCAGTGCCAAGCAGGCTTTACCTGACATTGCCCGCGATGCTGGGATGACTTCGGGTTGTTCAGTTTGGCTCGTCTCTCTCCGTCTCGCCACGTCCCCCTTTGCAATGTTCTGAGTTGAATCTCTGGGATGGTGTGAGCGATTTTATTTTCCTTCATAACAGTGTTGGGGGGCAGGAGGTGGACCCACGTCAGCCAAGACTTCCACTCCCTCCAATGGGAAGCAAGATGGGGAAATGGGTGGATGGGGGAGAGGCTTCGCTGGGTGACATGGCAAGACCAACAGCGCATGCTGGAGGCATTTGAGTAGCTACACGTACATACAGCAAATAAAATGCACAGCGATTAATGAGTAGGATGAGCAGGTGGCTGAGAGCAGCAACCCTGGGACCACATCCTGGGCCGAGACAATATTGCTGAAGCCGGAGGGTTAAAAAGGATAGTGGGTGCAACAGCTTTAATTTGTTGTTAATATTCCTCAGTGATCCTCATAAAAACCAAGGTGGAGGTCTTGAGTGACAAAAGGGTCAAAGTCTGTAGCATATAGACAAGAGGGGACAGGGCTACGGGTCAAGTTGTATAGAGGAGGGTTGTGGTTTTTTGGCAGTGCAGCTTTTCTTACTGCTCGAGTTTTAATGACATGATGAGATGCCCCTGCTAAATCCCCCTTCTGTGTAACTGTTTAGGGCACAGGAACTCCCACCATCTTCAGGAGCACAGGATGAACTGTTTGATGGAGGCAGCTTGTCAAACCACTGTGGAAAATGGTCTCTGAGATGCCTCCCCCTCCTTTAAAGGGGCTGTTTAGTGAGCTGAGAGGGGAAGCATGTTGCGGGGTGGGGAAGCTGTGAGGAGAGGGGCTGGGATCAAGCTGTGAGGTGTAAAGTGAGGAAGAGTTGGCCAGGTGTGGGGGAAGAGAGGTTGGCAGCAGGGTTGGCAGGTGGAGCAAAGCAGGGGTAACAGCTTGCAAAAAATAATAATAGTATCTGTACATTTTGTCTCATATATCAGACTCTGCCAATGCTACAGAATAAACATCCACAAATGTATTAGTTGAACATTTGATAGATAAGGTAAAGATATGTACAATTTTATAACATGCAGAGAACAATATGTGCAAAGAAATCAGAGAGGGGAGCTGAGGGAAGTCTTTGGTGGGGGGGAGTGGGAGAGGTGGGGGGAAAGGGGAAAAATAATGTAATTGATTATTTGGACTGATAAGTTGTTATGTTGAAATTGTTTAATAATGTTTGTTTTTTTAAAGACTCTGCCATTGCTACAAACGTACTTTTTTAATGAAAGCTGGGGATCTGGAGATTGTTTCCTCCGGGAGGTGCAACTGTCCCCTATTGTCTCCCCCCCCCCATGGGTGCTCACTACTAACACAGAAAGCTCCCCACTTGTCCTCTTCCTCATGCCCTCTCCAAGCATGTAAATAAGGATACAAGAGCAGCAGCTGCCTCCATTTCCCTTGCCCTCTCCTGCTGGGCCCAGAGGGAGAGGGAAAGTGGTTGGGCAGTGGCAGGAGTGGCAAAGAGGTGGGCTTGCTCAGGCGGCAGACAGTGAGTGAACCCACATGTGCATGCAACATCGAGGGGCGGCTTGCATTCTTCAAGTAGCCATCCCAGATCAAGCACGGCATGAAGACTTACACAAGAGGCTGAGTAGGCTAGTGAGGGAGCCATCTTCCCTTCCTCTCCGCCTCTCCATGCTTAGCCCTCAGGCACAGGGCCATGGTCTTCCCCTCCATCCATCTTCCTCCTGCCAAGCTGGCGACAGCTGCTCCTTGTGCCTTCTCACACCTCCTCATCTTGCCGCTCAATACCTGCCGGGGAGTTATTAGAGCTGCCACTGCTGGTGACAGAAGGAGATAAATGGGCAGTAGCTGAGGAGGGTGCCCCCTCGGCAATGAGACTGTGAGGGAGGCCAGATCTGGGGTGGGTGTGATGGTACCTTTAGCATGAGGGAGGGAAGGATGGCTCCCAGAGAGCAGCAGGCAAGAGAAGTCCTTACTGAGGTATTTTGCAGGGAGAGAAAATAACATGAAGGATGGAATGGATTCTATTCATCACAGACCCAAAAGAGTCAGTGGTTTCTCCAGGAGTCCTATCCTGCAGAAGAATAGGGCGCAATTGTCAATTCTACCTATTTATATCGCTATAAATTTGAGCTGGTCTATGGCTTTTGAATCTTGCCTCTCACCTCTGGTCAGTTTAAGCTGCAATCCTATGCACACTTACCTAGACAGGGTCAGCCCTACCACTAGGTGGAGTGAGGCAGCTGCCTCAGACAGCAAATGCTAGAGGGACAGGGACTGTTTGCCACATAGTTTGCCCTACACCCCCTCAGGTGCTGTGGAGGACGCTGTCCCATTGCCAGTGTTGAAGTAAAATTAAACTGGTTAGCTTCTGTATGTGGAAATGAGGGAAGGCACTGTCTTGTCCTTTGTTTCAAGTAGCAAAATGTCTTGGACCAGTTCTGTAGCTGGTAAGAACACAGACTCTTTCCTACATGACACTGTTACCCTACATGGAGATCTTCCACATGACATTGTTTTGTGCTTCCTAATCAAATGGTAGAAAATTCCACTAATGACTGGAATCTGTGGCTAGAAGACAATTCTTTTGCTAGGAGTGATAGTAGCTAAGAGCACAATGATGTTTCTCAATGGGAGCTCATGGTTGGTAGCTACCTAGAAATCTTGTTCTGTCATTTGAAGGAGATAAGAATCAGAACTTGAAGCAGGAGACCCAAAGCTAGTGGAGGGGATATTGTAAAGTGGGTGCATTTGTGTGTGAGGGAGAAGAAAAAGGCATTTGTGGAGTGAGACAAAAAGAGAGCTATGCTTGCTGAATGTACTTTGGGGTGCAAGGCATCTTTCTCTGGCAGTGCAGTGAGGGAGCATGCAAGAGTGTTTAGAAATATCTGTTCATTAATAAGAAGGCAGAGCAGTTGTAAACAGTGTGAGCCCCAAAGCTGCATCTAGTTTTGGAACATCATCATCAGTGCTTTTTTCTGGGGGGGACGCAGGTGTACGCATACCCCTAAACATTTTGTGGATCTTTGCACTTTTGTCCATTTACTGTATTTATTTTCCTTGATTTGATCTATAAAATGGTGGGGGTTTTTGAGTCAAAATGAGAGTACCCCAAACATTTTTTAAGAAAAAAAGCACTGATCATCATTATCCATGGACTTCAAACTGTTGACTAGACAGTATTATGTCTTATCCTTTGTCTAGGACTAGATTCTAGGGGGCTGGAGTGCACAACTCAGGGTGCTCCCAGGCAACATGATTACTGAGCATTCATCCTGATTTGTTTACAGGGTGGATAGGCAATGTCAGCTAGTTAATGAGTGGGCTTCTTTTGCAAAACCTCCCAATCAACTGGCATTGTGTGGCCTGAATTTGCCACTACGTGATTGAATCCCACCTGAAAATAGCAATAGTCTGCAAATGTCCTGCAAGTGTGAACCCAACCACTCAGGCTGGGGTAATTTCATACTTAATCCCTAGCAATTATTCTTAATTTCTTGCCCAGTTTGGGTTCTTTGACTCAGAACTTAAGACAGGGCAACATTTTGGTGCAGATGCAGTGTGGTCCATAGGTCACTGGCAATTGCAACAAGAAAATAATTCACCAGGCTCCAAACAGCTAGAGCTAAAGGTTAAATGTTCACTTTCCAGCCTCACTGTGACTCTAACAGCTCAAGTACACTGAGGCGACAGGAGCCGTCCTGAGCTAAGAACCCATATTAATTTAAGTCCTCTGACAGGTAAGTGTTCCCAACTTCTGTTATTTTCCCACCGAACATCGTGAAGGCCAAGAGCTTACTCTGGATAGCAGGACTGTGTTCATTTACATTTTTCCATACACTTTGGTAAACTAAATCATCTTATGGGGCACAAATGTTTCCTATTCTTCTCATAAGCCCTTCTTCCAAATATCTTTGGATTTCCTCAGAGTTGTCCTTCTGCCAGTTCTGCGAAGTCTTCACAAGATACTTGCGAGTTTGTGGACTCTCCAGCTGCAGGTATGTGGATTTGTACAGATTAGGAACTGGCAGCCAAATAATGAGCTGCTTAATTCAAATTAATATGGGACATTTAGTACTATGGCCCTTCTCACCCTCTTAGGGTTGTTTGGTCACAATGCTGAAGTAACGGTGGAAACCACAACTGGAAGAGTTGCCCTCCTATTTCATTCATAAATGGTAGCATAAATGCTGTCTGGTCTAGACTCCAGTCTACAAACTGTGCTCTCTTGCCAGCTTCCTCCTTGCCCACAGTGTACAGCTCCTCCTATCTGTATGTCTTACGTATAACTTTGCTCAGTCCTACAAGGCTCTTTCTTTCTCCAATTGCACTCAGCCATTGTTTTCTCAACTTTCTGCTTTTCAGGTCACTTCCTACTTTAAGAATGGGGAACATGTGGCCCTGCGGATACTTTTGGAGCTCCTTTCAGGCCCAGCCAGCATGGCTAATGATCAGGGGTGATGGGAGTTGAAATCCAATTATAGAGCCATAAAAGATGGGCAAAAGCCGTGCTTTTTTCTAAAATAAAAATGTTTAGGGGTACTCTCATTTTCCTACTCGTATTGAAATACTGCCCCTCAATGAGGCCAAACTTAGATTCACAAAATGTTTAGAGGGGGTGCGTACCCCTGCGTGCCCCCCACCGAAAAAAGCACTGGATGAAACACAGTACGCTGTGCCGATGTAGGTGGTGGTTGCTGCTTGCTGCTTTCCCTCCCCTTCGCCGTGACCCTTGTTGCCGACACCATCTTCCCCCCTCTCCTCTTGCTGCCTTCCACTACTTTTCTGCTGCTGCTTCTCTTCCTTCTGCCTCCAGTGCAAGGACATCCTTGCAGCATCTTTGCAGCTCAGTATCACACTGCAAAGAAGAGGCCTTTCCTCAGAGCAAGGTATGGCAGTTATGGTAGTCACAGAGAGGGTGGTCACCACTGCCATTTTGCTACCACCATGGCAAACATTGTTGAAAGTTTGTCTCTGCTAAACTTTAAAGTTCAACGGAGGGCCAAGTGTCAGTGGTACCTCAGTCACAATGCCTTGTGCTCTTTCTCTCTGCAGATCAGCTGTTCCTACCATCAGAGCATTATTTGCATTCAGCTTGGCCCTTTTGACCATTGTAGCTGTTTTTCTACATTGACCCCTCTCAAGACATTTAGTTGTATCTCATGGGTGGTATTCAACTAACTCCTTGCCCTGTTTTCTCCCTGTGGCTCCAATTTCCTTATTGTGCTCCCCTGAAGGCAGCCATTTCTGGATTTCTTCTTCTGCTGTTCCTAGAAAGAATCCTGGCTGCCACTTGCATCATCTGCTTCCTCTGTTTGCACCCCCTCAGAGGTTTCTAGCTGCAGATCAGCTAGCAGCCCTCCCACTTCTGGCAGGATGGATGCAGAGTAGAAATTGCCAGCCAACTTGAAGATGAAATCCCCAACAATACTGCAATCCTAGCTTTCTGCAGTTTCTCCATTATAGGTTGAAGCTCTGCTGCTGTCCCAGGGTTTCAAAAATAGATCTTAACACGCTGAACTTTCACTTCCTCATGTTTCAGCACGTGGAAATTGTGCAACGTCTTAAGCACAGCTTCTTTAATTGTAAACCTCTTAAATCTTATCACTAGATCTCTCATTTCACCGCTGTTTGGCTCCCTTGGACTGGGGGCCCCATAAGCTTGTTCAGTGTCCTGCCAGGTCACTTCTACTGGCAATTTCAAGTCCTGGAACCAGTGCAATATAAATGACGCAAGGCCCTCCCATTCCTCTCTCCAGAAGGCCCAGATCTGAACATAAGATTTTACCCTGCATGTTCTCCTGCTTCTCCAGGCATAATTGTAAGTCTCTAGCTGCCATTTTCAATTTCAGCAGCTAGCTCTTTTCGGAGCATTTTAAGGTAAGCTAGAATTTCCCCTTTGCTGAACTTGGCCCCATCATGCACCATGTCAGCATCTTGGTGACACTGACAGGGCCCATTTTTCCTGTTGTTTTAGTTGGGAAAACTGAGGATTTGAAGCTTTCCACTGGAAATATATAAAAAAGAGA
Organism: Podarcis gaigeae; assembly: GCF_964106915.1. Lineage (NCBI taxonomy): Eukaryota > Metazoa > Chordata > Lepidosauria > Squamata > Lacertidae > Podarcis > Podarcis gaigeae. The sequence continues at coordinate 84,061,394 of NC_139678.1, read as the reverse complement.
AGGGTCAAAGATACTGAAGAGTATTATTGTTATTGTTATTATTGTTGTTGTTAAAATGCCCCATGTGTTCAGCCCCAAAAGGCCTTCTTCAGGGGCTTTCCTGCAAAACAATAGGTCCACATGTGAATTAACCATAGTTATATTTTGGTTTATACATGTTTTATTAATTGCGTGGTCCTATCTTTCTGTAAAAGAAAAAAAAGATGCTGTAGATATTGTTTGTAAACTTGCATCCATATCAATTAGCATATGCAAATAAATGTATTTTTATTTTTATTTTTTCCTTTTTGCTGGTGTTGCATGTCCTCATTTTAGTGGTGTGCTGAGTGGCCACTCTAACTGAAACTTATCTCTGCTATTTCACTGTTTAACCTGGCAGTCAGAAGGAGCAATGGGTCTACATTGCAGCTTCCATTCACCTGTCCACCTCTGTGCAGTCCTATAGAAGAGTCACAGTCTTGTCTTCATAGAATTGTAGAGCTGGAAGGGTCCATGAGGGTCATCTAGTCCAACCCCCTGCAGTGCAGGACTCTTTTGCCCGACGTGAGTCTTGAACCCACAACCCTGAGATTAAAAGACTTCTGCTCTACCAATGGAGCTGTCCAGCAGCTAGGATTCAGGAGGCGCACACATCAGCTGTCTAGCTCCTTCCCATGAAGTCTGTCTTCATGGTTAGAATCAGGCAGGCGCACTGGCAGACAGAAAGGCATATTGCAAAACAAAAACAAAAAATCCCAACAACAGAGATACAATCACAAGCAACCGTGCCATGTTTGAAAGAGAAGGGGATGGCAAAGGTTTTCCCCCAGAGCTGGTGGTAACTGTGGAAGGGATAGCCTCTGTAGCAGACAGCAAATTTAACTGGGCATCAGATTCCAAGGAGAACCCCTGCACCCCATGGTACTCCACAACCAGCCAACTCATAGCTCCATATGCTGCCTGCAAATGTCTCCTGGTCCTTTCGTCTACTTCTTTTAATTTTTGCAATTTATTTTTAATTTCAAGTACCGAAACATATCCATACAAGGATTACAGAGCTTAGTAGCTGTACAGAAAAGAAAGCAAAATAGCGGCTGATGGTTGTAGTTTTAGACGTTCCAAGAAAGGCAATCAAACGAAAGTGTCTCTCCATAAGGTTCAAGGAGTTGATGGAGGGTGAAAACTATGTCCAATTGTCTTAACAAAGTCTCTCTCTGATCCTTTCCTAATTGAAAGCTGGTGACAAACTGCTTCTTGGCCCCTCAGCTTAGATATGAGGAATGTCGTGTTCCCAAATGCTCCTGGGTGTTGCATTCTAAAGGCTGCCAGATTCCCAACTATCAGAAAAACATATTTAAGTTATTAATGACTACAGCAGTTCTTTTGTTAACGTCCCTGGCCGCTCATCAGCTGGGCGTTCCCCATTATCAAGATGTCCAAATTCATGATGTTATGAAAGATGAAACTTGAGAGCATGAGTGCTTCTCCCTCCTCCCTATTTTTTATTATTTAAATCTCATAATAATTAAAGTCATGTGGGAGGGTGTGCACTTGTATTTTAAACAGGAGATTTGTGGGTTTTTTGCATATGCATACCAATAACATGCAAACCATTTAAATGTTTGAGATAATAGTCACTTTAGATGCAAACTCCCTCTGCTGGTCTCTCCAAATAGCACCTATGCTTTCGAGTCATGCCAGGGTGAAGGGAGGTTGCCAAGGCCTGATGAGGTGGAGAAATGGAAGTAGCAGAAAGTTAACTATTTGAAGACACTGCAGGATGCGTGAGGCTTTGAAAGTCCTGGACCGGCTTCAGAAAATGGGAATTGGGAGCATGGTATTACAGTGGTCCCAATCCTGCCTTCAGAACCAAGTCCAGAGAGTAGCATTGGGAAAGTGCCCCCTGGTGGCTCTTATGGGGTGCTGCAGGGGACTGTCTTATCTCCACTGCTGTTTAATATCATTCTGCATGAAGTCGCTGGGAGTGGTCATTAGGAGTTTGGGGGCAAGGTGCTAATGGTTATTTCGCCTTAATCATTGAATCAAAAGAGGCTGCTGCGCAGTTCCTGGGCCATTGCCTGGATGCAGCTGTGAAATGGATGAGCTAAAACAAGCTGAGCTTGTATCCTGGCAAGACAGAGGCGCTGGGGGTGAGTAGCTCCCATGTCTGAGAAATTGGTCAGTTGCCTACCCTGAATGGGGCTGCCCTCCCTCTGAAGGAGCTGGTTCACAGTTTGAGGGGGTGCTTCTGGTCCAGCTTGGTCACAGGAGGCACTGTGGCTAGAAGTTCCTTTGACCAGCTGCGACTGATTCAACAGCAACAGTCATTCCTGGACTGGGAAAGCATTGCCACAGTAGTTTGTGAATTTTCAATGCTGTGGATTTACTGCAATGTACTCTATGTGGGGATCCCTCTTGCTTGATCCAGAAACTGCAGTTAGTACAAAATGCTGCAGCATGATTGCTGGCAGGAGTGAGGCCTTGTCAGCATATAACACCTGTGCTCAGAGATTTGCGCTGGTTGCCGATTTGCTGCCGAGCCAAGTTTAAGGTGTCACTGTTAGGATATAAAAGCCCTTAAGAACTGGGGACCGGTTTATGTATTAGATCGCCTCACCCTCCACGTGCCCCCTCGGCCATTTCGATTGGCGAAATTGGCACTACATAATAGGTGCCACATAATACCTGTTCTGTATTTGTAAGAACTCAATCATTCAGTGTGGCAGCTCCTACACTTTGGAACTCCCTGCCTCTTGAGATCAAGAGGGATCTTCATCGCACTCTTTTTGGTGCCTGCTAGATACATTCTTGTTTAGGCAAGCCCACCCTGAAGCTTAGGAAGTAATTTTAATCTGTTTTAGTATTTTAACGTCTGTATGTTTTAAAATAGGGTTGAAATTTTACTGTTTTATCTTTTGTAAACTGCTTTGAATTTTTTTTTACAATCAAGCAGCATATAAATGTTATGACAAACAAAGGCTTTGCAGAAGTGTCTATTAAGGAGGGCTTTGGGGGACAGAAATAGTTTGGCTAGGTGCAAATGGGGGGAATTTTTTTCTCTGATGTTTCCAAAAGGGCAACAGTCATTTCTTGGCTTTCTTTCTCCTAACAGGAGCCAAAACTACTGCAGTCATGGCGGAACTTCAACGTCTCCCCTCCTTGAAACGAGTGGCTGTTTCTGGGGGCACTCATGGGAATGAGATGTCGGGAGTTTACCTGGCCAAGCACTGGCTCAGCGACCCCTCTGAGTTGCAACGCGGCACCTTCCAAGCTACGCCCTTCCTGGGCAACCCACGGGCAGTTGAACAATGTGTGCGCTACATTGGGAGGGATCTTAATCGGGCTTTCCTCAATGAATTTCTCACGTGAGTCTGTGACCCTGTGTGTTGCTCTGCAGAGCTTCCCTAGGAAAGGCAAGGGTTATGCCACTCCTGCTACTGGGGAAGGGCAACTGCATTGGTTTGCATTCCTCTCAGCTAGATTGGAGGGTGTGGTGGAGTGCTAAATCATCACTCAAGGCTGGATTTTGCTGCATAAGGCTGGGGTGGAGAACGTTTGGCTCTCTTGATGTTTCTGAACTACAACTCCTCTCATCCCAGGCCATTGACCAGGCTTGCTAGGGCTGATGGGAGTTGTAGTTCAGAAACATCTGGAAGACCTCCATGGGAAAATGTCATCTCCAGTCCTGGTTGAAATCCCTCTTTTGGCCCAGGAATCTGCCAATTTGTCATCACCTTTGTTTTGCTCATCTGTTTCTTAGCTCCAAGGACTCTGACATAGACCACTATGAAGTTCAACGTGCTCAGGAGATCAACCAGAGTTTTGGGCCCAGGGGTTCATCTCAGGCCTATGACTTTATGTTTGACCTACATAACACTACAGCCAACATGGGCGCCTGCCTTTTCGTGGCCACTGAGCACTGCCTGTTGCCCATGCACATGTGTCACTACATTCAGGTAAGCCCATGATCCTGGGATCTCCTGAAAATCTCATTTCTCCAGCTTTTTCAGGGAAGTAAAGCTGAAGTTTCCCCTTAAAAGCTACTTCTGTTCTTTTCTCCACAGAAGCATTATTCAATGGGGCCCTGCACCATCTTCCTTTATCAGAAGCCAGGAGAGGAGACTCTTTACCTCACTTCAGTGGCCAAAGCTGGAATAGGTAGGGAGTGATAATCAGCCTGGGCATTCCTGATGGCAGAGAACTGAAATATACTCAGAGTTGCAAAGTGATTTCATGCTCTTTATTCAGCTCATAGTGGTGAGGAGGAATGAATGAAAGTCCCCTCAAAGTATCTGCTTTATATACATTATTTACACAATGGGCTGCACATGATTGGCTAATTCCGGAATTCTACTGTAAGCCAATCAGGTTGTAGATTCACTTCTATCTGGAGCATGATTGGGTGGTTCCTGCCAACCAATCATACTGCTGCATTGTTCTAGGACCAATCAGACTGCTGCATTCTGGATCCTATTGTTCTAGGACCAATCAGATTGCTGCATTTTGGATCCTATTGTTCTAGGACCAATCAGACTGCTGCAGTTTGGATCCTATTCAACTCAGTACATGACAAGAACTATCCGTTCTAGGTCAACTTTGACAGGAGGGGCAGGGCCACTCACCTGTCAGTCATCATATAATTGTGTATCATGCTCCCCAGAGGAGCTCAGGGTAGGAGACATGTTTTCTCTCCCCTTTACACTCACAATAACCCTGGGAGGAAAAATAAGCTAAGAGGCAGTGAGTGGTCTAAGACCACCCAATAAGCTTTGTGGGTGAGGGAGGGGATTTAAACCCAGGCTACCGTCCCCCAAATCCAACACTCTCAACAACGATGCTACACCACACTGGTTCTGATACTGAGCAGGCCAAGGGTGGAAATGTGTTTCATATAGGTGTACTAACGCCAGGTGTTCGACCCAAAGGTAATGGCATGCTGTGCTTAAAACATTACCAAAGCAAGGGAGTGAAATGCACAGGATCAGACCACCGCTGTGCCAGTTATGCAAAAGGCTTTCAGGAAGCTCATGCTTTACGTAAGATAGGCAGAGGGACTCTGCTGGGATAATTCCATAATGACTTCTCTGTTATTCCCCTGCAGCGTTAGAGCTAGGTCCTCAGCCCCAAGGAGTGGCGCGCGCGGACTGCCTTGCTCAGATGAGATCCATCATGGCCTGTGCTCTGGACTTCATTGAGCTTTTTAACAAAGGTGACCTATCCCACCATTCCTCGTTCTGTACTGATTCTTGGGATTTGGAGCTGGTCTAAATTAGAGGCAGGAACTCTTTTCACCCTCAGGGACTGCATTCCCTCACGAGGAGCCTCCTACTGGGAGGCCTTGTGACAGTGGTGCCCAGGCCTAGAGACAAAAGTGGGTGGGGCAGAGCCAGTGGCAAAATGGGCGGAGCCATGGGTGAGAGACTTCCCTTTGCACAGTAGGTGCCATTCCAGCCATGCAAAGGTCAGAGGTTTTGACAAACACACTCCTCTTCGTCTTCCATTCGGCCAAGTGAGAGGCATTGTTGCTGCTGAAGGGCAAATTCCAGCCAGGCAAAAGCACCTGATGAAATCTCAGAGCAGGGCCTGTGTGGTCTAGGGAAGGGGTGTGGTCTGGGAAGAGGCATGAGGGCCTGATAAAGAGCCCCTAGGAAGCCACATTTGGCCTCCACCCTTGAGCTAAATGGATGTGACTGGCATGGGTCCAAGAACTTTTCTTTTGCCTTGCTGTTTTCCCTGGGAAACCCTCTATTTATTCCTGAATCAGAACAAATGTCAGTAGGGTTTTCTGCAAATTGATGCTTGTTCTGATTCAGCAGTAAACAGCGGGTTTTCCCAGAGAAAGTGACAGGACCAAAAAAACCACAAAACCCTCTCAGAGAAATCACAGGAAAAACAGAATAAATTGAAGGACAAAGGAAAGTGTGAGTGAGCCCTTAGATAGTTGACGATGCCTTTTTAATTTTAGTGGTGAATGTTGACAGTCTTTCCCCATCCACGCACACATTTTTCTCTTGTGAGTATATAGACAGAAGTACATAGTAAGCGTCTGGCCTACCAACCAACCACCATACATTACTCAGAAATCATTCTGACGATATAATTCATGTTTTATGATATATGCTTCTAGAGTGGTCCACTCTAGAGTGGTCCAAGTGGTTGTTGTTTTTAAATGAATTTTGGCCTGAAGCCTTGACCAACGCTCAGGTACCACTTGCTGACATACAGCCCCCATAGTGATTGTGGCTCAGGAGTGGGGTGGGGACCCCACACTTTCCTCGGCCCTAATGGACAATTAGGGATGCGGGTGGCGCTGTGGGTTAAACCACAGAGCCTAGGACTTGCCGATCAGAAGGTCGGTGGTTCAAATCCCCGCGATGGGGTGAGCTCCCATTGCTCGGTCTCTGCTCCTGCCAACCTAGCAGTTCGAAAGCATGTCAAAGTGCAAGTAGATAAATAGGTACCACTCCGGCAGGAAGGTAAATGGCGTTTCCGTGTGCTGCTCTGGTTCGCCAGAAGTGGCTTAGTCATGCTGGCTACATGATCTGGAAGCTGTACACCGCTCCCTCGGCCAATAAAGTAAGATGAGCACCGCAACCCCACAGTTGGTCACAGCTGGACCTAATGGGCAGGGCTCCCTTTACCTTTACTTTAATGGACCATTGGCCATTAAGTGAGGCACTCTCCCTTTCTATGGTCTGGTTGTCTTTCTATCTCCTCTTGTCAGGCACATTGTTCCCAGCCTTTGAGATTGAAGCATACAAGGTGGTTGAACGTGTGGATTTTCCCCGTTATCCTGATGGTGAGATCTCTGCTGTGATACATCCCAATCTGCAGGTGAGTATGGAGGGAAAAGGAAAGAAGGGGGGAGCAGACTCCTCCCTCCCTCTCTCTCTCTCTCTCTCTCTCTCTCTCTCTCTCTCTCTCTGTGTGTGTGTGTGTGTGTGTGTGTAAAAAATGTAATCTGTATGCATCTTTGTAGCAGCTGCTGCTTCTCCTACACCAGGCATGGCCAAACTTGGCCCTCCAGATCTTGTTGGCCTACAACTCCCATCATCCCTAGCTAACAGGACCAGTGGTCAGGGATTATGGGAATTGTAGTCCCAAAACATCTGGAGGGCCGAGTTTGGCCATGCCTGTCTTACACAATGTGTTAAAGGACTAGGCTCCTACACCTTTAAAAAGTGTGTAGAAATGAGAATGTTGGTAGGTGTTACAAAAGAGAGGAACCTGCCAAACTTGCAGGGGCCAAAATTCTTTCCCATGCACAATTGTTGTAAGTGTCTTAGCAGTCACTTTCTACTACATCTTATCACCCATCATCCTGCAGGCAGCCGTGTGGAAAAATCCTTGCTGCATCTGTTCCAGCTTCTGTGAGAGTTGCTCTTGCCACTCCCGTGCAGAGAAGATGTAGGAATGCTTGCTCCAGGTGATGCTTCTGACTGTTCTGCCTTTAGCTTATAATCACATCCTCTCTCTTTAGGATAAAGATTTCCAGCCCCTGAAGCCCGGGGACCCCATTTTCCAGACGCTCAGTGGAGATGTGATTCTGTATGAGGGTGACAGCATCACCTACCCAGCCTTCATCAATGAGGCCGCCTACTATGAGAAGAAAGTGGCTTTCGTCAAGATGGAGAAACGCACATTCGCCCAACCTGCACTGCAGAAGGAGCTTTAAATAAGTTACGTTTAACCCCAGGAACAAACCAGACATCACCAGAAGCCAGTTCAAATGAATACATTTTATATCGTCTAAGAAGCCTCTGTAGTATCCCTCCCCTAGGCACCGTATATTTGCACAAAAAATAAAGAGTCCTTGTATAATTTCATAGTTTATTACTGGAGACAGCTCTATCTCGTGCTTATAGGATACGATAACATCATTCTCTAAAACAGTAGTTCATTGCCTTTTCATCCAAAGAATTTGCACTGGGCTGGTCCCCCTGCAAGTTTTCTAGATTGCCTTTTAATATCTGTGGGATGGAACTGTTCTGTTGGAGTGGATCACTGTGTTCTAATACGGTTAGAGTTAGCATGAATAGAAGGTGTGAGTCTAGATTCAAATCCTGTGATCTAGTCAGGACTGCCTGAGCCATTTTAGCTCAGGCTCAGCTGCCCTACCCCCCAAATGTCCTTCTTCATGAGGGTGGTCACAAAAATAAAAGGATGCTTATTTGCATAATCCAATTTTACATGTATCATTGCAAATTTTGAAAATGTTTATAATTTGAATGAAAGTGCAATGCATCTCACTATACTGGGAAAGACTGACCAGGTGACTTGTGTGCCAGCTCAGTCTCCTGCCCCGTGCTGTGAATGGGAAACTTTAAGGATCCAGCTCTCTCATATACAAGGCCCCTGCCCTTCCTTCTTATGGTTCATTATCTTTAAAATGGACTTGGACTGGATTGCCCTTCAGTTAGAGATGACCTTCCAATTAGAGGACTGTCCCCTGTAAGGTAAAGCAGGTGGCCACCCTTTCCCTCTCAGTGGTGACACTGTTGGGAATGACCAATGAGATAATGGCAGTGTTATCCGATGGGTGTGTGGGAGGAGGGAAGAAGGATTCTCTCTCACTTCTAAAATAGATACATAATCTTATGAATGAAAGGTTCCCCAGAGCTCACAGTCTTACGATTCTGGGTGCCTAATTAACGGTATTGGATCTGCCCCACTGCTTTTGCATACAATGCTGCTTTTCCAGCTCCCCCCCCCCCCAATATGCTGCTACCTATGAGGTTGCCCCATACTCAGTTGGGCCACCTAGTCAAGACCCAGAACTGTCTGCTCTGCCTGGTGGTAACTCTCTGGGGTTTCATTCAGTGGGGCTTTCCTGACCTTCCTGCAGCTACCCTACCTCTTGGCTCAAAATGCTGGTGATGCAGCCTGGGAACTTTAGAACGTGGGATATTTGCTCTAACAATGAGCTATGCTCTACAAACCCTTTTATTTTGCAGTACAGGCTCCTGCCAGCTCTTGGCATAGGAGAGAGAAAGGACTTGAACTGTGGCTTAAACTGTTGCACTACAAAAAATACAAAGTTGAGGCTTCAGCAAGGTAGTCCTTGGGGAGCACTTCACATTTTCTGGAAATACATAGCAATGGGCTGGTTCTTCCAGTTTGCTACTGGCTAGGCCTGAGTTTTGTTGTATTGATTTAACAAGACAGTGCACACGCACCCCCAGTAATGTAGCCTAGTGGGGATGGACAGAAGCACACTAAGGTTTATTTCTTCCCTTTCCATCTTAAGGCCTCTGCAAAAAGGCCTTTCATTCATGTATTTGTTTTGCCCTGGAGATATATGGATACCACCATTCAAATTCAGGAGAATACTGACATCCCAAGGAGGAGTGAAATATGAAATTTTGCTCGGATCAACTTCCTGATTTTAGTGGCATTCTCCAGGAATTCTGGGCTCATAGATGAAACCCAAAATACTGAATGTATTTTGCTTTGATATTATCTGTTATAGTGTTTTGCTTTTAACTGAGATTTTGTATACCAGACAGACAGACAGATATTAGATTGGTTTGTGATATAGAAATGAAAGAATAAAATAGAAAAATACTGTGCAGAAAACTTGGATACAGGAAGATCACCCAAAGCTTTAGATCTGATCCATAGTTCAGACGATCTTCCATATCCAGAGGAGAGAGGAGGCCTCTTCAGGAGCCCAGCTGCAGGATAGCTCCCCTGGGCCAGAGTTTTCCCCCTGAGATATCTTGCACCATGTGAAGGTGGAGTCAGCTGGTAGTTGGGTGTGCATGGGTTTTCACTGAAGGACCCAGAACTGGAGGAGATACTGCAGCCTTCTGTGGGTGTTGCCCCACTATCTCGAAGAGGTGAAGAGACATCAAAGGGCAGCCAGCTCCCTCTGGCTATCAGGGAGAAAGGGCAGTAATTCTGGAAGTAAGAAAATACTCACTTCCCCTTTGGATCTTGTTACCTGCTTGACAGCATCATCACAAACTCTGAAACAGGTGGGAAGAGGAGAATCAGTCCCCGCGATAGCCACTGCGTGCACCCTCTGCATCCCCCATGTCATACACATGACGTTAGCCACAATCCACATCTATTCTGTATCTATCCCCCCTAACCCCTGTTGCATTTAGAGAAGACGGTTAATAGGGAAGGTGCTCTGTTCTCTCACCATCAAAGTCCACTCTTCCATCCCCATTGAGGTCCATGTCCTGCAGGATCTCATCCACTTCCTGGCCATTGAGTTGCTCCCCCAGGAGTACAGTCACAGCCTGGCGCAGCTCTGCCCCACTGATCGCTCCATCCCCATCTGTGTCAAACTTCAGAAAGAAAGGCACATGCACAATGTTACCTCCAGCTCAGACACTTCGGTTTCCTTTACCCTCAAATCCTCCAAGATCCTCCCCTTTTCATGCTTACCCCCATGATCCCCAATCCTGGTCACCCCACTCCACCTCGGCTCCTTTATCCTAAGCTGGCAAGCATTTACTAGTAGCTTTGGTCCCCTTCACACAACCACCTGCAGCAGCAAAGGAGTTGTTTCCCTGTGATATCATGCCCTTCAGGAGTGTGTGGGGTGTTGTGTAAATGAATGAATGAATGAATGAATGAATGAATGAATGAACAAATGAAGTATCCATCTAGTGAGAGACAGTTGCAGGTGTCTTTCTCATTCATCTAGTATTTCACCTCCTCATGTAGTGCCAAAGGCCATTGGCTCCACTCCTTTATACATACATAGTGTGCAATTGCCCCAGAGAGAAGCAGCTGTCTCTCACCGCTGTGGGTACCTGGGTGTGAGAAGCAAGCTCATATACCATTTACATTTGCCGGGTCTAACATAGCTGCTTGCAGCCCTACCAAGGTAAGATTGTTTTAGCTTATTTTAGAAGCCGCTCCTTGTTCCATAGCATCAAGAGAAACCTATCAGGCACCTCTTGTCTCGGTTCATCTTATGTGCACATAGCAGCTCAATGAAGAGAACCAGCACTAAGACAGGAGATATGCTTTTGAACACATGTTAGCCATATCTAAGACATACTACTTGCCCCCTAGGAGCTTGCACAACACAGAAACACGTTCTCCTGCATAGGCTGAAACATTCCACCTGCCAAGAAATTTTGTTATTCACACAGACAGCTGCCAGAGGGCAATGTATTAATACTTCATCTAATTAATTCCCTTTATTTGGCTATAGTAAGATCCATCATGGGCAGCCAACCATTCTTCCAACTGTCATCTCTAATCTGTGGAGCCAGTAGGACTACCAAGCACTCCAACCAAAATAAGCCAAGATTATGGTTGATACGTTTTACAGACTAATGTGGCAAACACAGAGCTATTCTGCACACACAGAGCACTATCCAAGACCCTGAAAAGGCTGAAAGAACTTTCATATTTATTTCTGAAATGTATATGCCATATGGCTAGCCCTATGGGGTCTTCAAAAAGCTTGCAGTTTAAAAACAACAATGAAAAATACATTATCTAGTGCAGGCTTCCTCAACCTCGGCTCTCCAGATGTTTTTGGCCTACAGCTCCCATGATCCCTAGCTAGCAGGGCCAGTGGTCAGGGATGATGGGAACTGTAGTATCAAAACATCTGGAGGGCCGAGGGAGAGGAAGCCTGATCTAGTGCTAGTAAGTTACCTTGTTTTGTGGATTGCTGAGAATCAGTTACTTTTTTGACCCATAATAATTGATAAACAATATAACTTGATTCCAGTAGTGAGAGGACAGGGTAACTATGAATGTCTTAGCCCAGATGTGAGGAGCCTTTGGCCCTCCAGGTGCTGCTGAACTACAACTCTCATCAGCCACAGAAAGCACAGCCAATGGCCAAGGATATTGGGAAATGTAGTTCTACAACATCTGGAGGGCCAAGATGATTCCCTGGTTAGTTGCCACCCACATTTCTAGCCTGAACCTACATACTTCTGTGTGTCTTACAATTCATCAGGGATGAATCCCTTATAATGTCAGGGCTTATGGAAATATAATGTGCAGTTGTATCTAAAGCATTACATGGAATATGGTTTGAGGAATATCACAATTCCCTGCTTCTCTGCCGCTGATTGGCTTCCCATCATTACCTCACGGAAGGCAATTTTCAGCTCCCTCACGCCCACCATGTGAGCAGTCTCCTCACGCAACTTTGGGCCCATCATCTCTACGAAGTCCTCAAAGTCTACACGACCTCCCACTATGAGGAAAGAGAAGGAGAGAAAAAGTCAGCTTCCCAAGGACTGGGCAGAGAAGGTAGTTGCACTTTTTATGGAATGACTGCTGCACACTCAGTATCACAAACGGAACCTGCAGCATGGAGAGTTCCTGTTCATTGTTCTAGTCAGTCCACCATGCCCTTCTTTTGCATAATTCTCTATCCCAGGGCTGTCCAACACGTGGCCTGAGGCATCAAGCTCTTTTTTGGCGGCCCTCAGCAACATTTGACAACACACACCCAGCCCCACCACAGCCCTCTGTGCTACCTTCCCAAAGCCAGGTGAGAGAGGTGCTGGGCTTTGGAAAAGAGGTGTGAGAGTTCTGACAAGGTCCTAGCATCATCCTACCTCCTTCCAAAGGCCTAGTTAGCCCTTTCCCAGCTTTGGGGAGGAGGTGGGAGGACTCTAGTACTCTGCCAGAGCCTCATTTAATTTATCAGCTTTGGGAAGGCAGCATGAGGGCTGGGAAGGGGCATCAAATTTTGGTCTCGCTCCGCTCTTCTGCATGACAAGGCAGTGAATGGCCTGCAGGTTCCGTGTGGAAGTACTCTTGCTACCCATTTGGTATGAAAAGTTGGACCTCCCTGCTCTATCCCATTCCCAGCTGATTTACTGCTCCCCCCTCACCCAACAGTCATACTTCATTATGTGGCTACTGAGCATGTTCAGTCCTCATTGGTATTCCCTTGCCACCACCCCCACATTTTTGTACTTCCACAAGCCTTGAGGTTCAACCAGATCTGCTGATACCACCTCCCTTTTGTGCACGGACAGTTCTGTTTTGGGTACGTAAGCAGCAGCACTCACAGCTGAACGCTGGAAATAGAGAGAACGAGTTACTTTCTCAGGAGTAAAATGGTGGTGAAGAAAGGAGAGCAGAGCACTGGTGTCTTGCATTTAAGCAAGCAACAAAGAACCAGCTTATCTACAGCCTGAGTCTAATCATATTGTTCAAAAGCAAGGAGGCTGCTTGTTTATTTAGTTACGGTAAATATATATTGCAGAACGTTTGTTAGCATTTTAGCTGCTGGTACACTGCATGTCAGTTTTGTGTACCATTTGACATATCACAGACTGCAGCTGGTAAGATTCATTTTGAACAGCTAAATATGCTAATATTTTATAAGGCAGGTATGGGTCTACAATATATGTTCACTAGGGATGGAGAGAATTCGGTTCTCTTCATTTCTCATTTTTCCGTTCTTAAATTCTGTTTCCACATTTTTGCAGCACATATATATATATGAGAGAACGTCTCTTAATAAACACATTTCTGTATGCAATTTTGACCGATGTACACATTTTTTTGGAAGCAATTTCCCCTGCTATAATAAATTTGGCATGTTATTTTCCCAAATACATTCATTTTTATGCATGCTTTTCCATACTATGTGCATTTTTGTAAACATTATTTGGCTGGAAAACCGCAGTGCGAGTTCCAAAGAGTAGCTGCATTTTGGTTTGCGTATTGTTTCGGTCAGTGCAAATGTGGTAGATTCTCCTTTAAATGAAAACTGAATCAAAATTCTCCTGCATCCTTGGTGCTCACCTATGCACCTTTATATCATGTGTAATGGAGAAGATGCATCCATTCTCCATTGGCCAGTCAGAACTTCTAGAGACTATGGGGGAGGAGTTGAAGCCTGTAAAATGTCTGCTGCTGCTTCTTCTTTTTTAATTGTCCCTAAAGACAATTCTGAATATCAGAAAGTCTACCCCTGGTGATAGGAACCACTGAAACTGCAATTCTGGGGTGAGGGCATTCAGCCAGAAGCCTTCGGGCTGTAAGGAACAAGGCAGCACTTCCTGAAGCAGATTTTGGGTACATATCCCCACCTGCACCCCGCAACTCACTGCGCATTTTGATGTGTTGGGAGATCTCAATCAGCTCCATCTCGGTGGGCATGTAGCCCATAGTTCTCATGCACTCTCCCAGGTCCTTGTAACTGATGTAGCCGTCCTGGTCAGTGTCAAACTCCTTAAAGGCATCTAGCAGTTCTGCAAGAAAAGTCCCAAAGACATTTCACAGAAGTGAGACAATGATACCTGCCTTGACCTCCTCTCTCCTCATCTTGGGGACACAGGAAGACCATGCAGTCATGCAGGAGACAAGAGGACAACAGAAAGAACAAACTTGCCCTCAGGGGTTGCTCTAGTTATGAAACTTCAAAGGGCTGCTGGATGTCTCTCACACTAATAAAGGCAAGTTGCTTTTGAAGAAATTTAATGCACAGCTTTTGTGTTTGTGATAAACACTGCAAAAAATGAAATTGCTGTGTGGGACTATAATGGCCATTTAGGCACCGGTGTCCTGTTTTCCAACTCTTGATGTTTTTAATTATGAAATGTAACGATGTGACCAGACAACAGTGATTATGCCATGGTCCTAGTAAGTCCCTTGTTGACATCACTTATTTTGCCTAACTAATGGATAGTTCGTAATTAGTGGCAACTCTAAATTAAATTGCCAAGTGGGAATGTCCCACATCTTTTTGTGCCAACCCAAAACTGCTCTCTCATGCACTGTCCCCAGAATCACAACAGCTAGGAAAAGGACGCCATGCATGGTAGTGGGAAAAACTATTACAGGTGTAATCCTGATGGAAAAGATTGGGGAACAGTCAGATCCTTGGCAGGCGGAATAAAGAGGATCAAGTAATCTGGTTGAGGGATGCCTGCTGAGGAGCAGAGTGTCCTATTGGCTCATCTCATCTACTGAGAATCCTTTGCTACACAATTTATTTACTTCATAAGATTTATATTTTGCTTGATTGCAACAACAAACAAACCTCAAAGCAGTGTGATGAGCAGAGGTTGTTCCCAAGGAGAATTACAACACCTAGTTTGGGGGCAGCAAAAATGTGGTACCAACAGTCATTTAGTGAGCAAACATTTTGCTACATTTGCTTTGTAGAATTGAGATAGCAAATGGGTGATGGAGTGAAGGTAAAAATGATTGTTTTATTGACCTTCTTAATTTGAAAGGCCTTTGTGCAGCATAGGGCCAGTTTGCATATAATGCTAAAGGACCATTAATCCTTGGCTTGTCTGATCATTCAAACACTGCCCAGTGGCTTAACTGTGGTTTGGTCACTCCCAACAAAGCACAATCTGAAGCCATGGTTTGTTGTTGGCTTATGATTCTTGGTTTGTGTTTTAACAATGGCTTGATGTTACGTGCTAACCCAACACCCTTCCTTAGCCATGATTCCCCACCCCAGAGATGTTCATTAAGTTACAAAGTCATGAGGCAAGAGCAGCTGGAAACCAAACCAAACTTTGGAGAAACAAGTTGTGATTTGTTTAATCGTTTGTAGGGCAATTTGGGTTAGCTCATGCTTTGTAGTGTTGATGTGCCAAATAATTCATAGCAATTTTATTTTCATATGTTCATGTTGTACATGTGATTTTTCCTCCCCAGCATTTTGAATGAAATGTGGGAAATTTCTCTCTCTTTTGCTCTGATTTAAAATATACATTTGGCATCACTTCCAAACTAGGATGCTGAAGAACTATCCCAGGGATATTTGGGGAAAGTGACGGGATCTGTGCACTGCCCTTTTACTGTGTCTGCTGTAGTAAAAAACAGCATACTGCATTTCCCCTCTCCTGTGCCCCATGAAGTTTGGTCTCCAATTCCCCAGCACCTTCCTTCAACAATGCCAACTCACCATCCAGCTCCACTGGCGAAAGCTCCCTCTCCTGGCAAATAGGGAGACAAAAAACAAGGAGAGTAGAGAGTTAGAACCCAAAGTCTCTTGCAAACTGCTTCTATTTATTCTGTCTAGAAGTGAATCATCATGAGCAGAGTTAAGCGGGTGGATGAAATATCAGAACGGGAAACTCCTACAAGACATTTGTCTGTTTCTTTGCTTTTTTTCTAAGCTACCTTATCTTCATAGCAATGGAGCTGCATTAGGAGAATGTACCTCTTAGAGGAAAATATTTATTTTAGGGTTGTCAGACGTCTGGAATTTTCCAGACATACTGGGTATTCAGCCCTCTTAAACAGCATCCAGGTGGAAATCACTGAAATGTCCAGGAAAATGTATGGCAGACATATGGCAGCCCATGTCGGTAGTGATGATTTTGGTGATTTTCATTAAAAAATAACTCAAAAACTCATTTTTTTGTGTTGAGTTTCTTCAATAAAAGCTCAACAACTTTGGTGAAAAAAAGAAAAGCTAAACAACTTTGCCAACAACTTTTGTGTCCAGATTTTCACTTTTTCAAATATGGCAACCCTGTACTTGGATAGACTGCCGAGACTCAAAGACTAGTATCAGCAATTTGCAGGGCAATCCTTTCCATGTCCCCTCATGCATAAGCCCTACTGAATTCACTAGGGTTTACTCACACGTAGGGTTAAGATTGCAATCTAACTTCTGGGTTGTATGTCTCCAGCTGTGTTCCCCCTTTTCCTGACTGGATCATCAATGGTAGGATCCTGCCCAGGTTGTCAGCTGTCTTTTTTTTAAAAAAAGGACTTTTCATATATTCTCCAATGTTTTGATTTATGTACCGGTAAGTAAAAGCTGCCTGGTCTTGCACTATGCAGTTCTCTTTTCAATCATTTCAGGAAATACCCATCTATTTCCAACCACACTCAAAATATACTTACATGACTTAACCATACTTTATGTAATAACATCTGATTATTAATATGTGCAGTGCAGCATTTTTTCCCATTACCTAACGTATTTGTCCTGGAATCTGTTTGCTTTTGTATTCCATTTATTAAATTCCAGATTGGATCTGTGCAGCCCAGTCTTACATGTGTTTACCCAGAAGTAAGATTTAATTAAGTTCAGTTGGTCTTGCTGCTAAGTTAGGGCACATAATACATCCCAGTAAATATCACCTCTTCCTCAAAGACAATTCTTCATGTGATTACAGTTCTGTCAGGTATGTCCTCCTAGTGGTGCAGTAATAAAATTGCCAGCACATTTGCAAAGCTCCAGACCTGTTGCAAAGGTAAGCAACTGCGTGTTGAGATTCCTGCAGTGGGTTTGGACTAAATGACTCTCAGGATCCCTCACAACTCTACAATTCTATTATTCTATTCAGGAAATAGTTGTAATTCACAGTGCAGCAGCAACATGTATTCAGACAAATGTACATTTTATGTAGTCAAACAAAGGTTTAAAAAAGTTTCCAAATAACAAAAACAAAAGCGTTTTACTCAGCTTTACACAACAATCTTCTTCAGTACGTTTCTTATTGAACTACCCTCTAAATTGTTTCATTTTCACTTTCTCCCATACTGTATCAAGATTTATATCTTCCTGACTGAATGATGTATGGATATAATTTGGTTCTCAAAGCTCACCATTATTATTACCCAGAGTTTTATTGGGGGGGGGGGATATCTGTAGCAACTGAAATGTAGACCTCCTTGCCTTTTCAACAATTTATCAGGAGAAAAAATCATACAGTAGGAAATTAAGGCTGCCACCCTAGTATACCTGATTACCCGGACATAACAAAGTGAACAATTTTGTCCAAAATACATAGATTCTCTGTATCTAGTGCTTTTTTTCTAAAAAATAAAATAAAAAAATATTTAGGGGTACTCTCATTTTCCTACTCATGTTGAAATACTGCCCCTCAATGAGGCCAAACTTAGATTCACAAAATGTTAAGGGGTATGCGTACCCCCCAGAAAAAAAGCACTGGCTGTATCTAAATATGATGGGTCCCTATTGAATCAGCAGGGTTGTTGATAGCTCTCACTGAGCCAACCAGCCTACGTCAGTCAATATATATTCAGTCTATGTCAGTCAATATATATTCTTAGCATATTTATTCCTCAAATAATAAACTCTGATGATGAGCGCCAACAGGAATGAAGCCAAAACATAGCCACTGAAAGAACAAGAGGGATGTATCAGCATGTATGGTTGGGGGAAACTCCAACGCATACAAGAGTATGGGGGGAGCCTTAAAGGGCAAGGAACCCCCAAAACAGTCCAGTGAGAACTGATTATGCTCAGTGCAGAATTCTGAATGTCAGCTTGGGAAGGAAAACTAGAAAAATGGGGAAATGCAATATGAGTATTCTGCACAGTTGACTGCCTGGAACCTTGAACAGGAACATACGTTTTGGGACCCCTCTATAATTGTTGATATCACAAATGTTCTGGTTTATTTTTGTCCTGCTTTTATCGTGCTATAGCCCCTCCAGACGACAACAACGTGGTAGCATTGGGAAAGCATCAAGGAGCAACTAAAAGCAGAATAAACCCACCTCTCTGATGCATTATCACTGTGTCAAGAACGTTATGCAGAATGCATTTGCTGTGAAACGCCCAGTGCACACTGCAGCATTTTATTACAGGAGTTGCCTATCTTTACTGCTAAGCAAATATTTCCCTGTCAATGTCCTCTGAGAAGTCCCCACCCCACCCAGTCCTTCGGAAGGCAGCTCATTAGCAGGGAGGGAAGATTGCATAATAAACTGAGGCTCAGAACAACCCTCCCCACCTCCACCCCACTGAGAAATCGCTTCCCAAATTAACCTGCTGAAGGTTGGATTATATGGATTGGAGGTCAAGAGCAGATCACTGACTCACCAGATCCTTTCTCTGCCATCCCTGTGTGAATAGAAGAAGGCTGCTAGCACAGGGATGCTGACTAAAAGCTGGTGCTGCTGGTGCTGCTGGTGCTGCTGCTCTTAGGGAGCTGACTGCCTGTGTCCCCATGGGACCCCTCAACCCACTCCCAACCAGAAGAGAGCCTTGGGAAACCCCAATGGCTAGACTACAGTTCCTTCAGCCCTTCTCCCCACCTATCTCTAGGGCTAATGGGATTTCCTGCCCTCCCAGCAGGGCATCCTCAGTCTCCAGCTATTTATATGAACTAATCAAGTTGGGGTCAGGATGTTGCAGAGGCCTAGTTATAATCTTCACAGGCCTTCCACCACCCCTCTTGCTTGCTGTGTCCAAGTGGATCTGCTCTGTTCTGGTTCCTGAAGCCCACTCAGCCTCTGCACTAAAGACTAGCTTTTGCATCTGCAAGGAAACCTTGGTCAGGAAATAAGCACCACGGAGCTATCCAAAGCTGTACATATCAGTGGCCCCTACATCAGGGCAAGGTAATGGGAGAGAATAAGGCTGGATGTTTTGGACAGTTAGCCCCAGCCAGCACAGCTGTGCTCCAGTCAGCCCCAGCATCATACAACCTTGCAGGCTGGGGCTGATGATAGTTGCTGTTGTTGTTGTTAAACAAATGTATAGATCACTTGTATAGATGGCATATAGCTATCTAAGCGGTAAAACCGGAATAGAGCACAGGAACACAAACTCTAAGAACAATAAAATAAATTCAGCAAACTCTAAAATAATACCCCATCCATACAAACTTTAAAAACAGTGAAAACATTTCATCTAATATAAATTACTGGGTTACACCTCTGGGAAAGGTAAACAGAAATGTCTTCAGTAAGTGCCTTAACCTTCATAATGCCAGGTGCTTGTCTGATTTCAGCTGGTAATTAATTCCCAAGAGCTGGAGCTGCAGCACTCAAAACCCAGTTTCTAGCATGGACTAAGCACATCTCTGGAGCACACAATCCTCTTGGCAGTGTCCTGTCTGAGCAGCTCAGTCGCCAGGCAGGAATATAGTGGGCAAGGTAGTCCCTTAGATATCCTGATCCCAAGTTGTTTAGGGCTTTTAATGCTGGAAGTGAAACATCTGGGGGGCACCAGCTTGAAAAAGGCTGGAATAAGGCATACAGATGCAGCAGTATTACAGAGTTGTAATGTAGGCAGATTAGGCTACATTTGCCCATATACCCCAGTATTGTCCACTTTGACTGGCAGCATCTCAGGCAGAGGGCTTTCGCATCCCACAATCTTTTTAACCAGATATTCTGAGCTTGGCGCCTTCTGCAGGCAAAGCAGGAGTTCTGCCAGTAGCTCAAAATATCTATATGTTTCCCAGTAGGAATATACTGCTTTGGAAAATTCAGCATGCAAGCTGCCATCCTAATAAACTGCCATCCCTGCTCTCCAGGCATTCCATCCATGCCTTACTGCCAGTAATATACCCTCTTCTTCAGTGAAGATATCACGCTTAAACACTCTGCTGAACAACTAACTTTCATTAATGCGATGCTAGGCTGTGGAAAAATGTAACTTGGGTAGCAGCAGGGCCGGATTTAGGTTTGATGAGGCCCTAAGCTCCTGAAGGTAATGGGGCCCTTTATATAGCAGGCGGGGCCCATTACTTACATCATAGGAGCCTACACAACACAAAACACTGGTGCTGTATGTAGGTTTTATTTATTTGTTTTTTATCTTATATTTTGGAAATGTACATCCAGTTGATTCTTTCCTTTAATTTTTTCGGGGGGCCCCAAGAGAGTGGGGCCCTAAGCTATAGCTTGTTTAGCTTATATGTAAATCCGGCACTGGGTAGCAGGGCTGCTCGCAAAGTGCACTCCCCATGTGCTCTGCTCAAGCAAACCATTGTATTTCCAGGGTCAAAATCTGAGGGGGAACCTGGCTCTGCAGGTTTGCAGTGGGAAACCAGCAGCGCACAGCAAAGATTGGCTGGTGCTTGCGAGGTCACAAAACCAGCCTGCCCACTTTCCCTGGAAGAGTTTTGTAATTCTTTTCAAAACTTTTCTCAACAAGTAAACAAGATGGCAAACAGTTCAATGGCTGAATACATGACATCCTAAAGAAACACAATTAACAATGGGACAACACATTGGAAGCATAATAGGAGAGGCGGCAAAGCTACCGTATTTTTCGCCCCATAGGACGCACCTAGTTCTTTTGGGGGGGAAATAAAGGGGGAAAAATAATTTTCCCCCCAAGGCGTGGGGCTGGGGCGGGGGATGCCCGAGCTTCCCCCGACCCCAGCCCCCAGAACAGGCTGCTATCCACAAGCCTAGGGAGCCCGACGGGAAGTCGCACTAGTCTCCCCAGGCTTGCAGATATCTGTCCCCCGAGCTTGTGGGGCTGGCAGCCTCCAAACCAGGTCGGGGAATAGCGGGATGGCGGCGCTCCGCCTCCCCGCTGTCCCCCGAGCTTGTGGGGCTGCCCGATATCTGCCCGAAGCCCAGGGTGCGCTCCGGAGCGTGCCCCGTGCTTCGGGCTGCAGGCTGCCGCCTGCAAGCCTTGCGAGCCCGGCGGGAACTCCTGCCGGGCTCGCAAGGCTAGCGGATAGCTTCCTGAAGCCTGGAGAGCGAGAGGGGTCGGTGCGCACCGACCCCTCTCGCTCTCCAGGCTTCAGTGAAAGCCTGCATTCGCCACATAGGACGCACACACATTTCCCCTTCATTTTTGGCGGGGGGAAAGTGTGTCCTATAGGGCGAAAAATACGCTAACTATTGTACCAGTATACCTAGCTGGCCACTATGCCCATCACTGACACTACAAAGGTGGGAGGAAGCCCCATTCATTTCACTCCCACCCCAGGAGATCATTCTGTTGCCACTCCTGTGGACACCACCTCAGCTTTGAGCCAACACTGAATGGGCTACCTGCCCCCACCCAGCAACTCTGCACAATACGTTGCTTGTACTCCATCGCCATTTATCCTAGACCACTTTCCGCATTGTCCTTCCTGAGCCCACTCAGCCCTTACTGCTCCGCTTTCCTAGTTCCCTTTTCTGCATTCCCCATGGGGGACCTGCAACGAAATGCAGGGGTCACACTTCCAGGCACGTTCATGCCCACCTCCCTATTTGATTCCACGCACTCTCAACCATTAGCCAGCATCCCATGCCTACTGAATCTGCTCAGTCCTCATTTGACTGTTATAGGGGTCTCCCCTTAATATTCTTTATTTTTTTTCCTACTTCTGCAAACCCTGGGTTTCCCCTGAGCCTGCCGATACCACCTTCATGTGTGTGGATGGCTCCATTTTGGCTACACAAAGATCTCCTTGGAGCATGAGTTTGCCACTGATGTCCAGGACGCATCGCCTCTCAGCCCCGCTTCTCCCTTCTGCATCCCCTCCTGCTACAGACAGCAACTCACCTTGCCAAAGACAGTGTTGAGGAAAGGAGAGTAGGTCTTAATGGCAGCTGCATGGGGGTCAGCCTGATGCTTTTTGCTGTGTTTGCGCCCGTGGCCAGAGTTGGATCTTTGCCTGGATTCAGAGCCAGGGCTTCTGCTGCCCTTGGGCTCGCTTTCTTCCTTGGGGGGCTGCTCGCCTTCCTGCGCTTTGCCCTTGGCCGGGCCCTCTGCCTCTCCGGACTGCTTGCGTTGCATGGGACAGGTGTCTCTCTCGGAGATAGGCACCCTGTGAAGACTGAGAATGGGGGGGGGGGGCTTAAGAAGAAGCCAAGAAATCCTCTTATACTCCACCTCCAGGGAGGAGCAGGGTGGGGTGGGGAAGCCAATTAGTGAGGATTATTGTAGAGATGGCAGGGCTGGCTTCCAACCCCTTTGTCCCATGGACAAAGCCATCTCCAAGCTCTCCCATCTATAGCTGCCAAGTGGCAGAGCATGTGTTGATGTTTTTCCAGGCACATTGCCTTGAGCATGAGCGAGCCGTCTCCAGTTAAGCTCTCCCAAGCAGCTGAAATGAGGACATCAGTGGCCAAAAGGAGACAAGGAATTAGGTCCCAGAGGTGCTGCCTTTCCGGGGTTGCAACAGTGGTATAAAGTCACCACGAGACAGTGGTTGTAATGTACCTGCTCATCACGCCCATAGCACTTGCAGTCCTTCTCTACTTTTCTGTTCCTTTAGCTCCACATAGTGGCTGATTTTCCAACTCTGGACACAAGACACCACACCATAGGATGTTATGCATGATTATTCACAAGTCAGTATAACTCACGCCCTAGTCTGCAGAAATGCAGCCAGGGTCTTCCTGGAAACAACACTCACTTTGGGGGGATGGAAGCCAGGATAGTCTCATTAGCCTCAGGAAAAGAAGAATATGATATATGCAAAAGGTGATTCCTCCAAGCACTGCGCTGAAATTATTGACAACTCATGGCAACACACACCCTTTAGAACAGGGATGTTTAACAAGTTGATTGCGATCTACAGGTCGATCGGGGCGTGTCAAAGCTCAACAACTCTGGTCAATCCAATGAGTAGATCATTGTCAGCTTTTTTTATAGTCGGAGTAGATTGCAGTCTCTTGGAAGCAGGATGTGCCTGCTTTAGAACAAACTGGATTTAACAGGCGGCTCAGGGTATATGAAAACAAAGCAGGGAATAGGTTCTATGCAGTTGGATTACATTATATGTGTGGTGTAACAACATGCCAGCTTTCAATTTACACACAACTCAATCTCAATTACGTTTATTGCTTTATTGTTAAATGAACAAGGTCATTTCAAAGATCATAAACAACAGAAAATAAAAAAGGTAAAATCAAAAGAAGTGAAACCACTTTCAGCAGAGGGAAGATAATGAAAGATAGTAAATACAAATGCCTTTCAACAAAGCAAATCTCCTACATTTCTGAGCCGTTGAAAAATGTGCAACTTTCAGTGTAACCTTTTCCCTCCTTGTCAGATAGGTGATGGATTCTTTTAAATAGGCCATTCCTGTTTTGCATCATTTTCTCATCAAATTTCCTTCTAGGCAGAACATGGTATAAAATATGGCAACATATTGTTAACTGAGCTCCACAAATACACATTAGCTAATCTACTGCAATTTTATGGTAATAGCCCTAGCGATAATGGGGAAGCTTCCTGTTTCTGGGAAGGCCTTATGTAAGTAAAAAAGTGAAATGTTTGATTAAGTAACTAAATATGGAGTAAGTCCAATTGAACACAGGGGGGCTTACTTCTGAGATGTTTGCAATGCATCTCTCTTGCATGTGTTACTTTAATAAGTTGAATGTAACAAAAATATAGAGGATTTAGCAAAGTCCTTATCAGCCATATAAGCTTCCTCAATTGGTTTAGTTCTTTTTTGCAGCAGTTTTTCATGCATTTGAGCTTCAAACTGGAGCATCCAGTTGCAGACATTTTTGGAAGTATTTTGGAAATAATACAGATAATGCAGATTGTCATATCACTACATAAGCTTAATATGCATAAATTGTTTGTGCTCTAATTCATGCAACAGAGATCCCAGTCATAAACTTAAAATTGTTTTGTGGTATTTACAATTGACCCACCTCTGATAACATACAGATTCACAGAGGAAGCAGTTTCCCAAGCATTCATCCTGAGCCCCGGGGAGATCAAGAGTGGTAGTCAACTAACTTTTTTATGCAAGTTAGACCCATTGAACATTAATTCCAATGTATCCACTCTGAGCAAAACTTAGTTGAATCCCAATCAATGTCTTCAGTTCCTGCAAAGGTCAGGATTATTTGCAGAGACCTGGTGCCTATTCGGACTAATGGGGCAGAAGGCTGGAAGCCAGGGTCAAGGACAAGCTGAGTCAACTAATTCCAGCTTTGTCCCCATCCTGCCCCCTGCTGAGTTCTACAAAAGGCAACACTGAGACCAAAGAGGAGGAGGAGGAAGAGGAGGAGGTTGATAGGCTGTGCCACTCCCTGAAAGGTTGTAAGGAGGATGAAAGACATGCAGGTGGGAGTTGGCTGAGAGCAGTCTGAGGTTGGTGGAGCCACGCTCCTCTAACCCAATGGCCAGCCTCTACCGGGATGGGGTCCAAAATCCATCCCTTCTTCCCATTTGCTCCCTAGTTGACCCATTTCATTTCTCAGGGCAATCCTATGTGTCTACTCAGAAGCAAGCCCGACTGAGTTCAATGAGACTTATTCCCAAGCCCACAACCACTGGCTTCACATTCAAATTCTAATGTAAGCTCTTTGGGGCAGGGAACTTTTTCTGCTGTTTTCTTTCTTAATGCCTAATGTACACTGAGGGGGTTAAGAACTGCAATAAATTCTGAACAAGCCCATCCTGCCTTGAAGCAGTTGCGTGTCTCCTTCCAAGTATAGTTCAGGACAGTCCACACCAGCGGGCTCAGGCACCTTCCACGCACCGACCGACACGGAACTGGCAGGCTTAAAAGTCTGCGCCCTGCGAGTCAAAGGAAATGGTGTGTGCGCGATCTCAGAATCACTTATATTATGCGCAGAATGAGAGGGTGGCTCCGTCCCTGCCCTGAGAAGCTTTATAGCCTCCCACCACCCTAAGGTAACTTTCACATCACTAGGAGCGCGTTTCTCATCAAGAAAAGCGGTTCCGACGCCCACAATTCCTCCTGAAAAATCCCCGCCTTCCCTTCAGTTTGGTTACTCTCATTAGTTCCCGGCAGGGAAAGCAGGAATGCACTCGGCGCACGCTCAGAGGCACTTTCTCCTCGACTCAAGTCAGGGGACGGCCCCGCCGTCGAAAAACGCCAGGCTGGCGGAGTTCTGCGCACAGTCTCTTGCGCCACCCTCGCAGCCTGGAAATTGCGCGCCAAGACAAGCGGCGGAGACGGCAGTTCCTGGGCCCGGCCCGGCCCATCTCCCCCGTCCCGTCGCGGCGGGTGTTGCCCGGGCAGGCAGTCCTTGGCGCGCGCCGGGGTGCGTGGCCGGCCGCTGACCCCAGAGACAGCCCTTCCCCTCGTCTCGCCTCTCCCAGCCCCGAAGGCAGGTGAACTGGGCGCGGGGAAGGAAGCTTCCTCGGCCTGCCCTCGCCGCTGCTGCTGTCACTTCCTGTAGCCGCCGAGAGCCCAGCCCAACCCGGGTCCTCCTCCTCCTCCTCCTTCTGCTGCTGCTCCCTCCCTCCCTCCCCGCAGCCGCCTGCACCGCCCTGGGCAGCGCGCAAGGGAGAGGCTGCTGCGGTCGCCCCCGTCCTCCCCAGCCGGTGAGTGGCGGTGGGCGGGTGAAGCTCGGCGGGGATTGCGGGTGGGGAGAGGGGAGGCGGAGAGAGCCGGGCCCGGAGGCGCTTCCCGGGCGGGAAGAGCGGGGAATCAGGCAGGCTAAAGCGAGGAGGAAGAGGCGGAGGCGTCGGTTTCGCCAGACCCAGCTCGGTCGCTGTTCCTCTGCGCCCCCGCCTCCCCAGAGTCCCGCCCTGCTGCTGTGCCTTTGCCTCTCCGGTGCCGGGAACGGGAAGGGAGCGGCAATTTCCCCACCCCGCCTCCCCAGCTTCCCTTTCGGTACTTTCTAGATCGAGAGCTTGCTGCTTATATGCAAACCAAAATATATGTATAAGGGAGCGGTTTCTCGGTGCCAGGGGGAGGGAAAGCACTTTGTAGGTGCTCAGAGGCTCCCTTGGGCTGTGTCTGTGCCATCGGGCTCGACCGCTAGCATTCAATAATTTCTGGGGCTAAACCCCAGCAGAGTTGCTCTTCCCTATTGAAAAAGTACCCGGTGAGGTCACTCCCCTCGCCCCGGCAAGGCCTTGGCCCCTTAAAAGGGTATGTTGTAGTTTGGAGGAAGGGAGGGTATGCTCCAGGTAAGCGCTGGTGGGGCCACACCTTCCTTGCGCCAGATTCTTCTGGTCCCTTTTCGTCCAATAGTAACAGCTGCGCTTTGGTTGCAAAATGTTCGGCTGCACATCCGGCTGCGGCTTCAGTGGACCAACTGTGCTGTGATTTAACCATTTCCCTGTGGGGTTGTTTCTTGCAGGAAAGGAGTTTTCGGGAAACACTTCCTTTCCCAAGGAAAAGAGTGTCTGTGTGTGTGTGTGTGTGTGTGTGCGCGCGCACACACACACACACACAACAACAACCCTGAACCCGTTGCTTTTCTCAAGTTCTTGCTTTATGTTGTTTTCTCCCTCCGCCTCCTTTTGGTCCCCAAACTCCAAAACAGGAAGACTTCTGGGTTCGAAGTTCTGGTTTGCTGGTGTTAGGTAGCATCCGGCCAATTCTTCTGCACCTTCCTGTCTTCCTCCAAAGTTTTCCTGGCTGCGCAGAAGAATAAACAAGGCTTGCCCATTCTTGAGTCCTTCTCTGTCATCGGCCATTCTCACAGGAACCACCCAAAGGGATCTTTCTCCTGTGGCTTTGAGTCACACCTGGTTACAGTTCGGAGTAGTGGGTGGGACTGCCACTGAAACCTGAAGACGGAAGCAGCTGGGTGCAGATGGTGGTTCCTACCCCATATCCCCAAAAGTCTTATGACTGTGTGCTTGAAACAGAACTTGTGCTTAAATGGATTGATTCCCTTTACTGTAAGGGTAGTGTGCTGTGGTTGCAGAGCTTTTAAATGCTTGCTTCTAGCCTTAAAGGTTTTTGTTTGGTCTCACTGATCAGGTGATGAAGTAGCAGGCTGAATTTTGCTTTTGGTGGGCACTGATTCCATGAAAAACACGTCTATATAAGGCTACAGGAAGTTCAGTGCGTTTTCCTTCTCTTGCGACTGACTACTGAATGTCCGCTGTCAGTCATCCATAGATAGGCCTTGATGGGGCCTTTTGATTAATTACACTACGGGGTTTTAACTTCAGTGATTTTGGCCTGCCACTTTTCAGGGGTGACATTGGGGTGGGTATGTACTCTGGTCTTGTAAGTGTATTTTCATTTCTGGCATTTCACATGTAAACCAAAGAAATGCAATAGCAGAGCCTCTGTACCAGAGTGTGTAGAGCACTATATCTTTTGATTTATGGTGTGCACGCATCTATTGAAAAGGCAAGTGTTTGGAATGAAGCTGGGATTCTACTGCAGGATTCATAAAGGAGAAAGCTAATTCCCTCTTCCGCTGTGTTTCCCTCCCACCTGCATAGAGCCGAATCAAGGTAGAAACCCACCCTCCCGTAATAAAGGAGGTTGGATATTAGACGATAGACTGGCAGCGATTGAAACAGAAACAGGACAACAAGTGGCAAATAATCCAGCCAGAGCCATCAATGAGCCTCTGCACGTGACTATTGCCTATACACAGAAGCAAAGCACAGAGAAAATGCCAGTTGTCAATTATAAAATGAGCTGGAGTGCAAAAATTTGTACGGAGGCCAAAACTGTAGAGCTGCCGAGAGCCTGAGTGCACAGAGGTATTTATGTATAGAGGGGGAAATATGAATGTTTGCGGGGGTGGGGTCCAAGTTTGATCAGGAGCACCCAAGGCTTCGTGCTCATTGTCGAAAGAGGTCAGACTTGCAACATCTTCAGCAAGTGAAGTGATTGCAATCTGTGCGGCAGCTCTGCCGAATTCCTTTGATTCCTGCTCCACATTTCTGAACAACCTTATTACAGTCCTATTAGAAATCATATTGCAGCATGGCCCTTGGGGAGCGTTGTGCGTGAGCCAGCCTGCGAGATTATAAAGGCGTGTCGCTTTTCTTCTCTTCTGCCTCTGCAGCCATGTCCTTCCGAAAGGTTGTGCGCCAGAGCAAATTCCGCCACGTCTTTGGGCAGCCCGTCAAGAATGACCAGTGCTACGATGACATCCGGGTGTCCCGAGTCACTTGGGACAGCACTTTCTGCGCTGTCAACCCCAAGTTTGTGGCTGTGATTATAGAGGCCAGTGGAGGAGGGGCCTTCATGGTGCTTCCGCTACAGAAGGTGAGGGAACAGTTTGACCTGGGAAGCACTGGGCTCGCTTTCATTACAGGTTCTTAAGTTGAAGCCAGTGACCACTGGGGGTGGCGCCAGCCACAGATTTCTTGCGCCAGCAAAAGGTTAGACTAGATGACACTTTGAAGTCCCTCCCGACCCTAACACTCTTAAGTACAGTGGTACCTCGAGTTACAAACGCCTCAGGTTACAAACGCTTCAGGTTACAAACTCTGCTAACCTGGAAGAGTTACCTCAAGGTGAGAACTTTGCCCCAGGATGAGAACGGAAATTGTGTGCCAGCGGCAGCAAGAGGCCCCATTAGCGAAAGAACAGTTTCAGGTTAAGAACAGTTTCAGGTTAAGAACGGACCTCCAGAACGAATTAAGTTCATAACTAGAGGTACCAGTGTACTGGGGATGTCACTGGATGGAAGTAGGAATAGGGAAGATGTGCACAAGGTTGACTGGCCCCAAGAATTTCTCAGCTCATAAGAAGAGGCTTCCTGGATCAGGCCAGGGACTCATCTAGTCCAGCATCCTGTTCTCACAGTGGCCAACCAGATGCCTTGTGGGAAACCTGCAAGCAGGACCCAGACACAAGCGCACTCTTCCCCTCCTGCGGTTTCCATGTGGCCTCCGGTTATGGAGGCAGAGCATAGCCATCACTGCTAGTAGCCATTGTTAGCTTTGTCCTCCCTGAATTAGTCTAATCCTTTCTTAAAGTCATCCAGGTTGGTGGCCACCACTGCCTCATGTGGGAGAGAGTTCCATAGTTTAATTCTGCACTGCATGAAGAAGTACTTTCTTTTATCTTGTCCTGAATCTTGCAATATTCTAACTTTGGTCTCAATATATCATTCCTCCTCCTGCTTCTTCTCCTATCTTGTGTTTTGTGTCTTCGAGCACATAATATTTTAGGGGTACTGAGGGATGGAACAGAGCGGTTGTACTGGGACTGCTGATAGTCTTGTAGGGCAAGTGGGGAAAGCTGGAACAGGAAACAGGATAGTGGCTTTGAGGAGCCTGGAAGAGACTGCCTGATGAATCTTGTCTCCTTTTTCCCCCCAGACCGGACGCATTGATAAGTCTTACCCCACGGTGTGTGGGCACACAGGACCTGTTTTGGACATTGACTGGTGCCCGCACAATGATAACGTCATCGCTAGTGGCTCTGAGGATTGCACTGTTATGGTGAGGGGCAGCTGGTAAAAGGACTGTGTGTGTGTGTGTGTGTGTGTGTGTGTGAGAGAGAGAGAGAGGGGGGGGGGAGAGAGAGAAGGGGGGCCTCACTTGTAGCCATGCTCTTGGCTAAATATATACAGAAGGTTGGAGCTGTACATTTTAATGAATCAAGCAGTCAGTATTGAGTGGCAAATTGAGCATGCTGTGCATTTGAAAATTATATTTTTAAAGCAAGTTTCTAGTCCTTCAGATTGTGGAGGCTTGAAAGCACAGACTCTCTGAAGTTTGGTATGTGTGTACAGGCAGGATAGCTGAGCAAGGTTTTCAGTAGCAGGGTGGGGAGGCCTGTTGACTGCTCCAGATACTGCTTGGTCTCTTATCATAATTATTTAGCAGAGGCGGACTATATTAGGCAAATTAAGTTTGCATATGCAAATATGTTTTGTTACAATACAATGTGCAGGGCAAATAATTCAGACGGAGGAGCTGTTAGCTGGGCTGTAGACACGGGAAGCAAGATGCTATCTGCAGAATGTGGGATGATGGGATCAGGAGAATGACCCTTTAGTGTGGAGCAAGCTAAAGCCAGATTGTACCCCCCCCCCCACGGGTGGCTGGCTGTTGTTTGGTGTTTGGTTCAGGATGATGGGAGAGCGAGGTTTGTGGGAGGCTGTGCCATTGGTGACAGGACCAGAGCAGACGAAAGTGTTTTGCCGGTTGAGCCATTTCACTCCCGTCTTTCTCTCCAGGTATGGCAGATCCCCGAGAATGGATTGACACTGCCTCTGACGGAGCCAGTGGTTGTTCTAGAAGGGCACTCTAAGCGTGTGGGCATCATCACTTGGCATCCAACTGCCCGCAACGTCCTCCTCAGTGCAGGTACCATCTGTGGTGGTTGGTGGTGGAGTAAGAGGCAGAATAAAAGTGGAGAACATCTGGCTGCAAAGCTTACATGCTGGGGTGGTTGGGACCCAAAGTTAAGGGCAGCCTAACACAGAATTCTGTGGCAAACCTCTTCCAATGAGCACCGTTTTCCCCCAGGCTGTGACAACGTGGTGATCGTGTGGAACGTGGGCACAACTGAAGAGCTTTACCGCCTGGAAGATCTGCATCCTGACCTCATTTATAATGTCAGCTGGAACCGTGACGGCAGCCTCTTCTGCTCGTCCTGCAAGGATAAAAGTGTGCGCATCATTGACCCCCGCCGCGGGCAGGTTGTAGCGGTATGTTTCTCCCTCCTTTGAAGCTTTTTGTTTCTGGTCTGCCTATCTTGCCATGCTTGACCTGTTTACATGAGTGTTCCCTCTCTTTGGCAATCTATTACTTCCTGGCCATTCTGCAAGTCAAAGGGACTCGCCTTTGTGTTTTGGGAATGTTGCAGTGGGATGTGTTTGGGCCACAGTCGGTGCTCCCTGTCCTGTTATCTGAGCAGTGGTATCTGTAGTTTGTGCCTCCCTAGTCCCCTTTTCTAGCTTGGTTGCAAGGCTCACGCATGAGATGTGACCTGTGCTGCTTTGACTGTGCAGTAATTTGGTGATGGGAAGCTCACGCTTTGCCTCCTGGGTTAATTAGCTCTCAGCAGTGCTGATCTTTATGGAGTTGACATGTTAGTGGGCTATCTATAAGATAGGCTCTGATGCATGGCAGTGTTTATATTGCTTATTGGGTAGTGCTTGGAGAAGCCTAATTTTAATTGAAGATGAAGACCGCATATGGAATGTGCTCTAGGCAGAGGTGCTGGCTTACGATGAATCTAAATGTCACAACCGGCAAAAACCAGACTTTTCACTTTCATTTTCGGTAGAGCAAGTTATGCACATTTTCAGATGAAGTAAATGAATTTACATGTGTGTGTGCATGTATCAGCAAGAGTTCAAGGCGGTGTCATCTTTGCTACGCAGGGGACACTGTGCTAATGGCAAAATCTACAGGAGGGAAGGAGACATGAGGTTGATAAGGTGATGCTAAATAGGGGAGCAGAAGCAGGGGATCTGTGCAGAGAGAAGCTGTGAAAAAGGGTGAATTCCCTTCAGCCCCCGAGAGCTCGTCTGATAGTCGGGGATGGTGAAATCCAGAAACATCTGGAGAGCCACTGGTCCCCCACCCCTGTTCTGGAATCCTCATCAGATCCCTCCGAGGCTTCACCCATCTCTTCCTCTCTTCCCTCTCCCTCCCAAGCCTTTTATGAGAATTAATAAAGGCTTCTCATCAGGCGTCTCAAGAATCTGATCATGCTGTCAATGATAATGCATAAGCATTTCCCAGGTGTGTTTCTGTAATATTATTGAGAAATCAGTTCACAGGTGTTTCCAGCTAAGCCCCAGTTTTGGTATGTGACTATATATAAATTGGCAGCACTGTATAGGATTGGGAAATGATTAAATTGGTGTTATCTGTGAGATTGCTTCCCCAGATCTCCATTCTCTTCCTTGCTTGAGACTCAGGCCTGTATATAATTTAATGTGTTGTGACCTCTGAGGCTCAACCTCTTCCTTCCTTTCCCCTCTCCTACATAGGTTGATCTGGAATCTGAAGAAGGGATGAAAATGGGTTAACTTTTTTTAATATAAAAAGCTTATTTTAAGAAGGAAGTAATATTTCAAAATAACGTATCTCTATGCTGTATTTGCATTCATCCGTCGTCATGCTGGTGAACAAGGGCACAGGGTGAAGGAAGCCCAAGAAGCCCTGAGTGGGCAGGCTGGCACAAAGAGTGGGCAGGTGGCCCAGGCACACCCTCCCTCCCTCTGCCTTCGCCACAGCCACTTGCCAGGAGGAAGGAACTGAAGGTGGGGAAAGTCCTTCTCCTCTTCATCTACCTGTTGCTGCTGAGAGAAGGAAACCTGTATTTTAAAATGAAGGCTCCTTTGCCCTGGCTGAGACTGTGGGGAAAATGGAAGAGGAGAAAAACGTTCTCCCCTTCATTCCCTCCCCACTGCCAGTGGTGGCTGTGGTAAAGGGAATGTGGGGATAGGTGGGTTGGGGTGAGGTGTAAAGGAAGGGAGTTGGCAATGGGATGATGGGAAGGTGGGGTTTGGGGGCAAAGTGAGCTGAGACAGCAGCCCCAAGTGCAGCATAAACACATCTACACATTCTAACTTACGATGTTTTTGGAGTGGGTTCCTTTTGTCAATAGTAACATGGCAGTAAGTGGTTTTAACAGATGTAGTTCTTCCATTCATTGCAGCACTATGCTGGGAGAGGTTGCCTGGCTTTTAAATTCTGCTGTTAAAGGTGCATCAAATGCCTTTGCCTATGTGAACACCGTGTCTTTTTAGGCTCCAGATCATACCCTTTGTCTGCACAGCCCCATGTTGCCTGCACGGACTACAGCAGTGGCTCTCAGAACGAGTCTCTCAGCCCTGCGGTGAGAGGCCCTCCTAACTGGAGATGCCTCAGACCCTTCTGCATACAAGACACCTCCACGTATCTTCCTCTGGAGTGGGGTGGAATGAGCTGCTGAGGGCCAGACACAGTCTGATCCTGGGGAAAGGTGCTCATGATTTTAGGGGGAATGTAAACTCAGATGAGTGACTCTCCTGTTGTAGTTCGGATCCAGCATAGCAGATATGGGAGCAAAACCCGCATTTGTGCTGCAGTATAGCGGAGCCTGCCTGCTGCTTCACCCCTTGAATTCCCCACATCTTACCCTTTTTTTTGCTTCACAGGAGAAGGAGAAAGCCCATGAGGGAGCGCGCCCTATGCGGGCCATATTCTTAGCGGATGGGAAGATCTTCACGACCGGTTTCAGCCGTATGAGTGAACGGCAGCTGGCACTCTGGGACCCGGTGAGTGGGAAGGTGGATCTGGGAGTGAGGTGTGTGTGGAATGTGGTGGTGTGTGTGTGTGTGTGTGTGTGTGTGTGTGTGTGTGTAAGCTCTCTCTGTGTGTTCAGGGTCTCTTGTCCTGAGCAAAGAACTCCTGTTGAACTCCATGTGTTTGAGAGGTGAGAGGCAACAACTGAAGAGAGACTGCTTTGTGCACATAGACTTGTCCCTGCCCCTCAATTAGGGTCTTAACCACGTGGGGTTTTCAATCTCGGTGGGTTCATGGGTATATGGAGCACGCTCCCCTCTTGCTCTCAAGTGAATGGTGTCAGGATGGATGGCAGGTGAATCATCACATCAAGATTGTGATGGTGTGAAGGATAGCATTTGAACAAGGAGGTCTGTAACCTGTGCCTTTCTGTTTTTGCAGGAGAATTTGGAGGAGCCCACGGCATTGCAAGAGCTGGACTCAAGCAATGGGGCCCTTCTTCCCTTCTATGACCCCGACACCAACGTGGTGTATGTCTGTGGCAAGGTATGCTTTCCTACTAAGCAGAAATTAGGGGAATTAAGTTAAAATCAGAGTCTGCATTTGACAGCTTGCAGTTTAATATACCTTCGGGTATAGGGCAGTATATAAATCCAATAAATAAAGGGGAATAAAAAAGGAAAAGGTTCCAGTTTCAGTCCCTGGCATCTGCAAATAGGGCAAAAGAAGACACCTGCAGCCAGGCCCTGCAGGCCAGATGCCCCCAACCTGGTGTTTTCCAGATGCTTTGGACTACGATTCCCATCATCCCTAACCATATCCCATGCTGGCTGGGGCTGATGGTAGTTGGAGTCTTACCAATGTCTGGAGGGCGTCAGGTTGGGGGAAAGCTGCTGTAGAGAATACTGAACTAAGTGGACTCCAGGGTCTGACCTCCGTATAAGATGGTTAAAGGGCAAAGCTGGCTTCTTTTGGGGGTTCCAGAACTCTGGGTTAGTACCCTGTCTCTGAAGTGGGAGTGAATACCATGCAAGGTGGGCATTCCCTTGGCCCTCTTCCTCAACCAGCCTGTCCCACTGAAAGCGAAGTGCTCAGGGGGGAAGTGGCCCGCCCAGGGATGCCAAGCATCACAATGTCCTCTATAGGCTTAGTAACACTGTGTGCATCCTTTTTGCCCTCTCCTCCTTCCAGGGCGACTCCAGCATCCGGTACTTCGAGATCACGGCAGAAGCACCCTACATCCACTTCCTGAACACATTCACTAGCAAAGAACCCCAGCGTGGCATGGGATGGATGCCCAAGCGGGGTCTGGATGTCAACAAGTGTGAGATTGCCAGGTATTCTGAATAATACTGGGGCTGGGCGTGTGTGTGTGTGTGTGTGTGTGAGAGAGAGAGAGAAAGTGAGAGAGAGACAGCAGCGAAAGAACTGGTAGTCTTGACTGGCTGCTTGTGCATCAATCTTTCTCTCTTGATGTGTTTCTGCAGGTTTTACAAACTCCACGAACGCAAGTGTGAGCCCATTATCATGACTGTGCCAAGGAAGGTGAGTATTTGATAGTGGGGGCTAGCCTACTTTTTCAAGAAACTGCTGCTTAAGCTACAAGGGACGGGGGGGGGGGGGGCTTCCCTTGCTGCTGTTTCGGGACCAAGCAACTGCAGATGAGCCATGACCTGTCTGTGGGTGGCTTGATGGTTCTGCATTAGAATCTTGAAACATTAATCCGTGGGGCTGTTGCCACTGCTGTGTTCACCCATAACCTCATATACCCTGGAAGGTTGTGAGCATTTCAGTTCTGTCCATTGGGACAGGTGGTTGTGTCCCTTTGTAGCTTGGTATTTCCATCCAGCGCTTTTCTCCCCTCCGGTTTCCAGCTGTCCAGAAGGATCTTCTAAAGTCATATGCTGAAACCATTGCCTTTTCAACCCTGTTCCTTCTCTGATCAGAAACATTTATCTTTTCCCATATGACGGTTGTGTGTGCTTTACTTGCCTTTAAGCCAAGCGGAGCATTACATAAGCATTAAATATCTATACAACTTTTAGCAGACATTTGAAGGCAGGCCTGTATTGGGATGTTTTTAATGTTTGAAGTTTTATTATGTTTTTATATGTGTTGGAAGCTGCCCAGAGTGCCTGAGGCCTGAATTATAATTCATTATTAAGCAAATCCCTCCCTCCCCTCCAGTGTTCAGGTCTCAAGCTTTATACATATGCCTGTATGCATATAAACTGAATCTGTGCCCCTGTCTAGCTTTGAAACTATGTGGATTTAATAATAATGCTACTGCTTGACAGTTAAATAGCGTGATAGTCAAAGCACGCTGCCTGTTTCGTCTTTTAAA
This sequence comes from Podarcis gaigeae, assembly GCF_964106915.1. Lineage (NCBI taxonomy): Eukaryota > Metazoa > Chordata > Lepidosauria > Squamata > Lacertidae > Podarcis > Podarcis gaigeae. Next base: position 84,025,554 of record NC_139678.1, on the reverse strand, counting down.
ACTGCTCTGTAAGACAGGCCAATATAAAGTGGAGACTGAGAATTGGAAATTTTGAAACACAGCAAATGTGTTGGGTGTTTTACCTTGTACATTCCATGGGAGGGGAGAGCAGCACTGTTCCATATTGTCCCAGGCTCTTAACACTGCCTTCTCTCTCTCTCTGCAGTCAGATTTGTTCCAAGATGATTTGTACCCAGACACAGCTGGGCCTGAAGCCACCATGGAAGCCGAGGAATGGGTGGCAGGGAAGACGGCGGGCCCCATCCTGATCTCGCTGCGAGAAGCCTACGTGCCCACCAAGCAGCGTGACCTCAAAGTCAGCCGGAGGAGCTTGCTGCAAGATAGCCGCCCCGCTGCTGCCCCCAGCGCCGGGCTGAGTGCCACACACCCCAGTGCCATGTCTCAGTCTGCTGCCACGCCTGCCATTAGCGTCAGCGCTGCCAGTGGGGTATGTGCAGGGCTGGCGCCTGCGCCGGAACAGGGGGTTCTGTGGGTGCGTTGTTTGATTGGCGCTTCTCTGTCGTCCCTCGCAGGGTTGCAGAGCGGGTGAGCTGGGGTGGGGGTGTGGGTGGATGTGGGTTAGAGCCAAGTGCAAGGAGCAGAACAGGATTCTGATGTGCCTTGGGGAGGGAGAACGGAGGAGAAGGTCTGCATGTCCAATATTCACTGCATCCTGGGACTCTCCAGCATTCTCTCCAATAATAAAGCAAAGCCTTTGTAGTTTTGGAGCAGTCATCCAATTTCAGTTGTTGGAGAAAAGCCAGTAGGGCTTGACCAGAGGCTGTGGTTAGAAAGTGGGCTTCCCATACCCTGCAAAGTACCCTTGCCACAGAGAGCAAATAAGCCTACAAAGGTTACCAGTGTGAGTGGCTTTAGGCAAATTCATGGAAGGTAAGGCTGTATTCTACCTTCAGGCACAGGATGCCTCTGAATGCCAGTTGCAAGAGAGGAGAGGACTCTTGTGTTCAGGCTTCACCTGTGCATCTGCATGGCCACAGGATGCTGGGCTACATGGACCCTTTGGCCAGATCCAGCAGAGCTTTCCTTACGTTCTACAAGCCTGCTAATCAGCTAGCAATCTGCATTTCCATGCTATCTGCAGGGGAAAGGATGTCCCCTCCTCCATAGCCAGCCTGGAAACAGAGGCAGATAGAAAAAAGAAGAAGAAAATGCCTTCTTCTAAGCAGACAGGCAGAGGAGGAACAGGATGATCCATGCTCTGCTCTTCGCTAGCTCACTCAGGCATCTGTGTGTGGAATTCCTGGCTGTCTGCGGCTACTAGACCATTTGTCAAGGACAAAGGATGCTTTAGGGCATTTTTAACTTGAATGCCAGGCGGTTCCTAGTTGAACAGATCCTATGAAGTCAGTCAGTCTGCTGAGGATTTCTTTCTTTGGATGTCTAATAGCCTGCTTCTTTCCACTACGTGTGTGCATGTGTTGACCAAGCATTTGCCAGTGTTGCTTTCTTCCTTCCCAACATGTGTGTGGGCGCGCGCACACACACACACACGTACACGTGTGTGCACACATACATGGTGCACTCCCTCTCATACATGCACTGGGGGAGGAGGCGCAAGTTCTGCTGGTCCCAGGAGTACAGGTCATGGGGTGGTTTTGAGCTGAGCAGCTGGGATCCTGTTGAAAAGAGCAGCCTGACACTGCTTTCTTCTTCTTCCTTGCAGGACGGCGGGCAGGTCATTGAAGAAGTGCTGCGTGAAGTGGCGTCACTGCGGATGCTTGTGGCTGCGCAGGGCGAGCGCATTGGGCGGCTAGAGGAGCAGCTGAGCCGCATTGAGAACGGCGATGTCTAGGAGGGGTCCCTGCGGAGGAAACCTCACCAACATGGATCTTCTTAAACGCTTCACCTTTTTTTGAGCTGCCAGTAATCCCTTTATACACTGCCTCATCCTGCCCTGTGGTGTGAGACAGGGACTTGCCCTCTCTTGCTGCTACTGGGAATGTTTCTTGGGTTTTGTCTCGGACCAAATCTCCTCCTTCTCCCGCACCCTGTTTTACCCAAGGGGCGATGTGCTGGTCTCCCCACATCTGTCCCTTTGCCTTATTCTGGCCAGAGTCCCTCTGGCCTTGTCCCCTTCCCATGGCTGCGGTTGGCTTGAATGTCCCCCTGTGGGGATCAGGACTAGCTGACTGCACAGTCTGACATTTCCACTGGAGAGAAGGCTGGGATTCCCCTTCCCAATCTCTCATGGTGGGTGGATTTTGCGGTTTATTGGAAGCCAGTGCTTCCTATGGGCCAGGCCTCTTCTCCCCCTTTTCTCTGCTAGGACCACTGAGAATCCTGTTGAGGATTCTTCTGTTTCCTTGCCTGAATTTTATTTTACTTCAGAGAGACCATGGATGGGATCATTGGGGCTTGACTATGAAATAAATCTGCCATCTAGTCACAGTCCTTAAGTTTCTTGTCTCTGGGACCACTCCTCTCTCCCTCCCTCCAGCCCTCAAATGCTAAGCAGGTTCTGACGAAACACATGAGGGTGGTGGAGGCGAAAAGAAACTGTTCAGGTTCAATAATCTATATTTTCATTCCAAATAAAAGTCTTTATAAAGCCACAACTCTGTGCACAAGTCTGTTGCTTCCCTTCTTTCCACAGATGAATTCAGAGGAGTTCAGGGTAAGTGCAGGCTTTTCCTGGAGCATTTGCTTTCTTACCACCATTTTATGTGGGTTCACTTTCAGCGTGTGGTGGAAAAACACAGCGGAACAGGCAAGAGCCCTGGCATTTCTTCTCACCTAGAGCTGCCCAAAGAAACCAAGAAGGACACAAGTCATGTTGGATACTTGCAGGAAAAACAACAACACTTCACTTAAACCTCAGCCTTTCTAAATCAGTGTTAGGAAATGATAGGTGTCTGCATGTGCCATATAGCTTTCAGGGATATAAGAGCCAAACTTTACATGGAAAGGTAGGGCTGTCTGTGTGAGTAAGCAATGGTTTTCCAACCTGAACTTTTAATGTTTACTTTTTTTTTAATGGGAAGATTGCTTCACTTGTTCTGTGTTTATACTGGGCTTCAGAGCAGCTTGCATGCCCTGAACATGTGTGAATATTCAGGCCTTTTCCTTTTGGCTGCTCCACTTTTGCTTTGAATTCTAACAAAGCTTATTTCCTGTTACTTATAATCTGGATTTTTAAGCAAGGTAAAATGCATGCTTGCTTTTTGAATGTGATTGGAACAATCCTTGTGTGTATATGTAGCGCAGGAGCTTGCATTTTTTAAAAAAGAGGAACAAGGTTGGAGAAGTGTGCACTATAGAGGCAGGAGGTTAAATGAGGCCACCCTCTTCTGGAAGAAAAAGGAATGTAGGTAGAGCTATCCCTCACACATAAACAGAGCAAATTACTACATGCCAGCCTAGATATTTACCTGGTGAGATGCCTGCTCAAGGAGGGATAGGTAATTGCTTGCTTTCGTGGTTGCATTTTGACTTGAGCAGGTCAGGCTCCCTCTTGTTTCTGCTACTTCCTACTATCTTAGTTGCTGAGCCAAGTTTGATCTGGGTTTTAGTTTGGCAATCTCTCTCTTGATATCCTTAAAAGGATAGGTCCCTAAAGGAAAGGTTTTCTGGCACTCTCCACCAGGGGGCTTTTCATATTCAGTTGGCTTACAGTGCTTTGATTGTAAGAAGCTTCATGTTGTTTTCTCCTGCAACTCCCATTTCGTCTCTCCCCCCCCTTCCTTTTTGATCTGGCATCTGCTTGAGCTTTTGCTCAGTGCTTGCATTTGTTGCGCGAAACTCCTTGGCAATCAAAGAACTTTGCTTCCTTCCGTTCCAGTGGTGCATCCCTCCTTTGAGCTTGGAACAGCCAGCCTTGGGCATGTGCAAGAGGAATGTGTTCTGCAGCCTCATGTGCATAAAGTGGTACATGCCTTTTTGAGTGCAGCCCACTTGTTGTCTTTGGTTGGATAAGGAACTGGGAGCAATGAGACTGTGGAGCTGATGACTTGTGGCGAACCTTGACAGAACAGGGGCAGAGAACAACAATTCCCTCCTACATCTCTTCTCTGTTCTCCCATCAAGGCTTGCAAGGTCACAGCCACATCATACATGTAAAACACTCTTGCACCACTTTTGCAAGAGTCATGCCTGGGTCACATCCTGCTTTGGACTGCTGCAACGTTGTGGGGCTGCATTGGATCATTTGGAATCTGCAGCTAATGCAGGATGCTGACGCCAGGAGCTTGTGACATGAGGCATGGGGCTCCTTTGTTTAATCTGCACTTGTTTCTGGTGTATTTTCAACCAAGCCCAGATCAGGGAATTTAAAGAAATAGCTGATTCTGCTTACCCTGGGAGATCTGCTGGAGGGTGTGTGTGTTTCTGTTCCACCTCCCTCCTCTATTGAAGCATAGTTCAGAAGGGTGAGAGATACATCTCTAGCTTCCTCCCCTTTGACGTTTTGCAAGCTGCTGAAGACCACATTGTTCAGGCAGGCCTTTGGTTTGAATTAGCTCCTGCCGAATTGCCTTTTATGTTGTCCTATCAACTGCTATATTCATTACTCTGTGTGTGTATGTGCACACACAATCTATTGTTTGTTTCCACTGTTTAAAAATACCACAATGAATTGAATGCTGCTCCCTTAGGAGCTTTTTCTGAAAAGCAGTTTTAAGGTTTTTTCAAAGCAAAGTAGTTGAGAAACATTCAATCTCCCACCGCAGTAAACACTGAATGTGCAGAGAGAGAATATCTCCTGGGCTTGTGGGGCATCTAGCTCCTAGCAACGTCTTTTGTGGCTGCTGGAGAAGCCAATATGATTTCTACCAAAGTGCATGCACGCTGTAGGTACCCGCTGCGCATTAAGGTTCTCCGGAAGAGTGTAGGTGGCGGGTGGCAGGTGTGCTGCTCTTCCTGTCCTAGACCAAGCAGCAGAAGCTGTTCTGGGGGTGGGGTGGCAGGAAACCTGTGGTTGGCACTGTTGAATTAAGGCGCCTCTGCTGCCTGAGCCTGCAGGAAATAGTGTTGTTGTAAGGTAAATGCAAACCATGCATGCAAAGCCTCCACACTGCGGTACCAATTTGTGATCTGTGCTCTCTGCATAGACAAAAGCTGCTGACGGGATAGAAAAGTGTTCACTCTCTTTTCCCATACGACTGCAAGGGCTATGAAGTGGTGGAAATGAAGAGAGCACATCCTGGCTCTACTTTTCCTGGGCAAGGAAACAGCTGCCAAGTTTTCTTGAGCACCCTCTGTACATCTTCTATATTACACACACACCCCTGCCATCGTCCTCCCGGGATGTAGGTGGTGTGGAAGTGTGCTTTACTTTTCTTTAAACTCCTCTATCAGCTGCAGTGGACTATCCTTTACAATCAGGAGTCCTTAATCCAGTTGTACAAGCCCAGATGAGGAGCAAACAAACACAGGAATCTGCTATAGTACATAGCATAGGCCCTGAAAGCCCTGTGAATAAGGTGGCACAACCATTGATAGATGTCCAAAGTACTTGATTTGGTGCATTTTATATCTCCCTCTTCTCCACCCCAAATTTAAGCAGAACAGAAACTACTAGCATGAGAAACAAATTTGGTTAATAATTCTGGCTTTCTTCCCAATGAGAGATGCTTATCAGTGCAATGGGGAAGTTCTGCTTAAGCCTGATAATGGTTGGAAGTACCCAAAAGAGGTAAATAGTTGATTCTTTGCATCAGGTGCTAAGTATAGCTTTGCAGTCTTTTCTCTGTGCAGGGTGAAGAGCAGAGGCAGGAAACATCTCTCCGCCACCCCCAAAGTGCACACACAGGGCCACTGCTTGCAAAGTTTCATTTTCCTCCAGGCTACATGCAGTGCAGCAGAGCAAAGAGCACTCCACTCCTGACGATGGTAAGAAAGAGGGTAGACCCAACAGGGCTGGAGAAGATGGATTTGAAAGGGTGGCATGTGTGAGAGAGAGTGTGTATGTGTGTGAGAGCAAGAAGCGGCAAAGTTGCACAACCCTACTGGACTTGAGACAGTAGTGGCCAAGGCTTTTAGAAACCAGAATGTTTCCTTATTGTGAAGAGCTGGTTAAGCTTTGAGCCTCTCACTGGGCTCTTTCCATTTGCTGTTCTTTGGCTTCTGCAAGGTGCCAGGCTCTTTTTTCTCCAGGAGAAGTTGAGCAGGCAGTGGTACCAAGGCAGATAAGGAAGAATAAGAGAAGGGGTTGGCACAGGCTGATTAGATGCTGCCCATTGCCATCCCTGGTTGGCCAGAGGGACTCCACTTTGTGCTCTCTCTCCTGCCACTGGCAGGGGAGTGGGAATGCAGTGGCCATCCTACTACTGCTCTATAATTTGCTTTGCTACAGTGGAGGAGAAGGTACTCCCTTGGGCATTTTCTTAAGTGAAAAGGCTGCACGGAAAATCGTAAAATAATTCAAGAGATGCCTTGAGGTGCCGCATTCTCTCCCTCCCTGCGTGTAAGACCACTTGGAAGCGGCAAAAGCTCTTAAAAGGTATCAATGGTGCCCGGTTTCCCTTTTGCTGTGATGAAAGCGCAGGACCTGCAGCACTGGAATGGCTTCTCTTTCATTGCTTATAGTCCTTTGTTCTGTGTTCCCTCCTCATTCCACTGGGCAGTTTTGATAAGGCGCACTACTCTGGCACGTTGGCTTCTTGGACACTTCTGTTTCCTTTGATGTCCTGCCTTAACTCTTAAAGTTCTTCTGTTCCATCAGATGACATTTCTGCTTTTGGGCTAGAGAACGCCAAGGTTAAGCTATGCTCTGATGCTGGCCTCTTTAATGGCCTTTGCGAGTAGTTGAAAACTGGGTTTTTTGCTGCCTTCAATTCTTTGTTGGTAAAGCTGCTTCCTTTAATATGGGATGGAGCAAAGGTCTTTTCTGCTGCAGTAGATAGCAGTGATAGGAAATCTGTTGCTCACAAGGTATTATTGAACTCCAACTCCCATTAGCCTCAGCCAGCATGGCTAATGGTCAGGGACTATAGAAACATAGACTTATACTGAGTCAGGCCATTGGTCCATCTAGTTCAGTATTGTCTACACCAGGGTTTCCCAAACTTGGATCTCCAGCTGTTTTTGGACTACAACTCCCATCATCCCTAGCTAGCAGGACCAGTAGTCATGGATGGTGGGAATTGTAGTCCAAAAACAGCTGGAGACCCGAGTTTGGCCCTAGAGATTCTAGAACTTGAACCTGGAACCTACAGTATGCAAAGCAGATACTTGCTCTGCCACTGACCTATGGCCTTATGTCAGCTGTAGTCTACCCCCTGCAGGAGAGCCACAAGTTCCCCATCCGTGCTTTGTGTCTTGCTACATTCTTCAGAAATACTGTAGCGTAGGCCCATTGGCTGCCGTTCCAGTTGTTTCAAGGAAGGAGACTGATGTACAGATTCTATAGAAAAAATGGGTCACAGAGAACTGTGATCTCCTAATAGCGCTCAGTAACTGTTTTAGCATTTTGAAGAAGCATTGGCTTTGTTGTCTTAACAAGCTGATACTACTTAAACATGCTAAAAGTGTGATAAAGGCTAACCCCACGGCCCACCTGTAATACATATGCAAATAGCCTTCTGACAAGGTATCTACCTTGGAGGGTGGGTGGAGTAGAATTCGGCTTCCATTTAGTGTAGCTCAGGGATGGGATTCTCCAGCTATTGTTGGACTCTCGTGATTCCTGCCCTTTGGCTATGCTGCCTAGGGCTGATGGGAGTTGGAATCCTGGAGGGCCACTCCCTCCCGATCCCCAAACTAAAATGGAAGCTGATGATAATTTGCTGCAGGGGCTACCCTAGTGGCAATGTCCATCCCGTGGCCTCCTTTCTCCCTCACAGGCCTTTTGATGCTCTTGCTCTTAGTTACTTTCTCTGTGTAAAGGAGCAAGCAACCGGTTGCAAAGGCCTGCGATCTTTCAGAGAAAGTTGTTGCTGCAGCCATTTGCTAATGTTCACGTTGTGCTGCTTGTGGGACTTGATGGCGCCAGATGGCTGCTCTCTTCTAAACATGCAGAGGACAAGTTCTTAGAAGTGAGAGTACCAAGGCTGCAAGGCACACAGGCACATGAGGTGATATTCAACTAAATACATTAGCAGATAGGTAGCCGTGTTGGTCTGCCATAGTAAAAAAAAAAAAAAAAAAATCCTTCCAGTAGCACCTTAAAGACCAACTAAGTCAGTTCTTGGTATGAGCTTTCGTGTGCATGCACACTTCTTCAGATACCATGCACACGAAAGCTCATACCAAGAACTGACTTAGTTGGTCTTTAAGGTGCTACTGGAAGGAATTTTTTTGTTTTGTTTTGTTTTAAATACATTAGATTTATGCAGGGCACAGAGAGAGGAGTTGGACAATGCTGTGTCACATGAGAAATCCTTGTGCTGATGGGATAGATCTCTTTCGCACAACTTTGAATACAACCCCGAGGTTTCACTAGTACACATGCCCACAAAAGGTCTCTAGAAATACCCCCCCCCCAAAAAAACCCCCCTAACATTCACATTTCCTGTGTTTATTGGCTTAGACTCTCCTTTACTTAGCACACATCCTTAAACATACATTTCATTGGAGGACAGGACTAGACATGCACTCTTTCTTCTGCAAAGGGCTTCCCTGTGACTGGTATTTGTGCTTTTCCCCCGTTGACTGAGGAGGGGGTTGCCTGCACCATTTTATGGTTCTGCATTTTTTAGATGTGGCAGCCATTTTGTGACTGATGCCCATGACACTCCATATTCCAAATGTGCCTCTTGAAAGGGCTGCCAACCATTGGCTCTGGTATAGATGTGAACTTAGCGGATCAGAAAACAGATCCAGCACCCACAGAAAATAGCCTCAAAATGTAAGAAACCTGCTGATAGCTCTATCAAACTCTCATCTCCTAGCCTAACTTTATTCTATTCTACCACCGCTAACAAAAAAAATATCTTGTTAGTAGACTGGAAATCTCCTGTAAAGATACCTTGCTGATTAGTATCATGGAACATGGGGAAAGACTTTGCTGTTCCTGTGCTGCTAGAGACTTCTTATCCTGTCCCATTGCCTCAACCTTAGTTTCCTTTGCTGCTGCTTTCTCTGCCTAATGCTACTATTTCTTCTTACTTCACTACTTTCAGGTCACAGAAGACCACAAATATCCAAAGTCCAGGTTAGTTAAAGCTTAGTTATGCAGGCTGTCTCCCAAGATTGATTTGGAACTTCCCTTTCCCTGCATGTTCAGTCCTAATATTCTCCCAGATTACCCTTTCCTTGATAGCATCAGCCTTTTCCTCCATTGCTGAATTATATTCAGCAGCCTCGCTTCAGTAACATGGAGGAAAAAGAAAAGAACAGACTTGTCGCCCAGACTGTATTCCATTAGCGCCAGTGCAACACAGAGGTGTGGCTATGCAGCATCCGATTAAACCAAAACTGTTAGCCAAAACTCCCTGCAGTCTGCTTCTACAGCCCACTTCCTTCCATATGTCTAATAGGACATTCGCCATTTGACAAATACACCCTGTAAAATTAGCTGAAGCAAGACCTGCCCAAGTTAAATGGACCCCTCACATGCGAAAGGTCCCCGGTTCGTTCCCGGGTGGAAACATCATGTTTCCCAAGTTAAATGGACCAGCTCTTTCTTGGTTACTACAAAGCTTGATAATCGGCACTGTCTACCTTCATATGCTGGCTTAGCGAAAATACATCTTTTTCTCTCACCTGACATACTGAGCCTCAGGTCATTTGGGGCAGACAGTACAGTATTTGCCAATGGCCAAAGCACCAAATAGAGGTTCAGCCTTCTGAAGCGAAGGTTGAGGTTAAATTGAGGGTGGCTTTGTATACAGAGTTCAGCTTTCTACAGAATCACGGCTTTTATATTTAAAAGTACATGCTTTATCATATATTCACAATCATAAGCATGAGAAATTCTTGCTGAATTTCCAAAACCACAATAGTCACTGAAGATGACTTCCAAAGACCCTACATAGCTCCTTTTCCCTC